>NC_135659.1:22868582-24192090 GCF_964188315.1 Podarcis muralis | reverse complement strand
TAAAAACTGAATTTGAAACAGCTTTTGAATGGCAATTACAGAGACACGAGCTGTTTACAAGCAGACATCGAGATACAGAGTATCTATATATTCATACACTATATATTTAGAGATGTGGAGGTCACTTCCATGCTAACACGCAAAAGAGATTTCCTTTTGTGGATTAGCAATAACACATCCTATTCCCTGACGAATCAGTGTGTGGCAGAACCATTTTCCAGTTTCTGGATTTTACTAGTCTGCAAAAGGCTTGAATATGCTTTGCTTCATTCACAGACATGGGACTACAACCTTTCTTGGTCGATTTGCCTGGCCCAGCTGAAACTAGTAGTGACCCTGTGTTAATCTGACTCAAAAATATTTCATACTTTTCAATTTGTTTCTCTGCATCTATGTTGTGAAGACCAGGGCTCATGTCTTCTAAGTTGCCCCACAAATTATTCACACAGCGTCAGTTCTGCATTGTGTAAATTCTCTGCACATAAAACAAATCGAGACAGTCTTAACACTTCACAGAGACAAAGAACATATGCAGGGTGAAATGGTATTGAGGAAGACGTCAATGTATTCATAAACCTAGATAATGTGTATTTGAAGTTTAAAGCTTCCCTTTGAAATTTCCTTGTACAGAGATATAACCAGATGAATATAGTTACAAAATACAAGCACTTGCATCATCACGAGAGGAATAAAATAGCGTGTGCCTCTCTCTCCCCCTCCTCATTTTGTTTGCATGTTGCTTTTGAGCAAATGTTCATCAAGCAATTTATATTAAATCGCTCAGACATAATGCTTTACAAACAGCTGATGAAAATTATAATGAGTATTCCTAATTAGTCAATCATCAAGCTATAATCACTTCAGGATAAATTAGGCTGTGGGAATTAGAGAAATTCAATGCACTGAGGTTGGCAACCCCCCTCCTCTTCTTTTCAACATTGGCTGTACATAGAGGAGACATGAAAAAATATTTCATAGGCACACTTTGAGCTCAACTCTGACTTGTATCTGATAAGTAAACATGAATTGTCCAGTTCCCAGGAAGAATGTTGTACCTCCAGCCTCAATCTGTTGGTTACAAAAGGTATATCTAGGGCTTTCCTAGGATTAGTATCATTCGTCTTCATCTTTTTGAACAAACTCGCAGAGTATTTTTCATCAGCATCATATACGATCGGCACACATTCATAAATCAAAGCCTTGCACAAGTTCAGCCAATTTGATTCTTGGAGCCTGAAAAAGTTGTATTGACCTGTTATTTGAGTGCTGAATCATTCATAGGATCACAATCAGCCTGGTTTCTCACTAAGTGCTGGTTTTAAAAGTCAATGTGGTTGTATAGGAAGCTACATAGTTATAAGCTGCAGACCAGCTTAGGCTCACCTGACATCTTTTAGTTTATTATACATGTATTACTACTTTTTTCTATGTGTTAAAACTATACAGTGGTACCTTGGGTTACATACGCTTCAGGTTACAGACTCTGCTAACCCAGAAATAGTGCTTCAGGTTAAGAACTTTGCTTCAGGATGAGAACAGAAATTGTGCTCTGGCGTCGCGGCAGCAGCAGGAGGCCTCATTAGCTAAAGTGGTGCTTCAGGTTAAGAACAGTTTCAGGTTAAGTACGGACCTCCGGAATGAATTAAGTACTTAACCCGAGGTACCACTGTATCCTGCTTTTTTTCCAAAGAGATCAGCATAGGATGCATGGCTGATTTCTCTTACATTTTAATTTTTGAGGTTGGCAGAAATATGATGACTTTTCTAATGTCATCCAGTGAGCGTCATTATCGTGTGAAGAGTTACTTCACAAGTTGTTAAATTTTCTAGATGTTTTAAGTATATAGCTAAAATGTAAAGAGTAATTATACAGGTACATTCACCAGGGTAAAAACAGTAATAATGAGGGACACACACACACACACACACACACACACACACTCCAACATGTTTCAGATGACTAAGAAACAGAGGAGGCAGCACATCTGAATACTGAACCAATATTCTCTGAAGAAGGACCATTAGGGTTCAAAATGTGTTGGATTAATACATATCTCTTGTATATATCCCATTGTTTCTTGCTTCTGCTTTGAGTTCTTTTGGGGGGTTATTATTTGCCCCTTTTTTCTTGCATTGCATTCATCAGGGGGCCTGATTGCAGTTCCCTACTGAATGTACACAAGGAGGAAATTCTGGGTTTGGATGAATGTGCAAAATTCACCCCTTAGAATGAATGCAAGGACAGGCTGTTAGTAGGACCATTGCATAACCATGCAATGCTAGTTGGGACCACAGAAGCAAAAATGTTTTCATAGAATTGTTGAGTTGGAAGGGACCACAAGTCCAACCTTCTGCAATGCAGGTAGCATTTTGCCCATAAACCCTGAAGTTTACGAGTCTCATGCTCTACCATGTGCACCTATGAGAGCACTAGTATCTCCTTTATGCCATCTGCTGTACTTAGTGAGTGGCATACTATTATTTAAAAATAGGAATAATGTTAAGTAGATTTTTATGCAATTAAATTGTTATAATAAAATAAAAATAGTGGTACCTAGAAGTTTTAACATTCTTCCCAAATGCTGCATGTTTGCCTATGTAATTAGACTGAACATTGTGATATTGGCCAGCTAATATAAAAGGCATTAAAAATGCATAGCTTGAAACACATGGAAGCCTTCATAACACTGGGGACCTTAAAATTAATTTAAAAAAGAAAGAACTAGTAATGTTTAAATGTAGTATAAATGTGTATTCTCTAAAGTCGCTTCTTCATGTTTTGCTACTCAAAGCTGTTTAAGAGAAAAACAGAGACTTATTTATTTGGAATCACCTTGATTCGACTGCCTATTTACACATAATATATGACAATTTCAGTTTCTTATTTCACAGGCATGGGTCTCTTAAAATCTTGGGTTAGGGGTTTCTTCCCCCTCTAAAAGTAATTATGATTTATAATGTATTTGGTTCCTTAAGTTTCAATGAGGTCAGCATTGCAGATTAGCCTCGACTGGCTTTTGTCTCACATATGCATCAAGCATCTTCCATTCTGCCATAAAGTGGAGGAAATTTCAAGGGATGATGAATTTGGAATTTTAATAGACTGCCATTAATCTTTTGTAATTCTTTCTTCCTCCATCCTAACTGTGGATCCAGCATATCTACATTCTAGCCTAATTATAAGGCTCACTATAGCAGTGTAATTTGTCATGCAAAACAGCTGTTTCCAGATCCTCCACTGTCGAGGAATTGAAACAGGGATAGATCTGAACCCTGAGAAAACTGACATGTCATAAATTATTACGAAAAGGGCATTTTCCCTCCTGTAGGCTTGGAAGAAATGAAGGCAGATAAGACCCTTTCCAACCCCCAGCCCCGCCCCATCCGCCCATTATGAATAACCCAAGCCTCTGCTTGTCTAAATCTGCAATGAACTTGCCTAGTCTCTGCCTTAGAAGCACATCAAACATACATCCATGTCCATAAGCTCATATGATTATGATACATTTTTATTTTGCCATAGTTTCTAGGCGACGTTTCTTCATTTTGGAGATGTCATGTGTTGAAGTGGCTTGGAATTTGAAATATGGCTAGGGGAAGATTGCCATACATCATTTATGCCTTTAAAGATTCAGAGCTACACATTCATTAAATGGTAAGGGTGTCGTTCGCACAAGAACACCATTGAGCCTCCAGTGGCACAATGGGTCCATGCGTCTGGCTGTTAACCAGAAGGCTGGTGGTTTGAGCAGGGGGTTAGACGAGACGATCCCTGGGGTCCCTTCCAACTCTACAATCCTATGATCCTATCCTAATTGCTTAGTTGTACTATCATTTTCCTACTCATTGAAATACTGCCCCTCAATGAGGCCAAACTTGGTTTCACAAAATGTTTAGGGGTATGCGTAAACCTGTGTCCCCCCCGAGAAAGAAAGCCCTGGTCCTATGTACTGGTGGGTGGGGCACTGATGGTGGCTGTATGATCTGCTGCTGATGTGTGTGTTGGTCATGCCCCCTATTGTGTATTTGACCAGTTTGGAGGACCTTTATGCACCGTTGGAAAACACAGAGAGCCCCTTCACAGTCCATCGATGATGTGGACAGTGCTGGAGCAGGATTTCTCTCTCTTTTCTCTTTCTCCGTCTCCCCCCACTCTCTGTCTTTGTGTGCAACTCCCCTCACACATTCCTTGAACAAGTTCAAAGGGTCATCTGACACCTCCCATAACATGGTATTATAGATTTGGGAGGGCAATTAAGAAACAATACAGGGTCAATTGTTATGTACTGAGTTGAATAGGATCCAAAATGCAGCAGTCTGATTGGTCTTAGAACAATAGGATCCAAAATGCAGCAGTCTGATTGGTCCTAGAACAATAGGATCCAAAATGCAGCAGTCTGATTTGTGCTAGAACAATGCAGCAGTATGATTGGTCCGCAGGAGCCACCCAATCCAGCTCCAGATGGAAGTGAATCCACAACCTGATTGGCCTACAGGAAAATCCCGGAACTGACCAATCACATGCAGCCCATTGTGTAAATAATGTATATAAAGCAGATACTTTGGGGGAACTTTCATTCCTCCTCACCAGTATGAGCTGAATAAAGAGCATGGAATCCACTCTCGACTCCGAGTATATTTCATCAATGAAGACCATTGGCAATGCAAGTGAACTGTTCTTCTCCCCTGCCCTGAGGTGTGAACAGAGGATGTCTCTGTCCACCCATGGTAACTTGATGTGCGGTAGTTGGAAGAGAGTCCTGAGCAAGGGTAGCTGGGAAGAAGAAGGAGGGAGGAGGAAAGGACTGGGATGGATATCTTGGGCAGGCTGGCTGAAGGCTGCCTGCACTGCTATGGGGGACAAGCTCCTCTTGAAATGACCACGCTGTAAGGTCTGGAGTCCAGTGCAGACTGAAGGTGTAAATAGGTGAATAAACCATATTATTTCTTAGCTATGACAGTCTCCACCGTATCTCAGTTCTCCGAAGGACCAGAGGCCCTGGGTGAGTGCCTGGAACTCCACGGATACTTGCTGCAGCTTGACGGGGGGTGGCACCTAACTTTTGTAACAATATTCAGGTGCTGGTTGTTACTCCAAACTGCAACTCTAAACCATCTCAAGAAATGCTGAATGTGCCTGCTGACCTTTATAATGCATTGTGTAGGCTCTACTAGGTTAAGTTGATATATTTGAGTTTAGTTTAAAGGTAGATCTGGGACCTGCAGCAAACATCCAGCCAACCAGCCATGCCTTTCCCCAAGAAACTCCATTTCATTCTCCATCACAGTGGTTTTCAATTTAACTCCCTGCCCACCCACAACAGACACACAGTATTTTTGCAGCCAATGAACATGCTCAGTCCTCATGCTTGGGTCGTTTACCTTCTTAACATATCTGCCCCTCTTGTTTCACAGTAGACAAGAAAAATGGACTGTGAAGTTTTGGAAACAGACCCATGGGCCTCTGTGTCTCTGGATCACTACTTTCACATGTTACTGCTTCTTCCCTTGCAGAATTGGATATTTATTTTATCAGTCGAGCAAAGTTTCCTCCAAGTTTCGGAAACATCTTTCAATTTTTGCTATGTGGTATGCAGTTACGCCATTTGTAGTTTTAGTTTTTGGTCCATATGAACGCCAATGTGATATCTATCTATCTATCTATCTATCTATCTATCTATCTATCTATCTATCTATCTATCTATCTACCTACTGTATCTATCTATCTATCTATCTATCTATCTATCTATCTATCTATCTATCTATCTATCTATCTACCTATCTATTTCTTGAATGCTCAGCTTCCAGAGAATTATGTTTGTGTGATGGGGAGGGGAGGGGAACTGAATTGCTTTCATCTTGCCTTTCATTTCCACCCCACCTAGATTCATCCCACCTTTCATTTTACCTCTCAGGCGACAGCACAAAATATGGGACAATGGTCTACTGTACCCTTTCTTGAACAGCAACAAAAAAGTTATAAAATATTCTTGAGGAAGAATGATGGGGAGAGAGATTTCATTTATCACAGCACAAGCTATCTGATAGCTATACCCACCGAGAATATTTTGCTCCCTTTTCTCACACCAATATAAAGAAAGCCAAAGACTGCCTGTGTGTGTGGAGAGGACGGGCAGGTTGAATCACATACAGTGGTACCTCGGGTTAAGAACTTAATTCGTTCTGGAGGGCCGTTCTTAACCTGAAACTGTTCTTAACCTGAGGTACCACTTTAGCTAATGGGGTCTCTCGCTGCTGCCGTGCCGCCGCCGCACAATTTCTGTTCTTATCCTGAAGCAAAATTCTTAACCCGAGGTACTATTTCTGGGTTAGCGGAGTCTGTAACCTGAAGCGTCTGTAACCTGAAGCGCGTGTAACCCGAGGTACCACTGTATGAATATTTCCGCATTGTATCAAGACTATTATTATAGCTCAGCACAATCTGCACTGATTGGCAATAGTTCCCCAGGGTTTCAGATAGGAGTCCTTCCTAGCCTCATCTGGGATGGTGGGCACTGAACCTGGGATCTTCTGTTTGTAAAGCAGATGCTCTATCACACTCCTTCCAGTGTGGTGTAGAGCCAGTGTGGTGCAGTGGTTAAGAGCGGTAGTCTCGTAATCTGGGGAACCGGGTTTGCGTCTCCGCTCCTCCACATGCAGCTGCTGGGTGACCTTGGGCCAGTCACACTTCTTTGAAGTCTCTCAGCCCCACTCACCTCACAGAGTGTTTGTTGTGGGGGAGGAAGGGAAAGGAGAATGTTAGCCGCTTTGAGACTCCTTAAAGGGAGTGAAAGGCGGGATATCAAATCCAAACTCCTCCTCCTCTTCTTCTTCTTCCTATAGCACCACTGTGATGGCCTGGGATTCGGACTCGGATGCTGAAACTGAGGGATCCCAGCCTGCACAGGATCCCCCGCCTCCAGAACCAGCTGAGCCGGGGCTGGGGCATGAGCCTGAAGGGTCCTCACCTGTGCTGGATCCTCAGGTGCAGGCATCAGCTGAGTCTGCTCTGGCTCCTGAGGTGATGGAGGACCCATTGCCTGCAGGTGCTCCACTCTCAGCCCCCTCAGAGGAAGCTGAGATTGCCTCTGGGTCCGATAACCCTCCATCCTCTCCTGAGCTGCAGAGGCTCAGGGCAGAGAGGCAGAGGGAACTACGTTCCTGCAGGAGTGCTCGCCTCCAGGCCAGGAGAGGTGAGTCACCAGAGGATCAGGGCCGCCCTGTGCCTCAGGGCAGATAAAAGCCGGCCAGCCCCAGTCCCAAGTTGCGGGAGCAACATTGTTGGTTGCTAGTTCCTGCCTCAAACCTGTCCTGCTCTCCTGCCTGAGCTCCTGACCCACCCTGGCTCCCTGCTTGCAAGCCTGTTCCTGACTTCACCCAGCTCCCTGCCCTGCAGGTAACCCACAGGACCAGCACAACCACATACTTTTGCTTTTCCATTGGGTTTACTATTGCTACAGATGCCATATCTGGTTCTAAAGCTCCAGTACAATGTTTGATTTGGCATATGGTTTGATGAGCTTGCATGGCACATGTGAGTGGGAAGACCCTTTGCTAGAAAAAGGGGCTCAATGGTGGCCTCTTGACTGTGGGATCCATGGATCTTGAGGAACACAGGAATCAGTCTTATCCCAGGAATGAGCCAAAAATTCATCTTTGGCCCATGTCACTTTTGCATGTGTTGACCTACATGTCTATCATGTTTCTACATTGATCAGTGAAATTTTTTTGGTTTGTTTTTACAGCAATCTGCTCAAATTCACATTTGCATATGTATTTTAATATACATTTTCTCTCAACACACATTTCTAAATTATTGTCTCTTAAATAAGCAAATAATTCTTAAGATGTTGATTTTTTGAGCTCAGAATTGCATTTGAACATTGTAGCAAATGTGAAAGTGAGTGGATGACTACTACTACTACTTCTACTACTATTATTATTAATAGAATTTATATACTGCCCTATACCCTGAGGTCTCAGGGTGGTTCACAGAATAAAATCAAAATACAAAACCACAAAATACATAATCAAAATAAAAACAACAACCCAATAACCTCCCTACTAAATTCTGATTGTACATTAGTTTCAGAGATGCAGATCAGATCACTTGCTGTCAGAACGGCAAATATTATTTTTTTGCAAGCATCCCTATGAGTCAGACTGAGTATCATCTAAACTAATTGGCGGAAGTTCCCCAAGGTTTCAGATACAAGTATTTTCCAGCCCTGTCTAGAGATATGTGGGATTAAAGCTGGGTTCTTGCTGAGAATATTCAAACCGTCTTTATTTTCACAGAAATTCACATCTTCCTGCATGGTATTGTATGTATTGACACTTCTTCATGAATGCATGTGTTTTACGCAAAACTGATCTAAGTAACTGTTGCTTGTCACACGCATGTTATACTAACACAGTGCTTGTGCAGACTACAGGCAACCCCCCTATTTTCAAGGTGCTTACGTTCTGAGGCACTGCACACGTCAGTGAAATCACGTATATTTGGAACACCATTGAAAAAGCTTACAAACACCCCTCCCGCCCCATTCCACCCCTTTGTGACATTTTCTGGCTCACTTCCGGGTTCAGCGCAATGCGAATGTGCACATTTGTGCACATATGGAAGGCGGGTAAAATAGCCACACACAACATACATGCAACAAAGAACTGAGAGCAGAGTCAGACAAATACTATACTATTCCACAGAGAAGCACAGACCTGTAAATAATTAACTGTGAATGTGGCGATCACACAGGTTTCCCGGACGTTTAACGGTCTATTGATCCCTGTGCCACCACTGTGCTCGCTTCCCCGCCAACCAGTTACTCTCAGGTAAAACACCGAGTCCAGTCAGTTGTTAAAATTGAACAACAACAAAAACAAGTTTATTTTACAACATTAACAAGTTTATGGTTTCTCAGATAATATTCCTGTCAATATCTTAACTTTAGTTTATTTACTGGCCTATACCTTCCTAATACCTTCTGACTGGTTATCACAACTGTTTGACTGACTCCTCTTAACAAATTCTCTCACTCTCTCACACCAGACTAGCCCAACCCACAGGCTTATCTTTTCTGTCTCTTCTAACTCCAGGCTGTCTTCTCCACAACTCTAACTCCTCCCAAAAACCTCTGTGCTTCAACCTTATACACAATTAACTCTTCCCCCTGGGTTCCCATTGGTTAGTCATTTTACAATTAGTTAACCCTTTCCCTATGAACCCAGTATGATGTCACACACATATGAGGGCAAACGCCACATACCTACCCCCTTAAGAAGATTGACTCAGGAGGGATAACTTAACCTAGTTATTCTCCTGATCAATCAGCATTACATATCTAATGCAAATAAACATTTACTAACCTGTTATTATACCCTTCACATCCCATATAACATTGGTACATTGGCCCCAGATGTACGGCTTCAGTTTCTGTAATGCCCACACATTCCTTCTCGGTGGTTGAAAGATGTCTTTCTCTCAGAAGTAATTTCTTGCTTATGAAGGTACCTTTATTTCTTGTAGATTGCACAGTTGCTCCCCTCTCCCTTCCCAGCATGTTATATCGGCTTTGTCTGGATCTTCACATATTGTATACAGTGTCCAGCCTTCTGGTCTAATATAAGGCTTTAACATGTTCACATGAACCACCTTACGCCCTTCTTCCCCTTGTTGGATTACATAATTCACATCACTCATTTTGGACACGATTTTGTACAGTCCCTCCCATGCTAGTTGCATTTTATTTCCTTTGGTTGGCCTCAACAGCAACACTTCACTATCGGGTTCAAAAGTTCTTACTCTGGCCTTTTTGTCGTACCAGGTTTTCTGCTTTGTTTGGGCCGCTTTTAAATTTCCCCCTGCTATCGCTAAGGATCTTTTCAATGTATTTTGCAGATTGTATACGTAGTCTATCACTGACTCTGGATCTCTGTCTTGATACTCCTCCCAAGTCATACGGAGCAAGTCTAACGGTCCTTTTACTTTTCGTCCTAGTAACAGCTCAAAAGGACTAAACCCTGTACTTTCTTGGGGTATATCGCGATACACATAAAGAAGAGGTTGTAATTTGCAATCTCAGTCATTGGGGTTCTCTGCTGCATAGGCTTTGATCATGCGGATCAAAGTCCCATTAAACCTTTCCACCAAACTGTTTGTTTCGGGATGGAAGGTGTTGAAGTTATGTGCTTGATGCCACACACTTCCCACAACCTTTTCATTAGTCATGAGGTAAAAGAGGTTCCCAAATCAGTGACAATCTCACTAGCAAAACCTAACCGACTCATATAATTAATTAAAGCATCCGCCATGGTCTCCGTCGTTATATTTCGCAACAGGGTGGCTTTGGGATACCTGGTCGCAAAATCCAAAATTGTGAGGATATATTTGTGTCCTCGTTTAGTGGCTCTAGACAATGGTCCTATCAGATCAAGACCCAATCTCTGGAATGGTGTAGAGATTACAGGCCAAGGACACAGCTTGGCCTTTGTCTTATCCTGGCATGTGTGGGCCCAAAAGTGGCACCTGGCACCCCCTGACTACACCAACTCTCAGGGCTGGCTTTCAGTTCAAAAGCAGTGAACATGCTGCTGGAACTCACTCTATTGGCTTCGATGTGTTGCAACACCTATGGAAGTTGTTTTCTTTCCCATTTCTTGAGCAGGTACATTAGCTTCAAAGAGATAAACTCAGTTTAATGAAACAATGGGAAAGGACAGAAATAAAGTGAAATTACTATCCTAACCCTTCTTCCAAAGGCATGCCAAACGGTTTCTTGAATCAGAGAACTGCCTCCTCCTTATTCAACCAGCGAGATTTTCACTGGTCTCACAATAATGCAAAGGACATTTCCGCACTTCAACTATCTGAAGCAGTCGTGCACATTACCTTGACGTTGAGTCTCTGATAAATGATATGATTTGTGTCCCCTTCACGCTGACTAGGAGATGTAGTTTGGACTGTCGACAGCACATCTTGGAAGAAGTTGCATAGCCTTTCCAACCTAGGACAGAATGGGGAAAATATAAGAAACTGGTTTGCAGTTTCTGTACTGAACCTGGGGCACATGACATCTCCAGGATAGACATGAATTTAGTGTCATGAGCATCTTCTGGATGGGAATAGGACCCAATGGAAAAAAATATTATCAAAAGACCCTCCAAAATGTGGAGATGGCCTTCTTCTAATTATATGCAGAAATGAAAAAGACAAGCCACCTTATCTGAAGCATTGTGTTTCAGTGTGCTATGTGTTCCCTAAGCTGCACTCCCTTTTTTGCTCCTAGTGGGAAATCTTATGATGCCACTGGTCACTGAAACTTGTTGCTAGTTCTACAAATGTAGCTTGCATGGAGGTGTCCAGCCTTCTGCATTGTATTTTTTTTACCGTTTCACTTTATTTCCTTGAAAATTTCTCCCCTTTTCTCCTTTGCGATGTAGGTTTTAAAATCTAGTTTCTGGAAAGTGAGATACCTTTTTCACAGCCGTGCAACAATAGTTTCACTGTTTTAGGAAGTATACAGACAGCCAAATATTAGGGAAGCCATGTCGCACACAAGGAATTGCAGAACAAGAGCAAGAATTTTACCTCCACAGTCTTCTCCCTCCCTCCCTTTCAATCTGATCCAATGCATGCTTATTCAAGTATAAGTGTACATAGGATTGCAGCCTTACAGTGCAATCCTAACCAAATCTACTCCAAAGCAAATAATAATAATAATAATAATAATAATAATAATAATAATAATAATAATAATTTCCCCAGCCACTCCGGGCGACTTCCAACAAAGAGTAAAAATACATTAAAATGTCACACATTAAAAACTTCCAAGAAAAGGGCTGCCTTCAGATGTCTTCTAAATGTCAGGTAGTTGTTTATCTCTTTGACATCTGATGGGAGGGCATTCCACAGGGCGGGCGCCACTACTGAGAAGGTCCTCTGCCTGGTTCCCTGTAACTTTGCTTCTTGCAGTGAGGGAACCGCCAGACACCCTCACACTGAACCTCAGTGTCCGTGCAGAACGATGGGGGTGGAGACGCTCCTTCAGGTATACTGGGCCGAGGCCATTTGGGGCTTTAAAGGTCAACACCAACACTTTGAATTGTGCTCGGAAATGTACTGGGAGCCAATGTAGGTCTTTCAAGACCGGTGTTATGTGGTCTCAGCAGCCACCCCCAGTCACCAGTCTAGCTGCCACATTCTGGATTAGTTGTAGTTTCCAGGTCACCTTCAAAGGTAGCCCCGCATAGAATTGAAATCCTGTTCAATTCAATGAGGTTTAGTCACAGGAAAGTGGGTTTCAGTTTGCCTCTTTCATATGGCCTTGAGTAGTTCTTAGGTTATTTTCCCGCTCATTCGTCCTTCATACAGATGATCAAATGCCAAAGCAGCCATCATTAAACTAGATCTGGTTAGTGGTGCATTTTATTGAACCTGTGCAGTAGACTAATCTTATATGGATTTTCTGCTACTTGCTAATTCCATCACTTCAAGCAATGTAGCAACGGTCAGCTCTTATAAGCAACTTTTGATTGTCTGCTGTTATTGTTGATGGCTTTCTCTCTTCTCCCCACCACCACCAACTTTCTTCAAAAACAAACATGAAAGCAAACCAAAATGTACCAGGAGTGTTGATGGAAAAGAGCAGAATAATTAGCACTTGTACACAGAAATTTTGGGAAGAACTATTTGACACGGCAAACATTTTCTTCCCATGAGGAATAAACATTACAAACAGTTTATTCGCATGAGGAGTGAGGAAATAGCATCAAGTAGAACAAGGGTATTCATGCATTATCTTACAAGCAGTGTCATAGCTCTTATACCTACTGTGGGGAGCTTCCACCTCTACCACCACAATGTCAGGTATCTTGACCCCTGAGTCTTCTTTATCTACACACAAGTGTCTGTATATATGTATTTTTAATTCATTTTCTGCCACCCATTCCTTCAGAAGGCTTTATAACCTCTGAGGAACGTAGTTGCACCTGGATGTGAAAGGGGCTCCATCGCCTGAGACAGGATAACCTAAAAGTAGGCTGATTAAGCGGATTTTATATAGATAAAGAAAAACTGATACACGTATCAGGTGCTGGATTGCAGTTTCCACAGGCTGAGGAGCCACTGTTGCTGGCTTTGCCCTCAAGTCAACTTTCCTAATGCCCCATCCCACCCTCTTATCCTCTTATCCTCTTATCCCCATCCAACTCATCAGTCCCAATCCAAGTCATCTCTCCTTCACAGTTAACCCCCAACAGACTTTTAACTGTCCATTCTAGCTTGAACTGGCCTGATCCAAGCCACACCTACTAAAACTCAAAGAGTCTCTTTCCTCTGCCAGAACCTACCACCGAGTAACCACTGCTAAACAGGCATGTCACATTATAACAAAACGAAGCCTTGTGGCAGACAAAGACATAACACATCTTCCTTTTAAACACAGACATAACCAAAGACATACATAGCGTTTCTCCTCACTGAAAATTGCAGAGGAAGTGTGAGCTCTTCTCAGGCCTTTAACTTTTGTGCATGCCCTGTTTGGGTCTGGAACAATATGCCCTTTCTTTCTTTCTTTCTTTCTTTCTTTCTTTCGCTCTCTCTCTCTCTCTCCATTTTGGTCTGCAGAATGGCTTGCAAACTAGGGCTTCAAGTGAAAAAGATTACTTGAGGAACGTCCCCAAGCTACACACCTGTTTATTCAAAGTGAGTGAAACCCAGGCCGGATACACACATTTTATTCTACAATCAATTGCTAGCTTTTTCTACATAATCCACCCACAATCTAGATCTGTTGTATAGTTCTTGCCCATGAAAAGCACCTCTTGAGAAATGGGCTTCCTTCCAAAAATAAAAGCTCATTGATTCTGCATTATCAAGCAGTGTGTGCATTTGAAAACAGATATAGGCAGTCCCAACAATGGTGTGTGTCCCTGTGTATGTACACACCTGGCAAATCATGCTCTGGATGGGCATCTACCAAAATCATGATTGCCACTTCAGATACGTCAGCCATACATATTTATTCCAGGTCTGAGAGAAGAAGAAAAAATCCTCTCTGTAACGTTTGTGGCTGTATATGGATGCTGCATAACTGTAGGAACATTTTGGATATTTTATGGAAGTGGGTATGCATTTGGAGACGAGAGGGTCATACAGTAACTCACCAGCACTCCTCCTGGCTCTCTAGCCTAGTGGGCACCTTTTAAAAAACACCCCACTTCATTTATTTATTAATAAAATTTCCTACCTGCCCTTTACCACAAAATCTCAAGACAATTTACAACAATAAATTATACAATTATAAAACAAAATAAAACAGTTACATAAAACACAAAAAGTGCAAAAACAAAAATAATATCATATAAAACAATTCCATATATAAAAACAGTTAAGAATAGTTTTAATACAGATGCACATGGGAGGGGGGGATGAACACATTATATCATCAATATGTTCCAAATGGTATCATTTTATAAAACCAGACAAAGGGCTACCCTAAGAATATAATATAAAGGTAAAGGGACCCCTGACCATTAATTCCAGTCATGGACGACTCTGGGGTTGCGGTGCTCATCTCACTTTACTGGCCGAGGGAGCCGACGTTTGTCCGCAGTTTTTCTGGGTCATGTGGCCAGCATGTCTAAGCTGCTTCTGGTGAAACCAGAGCAGTGCACAGAAACGCCGTTTACCTTCCCGCCAGTGCGGTACCTATTTATCTACTTGCACTTGATGTGCTTTCAAACTGCTAGGTTGGCAGGAGCTGGGACCGAGCAACGGGAGCACACCCCATCATGGAGATTTGAACCACTGAGCTTCCGATCAGCAAGCCCTAGGCTCAGTGGTTTAGACCACAGCGCCACCCCTGTCCCTTAGAATATAATATACTGGGCTAAAAATTATTACATCATACAAGCAAAAGCCTGCAGTTGTGATTTCATGTGATTTATTTTAAGTCAATGGAAACCCAAGTGGAACAAATATCTTTCTTATAAAGAAAAGAGATGCAAAGAAAAAAGGAACAAAAGGAAATAAACAAAAACTTACTTAATTTGCCTGACCCCCTAGGACTTTTTCTTTGGCAATGCCACACCATTTCTGCATCTTTCTAAGAACCATGGGGAGCCAGGAACAAATATTCCTCTTAACAACAAGCAAACTGAGGTTGCGATGTCAGTGACATTCGCCCCAGGCCAGCTAGTGAATCCATGACAAATATGTGGTTTGAATCAAAATCTCTCAGGCCCACACCAACTGCCCTGTCTTCTGAAGTACATGTGAAATACTTAATAGAAGCTGAAATCACATTACTATACAATAACTGTTCTCCTACCCTCCGTCAAAAGCAGCGGAAAAACACTTCCAATTCTTTCACATTCACTTATCCCGACTTCTGAACATTAAAATGTTAACATGATGATAATCAGACTTAAATCAATTACTGCATAATTGCTGAGTCAATGGGAGCATGGTGAAATATTGATGAGTCTTAAAACTCCATCAGGATGTATTGACAACCAGAGTGACGAATGCAGCCCTTATTCAAGAGGAAAACTGGACAGCAAAGGGTTGAGTTTATACTTATTGCTGCTGAGAGCATGGGCAATCAATATGGACTGCCTGTGCTCTTTTAAGCATGGGCAGGGCTGGAATCCAAGGGTTATTTCCAATCTTTTTCATCCTGAGATTTACGTGGCAGAGATACTACATGTCATAGGGCAAAGCATTTGACTTAAAAAAAAAAAAAAGAATATCCAATTTGCAGATTAAAAATACGGGATGGAAGCAGGGCATTGTTCTTTCTGCTCAGAAAGGCATAGCTTTTCTCTGCTTAGCATTCTCTAACCATAATAGCCCCAAGCCTCGCTCGCTCCAGTGGCAATGGTTAAAAATTATAAGTCATTTTACTTGGACAGATAGATGCCAAATGGCTGCGAGGATTTTTAGCCACCTGATACAATTAGGTAAAGCTGGGCCACATTTTTAATTATACTGAGCTTTGGTCTGCTTACCATGCATACCCAAGGAGAAAGCATGTTAAATAGCTTTGTGTTGTTGGCCACTGAACATAACAAAAATAAGCAAAAATAGCAGTTAATAGATAATGTGCATCGAACAAAATTGCTGCAGGACTACAAACCCTGGTATGCTGAATGGAGCAAAGAATTAAAATGACACATCTAAAAATAGAGAAAAAGCATCTTCACCAAAAATAACAATTAATGGTTACTTCAGGTATCCCATGGCCCTTCATCTGGTTTCAGAAACAGCCAGGACAAAGTTTGCATGTCTGGTTTTTGGCTCCTCACATGCTCACCAGCATGTGGACAATGCTAAGTAATCAATGAGTTAAGTCTATAGCCTGGTTTGCATGACACAGTATGCCAAATTCAAAGTTCCAGTTACAGATGGGTAGCCGTGTTGGTCTGCCATAGTCAAAACAAAAAAAATTCCTTCCAGTAGCACCTTAAAGACCAACTAAGTTAGTTCTTGGTATGAGCTTTCGTGTGCATGCACACTTCTTCAGATACACTGAAACAGAAGTTGCCAGATCCTTCTATATAGTGAGAAGGTGGGGAGGGGTATTACTCAGAGGAGGGTGGGGATGGGTGATTGGCAGATAGCTGTGACAGCTATCACAGCTATCTGCCATCCCCACCCTCCTCTGAGTAATACCCCTCCCCACCTTCTCACTATATAGAAGGATCTGGCAACTTCTGTTTCAGTGTATCTGAAGAAGTGTGCATGCACACGAAAGCTCATACCAAGAACTAACTTAGTTGGTCTTTAAGGTGCTACTGGAACAAATTCAAAGTGTTAGTGCTGACCTTTAAAGCCCTAAACGGCCTTGGCCCAGTATACCTGAAGCAGTGCCTCCACCCCCATCGTTCTGCCCAGTCGCTGAGGTCCACAGCCAAGGGCCTTCTGGCGGTTCCCTCACTGCAAGAAGTGACGCTACAGGGATCCAGGCAGAGGGCCTTCTCGGTAGTGGTGCCGCCCTGTGGAACGCCCTCCCATCAGATGTCAAGGAAATAAACAACCATTTGACTTTTAGAAGACATCTGAAGGCAGTCCTGTTTAGGGAAGTTTTTGATGTTTTATCGTGTTTTTAATATTCTGTTGGGAGCCGCCCAGAGTTGCCAGGAAACCCAGCCAGATGGGTGGGGTATAAATAACAAATTATTATTATTATAAACTATGGCATACCAAGACTGTGTGAACATGTGAACTCCTGGAGATGCGCTTGAAGCTCTGCTTCTCCCCGGTTCAAAGTTTGTCCTCTGTTACAGCTTATGGTTATTAAGGAGAGGGCTAAACCATGAGTCTCAGCCTACACACACACTATATACATTTAAAGCACTTCACTAAGGATCATAGGAACAATATTTTACCTTTTACAGAACTAGTTTCCCACAGCACTGGATTTAGCATGGCGCAGGTGGTTCCCCTGCACAGGGTGCTGAGTCGAGGGGTGCCAAACACTACTAATATTACTACCACCTATCTTTATATGGGTGTCTACTCAAAGTTAGGTAGGAAACATTTAGGGGACAGACAAATTTTGTCCTCGCTCAGGGCACAGTGTTACCGAAGTCGACCCCTGTTCTCAAGATTATTTGTGCTATAAATGGATGGTGTGTATACAACCACAGTTTGGATGACATGCTAAGCCTAGCACATTAAAACTGGTCAGGCAGAAATTCACAGACTGTTCTCCTTTGAAAGAAAACTACATGAAAATGCTGTACAGATGGTATATAACACCAGTACAGATAGCAAGAATGTATAAAACCAGGTCAAATATATGTTGGAAATGTAAAGAAAAGGGACCTTTTACCATATGTGGTGGGAATGTAGAGAAATTAAAAAATTATGGGAAATGATATATAATGAATTGAAGAAAATGTTTAAAATGACATTTGTAAAAAAAACACACAGAAGCATTTTTGTTAGGGATTGTAGGACAAGACCTGCCAAGGAAATTAAAGAACTTATTTATGTATGCTACAACAGCGGCAAGAGTCTGGATAGCACAAGGATGGAAGAATGAGGAAACCCCGACAAAAGAACAGTGGCAAGAGAAATTGATGAACTATGCGGAGCTGGCAAAACTGACATACAAACTGCGAGAAAAGGACAACTGTGACTTTAAAGAAGAATGGGAACTTTTCACAAATTATTTAAAAAGACAACAAATGAATTGGACTCCTTGGCAGGTTTTGAATAAACATACACAAATTTATTGAGGGTTAATATAGTAGACAGATAATAAAAGGATATATACCATTTTACAGTATGCAGAGAATAACATGAGTTGAGAAATCAGACAGAGGAGCTGAGGGAAGTCTTGGGGGGAGGGGGGAGGGTTCTTTGGGGAGGGGGAGGGAAAAAGGGGGGGAAATAATGAAGATGATTTGTTTTGATAATTGTTATGTTGAAATTGTTAATAAAAAACCTAAAAGAAAACAACTGGTTTGGCAGGAGCAAAGAGGCAGCTCAGTGCCTTTTCAGGAAGGAACATTATGTATGGAGGATCCCTTTGTATGCCTTCTACAGCCAATTTGCCTAATGAGCTCAGTACCCTGAAGCAAACGTCTTTCACTGCTTCTTTCAAAACTGTGACTGGCTGAGTAAACGGTGTCTACACATTTGGGCTCTTTAGACGTAAACCATGTTCATTTTCATTTCTAGACAGCAGCAACAGAATATTACTCCCTCAAAGAGCAAAATCGAATGATGAGCGTCAAAAAGAATGTAGGGAATATGCTGTCACTGAAAAATAAGAGGGAGAACCCCCCAAGATTTGCAGAAATATCCCCCCCAGCCCCCCCACATATTTTAGGGGGAAATCTAAGAGAGTAAAAAACAAAAAAACCCAGAGAGCAGCTTCAGTGACCACAAGAATACCATTATATGCCACCCCATCTCCAAACAGTGTGGGATTCTAGGGATTCTATAGAATTCCAGGCGCTTACCCAAGGTTCATGTTTATTTCAGAAATATGTATATATGCTTTTATTTAAACATATACACAACCTGAACCTACATGGACGGGTTGCAGAGCATTCACATCTTATGAAGGTCAAGCTTCCCCGCTTAGGGGACAGCAAAAAACCATCCTCTGTGTCTCTAATTTTCAGTCTGTCATCCCCAGCTCAAATGGAATTCTGCACCTCCTTCTTCTCGCTGCTGACCAACTCCAAGGACCTCCCGCAGCCTACGTCATTCAAAATTGAAACCCCAAAGTTGGCCTGTGCCTCTGCCCACTAGCACCCAGGAAAGAAGGGCCCCTACTCCCCTTTGTCTACCAGTCTTGGCCTCTGATGGTTTCCTTCTTGCACCATCACTGGCTTTTGTCGCCTGCTAATGGCCCATCCACTTACCGTATTTTTTGCACCATAACACTCACTTTTTTCCTCCTAGAAAGTAAGGGGAAATGTCTGTGCGTGTTATGGAGGGAATGCCTACGGGTGGCATGCCTACGGATTTTCCTCCTCTCAAAACTACATGCGTGTTATGGTCGGGTGCGTGCTATAGAGTGAAAAATACGGTAACTTTGGAGAGCTAGATTGGCTCATTAGCACAACTGCATCCAGTGGGTTTCTGTGTTTGGCAAAGTTTAATCAAACCTTCATTAAGTCTAGCTTTTACTAAATCCAAGGGAAGGAGCAGGCACCCAAGAATTTAGGGGAATCTGCCCCCCCCCAAACCTATAACAATACTCACCATTAGGTAGCTTAATCCAGTTGCATTGAACCATGTGTGTACAGTGATGGACCTACATTTGGGGGGCCCTGAAACTGTTATAGGGGCCCCTTCACAACCAGCAAAAAGGTTTGGGTAACCACTTACAGTGGTGCCCCGCAAGACGAATGTCTCGCAAGACGGAAAACCCACTAGACAAAAGGGTTTTCCGTTTTGGAGGTGCTTCGCAAAATGAATTTCCTATGGGCTTGCTTCGCAAGACGAAAATGTCTTGCGAGTTCCTGCAGGTTTTTTTTCCTCCCCCCCTTTTTCCCAAGCCGCTAAGCCGCTTATCAGCTGATCCGCTAAGCCGCTAAGCCGCTTAACAGCTGATCCGCTAAGCCGCTAAGCCGCTTAACAGCTGATCGCTAAGCCGCTTATCAGCTGATCCGCTAAGACGCTTAACAGCTGATCCGCTAAGCCGCTTATCAGCTGATCCGCTAAGCCGCTAAGCCGCTTATCAGCTGATCCGCTAAGCCGCTAATAGCGCTAATCTGCTAAGCCGCTAATGGGCTTGCTTCGCAAGACGAAAAAACCGCAAGACGAAGAGACTCGCGGAACGGATTCTTTTCGTCTTGCGAGGCACCACTGTATCTTCTTCAATGGGGTTGTTTACAACAGCATCTGAGCCACCAACTCTCAGACTTTGGGATTGTTGAAATATATACAACAAGGTGAATCGTGCAACTGAAATTTACATGAGGCTAAATGGTATTTTGAACAAGTACTCGTGAACACCGTGGATATTCTGATCAGTGTCTTAAGGAATGGGTATTCTGATCTGCCTCCTATTGGCCCCCTTCTCTGCTTGTGGTACCCAGACGTCAAGATAAATTTGAGATCCAAATTATTCACTGGAATAATATGTCTTTCTATGGATAGCTTGAATTAGGTTCTCTTCCTACCCCCTTCAAGGAGCTCCATGTGTTTGCTTTGTTACTAGCCTCACAGTTGTCACTGGTGAGGAAGAGGAGGAAGATGGTTGTGAAGGATTTCAAAACTGGGGCAAAGGCCAGAGTGGCATGGGAGGTTGTTTTGGCTCAATTCCTGGAGCCTCATTTTTAATAATATGAAAAAAGAGGTCAATGAAAAAAGAAAATCATTGTTCACTCTGAGAAATAAAAATAGACAGTGCTAAGGCAGGACAGCTAGTGATCCAAACAATGCCTTTAACACCTACACTGTAATTATTATCAAACTGTTTGAGAAGATAATCAGGAGAAATCATTAAACAAAAGCTTTGGACAACGATGTTCTATCTCTCTCTCTCTCTCTCTATATATATATACACGAATGTGTGCCTGCTGCTTCATTTTATTTTATTTTATTTTTTAATACCAACTGATATTCATGAGGGTAAAGTGAAATCTTCTGCAAAAAAAAACAAAAAAAACTTTCTTCAGGTTTCTCATTTTAAATTGATTCAGGGCACTGTACTTATGATTTCCCTTTGGATGCATAGAATTTCCTTAGCCGTCAATGCCTATGTTTACCCTCTCACTGAAATTCAATTCAGAATCTCCTGCAAAAATCTGTTCAATCAAAATGTATTAGCATTCCTCAGGTTAAGTCAGGATATACCTGTACACTGACCTCTATTTTGAATCAATTTTGCAGCCTTAAATGATTAAGGCCTGAAATAAATGATTGAGTATGCCTTGAGAGAAAATGTATCATGAATAAAAAAGTTGACAGATATTTCATTTCTGGGCAAGATCTGAGCCAGATTTATCCTGCTCCGAAATATTATGAGAGTGATCGTGAGGTAATAATCTGTGTTTTCATTTTCAATTAGCATAACTCTTCATTTATAACCATGGGGGAATCATGGGTCTGCCACCTTCATATCTCCGTGGTGCTTCTTACACTCCCTCCTCTCGATCTTTCATTTCCCAGAAGCAATCACCCCCTCTCCACATGACTTCACGGGAACTAGAGGGCTATCCCAGCAACTGTGGTCCCAGTACATAGCTGTCAACTTTTCCCTTTTCTTGCGAGGAATCCTATTTGGAATAAGGGAATTTTTTTAAGGGAAACATTGACAGCTATGTCCCAGTAACAATTGGGCTCTTTGTGTCTGTGATTAACTGAAGAGAAAGGGGGAACCAGAGACATAGCTTACTGCTTGAGTGTGTGTGCTATGGAGTTTAACCCATAGTTTCACCCTACGGACCAAGAAACAGGGGGAGCATGAAGCTGTACCACAGGCTGTGGAGCAGAGTCCTGTACAAGTGATGTCACATGTGGTAATGGAATTGCAACATTCTTAAGTGTTTGTCCACACATGCATGTCAGACTCTCTAAGTATCCCTATTTTCCAGGGAAAGTCCCTGATTTACAGAAGCCATCCTGGTTTCTGATTTGATCCCAGAATGTCCTACTTTTCCTTAGAACAACCCTATTTTCACTGGATAAATGTTGGAGGGTATGGAGTTATATGACCCCCAAGCCAATGAGATAACCTTTAGAAGACATCTGAAGGCAGCCTTGTATAGGGAAGTTGAATGTTTAGCGTTTTATTATATGTTGGAAGCCAACCAGTGTGTCTGGGGCAACCCAGTCAGATGGGTGGGATATAAATAATAAAATTACTACTATTACTATTACTACTACTACTACTACTACTGCTACTACTAATATGGAATAGAACATCCCTATTTTCATTGGAGAAATGTTGGAGGGTATGGTACATTCATCACTTGTTAACTGCAGCTCAAAGAAATGGCTTGCGTGTTTTTTGTTTTGTGCAGTTTCTTCATGCACAGGTTCTGATACCCTAAGCATTTCATCACAGCCTTTCTACACACACCCTTTATTTGCTTTGTTTGGACAAGAAACGAGGAAGATTATAATTGCGGCTATACAGTGGTACCTCAGTTTAAGAACAGTTTTGTTAACAAACTATTCGGTATACGAACTCCACAAAACTAAAGTAGGTGTTCCGGTTAGCGAACTTTACCTCGATCTACGAATGGATGCTGAATGGTCGAAGGGCACCGGTGGTAGGAGTCCTCATTAGGGCAAGAGCGCCTCAGTTTAAGAATGACTTTGGTTTAAGAACGGACTTCCAGAATGGATTAAGTTCGTAAATCAAGGTACCACTGTATCTAAGGAAAAGAGAACGCAAAATCATATGGGTGGGAAAGCATTATACAGAACTATATTATCATTGATTTTGTCATTCCAAAAGTTAATCTTTATATGCCTCTCTCTTGTCGATTATTTAATATTCTTCTCTGAGGAAGAAATGACTTGCATGTTTGAGCGGGCCATGACACCATAGGCTGCTTTTTCACTTCCCCTCCATCCCCATCACTTTTCATTGGAGCCATCCTACACCTTTGACTCCCAGTCCTCAAGTACTGAGGAATGACGGGACTTAAATGCCTGCACAATTACCCTCCTCTTGAGAAAATCCACCTCTGATTGATCAGCGATCACTCAAAACACTGGAAGACAGTAGGAATTATGTGTGTAAGTTTCAGATCACTTCTGCCAAAAGAATACCCAAGGGCCAAATGCCCCCCCCCCCTATTTTTTTGTTCAAGTAAAAAGGAGGGATCATCTCATAATTACGCGAATTCAAGCTTCTAGCGAAAACTTGCGTGCAGCACTGCCAGGCTAATCTCAGAAGCTGGCAACAAAGGCATGATGTCCTAGCCCTGCCCAAAGCTGTCCTCTTTGAATGTCTTTCACCTCAGACTTCCCAGCACACAGTGTAATTAATGCACACAGCAATTTATCTTCTATCTCTGTGGGAGTTGCTACCCTCTTGCCGAAAATGGAAAGATCACCTTCTTAATAGACCTGCTGAGCACAACCCGAGGAAACCAAAGTCCCTGTGCTCTCTTGAACATACAGATCCACATATGGTGGTGCTGAGGAGCAGCAGCTGTTCCCTTCCAGTCTGCCTTGCTAGTCTCCTTAATTCAATGCAAGCTGCCCCCCCCCCCACCATTCTGAAACAGGGCCTCTGCACTCTCCATTGCTTTCTTGACAACACAACCGATTTACAATTATCTTAAATTTTTCATTGGTGGGTCTAACGAGGATGTTTTCACAGCTTGGGCTTCTATCACTTTTTCCCTCAGCGCTGCCCTGAATTTCTCTCTCTCAGTATGCGAGATACACACACGCACAAATCTCTCTGTCTCTGTTTCTCTCTCACTTTATCTATTTATCTATCATAGCTGGTAAATGAAAGGGAGCCTCATGGAAAGCCAGAATGATCTTTCATAGGATGTTCCCAAGGTGAAAGCAATGCACTGGCTGATCTCACGGTTTGCAAAAACACAGGAGAAGCATCTCTCCCAGGCAAATTTTTTCCGTTCCTAATTAAAGCATTTTCCGTACCTGTGTTCAGGGCAAGATCGACTCTTATGCTGACTGAGCATGGGAAGAGTCATTACCAGATCCCCATCCTCGTTCTCAATTGGCATTTGGTTGCATGCACAGTGTCACATGCTAGCGATTAGAAACAGTGTTTAATAAATCTGACACTAATTTTGCTGCTCCAAGGTCTGAATGTGTAGATCTTTTTGAATCCTAGCCCCCCCCCCCTTAGTTTTTAGGTATTTCTTGTGGCTTGCCTCACCTTCCCTTCAGTCTTCCTGATCTCATTCTTCTTTTCATCATCATCATTTTATTTGTATGGTGCCTTTCCATAGTTAAAACAATGCTCAAGGCGGCTTACGAGACGACCAGATTTACATAATTACCAACGTAACAAAAGTGATAAGCAATACATAAAACACATCAAAAAGTACACAACCAAATGAAAAACAATTTCCACATCAATCATAACATCTAAAACTAAGAAAGTGTGTTCTCCCTCATGGAGAGCACGGGTTGCGGATGGGGATGACAAGACACCTCACTGTTGCTGGGCAAAAGAGTTTGGCCATCTTTAAGCAGGGGCGGGCTGTTACTGGGGAGATTTAAATGTTGCCATTTATTGATTGACAGCCCTGTTTGTTAAATACAATGCACGCAGTGACGAACTTCCTCTTTTCGCTGCGTGCTTCGGATCACCTGCCCTCCCTTCCTTAATTTTAGGCTGTTTGCTTGACCTTGCTATGCCTGTCATGGGGTTGTCTGCTTTGGGGCAGGGGCCCGGTAGGAATTTTGTCCATTTGGCTGATTAGTGTGTGCCATTTGGTTTTTGCCTACTGCGTAGCAAATCGTCACAACTTGTAAGGTTGCGGTTAGGCATTGGTCTGGGAATTGGTTGGTGGAGGGGTATGGATTTGGCTGTGCCTGCCTCTCCAAAATGCTGCTGCTGCTGCAAGGGTTTTATGTTAAAGGAACCCAGGGGCTCCCCATGCTTTTGTCTGAAACCCCCTGGCAAGGGGCTAGGGCCATGCAAGCCCCTGGGAGCATTCTGGGGAGAGATGAGGCATGGTTCACAGTCCCGTCTCTTTCCCCAGGTGACTTACCCTTTCTGACTTCGCGTGGGGTGCGAATGTCAGAGCTGTCCCCGTGCGGGGTCAGTTAGTGCTACCAATGCCTAAGCAACCACTCACATTGCTGTAATTTGAATAAAGTTGTGGCCAAAATTATGCCAAAAACCTTAAACAAAAATTAAGTGTCAATTGTGTTTTTCTTTGGGGGGTGTCTTGGGGACCTCGACGCACAATACAGCATTAATATCAATTACAATTTAAAACGACATAGATAAAAAATAAAAGCAATTTAAAAAAACAAAAACGGAGCCCTCTCTGCCCAGATGGAAGGGGGCAGGCAAGGCCCTTCTGGCCCTCAGCAGCAGGTGAGCCCATCTTTTGCTCCCCCCACCTTCTTTTTTACGTATTAAGAGGATGGGATACATAGTGAGTGTGGGTCCTGCTGCAGGCTTGTTTGGAGAGCCAGTGTGGTGTAGTGGTTAAGAGCGTTAGTCACGTAATCTGGGTAACCGGGTTCGCGTCTCCGCTCCTCCACATGCAGCTGCTGGGTGACCTTGGGCCAGTCACACTTCTTTGAAGTCTCTCAGCCCCACTCACCTCACAGAGTGTTTGTTGTGGGGGAGGAAGGGAAAGGAGAATGTTAGCCGCTTTGAGACTCCTGAAGGGGAGTGAAAGGCGGGATATCAAATCCAAACTCTTCTTCTTCTTCTTCTTCTTTGCATTCTCATTTTCTTTTAAAGTGTTTCGTACACTGAAAAAGCAAACCATGAGGCCCAAGTGGAAATGCCTTGCTTTCATCTAGCTGTCACTCTCCTCCTTATGACTCAAGTCCACAAGATATTCCTACCTGATGCACGTCTGACCTGAGGAGAGGGATGACAGGATGAACACCTGGGACTTTTGTAAGAAGCAAACATTGGTGCTCTATATGGTATGATCCTGCTCCTGCGCCAGCCCAGGTAAGGAAGATGGCTCTGTGGGGCTCTCTGCTGATCCCTTTGTGCAAGGCAGTTGCATCCACATGGATATAATTTCTTTCTGCCCTTTAAAGCCAAACACACACTCTCACCCCACCCCCAAAAGGTAGCTCCCATTAACGAATGAAATACAATTAAGCTGCTCAAAACATTATCACCATCCAATTACACCATGCAACAAGAACAATAAATCACTGAGAAGAAAGCACATAGAGATCCAGTGACAGTGTTGGCAACAGGCCAACCTAATCCCGGCCTCCTAAAAACTGGGTGGTGAGGGGGGGCATCAAATGTTGGCCTCACTCCTCTCCCTCACACAAGACAGTGATAGCCTGTGGGCTCCATGTCAAAGTACTCTTGCAGCTCACTTGGTATGAAAAGTTGGACCATCCTGGTCTAAACAGAGTATTTGAGGTGAGGAAGACTTATAGGAATGGCCAACCACTCTTATTAAAAGCACTGCAAAGCCAGCAGTTAAATAACAACACAGCCCTCAAACTCCACAGCTGAGGAATGAGGGCAGTTATTTAAATAAACCAATGTGAGAAATTTACCTATTTTCTCTCCTGTTCCATCTGTCTTTCCAAGTTCCATCTCCCAACCAAGATCACACAAACCTTTATTTTCTTAAATCCTGCAGGGAAATTTGCCCTCGCCTCCATTTAAAAAATCAAATAAAAACCAGTTCACCTACTGTCTCTGTGTCTGTCCCTTTCTTTACTTCAGTGTAACACACTTCTCATGCAGCATGAGGTATCCCCCCTTGGCCATTTTTCATAAGCGCACACCTAAAATTGAACTGTGCAAAGGAGACGTACAGAGAGTCAGGAGCCGCTCATTAACAAACCCAGGTTAGTTACTTTGTAATGAGTGAAACGCCTGTGCCAATCTTGCAGCGAAGGTAATACACCCATATGAACAATGGCTGTTGAGTCTACCTTGTTACAACAGACTGCTGCTAGCAGGCCATGTGAGAGGATTTGGCCTTAGGTTTGGTTGGCATGGCTTGGGCAGCCAGAGAGATAATGAGCTAGCACACTTATCCAATTCCAAAAAGCCTCTGAACGCGATGGAAGACAGGAAGGTTTAGAGTAATATGCCTGGAGGAGCTTCCTTTTATGTGAAACCAAGTGGTTTGCTTTCCAGATTTAGGCAGAACCGAATGCACTTCCTTTTGCCTTTCAGGGCTTTTTGATCTTATTGGCCGGATCCGGTAGCAGACCCACTCTATTACAGGAAATTGGCATCATCTGGTACGTGTATGCAGAGTACACTTGTCTGCGTTTATGATTACAGGAGTCAAGCTGCTTGCGCGCATATATATATATATATATATATATATATATATATCACATTGAAAATGTGTATCTTTTGATGGGCTGCCAGCAGCGTATAGATATATAACCACTACGGCTACGGTGCATCATAAAATTTTATTTCCTGTAGATTTGCCCTGCCACAGAACATTTACTCGCTGTCAAAGAAAGTAAAAAACATGCTAACAGCCTGAGGTTCCCTTTACAAGCATTGAAATTTCTGAAACCACCCCACAGCTAGTACTTTTTCATAATCCTCCTTGCAACACTTGATGTGTGCGATTTGCGACGTGGGGAAAAGAGAAAGGGGGAGCGGAGCTTATCTTTAAAATACAATATTTTGGAATGGATCTCTGGGGTTTGCAGACTATGGGAGGCATGATTTAATTTGGGCCGTCTTTGTGACATTTAAGCAAGAAGCTGTCAGATGGAATTGTATGCCTCACTTTAAAAAATAATAATAAATGGGAATGAATCTTCCCGGAAAAGGACACTTATGTGGTTTATTAGATCTAGGCATTGTTAAATTCCAGGATCTCTCTTCAGCTGGCATGAATGTGTAGAAACTTTACTGTCAATGTTAAATTTCATTTCATGTCTCCTTTTTTATTCTTTAGTTATGCATTAAAATAAAATAAACTGCCCCATCTAAGAGAGGAAATACAGAGCAAACACTGACACCTAAAATTTGACATCTCCACCAAGTACTATCAAGCAGATCAGTGTGTGGTAGAGAGGAGGGAAATCTGATACATCTACCAGTGTTTTTTCTTTAGAAAAAGAGGTGCCGGAACTCACCACAAATGCCTCCCTTGTTCTCTTGTAATGGCAAAGATGCCCACCTGAGAGGTGCCAGAACTGACTTCTGGCAAGTTCCAGCTGAAAAAATGTCCCACATTTACCAGCATACAGACCTATTAATACTGCGCCAAATTAGATCTCTTCAGCAGACTACAACATTATGAGATATACAAAAGAGCTCTAGAACCACAACTCCCCCCCAAATCAGACAGATCCCTGGTTTCAAGGGATTTCATTGTCACAGCTCTGCGCTGCTTCTAAAAGCTAAAGGTAAAGGGACCCCTGACCATTAGGTCCAGTCGTGACCAACTCTGGGGTTGCGGCGCTCATCTCGCTTTATTGGCCGAGGGAGCCGGCGTTTGTCCGCAGACAGCTTCCGGGTCATGTGGCCAGCATGACTAAGCCGCTTCTGGTGAACCAGAGCAGCACACGGAAATGCAGTTTACCTTCTCGCCGGAGCGGTACCTATTTATCTACTTGCACTTTGACGTGCTTTTGAACTGTTAGGTTGGCAGGAGCAGGGACCGAGCTATGGGAGCTCACCCTGTCACGGGGATTCGAACCGCCAACCTTCTGATTGGCAAGCCCTAGGCTCTGTGGTTTAACCCACAGCGCCACCTGCGTCCCCTCTGGGCTGCTTCTAGGCTGTCACAATTTTGGGATGGAATTTAATCACATACAGGCAAATGTAGGTTGAGCAATTAAGATTGACTGGGAGGTCTTGGGAAGAAACCTGCTTCGCCAAAACAGTGGTCCTTTTGCTACAAGGAAAATGACAGGAAAAAGCACCGGTAGGTGTGAGGTAACACTTGCTTTGACACAACACCATCTAACTTCATGAACCAGTCCATGTTTTCTAATTTCCCGGCAAACAAATCAGGATAATGTTTGTCATCCAGTTTCCACAGAATGAGGGGACAGCTACTACCTACTTCCAAGGGGTGTGCAGCACAAAAATAGACACAAGGGAGGGTCATTCCACATCAAATCAATGCAAAAAAACAATGGTTTTGCCACCCACCGTCTCGGATTTTGATGAAACATGGTGATAGATAGATAGATAAATTTATTGCAGCCATTGGCCCATATCGGAAACAATACATCAGAATTTATCCATAAACAATACAATTTAAACAGTTCCAAGTTAAAACACCCATATAAAACCAATTTTACTTCAGTTAAGTAAGCACTATACACAATAAGCTCCCTCTATGTAAACCGCAATTCAAATCCATCAGATTTTGGGGGGTGATGAAACTTGGTGTACACCCTGCTCTTATGGTTGAAAGAAACCCCCTTAATTCCCCCCCCCCCTATCACAAATGGTATCAATTTTATAGCACTTCAAAGTTTCATGAAATCTGCGTTTCTGTCCCTCTTGAAATCCTCGGCCTTTTGAGAGCCAGTAAGGTGCAGTGGTTAAGAACGGTAGATTCGTAATCTGGGGAACCAGGTTCACGTCTCCGCTCCTCCACATGCAGCTGCTGGGTGACCTTGGGCTAGTCATGCTTCTCTGAGGTCTCTCAGCCCCACTCACCTCACAGAGTGTTTGTTGTGGGAGAGGAAGGGAAAGGAGAATGTTAGCCGCTTGAGACTCCTTTTGGTAGTGATAAAGCGTGATATCAAATCCAAACTCCTCCTCCTCCTCCTCCTCCTCCTCCTCCTCTTCTTCTTCTTCTTCTTCTTCTTCTTCTTCTTCTATTTTTGTACATTTTATTTTTTTTCTCCATAACCAATGATCAGATCTCTTTGAAATTTTACACAGAGGTCAGTAACATGAGGAGGATTTGAGGGGAAAAAACACACCAGCACTCAAAAGATTTTATAAATACCTAAAAAAAATGTATACCGTATTTTTCACTCCATAAGACACACTTTTTTCCTCCTAAAAAGTAAGGGGAAATTTCTGTGTGTCTTGTGAAGCAAATGCCATGGAGGAGGGACGGGCAGCAGCCATGGCTCCCTTTCCTTCCCTCCTCCGTGGCTAGCTTTAAAGCAAGCAAAGGGGGAACAGCTTACACGCATGTAAGCAGCTCTTGCTCTGCTTGTTTTACAGTAAAGCGGGAGGACGGACAGACGGCAGCCCCTTCCGCCCCTCCTCCTAGCTGATTGTAATGCAAGCAGAGCCGCTTACACACTCTGCGCAGCTCTCATCACAGTTGATTACAAGTTCAATGTTCCTCCATTTCTTTGTAGTAGCCTCAGTATCACATGCAAGTTTTTCATTTTTTCTTCCCTCAACACCATACACTCATTGGGAAAGAAGTATCTTCTGCCAGTTATTGTCTGCGGGGGTTGTACAATACCAAGCATATGAGGAAACAAGAATCGGCATGGCATGGCCAGCAGAATGAAGGTGAAGGTCCATTAGGGTGGAGAAATTTTACAAAAGCATCTTCCTCGTCTTGATTAATCTCGGATATCATTCCAAAGTACCACAAATGATCATGCCTGCAAGCGACAAAACATTCAGGATACAGATAATCTGCATTCATAGGAAGTTTGGGGAGGCTCCTGAGGTTGAAAGTGAGGGAGGGTTCTTTATTAATGCTCATTCTTCTTGCTTCAGTTGTGCCTGTAGAATTGAGTGGTTTAAAGTTGTGGAATTTGCGAGTTCCAGTGAGTGTGTGCACATCTCTGAAACGGGTTTCGAAGGAAGAGTGGATTATGTCTATGTCTTGCCTTGCAATATAATGGAATTTGACCTTGTGATTGGGGGGGGGGGGATTAAGGGGTTTTCTTTCAACCATAAGGGAAGGGTCTACACCAAGTTTCATCAAAATCCAAGACAGTGGGTGGCATGACCGTGTTGAACTGACGTGGAATGCCCCAGGAAACAACAAAGCAAGGCGAGAAATACGGAGGAAGGGGCAAGCAGGAAGGAATATGTGATTATGTTAGTTAAGCTTCATATCAAAAGATATACCTGCTGGCAGCTGAAAAAAGTCAGGAGTTCCTGGAAGAAGTCACTTAAAATTACATCACCTGAAAATATCTTGGGTGAAAGGGGGACTGAAATCACTGAGAGGAGGACTGAAAGCCGCACAGAGTGGCTGGGGAAATTCTTGCAGACCAAGAATATCAGGTGACAGCAAGCACGGCACATTTTTTAGCTGGGGCAATTAGAATTAGCTCTACGACATGCTATTTTATTTCTTCATATCTTATGCTAATGCGCTCTGCAATCGCTATAGGAGAAGTAACACATTTCTAAAAGTTGCGGCGTGGGAATGATGTTTGAGTTAACTCTGATTTCAGTTTTCCAGAGAATTTAAAAATCATAATATTTGTACTTCTATTGTCATTGTATCTTCTTTTTTCTTTTTTTAAACAAATCATCGCTACGTACGGAATAAACACATCCAGTTCCCCACCGAGATTTTTCACTGCAATAGACATTTATGACAAGCAAATTGCCAGGAAAACATTTACAATGAATATAATTTTCATGTTAAATCAGCATGTGCGCATATATATATATATATATATATATATATATATATATATGGATTTTACAGTTTTATAGCAAGAGACTTGGGGAGCATGCTTTCCTTCTGAGAAATAAAGGAATGGGATAATTGCTGAGCTGCCGTGAACCATTTGGCAGAAAGCTACTCTCAGTCTCTGAAATCCTCCCTGTGGTGAGTTTTACTTTTTATCCTAAACCCTGAAGCAACTATTAGTTGGTAATAAAGTATTAGTCTGGAAGAAAAGAGGCCCTTATCTTGTCACCGGGCCAGTTGGAAACAGAGATCTGATTGTTCCACGCTGAAGGAGTTGCTGGAGATGTGGGAATGGAAGGCTAATTTCAAAACAACACAGTTGTGCTTTGGAGAATGAGAAAGAGGACGTACCTGGAAGCTAGGTTGGAGAGGATTTTCTGAATGGAGAGACAGCAAATTGAAACCTTCAGACTGAGCTGCTGACTTGGGGAAATGAAGATGGTGGCTGCCACTCTCAACCACTAACCACTTTATCTAGCACTTCTCTTTACAGTGCTGGTTTTCTGCCACAGGGCAGGGGTTGAAAAAAGCACACACACACCCTGAAAAAGCTCAACAATGTAGGGTTGTCCTTCAAAAAAAAAAAGTGGGAGTTCCTGCACCTATTTTTCTAGGGGGGAAAGCACTGCTTCAGGGTATGAGGAATACAGTGCTACCTCAGGTTACATACGCTTCAGGTTACATACGCTTCAGGTTACAGAGTCCGCTAACCCAAAAATAGTGCTTCAGGTTAAGAACTTTGCTTCAGGATGAGAACAGAAATCGTGCTCCGGCGGTGTGGCAGCAGCAGGAGGCCCCATTAGCTAAAGTGGTGCTTCAGGTTAAGAACGGACCTCCGGAACGAATTAAGTACTTAACCTGAGGTAAAACTGTATACAGAATGTGAGATCGGAAGGCAGCATGGAGATATATGAAAAGATGGATTTACATGGTCCTGGTTATTTATCTCTGCTTGCAAAAAGAAAAGGCACAAAACCCAGCACAGCCAATTGCAAACTATATTTATGATTTGGACAGCTCACTAAAGTTTTGTCAGTAGGTAAATGCCTTGCAGTTACTGAGCTGAAATATAGGCACAACAATCTAATGGGAAGGAATCGGAAGAGGTGCTCTTATTTATAGCTAGGGGGGGGAAATGTCAATATGACTGGGTAGGCATGTGTGCAAGGAAAGCTTGAATATATTGTGAGGATTTTGGTAGTCATGTGTTGATGTATGCTTTATGCCCAGAGGTGCATTGCAGGCTGAGACCCTATCTGCCTGCGGACTGTCTCGCCAGAGTGGTGCATGCTCTGGTTATCTCCCGCTTGGACTACTGCAATGCGCTCTACGTGGGGCTACCTTTGAAGGTGACCCGGAAACTACAACTAATCCAGAACGCGGCAGCTAGACTGGTGACTGGGAGAGGCCGCAGAGACCACATAACACCGATCTTGAAAGACCTACAGTGGCTCCCAGTACGTTTCCGAGCACAATTCAAAGTGTTGGTGCTGACCCTTAAAGCCCTAAACGGCCTCGGTCCAGTATATCTGAAAGAGCGTCTCCACCCCCATCATTCTACCTGGACACTGAGGTCCAGCACCGAGGGCCTTTAGCGGTTCCCTCACTGCGAGAAGCCAAGTTACAGGGAACCAGGCAGAGGGCCTTCTCAGTAGTGGCGCCTTCCCTGTGGAACGCCCTCCCACCAGATGTCAAAGAGAACAACAACTACCAGGCTTTTAGAAGACATCTGAAGGCAGCCCTGTTTCGGGAAGCTTTTAATGTTTGATGTATTATAGTATTTTAATATTCTTTTGGAAGCCGCCCAGAGTGGCTGGGGAAGCCCAGCCAGATGGGTGGGGTATAAATAATAAATTATTATTATTATTATTATTATTATTATTATTATTATTATTATTATTATTATTATTACTACTCTTCACCATACCTATTAGTAAGGGCTGAACCATTCATTGTCAAGGCGGGAGGCAAATTTCCCCCTCTCTGCAACAGTGTCTCCAATTAGTATTTTCCTCAATGGTCAATGTTATCTATTAACTGATACTACTGCAAACCTTTTTCTTCATCTGTATAGTCCTGAACTGTGGCCCAGCATCAAAGTCGTACACCTGAACTCACTTTCTAGCTTTTTCTCAATGCATACTTGGAACCACGTGATAACTAACGGTACAGATCCAGGGCCCCTCCGGACTTGTGTTTTATGTGGGTGTGGCGCTGTGGGTTAAACCACAGAGCCTAGGATTTGCCGATCAGGTCGGCGGTTCGAATACCCACAACGGGGTGAGCTACCGTTGCTCGGTCCCTGCTCCTGCCAACCTAGCAGTTCGAAAGCACGTCAAAGTGCAAGTAGATAAATAGGTACCGCTCTGGCGGGAAGGTAAACGGTGTTTCCGAGCGCTGCTCTGGTTCGCCAGAAGCGGCTTAGTCATGCTGGCCACATGACCCGGAAGCTGTAAGCCTGCTCCCTCGGCCAATAAAGCGAGATGAGCGCTGCAACCCCAGAGTCAGTCACGACTGGACCTAATGGTCAGGGGTTCATTTACCTTTATTCTGAAACATGTTTTTGACACAATAATGGTGTATTAGGCTTTTCCCGCCTTGTTTTGTTCTGTACTGCTTCGCCAATACTACTGCTTTCCAGAGAGGACATAGCACAACAGAAGTGGGACAAAAGTAAACTAGAACATGTGTAGTATTAAAGGGGGGCATTTCAGCAGGAAGTTACTGCAACTGGCACAAAATGCTACAGCATGATTGCTGACAGGATTGAGACCTTGTCAGCATGAACACCTCTGCTCAAAAATCTGTATCGGCTGCCCATTTATTACTGGGCCAAATTCAAATTCAAGATTCTACTATTGGAGCAGTTTCCTTGCAATATGTCCCCCCCCCCCCCAGTGTTTTTTTCTGTTACGCATACCCCTAAACATTTTGTAAATCTAAGTTTGGCTTTATTGAGGGGCAGTTTTTCAATTTGAGTAGGAAAATGAGAGTACCCCTAAACGTTTTTTTTAAGAAAAAAGCACTGTACACACACACACACACAACCATTTCAATCTGTGGGATTGGCACTTTTACAAGTGTCACATAGTGTTTGTTCCACGCTTTCAAAGGATCAATATTTCAGTGTGGCAACACCCACACTTTGGAACTCCCTGACATCATCATCACCATCATCATATACCACAATCAAAAGATCTCAGGGTAGTTCACAAGATAAAATCTGGACAAAGTCCCTCCTGCACAAAGAAGCTATATTAGATGGGCTTTGCATTTTACAACATTGAGGGTCATAGTGTGAGAATTCCTCAGAGAATTCCACCACACCAGTCACCAGCCTTTCTAGACAGCAGGAAATATCAGAAGAAGTCATTGATAAGAAGCAAGCCTACCAACACATGAACATACAGTATGTATTTTAATATTTGTTAGTTAATATCCCACAATTTTTTGGGCCGGGGGGCAGAAATAGGCTAATTTGAATGCATGCTGAAGTATGTGTGAGTTTCTACGAGGTGAGACATAGTGATTACAGCAAGATACTTTATTGAGCAAACAGAACAGAGCAACAGGGGCAAAGCAACTAATAATGTACATATTTCTGAAGGCCTGGGCCACTCACACTCTCAACGTGATTGGCTGTCTAAAACCCCAAGCTGCAAATCATAACTCAGAGCTTAAGAGCCAATGCCAGCAACCCAAACCCTGACAATGCTAGATGATTGGATATCATGTATCGAATCAGAACAGAGGGGCACATAATCCTAGTCCGGACCACTGAGTACATAACACATACTTTCTGTAAACTGCTTGGTTTTTTATGATTCAGCAGTATATAAATCCCGTTTAATACATAAAATCAGAGAAAACAACTCAGTACTTGCTGAAAAGGACAACTTCTAGCAGCTCTACAGGGGTCCAACACACTTAGTAAATTGTATACAAATTTGAGCATGCCCCACTAGACAGTTTGTTCCAAGCGAGTTAGATAAATTGCTCTGAATGTTGAGAATGCTTATTTTAAACGGCGCAAGAGTCTGCGCTGAACAAATTGTATAATAAATATGTCAGCACTGATAAATTACAGTGTTTGTGTGTGTTTTGCTTAGCATGTAGCGCTTGCCTCCCATCCCCTTGGATCATCCTCAACATGGGATGCTGCTGTTCTTAAGGATGGGGGCAAAGAATATTTGAAAATCATTCACATGCTACAGTAAGTAACCACCAGCTTAATCCCAAATTAATGAGCCGTATCTGTGCCTGATGTTTGAAAGAGCAGAAACAAAATTGCATTTTGATGTTGGGAAAACCATATCATTGCGGCTAGATAATCCTTAGCAAATCTCAAGATTTTTTGATTTTTTTTAATTCACTGTTATCAGTAATTGTTATTGGCTTTTATCCGAATGTATTACACGTGCCTGAAATGTTATTACAGTGTTTAAAACAGTGGCTGCTTTTTGTGATCTATTCTTGCTTGGCCAGTTTAGCACTCTAAAGGTAGTTACAGGTGTGGCAAGTTGCAAGACTCATTGTGAATCACTGAAGCCAAAAGCTGACCATCTTTATTTTAATAAGGGGGAAATGACCAGGAGGGGAACCTAAGCCTCAAAGTGGTGGGTGCCACCCGCCCAAGAACCCCCCAGAGATGACATGGGACACAGAGGACCAGTCTGGGGAAGGGACAAAGGGACAAGCTGGGAGGTGATAGAAGCAGGAGGTTTGATTGAACATGGGGAAGGGGGGGGGGTCAGAAGGAGAAAGCCATTCCAGGACAAGGATGAGTGCCAAGGGTCGCAGTGTGAGGGCAGACTCTGACAGAGCGGAGCCAGACACTGCTTCAGCAGCTGGACAGCTCCCCTTCACGGAGCTCTCCTCCTCTACTGACAGACAACCAAATCATGAGGAGCCTTGCACATCGCTGAGACAGAACCAGAGGGAGATCCTTTTCCCTTGTAAGAGTCTACGGCTGCTTGGGAGACGGCTAGAGTAGGAAGGAGGGTCCAAATGTCAGCAATGTCTTCAACTAGGGCAGATTAGTCTAGATAAACTCCACTGTGTTTTTTTATTATTTTTGTGAATAAAAGCTAATTGCAATTCGTGTCTTGAGTCCTTTTCCTGATCTGTGGATGAATCTGTGTTCCTGACACTACTCCAGTCTAAACTCTCGACATCCAGTAGGCATGTAGAGTGTTAGAATTTAGAAGCCAAATGAGAGCCAAATGAGAACTTGGCCGTTCCTGTTTATTTGTTTGTTTGTTTTTGATTTGTTTTGTTTTGTGGGTTAAGTGATCTTATGGAATTTTACTGTTACTTGCTCAGAGATGCACTAAATAAACAACCACCTGGAAAGGGCCACTACTTGTTTCCTAGTAACACACATTCCATCATTACACAACTGAATCACAGTTGTATAAGCATACCTTTAAAAAGGAAGCATGAATCATGCATCGCAAGGTGTAGGTTGTTAACGGCAAATAGCCAGGTTGAAGTCAGCAGAAAGCTGTTTGTGATACCTTTAATTCTGGCAGAGAGTGGGGTGAAGGACCACGCTTTTCTTTTGGATGCTGAGAGTGGGAGAGATGGGTAGCTTAATCACAGCACTTTAAAGAAGGAAGTAGGTTTGTGATCTGTTTTGCTCCTGCTGGCTTTCTTTCTCTGGACTGGTGTTTTCCTCTAGTGTACAGCTTTTTATATTCAACCCAGTGTCCAACCGTGAGATCTGATAATATTTTTAAGACTTTAAAATGAAGGCTTTAAGTTTCTGAAATGATGGGTTTGAATCTGAATAGGATGTGTTCCAAAGGGCTTTTATCATCAACCATAATCTTCTCTTATTTTTTGAAATAATGTTTTCTTCTTTTTCCCCCCGTATAGGAAGTGACATTTGTTACTCAACAATTATATTCCAATTCAACAAAACTAGTGACGTCCCGCTCACCCAACATCAAATTACAAACAACTGAGGTTTAAGGTTTCATCTTATCTAATTTCATCCTCTCTAACATGTTTCTTAATATATTCTGCTGTTTCCTTACACTTGAAACCCCGCTGTGATCTTCGCATATGGGAAATATCAACCATAATCTTCTAACAGCAAAGGGAGGAGGAGGAATGAGAGAGCTAGAAATTAACAGAACTAGGAAAAAGGCATACCTCACTAGCAGCAAAGGCGCAGCTCAGGTCACTTCCCCAAACCATGCCCATTGCACAATGGTAAAATTCTCATTCATTGCTCAGTCCACTCTTACCTCTACCCCCTGCCCACCTGTGGAATGTGTCACCTGGAAGGTTACCTTACCCAGAAAGCAATGCAGTCCTTGGGCTGAAAGACGTTCCCCACCGCTGCTTGAGAATAGCCACACTCCCATGTCATTGATGCATTGTTTCAACAACCAAAAACTTTGTTGCTGAGGTATACCAGCGTAGAGTTCAGGAGGATTGTTTTGTAGTAAGTGACATGACAGAAAAGGAAGAAAGGAAGGGGGGACAAACAGCGCAGCCTGTTTTCTTTCTGTGTCATGTTTACACGGGTTCTTTCATAAATGTGCTTTGTTCTGTTTCATAAAATTATAGGTGATGTTGGTCTGGCACGAAAAACCCATGTTGCTGTGTTTCTTTCCTAAATGATTGCAGACTGACTGCTTAATGATAACGTACGAGGTTTGGGCATCAAGACAACTAGTCGGTAGCTGTCTGTGTAATCTCTTTTTTCTCTCCTTTTCGTGGGTGAGAATAACAGTTGCCTGCCTCCAGTCTCTCAGAATCCCTTTAATACCCTGAGATGCAATTTGCCTTGCCCCCAAAATTCATTTAGCGTGGTTAGGCACTCTTCTATCACCTTTTTACCTGTTACCTCACTACCTTTCAACACCAACCTCTGTTTTTCACCCAAAACAAGCCTGCACCAAAATTCCCATTTAAATACTTATTGGTAAATCTACATTTTTCCTCTCAAAATACACCTTTCTAAATATATTTGTCTTCAAAATATGTATTTCCAAACATATCTTCTCTCAAAACAGTAGATAACTGAATCCCAAACCTTCATTGGTCTTGGAGGTGTGGATCAAGTCAGTTCATACTGGAATTTCTCAATTTAATTCCTCAACTCTAGAACTCTGGAAGCCGCTAGAGTCTTTCTGGCTGTGATGTCATAATGTTTGTGTCTCCTGGACAAATCAGGTTGACCTGTCTTGCTTTACTGCTTACATATTATAAATATTAAGTGGTTTCAAAATCCTTTTAAATTAATAAAATTAAATGTTCTAGGGTCAACCCACCCCCATTCTCAATAGAAGTTTTGAAGAGAGCTTATGGTCCTTGAATGGTACAAAACAAAGCCTAACTGGTTAAATTTCTGTTATGTCTGTTGGCCAACCAGTCTTTCATTAGATGTATTGGGGGATAATATTCAAGAATGGTTGACTGGGGAACTAATCAAGGGGAACTAATGCTTGGCAGAAGGTCCACTGACAATTAGGAACCACTCTGTGTTTTTTAAGTGCAATACCAATCAGAGCAAATGACACATGTTCAATAAAGGGAAGGGATAGAAAGGAACAGTAGAAAAAGCAAATGCCAGATTTTGAGAATGAACACTTCTAGCTGAAATTCTGTTGGCGTAGATTCAGGAGAGAGGGGTGCCCAAGTTGTTGGGGCTTTGTCTCCTAAGAGTGTCCGGCTGTATCTATTTGTATCCTGGTAAATAAAAGCAAGTGTTATATTTTAAACCTCCAGTGCTTTTTACTGCAAAGGAAACTAAATACTGATACCTGTGGACATTCTCTTTGCTCAGGGAAGTGAAGAGCATGTAATGATTCCATATGGAAAGTGAAGCATTAACAGACCCTTGTTGCTCAGTTTGAATGCTAAGCCAGGGAGAAAAAGGGGGATATTATACCAGGGCATCATTTACAAGATGTTGCAACTTTAAAACCATCTAGGAATAACTACCATCTCAGCCAAAGGCTTTCCCCCCTCATGTCGACAACAGGAATGTGAGGAGACTCACATTGTGTCAGGTGTCATTGTTTCTGAGCCTCAGCTTGACACGATGGAATGGGGGGGGGTAATAACATCTGCATGAGAAACGAATGGCTGAAGGCCTGGCGCCGACAGAAAATGCTGCTGCGGTAAGATATGCAAAGAGCAACAGCCCCACTGAGACAAACCCATTGCAACCTTTCTGAGCTGGCCAGAGGAAGGCTTGGCAGTGACATCTTCGAGAAGGCTGCTTGCTGCTGAGGCTCCGGCTCATACCAAAGCGACAGCACAAAGGTTGAGGGCATCTAACAATAAAGAGTTCCAGACAGTAAAGAGATCACTTTGTGCTCTTTGGAACAAAACGTTGCTCTGCATTGGAAAGAGTCCCATTGGATTCCACTGGCTCCTGCTCGATGGAAGCCATGGCAACAAAGGAAGCAGTTTGCCCTTAGGATTTCAAGGGTTTGGACTAACCATAAAAGTTACCCTCATTTGGAAATGAATGCCTACTGATATGGGTGGGGGCAAGATGAGAGCGGGGGGGAAATCTGTGTGCAATATCTTCAGCCACTGAATACTTGTCTCCATCTAGAAGTATTTCCCAATACAAAGTGGAACCTCAGTTTTCAAGCGTTTCAGAAGCCGAACAATTCGGAACCCAAACGCTGAAAACCTGGAAGTAATTGCTTGTTTTCGAATGTGCCTTGGAAGTCAAATGGCTTCTGAGGCGCGTTTCTCCATTTTTTTCAATGGATTTTGCAGACCGCCAATTGATTCTCAGTTTTCGAATGTTTTGCAAGTTGAACGGTCTTCCGGAAAGGATTAGGTTCGAGAACCGAGGTTCCACTGTACATAGTATTGTGAGTTGGGGGGCAGGCGGGGCTGTATGTCTGAGTTTTCCAAAGCAACTACTCCATTCCCAACTTAAGAATGGAAAGTGAAATACAACAAAAGAGGTTTAAGGACACTCTCAAGGCAAATCTTAAAAAATGCAGTATAAGGATGGAAAACTGGGAAACACTGGCCTGTAAGCGCTCCAATTGGAGAACAGCCCTTACCAATGGTGTCATGGACTTTGAAGAAGCACGAACTCAGGATGAAAGGGAGAAATGAGCTAAGAGGAAGGCACGTTTAGCAAATCCTCACTGTGTTCAACCCAGAAACCTATGTCCCCACTGTGAAAGGACGTGTGGATCCAGAACTGGCCTCCACAGTCACTTATGGACACACTGTTAAGACCATGTTCATGGAAGACAACCTTACTCAGCCACGAGTGATCGCCAAAGAAGATGCCCGAGTCCTTTCTAATTCCTGGCTGCAAGTGCTGGAATGGCTGGGCAAGTTTCTTGGCAATAGCCTAAGTATTGGTTGTTAAGGTAACAGAGTAAGTGGCTCTATGACAGAGGACAATGGGTGGGTCTCCCTCCCTCCCCCAAGAGTTGAGGTTTGTGAGCTAGGAGGTGGAGACTGCAGGCTGGGCAGCTGAGAGATAGAGCCATGCCTGATTTCTGGTAGAATCCAAGGCTGTGGCTATTGGGATAAGTAAGACTCTCCTGGGGTTTTAATTCTGTGAACCCCTCCATCACAGGCTCAGGTTGAATGTGTGTGTAAATAAACTGCCAAGAGGAAGAGGGACAACCATTGAAAGGCATCTTGAAAAAATAGGGCTGAGAATGGGTTGATGGGTGCTTGAGCCTGTTGAAAATAATTCTGAAGAGTTCCTATGTTACAGAAGTACTATTTTGCAATACAAAGAGACAGAGTGGAGTATTATGTCTGGCTTGCTTCCAAATACATTTGGACTGAGTGGTTCAAGAGGGCTTCAAAATGAATTATGGGGCCATTTCTTTAAATAAAACAGATATAATTACATGTTTCCTTAAAAGATATGAGACATAGCAAGAGTATGGGACAATTCAGAATTGGGAGGGCAAAAATCAAAAGGACGGAAGAAGGATAACAAACAAAGGAGGAACAGAAAGACAAAGCAACCTGAAGCACTATGCTCTTCAGCCATAAAACTATCCATAGCTGCCCAATCATTAAAGCAAAAGTGTGTGCATGTAACAAGGATATACTTATGGCCCCTATGCATAGTATGACTTTTGTTAGGCAGCCAATGTTATATTAGGGTCGTTGTTCTGTCTTTGATAATGCTCATTTTCTGCTGAGGTTAAATCAGTTTAGACACCATCTAGTCTTACATTGTAATTATTATTTTTCTATCAGTCAGAATCATCTGCCAATTTATGGCATCTAGTGACATGCATTAGAAACCAAACTGATAGCAACAAACAGTCCTGAACAGGAAGATCTTGGTGTGTATTCCCTACTCAGGAGATGGGGCTGATTACAAGGGAAGCACATTTTCTCAAGCCCAAATTCAAACCCTGCTTCGGCTCAGTCTTCCATGGGCAGTGAATGGATTAGTTCTCCCCCCCATTCCACTTTCCTTACAAAAACCGAATGGTGTATTAAGGAGAAACGTTATTCATGTTAGCTCCCAAAATTCAATTGTCTTTTCATTACAGGCATTTTATTAAATATGCTATGGTCTGATGATGTGTGTACAGATGAATATATATGAGAAAATGAGAACAGAAAGTAGAACGGTAGAGTTGGAAGGGACCACAAGGGCCATCTAGGCCAACCCCCTGCAATGCAAAAAACTTCTGCCCCATGTGGGCCTCAAACCCACAACCCTGAGATTACGAGTCTCATGCTCTACCAACTGAGCTATCCAGCAGCTAGAAAAGAGAAGAGGAACTGCTGGGTTGGACCATCTAGGCTAGGGATAGGAAGCTGTTACTCTCCAGATGTTGCTAGACTTACAGCTTCTGTCTTCTTTTCTTCTTCTTCTTTGGCGATCACTCGTAGCCGAATAAGATTGTCTTCCATAAACACGGTTTTAACAATGAGTCCATAAGTGACTGTGGAGGCCAATTCTGGACCCACATGTCCTTCCACACTAGGAACATTGGTCCCCGGGCGGGAGTTGATCACAGTGTGGATTTGCCAAGCGTGCCTTCCTCTTAGCATGTTTCTCCCTTGCATTCTGAGTTCGAGTGTCTTCAAAGTCCATGACACCTTTGGTAAAGGCTGTTCTCCAACTGGAGCACTCGCAGGCCTGTGTTTCCCAGTTCTCAGTGTTTATACTACATTTTTTTAGCTTTGCCTTGAGAAAGTCTTTAAACCTCTTTTGTTGACTACCAGCATTACACTTTCCATTTTTAAGTTCGGAATAGAGTAGTTGCTTTAGAAGATGATAATCAGGCACCCGCACAACATGACCAGTGCAACGAAGTTGATGTTGAAGAATCATTGCTTCAACACTGGTGATCTTTGCTTCATCCAGTACACTGATATTAGTTCACCTGTCTTCCGAAGTGATATGTAAGATTTTTCGGAGACACTGTTGATGGAATCTTTTGAGGAGTTGGAGATGGCGTTTGTAAGTGGTCCATGTTTCACAAGCATACAGTAAGGGTGGTAGTGCAATAGCTTTGTAAACAAGCATTTTGGTTTCCCTGCGAATGTCCGAATCCTCAAACACTCTGCACTTCAATCAGAAGAAAGCCGCACTCGCAGAGCTCAGGCAATGCTGGATTTTGCCATCAATGTCAACTCTTGTGGGAAGATAACTGCCTAGGTACATGATTTCTACTCTGGTGGGGAGTTTCCTTTCGACAAAATGTAGGATCATGGCAATGAAAATAATGAACAGAGTTGGGGCAATAACACAACCCTGTTTAACACCTGTTCCCACTGTGAATTGTTCACTTTGAGAGCCATTGTTATCTGTGATTGTTGCTGTCATATTATCATGGAGGAGCCAAATGATGTTTACAAATCTATCTGGGCAGCTAATTTTCAGAAGGACAATCCACAGGGCATTACGATTTACAGTGTCGAAAGCCTTACTCAGGTTGATAAACACCATATACAGAGGTTGGTTTGGCTCTCTGCATTTTTCCTGAAGCTGTCGAGCAGTGAAAATCATGTCCACTGTCCCCCTAGAAGGCCAAAAACCATTTTGGGATTCAGGAAGGGTCACCTCAGATATTGTTAAGAGATGGTTTGCTAAGATCCTTGCAAGAATTTTGCAGGCCACAGCTAATAGAGAGATGCCTCAATAGTTTCCACAATCAGTTCTGTCACCTTTTAAAAAGAGATTGATAATTTTGGCATCCCTAAAGTCTCCTGGGATCGCTTCTCTTTCCCAGATTTTTTCGATGAGTTTGTGAAGTTGTTGTGTAAGTTCAATTCCACCCACTTTGAAGATTTCAGCAGGTATTCCATCAGGTCCACTGGCTTTGTTGTTTTTCGTTTGGTTAATAGCTGTACACAATTCTCCCAGATTTGGAGATACTACAAGCTCATCTCTAACTTATTTTTGCGGAATTTGTGAGAGGACCTCAGCAGCTACGGGGGAGTTGTGGTTAAGGAGATGTTGGTAGTGTTCTTTCCAGCGCAGTGCAATAGCTTCTTTATCTTTTAGAAGTGTGGTACCATCTGCTGAGCGTAGGGGGCATATGCCATGATTTATTGGCCCATAGATGGTCTTTGTGGCTTTAAAGAAACTCTGTGCATCGTGAGCATTGGCTAAGTGCTGGATCTATTGAGCTTTTTTCATCTACCAGGTGTTTTTTAGTTCTCTGGTTCTTCTTTGAACCTCAGCCTTAGCGTTGGCATAGGTTTTTTTCTTAGTGGCAGTTTCTATCTCTTTGCCAGATCTGAAATGCCTTCCTTTTCTTGTCAATCGTGCATTCAATCTCACTGTCATTCACCCAAGGCGGTAAAGTCAAAGGGAAGGAGCTAGACAAAGAATGATCCAAGAAGTCCTCAACGGCACAACAGGCGGATGATAACAAGCGATATATTACAATGGCTGTGAAGGCTGCAGCAGATAGGATCTATCGGTTCGTTGTCACTACTCATGCCATCAGAACAGAGCCCTACTGCGAAGACAGCTCCTGTAACATCTACTGACCACACTGACTGGGACTAATGGGAATTGGAAGTCCAACAATGCCTGGAGGACCACAAGGTCACCATCCCTGATCTAGGCCAAAATCCTACCTCCAACATTCTGTGCATTCACAAGCAGGTCAGACAGGTGATCCCCTTTCTCTGTTGTGTGTTCCCAGGTGCCTCTGTAGGAAGCACCATTTAGCTATACAGTCAAACCTTGGTTCTCAAACGGCTCCATTTTTGAACGTTTTGGCTCCCAAATGCCAAAAACCCGGAAGTAACTGCTCCAGTTTATGAACAATTTTTGGAATCTGAATGTGCCATGTGGTGTCCGTTTTGAGTTTCCCTATTGTATTGAAGCTTCCACTTTCTGTTTTTGGTTGTCAAGCGTTTCGGAAGTCGAACGGTCTTCTGGAATGGATTACGTTCAACAACCGAGGTTTGACTGTATCTACAAGCTGCTCTAGCTTTTAAAATGATGGCTTGTTTAGTTGGCAGTACAACTACTAAACTAGACATTCCCAATATATTGTACACAGGAATGTAAAAGAAGGGAATGCAGGTATTTAGGTGTTGTTTCAAACACTACTAAAATCCATTTTGTTCATTGTGTCCACGTTCATCCCTATAATAATTTTGCACTCTTGTAAGAAGCTCTGCTCCCACTCCTATGTAAATGGCTAGATTTTAAAAAGGGGTCTGAAAGTCACATGAGGGGGATTTGGTGCCAAGAAGATGCCTCTAGGTCACTCAGCACATTCGCTGCACAATTCCTGAAACTTTCTGCACGGCCGTTTCTGCTTCTTATTTATTTATTTATTTGCAGCTTTCCATAAAACATGAAAATACGGTATAAAACAATAAAAACGATGAATTGACTAAAAAGCTCTGAAACACAATCATGTACATAGGAAGCAGCCTTAAACTGACAAAGACCATCGCTCCATCTACCATCGTTTGTCAGGGATACATTGCCTGGGATCTTTTGTATGCAAGGCAGATGCTCTGCCACTTAGCTTTGTGAATTGTGTCGGGGAGCCCTCTGCATGAAGAGTTTATAGTCGGCACCACTTGCTTGGCCTCGCTACCAAAACTATCAATGTCTCTGGTAGAACCCCCTGGAAGGATTATTCATCAGAATATCTAAAGCCATCTCAATCCCAAACCCAGGTCGAAATCCAGATGAAATGGATTGCATGCATAGAGTTTGGATTTTAATCTCCTCCAATTCATTTTCTATATTGATGTGTGTGGTTTCCCCTCACCCCACCCCCCAGTGGCGTAGCGTGGGGGGTGAAGGGGGGCCGGCCGCACTGGGCGCAACATCTGGGGGGCGCGCTCGCACTCACAGCTCTCTGTCCCTACTAAAATCCACGGGTTAGGGGGCGCAAATTACTTGCCTTGCCCCAGGTGCTGACAACCCACGCTACGCCACTGCCACCCCCTACTCCCTGCCATCCCAATAGGCTATGATTCCAGAATTAACCGTGGCTGGGAGAAATGTGTATCTTTGAAAGAGAGAGGGTTCAGCTCTCCTCATCCATGTCTTTGCTCGTCAAACTCTATGCACAGTTGGAGAAGGCCTCAAGTGAATCTTCTACCCTCACAAGTAGTTTGATTTGCCACACTGTCTGTCTGTCTGTCTGTCTGTCTGTCTCTCACTCACACACACACACACACACACACACACACACGGATCCCTACTTAGTCTATCTCATTTCCAGAAAAGATATCTCTTTGTGTTTGTGCATTTAGTTGCTTTTGTACCCAAGGCTCAGAAAAGCAGTCTCTTATGAAGTTAACCTAGCCTTTGAAGTATAGGTTTCACAAATTACAATGACTGTTCAGATTTTGTTTTAATTTCATCTGCTTTGAAGTCAGGTCCTTTTGCTGTTTCCCTTTTTTTTGGCATCAGATACACACTGACATATGGTTAGGTAATATCTTCTATAATAATTCATTTCACAGTTTACATTGCTAACCACAGTCTGTGTCCAAAAGGGATTAATTCCACACACACCGCACACAGTGTTTTCTACAATCAGACATTGTGGTTTCTCTCTAGAACTCATGAGAATGTTCACTTTAAATTATTCAGAGCTAGATTAATATGTATGTCTAGAAGGAACTCCTACAATGCTGGGGTGAGTTTGAGAGAACATAGATGCAAAGATGACTTGTTCAAGTAAGTAAGTAAATGAATCTGGCTTCTCTATTTAATATAAAAAATAAAGAAGTCACAATGTATAAACACAGTATTTAAACACAGTTTTCTCAGACTAGAATTAGTGGACAAAAAGAAATGAAATTGCTAAAATTCCATTCATGATAAAGCTTAAATTCCTTCTCTGCAGTGTTCAGTGGACATTTTCACAAGAGTCAGTAAGGATAGTCTTTCATCCACTTTTGTAAATCAAACGAAATAGCTATATTAATGCGAACTTATGTTCAAATGACTTTTTTTGCTTAAAAAACTCTCTGCTTTTCCTCTGTTGCTTTAACGAGATTCAGAAATCTCACACTCAAAAAGTACTTTTAGCACTACTCATAAAAAACATCCTGCACTAGGGATTTCTGAATGAGTAGTTTCTAGAACAAAATCAAAGCAGAAAATCTGTGAAAATCTGTGAAAAATCTAAGGGGTGTGCAAGAATTTCCTTTTTTCTTTTCACTCTTCCATTTGTTTTAATTATTAAACTCTCCATTAAGTTTGCTATACATCCAATGAAATACAATCACTCATATTTGTGGTCCTAGAACCAGGAACCCACACAGGCCTTAAGCTGAGATACCTTGAATTATGCATTCTCAGACCTCTATCACTTTGCAAGAACTGCAGGAAAAATCTGAGGCATGCTAGAGCTTAGCTAGGAACTATTTATGTCAAAACTTTCTGGAAGATCTCAAACGCTTAGACTAGGACAAACATGCCATCACACGCCACCCCAATCTCCCAGCGGTGCGATATTCCAGGGGTACCAGGCATGCTTATCAGGGTCTGTGTTTCCTTTGGACAATGAGGCACAGCAAAGACTGTAGTGTCTTTATGATGTATGGCTTATTTACACATATATACAACCTGGGCTTACTGCAGATGGATTCAAAACATTACACTCAAAGCGGGTTCCGTCTCTCTCACAGCTGCAGTACTGGATCCAAACTGCCAACCCCCGTTGTACTTTGACTCTCCTTTGTCCAGCTCACAAACTGCTTGCAAAACCCCACCACCACTATTACATTTAAAAAGGTAAAGGTACCCCTGCCCGTACGGGCCAGTCTTGACAGACTCTAGGGTTGTGTGCCCATCTCACTCAAGAGGCCGGGGGCCAGCGCTGTCCGGAGACACTTCCGGGTCACGTGGCCAGCGTGACAAGCTGCATCTGGCGAGCCAGAGCCGCACACGGAAACACCGTTTACCTTCCCGCTAGTAAGCGGTCCCTATTTATCTACTTGCACCCGGGGGTGCTTTCGAACTGCTAGGTTGGCAGGCGCTGGGACCGAACAACGGGAGCGCACCCCGCCGCGGGGATTCGAACCCCCGACCTTTCGATCGGCAAGCCCTAGGCACTGAGGCTTTTACCCACAGCGCCACCCGCGTCCCCTATTACATTAGCCCACTGCAATTCTGAAAGTCCAACTCCCACCTCTGCAATGTCTTTTGCTAGCAACCCAGAGACCAGGGCTTGGCTCCACCACTCTGTGTCCAGCCGAGAAGCTTGCCTTGTTGATGGCCCATCACCTTGTCTACTCTCTTACTGATCCATCTCTTCAGGCTATTACTTCATCAGGAAGCTAGCCTGGATTTTTAAAAACAGGACTTAATTTTAAAACGCTAAATTCAATGTCTGGCGCCCCAGAATTAGGAGGAGAGTCCAGGAACCCCAATAACTTATAACACTATGTATTTACCTGCTTAGTTTGTGTGTCTGCCCAGTTCACTTCTGTTGAGTTGATGACAGTGATGATGTTGCAGCAAATAATTACTGCCTGAAAGCAGTGTTGTAAAACGGTTGAACCTCAGCAACTGCTGGTAGGAAGCATTCGGCCACAAATCTGTCCTGCTGGGAATAAAAAAATGCAGTGAAGCAATCTCTTCAGAGCCCCTCTGATGCACAGAAGGGAACAGAAGTATGTAACATTAGACTCTGCAATGGACAGGGAACATGAAACTTCTGAAAAATCTAGGCCTAGTATAAAACTAGGAACCTGGTCTCCTGCCTTTGGGCAGCAAAAGACTTAAGTACTTTCCTTATGCATGCCAGACTTCTGCCCTAAGACCCAGTAACCCAATCCCAGTGTGGAATTGTAAAAGAAATAAACAACTAATATCTATAGCTTTTTTATATTTTATTGATATCACTTATACAGACCCGCCAAGTGTCCCCGTTTTCTAGGGACAGTCCCAGATTTACAGAAGCCGTCCTAGTTTCTTATTTGATCTCAGAATGTCCCGCTTTTCCTTAGGACAATTTTCATCAGAGAAATGTCGGAGGGTATGGAGTCATGCAACCCCCCGAGCCAAGGAGATAAGTAACTCTACAACCTTTAGAAGACATCTGAAGGCAGCCCTGTATATGGAAGTAATTGTTAATGTCATGCGCTGGGCCTCTTCAATCTTGGGGGCAATTTGGCGCCTCTGGTACTGGAAGAGTACTGTGGTTTTGCTTATTTTGTAAATAAAAAGATCACAATAGCCAGAAATATGTATTCTGTAGAAGTAAATGAAATGTAGTCTGGAACAGAGGCAGAGGGAAGGGGAATGCACAAAAAAATAAGAAAAGAGAACAATATGATTCCCAACACATTTCAGGGAAACTCCTTTTCCTAAGGGGAAAGTTCCTTAAAAAATAATAATCTCTGCTTAGGCCAGCCACAGGCCACAATTTAGCTTCCCGGAACTCCAGGGTTTCTAGAGGCATCTGCAAAAAAGGTGACAGTTCAGATAGGCCATAGGAGCAGCTTTCTCTGAAGCCAAATAAAATCAAGCTGCTCTAAACAGAAAGCTTGTTTCATTGTTCTAGCAAGCTGGCATACTCTGTAATGTTTTCTCTACCAGGCAGACGATTTGCAATTGGCTTGATCCGCATCAATGGAAATTACAAATAGTTTGCTGGAAAGCTGCAAGCCCTATTTGCATTCCTCTTGTTCGAAAGGCTGAAAACATACTGGCCATAACAAAATATTGCCTGGTGCACGGATTTAGCAGACAAATGTTGGTCTGGCAGCAAGCTGGGTACAGTGCTCTCTTTTCGTTTTGCATTATAATTGCTGAGGGCACAGTTGCAGAATCTGTGGAAGGAAGCAATGGCTGGCCTGGGAATATAATACATCATCATAGCAATAAGCAGAGCGTCCCTGCCCCCCCCCCCCCCCCGCCAAAGCAGCTATTGCCTTGCTGAATCCAACTACGGTCTAGCTAGCCCAAAATTATTTTGGCAATAGCAGAGAGCCTAATGTACCTGGATGCTCACAAGCAGGATTTGAAGGGAAATGCCATCCCCTGTTCTTTGTCCTCAGCATCTAGTAATCTGAGGAACAGCACCTCTGAAGATGGAAATGCCATACAGCTATCATAGCAGGGGGGGGGGGGTGGCATGTGGTTGAATATCAGTGCCTTTTTGGACCTCTTGAGTGCCTGTAGTTTTCATTTTGCTTTTCATCATCACTTGCTTGATCCTTGCCTATGTTCTTGCTCGCCAATGGCAATGTGGGTGACTGCAGAAGGGAAATTTTGTTGTTGTTGTTGCTGCTGCTGCTGCTGTTGTGGCTTTATCTGGGCCTCACAGTTTTCAACAAAGCCTGTCTGTTATGGTGGCATATTTTTACGTAGTCCTGTTCAGATCCTCAAAAAAGTGCTCCTGACCCTGTCTTCCATACATGAAGATGTAAATAAACCTCTACACGTGGACTACTGTCCAGTGGTACCTGGTTTACGAACTTAATACGTTCCGGAAGCCCGTTCTTAAACCAAAACCGTTCTTGAACTGAGGCGTTCTTTCCCTAATGAGGCCTCCCGCCTCTGGTGCCCTTCCACCATTCAGCTTCCATTCTTAGACCAAGGTAAAGTTTGCAAACCGGGACATTACTCCCGGTTTTGTGGAGTTTGTAAACGGAAAAGTTCGTAAAGAGGGCTGTTCTTAAACCGAGGTACCACTGTATATGTTTGGGCTCTTCTGCATGACTGGGAATGCTGTGTACAGTCAGGTTTACTGATTATGTGTACATAAAACCCATATATGGGCAGTGGTTCATACCTTTTGCTAAATGTGGAAATTTGTAGTGCAAGCAGCCGCCATGTTTTGAAGGTCTGAACAATAAACGAGCCTTCTGTTTCTCAAACAAAAGATCCAAAAGTTTCCAAACAAGCAATTTCTCTCATTCTCTCTCTCCTGATATAGTTTTTCTTTCTTTTCCGTATTTGTTAGTCATCCCATAACATGGTTCTCTTGCCAATGTACAATTAAATAAATTTTAAATTTACAAAAGGCAAAAAATACAAATAATATAATTCAAAACAACAACACCCCACGACAACAGCAATAACCTCAGCAGTTCAACTCTGACTAATGTAGGATGCCACATAATAAAATTACCACACGATGATTTTAACATGCCAGTTTGGAAGTTCCAATAGGTTGTTTCCACCCTTGTGCAACATTGGTGAAATTTCTTCCACCCCTTCCACTAGGGACTTAGAGTGCAAACGAATAAACAATTTAAAATATAAAAAAGATTAAAATGTCAAAGGAAACAAGCAAAAATGTAACTGCACAGTTCTAAATGCAAAAATAAGTCTCATCAGCAGAACAACCAATTTAACAGATGCCCAGCAGAAACGTAAGATAAATAATCCAAACCCTCAGATATTACATCCGAAAAGTAAGAGGTGTTCACTGACGATAAATAAATAAATAATAAATATAAATAAATAAATACCCACCACACAAAAGCTGGAGTGCTAAAGCCGCTTCCGTCATTTTAACAAACCAATCTGTTGTGTGTTGACCAAGCGAGGAGCTGAGGAGCAAATGGCCTCTCTCCTACTGCAAAACAGGCCTGTGCACCTCTAATTCAAAATTCACATTTAGAGGGTAAAGAACTTTTTTTCTTTTCCTTTTGCTTCCAGGGCTGGCTGAGGAGATTCTGGTGCCTGAGGCAGGCAAGATGTGTCCCATCCTTTGCCAGCCGTGTACAACCAGACTGGCGGTCGAATCGTCTCTCAGCGCAGGCTGAGACAAGACAAGGTCATCCACCATACCTGAGCGGCAGCTATGGGGCTGTGAAGCCAGCTGTGCTCCTTGGGGAGAGGGACTGACAGTTAAACTGCTATGGCAATTGTTGCTCTGTAAACAGAACAGCGGTCTCCTAGCAACTCTCAGCAGCCTTAACTACTCTTCCCAGGATCCTCTGGGGGGAAGGCAGGGTCCTGCCCCCACCCCAGGGTCCCAGTTCTTTAGAGATAGCAAATCTGTGTATTACTATTAGGTAGAAGGAACAATAATGCTGCTCCTTTGAGAAAAAGGAACAAGTACCTTCCCCCTATTTCCAGACCTCAAGGCAGGCTGGGAAATGAAGGCACAGTAATATTCTAGTTTCTATAGGGGCGTAGGAATTCGTTCTTTTTTCCTTTTTCTTCAAAATACAGTCCTACCTCGGGTTGTGAACATAATCTGTGCAGGAGGCACGTTTGCAACCCGCAGTGTTCGCAAACCACAGCGCTGCATCTGCGAACACACGTGATGTGATTCGGCGCTTCTGTGCATGCACAAAGCGTGATTTAGCATTTCTGCGCATGCGCGAGAGTTAAAACCCGGAAGTAACCTGTTCTGGTACTTCCGGGTTCAGTGCTGTCCATAACACGAAAACGCGCAATCCGCAGCGTTCGCAACCTGAGGTATGACTATATAATCCAGCCCCCCACAAAGTCTGAGGGACAGTGGACTGGCCCTCTGCTGAAAAAGTTTGCTGACCCCTGTGATAGACCCAGATCCTCCAAGTTTTCCAGGGACATCCCTGATTTAGAGAAGCCGTCCTGGTTTCTGATTTGATCCTGGAATGTTCCGCTTTTCCTTAGGACGTCCCTATTTTCACTGGAGAAATATTGGAGGGTATGGAGTTATCTGACCCCCCCCCCCCCCAGCCATGTGAAAGCAATACTGTATAGGGAAGCTTCTTTTTTTAAGTTTTATTTATACTTTTCAAATTTATACATTTCATCAATTTTACAATCAGTTTAACCTTTCAAAGTTTGACTTCCTTCCCCCCCTTTTTGCAGTTCCTTAAATTTTTTAATATCTTCTGCATATCCAAATTCATTTAATTTGCTCATTTAATTATCTACTTTAAATATATCCTCTTATGAAGCTGCAGGTTATTACAGTCATCCTGCCAATGTTTTTATCTGTTTGCAATTTATCTGTAAATATTCAATAAACAATTTCCATCCTTTTATAAAAAGTTTGTTATCTTGATTTCTTATTCTTCCAGTAATTTTGCCATTTCAGCATATTCCATAAGTTTTTGTATCCTTTCCTCCTTTGCTGGGACTTCTGCTTCTTTCCATTTTGGGGTGAGTAGCATTCTTGCTGCTGTAGTAGCATACATAAACAAATTTCTATACAATTTAGGCAGTTCTGCCCCTAAAATTCCCAAAAGTAAAGCTTCTGGTTTTCAGTTTTTTTTTTTTTTTTACAAAGGTTATTTTGAACATCCTTTTCAATTCATTATATATCATTTTCCAGTAAGCTTTAACCTTACTACAAGACCACCTCATATGATAAAAAGAACCTTCTTTCTCTTTACATTTCCAACACTTGTTTGATTTATATTTATACATTTTTGCCAGTTTACTCAGTGTTAGATACCAATGATATATCATTTTTATATAATTTTCTCTTAGACCATAACATGCTGTAAATTTTATATCCATATTCTACAATCGTTCCCATGCTTCCATGTTTATATTATGACCAATATCTATTGCCCAGTGTATCACTGATGATTTTACTTGATCATCCTTGGTATAGGGAAGCTTTTTAATGATTAATGTTTTATTACATTTGTATATATGTTGGAAGCTGCCCAGAGTGGCTGGGGCAACCTAGTAAGATGTGTAGGGTAGAAATAGTGAAATTATCATTATGGAATGGGATGTCCCTATTTTCATCAGAGAAATGTTGGAAGATATGTAGATCTAGACAGAACAACTATTTCTTCTACACTGTACAATAGGAAACAGTCTCAGTGATATGCCATGGAAGTCCAGTTGTCCTTGGAGAGCCCATGTGAACCTGACAGACCTTCTGGCTGTGTGGATTGTTGCCTTAATGGGCCCTTTGATCCCACTGTGACCAGAATTCGCCACTGTTTAATCCAGATCTGCTCCACCTGGCTTTCAATACAGCTTTGGCTTTTGATCCTTTCTTCTGAGCCTTGGCTTCACACTTCTAGTGACTGGTGTTTTGGCTCATCTTCCAGAGCTTCCTTTTTTGGCTTCCATCTTGGACTTGTCTTCAGAGCTATGATTACAACATAATTTGCTTCTGGACATCGATTTTAGCTCAGCTGCCATGGAACTTTGGCTGTCAGTTGTAGCCCAAACCAGATCTTGGCCTGTTCAGTTTTTTAAAAAAATACCTGTTCCCAAATCTATGTACATTTTATTCTGCTTCTTCATTCATATTCCCCTTACTCTGTCCCATTTCTATTCAACAGCCCCTTCCAAAGCTAGCTTAGAGGCTTGCTTGACTTCTCCTACCTTCTGAATTTCAACCATCACTTCAGGAATCCCTGTGTCTTCTTAGAGAGCATTTATCAAAATAAGTACTTAGCTTTCAAGCCTTTGGCCTTGTAGCTCCACCAATTTATATTCTAACAATCAAGAGAGCATTTGCATTTGTGCCCCAAGGTCTGGCTCACAGTGTTTTCGAGCAAACAGAAAAACAGAGTCAAAACCAAGATTCCTGGACTTTATTCCTAAACTACATTCATTGGCTTGCTGTGTTGCCTCAGACAAGTTATTTGATGATTTTTCGGAAATGATGTCCTATTTGTTTAGAATTACAGTACATGACCAAACAACCAGGGGAAATTAATTCTGGGTTAGCAACATTGGACTTTTTCTTGCGGCATTCCAATTTAAAGTTAAATGTTTTGGTGGGTTGATTTCATAAAGTTTTGCAACTAGACCAAGTGCTAGTTCAAACTTAATTGCCTTCAGATCACTCCATTTCAGATCACCTGATGACTTAACACTGTGTGAATTGACCTCGCTGAAAATTTTGGGCCCAAGCCAAACAAAACAGCAAGGATAATATGCAATGTCTTTGAATGAAAATAATAAATAACCCCAAGAAGGTATTAGAATCATGGAACTGTAGAGTTGGAAGGGACCACAAGGATCATCTAGTCTAACCCTCTCCAATGCAGGAATCTTTTGCCCAACGTGGAACTCGAACCCATGACTGAGATTCAGAGTCTCGTGCTCTTCCGACTCAGCTATATTTTGTTTATTATTTATTTCACCATTTATTTTTGTTTCACAAAATTTATATACTGCTTGTTTGCAATAAAACCTCAGTGTGGTTTACAACAAAGGGGGGGGGGACACATTATTGGTAAAGAGAGAGAGTTAAAAACAACTATTTAAAATTATTTTAAACTATTAGACCATACTTCTGTTAATGTATTGGCTTGAGATATGCAGCAACTTCTAAATAATGATATTAATTTTAAGAGGGATCCTTAAAAGTCTTCTAATCTAGCCTGTGATTCTCGGGGCTTCTGTGGATTTCCAGTGCAAAGTAATGCAGATCCCTGCAGTACTAAATTCATTTTTAATTGTAAGTGCAGATGCCCCTGAGACTCTCTTTTCTATGTGCATGGTAATCATTCCCTGGGAAAGAGCCATGCATACATCTTGTCATCATTCAGGCACAACCCCCAACTGCCTGGGTTCTGCTCAACTTTAGGTATGTCTAAAGTCAGGAAATAATGGCATTAAAACATGGCAAAAGTTATCCCTTGCAGAAGGTTCTTAAGCATAATATAGCTTATATATCACATGATTTACAATCTCGTTTTCCAAATAGGAATATAATGAGCACAATCCACAGAGCTTTCAGCATGTTCATTTCTCAGTGATTCCAATGTGAGTGTTAAGCATGTGTTTAGATATTTCTGATTGAAATGAATGGGGCTTCCAAGAGTTTCGCTCTGAGTGGGTTACGTTCCATATATTTGTCTGACAGATATGTTGTAATTGAGTCGGTAATGGGATTTTTAGATAGTTCTATTTGTCTTTGCGTATAGCTGGGATTTAATTCGTGAGTTGTATCTATTCTTGTGCCTGGAAATAAAACTGAAGCATAAGAGAAAACCATTAATATACAGAAGAATTCAAAACACTAGATTCTATCATGCAAACTGTGTATCTAAACATCTACCTCATTTCATTCCTCTTGAGCAGAATATGTCACATATTTAAAGCAGAATTATTCCCATGAATGTAAATAATATTTCTGCACAGAGAGAAGTATTAAATAACTAAGTTTGCTGGTGGGCTTTTTTGGGGAATGTGTGTGCGTCTTTTCTTCTTCTTTTATGTTCTTAAAGAGTTTGTGCTGGTTGTTGCATCTGCTTTGGCAGCAACGAGGGAATGGATTTCTCCATTTGCTATTCTCCTGGTATCCTTTTTCAAACAGGTATGGAAGCCTTAGATGTTTCATGCCAAAGGCCATAAAACTTATAAACATGACAGCCAGGATGGTATTTTTTTCTGTGTGAAGTGCAAAGCTGGCATGGTGTTTGTGTTCCTTTTCAGTTCATGAAAGGGCTGATGTTTCTCAGGTGGTCCATAAAGTGAGATGGTTTGGTAGCAGACTGAGGAATATGCTCAGCCAGACATTCTGGAAACATAAGCCAAACAGTCATTCTTTCCAGCCTATTATTAGACTTGCTCACTGCCAAGCAGCCTGCTACTTGGGAACCAGCTGGTTATCAGTTTCAAAGCTCACCCAATTTCTTTCAGGAGTTCTTTTGTATGCCTCTGGAAAGACTACCTTTTTTTTTTTTTTTTTTTTTAGTGTTCAGGGACATCGTGAGATTAGATCTTGCCAGAAATATTGCGTGTGCGTGTGCGTATGCTCAGACTACTCAGCTTGAAGTAAAAACAGAAGAATTATGACCCAGCAAGCATCCATACTGTTTTATCATTTTTGGAATTGGTTAGAAACAGGGGGAAAGTAACTAAAACAGACTTGTGTCTAACTTTTACTTCATAATAGTTCTGTTCCGTTCAATCCTCAGAAGTAAGCTCAACTATGTTCAATTGGACTTAACTGCCAGATAACTGGGTATAGGATGGCAACCTACAATGAGGAAAGAAAATGTAGGCTTTTTGTGTCAAAAAAAGAAGAAAAAAGCCTCAATGTCAGATTGAGATTCAGTTGAGAAGACAATAGACAGGGGCGGGGAGGAACCACATTTTAAATAAGATCAAACAAAATGTGATGCAACTTTTAAAACAAGGGTAGATAACCCTCAGCTCATAGAAAATGTTTTGGAGCACCACATTTGCCATTGTGTTTTATTTTGTTTTATTATGTTTACTTCTCCTGTGGGTCCCTTTGTATCATGCAATTATGTCAAAAAGATTTTTGTGGCCTCATAACTTTTTGAGGTTGTTTTTTCCCCCCCAACTAACTGCTTCCATAGTTACCCCACTGTGATGCCAGAAAGTTTTAGTAGCTTCCAAGACCCCTCAAAATTTGTCTATTATTATTATTATTATTATTATTATTTAAAAAACAAACAAACTATAATTCCAGTGGGTCCCTGCCTGTGATTCTGTGATGCCCCCCCCAAATGGGACCCCCTCCCAGACTCTCTAAATGCATCCTTAAATATACATATATTGTCCTCACCCACTTTGACACTTCAGCCACACCTACTATGACATGCAGCACTTGACACGGAAAAGGTCTCTCTGGTTTTGAAATATCATCTAAAAGCGGACTCAGTAAGTGCTATCAAAACTTGGGAAGATAAATTTCCTGAGATCTTTTGACATCTCAGTCACAGCTAATGCAGCCATTCAAAATGGGACTGAAACATAAAGATAGATTACATGTCTTGACGAAAGCTACCAGAGAGCTGCAATTTAAACGTGAAGTTCTCAAAACCCACAATCAGTAGGTGAACTTTAGATTTTGCAGGATTCCTGAGTCAGTGGAGGGAAATAGGGGAAATGATACGGGAGGGTTTCTGCTTCCTACCATTTCTGTTTCTCCAGCGGACTTTGAGCACTTGCGCAGTTTCCTTCAATAACAGCTTCCCGGAAACAGAGAAGAGCTATGCAGCAGGATGACAATTCTAAACCCTAAGTTAGCCTTGGGAATTTTTTGATGGGGTGACTTGCTTCACAAGCATTTAGTCGCTGTTGCTGGCAACACATTTCCTAATGAATGGAAGAATCATGCTTCGCTTATGCTGTTAAGTGGTACACAAGGGTACGGGGTTTAGCACTGATGAGCAAATTGACTGAATAAATTGAGACATCTGAGTGATGAACAGAATTTGGCTAATTTTGGCTTTTGATATATACAGTGCATCTTACACACAGTGTCGCTCAGCACAGTGTTTCAGAAGGACTTGATTAGGTATGCATTTTACATAATTGATAATTCTATGAAGATTTGTCTTAATAAATGTCGATATCCATATCCAGTTTTGGCTATAATATGTACTGTATTTTCTAGTCTATCCCTCCCCCCAGTGTATTTGTCCTTTTAAAAATGCTTTGGGGACTTAAGCTATGAACATATGTGGTACTGGCTACTTGGTGCTGTTCTCAACCTGGACGAACTTCTACTAGGTCCACTACCATCTTACAACAAAGCTTTTTTTTGTTTGTCTGCAGCCACCCTGGTATAATGTATAATGTTTATTTGCAAAATCAGTGCCCCTTTCAAATGTCCATACATAGGACATACAACTTTCAAAGCATGTAAGCTGGGATCAAGAGCTGGAGTCATGTATAGGTCAGTGATTAAGAGACGCCTGCTTCTTGGGAGAAAAGCAATGACAAACCTAAACAGCATCTTAAAAAGTAGAGACATCACCTTGCCAACAAAGGTCCGTATAGTAAAAGCTATGGTTTTCCCAGCAGTGATGTATGGAAGTGAAAGCTGGACCATAAAGAAGGCTGATCGCTGAAGAATTGATGCTTTTGAATTATGGTGCTGGAGGAGACTCTTGAGAGTCCCATGGACTGCAAGAAGATCAAACCTATCCATTCTGAAGGAAATCAGCCCTGAGTGCTCACTGGAAGGACAGATCGTGAAGCTGAGGCTCCAATACTTTGGCCACCTCATGAGAAGAGAAGACTCCCTGGAAAAGACCCAGATGTTGGGAAAGATGGCGGGCACAAGGAGAAGGGGACGACAGAGGACGAGATGGTTGGATAGTGTCTTCGAAGCTACCAGCATGAGTTTCACCAAACTGCGGGAGGCAGTGGAAGACAGGAGGGCCTGGCGTGCTCTGGTCCATGGGGTCATGAAGAGTCGGACACGACTAAATGACTAAACAACAACAACAAATAGGTCAGTGATAAAACAATAAAGCACCCGATTTCGGTGAAGTTAACTCTTTATTCAAAGAAACAAAACAGCTCAGTCCTAGTGGTCACAGCAACCCTTTCCAGTAGGTCTTGCCCCGTTGAGGCAGTTGCAAGGACTGAAGGTCTCCACCTTCCCACTGCTCTCCCTCCCCAGGTCCTTCCCAAGCAATCTGAGGCTCCGTCTAGTCTCTCTTCATTTCTCTGCTGCTTCTGGGAGACCAGCGGGGAGGGGAGCTAGTCTCAGCAGGAAGGGGAGACTCCCTGGATTCTTCAGCAGCTTGGCTCCACTCTGCTTCTTAACCCCCTTCTGCTTCTTCCCCTGAGTCCGGACTGCTTTCTTCCCCAGCCTCTTCCTGCTCACTAAGCCCTGTTTGCCTCTTCAGCTTCTGACTTGTCCTCCCAGTCTGCTCCTTCTTCTCTCCCTGACCACTGGTTGCCATCCCTCCACCAATCCCCTTGCTCCGAGCCTTCTTCCCCTGGGGGTTCCCTTGGAGGTTCCCCTGCTGGTCCTCTCCACCCACCCAGTCCATGATAGCTGATAATATGCCTGTGCTGTATCTATACTGACTTAAATGTTCTGCTGTACATCTTACGTTACTCTGTCTAGGGATCCTGAAACAGGTTTGGAGAGATGGTTTGGGGAAACAATGTTAGGAAATGGTTTTTCAAAGCCGTTCCAGAAAATATTTGTTTCCCTTCTCTGTAGAATCATCTACAGAGCGTCCATGCATGCGTGCGTGTGTCTAACAAATCATCTACTCCAATCCTCTGCCCTAAAGCAAAATACTTTATGTATCTCAAGGATACACAACAAAGGCCTGTCCAATCTTCGCATCAAGAAATCTCCCAAGGACCTCCCAAGGCAGCCGACATCATTTTTGAACTGCTCTCATATTTGGGGAAGTTTTCACAAGCGCCATTTCTGATTTCAGCAGGAGGGTGAGTTGGGAGAAATTTCAGAAAGGCGAACAGGATTCTCAGCGAGGCTTAAAAGCCTGCTCTTGGATATACAGTATTTATGATTAATACACAAAGCAGTGTATTTGAAAAGCATTTACTGTGATTAACCTTTTTTCAGTACTCAAAAGTAAGTCCCACATATTAAATGGGGCTTATTTCCAGGTACGTAGATAGTGGATTGCAGTCATATCTTCATCACTATAGATATTTTTTCAACATAGTGCCCCCTATTCACCAAGCAGCCATAGCTGAGGCATCATTGGAAGGGGTTGCCAAGGAGGCGGCGGATCCAGCATCCAAGTAGTATATGGCAGCTGTTACTACTACCATGGCTGTGGCAGCGAGCGATGCATTCCTTGGAGGCTGGATCTGCTCCTCACGTGAATCCTGCTGCCTGAGGTGGTCACCTCAGCTTGCCTCATGGGTGGGCCAGCCCTGGTAAGCATACATGTATTCTGATGCTGGACTAAGGCCAGATAGTTCATAAACTATCAACAACAGCCAATGCTGCCAGCTTTGATGGTGTCAATCACCTGTATCATGCATATGTGTTTGGATTGCTGATTCCAGAATGTCTACCTTTGCTGAGCCCTTAAACAGGTAATGAACACTTACAGTACAGGAACCTGCCTTTTGCAGTCTGTGAGGAACATAGGAAGGAACATGTTGGGGCTATGTGCATAGGGTTGTTCAGGCAAAGGACCCATTCGGATGGGTGTCTTTGTGTGGATGGTGAAGCCATGGCCAAATAGGATGCCTGAATTATCATCCAAACCTGGGCCAGGTGTATGTGAGCCAGGATACAGAACCAAACAACCACGGACAGAAAGTCTCTACAGAGGGTGGTGAATACATCACATGATATCATGGGCTGTTCCTTGAGCCCGCTAGATGACATTGCAAGGGATCGTTGCCTTAGGAGAGAGAGAAAAATTATCAGGGATGACTCACACCCCGGCCATCACTTCTTTAATCTTCTACCCTCAGGCAGGAGATATAGAAATATAATCAGCTGTACCAACAGGCTAAAAAATAGCTTCTATCTGTGGGCTGTTAGGCTGTTGAACAGAAAATAACATATCGCAATTGACTTGCGAGGTGGTGTGTTGTTCGATAAGAGATTGAGTATGGGGGGGGGTCGTTTAATTTCACTATACACAGGTTGTACAATGACAATAAAGGTATTAGTATGAGCTTTCGTGTGCATGCACACTTCTTCAGTATCTGAAGAAGTGTGCATGCACATGAAAGCTCATACCAATAACAAACTTAGTTGGTCTCTAAGGTGCTACTGGAAGGAATTTTATTATTTTGTTTTGACTATGGCAGACCAACACAGCTACCTACCTGTAAATAAAGGTATTATTATCAAAGCAGCACAATAAAGGACTTGCATAAGAAAATACCCATTATGGCTGCAGGAGCAAAATCCTTTGCTTAATGTGCTAGATTAAAAACAACAACCACCACCTAACGTACCCAGTGCTGAATGGTACGGATCTGAAAAAAATGAAGAAGAAAAGGGAAGAGGAACGATTCCTTCAGCTTTTCTATCTCCACAGCTAATTGTTACAAAAATCTCTCAATGCTCTACTATGTTCTTGTATCACTTGTCAGATAGCTTGTCCTTTTTAATTGATTTTTTTCTTCCTTTGCATTTCCCGGGTTAATGGTTTATGCAGTGAGCTTAAAAGGGAAAGTAGGTTTAATGACCCTACTGAGATATAAGTGAGATACTAGTGAATATTTTAAACTGGCAAAATGCCTGCCATTATGATTCATGGGGTGGGTGGGTGTTTGCAGGGAGAGTTGCGCATTGCAAGGGTCCTTGGGATTGCAGTATGCCTATCTGCACCCTACAGGATTCCTATGAGACACAGTGGGGCCACTTAGCACAATGGTTTGCAGACAGATTTTGTGCTCACCCAAGTACTATGCTCAACGTTTACCCATGGGAGCAAGTCCTAACTACTTGATTATGTTGATACCTGAGTTGATGGGGCGTCCTGGGTTTCCTGGTTTGGGTATTTTGGGTAGAAGATTCCTGGTTGAGGTTCTGCTGGTGTGTTTGAAAGGATCAGTTCTTGGATGTGTGGCTGTAGCTCCTTAACAATCTTGTTCAGTTCTTTTTTGTATTCCTGTGTGGGGTCTGAGTCCAGTTTTTTGTAAAAGGCGGTATTGGAGACTTGTCTGTGAGCCTCCTGGATGTAATCAGTTTTGTTCATGATGACTACAGCTCCACCCTTGTCTGTCTCTTTAAGTATAATGTCTGGGTTGCTCCTGAGATTGTCTATGGCCCTCCTTTCAGCATGGTTTAGATTTTGTTGTAAGCGATGGTGTTTTCTGGTCACATCAGTTTGGATTCTGTGGCGGAAGCAATAGATATACAGATCTAGTGTGGTATTATGGTATAGTGTGGTATTAGATTGTGTCCCCTGGTCTCACATCAAACTGGCTTGGAAAATAAGCTGAGCTACCCCCCCCCCCCCCAAAAAAAAAATATATCCCAGAAGTAGCTTATTTTTTTGAGTCAGCCAATCTTCAGATGCAATGACAATAGCCCTTGAGAAAAAATACATTTCCCAAAAGCTACTAGAGTCTTTAAACTTGAAGGACACCAGGGCATTCCAGGCAGCAGAGAAAGGGAGAAAACTCCCCCCATTTCCTCTCACCATTGCTGGACTGAAGAACTGCTGCTTCTCATCAACCACATGGCTGCATAAGCGGGATTTCAAGGGTACGGTTCAGAGGAGATTTTGAGGATGGAGTTGAGGAATTCCAGATTTTAATTCAAACTCAGAATGCCCATGAGCAATATGAGTTCCCAAAGTATCCATATCTGGGTCCAAGCCCAGTGTGCTTCACCAGCATCTCTGTTTATAAACAAGTGAATCTGTACATGCTACTTGGGTGAGAGGTAAAGCTTCTGCCAATCCCTGGTGAGATGCCAAAGAATCAAACTTGCTTCTACCTGCTTGGCCCCTATGTGGATTCTTTTTCACGGTCACACTAGAGTATGTCAGAAGCCCAGTTCAGATGCTATCCCACACACATTGGGCTAATGGGTGGAGGGGAAGAATGAGTTGAACCTAGATGTGTCACCAGCATCACCATACTTCTGCTCCATTCATCTTTAGAGTCGTACGTCGGAAGTTGTACAGAATCCATTCCAGAAGTCTGTTTGACTTCTAAAACATTTGGAAACCAAGGCGCAGCTTCTGATTGGCTGCAGGAAGATCCTGCAGCCAATTGGAAGCCGTGCCAGACATTCGGGTTCCAAAGAATGATTGCAAACCGGAACACTCACTTCCAGAGTTGCGGCATTCAGGAACCAAAACATTTGACTCACAAGGCATTTGTCAACCAAGGTATGACTATATATGGTTAGGGAAAGGTCTGAAGGAGAAATAGGTGGATGTTCAGCCCTATGTATAGGTGTAATTCCTGAACAGGACTAGACTGTTGAGAGAGTGGGGTGGGGTGGGGTGTTGAGAACTGCCTCTGCCTCTATTTATCCATCTATTGATGTGAGTGACAGTGAGGCTGGCAATCAAATGTTTGTCTTCTATTTAAATCCAGCCTGGGGAGGAATACAAAAGCGAGATTTCTCCAGCTTGACTTTCGCAGCTGCATGACCTTGATTTTCTGTGTTTGAGAAGGAATGGAAGGATCCTCTTGAATTGCCCATTCATCATTTATACTAAATGGAGTATTTGCTTGAGTGAGGAATGCAAGAGCAGGCTGTCAGCCTTCCAGCTCATTCAGTTTAGCTTTTCTAAATTGAGTCAGCAAATTAAGTTAAAAGTGTAGATGGTAATTTCACAATGCAAATGTCTTAACTTGTAAGTGCACCATTTTGGTGCCCTCAATCAAGAAAGGCCTAAGAAATGATCAGAATCGTAGACCGATCTTGCTGCTTCAGCAAAATAAGAAGTGCGACGGATAGTCCCCAGAGTTTTCCCGGAAAACACACACACACACACAGAGAGAGAGAGAGAGAGAGAGAGAGAGAGAGTGCATGTATACTTACAGGATGATTCTCTGCACATCAGTTGGTTTGTGATGTTTGTGGGTGTGTTATGTATCTTCCAATTTTTATCTTCACACACATCATGTTTAGACCTGCACCTACTTGTTCACCTAAAAATGTGCAAATGAAACAAACATGCACACTAGTAGAGAATACAGATGAAGGTGTTTGCAAACATGCTTCACACCGTGTAACTATAGATAGTGATGACTGGTGCCCATTGGGACTGGTAGGGCAGAAGGCAGGGAGCCTAACAGTAGGTGGCGCCAGAGCCAATGATGTGCAGAGCCAGCTAATTCTAGTTTTGTCCCCATCTTCCTCCCTGTTGAGTTTCACAAGTGAAACACTGAGGTAAAGGAGGAAGAAGATGACAGCTACCCCCTGGACTGGTTGTAAGCTAAAAGGCAGGTGGGGGACTGGCTGTGGACAGGTTGGTGGGATAGTGTCCCATTTGCCCCTATTGACCAGCCTCCACTGACTATAGGCTTGTTCACATGTTTCCCCCTCTTCCTTCACACAACTAACTATAGGCTTGTTTACATTGAGCACCAGTGCAAATCTCTACATGTGCGCAAGTGTTTTGTAGAGGTCAACTAGTGTAAACACAAGCACACAGATTATATGCTCGTTGGAAGTAACTTGTGAGCATCTCTTATGTCTATCCTGGAGGTAAACCTGTACAGGAGCAAGTATTGTTCGACACATTGGCTGGTCCAGGTTTGCCCTATGTCTGTGTGAGGGATCCTTCTATGTCAGCTTAGCAGTGTCAGCCTTAAATTATCTATCAACCAAAATGGCCTTCTTGGGCTGCTTATGAAATCTCTCTAGGCAGGCAGAAGGTAGTACTGCTACAGCTCTAAGAGCACCCTTGTCCTAAGTAAACAGTGAGGAATTAGCATTACATCTCTGAAGGCCCAGAAATTTAACCAGGCAACAGCTTAACCCAGGATCTGTCCAGTATATTATTCAGATAAAATCCCTCTGAGGTCTTCCAGCTGGGGAACCACCATTGGAAATGCCACCCAGGTACCATCCAGATGTTTTGGACTCCATCTCCTCTCCACTAACATGGGGGTGATGGGAGCTGTCGTCCAAAACATCTGGAATGAAACAGGTTTGGGAATGTTGATCTAGCTCCTGTAGGCAATTGTTATACTCCAGATGAAAGGGACTTTCCTGAGAAGACCTTAGCACATGAGGTGGGACTCACCATTGCTGCTCCTTCATGGGATCTAAACATGTGAATTGACAGTCCTGAAAAGCATTGTGGTGTGATATGAAAATTTTGTGGTGTTACAACTGTGATGGACCATTCACACATGTAAGGAAATCATCACTTGCCTCATCTACAAGACATCTCTTGTTGCTATAGTCATCAGTTGGCCATTGCCACACACACACAAAGTGGAAGCCAAGACAGGCAAGCAAGCAAACAAACAAACATCAAAAATATCAGACTACATGATTGGACTGTTTTGGAGGAAAGGGTGCAGTAATGTCAACAGGTGCCTGTTAGAGATTTAGATTTAAGTAAATCTAAAAAGAAGAAAATTGATCTTCCCTTCTTGGATAAAACTGGCATTATCGTGACTATGAATAAAATTACTGTGTACAGATAATTAGCAAAGAACTAGGACGAGACATTGAGTTTTTATAATATTTGAGCACCTTTTTAAAATGTGTGAAATTTGGTCAATGATAATTAGCATGCATATTAAACCATATTCGTTTGCATGCATTTAAATCTGGAAGATAATATATTGCACTGTTGTACTTCTGTAGTGTTTCAGATCAGTGTGAGAAACTGAGATATGAAAGCTAGGAGCTAAATGGCACCTTAAACCTAGGTTATGGGTGCAACAACGGAATGTCCAAGTGTGCTTTTTTATAACAAGAATACAAAACTGAAAATGAATGAACTGCACATAAAATATGATGTTCATTTTTCATATGGTCTAGTCCCTCCCCTTCTCACCCCCCTAATATACTTAAGGTGGTCTCTTCTCCAGTCTTCAGAGTGTAGCTGGAAGCGGGGAGGCAGAAAAAGATCCTCCTTCCCTTCCACTCTGCAGCTTTAATCTGAAATCTTAGGCGCAGTACTGCGTCCAGAGCTAAGAAACTGCTTGCGCTGATGAAATACCCTGTCGCAAAATGTGCCTAGAACATTGGGAGTTTCAAACACTGCTTCAGATATATCTCTATCTGCCTGCCTCTTGGCCTAGAGCTACTGGTGTGGGGGACAAATATAATGGAACCATCTGACATAATGCAATATAAAATTTATGTTTACTCCAAGAGATTGTAAAATCACAATCCATGCTAAGAAGGCCTCTCCTCCTTCTGGAGGGGAGGTGTTGTGGGTGGGAGACGATTCCCGCGTCATGCAGGGGGCATTATGCCCCTGGTGTGTGGAAGGGCAAGGTGTGGCCATCACCTACCCCTTCAAATTTGGGTATTCCATTAAAGGAATCCGGCGGTCGTGGATCCTGTCTGATGCCTGTGTGGCGGGGAGCCATGTCACGACCCTCGGTGACATCTGGGGAGGGGAGAGCTTATAGTTGTATTAGCATCAACAGTATTAGCTCCCCCTACTGGTGGTTAACCCCTCTTCAGACTCACCCCTCTCCGAGTGGGTGGAGTCTAATGTTCCGTGGTCCAACGCCTAAGCCAATACCTTCTCACTTGCTGTAATCAATAAAGTTGTGGCCTTTTCTTGCCCATTAACCTTATACACCGTGTCCACGTGTCTTTATTCCTCCAAGCGGGGATCGGGTCCTCGAACCACAACTTGAATGCCTATGAAGGAAATGCTTCAGATAACTGGCCAACAAGACAAAAAGGGGGCTCTTTCTCCCATGTTTCCTGAGCTCCTGAATGCCAAGCTACATAAGGAAATGTCTCCGTGAACAGACAGAAGTCCAGGCAATGACACGAGAGCAGTGGCCCCCCACACATTGGTGGCATCTCCTCGCTGTAAGGGGCAATGTTAGCTAGCTAGCAAGCATCACCATTTAGGAAACTACCCCCTGGCTGACAGATGAGATGTCAGCAGAGGCACAGCAGTGAGACTGTTTTATTGACTAGTCTGTGATGGATGGCCATAGTACTAGTGGGAAAGAGACCAAGGGCAGTTTTCCATAGTGGCAGTGAATTATGTAGCAGGGGATGATGGATGCCAAGAGCAGCCACTTAAGAGGGCTCTGTCTAGCAGACAGGCAAGCATCACAAGCACTAAGAGGTCAGCGCATCACAGTAAAAGTACATTTTGGGTTTGCTCCGCTTGCAGTGTCAACGTCTAATGCTCTGTCTCCTCCAAGGACTCTTTTCTCACCTATTAGATGTTGTCTAGATGTGGCTGTATATCAGCCTTGCCTCACGCTTAGAACCAACTTGTTTCTAGCTCCACACCCAGTGAGTGATGTTATCACCCAAAATTATGCAGTCACAGACCGAGTTTGCTTTATGGAAGTCATTCCTGACTTCATCACATGCTCCAGACTTTATCGCCTCTTTCTTCGTCAGCATGTGCTCTGATTCAGCTCTGAAACATTGTCCATTAACCACCACTTGTGAGTGGGTTAAGCCATTTGCTGGAGCTCCCTGCCCTAACCTTATGGCTCAGTTAATCCCTGCACGAGTGGGGAAATTAATATTAGAGAGGGTGAGTTTGATACCAGGAGGCTCACTTGTTTTTCGTAGGAAGCTTTGTCCATAATGTATGAACTAATGTCATTGGGGCACTGGCAAACTGATATAATGGGCCTGCACATAGAAAACCACCTGGGCCTCTTTTCTAAACAGGTCAAGTTCTAGGGTCATGCTCAAATATATTTTAATGTTACAGCCCTCAGTTTCAGAATTTCTCAGTCTCTGCTTGACTGCTGTGAAACCACAAGTTTCACTCATATTCTCAAAAATGCTCTTTCTGATGGCGGTGAGCTATGGGTCGTATCCAGCAAAACTGTCCCACTTGTGAAAGGACTTCCACCTGCGCAATGAGACTTCCTCTCCCTTTCCTCTTCCTGCATGCCCTTTGTGCCCAGTGACAGATTTACGTATAAGCTAAACAAGCTATAGCTTAGGGCCCCACTCTCTTGGGGACCCCCAAAAAAATTAAAGGAAAAAAACCTGGATGTACATTTCCAAAATATAAGATAAAAAACAAATAAAAGAGAACCTACATACAGCAACAGTGTTTCACTATTAATATACTTCTTAATTGTATTTCAGTTCAACAATTACTTTTATAAAATACATACAGTGGTACCTCGGTTTATGAACTTAATCCATTCCTGAAGTCCGTTCTTAAACCGAAACCATTCTTAAACCAAGGTGCGCTTTCCCTAACGAGGCCTCTCGCTGCTGGTTCCCTTCCACAATTCGGCTTCCGTTCATAAACCAAAGTAAAGTTCACAAACCAGAACACTACATCTGGTTTTGTGGAGTTCGTAAACCAAATAGTTCGTAAGCAGGGCTGTTCTTAAACCGAGGTACCACTGTATTTTATTATGTGCAAATGGCTTTAGATACCTATTAGGTCCATAAATTACCATATAGCATATATTCAACACAAAAAAACAGCAACAATTTGTTGTTGACAAAGGGCAGATGGACATATAAAGGGTCCCATTACCTTCAGTAGCTTAGGGCCATCAAACCTAAATCCGGCCCTGTTTGTGCCCCACAAATGTGCTTTGGAGGGCGGGGGGGGGGGGGGGAATAAAGAATAGATTTTGGGGGCACACAGGAGGAGGAAAGGAAGCTCTTGTGTTAATGGAATGAGTTTGTTGGATGCACCCCAAGTCACCGGATGAAGCTTTCTTTAGTTTGGTAAATATCTTTTCTATTTATATCAGTGTTCTCCACTGAGTGTTTTTATGTATGTTTGTGTATTCCCCCCCACCCCTGGAAATATTGCATGTGCTTGTTGTTCCACAAATCTTAACCCCTATCTTAGGTGTGTTTGTTTTGGTGGTGTGGAGGTGGGATTGAATTTCGAGGAGGCTGATTCCCATGGTTGATCCCAGGTACTACAGTTCTCAGGAGGTGCTATGAAAAGATACATGTGCATAGCACCACTGGTGTTCATGTGCAATCATGGAATCAATTCTGAATTGAGCCAACAGGAGTTTTCCCATAGCAGGGGTCAATAACATGTAAAAAAAAGTTCAGGCACATATTGAGTTGTGAGTGAGTGCTTAGGCACCACCCCTCTGGTACCTTTTCTTTCTTTTCTCTTCCCAAGGTCTCTCTCTCTCTCTCTCTCTCTCACACACACACACACACACACACACGCACACACACGCACACACAGAGAGAGAGATAAAGAGAAAGCACATGCACTCATTGCAAGGGGTCAGGGTAAGAGCTGAATCTAGCAGAATTGTTCTGAGTCTTGAAAAGCACATAGAGTTGAAAGAGGAAGTGGGAAAGAGTGGCATCCTTCCAATCTCCTCCTTCAACTCTATGCACTTTTCAAGGGAGAAAATGGCAGGCACCTCATGACCAAGTTGGGGTGGTGGTGGTTTCAGACATTGCAACAGACCTTGGCACTAGAGCAGTGGTTCTCAACCTGTGGGTCCCCAGATGTTGTTGGACTACAACTCCCATCATCTCTGAGCTCTGACCTTGCTAGCTAGGGAGTTGTAGTTCAACAACATCTGGGGATCCACAGGTTGAGAAAGGCTGCACTAGAGGAATATCTCAAGGGTGAAATTGTACTTACAGCCAACACATTCCTGACCCTGTCCTAGGGATAGCCAACACGAGCAGTATTGTTTTGTTATGGTTGTTTTCTTTGTTACATTTCCATTATGTATTTTTGTGTTCCTCGGATGAACGGCGAAAAAGAAATTCTATAATATAATTAATATGATATAAATTCAATAAATAAATAAACAAATCGTAGTCACTGAGAGCCTTATGTATAAGCTTAATCCTTAAAGAAGACCCATTGATTTTCATTACTGAGTTGAGATTTGAATCAGGATCTACTTCATCTAAGACTGTAGTCCTAGATACACTTACAGTGGAACCTCGTGTGACGTACCGCCCTCCTTACGAATGCTTCGGGTTACGAGCTCCACTAACCCGGAAGTAGATGCCCCTTGTTGCGAACTTTGCCCCGGGATGCAAGCGGAAGTCGTGCACCGGTGGCCCGGCAGCAGTGGGAAGCGCCATTAGCGAAAGCCCGTCTCATGTTAAGAACGGTTTCAGCTTAAGAACGGACCTCTGGAATGAATTAAGTTCGTAAGCGGAGGTACCACTGTACTTGGAAGCAAGTCTCACTGAATTCAGCCCAGGGTGTAAAACACTTAACCCAACACTCGATCTTGAACCACATCCTCTTCATTCAACTCCATCACTCACTGAATGAATGACTTTGCATCATTGTGGCTTGGATGATGAAGCTTCACTGTTTACATAACAGACAGGAGGATGACCCAGAGATTTAGCAGAATTAAGTGAGTGTATCAACCACAAGACCTCAGCAACATGATAGCTCTTGAATTCAATACAACTTAGATTACATTCAATAAGTTTTTTTAAAAAGCCCTGCGGTATTAATGGGCCTCGTAAAGTAGTTTCCTGTGGGATATATGTTACTTCCACTCTTGTTAAAAGTTCTTTTGATAACTTATTAATTACTCTGCTGTTAAAGAGCCCTGCAGTGCTTCCCTTGATGCATTAAGTATGCAAGTCCTTCTGGAAATAGGTTTTAACCTAAAGTAATTTGAACCCTGGCGGTTTGATGTGCGCCCAAACTTGGAGGGCGATATAAAACATGCAACCTTTTGAAAACAGGCAAGAGAGGAGAAACAGGCAGGGCGTGTGTGTGGAGAGGAGAGAAATTGTGTGAGAAAATAAAAATGAAATATTCATTTGTTGGGAGTAATAAGAAATGGCAAATGTGAGGATCCAAACAAAGACGTTGAAAAGTGGATGTAATTTGAGAAGAGGGAGGAATGCTTGCCCTGCAAATTCCAGCCACTCAACATAGGATGCCCATTCTGAGTTTGTGAGTGACTTGAAATAATGTCTTCCAACTGTCCATCCCATTTTTAGCCCTCCCTGACAAGTCCCCTACTCCAGGCATGAAGGGCAGGGGAGAGTTTTCTGGTGGCATGAATAACACGTGCCAGTCTGAGGTGGTGTACAAACCATAGAAGAGTTTGGATTTGATATACCACATTGTCACTACCCTAAGGAGTCTCAAAGCGGCTAATAATCTCCTTTTCCCTTCCTCTCCCACAACGAACACTCTGTGATTTGAGTGAGGCTGAGAGACTTCAGAGAAGTGTGACTAGCCCAAGGTCACCCAGCAGCTGCATGTGGAGGAGCGGGGAAGCGAGCCCAGTTCACCAGATTACGAGTCTACCGCTCTTAACCACTACACCACACTGGCTCTCATACATTTAAAGCACATGGCTTCCCCCAAAAAAATCTTGGGGACTATAGTTGAATCCTCAAAGAATGACAGTTCTCGGCACCCTTAGCAAATGACAGTACCCAGAATTCTTGAGGGAAGTTATGTGCTTTAAATGTGTGTAGTCAGCCTTTGTATAAGCTGGACACATCACTTGTGAATCTTTTTATTCGGCTTAGAGAAAGACAGCTGCCTGTCATGAGTTAGCCCTCCCCCTTTCACAAAGGTAAGTGGTTTTGCTCCCTGCCCCTTCCTTCCTTCCTTCCTTCCTTCCTTCCTTCCTTCCTTCCTTCCTTCCTTCCTTCCTTTTTGCTAGAAACTGGGGAAATCGCCACATAGCAGGAGCTTGCACAAAAACCATTTGGGGTTTTTGACTCTTCTTTTCAACTACTCAGGCAAAACAAGAGTAGGAGAGAGGTTTCCAAAGGAACTCTTGAAAATCTCAAATGGTTTCTGAAGTGACTTGATGAATCCACTTCACTCATTTTAAAATGTAGGGGATACATTGCGCATTTCGGCGGAAAGATGGTGCATAAATATTTCCAGTAAATGAAGAAGGTAGCATTACTGAATCACTACTAAATAAATATGTTACTGAATGGGACTGTGAGGCTCTGCTAAAACAGCAAGTTGCACCAGGCTCCTCCATGAACCTCAGCCATTCCACCCACCGACAAGAGAGGACAAGGGAGGGAGCTATAGTGTCTCTCTTGTTTCTGTGGAAAGCCCAGCTACTTTCCCCTACTCTCTCTCTCTCTCTCTCTATATATATATATTTCTTCTGTTCAACACATGATCTTTATCACTGAGGATTTACTGCCTGACCTAGCTCTCCCCCCCCTGCCTCATCCCCTTTTGTATTCTGTCTCTTAGATGGTGAGCCTGAGTGTCACTATCTAAGATTCTTGCTGATATTTGTAACCTGCTCTAGGAACATTTTGTTGGCTGATGAATGACATTAAACAGGGGGGGGCCCTTTGCGTGGACGCGCACAGCCCCTGGACCGTGTGCGGCTCCATCAGCAAAGGCTTGGCTTCGCCTTCCCCCAGGTGGGATACCTGGAGGTCTCCGCCTGCCTCAGTCAGTTGTCCAATCCCACCTGGGGAAGCGTTGCCAAGGAGACCAGGCCAGGTAGGGGAGGGACTACCTGCCTACCCCTTTAAAGGGGACCCCCTTCCCTGGTGGGCCTGGGTGTCCTGGGGTGTTGTCACGGGGACCCTCGGGCTGCCCCCCGTGCCTACGGACGTGGTGTGGGCTGCAGGGGGGGCAGCGATGCTTCACATGGCCTGTCCCTTCCCCCGCCAGGCCTGGCGGCCCCAGGGTGTGACGGGTGGTATCGGGGAGTCCCCGGGTTGCCCTCCAGGGTTTCGGTGACATCACAGGCCGGGTGGTGCTGTGCTGCGTTGCGCGGCCTACCCCTATTCTGGGCGGCCCTTGTTGCAAGCCACCCTGAGTGGTGCATGGGAACTAGAATGTTGGGATAGAAATGTACATTCAAATAAATTAAACTATAAGAATAGTAATCGAACAGATGGATGATCAGCTCTTTTTTGTGCCATATGTTGGGGCTTATCTCTATTTTGAAACACTCAGGGGCATATCTATTATACATAGTGAAAGCCATCTTCAAAGCTGTTCAGCCGACACTGTAGGAATAGGGGAGAAATTGATTCAGTTCACCTTCAAAGGCAAGCCCACCTAATTCACAATTTCCAGAACAATACATGAACTAAAACACAGACATCGTTTAAGATTCACAGTTGTGTTTGAGATTTGAATTTTGTAATGCAAAATTATCTGGCCAGGTAATGTATGCAGAAGTGTACATACTAGGGTAAATTTGCCTTAAAATGCACATATTAATGAAAATATAAATAAGAGGGAAAAGCTTATTTGAAAAAATGTGTATATTAGGCAAAGTTCCATACAAACATACCTGTGTAGATGAAGAAATCCGCACCAAAATGCTGATTAATTTTCTTAAGGACTTAAAAAATATATACATAAATCCACAAATGGACGTGGAAATGCACAGTACCAAATTTAACACTGGAAAAATTAGGAACTGAGAAAATCTGAAATTGACAGATTCACCCATTCCTAGTTCATAGCGGGTAGGGTGGATGCAGATGGCGCTGTGGTCTAAACCACTGAGCCTTGGGCTTGCCAATCGAAAGGTTGGTGGTTCAAATCCCTGCAACGGGGTGAGCTCCCGTTGCTCGGTCCCCGCTCCTGCCAACCTAGCAGATCGAAAGCACACCAAAACTCCAAGTAGATTAATAGGTACCGCTCTGGCAGGAAGGTAAACAGCATTTCCGTGTGCTGCTCTGGTTTTGCCAGAAGCGGCTTAGTCATGCTGGCCACATGCTAGCCACATGACCCAGAAAAACACCGGCTCCCTTGGCCTGTAAAGCGAGATGAGTGCCACAACCCCAGAGTCGTTCGCGACTGGACTTAACTGCCAGGGGTCCCTTTACCTTTACCTTTAGGGTGGTGGGAGTTGTAATTCTGTTGAGAGAGGAGTGGCTCTGATAAAGAATTTGCAGTGCCTGAACTGAACAATTTCATGGGTCTTTGGTGGATAGTCATGACAATTAACATCCTCTCAAACGGGTTTAAATTTGTAGTGTTGATGTGACCTAGGTTTCCTGGAACTAGGCTCTCAAGAAGTGAAAGAAATGAAATTACCATTAACGGCGTATTGAAAAGCTGACCTTTATCATGCTATCTGATCAAACAGATAAAAAGGTTAATATAATTCCAACGGTGAAGAATGGAAACAAATAATTCTCCATACTTCCAATGCAGCATACAAGTGAATTACTAAACTTAACAGTTAATGGAATATGCTGGTTGTGATTTGGTGAGAAACTTTATTATAAGGAAAGTTTCCAATATAATGCCAACACTTTGTGGCTTTAATAATAGCTCATCCATGTGCAAAGTCAGAGGGAAGTCAAGGGATGGAGTCAGGAGGTGGAGTCTGGTGAAGATTGACTGGGCAAGGTCATGACCTGTCAAGCTTTTTGGTGGGATATGGGAAGAGTTTGGGGATGGGTCAGAGTTTGATGATGTTTAACTCAGAGGACGTGGGTGGCACTGTGGGTTAAACCACAGAGCCTAGGACTTGCCGATCAGAAGGTCAGCGGTTCGAATCCCCATGACGGGGTGTGTGCTCCAGTTGCTCGGTCCCTGCTCCTGCCAACCTAGCAGTTTGAAAGCACGTCAAAGTGCAAGTAGATAAATAGGTACCGCTCTGGTGGGAAGGTAAACGGCGTTTTCGTGTACTGCTCTAGTTCACTAGAAGCGGCTTAGTCATGCTGGCCACATGACCCAGAAGCTGTCTGCAGACAAACACCGGCTCCCTTGGCCTATAGAGTGAGATGAGCGCCGCAACCCCAGAGTCAGTCACGACTGGACCTAATGGTCAGGGGTCCCTTTACCTTTACCTAACTCAGAGGAACTAATTTATGAGTGAACATGCCTAGGTAGAACATGTTTCCTAAGGTTGAAAGAACATGCAAAAAAGGTGGATGATCAGCTATGGAATGCCAGAAGTATCACACAGCATAATGATTTTATTATTTAGGTATTTGATATATTTATTAAATATCCAAGGATTTTCAGATCAGCTTACAGTAATTTATGAACAATATGTACAGCATCTGTCTTATGAAAAAAGCAGAACGGTATGCAGCCTCAGCATAAAATGAAACATGGTGCCAGGAAGCCATCAAACCTAGTGCCAGGTGAGAGTCCCTGGGAGAACTTTTTATAACCAGGGTACCATTGCCGAAAGTGGCCTACAGTCAGCGGTCTACATTCACCAAAGAGGCTGAGATGCAGAGAAGCGTATCTGAGGAAGATCTTGGTTCTCAAGTGTTTTTGTGCAAGGTAACGTGATCCTTAAGGTAGCTTAAGCAAAACTGCTGAATATTGTCAGTTGAATGCATGGTTGTGGCTAGTGAATTGGTGGAGGACATTTCTTCTGGTATACAGTTAGACTGTGACAATATTCAAATGTCCTCCTGTTCTCTGCTATAGTTTATCTCGGCTACTGCTTCTTTGGTGAAATCCTCCCCCTGTCTCGCATTCCTTCCTTCTACAATTAGTTAAACAGGAAATCACATGCAATCATGTACTAAACAGGTGAACATAATGATACTTTTGGCCGCAAAATATCTCTGAGGGCCAATGAGGACCTTTGAGAGTGAGGGAGGCTAATGCAAATGAGTAAGTGCTCATCAACAGTGCCAAAAATACTATATTGAAGAATTAGGAGAGGTAAACCCAAGAACTGCTGTTATTTCAGAAGAGGCAACGGAGAAGCCCTCCAATCCCATCTCTCGCTTTCCTATAACCTAATGGAATGACTGTTGCAGATGACAGTTGAGGGAGGAGCCAGATTGATCTGGCCTCTCAGCAAATTATTTGGTCTCTCAAATAATTAATAGACAGTGATAATGAGGAAAACCTGAGGCTTAGAAAATGAGGCTGTTTTTTGTATGAATTATTATAACCTTGTTCAGAGAAAATATAGAGACAGTTGTCGCGTTCAGCTTTCAAACTTATTTGCAAATCTATTCACATTTTCAGTAAAATTGGCAAACCTTGATTCTCCTCTTATTTGCATTTCTGTGACTCTGGGGTCCTGAATGTGTTTGGTTTATTGACTCCCTGCAGCACATTAGCAAAGAATTGGGTTTTGCTGTTTAATGTTTATCTCCAATTTCAGCAGAGCTCACCCATCTCTTGTGCCGTGGTGGGCTGCATTATCCTGGGATGCATTTGACTTCTATCAGAGCTGCAATATGAACAGATCACTAAATGTGCCACCTTGACTGAGTTTCCTGGCTGAATGTGCTCTTGCTATTTCATCCTCCCCAGCCGATGCAGAACTCCAAGGGCATGAGAGTTTAATCATCTTCCTTATTGCAGAAACCACCTGAATTTAAAAACAAAGGAGGAAAGAAAAAAAAAACCCCACAGCCTTATTTTTAATAATCGTGGAACTGCCTCTTGCAAATGTAAATTTTGACATTTTTGGTTCCTCTGCCAAGAAAGGAAATTACACAAGGTAATTATTACCTGTGGTTGTGGTAAAAATGTCAGTTGTTGTTATAACTATTCTACTTTTCCACCAAGGAGTTCAAGGTTGCATACAAAGTTCCCCCTCCAATACATGCACACACATTTTAATCCTCACAACAACCCTGTAAGGTAGGATAGGCTGAGAGAGTGTGATTGGCCCAAGCTCATCCAAACTCAAACTTTTGAATATGGTTCTTCCTCCTTGTCTAGCAGTCAAACCACTACACAGCAGTGCCTCTCTGAATAAATACATATCTCTGGGGTATAACAATATAGATGCCCACTGTTTTAACAACTCCAATCTCAAACTCAAGAAAGTAGCAGGACTTCTTCCCAAGTCCTTGATCAGAATAAGTTGTATATGAGATTCACATGTATTTGGTGAGGAATCATTTGTCTCAAAGACAAATATGAATCCAGACAAGATCAAGGCAACCTTCAAACAGAGAAGTTTATCGTTATAGAGCAGTATTTTCCCCAAACTGTGAACCATTGCAAGTTCATATGCTGTGAGGAATACATCTCTTCAGAAAAAGGTAAGCTTCCCTGTTAGTTCAAAGCAGTTATGGCTAAACCTGTCAATTTTTATTACTCTTGGAGTGCACTCAGATATGGGGATTATTGTGTTGGTGAGTCCTTGTATAATGCCAGTAATTCTGTCCCAGCTTCTAACATTCTTTTTTTACACCGCATTACCTGCTGCATTGTGGAACTGTGTCTTTTTGGTTGATATGCTGCCATGTCTCACCAAATTCCATTCACACCTGTGGGTATCATGTAAGACAACAGCAGACATTGGACATGCCACCACCGTTTCTGCACATGTGTGCTTTTGTTTCCCCAAGATCCACCCATGAAAATGGCTGGAAAGAACGGGATGCTGGAATATTGTCTGAAATTTTGTCACATGGAATGACCCATGGAGAAATATAGTGTTTTCTCTGTAGGTTAACTGGGCTGCATTATTTGCTGGAAGTAACATGGAAACAAGTGCTAAACTTCTGCTATATCCCACTATACTTTAATAAGCGACTCTTAAAACATAATTCAGGTAGGTAGCCGTGTTGGTCTGACACAGTTGAAATATTTTTTTTTTTTTAATGAAAATTGTCCAGTAGCACCTTAGAGACCAACCAAGTTTGTTCTGGGTATAAGCTTTCGTGTGCATGCACACTTCTTCAGATACACTGAAACAGAAGTCACCAGACCCTTATATATAGTGGGAGGGTGGGGTGGGTTTTTTCTCAGAAGGGTAGTAGGAGATGGGTGATTGACTCAATGGGTATGGTAAACTTGTTGACAACTGTTAACAACTGCAGTTAGCCCTACAGGAAAAAGCAAGGGATAGTATGCAGATGACCAAAAATAGCTTTAGCATATGTAATGAGACAAGAATCCAATATCTCTGTTAAGACCAGGTCTCTCCATAGTTTTCAGTTTAGTAAGAAGTTGTAATTCAGCTGACCATACCCACATTATGAGTGACACGAGGATAAACTTTGTTAAGATCATATATTTAAGGGTCATTTTTTGAGTGAAGTATTTCAGACGGTAAAGTCAAACTGCAGTGTCTCTGGTTCACCACCACCATCAAGTTCACTTGGGTCAGGCAAGTTTTACAAGAATAAAAAACTTTTTCTGCTCTTATTTTCTTCCTATCACCAGCTGGCATTTGTAGGTTTTCCTGTTGTCATATTTCATTTTACTGCTGCACTAAACAAGCATATAATTTACCATATAATTCTCTATCTCCAGCTATTCCCCCTGGCACTCAGTACTGCAGAGGACTAGCCAAAATGAAAAACCAAATGAAATCAGAACAAGCGTTCCAATTCCTTTTTTTGAAATGTGTATGCATAACATATGCCCTAAATTAAAGCTGATGCAAGTATCAAGTATTTCCTTTCACATTGAGCTGGTTGTTCCTTTGATAATTCCAGAATTGGAAGGCACCACAGAGGCCTTTGTTAAGAATCGCTTCTCAGTCCTAGCATACCTCAGAACCCAAGCATATCTGAGGTCCCTTGACAATTCTCTGCTCTCTGTAGCTCCTGTGTCTCATTGCATTTCACAGCACCTGGAAAAAGGACACTGGAAGTAGTTCCCTGTAATGATATAGGCTGATGGGAACCCGTATTTTCTATTTTTAAAAAATAAAAATAAAAATTCAGACATGACAGCACCATCTTCTTGACTTTCCTCAACAATCATTACATCTGTTTCTATGCTTGTTGTTGTTGTTTAGTCGTTTAGTCATGTCCGACTCTTCGTGATCCCATGGAGCAGAGCACGCCAGGCACTCCTGTCTTCCACTGCCTCCCGCAGTTTGGTCAAACTCATGTTGGTAGCTTCGAGAGCACTATCCAACCATCTCGTCCTCTGTCGTCCCCTTCTCCTTGTGCCCTCAGTCTTTCCCAACACCAGGGTCTTTTCCAGGGAGTCTTCTCTTCTCATGAGGTGGCCAAAATATTGGAGCCTCAGCTTCAGGATCTGTCCTTCCAGTGAGCACTCAGGGCTGATTTCCTTCAGAATGGATAGGTTTGATCTTCTTGCAGTCCATGGGACTCTCAAGAGTCTCCTCCAGCACCATAATTCAAAAGCATCAATTCTTTGGCGATCTGCCTTCTTGATGGTCCAGCTCTCACTTCCATACATCACCATCTCACTTCCATATATCACTATGATTGTACAAATGATCAAATCCAACCTGTATCTGACATACTGGATGAGATAATTATCTGGGTAAGAATCATAGAGGGACCTCAAAGGTTTTCTGGTCCAATTTCCTGCCAGTGGAGGAAATCTACTGTTACATCATCCCTGATAGGTGGCCATGCAGTGTATGCTTAAAAACCTCTAAGGAAGGTGAGAGACAACCACCTTCTGAGACATTTTGTTCCACAGCTAAACAGCTTGTGCTGTTGGAAAGTTCTTTCTCATGTTGAGAAAAATCCTCTTACTTATCATCTGAACCCAGAAGCAATATCAATGCTGGTACACTGGCATTGTAGTGGAATGAAATAATCCAATGGGGAGACATTCCATTCTCAACACACACACCCCGGAGAAGACAGTTATAATGACAGAATTCTCCTCAAACCAGGAGAGGTTTTGTACTTTCCGTGTGGAATCTTTAAGAGTCTAGACAAATGACATAATTTCTTTACTGCAGAACTTGGCACTCTAATGGGTAGCTGATTGTGAACTGTGGACCGTTTGTAGCTCTTGAATCATCAATAATCCTACACCAAGACCTACATATCTCATGTCTGACTTTCATCTATACTTTATATGAGTATGTGCTAAAGCTATTCAGCAAAGGAACGGTATTCTCCCATGCTGGGACAGTGGGTGGACAATCTCCCCATCAGATTATTTTATTCTACTATCACACCGGTCCTTCAAACTGGTGATAGACAAACTTCCTCTCAATGCCCCGAAGAGAAATTACAGATCCCCAAGAAAGATTTACAGACTCTCCAAGTGTCCCTATTTTCCAGGGACAGTCCTGGATTTACAGAAGCCATCCCAGTTTCTGATTTGATCCTGGAATATCCCGCTTTTCCTTAGGATGTCCCTATTTTCATAGGAGAAATGTTGCAGGGTATGGAGTTATCCGACCCCTGAACCATCTGAAGGCAGCCCTGTATAGGGAAGGGTTTTTTAAAAAGTTTTTTTTAATGTTTTATTATATTTTGATATATGTTAGAAGCCGCCCAGAGTGGCTGGGGCAATCCAGTCTGATGGTCAAGGTATAAATTTAATAATAATAATAATAATAATAACAACAACAACAACCAGTGCTTTTTTCCTAAAAATATATATATTTAGGGGTACTCTCATTTTCCTACTCATATTGAAATATTGCCCCTCAATGAGGCCAAACTTGGATTCACAAAATGTTTAGGGGTATGTGTATCCCTGCGTACTTCCAGAAAAAATACACAGTTGATGATGATGATGTTGATGATGATATGTCCCTATTTTCATCAGAGAAATGTTGGAGGGTAGGAGATTTATAGAGGGGTAAGAGTATCACCACGACAGCAGTCGGAGAGATGGTGCAGTGCTTGTAGATCTTTGTGCAGTTACAGATGCAGCAGTTCTTCTGTCACCATCTTCAAGAGCACATGGTCAATTGAAGTCCAGTGAGCTTTGGGTAGCAGATGTGCCTACCATGCATTAAAGCCAGCCCAGATGACAGTCATAAAATGGACTGTGCAGTTTTTTTTACAGTAGCAGAGACTCTACATTTGGCACACCTCTTCATTTCTACTAAATGCCAGAAGACCTTCCGAATGCAAATAGCTTCATTAGGGGTATGGTGTGCCTTGGCTCTGTAATAAAACACAGGTGCTTTTCAGTGCTCCCCTCCCTCTCCCCTCCCAGTGCATTCATTTAGCATAACATGATTCAGAGTTCCAAGAAACACTTAATGAAAAGATTAATAACTCCTCACATAACAAGGATCATCATGCATTTTTGACCATGTCAGTTTCCAAAAAGAAGGTTTCAGAGGTCCAGGAAGCCATTATAGTGACCTTGCAAGACTTTCTGCTCACAATGTAGACATATTAAAAGGAGTTCAGGGATATATATATATTTTAATAGTTTTATAAGTTGTGTCTCTTTGCTTCTCAATTTGTATTGTGTTATTTTATGCTGTTATTTTTATTGATTATAGTTTAGAAATTATTTATGGTAATTGTTAAGAGTGAATTTCTACTTAATTATTATTTGCTGATATTTAATTTTATTGTGTACTATTTGGCTCTACTGGGTTATTGAATATTACTTTATTTGACATAAGTTGTTTATTTTAAAGTTATCTTTTTATTTTGACATTCTCATATTGGATCAGATTGTTGTAAGATGTGTGATCTTTGCTGTTTCTTCAGCTTGTAAACCAGCTTCTGTATAGTAATATAGAAAGATAGTATACAGATTAAAAGTGAAATGAAATAATCCCTAATCAGTTTTTTTTTTGAAGGTCATAGGTTGACTTTGGGCAAAATGCTTTTTCGTAGCCTAGCGCACCCCAAAAGATTGTGGTGAAGAAAATATGAATGATGGGTGTGCTCTAACAATTCTGAGCCCTTGGAACGGGGCAGGGACAAACATTTGAAAAGAATAATACGAAAAAGAAAATTTAAAAATCCCCTTTAAACAGAATAACCTCTCCCTCTTCTCCCCCCCCCCCCAGTGCTGCCCTAGATAAATATGCAACAGTAGAGACTTAAAACATTTCTGCATACTTAATCATTTATCGAAGTGGGATTTGATTGGCAAGCTCACTTGCCTCACAACCAAAAGTCCCCCTATTTTGCAAAGACCTATAACTGCATGGGCAACAAGCGTGACTGCAACACCTGGTTTTCCTCTTATAATTATTCTACCCTTAATTGGAGAAAGAAAAGAGAAATCATGACACTCATTTGCATATCAACTCCGACTAAGGGGGAAAAAACATTCCGACAAAAACCTCAGACAAATAAACATATTGTAGCTCTTTCGAAGGCTTGACATGAATTCTCCTGTAATGCAGATGGGGGATGAAAAGAGGTTGCCTAATAGTAGGGTTAAATCTGACACTTAAAATAATTTTTTTAAAAAAACACACAAGTGCAAGTAATGAAATGGCTTCCTTCACCACCTCACCCCCTCTTCAGATCAGCCTGGGCACATCAAGGCAAGTCCCTGTCCTTTGTTACGCTTGCTCTTCCACCTCTCTCCCTACCTCTCGTGATTCGGCTTTGAAAATTAATGGGGCTCAGTCTGAAGCCAATTTTGAAGCCCATGAATGACAGCTCTAATAAAAGCATCCTTTTCCATGCCAAACTGGGACACACAGATCTGTTTAGGTTAACCACACACACGCACACACTTTTTATAGCAGTCGCTGCAGACATTCCCACTTACATGCAGGGGAAGCCTCCAACAAAGTGGAACAAGGATGAGCTCAGTGGCCCCAGATCATGTAAACACCCACTGAAATGTTCTCCAGTGCAAGCGCCGACAAATATGCAGATGGCCTTAACATTATCTTTCCAAGAGCAGGCCAGCAATTCTTTCGAGGAGGTCAAAACCAGAGTGTATGTGATGGTGGTTGTCCCCCATGGTGACTGTCTCCAATCTCTGGTTGTGGCATTTGCCCGTTCTTTTTTTAAATGTCTGTACAGGGGGATAGAAAGAGTTAATAGGTAGACCAATAGAAAAGCCAGAGGCGGAGCCTACCTGTTTATAAAAGGGCTTAGCCCAAGGTTTGTGTTGGTTGGTTGGGAAAAGGCAGTTGGGAAAGCAGTTGGCAGACAGTTGGAATTAGAGAGACAGTTAGTGCAGTTGGTTCTTGTGTGAGGGGAGGTAGAAGAGTTGGAGACAGGATAAAAATAAGACTAAGAAGGTAAAGAGTAACAACGTTTTGAATGCAGTTAAAGTTTATTTGTGACTGCAATAAACTACACTCTTCTTTGTTAACTTGAGAAACTGATTGAGACTAAGTGATTTACTGGGGAGGACCTGGTTGGTGGCAGTGGATTAGTGGTGTACGGGTCAATAGTCCGTGAGACAACCGGGAGCTCCGTATGAACGCCACAAAGTTATTCAGAGGAATACTGCCAGTGTACATGGAGAGGGGGTGTTGGGGGAGGGGTAGTACCTCTGGTGAAGGGGACACATTGTGCTCCTTCTGGGGTACTTTGACCACCTTGGTTCCCCATCCTGCACTCAGCTCTCACCTGTGACTCCTAGAAGCTGTCAGCACGTGACAGCGGCCACACCCTGGGAGTGGATTCGACTGGCTGGCTAAACCCTCATTGAGTTAGGGACTTCCTCAGCACTCAGACAGGCTCCGGCGGATTGAACAGACAAGACCAAGAGTGGGTCCAGTGGACAAGAAGGCGGTTTCTGCACGTGCTGTAGAGGGAAGCGAGGGGCAGATGGGGCTCATCCACCTGGGAGGGTAGCCCATCTGTCAGGGACTGGGCAGAGGAGGAAGAATGGTGGAGACCACCTCCTCATCCTGACCCTTCCAGGGAGGAGGAAGAGGAAGACAGTATAAATGGACAACAGTAGTTTGCGGGAGGTCACAGCTCAGAGGCAGATGAGGGGGGGAATAATGGGAGAGGAGGAACAGGCAGAGTCGGAACAGCAGCTGGCTGACATGTTATCACTAGAAAGCATTCCAGACCCATCATCTCCCAGAACTTGGTGAGCCTTAGAAGTAGGAGAGCAAAGAGCTCAAAGACAGAGGGCACCTAGCAGCACCTGTAGAGGAGGTGATGATGATGATGACGATGAGGAAGTGGGAGAGGCCAGGCGGTGGAGATTCAGTCAGGACAATGCCATTATCCAAGAGGCTGGGCTCTAAAGGCTCTCTCTGTAAGGTGTGAAATAAAGGACTAAGAAACTTTTCCTTGTCTTTATAATTTCCTGGGCAACCAGCCGGGAGCCGCCTGACAGCACCCTGACACCATCTAGGAGAAGGAAAACTCTGATCCTAAACGTCTGCTGCTGAGTGTTTATTACGGGGTGGGTGCTTCTCACACATGCACTTTTCTGCAGCATCCACATGGTGTTGTTGTTGTTTAGTCATTTAGCCGTGTCTGACTCTTTGTGACCCCATGGACCAGAGCACGCCAGGCACTCCGGTCTTCCACTGCCTCCTGCAGTTTGGTCAAACTCATGCTGGTAGCTTCAAGAACACTGTCCAACCATCTCGCCCTCTGTCATCCCCTTCTCCTTGTGCCTTCCATCTTTCCCAACACCAGGGTCTTTTCCAGGGAGTCTTCTCTTCTCATGAGGTGGCCAAAGTATTGGAGTCTCAGCTTCAGGATCTGTCCTTCCAGTGAGCACTCAGGGCTGATTTCCTTAAGAATGGATAGGTTTGATCTTCTTGCAGTCCATCGGACTCTCAAGAGTCTCCTCCACATGGTGTTAGCATTGTTAAAATGCCAGCTCATAGTTTCCCCTCATTTTAATTGAGATTTTCCCAGTGGGGGGGGGGGGGTTACAAAACCCATTTGTGATCGCTCAATGACCTGTTCATTCCCGACCCAGAAACACCCAGGGAAGGTAGGAGTGGCGTTGTGAGTGTCCTTTTTTTGAGCCTTCCATCTTGATGCTCGGAAAGCCTTGACCCCTTTTCAAGCAGCCAGCAGGAGGCCTGCCCATCTGTAACAGAGACTGTCAAAGAAAGCCTTATGAGAATATGTAGGCTGCAGAGGAAATGTGTAGTTTTTCATTAAAACAACAAGAAAACGAGACTCGGTAGGTAATGTCTTGCTGGTTTCTTTTCTTATATGCTTACATTTCTCTTTCTGCACGATGCCATAAAAACCCATTAAAGTAAAACACAAAAACAGGAGCATAAACTGTCACCAGAGATCTTTCAGCCAGTCTGCAGTTGTCCATGCATGGCTCCTTCCAATTTGTAGCTTTGAATCCTTTTTTCCCTGTCTTCTGTGCAGGGTATTTTTAATGTAATTCCTCACAAGTACCATGGGAAAGGATGGGGGGGGGGGCTTATCTTTTTAACACACCTATTTTAATCTCTTTGATGTGCAGTAATCCAATATGCATGTAACCTGAGGCTGCTTTCTAAAAAAAGAATGATCTGCAAATGATAAGGAAGACTTGTAATTTGACTGAATGGAATTTATAAAAGTCCAGGAGACGAATTGCTGGATGGACAGAAACTCCTTTCATCTCGATCAGACTGCTTAGAGACATATGTTGAGTAATTCCATAACATTAATTCAGTCAACAGCGCTAATGTACATGCCTTTAATTTTACATAGTTGAAGATTGCAGGGCGGGATGGGAATCACTTAAATAATGCAGACAGAATCTAATGAGAAAAGAAACTGATAATACTTTACTGGGTAAACTGAACAAAACCTGCACATAATATGGGAAGTAACAAAGCGAAACGTTTTATCTTTCTTAGTAATTCAGTAATTCAGTAATTCATAGCAAAGAGACATACAACTAACATGGAGGAAAACCTCCCTCAGATCTGGTAGGCAACATCACCACCCCTCTTGGCTTGCTGACTCTAAACAGAGTTAACTCTCATTTTGTGAGTTCTTTGGATGGGGAAAAGTCAGTTGTCTCCTTGTGTTACCTCACAGCACTGATTCTAACCAACAGAACTTGAAGGGCAGGCTGGTTTTGAGCAGACCATGTTGGTCTACTTTGAATCAAACCATTTCATGCCCCTAACTTTAATCAACCTGAACCAAACATCTGCTAGGGATTTTTTTTGTTGTGCCTGTATTGCCTGTTGTGCCTGTTAGACTAGATGACCCTTGGGATACCGTCCAGGTCTACAGTTTTATGATTCTATGAAAGCAGAACCTCACATGCTACCAGGAATTAGGTGCCAAAGGGTAGGGGGAGCTTAATTCAAAGAGAGAAGGGGGGAGTTGCAGAGAAAGTACATCTGAAAGCCTCTAAAGAACTGAATGCTGTGGTTTGTAGTGCTGCAGAATTTTGAGAAATATTTGAATGAAGTTTTGATACACACACAGTTATAATAAAAAAAGAAGATGAGCAGAAGGCAGCTATATTCCTGAATAATGCAGAGACCAAAGCAGTTGATGTTTTTAATAGCATGCAGCCGAGTCTGGATGAGAGGGTCTGCCAGGATACTCTTATGCAGAAGTGTGCAGAGTTTTACATACCAAAGGAAAGGGAAACATTTGAGAGATACCAAGTTTCACAAGAGGACACAGATATGAGGCAAGTAACTTGAAAGATTTTAAACAGGCTTGAAACTGGTAAGCCAGAACTTCATCATAACAGGCGAGCTTGTGATTGAAATTGGAGATCGAAGGAAGGAAGGGGTAAAAACGAAGAAAGGCAAGGGAGGAAAGGCAAGGAAAAGAGAAAGGGAAGGAGGAGGGTGGGAAGTAAATAAAGGAAAGGAATAATTAGGTTTCTAGAAAATATGGAACTTGGTTTAGACTATGAAGTCAGGAATCGGATAATCAGCAGCATGAGAGAGAGAGAGAGAGAGAGAGAGAGAGAGAGAGAGAGAGAGAGAGAGAGAGGTCATTACATCTGATGGAGCAGAATGCAACAAAGACAGCAAGCAGACAGCAAGCACAATTCAAAGTGTTGGCGCTGACTTTTAAAGTCCTAAACAGCCTCGGTCCTGTATACCTGAATGAGCATCTCCACCCCCACCATTCAGCCTGGACACTGAGGTCCTCTTCTGGGCACCTTCTGGTTGTTCCCTCACTGTGATAAGTGAGGTTACGAGGAACCAAGCAGAGGACTTTCTCAGTAATGGCACCCACCCTGTGGAACACCCTCTTGTCAGGTGTCAAGGAGATGAGTAACTATATAATCTTTAGAAGACATGTGAAGGCAGCCCTGTATAGGGAAGCTTTTTAAGGTGCAGTGTTTTTACATATGTTGGAAACCACTCAGAGTGGCTGTGGCAACCCAGTCAGATTGGCAGGGAATTATTATTATTATTATTATTATTATTATTATTATTATTATTATTACTATTATTAAGCAGTAGGCCAACATATCAAGGAAGTCCACACAGAGAGTCAGTGGAAAAATGCAGCTAGGGTATGCAACCAGAAACACACAAAATACATGATAAGAACCAGAAGGGTTCAAGGGGTTTTATAACAAAATTAAACGAGGGATAGCCTGACCACGGTAGTCTCTGAATTGGTTGCCTCAAGGCTTGATTCCTGCCATGTGCTCTACCTAGTTCTGTTCCAGAAGCTCCAGCTGGTGCAGGATGCAGCAGTCACACTGCTGAGAGGGGTGGACAGCATATGACACCATTGTTAAAACATTTCCACCAGCTGCACATCTACCACCAAGCCAGTTCCAAGTCCTTGAGCAACGCAGCCCTGAGCAATGCAGGTCCAGGGTACCTGAACTCGTATATCTCATTTTGATCACTGAGATAATCTGTAGGAGCATCGCTGGTCATGCTCTGAGCTGGCGAGGCTCAATGGACAACAAGAACCTGAGCCTTTATAATGTCATCGCCCCAGTATTGTAGAATGCTCTGCCAACAGAGATTCATCAGGCGCCTTCTGTTTCAGCTTTTAAATGCTGGCTGAAAACTTTTCTATTCTGTCAGGTTTCTGCAGGCAATTAAGAAGAATATGTCTTTCAAGAATGATTAATTGATGTCTGTTTTTAAACTTTATGCATTTTTTTATTGTATGGTTTTATGCATAATTGTTGTAAATCACTTTGATATTTTTACGAATATATTTTTATAAGTAAATAACATATTAGTTTGCTGTAGTTATAATCATCAGCTTTTATTAATTAATTATGTTTGTTTTCATTTTAATTGGTAAGCCTTAAAGGCATCTGAAATATATGTTAATGCAGATTAAGTAAATTGAGCTTTTTGGAGTCCCAGAAAATAACTAACGAGAGAGAGGAACCTTCAGAATAGATGCACTCACTAGCAATACTAATACTAATACTACTACTACTACTACTACTACTAATAATAGTACCATAAGATGCTACAGTTGTGTTTTGCTCCTAAGGAGTTGGACAAATGTATTAAAAGGAAATACTTTCCCCTGATCCCAGGGAATAAATTTTGGGTAGCATAGGTGGTATGAAATATTTCTCAGCATTTTGATCCAGCAGCTGGATTTTGTTGAATTCCACTAGAGGAGCAGAGTTCACTTAAATGCACTTTTAATATTCCCTTTGGAGACACTACTTTTGCAGGCTGCTTTTTTGGAAGAGCATTGGCAGGCAAGATCTTTTATTCTAGCAGTAGATATCTGAAAGTACTGAGGCACCAAGGTATCTGTTGACGAAGCTCTTATTTGAGGCAAAGTAGTAGAGCAGGAGTGGGGAACCAGCCGGGCTACAACTTCCATCATCAACATTGCCCACAACAGTTCCACTGGTTTGCCCAAATGGTTGGTGATCCCAATCTATATGTAGTTTATATATCGCAATATACACATAAGACACTAGGAACATCAACAATGGGTGGTATCTAACTCATTACATCAGTGCAAAGATTTCCACTTGTACATTAGGATTTCCCCCCCCCCAACCCTCCAGAGCAGGGTTTTTTGGGGGGAGGGGGCACAAGGCACACACCAGGGAGAGGAGACGGGGGTAAGTTGTGTTGTGCAAGCAAAAATCCTTGCAATGATCAAATGTGTTAAGTGGCTATCACTCAACATTTTAAAGTATGGGCTGAAAGTTCATTCTTTCTGTTTCTTGGGGATCAACCCACTGCAGCAGTTCCAACAAATATGTGCCCCCCTTTTCATTTTATGAAGTTACCTGTAATGGTTCTAGGGGTTGCTCATTCATAAGTCTGTGCCAACACCTGGCTGGGTTGCCTGAGTGAACCTTTCCTGTCCGGACAGCCACTCACCCGTGGCTGTCTCAATCGCTGGCAGAATCCGTCAGTGGGCATTTCTTAAACTTCTTCCAGCAAAGAAGTTCTTTGACGCCCAGTCTCCTCCTACTCTCCCTGCGCGGAAGCCTTCTGCGCAAGGAGGGCGTAGGCAGCGGAGGATCCTTCCTCTCCCCGCTGGTCCCCGGCAAGGAGTCATGTGACCGCCTCTCTGATTCCCCCATCTGCCCCCCTTCTCCACTGGAGCTAAGCTGATTCCCTTCCCCAGAAGATGGGCTGCCTCTCCCAATCCCGGGACGCTCTCTGGGATCCCTCTGGAGCTTGCTCTCTCCCTCCGGCACTGATGGCAGTTCCCTGACATTACCCAAAGATGATAAAAGAAGCTTTCCAAACTTGCTTCTCAGCAACAGGGCAACAACAGCCTCCATCAGAGTCCAGTTTTTGTTTTCCACCCCTCTTTGGAGTGAAGTGATGAGAGCCAGACAAAGGCAACTATTTTATCTCACTCACAGCACAATATTTACAATCTGATGAACAGGGATTTAAATGACAAAGGAATCAAAGTACAGAAGCATCAACAGCTCCCAAAGCTCACAGAAGCAGCTGTGCTCAGAAGTTCAGTCATCAATACCTCTCTGCGTTCCGAAAAGTCAACTGTCAGTGGCTGCTGTTCTCTTTTTATGGTGATTTAACAGAGGTTCAGTAGTAAGGAGGGACCCTAGCTGACTTTAAAGCTGAAACCGTAGTTGCCAGTTAAAGTGGACATATGAATTGTGATGGAGCGTTTGGTCCATTTAGTTCAGTACTAAGTGGACCAACTCAGATAAGACTGAGGAACTGTTAGTGGGTGGTTGCCTGGACTGGATGGGTGGGAGATCACCTGCTCTTGATGGGGTTACACTTCCTCTGAAGGAGCAGGTTCGTAGCTTGGGGGTACTCCTGGATCCTTTGCTATCGCTCGAGGCTCAGGTGGCCTCAGTGGCTTGAAGTGCCTTCTATCAGCTTCAGCTTGTGGCCCAGCTACACTCCTATCTGGACAGGGATAGCCTAACTACTGTTGTCTATGCTCTGGTGACGTCAAGGTTAGATTACTACACTGCATGCTATGTAGGGCTGCCTCTGAAGACGGTTGAGAAACTTAGCTAGTGCAGAATTCAGCGGCCAGGTTGCTCAACGGAGCAAGATGGTTTGCATATGTTACACCGATCCTGGTCCAACTGCACTGGCTACCGATTAGTTTCTGGGCCTGATTCAAAGTGTTAGGTTTGACCTATAAAGCTTTAAAAGGCTCAGGACCACAATACCTCAAGGACCGCCTCTTTCCACATAAACCCTGAGATCAGATTCTGAGGCCCTTCTTCATGTGCCACCTCCTAGAAAGACCAGGAGGGTGGCAACACGAGAACGGGCCTTCTCTGCAGTGGCTCCCCATCTGTGGAGTGTGTTGGATATTGTCTCTGTATGTGTGAGAATCATTTGTTCCAGGAACAGAGAAGAACAAAGAAGAAGTTTCAAGAAGCAGCAGAAGGCTGAGATTGTTTTGTCTATACAAGGACGTTTTTCGCTGGGACTGTTCTTTGGACACTTGACTGAATCTTTATGGCGTCCATGAATGTTTATTGCCTACTGTGTGTACCTTCAGCCTCAAAGAATCTTCCAAGGAAGGAGCTGTGTTATCCATACTCAGCAGAGTATGGATACTGGTGTTGGTTTCTGCTTTCCTTCACTGTGCAGCGAAAGGGCTTGTCACGAGACAGGTGTTTACATTCCACAGTCTGTACTGTTGGAGTTTCTCACGGGAAAGGGAGACTGGATGTGACGTACACTGGTTTCCTGTTTTTCACTGTGTGATTCTCTCCGAGCTGTCGAGGAGAGAGGATGCATTTTTCTGCTCCGGCAGAGGCAAGATGTCTTTCTGTAATATATCTGCTTTGAACTGTAAATAAAGCAATATAGAGTATGTAGTACGTACTCCTCATCCTTCTGCTGGGCACGGGACTCTGCTAAACACCAACACGTGGCTATGGGCTCCAGAAGTCGAATCGGAGTGCCGGCAAAGGATCGGAATGCAGAGGGACGGATCGGATCGGAATCTGCTCTGCGCGTAAACATGATTGATGAGGTATGTGCTACTGCTCCGGGCAGCCTGCCAGCTTCTAGTTAATGGCTTTATGGCTGGACTTTGAACTTTTAAAGCCGTTTTGCTGGGAATACGCAAAAGGCTCCCAGGCTCAAGTTACTATGCTGGGGAAATCGAAAGTAACTTTTAAAAGCGCTTTTGGAATAAAGCAGCTGCAGCAGTGACGCAGCAAGATTTAAAGCAGCATAGATGACGCTGAAGGCTAATGCCAGAGTCATGATGGCCCTTCAGGATGCTTGTGGGATTCCTAAGCTCAACAAGAAAAACTATGCGGACTGGGTTTTGTATGCAGAGGCAATTCTGCGGAAAGAGGGTTTGTTTACAGTGATTACAGACACCCCCCCAGCTCCAATTACAGATGAATGGGCAGCTAAGGATTCCAAAGCAAGGGGAACTCTTACATTGATAGTATCCCCAGAAGAGCTCTGTCTATTGCGTGATAAGACCTCAGCCAGAGAAATTTGGGACTCTTTGAGAGAGGCTCACTTAAGGACAGAAGCTGGATCTACTATGTTTTACTTTAACAAGCTGCATAATATGGCTCTTGCTGAAGGTGGAGATGTGCGTTTACATCTGATGGAGATGCAAAATCTGAGACATGAGCTGCAACAGAGAGGACTCAACTTTCCAGAGGCTGTGTATTCTTTCATGATACTACAATCTTTGGGTTCAGGTTGGGAGTCTGTTGCAACCCAGATTGCTGTGCAGCCAACAGCTCAGCTGAGAGTGGACTTTGTTACTGCCGTGATTCAGAATGAAGCAGATCGCCGGGGTGCTAGCTGCATGGGCAAGGGGGAGTCTTCACAGACGTCATCCCATAGTGCAGTGGAACCACCAGATGGCGCCAAAGCTTTGAAGGCAGTGAAATGCTACTCTTGTGGACGTCTAGGCCATATGAAGAGGGAATGCAGATATCCCAGGGCCAAGACAGAGCAACGCAGCGAAAGCTCATCGCGTGGAAAAGGCCGAGGCAAAGGCAAAGGTCCGGTGTCTAGGACAACGCAGCACAAGGCTATGGTTTCACGCTTCACTCCAAAGGTTGCAGAGGTCCAGAAGACGTCTAGATCTTTCTTCGTTGTTGATTCAGCGGCGACCCACCACATGTGCAACGATAAGAGACTGTTTGTGTCTTTTACACCGCAGGAAGGTGCGATTCACCAGGCGGATGACCACACTATTCCCAGTAAAGGCTACGGAACTGTTGTTCTTCACAGTTTGGACTTATCGATACAGAATGTGCTTTACGTGCCAGATTCCAAACATAATTTGCTCAGCGTAGGACAGTTGAATGAGCGGAACATTGACGTGTCCTTCAAGAACAAGAAGTGCATCATCACAAAGAAAAATGACTATGTATTGCATGCTGAATATGTTGATCGTTTGTTTGTTTTGTATTATGATGATGTTGAAAAGGATGACACTTGTTGCATTGCAGGTTCTAACAAAAGTTTGCATGCAGAATGTATTCATGATTTTCATCGAAAATTTGGACATTTGCATTTTGAGGCAGTATCTAGAATGCCTGCCTTGGTTGAAGGTATGACTATTAAACCCTGCAAGTACCACATGAAGTGCAAGGCATGCGCAGCAAACAAGGTGAAAATGGCTGCGAAAGGTAAGGTGTCTAGTAGGCAAGCTACGGAACCATACCAGGTTGTTCATGCTGATTTGGTTGGACCACTAGCGCCCTCTTTGGGTGGAAATAGGTACTTCATGGTTCTCATTGACGCATTTTCGAGGTATATTTTTGTGTACAATCTCAAGCAGAAATCAGAGGCTTTTCCTAGGTTCAAGGAATTCTGTGCTTGGTTGGAAAATGTGCATGGTAAGAAGATAAAGACTCTTTTCAGTGATCGCGGGGGAGAATTCACTTCTCAGCAGTTTGAAGCTTTTCTGACTGAGAAAGGAATTCAACACGATTTGTCTAGTCCTCGCTCGCCATGGCAGAATGGACTTGCGGAACGGGCAAATCAAACATTGCTTCAAGGGTTAAAAACCTTGCTGCATGATGCCAATCTTCCAGAGAGTTATTGGGCCGAATCTCTCTCGTGTTTTGTTTACAGTTACAATCGCAGGTTATCTTCAGCGATTGGTTGTACCCCCTATGAGAAGATGTTTGGCAAGAAGCCATACATCAAACACATGAAAATTTTTGGTTCTGACATGTGGATTCACTCACCACAAAACTCCAAGTTAGACAAGCGTGGATTGCATGGTATCTTTCTAGGTTATCAGAAAGGGTCATACAGAATAATGATGACTGACTCTAAGACAATTAAGCTCACGAGAAGTGTTGAGTACAATGCAAAGTGGGGGGAGAATGTGGGAATTTTCCAATGTTATCCTGATGACAGTGATGAGACTGAGGATAGTCAAAAGCAACCACAACAACCCACACCCACTGATGAAGGTTCTGAGTCTGAATCTGAAACTGAATCGGGTGATTCAGAGGATTTCAAGAGTGCGAAAGCCTCTATGCGACCCTCTGAAAGCTCTGATCAAGAATTGGAGGACCCATTGTTCACAATAGGTCGTTTTTCTCCTAAGAAGGAAGAGGAGAGTGCTGAAGACTTAAGGCTAATTCGCAGGTCACAAAGAGCCACAAAAGGCAGACCTCCAAAGAGATTTGCTGATGAGTTTGCTACGATAGCAGTAACAGCTGTTAAAAGCTCCAAGAAGGTATTTGAACCTTCAAGTTTCCAAGAAATCCAGGGTATGGATTCAAAGGAAGCTGAGCCATGGTTAAATGCCATGAAGGCTGAGCTTGATTCCTTAGAAAGGAACAAAACATGGGAGCTAGTTCCAGTAGTTCCAGGAATGAAACTGCTTGGAAGCAAATGGGTCTTCAAAGCGAAGACAGATCAAAATGGCAAGATAGTCAGACACAAAGCCAGATTGGTAGCCAGAGGTTTTGCACAGGTACCAGGTGAAGACTATCACGAGACCTACTCACCCACAGTGAGGTATGAAAGCATTAGGCTTATGCTCAAGCTAGCTGCAGAGGAAAATCTACACATTAGTCACCATGATATTAAGACAGCTTTTCTGTACGGATCTCTGGATGAATCACTTTATATGCTTCCACCTGATGGCGTACAGGTAAAACAGGGATTTGTTTGTGCTCTGAAGAAATCCCTTTATGGTCTCAAACAAAGTGCACGGTGTTGGCACACAAAACTCACTGAAGTATTGTTTTCTCTAGGTTTTCAACAAGGGAAAGCTGATCCATGTGTATTTGTCAAAGAGGAGGGGCAAAAGAAACTGTACTGTTTGTTTTATGTTGATGATTTATTATTCTTTTGGAAAGATGTCGCATTGTACAATAACGCCCTAGCTCAACTGAAAGAGCACTTTGACATGAAAGATCTTGGTGAGGTAAACAACTACCTATCTCTGGAAATAGAGAGAGATCAAGATGGTAACATTCTAGTACACCAGTCACGGAAAATTGCTGATGTGTTAAGCAAACTAAACCTGATGGATGCTAACCCTGTAGACACACCGATGACAACAGGTTATCAGGTAGATGACACTGAAGAAGCATTTTCTGACACTACACTGTACAGAAGTGTGCTAGGCAAGCTAAACTTCATTGCCAGATGTTCAAGACCAGACATTGCTGTTAGCTGTAATTTGCTAAGCAGACAAGTCAACAATCCTAGTGTCAAGGATTGGAAAGCTCTGAAACGCATAGCGCGGTATTTGAAAGGCACTATGCATTACAGACTGAGATTTAACAATCAGAAGTCTGGTGGTCTTGAGATATTTGCAGATGCAAGTTTTGGAAGTGACACTACAGACAGGAAAAGTACGTCTGGAGTTTGCTACATGTACAATCAAGGTCTGTTTGATTGGTCATGCAAGAAGCAAACAACAGTTAGCTTAAGTACTTGTGAAGCTGAACTGAATGCACTGTCTTATTCACTTAAGGATTGTGAATGGTTGGTACAATTGTGCAAAGATATGAAAATTCCTGTCAAATGTCCAATCCAGGTTTACCAGGACAACAAAGCATGTTTGGCTTTGCTGAAGTCTGAAGGTTGTAAGCAAAGCACGAAGCACTTGCAATTAAAGTTGCAGCATGCTAGGGAATGTATTCAGAAGGGACTCGTAACGGTGTCCTATATGCCAGGTAATGAAATTCCTGCTGATGTATTGTCCAAGATTGTATCAAGGGATCAACACTGTACCTATGTGCAGAAGTTGGGTTTGTACTGATATTGTACGAACACGCTGCCCAGTGATGTTCACAGAAAGGGGGAGGATGTTGGTTTCTGCTTTCCTTCACTGTGCAGCGAAAGGGCTTGTCACGAGACAGGTGTTTACATTCCACAGTCTGTACTGTTGGAGTTTCTCACGGGAAAGGGAGACTGGATGTGACGTACACTGGTTTCCTGTTTTTCACTGTGTGATTCTCTCCGAGCTGTCGAGGAGAGAGGATGCATTTTTCTGCTCCGGCAGAGGCAAGATGTCTTTCTGTAATATATCTGCTTTGAACTGTAAATAAAGCAATATAGAGTATGTAGTACGTACTCCTCATCCTTCTGCTGGGCACGGGACTCTGCTAAACACCAACAACTGGAACACATGCACAGCAAAAGTGATTCTGGACCCAGTCCTTCTAAATCATCCATCAGAGGTTTATGGATTGATGCAACAGAATGCTCTCCCCAGGGAAATTCACCTGGCACCTTCATTATACACCTTTAGGTGCCGGGCAAAAATGTTTCTTTTGGCCTTTGGTTGATTTGATTAACATCCTATGCCCTTTCACAATGTGGTGGGGTTTTTTTTTGGGGGGGGGGTGTTGTTGGGTTGTTAGTTTTATTTTGATTATGTATTTTGTGGTTTTAGATTTTGATTTTATTCTGTGATCCTCTCTGAGACCTCCAGGTGATATATAAATTCAATAAATAATAATAACAAAATACGTACATACATACATACTCACTCAAGGGCAGTCTTGGTGGAAGTGGCATAAAACAAAATGGCTGCCCTGAGGGGTGTGGCATAGCATAACATGACTGTCACATACAAAAGAGCCAAAAAAAGAGAGAGCCACCAAAATGTGCATGTATGCCCCTTCATCAGCCACCATCAGTTGGGCGTGTGAGAGAGAAGGCACTCCCATCAGCCATTGCCATACTCATTCACAGAGAAAGCCTATTTGCAATTCTCTGATGTTCACCATGGAAGGAAGGGGGTGGGTGGGCAAGTCGGGCAGCCAATGAAACTTGGGCATGTTTAAGGGGGCACCTTCAGCGTAAAGAGAGGCCTGGTAAACAGGAATTGAGCAAGGAGAGCAAACAACCCACAGCCACCTGTGCAACTCAAAAATCTGCCCTGGAAGGTCTCCCAAGAGGGAGGTGGGAAAGGAAGATAAAGTCTCAAGTTTACAAGAGGAAGTTTGTTTTCTTCACACATTGATAGCACTGGATGCCACCCTCTGAGCTGTTACCATGATACTGTGTTTTCAATTATATGAAGACCACCTTGTGTGGGCTGCGCCCCCAATGGTGGTGTGATAAAACGAGCTCATATATAAACATATGGTGTGAATTAAATGTTGAAATAGTAATTTCAACTGTTGGTTTCCCCTTACGATGCTCTTTACCAGTTGAGAGAAATTGGTACTCGTCTTGCACAGAAGAGTGGTATGAGTGGTGGCATGGCACCGCCCAAAAGCAGTGGCCGGTCCTGAGAGCTGATGACCCTCAACGGTCCTAATTTGCATTTCAGTGGAGCCCGGATGAGCAGAGGCATGCAGATGAGCCTTGCGACACCTGCATCACTTGCAGATACAAAATATTGCTTCTGTGCAAAACACCAATAGCCAAACCAATAAATGAGCACATTGAACTTTTGTCCGTCCTGTGGAAGAACATATTTCAGGGAAAGTCTCAAGTCACTAAAAATCCTAAAGCAGCGTTCTTGGAACACTAGCTGCAGGGCACAAGGTAAAGTTTGAATTATCTCGGAGGGGTCAGTTTGCATTTGTAGATTTCCCTTTGGAATAGTCTCCCACCCCCTCCTCAATATTCATTTTTTATCCCTACTGAAATGCTCGTAATAATAATAATAATAGTAAGCACCTGGGGTTGCCACAGCCAGTGTCATTTGTTTGCTTATTTTTTTGGCCTCTCTGAACATATTTGCAGTTACAATTGGGATTATAAAGGCAGCATTTCCTTCTGTGATGCATTCAAGGTCATACACCATGTTCCCTTGCTTTGCTCTGTATCGCCAGAGTAATAAAAAAAGGTAATGCTCCTTCTTACATTGAGGAGCAGATCTCATTTCTGCCGAACATCTGTGCTGTATGAATTGTCCTATTACACCCCGAACACCAATTCTTGGGTAATATTATCAACTTCATTCTTTCCTCTACATTTATATTTATGTTGATATGAGGCAACTGGGAGATGCTGTGTTTGAAGCATGCATAATTCGAATGGGCATAAAGTGCAAGGAAGGCCATTTTGCTAATAGGAATATGTAGATTCGAAGAAGGAAAATCACAGGCAGAAAGCGGGAGCTAGTAGAAAAATGGAAAAGGTACAGTGTGCACCACTGGGCTGTTTGAAGAATGATGCAGGTAACCCGCTAGGCTGCTGGTCTGGAGGCAAGGCAGGAAGCCAACCGGCAGCCATGCAGGTAAGCAGAGAGTCTAAAGCAGAATTTCAGCTTGTAAGTTCACCTTCCATCTTTACTAGAACCCCATGGTCCATCAGTTGGTGCCAGGTACAAAATGGTGGCTCGGAGGACAAAACCACTTACCCACTGTACCATGGGACTCATACACTGGAATAACCAGGGGACACAGAGGAATACAGTTGCTGAGTATTTGTTCTCATTGCAGAGGAGGGGCTGTAGGCTTTCTTTGTATTGCCTCAGTTTCTCTCCTTGGTCTTATACCCATGCCCTTAAGCTCCTCTAACTGAACCTCTAATTTGTTATGGTATCAAAAGGTACATTTTGCATTTTGATCAGAGGATTGTATTTCCATGGCTGAGCCACAGCATTCAGGCCAGTTCTGGTGGGTGGCTTCCAACATATATAAAAGCATAATAAAACATTAAACATTTTAAAAAACAAAACACTTTCCTATACATGGCTGCCTTCCAATGTCTTCTAAAGGTCGTATTGTTATTTCTCTCCTTGGTTTTTTTTTTTGGGGGGGGGTGTCACATAACTTCATACCCTCCAACATTTCTCCAATGAAAACAGGGACATCCTAAGGAGAAGCAGGACATTCCAGGATCAAATCAGGAACCAGGATTGCTTCTGTAAATGCGGGACTTTCCCTGGAAAATAGGGATACTTGAAGGGTCTGCTCTCTTCTGCCCCCACTTCTGGCCTAAAATTTCACTCTTTGTTTTGGTAATGGGACCAGCTCTATAGGAACAGATGGAGTCAAATTGGCCTGTTGTGTCATCTCCTTATCTGGCTCCCATTGCAGGGAACTGCACTACAGACAGCCACAAATATGACCTTGATCCGTGTTAGCCTAATTGTCCATTGCATTTGTGAAATCAAAAACTGGAGTTCAGACCAAACTTAACCGCACAGAGAAAGTGAGTGTTATTGTTAAGTTGCCTTAATACAAAGAGTAACTACTTGAGATGCAGGGAAAACAGCTCGAGGAATAGACGGGAGGACTCTTCTCGAAGATTGCTGTCAGGAGGAGGTGCAGACTATTCCTTTGAAGCTAATGTAGTCAAATTTCCTGGGGCTGGTGCCGCCTTGGGCTGGAGCATCATCTGAATGAGACACATTTCTGTCTAATCCTGCTGAACGTAGATAAGTCTGCCAATTGAAACTGTAAGAGGCCTGACAGCCAATGGCACCAGCTTTGTAATAGCAAATGACTGGTGCTGAAATATCAGAAATGGAACAGCACTTTCTGACAGCACGAAACGAACGTGTATGACAAGACATTTGAGCCACAGTCATTTTCTGCTCAAACAAGTTGTCTCTTCGTGCCAAATATCAGATCTACCTTAGTAACTAAATGGGCAAGTTTCATTTCCTTGCTGACATTTAGCGCTTCTTCTTTGCCCATAGATTGGTTAGCATTTCACAAGTGGCTTTGGTGTCACTTATGCAATCTCAGTCCTTCGTGTCACATCAGAAGCTTCTGCTGTTTCTTTTGTGATAGGCACTACGCCAAAAAAGAAAAAGAAAAAAGTTTTAATTGTGCTTCGCTACAAGTCTGTGGTGCCCTTTTGAGACCAGTCTTTGATGTGGCTTCTGATTGCTAGTTGGACAACCCATCTCAGGAGGCCACCATTTTGCTGAAACTAAGCAGGTCTAGGTGACATTGGTGTCTGAATGGGTGACCCATTGGGAACCACTTTTACACCACCTTGGGCTCCATAATGGAAGGAAGGTGGGATATAAATTCAAGAAAAATAAGTACTTCTAGGCCAAAGTGACACGCTGGGTGGAGAGGAAATTCCAGCACCATCAGGTCTCAGGGACTGGGCAGAAGAGGAATGTTGGAGGCTGCCTCCCCAGCCTGACCCTTCTAGAGAAGAAGAAGGCTGTTCAGAATTACAGCAAGGGTTTGAGGGAGATCACAACTCAGAGGTAGATGAGGGGGAAAGCTGGGAAATAATGGGAGAGGAGGAGGGGGAGGAAGCACCAGGGGCGACAGCTGAAGGACACAGTGTCTTTAGAAAACATTCCAGACCCCCCCCCCTCCCAAACCTGACGAGCATTTAAAGTAGAAGAGCAAAGAGCTCAAAGGCACTCGTCGTGATGATGCATGAGAGAGGGAAGGGGTGGAGACTCACTTGGGGTGACGCCATTATCCCAAGAGGCTGCATTTCCAAGCCTCTCTGTGAATATTGAATAAAAAGCAGTTGGTAAGGAATTTCCTTGTCCTATCCATTCCTGGCAACCTGCCGTAGGGGTGGGATCCTCTGCCGCCTGACATCAGGACTGGAAATAGTGAGGCAGCAAGGAGGTCAGTACAGTGGAAGTCCACTAGTAGGAGTGCCAGATTGGCCCTGCTGCTGTGTTTGTGCCATGTTGACCTCTCCTGGTACACTGCAGCAACCTACCTGCCAGGAAGCTATCATAGCAACCCCTCTGGGATTCATGAACCTGTGAATTTTGTGGTTGGCTTAAGAAGAGTTTTATACAGTGCTCAATGTTAGTTTCTGTTTGCCACTGTGCAGCTGCTTGGAGTCACAGGACTCTGTTTACATTCCAGAGACAGTCCAGGCTGTTGGAAGTCTCACGAGAGACAGGAGACGGATATGATGTTTTACTGGTTTCCTCTTCCTTTGTTCCTTTGTTTCATTTGCTCTCTGCTTTCATAGAGAGAGGATGTATATTTCTTTGCTGTTTGTGTAGTAAGAAATAAAGCATAGTGATGTAGCCATAAATCTCATCACTTCCCTGTGCTGGAAACTTTGCTGAACGGGAATGGGCCTGAGGCCCATTCAAAGGCCCAGGTCATTAATTATCGTCGGGAGGCGATTCCGAAGGACTCGGCTGGAGGAAAACGAGCTTTATCAGCTTGGCCGAGCGGAGATCCCGACATTTTTGGTTATGGGCCCAGAAGAACGGCAGAAGACCGGAATGCAGCAGCTTATCTTCTCCGCGTGTCTAGAAGATTGATGAGAGTGTTGTACAGAAGTGTGCTAGGCAAACTAAACTTCATTGCCAGATGTTCAAGACTCCCTACAATATATTGGATAATCAGGTGGTTGTACAATGTAAAGCAGCCTGGCGAAATAAATAACAAGCACAAAAAGAATAATATTCATGGTAACAAAACAGTTTCAAAATCATAGAACCTTGGTTTTATAAGAGACATGAGGTTGGGAAATGACCTGGTCATTTTTATTCCAATAATGGAACTTCCAACAAACTTATTGTTCTGCATGTTTTGCTGAGCTCTGGAGCAGTACCCATTATGTGTTTAGGAAAGAAACAGTCTGTGATGTTAGGGAGTTCAAAGGGAGTGGTGTCCTTTGAAGGCTCTTTGTCCAATGGAGTACTATTACAATCATTCATATCCTGTTGATTTTTTGTTAAGAGATCTCATCTCTTATAGGAAAACATTGCCATGACTGGCATCACCATTTTAGCCAGGTGCTCACTTAAATGAGAAAGGCAAAAGGTTTGCTTGTTTTGAGTTTTGTTTCTGTTTATTTTTGGCAATATATGCCGGTGGTTATTTTAAAACCATATTTCACATATCTGATATTTTGACAATGTGCTCACATACATTATATTTCTCAATGATAATAACAGCTATTTGGTGGCCTTCTTTTCCCAGGAGAGTTTAAGCAATGGTTGAATGATTTGCTAAAATAATAACAGGAATGACACCCATACTGAAAAACCTCCCACCCCCTTTGCAGAGGGGTGGGAGAGGAATGAGGTGCACTGATTTGATGACCTACTGCATTATTTATGTTTGGTTCCATCTATGTTCATTCAAAGGAACACAGGAAGAAAACAAGTGCCGTCTGAGCAAAATGCATAAGCTTAACTTGGAAAAATGTGGCTACTGAAAGTAAATAGAAATTCCTGAGACACATGCTGTTGAGCAAACACCCCCTGCCCCCTCCGCAATATATGTTTAATGGCAACTGTGCCAACCTGTTGCTTTGCATTGTTTGCAGTGATTTTCCCAGGCTTTTAGCCTCTGATGGATTTTCTGTTACTGCTGTGATTGTTTTTAACACTGCCTTTTACTGCTCTTAATGGTGTTGTTGATTATTGCTGTTTTATTGTGCTTTATGAGCTATTGTTAACCACTCTGGTTTTTGTTTTTTTATTGATGGACAGTATAGAAATGTTTTTTATAAATACATATCTTGTATCTCTCTCTCTCTCTTTGTGTGTGTGTGTGTGTGTTACACACATATATATGCACACACACACAGAGAGAAAGGATGATTTCATAGTGAAGTAACTATTTGCTCTTTCTGCTTGCATTTTTAAACGCTAGCAGGGATGCTGAATGCTGGCAGAGATAGGGAATATGTGGCTCTTTAGGTGTTGCAGGACTCCAACTCCCATCAGCCCTAGCTAGAACAGCCAAGAGCCAATCATCAGGGATAATGTGAGTTGTAGTCCCTCAACACCTGAAGAACCACAAGTTCCTTTTGTCCCCGGTCATCTTAGTAATGTGGTATTAGGTAAAGGTAAAGGACCCCGTGTGGCTAAGTCCAGTCAAAGGCAACTATGGGGTTGCGGTGCTCATCTTGCTTCAAGCTGAGGGAGCCAGCATTTGTCCACAGACAGCTTTCCAGGTCATGTGGCCAGCATGACAAAACCGCTCCTGGTGCAACTGAACACCGTAACTGAAGCCAGAGTGCACGGAAACGCCGTTTACCTTCCCGCCGCAGTGTTACCTATTTATCTACTTGCAGTGGCATGCTTTCAAACTGCTAGGTTGGCAGGAGCTGGGACAGAGCAACGGGAACTCACTCTGTCGCAGGGATTCGAACCGCTGACCTTCCAATCGGCAGACCCAAGAGGCTCAGTGGTTTGGACCACAGTGCCACCTACGTCCTCTAATGTGATATTACAATTACATAGCTGTACAGTGGTACCTCGGGTAACATACGCTTCAGGTTACATACGCTTCAGGTTACAGACTCCGCTAACCCAGAAATCGTGCTTCAGGTTAAGAACAGAAATCGTGCTTCAGGGTGAGAACAGAAATCATGCTCCGGCGGCGCAGCAGCAAGAGGAGGCCACATTAGCTAAAGTGGTGCTTCAGGTTAAGAACAGTTTCAGGTTAAGTACGGACCTCTGGAATGAATTAAGTACCACTGTACTAGTCTCCATTTTGATTAGTGTTCCAGTGTTTACCTGCAAACATTTCCAGGAGTCCAAAAATATGTCTGGAAAAATCACAGCCTGTTTGGCGATTGGCTGTTCCTTGATAAAATGCTGCTTCAGCCTCATGGTTTTCTTCAACCTGTATCCTTTCTGGGAGCAGCGGTGTCATCACAATCTGAGTTGGCTGTGCGATGACATCAGAGAGAGAAAATGAAACAGATTTGGAGCATTTTCTGGACGACGTTGCCTGCAGTGTGAGCCAAGTGGGAATGACGTACTGGACATAATGGTACCATGATGCCGTAGAGATTTGGCTATGCAATGAAATAATGGAATGCAAACTCAGAGTTAATAATAATAACAACAATAATAATAAGTTTTATTTATACCCCGCCCTCCCCAGCCAAGACCGGGCTCAGGGCGGCTAACAACCAATAATAAAAACAAGTTGATTAAAATACAATATAAAAAAACAAGATTAAAATACAACATTAAAACATTAGGATGCAGCCTCTTCACAGGAGGAGAAAGGAAAAAGAAAGAGGGGGAGGGAATCAAACTGATTCTAAGCCAAAGGCCAGGTGGAACAACTCTGCCTTACAGGCCCTGCAGAAAGAAATCAGATCCCGCAGGGCCCTGGTCTCATGAGACAGAGCGTTCCACCAGGCCGGAGCCAGTGTAGAGAAGGCCCTGGCTCTGGTTGAGGCTAATCTAACTACCTTAGGGACCGGGACCTCTAGGGTGTTGCTATTTATGGACCTTAAGGTCCTCCGTAGGGCATGCCAACTATTATAATTTCAAGAATAGTTAGGGCAACACTACCTGCATATACATCAACCAGAAAACAACCCTCTATAGCGGTGCCCTGTGCGATGCCCTGTGGAGCCCGCTGGGCGCTCAGTGTGGATGAATCGGTCATGCTACCCTAAATACGCCCCACACCTGGTAGACTGGCGGAAAGCTCTGCCTCCTCGTAGATGTTAGGATGGTAGTGTTTCACCAGGGTGTTTTGAAATAGAAATAGAAAATTTTAAAAATAAAAGATAAGATGATATAATGTGTCAACATGTCAAAAAAAGAGAGGAAGGAACAATGGGGGAGATCAATAAACATGCAGACAGATGGCGGAAAGGAAGGAAGAGCATAAAAATAACTATCCGATGAAAAGCTAGCACAGATTTAATGATTTGTTTTGAATTAACCTAACCATTGATGCTGCATTGAGCCTGCTGATAGAGCCTGGGCAGCATAATTTATAAACCTAATCCTTTAATTTGGCCCACATATTATTTTGGGGGGTGGGGTGGGGTGAGGGGAGGAAGTTATATAATTCTCGCATTCAGATACGCAGGCTGGTGGGTAGTTCTTATGTCATCATCAGTTTGAGACGTCTCCTTCTCTAGCCCATAATGTGGGAAATGATTGCCAGCAGGTGTTTAAGGTGCTGTGTTAGATGAAGAAGTTATTTAAGCTAATGTGCCAGCTGCAGAAGGCAGTGGGAGGAAGAAACAACCCCGGTGTATTGGGTTTCCTTTGATTAAAGGCTTCCTAGCTTGATATTTACCAGCTTCTACAGCCATCAGTTAGGGATTTTGTGGCTGTGAATTGCACTCAAAGTTTAACCCTCTTGCTGGGATGCAGAAACCCATACATAAAACTAAAAATTAGTGTAGGAAAAGACTTTCTGCCCACCCAAATTAGGCTTGACCAAGCTGCCTGCAGAAGATTTAACTGCAGGGGCATAAAACTGTTTGCAACGAATGGACTTACAGGAACCTAATTGGTCATCAGTTTGAGCTGTATGCTTCACAATCTGAACCTTGAATGTTACCTGCCACTGTAAAATGGATATTTGCAGGTGGTGAGATGGTGGGTGCATTTCTTGATGCCATGTGTGGCGATCACACAGGGTCCCTGGACGTTTGACGGTCTATTGATCCCTGTGCCACCACTGATTGTCTCTTCGCTGCCACCAACCCGTTTCTCTCGGGTACACACGGGGTCCAGACAGTTGTTAACATTAACAAATAATCAAGTTTATTTTATAGGCATGAACAAGTTTATGGTTTCAGTTAATTTTTCTTGGCAGTTTCTTAATCTTAGTTTCTTTACCTATATGTTCCTAACAACTTCAAACTGATTATCCCAACTATCTATCTGACTCCACCTAACAATTCCTCCAACTCTCAACTGACTCCCAACTCCCAACACACAACACCAACTCTCTCTCTAACTCCTCCCCTCGGGTTCCCACTGGCCAATCACAACACACTCATTTAACCCTTTCCTTATGACCCACCTAGGAGGCAAATGCCACACCATGCTTGTTGGACCACCCATTGCCTTGCTATTAAAGACCCCATTTTTTTATCTAGAGCAGAGTCAGCAGGTGAGTGGAACCCCACTGGTCCCCCAATCCTTGATGAACTACAATATTGCACTCGTGTATTGGGCCCATTCGAGTATTGGGCCCATTCGATTAATTTTCCCTTTTTCCCTTTATTCCTTCCAAAATGAAGGCAATGAGTAACAAATGGGTACGAATAGTTCCTTCTGCCTTTTTTTTTTTTAAAGTATTGCATGTGTTTCTATTTCTCACTCATTTCATGGTCATGGGGGCCTACATTCCTCTAATGTCAGTTGTGGCAGCAGAGCTGATTTTCATTTAATCACAGAATTGTAGACTTGGAAGGGATCCCAAGGGCCATCTAGTCCAACCCCCTGCAATGCAAGAATCTCAACTAAAGCATCCATGCCAGATGGCCATCCAACCTCTGCTTAGGGCCCTCATATTTACAGGACCGCCTCTCCTGGTATGCCCCACAGAGGACCTTAAGGTCCATGAATAATCATAGTTTAGAGGTCCCGGGCCCTAAGGAAGTCAGATTATCCTCCAGCAGGGCCAGGGCCTTCTCAGTGATGGCTCCGACCTGGTGGAATGCTCTGTCCCATGAGACAAGGGCCCTGCAGGATTTAAGTTCCTTCCGCAGGGCCTGTAAGACAGAACTATTCCGCCTGGCTTTCAATTTGAACTTAGCCTAATCTTTTATTCCCCTTCTTCCCTTCCCCTCCCCTTTTTACGAAGATTACCCACTCTGGGATCCCACAGCTAATTCTCCCCCGGTCTCCTTGCTGGTCTCCCTCTGGTCTCCTTGCTGGCCCAAATAGGACTAACTTAGCCAGCTAGCCCTGGTGATCATCTAATGTTTATTGAATGGATTTCCCCCCTAAACTGATTTTTGAATTCTGAATTTATTGTTATTCACATTTTATACTGTATTTTATGCTGTTTTTTGTTGCATCAATTACGTGTTTTAAATTTGTTGTTAGCCACCCTGAGCCCGGTTTTCTGAACCGGGAAGGGTGAGGTATAAATAAAAATTTATCATTATCATTATTATTATTAAAAACCTCCAAGGAAGAACAGTCCACAGCCTCCCAAGGGAGTCCGTTCCACTGTCGAACAGCTCTCACTGTCAGAAAGTTCTTCCTTATGTTTAGGTGGAATCTCCTTTTTTGTAACTTGAACCCGCTAGTTCAAGTCCTACCCTCCAGAGCAGGAGAAAACAAGCTTGTTCCCTCTTCCATGTGACAGCCCTTGAGATATTTGAAGGTGGCTCTCATATCTCCTCTCAGTCTCCTCTTTTCCATACCCTGCTCCTTCAACCGTTCCTCATAAGGCTTGGTTTACAGACCCTTGACCATCCTCTGGCTTGCCCTCCTCTGTACATTTTGTAAAGCCTCTCCTCCTTACAGAGGGGAGGAGTTGTGAGCAGGAGCCGTTTCCCGCGTTGGCAGGGGGCATTCCAGCCCCCTGCCCAGCTGGCCCGGCTGCCGTGCCACACCCCCAGGTAGCCAACCAACTAGGTGGAGGCTTGGGGCGGGGTTTTGTTGCTCAAAAGTGGCCGCAGCAGCACTTCCCTTTCATTCCGCTGCTGGTTTTTGTCGGATCACCCTCCCTTTAGTTCACTGCTTGGTTCTTGACATTGCTATGGATCTGTGGTTGGTCGCCTTGGTTGTCCAAGGGGCCTGGTAGGAATTTTTATCCAACTGGCAAATTGGCACCGGCCACTTGGTTTTTCGCCTACCTCGTAGCAACCGCCTCGTAACGGTTAGGCATTGGAATATGCTTGTGTATTGGAGGGCAGAGTGTGGCCATCGCCTACCCCTCCCCTTTATGGGTATTCCGATAAAGGAATCCGGCGGTCGTGGATCCTGTCCACCGCCCTTGCTGGTGGCTAGGGCCATGCACGACCCCCGGTTACATCGGGGGGGGGGGCTTTCAGTTGTATTTGCATCAACAGGCTCCTCCCACTGGTGTTTAACCCTTGTTAAACTCACCCCTCCCTGAGGGGGTGGAGTCACGCTCTGTTGTTTTATCCAGTGCCTAAGCCAATACCTCTCACATGCTGTAGTCAATGAAGTTGTGGCCTTTTTTAGCCCATTAACCTAATATACTGTGTCCACGTGTCTTTCTTATCCCCAAGTGGGTGGCGGGTCCTTGAATCACAACTACATCATGGAGGCAGAAATATGTTCCCTGGTGACATGACTGTAGGCCATGTCGGGAACCCCTGAAGGTCCTGATACAGCCCCCCCCCCCCACACACACTTACAAGTTACATTAGACATCCTTGTTCTGCTGGGATATAAAATCTGGTGAATTTAGTATCTGCAGCATGGGTTGAAATGACAGTCTTCTTCTTTCTTATGTACTTACTTAGTAATCTAAGAGTGCAGGTATTCATTGTCCTTTTCATGAGCTGCTGGTGCAGTCTACTTCCAAATGATCAGCACCACATGGTTTTAACAATGTTTTAGCATCACATTTATATTTAGTTGCTTGTTGCAAGGGCTATTTAAATATGCAAAGGAATTGACATACAGCGAGGCTAAAAATGTTTGAGAATGCATCTAGGAACGCATTCCGTTCTCAGCATAGGTTCCTAGTTAGATACAATGCCCATTTTGCCATAAAACGTCTTGTTTACTGCACTAAAAAAAAGAGGTAGATTCATATTTCAATGAGTCACACTCCACTCGGTCCACCTTTCATCATGGCTATAAGCAGCAGCACCGTTCAAACCATTATAGTACTTTAGTGTCATTATGCTGTACAGTTTGCAAATAAGATACACTGTTATAAAGGAGAAATCAATGCTCTTTCTCCTCTCTTTGGAGCACTTATTTCTGAAAGAAATACTGTTATAGTTATCATTCCCATAACTCTGACAGCTTTCCTTATCCGTCATGCTGAATTATTCTTTTTATGATATTAGTACTTTTACTTACTTAAAGCAGCTTTCGTTTATCTGATGTATTTTTCTTACATTTTATCCCACTTTTCTCGTGGAAAGGAGATCCCAGCTTTTTCAAAAAGCCTCCATAAAAGACCAGGCCTGCCTGTCTTTCTTTCTTTCTTTCTTTCTTTCTTTCTTTCTTTCTTTCTTTCTTTCTTTCTTTCTTGTTATTTTAAAGCCACTCTTTGAGCTGTGTCCTCACACAAAGTGATGTACAAAGGAATGAAACATTAAGGTAGAAATGACCACAGCAAATTAGATGATCTGGAGGCAATTTAAGACATTGGCATGCCACTCCATAACACAAAATTTTAACAATTATAGGGGGGGGGGACACAACTGAAATACAGCGTATTAACACCATCAGTTAAAGCCTGCCAAAAAGTGAAAAGTCTTCAAAGCCTACCTAGACTCCAGAATTGAAGAGGCAAAGCAAAAATGCATTAGAAAATAGTTGCAAGGTTTGGGGGGCCGCCACTGATAAGCTCATGTCTCTTGTGCATGCTCAGCCTGTTGTAGCTGTGGGTACAAGAGAAGTTCACCTGAAGTTGATTTTAGAATATGGGCTAAGGATTATATCAGGCATCCCCAAACTTGGCCCTCCAGCTGTTTTAGGACTACAACTCCCATCATCCCTAGCAAACAGGACCAGTGGTTGGGGATGATGGGAGTTGTAGTCCCAAAACAGCTGGAGGGCTGAGTTTTGGGGTGCCTGGATTATATGGATGAAAACCGTGTAAAGCTTTAAAGCTTCAGACCAGCACTTCGAATTGGATTCAGAAGTCAACTGGTAGTCTCTGCAACTGATGCAAAATTAATTCTTCACTACCACCCGGGCAACCACATTTTGCCACTCTAGCTGTAGGGTCTGGAATATATTCAGAGGCATAATCTAATCTGAAGGAAACCAGAATATGGGTCCGGTCTCCTTGCTCTAGAAAGGGCAGCAAGCAGAGTTTCTGGGAAACACTGCTGGTCACTTCCATTATTTCTGCATCAGTTTACATGAATAAACTGAAGGGGCACTAAATCCACCTTCTTGCTCCCGAACAGTTGATGGGCTGGGGAGTCTAGCCCTATTTGTGTGTGTAATTCCATATCTGCACAGAAAATGTCATGCTAGTTCAGGACACCAGACTCTCTGTCTCTCTCTCTCTCCCCTTCCCCCTCATTTCAGCTCATTTTTCTCATGTATGTGCCAAGTTAAACTATCCTGCACAGATAGACAGGTTGTTAGCAATTAGCACCAATGTGGGATGCCATGGTTTTAACAGAGTAAGAAACTGAGGGAATAGTGCCTTGTTATATCCTTATGGGTACATTTCAGCTCACGCAGCCTGATGATATTGGCAATCTACTTGAAGGCTGGAGGCTTACCATGTCTTCTCTTGAACTACAGACGGTGGCTTTGAAAAGCTGGATTTCTGGGATGTTTAATGCCTCCTTAAAGGAAGATGTGAACCAAGCTATGTTGAAAGAGGCACTGGAGAGTTCGCTGTTTAAGAAACCAACCATGGACCCGCTGCTCTGTGCCAGCTATTACCCAGTTGAAATCCACCATTCTTGGGTGAGGTGACAGAAGAAATGGTGACCTCTCAACTCCAGAAAGTACAGGAGGAAGTTGATCATTTGGATCCATTCCAGTCTGGCTTTTACAGATATAACTCACCTCGTGATTCGTTGTTAAGCTTTCTGCTTTTGCCCATTTTAGTTATTTTAGATTACGTTCACTGTGGTTTCCTAATGATACGGTCGGCCATCTTGGATGAGGTAGTCTCAAAAAGCCTCAAAAACTAGGGAGCGCCCTCCTTCTTTCTCTGCAGCTTTCCCAAAGTATGAGCTTGACTGATTTCTCAGCATTGTGAGCTTTCCTTGCTTGGCTGTTTATTAGTGACTCGGGTGTTGGTTACTGACGGAGGGTTAATCAAGCATAGAGAACTTGATTTAAATTTCTGCTCTGGGATTGGGGTGGTGGTGGTGGTTTAGCCATCCAAATAAAAACAAATCATTAATCCATGCGTTGCTCTCAATAGTCCGCTACTCTGAATAGTCAGCTAATTAAAGCATCCTTTGGGTGTGGAGATCCAGTTCTGTTCACTTAGGGAAAATAAAGCCACATTTGATGCCTGAGAAATATGCGCGTCATGTAAGCAAAACCTGCAGTAGTTAATCATGACTTTGCGGGTGTCCAAGGACAAACTGCTTTGCTAGAGTGTGCATGCGAAAGGAAGCGCATCAGGCAGGCTGAATGGGTACTTCCAGCAAGGATTAAAATAGTGTATAGAGCTCACTCCCTGATGTTTCTTCTCATGATACTGCAGAAAACATCATCATGTTTTTTTGCCCCTGTTTTGCCCTCTGCATGAATAGAGGACAGTTGCTAGCACCAGAAAGTATTCTGGGAGTCCCCTCTGTGTGCGCTATCCCTAGGCCATTTCATCAGTTCTACTGTAGGTATTCATCACTTGATCTGTGAGACAATATAATCATCACCAGACCCTTTTGATTGTCTCTAGGCAGCAGGCAGGCTAGATAAAAAGACAAAGGGGACTCGTTTTCCTCAAGCATTACATTTTGAAAGTTGCTAGATTTAGCTGACTGTTTTATAGACTACTTAGGCAACTACAGTGCTAACCTTTTCAAACACATTTGCATTTTTTAATAAACACTCTCCGTCCTCTCAAAATAAGAGAGAACGTCCTGTTTCAGCCATCTAAGACCAAGTCAGACCAAGTCATGATTTGTCTCTGGAGCTTACACAACCACAGCAAATGAACAATCGGTAATTTGACACCTGAGATCTGAGGCTGAAGATCAAGGAAACACTGCATACTACCCTCTAAACTAGAAGAGCTGTCCTGGCAAGAGCAGACTGAAGGAGAAGCTGGGCTGTTAGAGGTGTATATCTTGTTTTATTCCTTTTTGTGATCTGCCACAGGGGTAGGGCTCCCATGCACGAACCCTTTGTACGTGTCTTGAGAATGTTTGAAGGTGAACATCTGAATAGGGCTTGTGCCTTTCACCCAATTTAATTTGTGGCTTAGTTCAGGGTAAGATACAGATAGAATCTAGGCCTTTTTGAAATACATAATTTCACCCAGTACGGATTACATGCACAGCCAGGGTTGCATAAAGGGAAGCTCAGTGGCAAATTAATGACAAGACAAGACCGAACTCTGAGAGTGAAAGATGATAATGACAAAATGAACAGTGGGAGATTCATTAACAGGAGCGCACTAAAATGAACACACTGCTTCAATATGAGCATAATTCAATTAGATTTTTATTAGAGCTTCCAAAATTTCATTTTCATTTGTTTTTTGCACAGAAATTAGTGTTTCATATCAGAAATATTTCAACAAGGTAATCAATGCAGATATCCAATATTTAGTGTTAGTGACACAAACAGAAAGAGATTAATTACCATGTCAAAGGGATGAAACACCTTCTCCCCCCAACCCTATTTTCTGTTCCCTTTATATAACATACTGTACTTACTACATTGTAATGTGATTCCACACACAATTACTATGTAAAAGGTAAGAGCAGTATAGAACACCCCTAAGAGCAGTTAGGGACATCCCCATGGGCCAAATTTGCTGTCAAGGACTGGCTGGAGAATGAGGAGTGGTGGGAGGTACCAGCTGGGGAACGGCTAAGGAAATCACAGAGGAGGAAGGCTCAGAGCCAAGGGGATTGGTGGTGGGACACCAATGAGAGGTCAGAGGGAGAAGATTGGGAGGAGGTACTTGATACTGAAGAGACAACAGGGTTTAGTGGGCAGGAGGAACCTGTGACGGAGCAGTTCAGACTCCAAGGCTGAAGCAGAGGAGGGGTGTCAAGAGGCTGCTGAAAAATCTTGGGGGGTTCTCCTGCTGTGACAAGCTGCCCTCCCCCCAGTCTCCAAGAACAGAATGATGAGGAGAGCAGAACAGAGGCCAGAAATGGGCAGACACAGTTTGAGACTGCTTGGGAAACAGCCAAGAGAGGAGGAGCCTTAGGAGGAGTGGAAGGCAGGAACGTTCAGTCCTGGTAACAGCTCCATAGGGCAAGACCTGCTGGGAAGTGTTGCTGAGTTGTATGCCGTTTCCTTGAATGAAGAGTTAATTTCACTGACAACGGAGATCTGCATCTTTCGTGCTGACCTGCATCTGACTCCAACCCTGCCATTTCGCCTCTCAAACCTAATTTTCCCCATGAGACCATTTTGACCAAGCCATGCCCACTTGCCCTACACCTCAAGTGTAGGGCTTCCAATTCTTTGCTTCCTTCCCTTTAGTTTTAAGGGGATAAGTAAACTTAGTGGATGGGATTCACCCCACCAATGGAAGACCTATGTAAGGATTTCTGTTCTTCCATCATGAACAACATGTGCCCTCACCAAATTGGCCTGGGCTGTGTCAGGAGAACACTCCGCCCAAAACAACAACAACAATAACACAGCACATGTCTATGTGTGAGAGGATGTTGTTCCATCTGGCAAGCTGGAATGCTTGCACAGAGAGAATGACTGAAAGGGCATGATGTTGATGTCATGAAATCCTACTCAATATGGATCCAGAGCAGAATTCCGACATATAGTTAGCAGAGTAAAAACTTAAACACGTTGCAGGATCCCACCAAAATAGACCAGAGGCAATTAATTCATCCAGCAGAGCTTTACTGCTACCAAAGGCAAATGAGCATAATGGTCACAAATCCAATAAATGCAGGATTGGCACAGTCCATAAGAAATGCAGCAGACTTAACCTAAACTTACAATAACTTATAATAAGTCTAAACCTTAGGGCAGTCCCTCCCCCAACCTGGCCGATCCCCTGGCAACGCCTCCCTAGGCGGGATTGGGTGATTGGCTGAGGTAGGCGGAGACCTCCAGGTATCCAGCCTGGGGAGGGCGAAGCCAGCCTGTACTACCGGGAGCCACATTGGGATCTGGGGGGCTGCGTGTGACCACGCAAAAGACGCGCCCCCTCATTTGATGTGGGGAGTGTTCACTATGTACAGAACACCACACCAGAAGAGAGATAGAAAGAGAAAATTAAACCCAGGCTCCTTCTGGCCTCTTATTATAGCCAGCATGACCTTGACAGAAAAGATAACAGAACCAGTTTAAGCTAGCTGTACTCGGCTTCTCTGAAGTAACAACCCAAACATCATGAACCTCCTGCTTGTGTCTTTCACAGAGAGAAGCTTCCAGAACCCTCATGAATTAATAAGAAGAGGAGAGATATCTACACATCAGATCAATACTTTCTGCACTAAGAAATGCAAACACTTGAATGCCAACCAATGTGTCATCTTGGGCTCAACTTTTCTCTCTCCTGTGAACTTCTGAACATCCTGCCTGGAATGTAACACTGAAAGCAAACAACTATTTTGCAGCAGCAGCAGCAGCAGCAGCAGCAGCAGCAGCAACAGCAACAGCAACATATAAAATGATGCCAATGACATCTCTCCATAGTCTCACAACACAAATTGGACCAGATGAACCTCAGGGTCCCTTCCAACTCTACAGTTCTATGATTCTATGTTTTACAGAACTGACATCTCAGCTCCACAGAATCCTCTTTATGAACATGTGCCCAACATAAAGGAAAGCATTACTTTGCCTTTGATAAACCTTGCCCTGTTCATTTGCTGTGGTAAGAATCACATCATAATTAAACTGGAAAAGTAGCAATTATACTGCAAACTCATGGTGACGATGTTTCCCTGCGTGCTTGTACCGTGCCACGGTACAACAAGATCTTCTTTACAAATAAAATAAAAAAGATGTCTGCTCTTTGGCACAAGTACAACAATAAAAAACAACAGTAACCAAGTATATGACAGCCTTTCTGTGGATCAAGGGCAGTGCAGATGACAGGCTATCATTTGTCTTGCTTTGTCTTTATATTATCATTCAAGGGAATAAAATGCTGGCTGATGTCCTTTTTTATGCTTCCGCATGTTAAAAGCTCGGGGTGATTAATACCTATCATCTATATCTATCATCTATCTATCTCAGCTTCTACTCAATATAATGAAAACGTAATATATAGCAGCCCTTCCAAAATTGTGTCAGGTTAACCCGTGTGGCCAAAATATAGCCATGTGCTTATGTGAGGGGATTGGGGAGGGGGAGAGAATGTTACACTCCTTCCAAAAGGTGTTCAGCACATGGGAATCTGATAAACAGTTTCTGTGGTGACTGGAAGTGGTGGTGGAATATTCCGGAAGTGGTAGAATATAACTGAGAAGGAATGTTATGGAAGGTACCCTGAGAATGACATTGCTGGGAATGACCTTACACAGCAACCAGGCCCCCTTTCAAAAAACAAGATTCTAGAAATATTGGAGGAGCAATCTGGCTCACATCCAAGGACTTCTACTTCAGTTGTGATTAAGTTCTGAAACAGATGCAAGTGTTACAAAAGGGTGATAGCCTGACTGACTTTCCAGACTTCTTGTGATAGGTTCTGAGGTAACATATATTTCAGGTTCCAAATGCGGTATAAGCTTGTAAGTCTTTTAACTTCTTCCCACTGCAGGCCTGAGTTTTGCCTTGCCAGGGAGATGGTTATATACCCTCCAAGATTTATCTAATGAAAATAGGGATGTCCATGGAAAAGTAGAACATCTCAGGATCGAATCAGAAACTGGGACAGCTTCTGAAAATCTGGGACTGTCCCTGGAAAATAGGGACATTTGGAAGGTCTGTGAATATAAACTTGTGTAACGAACCTGTTATCTTCCCCACAACTTGTGTGGACCCTGGATCAATAGACAATTCATGCAGTACCACTAATTTTATACAGGGGCCTCTGGCTGTTTGGTCTAACAGCCTTGTTCTTCGAAAGACCAACTTGCCTTGTTCTTTGAACCACCATATACATTTTGGAATTGTGAGCTGGTGGCTTGCTCTCTGCTAAACCCCAGTGCTACCAGAGACAGTGACCAACCCAGCAGGGATTGGGTGACATGGGGAGTTTTTCAGTGTTTTTAAGCTATAACCTCACATTCCATTCTCTTCCACCACCAACTTGTGCATGCTTACTCCATGCTCACGGTCTGGTCTGGTGTTCTTTGAGAGCGACGTCATGCAGACTGCAGAAAGTTAAATGGGAATGCAAACAGCTGAGAATGCATTGTGAAGTCTGGTGCGAACCGGGATTCGATTCGCTGCTGGGTGTAGTGGTTATGTAAATTGCAAAGCTAGGTCATAAAATTAGAAAACCATGGAATTGTACAGTTGGAAGGGACTCCCAAGGTTCATCCAGCCTTTCTTAAACTGTAGGTCCCCAGATGTTGTTGAACTACAACTCCCATCACCCCTAGCTAGCAAGGCCAGAGCTCAGGGATGATGGGAGTTGTAGTCCAACAACATCTGGGGACCCACAGGTTGAGAACCACTAAGCTAGTCCAACCCCCTGCAATGCAGGAATCCCGGCTGAAGCATCCATGAAAAGATGGCCATCCAACTTCTGCTTTAAAAAGGAAGGAGGGTCTGTCACCTTCTGTGGTATTGCGTTCTACTGTTGAGCAGCTCTTACTGATAGAGAGTTCTTCTAATGTTTAATTGGAATCTCCTTTCTTGTAATTAGAATCCATTGACTCTCTCTGGAGCAGCCCAATAGAAGCTTGTTCCACCTTCCGTGGGGCTATCATACCATCTCTCAGTCTTTTCTGCTCCTTTTTCTGCTCCCTTAAGCATCAGTGTGTGACTGGTTCCAGCAATTTATGCACCCTACTTTTCCCAGGGCTTATTTTTGAAAGAAACTAACAGCAGGGAGAGGGACCTGCAGCAAAGTTCAATGCAGCTCCTCAAACATCAGTGATGATTATATGTAAATGTGTGACAATTTTACTAAAGAAAATGAGTAATAATGCTTAGCATTTATTGAACACATTTCAAGTGTTCAAACACTCCGCCTACATGATCCTAGTGATTCCACAACAACCCTGTAGGGTAGGCCATATCGCAGACAGGAGACAGAGACAGGGAAGAAGAGCTGTTTCCCAGGGCCACCTCTTATGTTTGCAGTGGAGGTGTGATTCAGTTCTCACACCAACTCATTTCAAAGTTTGTTTGAGGCCTGCTCCTACTGTCATTAATTCCTGCGGGAACAGGAAACAAGCCCAGACTAGAAAACTTTCATCCATCTCTAGTGAAAAGTATGTGATCAGCTGAATCTATTTTTACTTAAATTGTTCTTTGATTTGTTTCCCTTGGAATGTATCGTGGAATGCTGAGATGTCACTAATGCTAGAATACATAAACATTATTCATTACAAAATACCGTTTCCCAGCTGGGCAGCTCCACATTTCCAGTGGTCATTTAATTAATGGATGTCTAATAGACCCATCTGCAAATCTTACAACAATGCAATACTTCCAGAAACTGAAATTGAGCTTGCCACTGCAAAAAGGATGCAGAGGGAGGAGTGAGTGGGGCAGTCGGGGTGCCAATTAACGATACAGAGGCATACTTGATCTTAGAAGCCTTAGGGGTAATCAATAATGAGTTTCCTTTCTGAGAACGTTATGTAGTTATAAGCACAAGATGATAGGCTTGAGTTGCTTGCATTTTGATGACCTTTTCCTGCATAGTTCCAACTTCTTAATAAGTACAAAAGCTAGACCAAGTTTTATTGTACAATAAAATTCTCAACCAATTCTTGGATCAACACACACACACACACACACACACACACCCTCCTCCAGCCACCTAGGTTGTAAAGCACTGTCTAGTCTCCGTAAAAAATTAATAAGTACAATATTAATAAAACAACATGGGAGCTGACTAATATATACTTTCTGTCTGTCATTTCCACGGACACTGGGACACTTTTTCATTTCACGAGACGTTATAAGGCTGGCAAAAGAAATGGTCTTGTTTCATGGGCTAATAAGAATTCCGAGCTGAGCTCCAGCCTAGTTCACGGCTTGAAATTTACGAGTCTCATCATTAAATTAACAGTAAGGAATTTCAAGTTCAGTGATTATAATCAGCACAATTCGTAGAGGATGGGGATTTATGAGCCTCATCAATTTAGCAAGGGAGGCCGGAAGAAATGGAACGACCCCATTGGTTAAAAAGAGTGGCAAGAGTCACAACTTCATTCGAGTTCCACTCATTGGGATCTGAACAAGTGAATAAGTGCAGGTTTCACGAGGATGAAAAATTACAAAGTCGGTACGGAGAATATGCCTTTGGATGCTAAATGTGTCAAGTGGCTAGAACCATACATTAATGATGACAACAAATGTAGCAGTCCTGGGTCTCTCTCTCTTTCTCCTTCCTTCTCTACCTGTAATGTCTAGTAACTCTAGTTCCTAGAGGGGTGCTAGTCAACAAAGTTGAGAGCCAATGTGATGTAGTGGTTAGAGTGTTGGAGTAGAACATGGGGCACCATGGCTCAAATGCCCCTCTGCCATGGTTTGACCATTCCACAACTTCAATTGATTGGTTGATGGGCGAAGAAAATTCCATTTCCCATGGCAAACCACAAAACTAACAATTCATGACACTGCCGCCAAATCTCCAGGAAGCACCATAGCCGGAGTCCCCTAAAGAATCTAGAACTGCTGTCTAAAGGGTTACCCCTGCACTTTAAACTAAGGTAACTTCTAGAGATTTTTGCACGAGAAAGTGCTGATAACAACCACTTTGGGTGACAATGTAGGATCAATCTACCAATCCCTATTGGGAGGCACGCCTGTTGTCCTTGTCCATGGAATTTTCTGGGCAGGGATACTGGAGTGGCTTGCCGGTTCCTGCTCCAGGTGGATCACGTTTAGTCAAAACTCTCCACTATGACCTGTCCATCTTGGGTGGCCCTGCACAACATAGCTCCTAGCTTCTCTGAATTCTTCAAGCCCCTTCACCACAACAAGGCAGTGATCCATGAAGGAGAAGCAGTATGTGGACTGGGAACTCCCAGAAGTGCAAGCTGGATTTTGAAGGGGCAGAGGAACCAGAGACCAAATTGCAAACATGCGCTGGATTATGGAGAAAGCTAGAGAGTTCCAGAAAAACATCTACTTCTGTTTCATTGACTATGCAAAAGCATTTGACTGTGTCAACCCCCAGCAAACTATGGCAAGTTCTTAAAGAAATGGGAGTGCCTGATCACCTCATCTGTCTCCTGAGAAATCTCTATGTGGGACAAGAAGCTACAGTTAGAACTGGATATGGAACAACTGATTGGTTCAAAATTGGGAAAGGGGTACGACAAGGCTGTATATTGTCTCCCTGTTTATTTAACTTATATGCAGAATTCATCCTGCAAAAGGCTGGACTGGATGAATCCCAAACCGGAATTAAGATTTCCGGAAGAAATATCAACAACCTCAGATATGCAGATGACACAACCTTGATGGCAGAAAGTGAGGAGGAATTAAAGAACCTTTTATTGAGGGTGAAAGAGGAGAGCGCAAAATATGGTCTGAAGCTCAACATCAAAACCTAAGATCATAGCCACTGGTCCCATCACCTCCTGGCAAATAGAAGGGGAAGAAATGGTGGCAGTGTGAGATTTTACACTCTTGGGATCACTGCAGATGGTGACAGCAGTCATGAAATTAAAAGATGCCTGCTTCTTGGGAGAAAAGCGATGACAAACCTAGACAGCATCTTAAAAAGCAGAGATATCACCTTGCCGACAAAGGTCCGTATAGTTAAAGCTATGGTTTTCCCAGTAGTGATGTATGGAAGTGAGAGCTGGACCATAAAGAATGCTGATCGCCGAAGAATTGATGCTTTTGAATTATGGTGCTGGAGGAGACTCTTGAGAGTCCCATGGACTGCAAAAAGATCAAACCTATCCATTCTGAAGGAAATCAGCCCTGAGTGCTCACTGGAAGGACAGATCCTGAAGCTGAGGCTCCAATACTTTGGCCACCCCACAAGAAGAGAAGACTCCCTGGAAAAGACCCTGATGCTGGGAAAGACTGAGGGCACAAGGAGAAGGGGATAACAGAGGACGAGATGGTTGGGCAGTGTTCTCGAAGCTAGCAGCATGAGTTTGACCAAGTTTTTGGAGGCAGTGGAAGACAGGAGTGCCTGGCATGCTCTGGTCCATGGGGTCACGAAGAGTTGGACACGACTAAATGACTAAACAACATTGGGAGGCATACATGAGAACTGTAACAAAACGTTGCAATTACACGTTCCTGTTCAGTCTTTCAGCCAGTCAGCCATGCCCTATTTCAGGACCCTCCATTCCATGTCCTCTCCCCCAACTTTCCTATATCTCCCACATTTGGCAAAGGATTCCTGCATTGCAGGGGGTTGGACTAGATGACCCATGTGGTCCCTTCGAACTCTATACTTCTATGATTCCATCCAACAAGCACACAGCATTCTGTGGCCACTGATTCCCATTTTTCTGTTTTGGAGTCCTTCATCTGTTTTTTATCTCCATCACCACAAACGCTCTCTTTCTTTGCCCGTCTTTAGAGCTTGGGTTTCTTGATATCATGAGGGGACTCTGCACTCTGCTTTGGTTTCCCCCCTTCCCCAGTGTGTGGAAGGCAGCAAGAAGAAGAAGAGTTTGGATTTGATATCCCGCTTTATCACTACCCGAAGGAGTCTCAAAGCGGCTAACATTCTCCTTTCCCTTCCTTCCCCACAACAAACACTCTGTGAGGTGAGTGGGGCTGAGAGACTTCAGAGAAGTGTGACTAGCCCAAGGTCACCCAGCAGCTGCATGTGGAGGAGCGGAGATGCGAACCTGGTTCTCCCCAGATTACGAGTCTACCGCTCTTAACCACTACACCACACTGGCAAGATCAGGTGATGTTGATGCAACAGAGCACAGAGGTTCAACAGAGTGAACACCCACATAGGGCTTCTGTAATCCTTCCTTACACCCATGACCAATCCAGTTTGCCAACTATCTCCACTACCAGAAGAAAGGAAGGTTGTATAACAACTCCTTCTCTCCGGAGAGCTCCTCTGGCTCCTCGCCAACCAAAGCACAGTAGGGCTGAAATCTCTAGTGGAGGTGTTTTTATGACGCTCCAGTCAAGCAGCCTCCAAAAGAAGTGCAATATTTATTATGTGTTGTAAGGGATGAACATGAGAGAGCAGAGATACATGTTCAGCGGTGACTATAATTCAGAGATTCCTTGCTGTGCAACATTATTTTTGACATCATTTTTTGGTGTTTATTTAATACATGCAATAATTTCTCTGCCTTCCCACACTAAACACCACTGACACTTACACAACATAGTCCTTGCTCTGTGGGATGTCTTCATTAAATTGCTATTGCTGCTGCTGTTATAAACCAGGTCATTTTGGAGAAGTGGAAGGTATAGTCAGCACATATTCCATTTTCTTCTTTTTCTATTTAAACTAGATATTCCATTTATTTTAGTATGTGAAATGGACCACAACTATACATTATTAATCTCTCAAACTACCAACCATCTCAATTTCACATATTAATTTCTCCTGCTTCCCCTCAAAGGGAAATATCAGAAAAAAAGATGTAGGGAGGAGATGGCTACCCCCCATGGCTCTATGAGGGAAGCCATCTTGTTTTTTCTGTTCACTGTTAGGAGGGATGGCATAACACCTTATTGTTTCAAGGACCCTCCAAGTGTCCCCTTTTTTCAAGGACAGTCCCAGATTCACAGAAGCTGTCCCGGTTTCTGATTTGAACCCATAAAACTCCTGCTTTTCCTTAGGATGTCCCTGTTTTCACTGGAGAAATGTTGGAGGGTATGGAGTTATGCAACCTCCGAGCAAAGGGGATAAGTAACTATACAACCTTTAGAAGACATCTGAAGGCAGCCCGGTATAGTTTTATTATGTTTTATATTATGTTGGAAGCCACCCACAGTGGCTGGAGCTACCCAGTCAGATTGGTGGGATATAAATAGTAAAATGATTATGATTATGATTGATTAGGAGATCCCTATTTTCACCGGAGAAATGTTGTAGGGCATGTGTTTATGGACCCATTTTAAAAGCACATGGGGTTGTGGGGTTTCCTCCTGCAAGACACTTGCTTGGTCCGAACCTCTAGATCTTTTCCAAAAGTTTGTTACAGAAGGCATTTGGTAGGGGCCCAGTGTTCACTTTAAACTGTGTGTTTTATGGTATGGCCATGCAAGTAATAGTAGTAGTAGTAGTAGTAGTAGTAGTAGTAGTAGTAGTTTTATTCTTTATACCCCATCCATCTGGCTGGGTTTCCCCAGCCACTCTGGGCGGCTCCCAACAGAACAAAACATCAAACATTAAAAACTTCTCTAAACAGAACTGCCTTCAGATGTCTTCTAAAAGTCAGATAGTTGTTTATTTCCTTGACATTTGATGGGAGGGTGTTCCACAGGGTGGGCGCCACTACCGAGAAGGCCCTCTGCCTGGTTCCCTGTAGCCTCACTTCTCACAGCAAAAGAACCGCCAGAAGGCCCTCAGAGCTGGACCTCAGCATCCGGGCAGAACGATGGGGGTGGAGACACTCCTTCAGGTATACTGGACCAAGGCCGTTTAGGGCTTTAAATGTCAGCAGCAACACTATGAATGGTTTTACTGGGATTTATTTTATTAAATTGTAATCCAATGTTGGCCTATATTTTCGGGAAAGGCAGTTGTTGGGAAACACAAGTGTGGAGAAATGCTGTTGCATTGAGAGGTCCAGCTTGTGAGTTTTCCATCTGGTTGGCTACTGTGAGAACCAGATGCTGCACCTTGCCAACAAAGGTCCGTATAGTTAAAGCTATGGTTTTCCCAGTAGTGATGTATGGAAGTGAGAGCTGGACCATAAAGAAGGCTGATCGCCGAAGAATTGATGCTTTTAAATTATGGTGCTGGAGGAGACTCTTGAGAGTCCCATGGACTGCAAGAAGATCAAACCTCTCCATTCTGAAGGAAATCAGCCCTGAGTGCTCACTGGAAGGACAGATCGTGAAGCTGAGGCTCCAATACTTTGGCCACCTCATGAGAAGAGAAGACTCCCTGGAAAAGGCCCTGATGTTGGGAAAGATGGAGGGCACAAGGAGAAGGGGAGGACAGAGGACGAGATGGTTGGACAGTGTTCTTGAAGCTACCAGCATGAGTTTGACTAAACCGCGGGAGGCAGTGGAAGGCAGGAGTGCCTGGTGTGCTCTGGTCCATGGGGTACGAAGAGTCGGACACGACTAAACAACAACAACATTTAATAATAATAATAATAATAATAATAATAATAATAATAATAATAACAACAACAATAATAATAATTTTATTATTTAGACCATGCATATCTGACTGGACTTCCCCAGCCACCCTGAGCCGCTTCACCCACCCACCCATCCCAATACAGGGCTGCCTTCAGATGTCTTCTAAAGGTTGTATAGATACTTATCTCCTTGGCTTGAGGGTTGCATAACTGAGGTCCTACTACACCCTCCAACATTTCTCTCATTAAAATAGGGATGCCCTAAGGAAAAGCAGGACATTCCAGGATCAAATCAGAATCCTGTACTGCTTCTGTAAATCTGGGACTGTCCCTGGAAAATAGAGATACTGGGAGGGTCTGAGCAGTTAGGAATAGGCTTGATTCCTAGTGGTTGGCTGCTGGTACCACCAGAATCAGCGAGCAGGTTTAGCCCACATACCCCAAATGGTCTAACCTCTGGATCTTTCCCAAGAGGAGAAAGGAGTGCAGCCCTTTATTTTCACCCATTAAGGAGAACAGATGTGCTTCAGTACTGCAAGGGGAAAGAAAGACCTATAGACGAGGACCCCATTTCTGGGAAATTAAAAAGTGCTTTCCAATAGTGAGTGATTCAGCCCTTCCTGCAAAGTGGGTGGGAAGTACATTATCTGTTTGAGTGCTGGAAGACATGTGGTGTTATGTACTGAGTTGAATAGGATCCAAAATGCATCAGTCTGATTGGTCCTAGAACAATAGGATCCAAAATGCAGCAGTCTGATTGGTCCTAGAACAATAGGATTCAGAATGCAGCAGTCTGATTGGTACTAGAACAATGCAGCAGTATGATTGGTCTGCAGGATCCACCCAATCCAGTTCCAGGTGGAAGTGTATCCACAACCTGATTGGCCCACAGGAGAATCCTAGAATTAGCCAATCATGTGCAGCCCAATGTGTAAATAATGTATATAAAGCAGATATTTTTGGGGAACTTTCATTCCTCCTCACCTCTATGAGCTGAATAAAGAGCATAAAATCCACTCTCAAAATCCACCGAGTATATTTCATGTGGCATTGATGATGTGCAAGCCCTACACACACAGACACACACACACACACACACACACACACACAGAGAGAGAGAGAGAGAGAGAGAGAGAGAGAGAGAGAGAGAGAGAGACTTAATGGGGATAGTGCTAGTTTTAATAGCAGCAGCAATAGTAACCATGACTAACAGCAGTTTAGAGGTGAAAGATGGTATGAGGGGGGAAAGGCATAAAGTAATGGAAAAGAGACAACAAGAAATGTGAGGTGGCTGTAATCATCGGAAGGTAGGATGGGGCCAGAGACGTTCTTTAAGCGCCTGCAAAATAGCTTTGAATAAGTCTTCCAGGGGAGCAATGATTTTTATACCTCAGTTTCTCAGTGGTTGGTATGATAGCTTGCCTTCTATGGTATTGTCCCTGCTGTGGCTCAACCTAAAAGGCAGTCAAGCTTATCTTTTCTCCAGGGGTGATTTTTATGCCATGACTTAGAGTCTTAACTAAAATGCTTTATTCGGCTGCTGTGACTTTGTATGCAGGTGGTTTTCCTTTTCTTTTTTCTTTTACCCCTCTGGATATGCCACATGTGACATTGAATATATATATATAGAGAGAGGGGGGGGGGGGGACTTCAGAAACCAACCTTATTTAGATGTGCCGTTCAGAGCCGCAAAGAAACACGCTTGTTTCTCATCTAACAGAACTAGCATACAAAGACACTTTGGAAGAAAGTTAATATTACAGTACTGGGGGAGGGGGGGAGGGGGGAAATTCTCAAAATGACATTGTCCTTCATGGAATGTCCTTTATGCAATCGAGTAACAAAACAACAACTGCCAGTAAAGCTTTTAACACCACATATGCTCAAATTGTGCTAGTTTCTGTTAGATAGATTTGCTATCGACGCGACAGGTCACAATGCAATTTAGAAGCAATTAAAAGGTAATGAATGTGCTGAACTGAAACCTCTGCCTGGGAGGCTTTTTTCCCCCTCCCTGTGTACAGGAGAAAGCAGATAGATCTGTGCCCTTCAGTAATTTGGGCTGGCGAAACGGCATTGCAGGCTCGGCTGAAATGGGGTTTTTAATGTCGGAAGGGCTGTTTGCAGATACTTCGCTGAGGTGGCAGGATACATCATAAATATGCTCGGAAAACAACCAGCCTTCCTCTGATGACCTGATGTTGGATTGCTATGGGACCTAGGTTTGCAGATGAAATGAGATGAGAAGGAAAATGCCAAATTGTGTTGCATTCAGGCACAGTGACTTAATTATGCACTGTTCCGTTAAGTGCAACTGAGCCTCCAGATTCCTTCATTCTTTTCCTTCCTTGTTCTAGGAGAAGATCTGCTGCAGGCCTGCATTAAGAACCTTGCCAGGGGGCCATACAAAACCCTGTCTAATAAATCTGCTATGTTACCAGCACTGGTGTGGAGGCTGGATTAGTAACCGAGGTTTAACAAACCAGTTTCTGAGATTCTGTCGTCACTCTTCTCGGTTACAGGTATATATACTTACAGGGAGAGGTGAGATTGTAAGCAGTGAGATCAGAGGAAATGAAATTTGAAAATGACAATTCAGTTAGAACTTCAGTTATGCAAAATAAACACAGTGGCCCTTAACCCCCCCAACCCCCCCAACAATTTAGCAATGCTGAATTAATTAACATCTGCAGAGAGGCAGGAACTATTGTCTGCATCCAGGCTCAGCTGAAAAGAACTGAACTTTTTGGTGACATCCATGCATCCTTTGACATTCCTTTGTACAAGAATGGCCACCATAACATCAGTAGCATGGTAGGTTGAAATGTTGTCCTACAGGTTTCTGAATATTGCCATTTTTGGTGTCAGATTTGTGTTCATTTATTCTTTTCCATAGGGATTGGCCCATTTGTCCCACATAGAATATAAAGGTGCATTTCCCTGTGGAAAAGAAGTGGACTCTAGTCTTAAAAACCTTATGCCTTAATAAATTTGCTATCACAAGATTCAGTTCTTTTTGTGATGTCTGAGTGTAGCCTAAGCATGGGGGGGGGGGGATGAATGTATTGAGGATGGCAGAATACGGATGTCCTTCCTTCTTGTCCCACTGCCCAGTATAAGACAGATGGGGAAGGAAGGAGAATCAGAGTGGAAATTTCAGCAGGCAGGCACAACATCTTTATTTTTAATATCCTTGTACTCAATTACGACATTATTTCATGTTTTGTGAAGATGGTATCTTTGTCAGGGCACCCACACATTTTTCGCAGACTCCAGCATTACTTCCTACAGGATTAATGGCTTGGTAAATGAGGCAGAACTGCCCGCACAGTTAATTAATGGTGGTATATGTCAAACACTGATAAAATCAAAATGATGGATAGTGCATTAAGCCACAAAGTTTGGATTGGTTTATCCTCATTCTAAAGATTTATCTCAAACAGTGCAGGTCAAGGCCATATTTGTCTCAAAATGACGATGAGTGGTCATTTCCTAAAACGGTTTTGAACAGATAATACAGGGTCCTTCATCCCATATTTATGTTTATTTCCTCTTATATAGCCTCCTATAGTTTTCTGTCATAAACTGTTTAAAGTAACGCTAGTGCTAATTAAAGTCATTCCGGTGATACCTTGCTTAAAATCTGTCTGAAATGCAGTGAGCACGCACGCACACACGCACACACAAGACACACACACACAAGACACACACCACACTCCTCCATTGTTGATGCATGTGTGTATAATGGTTTTGCTGAGGAAGTTACTATGGTAATTGCAGGTTTAACATTCAGAGGTGCGATGACTGAAAACATAACATTCATTTTGCAGCCAAACAAACAGTAATCTTACATAACAAGTTCTTCTCAGTTCATATTCAAATGTATCTTCTCCAGACAATGGAGCTTCCCAGATTCTTGAGTAACAGTCCAGATTCCTAGATGAACATTTGGTGATCTTACCAGATATGGGTCACTAGAAGCGTGTTCATGGTCCAGTCTCCCAGCATTTTCACAGACATATTCCATATTTTGTATACATTTGATGACCATTTTACATGGGGAGGGCGGGGGGTCCGTTCCTGCCCCCATGCACAAGTGTGGCCCACCTCATTCCACCCCTGTTCCACCTTTCAGTGACATATTTGGTGACTTTTTGGTCACTTCCAGGTTAGGCACTGTGCATGCATTCGCAACCACACATCTTTCAGACAGGTGTTAATCAGTCGTCACCTGTATTTGTATTTCCAGTGCTCTGTATCTTGATGTTTTGAAGGTTTGCTGTAAACCGCTTTGGGCACAGCTCATTGTGGAACAGTGGTATACAAGTATATAGATTAATCGATCTTAGTGGTTTACACGAAATGTTAAAATTATCCATAAGAAAACCATTCAAAACAGTAATTTAAAACATTTAAAAGATAATGAAAACAAACAGTAAATGATTGAATGTCACTATTGTCACCTACATGACTGGATAAAGGTAAAGGTAAAGGGACCCCTGACCTTTAGGTCCAGTCATGACCGACTCTGGGGTTGCGGTGCTCATCTCGCTTTTTTGGCTGAGGGAGCTGGCGTACAGCTTCCAGGTCATGTGGCCAGCATGACTAAGCCGTTTCTGGTGAACCAGAGCAGTGCACGGAAACACCGTTTACCTTCCCACTGGAGCGGTACCTATTTATCTACTTGCACTTTGACGTGCTTTCCAACTGCTAGGTAGGCAGGAGCAGGGACCGAGCAACAGGAGCTCACCCCATCGCGGGGATTCAAACCGCTGACCTTCTGATCGGCAAGTCCTAGGCTCTGTGGTTTAACCCACAGCGCCACCACCTAAACAGAAATGTTTGAAGCAAGTGCCAAAAAGAGTACAGCCAAGGCACCAGCCTATTGTCAACAGGCAGGGAGTTTCCAAGTGCAGGAGCTGCCACATTTAAATATTGATTTCTTACAACTGTGGAACGAATTTAATGTGGCACCTGGAACATTGCTAAACCCATTGATCAGAGTAGTCAATCCGGCACATATGAGTTAGAGCAGACCCACAAGCAAACTGGTCCCAAGCCTAACAACAACAACAACAACAGCAACAGCAGCAACAACAACAACAACAACAGATTGTTTATACCCCACCCATCTGGCTGGGTTTCCCCAGCCACTCTGGGCAGCTTCCAACAAAATGTTAAAAATACAATAAAACATCAAATATTAAAAACTTCCCTAAGCAGGGCTGCCTTCAGATGTCTTCTAAAAGTCAGATACTTGTTTATGTCCTTGACATTGGATGGGAGGGTGTTCCACAGGGCAGGCGCCACAACCAGAAGGCCCTCTGCTTGGTTCCCTGTAGCTTCACTTCTCACAGCAAAGGAACTGTTAGAGGGCCCTCAGAGCTGGACCTCAGTGTCCGGGCTGAACAATGGGGGTGGAGATGCTCCTTCAGGTATACTGGGTCCAGGTCATTTAGGACTTAAAAGGTCAGCACCAACACAATAGTAACACCTCAAAACTGGTCCAGCAACAAACTGGCAACCAGTGCAGATCTCTGAGCAAAGATGGTTTACCAGCAGCTGTAATTTCGGTGTCAAGTGCAAGGGAAGACCCATATAGAGCACATTGCAGTACAGCGGTACCTCGGGTTACATATGCTTCAGGTTACAGACTCCACTAACCCAGAAATATTACCTCGGGTTAAGAACTTTGCTTCAGGATAAGAACAGAAATCGTGCAGCGGCCATGCAGCGGCAGCAGGAGGCCCCATTAACTAAAGTGGTGCTTCAGCTTAAGAACAGTTTCAGGTTAAGAACGGACCTCCAGAACCAATTAAGTTCTTAACCCAAGGTACCACTGTAATCCAGTCTGGAAGTCACCAATGTCTGAACCACTGTGTTCAAGCTCTCCTGGTCCAGGAATGGCCATAGCTGTTGCACCAGTTGCAGCTGGTAACAGAGGCTTCTACAGTCCTCCAGTGACAAAGCTGGACCCAGAAGTACTCCGAGAGTATATGCCTGGGAGTGTGAGGGTTATGCCAGCCCCCTGAGCTGGGACTGAGGGTATTTAAGTGATGTCCCAAGATCCCTCAAGGGGATCCCCCTAGGGAGAAGCAGGGTGTCTGGCCCCCACTTAACCTGAGCATGAATCCAGTCTAGCCTCTCTGATGCCTGCTATGAAATGTTTCTGCATATCAGAGGTGGGAAGCTTCAGCCAAATGCAGCCCTCCAGAACTCTCTTTCTGGCCCTTGAGGCTTTGCCCAGCCACTCTTCTCAGGCTTTGCTTCACACACCCCTTGAGTGTTTTTGACCACCTGGATGATGTCCTTGAACTCTGATATGCCTCTTTCTTCTCTGGGGTATGTAGAAAGGAACCTACTGTACAAAGGTAAAATTTTCATTCAATGCTCCAACCACCTTTTTGCCTCTAGACCCACCCAACTCTGGTGCATGGGCCTTGGAAAGCTGTTCAGAAGGGAGCACAGACTTCTCCACCCCTGGTGCACATCAACAACAGCAAACCTAGCAAATGTTGTTATGGGGAACAAGAAAGCTCCTCAACCCTTGGCTGAATCGCGAGAAGAATCCCACCGCAGCCTCATCAGCTGGTGACTAGCTTCCAATCCAGAGCAACTACTGAATATATTTTTATGCAGACTGTTATAAATTTACAGCAGAGTCAAAACTCAGATTTTCTGTTCACATCTGAATGGATCTCAAATCTTAGCATTTGCGGGGCCAATTTTCCAACAGTTGTTTCCCCTCTTTTAAAAATTTCTTTCTATGCAAGTGCTGCCTTTACAGTTCCATGGTTATGACATATTCCCTCTTTTTCTCATGGAAACTTTAAAAAAAATAATATTCTGAGCTATAATGAAGTGCAAATAACATGCACCTGGTTCTTCCCTTTGAACAAATATTCATGTTTTCACAGTATTTACTTGGCTTTGGCAGTTTATGATCATTTTCGTTGGTTACCAGTTTACACAGAATTTACAGTCTCATGCATAATAATGGCAATGCAAATTCAAAAGCAATTTGGAATGTGTAGAGAAATAGGTTTAATTCTGTGGTCCTGCGTGCTGCATCCATTTATATTCTTCTATCACTTATTAGCTCAATGTTGTGAATCATTTCTATTTTATTTGTATATAATTTTGTTCCTTAATGACAGGCTGCTCGCCAGGAACTGGTTCTGAAGTTGAATAGAATCAGGGATCTCAATACTTCTCTCTCCCCCTGCACCTGAACAGACAGAGATGCTATTGGTGGATGGTGCATCCATCTGGATGAATGGCGTTCAAACTGGACAGGGTTGCGTTCCTCAAAAGGATCTGGTCCTCAGTGGTGTGTTCACTGAACCAGGTCTGCAGCAGTATGTTTATTGATGCAAAATTGCCATAAGAAGTGACATCTGTGGCTCTAAGCATCTTTGACCAGCTTCAGGTGACGTGACAGCTGCAAACATGCCTAGATGGAGTCAGCGCAGCCACATTTACCAGTAACCTTGTCGATAACCTCTCATTTCGACTCTTGCAATGTGATGGAAGTTGGGTTGCCTTTAAAAATGGCCTGGAAATTGCAGTTGGTCAAATTTTGGGCTGGGTTTGGGAGGTTAAATGCATTATCTCCAAGTCTGTTTCCGGGGCCAATTCAAAGGGCTGCCTTTAACCATTCAAGCCCTTAACGGCTTGGGATCAGGTGACCTGAAAGATAATCTTCTTTCACAGATATCTACCCAAAGTTTAAAACCATCTTCAAAAACCCTGCTCTGTACAGCCCCACAAAATGAGGAGTTGGGTGGCTACAAACCTTCTCAGTTGTGGCAACCTCGGCATGGAATTGCTTAACCAGAGATGCTTACCAGCAGTGGCATGCTGTCAGTGGACTAGGGGGACTAGGTTAGACCCTTAAATGTTTCCCTGGTGCCTCCTTCCCAAAGCCTGGGAAGATCCTGTCCAGCTTAAGTAGGGAGCCATGGATGCTCACACGCAGGACATCACAATGTCATGTGCACATCAGGTTCTCCCTCAATTGCCCTTGCAAGCTGGCACCTCTAGCCCCAACTATTCCTGCACACCACTGATGACCAGAAACCTTTTCATTCTCCCAGGAACAAAGAAAATCTGAGTTGTCACTCTGGCGCTTACTTAAGTAGAACAGACTCCCTGCTGCAAATATTCAACCTCTAACCTGTGGTGGGTTGTGGAAACTGACGTGGACGTATACAAGGGGGGTGGAGCCAGTGGGCTTGTCCCTGCTCGCCCCGTCGTGATAGTAATCACATGGTGGTGGTTGAGAGAATAAGTGACTAGGGCCGGCATGGCAAACTTTGCCCTCCAGCTGTTTTGGGACTGCAATTCCCATCATCCCTGACCACTGGTCCTGTTAGCTAGGGATGATGGGAGTTGTAGTCCCAAAACAGCTGGAGGGCCAAGTTTGGCCATGCCTGGAATAGGGCACTGGTGACTGATCCAACACTCACAGGAATATGACAGGGCAGAGGTGCACTGCAGTCTCTATGGATCCTTGCATTGTTCAGGCCCTTCCACCATACATGTACTGCCCATTATAAGAAATTTACTCTTCTCCTATATATTTTGGAAAGTTGTTTATCTGTTCACTGTACATTTGGACATCTCTTAAGATATCGCAACCCAATTTTTCGCACGACGGTTTGAGATCAGGGAGCAGGTTTTCATCTCCACAGTGGCATAGCGTGGGTTGCCAGTGCCTGGGGCTCGCGCAGAATGGGGATGGGTGGGAGGAAATGGACGGAGTACGCACATGCATTCAACTGCCTAATGATGTCTGCATTACCCAGGAGATTGAAGCTGCAGAGATAAGAAAAGAAGAGTCATTCCTTTGTCTGGAGAGGTCACTTCCTGGTTTGCATAGAGAAGCCATTTTCAAAAGAGCCCAGTGATGGAAGCGCACAGCTGTATTGAGGCAGCATTGGGTGTTGACATTTTGCACCTCTAACAATTTTGCTCCTGGGGCAACTGCCCCTGTGGCCCACCCCTATGCTTTGCCACTGCGTCTCCATTTGGATACAATTGGGTGCCATTTTGGATCAATATGGCAGACTGGACCTTTCAGAGCTGCACTGTTTTTAAACCACTGATTATAAAACAGCACGGGCCGTTTGGTTTCCTAAAATTCTGGAGCCTCGCCGGGGGGCAAAGTTGCTAGTATTTCATAATGTCCGAAAACATAAGAGCAGCTACAGAGACATTACATCATCTCTCATGAAGCCTTCTCCACAGCTCATGTCGATCTGTTACAATATATCTTACCTAGGCTTGGAGAATGTGCTGACCACGCAATTCAAGGGAGATTAACAATCAATAACAACGTTGGCTTCTTTAGATCCTCACATTCGCCCAGGTTCAATGAATAAAAGCTGCTCCTGTGCATAGTGAGGCCAGGGCAGGATGCAAAGAATTCATTTGGACTGCTCTCTGTGCACTGCCCTGTCAGGGTTAGCAAAAGCATTAGAAGAAGCCAGCCGGAGAAGAAAGCTGATCTTGATTTCTGCAGGAAAGGTCAGGGCTATGGCTTTGTATAAATCTTATCTGCAACGCTAAGGGAAAGAAAAGTCTTCGGGCGCCCTCCAACTTGCATCTTGTTTCCGCATTATGTTACGTGACACAGAATAACACCGCATAACCCCATTTAATGTGATGTGCCATCAATTTTTATTAAAGCAATTTATTTCCACTGCCCCTGGAAAAAAGGCTGAAGTCCTATTAAATGGAAAGAATTTCAGAGGTACCTGTTTGTAGACCGTTTGCAAATATAGGTATCTCAGAGTGAGCCTTTCCCCACAACAAAGGTTATCTCCAATGCTCAGCAATACCAAACAGTCAGCACAGCAGCTGCCAATTCTATAAAATGGAAATTTCCGGGAGGCGGGGGGAAGCATTCAGTCACCCGGGAAACTGTCATTTTGACAGGATAGACTATACTGAGCTGTGTACAGCAGACCTTGGAGTCCAGCTGGAGTATGATGAATGGAAGAGACTGGAGGCCATTTTATACAATCAGCAGAATCAAGTGGTAAAGCTTTTCCCGGACTGTACCACTTTAGGCTGTAAATGTGCCTGTGGGGAGAAGGGAGGGGGGATGCCAGAAAGAAAGAAAAAGAAAGAAAGAAAGAAAGAAAGAAAGAAAGAAAGAAAGAAAGAAAGAAAGAAAGAAAGAACCTGTTGGGTGACAAAGTGAAATAACTAAATATAATGGTGTAAAAAAAAGTGCATTAAAAAAAAACAGATCTGCAGTTTTGTTCTATGCACTGGTGAAGAAAAAGAAATGCAGTCAAGGTGGAAACAAACTCAAAGAGGCAGTGCTCAGACTCCCGTCATTGCAATGGGATGTTCCCTGTCTCTTCCCCATGTGTGCTCCCTTCTTCTCTACAAGCTGGCTCTGGGGGATCAGGAGAAGCCCCAGAACACCATGGGGGGTGAGGAAAGGGGAGATCATTTTGTTGGGCAAGCAGCTCCCCTTTCTCCGCAGCCCTACACATTGCACAGTTTCTAGATAATTCAGCCGATTCCCTACTCTGCCCCTGCCCAATACGCCTGCTCACCTGTCTCCATTCTGCTATTTGCGTGTTCAGACCTTTAAACCTCCCCCTTAAATAAATTCAGACAAGACTCAAATTTTGGTTTGGTTTTTGGCAGAATTTAGGCCACAACTTTATTGATTACAGCAAATGAGTGGTTGCATAGGCTCTGGTTCGAGTAGCTCCCTGCACCGTTGCAGGTAGCGCTGAACCAGGGCACCAGCATAGGTCAGCCTAGGGTGAACACCTGGATAGGCGGAAAGCCGGGAACAGGCTATGTCCAACACCCAAATGCCCCCCTGGACTCAGGCACGGGCACAACCCCCTCTCAGGGTTGACCAAACCATCGAGTCCCTGGATTTCTTTAATGGAATACCCTTTACATAGGGATGGCGAGAGCGTTCTCCCATCCCTATCACCTGAACCAGAGCCTATTCGCAACCTCACACGTTGTGACGATTTGCTACATGGCAGGCGAAACCCTAAAGGCACCAGCCAAGTGGGGGAAATTCCCTGTCCCAATGACAGATGACACATGACGGCATAGCAAGGTCAAGCACACAGCCCTAAAAGTAGGGAGAGGTGGGTGGGTATTCCGATGCACGCACCAAAAGAGGAAGCTCTGGGTCATGTGCATAGGTATATATAGGTCCCTTGATCCGTTTAGCCTGCATCCAATGGCCTGATTAAACCCAGCATCAAGGGACCTACCAGTTGGGTCTTATGGCTATTCAATCGTACCCACCCACAACACAGGTTTTGGTTGGCAGGTCTCACCGCAACACGTGCCCTCTTTAAGGGAGGACCCGATTAGTCTATAGATCATCCTTTCTCTATTGGTATTATATCCCACTGCATTGCATTCTTACTACTGTTCAAGAGACAGCCACCATATGACAGCGATGGTAAAAATCTTGCCTCAGCAGAGAGTTCAACGCAATGCTATTGGAGCATATAACTTATGCACCCCCTGTATGTATTCACTGAACTTGTGGCAGCGAGGAAGTAATGCTTTTTCAGCTGATACCTATCCCGGCATCAGCACACATACTGATCATGCCCCCCCCAAGGTCTCTTAAGTCTCACATTCGAGTGAAAGGGGTCTTCTTCACCCACCACACAACAGGATACTATGGGACAACCATAATTCCTGATTACAGTTAGGCGTCTTAGGCATGTACTCACTTAGGCCCCTTTCACAATAACACCCAGAGCTCAGCTCCGGCCCCTCTCATGTGAGGGCCATTGCCATTCTAAGAGGACAAGGGAGAAGTTAATGGTCAAACACCAGCACCTCTTTTTCTAATACTGAAAGTGCAAATATTGTGTGTGTGTGTGTTGTAAAATCTCTCCCCTCCATGATTTCAGGGTAACACATCCTATCAGAAGCAGCTTGTTGGGTGAGTTGCTCTCACAAGAACATATTATTTGATAGCTTGTTTGGGATTCCTCAATAAGAAGATCTATAATGTCAGATAAGCATTTTTGGAAGACCATTCCTACTTTCCCCGTGCCATGCACATTGCAGGGGAGTTTGGGATGTGGTTTAGGGTTTCATTGCGAGGCAAAACTAAGGTCCAACAGAATTGGCTGGTTCCTGCCCCTCCCCGTTGAACAGGTTGTGTGCTTCAGAACATCTTCTTTTTTTTTTTTCCCATTCATTTTTATTAAGTTTTTGATAACACAAAAAGAAAAAAGCTTTTTTATCTCCAAATACATATCACAACTCTTCTCTATATGGACCTCCCTCAGCTTTCCCGACAATCTTCCGCGATTTCTATCATATCTACACATTTCTTAATTTCAACATTACCATTAGATCTTACAGTAATATCTCTCTTCGTCCTCACGTAATGTTCCTCGCTCTTTTACAAAGCTTCTTTTAGGCACACTAACGTTGTATGTTCCTCACACACTGTTTCCAAGTAATCAGTAAATTTCCCCCAGTCTTCCAAAGCTCTTTGATCTTTTTGATATCTTATTTTGCCTGTTAATTTGTCTAATTCTATGTAATCCGTAAGCTTTGCCCTCCACTCTTCTAGGGTCGGGACCTCTTTTCCTTTCCAATTTTGGGCCACCAGCGTCCTTGCCGCCGTAATGGCGTATTGGAAAAATTTACAGTCTTTCCTTGTTATGTATTTTCTTATTATTCCTAATAGGAAAATTTCGGGTTTCTTAACAAAGTTGTATCTTAGTATTTTCTTCAATTCGCTATATATTATCCCCCAAAACTCCCTTATTTTACTGCACTCCCACCACATGTGTATGAATGTACCCTCCTTCTCTCCACACCTCCAGCATTTATTACTGATTTTGTACATTCTGGCTAGTCTCACTGGCGTCAGATACCATCTGTACACCATCTTCATTAGGTTCTCTTTTAGGGAGACGCAGGCTGTAAATTTTATGTTTTCATTCCATATTTCATACCAATCGTCTATTTCTATATTATGTCCCAAGTCTCTGGCCCATTGGATCATCGTATCCTTCACCCCCTCATCCATCGTATGCCAATCTAACAGAATTTTATACATTTTTGAGATCACCTTATGCTTGTTATTCACTATTTCTGTTTGAAATTCCGAGTCCCTTTCTCTATATCCTTTTTCCTTTACATCTTTCTTGAACATTTCATTAATTTGGAGGTAATGTAACCAATCATAAACCTGTCCTTTTATTTGTTCATAAGGTTTTATCCTCCATTTTCCCCCTTCCTTCACCACTAATTCTCCATATGTCGCCCAGTTGTCCCTCATGTTGACTTTTTTAACTGCTAACACCTCCAATGGGGATAACCAATGTGGTACTCCTACCTCCAAGATGTTTTTGTATCTATCCCATACTTCCAGCAACGCTCTCCGAAAAATATGGTTTTCAAATGACTTATAGCCCTTTTTCTTCTCTTTCCATAGATGGGCATGCCATCCTGCTCTATTGTCGAATCCTTCTAAATCTAACAATTTTGTGTTTTTGAGGTTGATCCATTCTTTCAGCCAACAGAGGCATGATGCCTCATAATACATCTTGAGGTCTGGCAGGGCAAACCCCCCCCCTCTCCTTTGCATCTATCAATAATTTATGTTTAATTCTTGGTTTTTTCCCCTGCCAGATATACCGTGCGATCAACCTCTGCCATTCTTTGAAGGTCGACGTTCCTTTTAATATCGGTAGCGTTTGGAATAGGAATAACATTTTGGGTAGTATTGACATCTTAATTAGTGCAATTCTACCCCAAAAAGAAAGTTTTAGTTTGTTCCATATTATCAAATCTTTCTTAATTTTATTCCATGTCGGTATATAATTGTTCTGATATAGGTCGATATTTTTTGTGGTCAGCCAAATTCCTAAATACTTCACTTTTTTGACAATTTCAATTCCTGTTTGTTGCTGTAGTTCCTCCATCGCTGATTTCTCCATATTTTTGACCATGATTTTTGTTTTTTTCCTATTTATTATGAATCCCGCCACTTCTCCAAATTTCTCCATTTCCTCTAGTATTTCTGTTGCTGAATCCAACGGGTCTTCTGCCGTCAGCACTAAATCGTCCGCAAAGGCTCTAACTTTATGTTGGTCTTTTCCTACCGTCACCCCTTTTATTCTTTCCTTTTTCCTTATTGAATCCAATAGCACCTCCAAAACCATGATGAATATCAATGGGGACAATGGGCAACCTTGTCTGGTACCTTTAGAAATTTTTATCTCTTCTGATATTACACTATTTACTATCAATTTGGCTCTTTGTTCCGTGTATATCGCCTTTATTCCATTCAGGAAATCGTTACCCATATCTCTCTGTTCTATATTTTTGACTAAGAAGTCCCAATTTACATTATCAAATGCTTTTTCCGCATCCACGAACATTAACATTGCCTGTTTCTCATTCCTGGCAGACAGATATTCCACAATGTTTACAATGTTTCTTACATTGTCTCTCATCTGTCTGCCAGGAAGAAAGCCTGCCTGGTCCTCATTTATAATTTCTTGTAGAACCTTCTTCAGCCTTCCCGCCAATATCCCTGCGAAGATTTTATAATCCGTGTTCAATAGGGAGATTGGCCTGAAGTTTTTAACTTGCGTCAGGTCTGCATCAGCTTTTGGAATGAATGTTATGAATGCTTCTCTCCACGTCTCTGGGATTTCTTTCTCCTTCAAGATCATATTCATCACTTCCTTCATTGGTTGTATCAAAGTTGTCTCCAGTTCTTTATAATACCTTGTTGTAAATCCGTCTGGTCCCGGGGCTTTCCCATTTTTCGATTTTTTTATTACTTCTTTTATCTCATCTAATCCTATTGGGGTGTTCAGCCTTTCTCGTGCCTCTGACGAAATCTTCTGTATCTCTTTCTCCCTTAAATACCTTTCTATTTTCCTTATGTTATTTTTTTCTTTCTTTCTATACAATTGTTTGTAGAAATCCAGAAATCCTTTCCTGATCCCTTTTGGATTGGTTATCTCCTCTCCACCCACTTCTATTTTGTTTATTGTAGTTCGTTCTTTCCTTTCCTTAGTCTGCCATGCCAGCCACTTTCCTGCTTTATTCGCAAATTCAAATTTCCTTTGCCTTAGTCTCTTGATGTTCCACTCAATTTCTTTATTTATCATCATTTCAAACTCCTTTTGCAGCACCTTAATAGTTTGTTTGATTCTGGCATTGTTCGGCTTCTTTATCAGTTTCTGTTCATTTTCCATAATTTGTCTTAGTATTTCCTTCTTTTCTCTTTCTCTGTTTTTTCTTTTAATCGAATTCTGTTGGATGAAATACCCCCTCATCACCGCCTTGCCTGCGTCCCAGACCACACTCCTCTTCGTTCCTTTATCCCAATTATCTTCAAAAAATTCTTTCAATTTCTTTCTGGCCTCGTGTATTACTTTTTGGTCGTCTAGTAAATAGTCGTTCATTTTCCACCTGAACGATCTTTCTTCCAAGCCTTTGATTTCTAATTCCAGAGGGCTGTGGTCTGAGATGACTCTTGGTTGGATTTCTACCTGAGATATTCTTGGCGTCAACTCATTTGAAATCCAAATTTGGTCAATTCTGGACAGTGATTCATTTGGGTCGGAGTAAAAAGTAAATTCTTTTCTCAGTGGGTGTCTTAGCCTCCAAATGTCTGTTAGATTACAGCTCTTTACCATTTCGAAAAAAGAATTGGGTAACTTCCCTTCTTTTGAGTTGCTGTTTCTTAGTCTATCCATTTCCAGGGAGACCACCCCGTTCATATCTCCCATCAGCACTATCTTTTGGTCTGCAAATTCTAATAGCTTGTCTTCCAATTTTTTGTAGAATTCAGATTTATTTTCGTTTGGTGCATAAATACCGACCAGCATTATTTTTTGACCTTGCCAATTAATCTGTATTGCCATCATTCTACCATCCTCATCTTTAAATATTTGTTGGGCTTCAATTTTACTTTTGACGTACATTACCACTCCTCTCTTTTTCTTTTTGTCTGAAGATATAAATTCGTTACCCAGTCTTTTATTGATCAAAATCTTTCTATGACTCCTTGCGACATGGGTCTCTTGCAGACAAATTATATCTAGGTTTTTCTTCTTTAAAAGTTGTTCCACCTTGTTGCGTTTTTTCCTTTCGTTCAAGCCATTCACGTTCCAATTCCAGATTTTTAAAGCCATATTGTCTTAGTTAGATGTGCTTAGATTCCTTCCTCCTCTTCTTCTTCTTCTTCCTCTCTCGCCTCCTCTTCCTCCTGTTCCTCGCCTCTCTGGCCACTCTTCCTTTTTATCTCTTCTCCTCCTGATGCTCCCTTAACTTCCTCGTCTTCTTCTGCCATCAACTCTTTGTATTTTCTTTGAAATTTGCTTATCTCTTGCGGGCTGGTGAATCTGTGCCTTTTACTCTTATAAAAGAAGGAGATCCCCTCCGGGAACTCCCATTTGAATTCTATATTATTCTTTTTGAGAGTTTGGGCTATTGCTTTGTAGGGGTCTCTCCGTTTCAACAGTCTGATTGGAATGTCCTTGAAAATGATTGTGTAGCTGCCATCTATAATTAACCTTTTTTCTCTGTTTTTTTGGAGGACCAGATTTCTCATCTCCCTATCTTTGAAAGTTATAAGACAATCTCCTGGGTATTTCTTAGCTTTGGTCGTTTTGACCCTCATTCTGAAGGCATTCGATATCATATTTGCCATATCGCTTTCCTGAAGATCTAACCATTGCGCCAATTCTACTATGAGCTTTTGTCTAATGTTCTCATTCTGCGTTTCTGGTATACCTCTCATCCTCAAATTTGTTTCCCGTTGTCGGAGTTCACTCATAGAGATGGCATCCCACATCTCTTCTTGGGCTTTGCTAGTCCCCTGGAGTTCCGCCTTGATTTTTTCTTCATCCCGCTTTAATTCTCTTATTTCCAATTTTGTCTTTTTCATCCCTTCTTCTAAAACTTGGGTTCTCTTCGATACCTCCTTGATTTGCCCTTTGAGTTCTCTGACTGTCTCATCTATTTTCCTATCCATTTTTTCTATTCTTGCGTCTATTTGTTCAATTTTTGTTTCTAGATTCTTTTCACTTTGTCTGATCTCACTAAACATTTTTAATATTTCTGATCTAAAATCAGACTCTTGTTTGGACCCCTTTCTTTCTATTGGAGTCCCCCCCTCCCCCACCTTTTTTTGTATATGTGACATTTTAAGATTTTGCTTTAATTTACTTGCACTAAGTCAATTGGACCTAGTAGACCTTCTTTCCTTTTTCACTTCCCACAGAAACCACCTCCCCCCTCCCCCAGCAGGAAAACCAGTTCCAAAGGAGGATGAGGAAATCTAATTTTCGATTTCCACTGTGTCTTTTGTGTTGCAGTTTTTACAAATATTAATCCAGTTTTGGTCTTCTTACTTCTTGCCACCAATTAGGCTAATCCGTTAATTATAGGGTTGGAGCTCCACTTCCAAAGTTCAGTGCCCCTGCTCCCTTTGGTTCTTTCTAAATCTTCTTGCCCCCAAATGGGCTAATCCACCTTTCACTGTGTTTTGAACCTATTTCTTTATCTTCCTGCCCTCAATTGGGCTAATTCCTTCACCTCAGTCGAAGCCACTTTTCGGGAAGCATCAGAGCTCTTCTCTGTCCGCGCAACCCCCTTCCCTTGAGCAGCGTTTTATTCCCTCATTTCTGACTCCATTCCAGTAGATCGGGGGAGTAAGAAAAATAAATAAAAAGTAGTATATTATAGTCTTTCCCCCTCCCGCTAGAGCACTATGCTTCCCGCTAGTGAGGAGAGAGTGGGTACCGCGAACAGTAGCAAGTCTCACAAAAAAGGAGCAGATCTTGCTGGCAAAGGGGAGCAGGTATCACATAAAGGAAAAAGAAAAAAAAAAAAGAGAAGGGCTAGAGCTCCACAGTGATCTGGTGCGGGTTTTCCTCGCGGGAAAGAGAATGGGCAAAACCCACTGGTAATAAACCGCTGTCAGTCACTCCTCCTCTTATCTCCTCCTCCTTCTCCTTCTCACAGTACGTGCTGGCAGCAAGAAAAATAATGGCGTCCCTAATTTCACAAATCTTCTCCCACACAGTGCTTTTCGCCGAAAATCGCGTTTTCCCTTTTCTTTTCCCTCTAACCTACTACTGACTGGAGAAACAACGACCAAGTCCGTCCAGAAGTTATATAGTTATATAGTTTCCTTTTGTTACTTTCCCCGTGCCATGCACATTGCAGGGGAGTTTGGGATGTGGTTTAGGGTTTCATTGCGAGGCAAAACTAAGGTCCAACAGAATTGGCTGGTTCCTGCCCCTCCCCGTTGAACAGGTTGTGTGCTTCAGAACATCTTCAGTGAGCTGTGATTTTGTGAGAGACTTACAATGTTTCCTTAAGTGGAATGTTTTCCCTAAACCTTTGCTGCTTCCCTTCATGGTACTGAATGGAAGGAGGCTTTCTCTAGCATTGGGAAACAGAATGGAAAGCAATCCAGCTACCTAAAACTAAATAATACATTTTCTGCCTAATACTATTTTTATTTTTGAAAATCTGAGGTGCACTATAGGGCAGGAGATTCGGATTTGTCATTCAGACCTTAAAAAATGGGGGAAAGGGGGGGGGGAACTTTAGGGATCAGCTAGTTCCTACCAGATTCTCTTCATCCTAACAAGCCACCTTCTCAGACAGGAGGCCAAACTCATATGCACTTCAGTAGCTCCTACCTGCGAGCTGAGTCTGAATGTGTTCCTGAAAATGACCCTGGAGGAAGCTGTAACCATAGCAGTAGCAATGAGACAATTTATTCCTTTATAAATGGAAACAGAAAAAGTTATTAGCATATCGACCTTGTTAGCTTCAAAAAAATGTTAACCTCTTTCTTGAAGAACTGGATCTCTTCCCCCACCTTTTTTTTTTTTACACATGTGTATGTTCAGTGATAAGTCATTATGACCTACAAATGAGAATTCTTTTTTTTAAAAAAAGAGGAAAAGTTTTAAAATGTGTTTTTGGAATTTAGTTTCCAAAGCTGGTGTGAGCCTATCTTTTGTTCTTGGAACAGAAGTCCTTGGACCCAAGTTGGTTAGGGTCTACAAGAAGCATAAACCTGGTGGGCAGCAAGTGTTAGCATCTCAGCACCAAAGTTATACACTGGCAATCGTCTGCCCCCATCAGACAATTGGCAGAAAATTCTAAATAGGGTTTTGAAGCACATTCCACTAACCATATGTAGGATTCCCCACTGCAGGTGGAATTCCCAACCATATTAACACAGGAAGCTGCCTTATAGTGAATTAGACCATTGGTCCGTGTAGCTCAGCATTGTCCACACTGTGGCTCTCTGGGGTCTCTCCCAACCCTTCAGCATCCTTTTGCTCCATAAATGTTTCACTATTCAAACTCCAATGCAGCTTAGTATGTTCAGAGCCATGGAGTAGATTAGATTGCACCAGGTGTGGTTTCCCCCCTTCCTTCTTCTTAAGCAATACCTCTTCTGGTCAAATGTTTGACCCTATTTTCCCACCTGAACAGTTTTTTTAAAGCATCACAAGTGCCATCCCTGCTTTTGAAATCTGTGTGATTAACGATTTGGGCCCTGTACTTACAAAGCAAGCGGCTGAGTAGTTTTCCTCCTATCCCTTGTTTTCCAGACAAAAGTATGAGTTGTTTTACCTTTGTCCCACCACTTCCCCACTCAGAAAACCTCCTCTTTAGCATTAAATTGGAACAAACATCAATCCGGAGAAAACCTGATGTTTGCTCCGATTCTGCAGGAAATGGCGGGTTTTCCCATGTGGAAAGCAGCTAAGCAAGCGGAAGTGTGGATGAACCTTCTACTTCCTATGTAGAAGCCTGTTCCATGCATAGATGATCTGTAATTTGAGTGGCACTTTGAATTTTGAATTTCTCTTGATCTGTTACCCCATATTTTTATTTTTATTTTAGTTTCACACACTATTCTTGTCCTTAAAAGAAAACGGATCCATAAAAGATGAGCTCTTTTCCTGGCTTTAAAAAATCTTCTTAATTAAAAGTCATCATTTCCCACTTTGGCAACATGTGTCAAGCTGTAGGATTTTTTTTGGAAAGGATTATTACTAGCGCAATACTTCCTGGAGCATGACTTCTCTGTAATATCCTTTAACAATCAATTAAGCTTGTAACAAAGCCTGAGATGGACTTGATTCCTTCAAATTTGGGCTCAGATCTTTTGAGGGAGGGAGGGAGGAACTTAAAACTGTTTCAAAGGAGGGCAACTGAGAAGCAGCAATATGACAACAGATTAAAAGTTTAGGTTTATGCTAATGTAAGCTCCATGTAATTGAACACATGTGGAAGGTAAGTTGCAATGAGTGGCATTCAACAGGTTAACTCTCTGATAGTCTGTGTAGATGCTTGAACCAGCTTAGTTAATACTAATCCTTCTAGGCTGAGTCCTTTAAGGAGTTAATTGTGTTTGGGTATAAAAAGGACTTTTGAATTATGGTGCTGGAGAAGACTATTGAGAGTCCCATGGACTGCAAGAAGATCAAACACATCCATTCTTAAGGAAATCAGCCCTGAGTGCTCACTGGAAGGACAGATCGTGAAGCTGAGGCTCCAGTACATTGGCCACCTCATGAGAAGAGAAGACTCCCTGGAGAAGACACTCATGCTGGGAAAAATGGAAAGCACAAGGAGAAGGGGGTGACAGAGGACAAGATGGTTGGATAGTGTTTTCGAGGTTACCAGCATGAGTTTGACCAAACTGCGGGAGGTAGTGGAGGACAGAGGTGCCTGGCGTGCTCTGGTCCATGGGGTCACGAAGAGTCGGACACGACTAAATGACTAAACAACAACAAAAACATAAAAAGGACAGTGGTCTTAAGTAGAAGAAACTACAGGTCGTGAGCTTCCCTTATAGGCCATTGCTATATGGCATTGGAGTTATCTCTCTTGCCCAATAGCCAGTCTTTCAAAGTCACCTGTGCAAAAGTTTGGTGACATCATAATATGTAAAGTCCTAGTGATAATGTATAATTTTAGAATATCTAACTGTGAAGATACACAGAATGAAAGTGTTTAAGATCAGTGAGAAAGAGGAGGATTGGTTTGAGAAGATATTGAATTATTTGGGTAGGTTTGAACAATTTGGGGGCAATTAAAATGTTAAAAGTTAAATAAACCTTGTGGATGGAGGAGTATTAACGTATTTAAAATTGTACATATGATTGATTTGAATATGTTATTATTATGTATACCCAATGTACCGGTCGCCTGGGGGGTTTCACTGTTTGTGTTTTGGTTGTTGGTAAAAATAAAAATGTTAAACATTAAAAAAAGTAAAGTCCTGGTGCTTTTTCCCCTGGGGGGATGCAGGGGTACGCATAGCCCTAAACATTCTGTGAATCTTTTGTCCATTTGCTGTATTTATTTCCCCCGATTTGAACTATAAAATGGTGATTTTCTTGAGTCAAAATGAGAGTACCCCTGAACATTTTTTTAATAGAAAAAAAGCACTGTAAAGTCCTTTAGTGCCTCTGCTTAGAGAAGAATATTCCAATGCCAGTCATAGATGGAAGGAATAGGAGGAGTGCTCTTTTGGAAGAGACTTCTCAGCAACTCAAAGGGTTGTGAGAGCTTTGTGGCTGCTTTTATGAAACAATGAGAAAACCCATCAGACCCAGCTTTTGAAACGTATTTTTGGACTGGACAATTTTTATTTCATCCTATTGCTTCCAAATGCACATTATTAATAACTGCAGTAAGGAGAGACCCCAAAATGGCACCGCTTAGCCAGGGAAGAAGGGGTGAGGGAAGATATATACAGTGGTGCCCCGCAAGACAAATGCCTCGCAAGACGAGAAACTCGCTAGACGAAAGGGTTTTCCGTTTTTTTGAGTCGTTCCACAAGACGAATTTCCCTATGGGCTTGCTTCGCAAGACGAGATGTCTTGCGAGTTCTTGCGAGTTTGTTTCCTTTTTCTTAAAGCCGCTAAGCCGTTAATAGCCGCTAAGCCGCTAATAGCCGCTAAGCCGCTAATAGCCGTGCTTCGCAAGACGAAAATACCGCAAGACGAAGAGACTCGCGGAACGGATAAATTTTGTCTTGCGAGGCACCACTGTACCTTGTCTCATGGGTGGGCCGGCCCTGAGTGTGCAGCTATTTCGTACCAGATTGGTAAATAGCTTGGTTCACTACCAAAGCAAACTTGGCGGCACCCCCTTCCTGGCAACTTCAGCCAGGCCTTGGAGAAAACCCATTTTGAAGCCCTGGAGAGCTACAACCATTTAGTGTAGACTACAGGAAGCTAATGTGGCACCCTCCAGTTGTTGTGGACTCATACAACTCCCATTAACCCTAACCACTGGCCATCTTGGCTAGGGCTGATTGGATATGTAGTCTACAACTTCCCAAGGGAACCATGTTGACTATCTCTGATATAGACAATGCTGAGCTAAATGGCCATCTAGTCTAGATGCAGTATAAGGCTGTTTCCTCTGTTCCTAGCACAAATTATGGACGTTATAGACGTTCCACACACTGAGTTTTTCAGGGAACTTCCTTAAGTATCACCTCATTTGTATGGTAAGTATGTGCCATCTAAAATCAGCACGTTTTGAGTTTGTGTGTATAGTCACGTCCTGAAAAATTGCATCCAACTGATAATGCTTACGGCCTCTCTTGCTCTTTTGCATTCTGTTGCATTCTCCCTTGAACCTGTAAAATGATCCTCGATTTTTAATCCCTTAAAGTGTGACTGAAGTGAAAATGCCTTGAAATTCAGTATAAAAGCAAATTCCCTCACAACATTGCTCATTCAACTGTTGCAGTGTTCTGGTGCTCTGTGTTGAAGAAATATGTGAAATTGGTTTGCATATACTTTGACCCCTTTTCCCTTGGAATCATAATCCTTCTCTGTGTAAATGATTGTAAAATGTTTCATGATACACCACGTTGAGGGAAGCCGTATAAAATAATTTGCAATTGTAAAACACTGCAGTTGGCCAAACTGCCTGCGATAATAGAAGGAAGGCCAATTACTGAACCATAATGAAAGGCAACACCTCGCTCAGAAAGGCATTAGCTTTTCGAAAGAGGGTCTCCACCCTCTAATAAGAGGAGAACGATAGGCAAATCAAAATGGGAAATCAAGAACTGTTACGATGCATTTGTCATAGTGACAGGAAGAAAATGTATTTTAGAAGCAACATTACTGATGCAAAGCCTTCATCATGAAGAATCCAGAAAGCAAGTGGTGTGCACAAAAGGCAATCATCAAAACTTCATACCTTCTCTCCTCAGCAATACCTATCATTCAAAAAGAATAACACCAACAGAAGCACATTGGAATAATCGCTGAGCAGCTCTGCTGCAGTAGTATCAATCAATGTCTGTTTCGCAGCGTAATCATAGAGTTATAGGGCTAGAAGGGGTGTGGAGGATAAGAGCACACAAGTGGTCCAATAGCTCCAACAGAGCCCCACTGTCGATCTCAGTAATCAGTTTACAAATATCTCCCTCCTCCTCCTCTCAAATCATACTAGGGTTTCCTGCCTATTTCCATAGGCCTGAGCAAGATAGTCAATTGGGAAAATCCTGCGTGGTGAGATTTTAAAATTCTGCTTTAAGCTGACGGAATGATAAGGCGTTACTCAAAACTAAACAGAAATAAACAAAATCTACACGAAATAAAGTGTCTGGCATCAAAACCAAATGATGCTAATATTTGCACATTATGCAGAAATACTTCTGAAGCTATCACCATTTGAGAAATTATTGTGTTCTTGAAGCTCAGGAGTTAATCTCTTGATATAAGCTTCTCATTAACCATCTGCTTGTGTAGCCCCAGCTGCCAGATGACTTGGGAAAGTTGTCTGGGAGAAAACCAGGACGGGGAGGTATCTGGAAACAGGGAGTGTGCCTTTCAAATCGTGCCATCTATTGCTTCTGGTGGAGCCGCCAATGATCCTGGGATTCTGTGCAAGAAATTATGAAAGAGATATTATTCACTGGATCCCTCCCTAATGGTCCTCAAATAGTGCTACTTATCTGTACTTTGATCCTGGCCCAATGAGCTCATTGGCGATGAAGACATCTCTCTTTATTCTGAAAGTTATGAGAACCAAATTAGATAAAACATGGAACTCACATAAGTGAAGTAGTGGCTGCACAAAGCATGAGTGCTCTTTGTCGTTGGGAAGCTCTCTTATGAAATCAGGCAGGAAACAGGTCAATCAGGTGGTGTCCTTCTCCTATACTGTTCCCAACACATCCTTCTTTTGTAGGATCTTAAAGGGAGTGGAATGAAGATTAGCAAGTCAATAGTCAAAGGAGGTGGAAGTCATCTGCACCATCCCATGCAGTTCTATTATGTGCCCCCAAAGCCACTTCCGCCCTATGGAGGAGGTGGGGTTGCGGGCTTCACAGCCCCTCCACACATGCGGTGGGTGGAGCTGACCCCCTGCACGATTGCGGGGATTCCTGGCTGCGTCACCCCCTAGTCGGCCAATCAGCTGGCTCAGGGGGCGTGGCCTGCCCTATTTAAGGCAGGATGTGGCTGGGGATCTCCCTCTTTGCCGCTCGCCAGCTGTTCCTGCTTTCCCACCTTCCCGCCCTATAAGGTTTTTATTCCTTGACCTTGCTATGGACCTTGTTTGGTCGCCGTTAAGGGGCCTGGTAGGAATTTTTCCACTTGGCAAATTGACACCACCCACTTGGTTTTTGTTCCTGCGTTCCTACATGGGAGAGTTACAGAGCATATTTCTGAGGTTTGAGAAGCCCTCCTCTGCCCAACAAGTTCCATGCCAGACACGATGTTAGTGAACTTAAGAAGTGGGGATAAAATCCTGCTCCACGGAAGTGTATCGCAAACTTACATTATCAGCCGTCAGAACTTCACCAGAGGGTTCAGTGCAGGACAAAATGGAAATTTCTTAATGCCATCAAACTACTTTGAAGCATGGTTTTTGTAACAGGGTTGTATATTGCACAAGAGTTCTTTGCCTGGAAAAGTTTCTTGTTTATATGCATACCTATTACCGCTCTATGGCATCCTGTTAATTGTGTTGTAAATAAAGGGCTGCCCGCGCTCCCAACTCGAGAAGCCGCATTAATTTTATTAGGAGAGAAAAACAGCACATTTACCAAAATGACATCACATTTGTTAGTTGCCTGAGGCTTTTCATTATATTTGACTTCATAAAACAGAATACTTAGCCTTCTGCCAGAATTAGCCGCATGATATACACAGCACAGTAAGTCGGCAGTGCTCAACTCCTTCATTCAGGAGAAGGAAGCAAATCAGGCTGTTTAGGAGTACATCAAATTGCATGGCATCTTTACTGCACATTTCTTTTGGTGAGTGCACCTTATTTTAACTCGGAATTACAGCCTCTGCGGCCCTCGCATCCTTTTTTCTTTGCCTCATCAGGATTCATCATCTATTTCAGGTTGGTCCAGGCAAATTACTGGGATGAGGAAAGAATGTATATCCCACCTTTCTGCAAAGGTACGGGAAGCGGTTTACGCAAAATGACACTTTGCAAAAGAAGATAAAAGCACAAGATTAAAAGCAAAATTGAAAACTCAGCCTAAATGTAAAACAAAGTAACAAGCAAAACCAACAGCAGTTTAAAAGAAACATGCAGCAGTTTGAAGACTGGGAGCCTTGGAATTGAACTCACCTCCCCTGGCTCCTGACTGCGTTAACCAGGGCTCTCCATAACCAAGATCTGCCACTAAGATCTTAGACGATTCCATGGTGAAGAAAGGATCTCATTGGTTCTGGGTCCCACGGCAACCTGGAAGTACCGGAAAGGGTTACTTCTGGGTTTTGCTGCTCGCGCATGCGCAGACGCACAAAATGATGTCATGCGCATGCGCAGAAGCAGCAAATCACGACCCGCGCGTGCACAGACGCGGGTTGCGTTCCTTTCAGGTTGCGAACGGGGCTCCGGAACGGATCCCGTTCGCAACCAGAGGTACCACTGTAATTGTGTTCATATACTCCTCAGGGTTTCAGGATTTGGTTTGTATCCTTGAGTTCAGAATATGTCTGATCAATTCCTTCCTTTTAACATATCATCTCTTATTTAGCTTCCTTTTGGGAAGCTCAGGACAAAGCTCTCCCATTTTATTCTCACAATAACCCTGTCAGGTAGGCGAGATGGAGCTAAAAATCGCCAAGCAAGCAGTATTTGAATTCAGTCTCAAGAAGCAAGTGAATATACCACGCTGGGTCTTAGACGTACCATAGCTTCTCCTTCTGCAAAGGGGAGAATAACATGTTTAATTTAACCTTTTAGCACAATGTCAGATATTGATAGATGCTTTAAATGAGTATCGGAAGTACTGATCTTTCCAAGCACCAAAAATCCATCTAAGTAATAAGCCACTGAGTTCCTTATCTGAATCAGGCCCACAGTTTATATTGCTTATCACTGCTGCTCAGGATCCACTTTTTTAGGTGGATATAGTAAAAGGTCTTTTCATGGGCATTCTTAGCACTTTTGTTCCCGGCAGTGCTCTTCAAGTAGTGCAAACTGCATCAAAATCAATAAAATCCAATCAGCAATTTTATTCATGTGACCAGCAGTTACAGATAACTTAATATTATTTACTGTAAAAACACAGGGTAAGAGACCTGCTGGGTCAGAGGAAAGTCCATCTCCTTCAACCTTCTGCTTTCAGCCATGGCCAACTAGTTGTTTCTAAGGACCTCCTAAAGCACGCATGATGAAGACAACATTTCTTTCCACTGGTCCCCAACACCTGCTAGTTAAGAACAGAACTACACCTCTCAACCCAGAACTTCTGTTTAGCTTTTACTGTTGATAGATGAGGAACCAGTGATGAATTGTTGCAATGCAAATTGCCCCTGTTCACTTTCCATTCAACCTCTTCTGGATTTGTAAGTTCAGCACCATCGTGGTGAACATGGAAAATAACAAAAGCATTATGGGAAATGATATAAAATGAGTTGAAAAAAATGTTTAAAATAACCTTTGTGGAGGGAAAACAGAAGCTTTTCTATTAGGAATTGTAGGTGCAGAAATACCAAAGGAGCAGAAAAGACTATTTATGTACGCGACGACGGCAGCACTTTGGGCCCAAAGATGGAAGGAAGGTAAAGCCCCAACTAGAGAAGAATGGTTGATGATGGACTACACCGAAATGGCAAAAATGACAGGGAAGATGAGAAATCAAGAAGATAGGAACTTGACTAAGGAATGGGGAAAATTTATAATTTACCTTGGAGAACATTGGCAAAAACTTTGGCAGGACTGTAACAACGCTTGTAACATAACAAGAACCATGGGAAGTCCAAGGATTCAGGGAATCCTTTATGTGTATGATTATGAATACTATTTGAATATAAATGTAAATTGGAAAAATTAATTTAAAAAAAGGGGGGGGAGGGGGTTCAGCCCCATCAACACCATTCTGTCAACAGCCCAGGCCCACAGATCATGCTCAGTCCTTAGTGGAGTGTTTTTGAGGTGTTTCTTACTGTTAAACTTTCTTGGAGGTACCTCTTCTCTTTTTTGTGTTAGCAGCGCCATTTTGACTAAATAAGTGGGCACTGTCCTCTGAAGATCAGAAACAGAATGAAAGCATGTGACCACCACATCTTTGGTACAACATCTTTGGTACATTCCCAGAAATCATGTTTAATGCTCTAGTTCATACAGTTAAAGAAATAACTTCGAAAGCATTTCTATTTTTCCTTCTTCCATTAAACCAACTATCAAAGTGTCTACAACATCTTACTTGAACTGAATTACAGGCAATCTGAGCAGAGAAAGGGACAGAATTGATGCAGTGGGAGACAGTGAAAGCAAACTGCCTTCACTCTAAGTCAGCGGTTCTCAACCTGTGGGTCCCCAGGTTTTGTTGGACTACAACTCCCATCATCCCTGAGCTCTGGCCCTGAGCTCTGGCCTAGTCCAACAACATCTGGGGACCCACAGGTTGAGAAAGGCTGCTCTAAGTGGCTGGTGGCTGCTATTTCCTCCTCCTCCTCCCCAAATGCCTCATTTTGAGAGGCACACAGGGGGGAAATGGTGCACTCACTGTTGAATACATAGGCACCAACTTGAACAAAATATTAGGGGGGATTTAGTTATAGGTCCATGGGATGTGGGTGGCGCTGTGGTCTAAACCACTGAGCCTAGGGCTTGCTGATCGGAACGTCAGTAGGGTGAGCTCCTGTTGCGCAGTCCAAGCTCCTGCCAACCTAGCAATTCGAAAGCACATCAAAGTGCAAGTAGATAAATCAGAACCGCTCCGACGGGAAGTTAAACAGCATTTCCGTGCACTGCTCTGGTTTCGCCAGAAACGGCTTAGTCATGCTGGCCACATGACCCAGAAAAACTGTCTGCAGACAAACATTGGCTCCCTTGGTCAGTAAAGCGAGATGAGCGCCGCAACCCCAGAGTCGTTCGCAACTGGACTTAACTGTCAGTGGTCCTTTACCTTTTTAGTTCTATGTACAGTGTGATGCTTAAATAATAATACAAATGTGATGCTTAGACAATATGCGGGTGGCAAATCTATTTTTTAAGATGTGAAGTCTGGTGAAAAATCTATATACATTTAATCAGTGATTTTTCCTCTAAACTAACTTCTCTCTGTACTTTTAAAATTGTAATTTGCAAAGTCCTAAAACGTGCTGCACAGATCTCACAACAGAAGGAACCATTTGCAAAAACATAAATGCAGTGGTACCTTGGTTCTTGAATGTAATCCGTTACGGAAGTCTGTTTGACTCGCGAAACTGTTCGAAAACCAAGGCGTGGCTCCCGATTGGCTGCAGGAACTTGCTGCACTCAAGCGGAAGCCACGTTGGACGTTCAGCTTCCGAAAAATGTTCGCAAACTGGAACACCTACTTTTGCAGCGTTCAGGAACCAATTTGTTTGGCAACTAAGTCGTTTGGGAACCAAGGTTCCACTGTAAATTCTATTTGAAACAGAATTGGGAAAAATAACAACAGAGACTTCCAGCCACATGTTTCCTTCCTAATAATAATAATAATAATAATAATAATAATAATAATTTATTGCAGTTGGAGACCAGCTTGTATTTCCTTCCTTCCTTCCTTCCTTCCTTCCTTCCTTCCTTCCTTCCTTCCTTCCTTATTAAATCTTTATTTCTATATTACAAGATAAGGGCTTAGAAATTTACCCTGATTTAACACCTTGTTAAGCATCACTTAACCTCCTAGCATTCACTGAATATCTCTGTCACGTAGGCTAGCTTTTGCCTAATAATGTCACAATTAAGGAGCAGTCATTGCCATTCAGTATCATTAGGTTAAATTGGTTTCTTGGGAGAAGTCCTGGTAAGGCAGCCATCCTGGCTAACTGCTATTCAATTACATGGGAAGGCTTGTATGAAAAAGATACTCAGGAACGGGCAGAGAAGCAATGCTGTACTGTATTTATGCATCCCTTATTTCTTGGCCTTTTATTCGTAAGAGAATCACAAAACTGTAAATTGTGCATAATTTTATAAACCTCAGCCATGTCCTTCTCTGTCAACTTCTCCTCTAAGCCGAAAAAAAAGCCCCAGACATTATAACCTTTGCATGAACCTTTGCTAGACCAGGCACTCCCAAACTTGGCCGTCCAGCTGTTTTGGGACTACAGTTCCCATCATCCCTGACCACTGGTCCTGTTAGCTAGGGATGATGGGAGTTGTAGTCCCAAAGCAGCTGGAGGGCCGAGTTTGGGGATGCCTGTGCTAGACACATCAAAGAAGCATTTCAGTTAAAACACGTTGTAAACTTTATGTGAGAAATCAGGTTGGCAAAAACAGAACTCCACACTGCCATCTGGTGCCACAGTCTTATAATGCATAAACAACGCATATAAAGCACTTTTTCTTTGCCAATGTAGCTGAGTCCCTGATCACTTTTATAGTAACCAGTAATATACATATAGCTGCCTTTTAACAGGAATTCCCGTATTTAAAACAATTCATTTCATTGCTGGAACATACTGTACGTGCCTAGCATAGGCATAATGCCAATGTGCAGTTAATTCCACTTTACCAAAAACTTTGTGGACTTTGAAGACACTTGAACTCAGGACGAAAAGGAGAAACGTGCTAAGAGGAAGGCACGCTTGGCAAACCCTCACCATGATCAACTCGCGCCCGGAAACCTATGTCCCCTCTGTGGAAGGACGTGTGGATCCAGAATTGGCCTCCACAGTCACTTACGGACTCACTGTTAAAACTGTTTTCATGGAAGACAATCTTACTTGGCTACAAGTGATCTCCAAAGAAGAAGACATGTCTAGCATAGGCATGATGCCAATGTGCAGTTAATGCCACTACATGCATTAACAAATCCAGTAATGTCCTCATCAATATCATTCTACAAGAATTTAATTTAATGTATCTAAGGAGCACAAATTCTATCAATATCTGAGATTCACGGCAATCATGCAAATTTATATAGATATTGGCTTTGTGGCCAATATTTCATCAGTAATAACTACATAATAGATAAACGCAAGAATTCTAAAGCTCATTGGAATACTTTTAATGTGAACTGACCTTTGGTATTGATTGCAATTCCTTCTGATGCTTGCTTTAAAAATAACTGGAAGGATTAATGAGTTCTTGTAGCTTTTAGACCAAGCCGGGTGCTCCTGGTTATATAGATCTTCTTTTCTGTCCTGTGAGATGATTAAAACAAATTATAGCCCTGCATAGGATATTAGCAAATGCCTTTAAAAGAAAAGAGAGAAGAGAAGGCCTAGTTCTCATGGAGGCGATAACCCTGTGGGATGGTGGCACCATTTTGTACTGCAGGGGAAGGCTCTAATAACTAATGTTCCTTCATAAAGGAGAGGTATTAGAGGTTTAACCCTTCTACAATCTGAACAGACTCCTATATCACCTTACATATTACAATGGCCTGGTTCACATGCAGGGATGGCGGGGAAGATTCAATTCTGTTTACATTTGAAGGCAAAACTGATGTCTAGCCTTGACCTTGGCATGGAGCCCTCAAAGTCGGGCTTTTTTTCAGTCAGAACTCACTGAAACTCACTTCTAGCACCTCTCAGGAGACCACCATTATAAAAGAACAAGGGAGGCATTCATGGTGCGTTCCAGCACCTCTTTTTCTAGAAAAATAGCACTGCCTCAAAGGATAAACCAAACACCTCCACATCCCTGGAACGCCATCTTATCTCATCGCTGGAAGTTTTCTCATTCACACTAAGCCATAGTTTGGCTTAAAGTTTTGTGTGAGCACAGCCATATAAAAGACACAAAAGAAGGGAAAGGGGTAGACCAGTGGTGTCCAAACTTTTTTCAAAGAGGGCCAGATTTGATGAAGTGAAGGGCCGTGAGGGCCGACCAAACAGTCAACCACAGTTGTTGACCTTTTTTTTTAGGATTTTACCCCAGGATTAAACCGACCAGCGGGCCGGATTAGGCCCCCAAAACGGACTTTGGACATGCCTGGGATAGATAAAGCAGGGGACATGCTTTTGTTTGCGTTGAAGATATTTCTCATCAGTTTCATGGCATTACCTCATCATCATCACTTTTAATTTGTATACGGTCTTTCTGTCTTACAATACCCAAGGTGGTTTACAAGCCGAAGAAACAAAGAATGTACACCTTATAACAATCTAATGCAACACAAAAATGTGATAATAAAACATAACTTTAAAACCTATATCAAATAAAGTAACATTCAACAGTCAATAGAATAGTATAGAGTAATATTAATTATCAGCATATAAAAATTAAACAGAAATTGACTCTGAACAATGACAATAAACAATTTCTAAGCTACAATCAATAATAAATGGCAAGCCACAGTGCGTATAATAATAAAATACAAATTGAGAAGCAGAGACTGGAGGGTGGGGCAAGGCAGGTGGAAGAAGGCCTTGCCTGATGAAGTCTCTCCCCTCACAGTTTTTTCTCCAACTCACCTCAACTGACCCTGGAGTCTTTTCTTATAAGGAAGACACTGGAAGCAAGCAACTGACAGCAAGTCAGCAGTGTAATTGATGGGACTGTCAATGCTTGATGTTGTGTGCAGGTTAATTAGTTCTAATTCTTTAAAATTTTGCAGGGATCTTTTTAAAGGTTACATCTCCTGTGAGCTTCATGGGAATACTCAGGGACAACAGAAGTGAGTTTTATATTGGTCCAGCTTTCATGGTGCCTAGCACAAAAGAATCCTAGACCTATTTGTCTCCACTTTGGTCAGTTCTATGCCCTCCCAAGGGATAGGTATCCCTACAAATTTCATCCACATCTGTTTAAATTGCTACATTGTGATTTTCACATTAAAATCAGTGGGAAATGCAACCATAGCTTCCTTTACAAATTGAAGTGACCATGCAAAGTGGGAATGATATGAAGCAGCCTCGGCCCACAAAGCAACAAAACCAAGTGGTTTCCCTAACAAAGCAATGGAGTACGAACTAGTTTTTGAGGACTATTATTTTTTTGCACACTCCTATGTGAGACTATAAAGGTCAGCACACTGATTTTTCATGAGATTCTGCAGTCAAGAGTCTACTTCAGTCTCTTCCGTGTCCACCCCACCCATACCAGCCCTTTTCTAAATTAAAAGATTTCTTCATTGGGAATCCCATCTCCTTATCATCAACTGCATAAACTCAACCCGCTTTTGACAATAGTTACCTGCAAGACGTTCAAACCTCTCCATTCTTAAGGAAATCAGCCCTGAAGATCCTGAAGCTGAGGCTCCAGTACTTTGGCCACCTCATGAGAAGAGAAGACACTCTGGAAAAGACCCTGATGCTGGGAAAGATTGAGGGCACAAGGAGAAGGGGACGACAGAGGACAAAATGGTTGAACAGTGTTCTCGAAACTACTAACATGAGTTTGACCAATCTGCATGAGGCAGTGGAAGACAGGAGTGCCTGGCGTGCTCTGGTCCATGGGGTCACAAAATTCGGACACGACTAAACGACTAAACAACAACCACCTCTTCTCCTATGCATCAAATGTCACTTGGGGGATTCTCTAGACAACAGCCATGCCCTAGGAGTCATTCACAACATACAGGCTGCTTTCTCAGAACACGCTACAAATTCTCCTCTCCCCGCTGATATCAACATTCTCTTTCTAGTCCAACTTCTTCATATTTTATACCATATATACAGGGATGTGCTGCCTCAGGAGAACTTCTTCTGACCCAGATATAAAATCTCTCTTTAGAAAGCAGAGATGCATCCATCATGCTTCCAGTACATTTATAAACCATGAAAAACCATATTTTTCATTTCAAATTTATATGCAACACTTTGGTTTGCTGTTTAATACTAGCAAGTATGTGCATGCAGAAGAATATGGATTTATAATAGGGTTTTTGGGGGGTTTTTTTGCGAGTTTGCCTGTATATATTTCTTCAACTTTCAAGTCGCAACACAGTTCCCCTCTGAATGGAGGAGTCTGAAAATGGCCCAAGTCTGTATTGTATGTGTGTTAAAAGCTGGAAAAATATCAGATGTTTTCCACAATGTACAGAATTCTGTTTTATCTTTTAGAGACATCCATTCCTTTGCAAATATACCGCAAGCCATGCTCAGTCACCTGTTGCAAACACCAGGCAATGAAACAGTGCACAAATAAATTGTACAATGCACACATATATTATATGGTTTCCGGACATGATCCAGTCAAAGTTAAGCATGTTTATGTCCCATTGATTTCAATAGGGGAAAGTTAAATGCCTACTTGACTTTCCTAAGAAAATCAATGAGAGTTAAAAGTGACTAACATTGACTTAATTGTGCCCTCCCTTCCCCTTGAAAGGCAACTTTTTGTGATTTTTATTTTATTTCTATAGCTATTTTCTTGCTTCACACATGATGGTCTCCCATTTTGGGGACACTTCTCTACAAAAGCGAGTAAATTGTTATTTCAATGAAGGTCTAAATCATTCTTGTTCATTAGGTGAGTATTGCATGCCAAGGCTCCGTGACCCGCGGTCCCCTAGTGCATGAATAAAACACACAAACCAGCAGATTCTGGTTTATGGGTTCAAACAGGCCACAACTTTATTGGTTACAGATGTGAGCGATTTAGCATTGGGTGAAGTTAGACTATATCTTGACTCCTGTCTGTCTGCTGGGAGTCCAACTAAGGGTAAACCACCAATAAAGGAGCCCTAAGACTTAAATCAGGGATGTGGGTGGCGCTGTGGGTTAAACCACAGAGCCTAGGACTTGCCCATCAGAAGGTCAGCGGTTCGAATCCCTGCGACGGGGTGAGCTCCCATTGCTCGGTCCCTGCTCCTGCCAACCTAGCAGTTCGAAAGCCGAGTAAGATTGTCTTCCATAAACACGGTTTTAACAATGAGTCCAGTTAGCAGTTTTGCAGCCATAGTCAGTACCTCTGTGTATCTGCCTTTGGAGGATAGCGTCAAATGATGAAGTGGGCCCTACTGCGCAAAAAGATTATGCCATAATAAATCTCTTAGGCTTTAAGGGTACTACATAAATCTTCTAGGATTTTCCAGAATGTTTAATAACTGAAGCAATGTTCCATATTGCATTTACATGACATGGGAGCGCTCTTACATCCGAGAATGAATGCAGGCTACTTACTCTGGAGTAAGCAAGTAGTCTGGTTAATGTTGTTGAACATCTGAATCAACCTTCTCTAAAAAGCTAATGTATAAAGTGAATAGAGAACATTGGTGGGTGAAATTGGGTGTTTAAGCTTCTGCACTAAATTTCTGTTTCCGCAAAAAGAAAAAAAAGAATCCATCTGAAATCTATCAAAAGAAGCATGTTTTAACAGGAATACCTGACTGTATGAGCTTTTTGCAGCAATAGCTGCATTTGCAGCAGACTTTTGAAAGGCTTTAATTGTAGCCTACAATTTACAAGTCGTCATTAGCGTTTTATGTTAACCAGGGAGAAGGAAATTGAAAAGTTGAAAGGGAAGAAAAAGCTCAAGAGGCATGTGGTTGAACAATGAAATTAAATGGAAATAATTTCAATCTTTTGACATTTCTGGCAGCTGAGAATGCACTAAGAAGAAGAGTGAACATTATTCTGTGACTAACACCTTTTGTGGGTACACAACACACACTACTAACATTCAACAACATAACCCCTTTGTAAGCTGGGGATGGGGAACCTCAGGCATGGAGGCCAAATATGACTCTCTGAGATTTTCTGTACATCCCTCTGGACTCTCCACAAGCTATACCTATCTCCAGCCATGCTCAATGTCCTCCTTGAGTGCTTTTGCTTGGCTGGACTTTGTGCTTGAACTCTGATCATGTCTGGATGGAGAGGTGCATGCATGGCAGTGTTTCTCAAACTTTTTTCAGAATAAAAATTTGCTCTCCCGTCACAATTTTTTTTAATGCATAAGAAATGCATTGGAAAACGAAAAAGAAAGAACTTCTAGCAATGCTTGATTTATAACATAGGCCACAGCTACTTTATAATATGATCACGGACCTTCCAAGTGTCCCCATTTTCCAAGAACAGTCATGGAGTTACAGAAGCCATCCCGGTTTCTGATTCAATCCCGGAATGTGCCGCTTTTCCTTAGGACGTGCCTATTTTCATCAGAAAAATGTTGGAGGGTGTGGAGTTATGGGATCCCCAAGCCACATAGATACAACCTTTAGAAGACACCTGAAGGCAGTCTTGTATGGGATTTTTTTTTTAATCTTTACTGTTTTATTATGTATTTATATATGTTGGAAGCTGCCAAGAGTGGTTGGGGCAACCAAGTCAGATGGGTGGGGGATAAATAATAAATTTATTATCGTTGTTATGGAATAGAATGTCCAAAATATAAAACGTTGGAGGGTATGTGATCATGGAACACCCAGAAAGTATAAAGCAATGCAGCCACATAAGAACATGAATCATTCCCAAAATATAATTATAAACAAGCCTCTAACATCTGTACCTTAAGTACGTATACAGACTCAATGAGAGGTGCAAGCTGCCAGGCAATCTCATCTGTATTAGGTCTAATTTGAGACAAACTCTAATCTGATCAACACAAAGAAGCCCTTCTCTTTTCTGATTTTTCATATTTGTCAGCGTTGAAAATCCCTGTTCACAACAAAATGTTGTAGAGAGCTGTAGAAGAATAGCTAATGCTCATGAAGAGAGGTGTGGATACTGTTTTCTGGTTGTATATCCCTGCCAAAACATTTTAATATTATTCTATACTACGATGAAATGTTTACAGGTTTCTTTGATTGTCCTTGAATCTTCCTGCCATTCTTGCCGCCTTCTCCTTCACACCATCAGTGTGGTGTGCCACACCCTTTGATAAACATTGGTCAGTAGAGGACGTTGATAATATGCCACCCTCTGTGAGGCCATTTGATGCCCTCTGTCCACCACCCTAGTTGTGCCAGCTTAAGCTGAGCTTTGGGAAGGAGGCGCAAGGCTCTGGCAGGGTCCAAGAGCCCTCCTACTTCCTTCGCAAAGCCGAGCAAGCACTTGCCCAGCTTTGGGAAGGAGGAAGAAGTCTAGGACCATGACAGTGCCCTCACATCTCCTTCCTAAAGCCGAGCAAGCATTTACTGGGCTTTGAGAAGGTGCCTTCCTTGGCTATGTGCCCAGTGCAACCACACCACTTGTATGGCCCTAAAGCTGCCTCTGCACTGGTGTATAGAAACCTCTAATTTTTGCATGGCTGGAGGGTAGCCTTCTGTCATGAACTGGCAGGACAATGGGGAGGAGGAAGAAGATCCCAGCAAGGGGTGTAGCTGGGACTGGGACACACCAGGGCAAACTGGGGAAGGGGAAGGAGAGGTTAGTGTAGAAACTACTCATGAGGTGTCAGAGGATGATGAGGGGATGGGGGTCAGTCCACAGGAGTCAGAGCAGCAGGACCTATCAACAGAGGCAAAGGGGCCCATGTCTCCATGAACACAGTGGGCTCTGAAGAATAGGGAGCAGTGACCGGGGTGCTCCAGGAGGCTGAGGCAGGCAAGCCCCCAAAGCCCAGCTCCCTAGCTGGCCAAGTGGAGCTTACTAGTTCTGGGAGGAGAGATGTGATGCCTCAGCTAAAATAGGCGCGGGGCAGGTGAGTGTCACATGACTCAACAAGCCCAGATGCTGCAATCAGCATGCAAAGGACAAAAGGGAAGCAGAGCTGAGGTGCTGTGCCTGCTCAACTGCCCATGTTGGTGGACCTCAGCTTGGATGCACCAGGATCTCTGCGGGACTGTGCTTTGGGCTGGACTCTGGACTGTATCCTGGCTGCTGGACTTCAGACTTGGCTTCTTGGATGGACCCTGGACTGTGTTTCCTGACCTTTGGACTTTGCTTGTGTGGATCAACTCTCGGAATTTGAACTTTGGGCTTGGCATACTGACTTGCTGCCAGGTAGGCCAGTCTGACTAGGCAATCTGAGCCTGGGCCTGAAAAAGCTCCCTCACCCCTGGTTTGAAGCCTAGGCCACAGACCAGGAAACCATGCTTACATTGCACTGTAAGCTTTGCCACTGTGCTGTCCGCAGCCACAGGGACGCAGACCAGATAACTGGAATGGCATAGCTCCAGTGTAAAACCCACACATGTGCGGTCTGGGCTGTGAATCTGGCATTCTAGTACAGTAAATATTCATCTTGCCATTGCTGTGCTGGATTTCCGATATTTTGATTTTGAACTTGGGCTACTTCTAGAGGGCAGTCATAATCTCTGTGTTGAAATTCTTTGCTCATCCTTTCTCTCTGCCCTCATTCTCAGCAGGTGTCGTCGCATTAGCTGTTCCCCAATCAGATAATGGATGTCATAATGGCAGTAACTTCTCTTCCTCGACAGATGAATTGCCCATTCAGACTTTTAGTATGTGCACACGATGGTTCTCCTGTTCCCAGATAAACCTCTACTGGGAAAACTGTTTATTGCTTTGCCTATTGTCTTTACCTATAAATAGGCTAATTGAGTTGAGATCCTGCAAGCGTGCTCTCACTGCACAGGTCTCTAGAAGTCTCTCCCTCAATTATTCCCCTCACCCAGGTATCTGTCCCTTTCTGACCTATAAGAGAAGCCAGCTCTACAGTAGGCACTCTGGAAGAATAGTGTTTCTCCATTGCTTCTTGCTTAGTTGACTATGCCATTCAAGGACTTTCTATGTTTTCTGTGCAAAATGGGTGTTTTCCGTCTATAAGACGCCCCCATGTATAAGACACCCCCTATTTTGGGGGACTCATATTTAAGAATCGGTCCCAGCGTCTGCCAACCTAGCAGTTCGAAAGCACCCCCAGGTGCAAGTAGATAAATAGGGACCGCTTACTGGCGGGAAGGTTAACGGCGTTTCCGTGTGCTGCACTGGCTCGCCAGATGCAGCTTTGTCACGCTGGCCACGTGACCCGGAAGTGTCTCCGGACAGCGCTGGCCCCCGGCCTCTTAAGTGAGATGGGCGCACAACCCTAGAGTCTGTCAAGACTGGCCCGTACGGCCAGGGGTACCTTTACCTTTACCTTATATTTAAGAAAATGGGGAGAGATGGCACAGACTTGTTGAGGTGTTTTTTTAGGGGAGGATTACCCAGGGTTCTTGAGCTTTTTAGAGGGGGAATGCTGAAAATCACTCACCCACACATGTCCAAAAACCCGCCTCTCATTTGTCCCCTCATTGGCAGAAGCTGCCAATCGCCCGCTGAATTGCCACACCGTCAGTCAGCCATTGACGCAGCAACCAATAACACGCGCAATAGCCGCTGACAGCCACTGCAGCAACCAATCAAACATCCACCCTATGCACTATCCATGTATAAGATGACCCCCACTTTTTAGCATAATTTTTAAAGGAAAAAAAACCTAGTCTTATACACAGAAAAGTACGGTATGTTTGGAAAATAAAAGCATCATCTTTAAAACAATGGTTACCATGGTGGATTCCCAAAGTTGAGCCATATAATAGATAAAAAAGGAGGAAAAATCTTTCTTTTTTTAAACTTCATCATCCTCGGTTAAAAAATATTTTAAAAGGTTACATGACCTATTTGCTGCGTACTTATTCTAGACAAGCTTAAATCAGATGGTTTTTAAAAACCCTTCATTAAAAAAAATGAAGGGTATGTTTCTATATGCTACAGTTGCAGCAAGAGTTCTTATTGCTACAAAATGGAAGAGTGAATGAAATCCCCTCTATTCATGAATGGATTCAAAAACTGACAGAATATGCGGCGTTAGATATCAGAAAAAGTAAAGAACAAACTGAAACAGGAATTTGTCTCAAATTGGGAGGTTTTCAAAGTTTATTTGAAAAATAACTACAGCGGTTTAAACTCTGTCGCAGCATTCGAATAATTCCAGTAGTAGCTTTAAGAAAGATATGAGACCTAAGACGAACTAAGAATTAGTCAATTTATGATAAAAGTGTGTACTGGCAACAGGTAATATATAACTGAAATAAGGAATAGATGGGAGGTTGGGTCTATAGTCCAAAGACCATTTTCTACTTCATTGTTTTGTAACTAATATTGTGATTATCACTATTTTCATTTTTTCATTATTTCACTATTTTCATTTTTGTTTTTGTTTTCTTTTTTTGGTGTATAAACAAACAAATAAACAAATAAATAAACAAATAAATCCAGATGTAGCTGGCCTCTCTAAAACCTAGGAACATCTCACTGCCCAGAGAGCACTCTGATCTATAAGGCTCACTGAACAGGACAACAGCACACTGGTCTATGGTTCCAAGTTATGACTCCTGCAGCTCTTTCCAAAAAGAGCAGTGATACAAAAAGAGCTTTTTGGCAAGAAAAGAAACACATTTTGTTCCATGATTTTTCTTTGGCTTCTGGGTTGAATCCAAGATTAAATTAACTATAGAATGGTTGCATCTTATTTTAATTTAGGAATGAGGGTAGATTTAACAGAAAGAAGCAAGCAAATAACTCCCCGTGTGAATCTGAATTTGCAGTAATGAATGCGTCCCGAGATAAAGACAGTTAATTTATTTTACTAACATTATTGGTTCCCTAATAATTATCCATAAAGTCAATGAGGATTTGGCCCAATTCATATCTGCCGTTATAAATATCACTAATTAATAGATGAGTAAATTATTTGGCCTTCATTTTCAGTTCCATGGCTTCTTGGAATAGCTGTTTTTCAGAGATCTGAAAATAGCTGTTTTCCTTTTGGTGCAAAGAATGTAAGCTAGAGGAAAATATTCTCCAGCGCACATTAAGAGCAAGACTGCAATGAATCCCATTAGAACCGAATGCTACATAATGTTTAAAAACAGGAGCAGGAGGTTTATGTCAGTACAACAACTATAGCACGGGACTGGGTTATGGGGAGACAGTTTAGCCAGGCAAAAGGAATAAAGAGTTGTTTGTACTTTATACTAATATGATATGATTTTGATTTCCCAGGGAGCAAGCCTAATGTAATCCAAAGCTCACATCATATAAACTAACATCTTACCATATCAGATTCTTAATACGGAAACAATATTCCTTTTCTCTTCACATTTAAAGGACCATATATTGTGTTTGGCTGTGCACAGATATTTTTAATATCCACATTATTTACTGATATGTCACCTTCCCTCTCAATGTGCTTTCAAAACAAAAGTTGCTTTTAAAATTTAACTGTTTCTGTGCCCACCCATTAAAGGTCACAGAGACTATTCCTATTACATGAGCAGAGAAGGTAGAAATAGAGATTAATTTGTATGCAACCCTGAGAAGTGAAGGCTCATAAGAATTGCTGCCACAGAGGACTGACTAAATTTGGAGGTTCTGAGGAGAATTGTGCCCCATTCATCTGTTATTCACATGTAGGAAGGGCTGGATTTAGGGTGGTGCGGCTGGTGCCCCCTCACAGGGAGCTGAAGGGACACAAAATAATAATAATAATAATAATAATAATAATAATAATAATAATAATAATAATATCCATAAAAAGCAATTGTAGCAAAATGAATTATAGTGAAAATAAGAAATACGGGCTATTTTGGAGTGAGGAGGTGCCAAATTTTGTCCTCATTCAGGGTGCCATATTACCATAGTCTACCACTTCATGTAGGGCATAAACCTGTAGAGAGAAGAATGAAACTGCCCTTTTAGTCTGACTATGATGTCACATTTACTGTATTCCCAAGGATAGTAGAGGAGAGCATAGCTGCCACCTCCTGCCCTCACACAGGATTTGTCCAGCCATAGCTGCACAGCCTGGGAGTGACATACACGGATATCTACACAGGGCCGGCCTGCCCATGAGGCAAGGTGAGGTGGTTGTCTCAGGTGGCAGATCTAGCCTCCTCTGCTGCCACTTGCTGCCTCCTCCTACTACTACTCTGTGCCTACCCACCATCACAGCCTGCCCCTCAAGGTACCACATGCTATCTTCATCCCCATCCTGATCCATTTCACTAGACTTCTGAGCCTAGTCCCCAGAGTTCCACTTACAACAAGGAGATACTGGCGGAACAATTGGAGTTACATCTAAAATACACTGGAGAAGATTTCAGGTGACGCAATGCAATGATCAGAGGGCATTGAGCTGTAACTTCTCATAGCTGAGTGGGAAATGTTTTTCAGGCCAACCTGGGCGAGTTTGTGAAGGGACATGTGCCAGTGGAAGCAAAAGTGGGCAGAGCAATGAATGTCAATGTTACCTCAGTGTAGTAGGCTAATAGTAATTTATATGCACATGTTCACACACTCCTCTCTATTCTCCATCCAGAGAAGCAAAAGGTATTGTCAGAGTTCAAGGACACATTCCACGCAGGCAAAAACTCTTGGGTTGTGGAGCAGGGGCGGTGAGCGATGTGGTGTGAGGTAAGGGTGTGTGGCCTGAGGTGAGTTTTGAGGGTCAGACAGAAAAGCCCGGAAGGTTGCCTTTGACCCCCACAGACCCGAGGTCCCTCATACCCTCTCTCCTTCCAAGCTGTTCCAGTGCTCAGTGTTTCTCAGATATGTACCTTTGTTCCTTCTACTCTAAATTATCTTTTGTCTAAGGAAAATAATATTTTCAAAATACTGGGCGAAATGTACCTATGTACCAGCCCAATAGTATTTCAGCTACCAGAAGAAAAGCAGGATTAGTGCAAACCTATGCACCAAATTGGTGCAAATTGGGACGTGGGTGGCGCTGTGCGTTAAACCATAGAGCCTAGGACTTGCTGATCAGAAGGTCAGCGGTTCAAATCCCCGCGACGGGGTGAGCTCCCATTGCTCGGTCCCTGCTCCTGCCAACCTAGCAGTTCGAAAGCACGTCAAAGTGCAAGTAGATAAATAGGTACCACGTAAATGGCGTTTCCATGCGCTGCTGTGGTTCACCAGAAGTGGCTTAGTCATGCTGGCCACATGACCCGGAAGCTGTACGCCGGCTCCCTCGGCCAATAAAGCATGATGAGCGCCGCAACCCCAGTCGGCCACGACTGGACCTAATGGTCAGGGGTCCCTTTACCCTTTATCTTATGCACCAAAATATCCAGAACTAAGGTATTTGTCAGAAGAGGAAAGTGAGGTGTGCTGCTGTACATACTTCAATTTACAATTTTACTCAAAGCTTAATGGTACACACAAGCATATATATAGCATGAGGACAGCCAGTGTATGCTGAGATCATTTTAGAAACACACGCATCAATTTTCCTAGGTTAAAGGAACACATATGCCAATATAGTGGGAGGGGAGAGGGAACGTTTCGAAGGGGCATTCCTAATTAACCTTCAGTGTTTTCATGACATCCCTTTAACCTAAATATAGATGTCATTAATCCAATGGAAAACTAATTTGGGTTAAGAAAAGCTGTAATGAATTCCCCCCCCCCTCTTCTCATTGAATTATTGACCCACTACTTTCATTAAGGAGAACCAAGCAAAGGAAATCATACAGCTTTCGTGTTTATCTTGTTATCCTCATGTGGATATGTTTTCCTCCTCTTATTTGTAATAAAAGGATTCTTGAAAGCACACATTCTATTGATTGCAGGTGTTTATAATATTATTTCATATTTAGCCTGGGCTCTCAGGTTCAAGGGAGAAAAAATAATCAATGGGGAACTGTGTAAAAAAAGAAAATGAAAATTGAGAGATGGCTGTCAGCAAGAAGGACGGTTCTTTCATAATTTTCTAGTTCTATTTTAGATCCAAACAACACAACACATGCATACACTCAAGCATGGGGGTGGGGGAGAGGATTTGACAGATCCTATAAATGAGGAAAAAGTGCTTTCCAAGGAGGAAGTTTGGAGCAAAAAGGCTAAAGGTGAACAGGGCATTTAATGCTCTGCCAACCAGGTGAACTTTTAACCTGTACAGACCTAAACAGATTAGGATTTATCTATTTGGTAGATCTCCTTCCTCCCTCAAACACAACCACTGCTGTCTTTTGGCAACACCATCTGGGACTCCCGCAAATTCAGATCCAGAGTATCTTTTAGAAAAGCTATAATTCAGCAAGGTTTTGCGACTGGGGAAGAGAAGAGGTTCTTTTAAGGCCTGACATTTAAATGAATTAGGAATATGCATACCAGGGAAGTTCTCCTTAGCCAGCTGAGAATCTGACCTAAAGACCCATCTCAATGAAGAAGTAAGACTGATAAACTCCAGAATTCTTCTCAGGTCCAGACTGGCAAAAGCTTAGAGGGTCAGGAGCAGATGAGCAGAATCTTTATCAGCCAAAGATCATTGGCTGACATTGCTTTGACTGTCAAAGCCCCACTTCGCAAGACCTCCATTGAAATGCAGCCACATATAGGAATTTGGATTACGGCTAAAAACTTAAATCTGTACAAGGACAATTATGAGGTCACCTGGAAGAATATAAAGAAAGATATGGAAATCTGGGGAAGACTGAAACTCTCCTTTTTAGGAAGGATAGCAGTAGTAAAAATGAATATTTTACCCAGAATGTTGTTCCTGTTTCAAACTATCCCAATACTTAAAGGTATAAAACAGTGTAAAGAGTGGCAAAGAGCCTTAGCGAAATACATCTGGCAAGGGAAAAGACCACGGATAAAAATGAAAATACTAATAGATAAAAAAGAAAGAGGGGGCTTTTCCCTTCCAGATTTGAGTTTATATTATGAATCAGCGTGCCTACTCTGGATAAAGGAATGGATAAAACTAGAGAACAGAGATATACTGGATCTGGAAGGCTATGATAATAGGTATGGGTGGCACGCGTACCTGTGGTACGGGAAGGTGAAGGTACACAGGAGCTTCTTAAACCATATTTTCAGGGGACCAATCTACCAGGTGTGGGAAAGGAATAAAAACCTCCTTGAAAGGAAAACCCCCTGGTGGATCTCACCAATAGAGGTTCTAACGGTTAAGAAACTAAATATGGAAGGGAACAATGCGACATATGAAGATCTTCTAAGAAAAACAAATCAAGGGCCCAAACTTAGACCCTACGAAGAGATACAAAGCCTACTCACGGGTTGGTTGCAATATCATCAAGTGCATGACTTGTTAAAAGAAGACAAAAAGAGTTTAGGCTTTGATGATAAAAAATCAAAATTTAACGTAGAGGTTATAGATAGCAAGAACAAAACATTGTCTAAAATATATGAGATCTTATTGGAGTGGCAGACAAAAGATGAGGAGGTCAAGGAGGCAATGATTAAATGGGCCATTGACTTTGGGTATAATATTGATTTTGTAAGGTGGTCGGAACTGTGGAATAGTACCATAAAATTTACGGCCTGTACGGCATTGAGAGAGAATATTTGGAAGATGTTATACAGATGGTACCATACACTGGTGAAGCTGGCCAAAATGTATAGGTTACAGAACAACAAATGCTGGAAATGTGGCGAGGTGGAGGGTAATCTTTATCACATGTGGTGGCGTTGTAACAAGGTGAAAGGCTTTTGGGAAATTATTTATAATGAGCTTAAAAAAATATTTAAATACACCTTTCCCAAAAGACCTGAAGCCTTTTTGTTGGGACTGATGGGCAAAGAAATTAAAAAAGAAGATAAGACCATATTTCTTTACGCCACCACCGCAGCAAGAATTATATTGGCGCAAAATTGGAAAGTGGAAAATATACCCAGTTTAAGTGATTGGCAGGCCAAAATGATAAATTATGCCGAGTTGGATAGGTTAACAGTTAAAATTCAAGATCAAGACGAACAGAAATTTCAGAAAAATTGGAGTAAATATTGGAATTATATAGGAACAAATCTATAAAGCACTGGTGGGGATAGGAAAAATTTACTAGCGACTAAATTTGATTTGTGAAAAATAAGTACGGGAGTATGGAACATGTTTGATACTTACCAAAAGGGTGGAGGGGAGTCCCAGGTCTGAAAGAGTGTAGTATATTATGGTTTGTTAGAAATATGTGGTAAACCAGTTTCCTTTTTTGTATAGTCGAGGGAAGGGAAATAATAATTTAAGTAAACAAAGTATACTCTATATGTTAATGTATTATAAGATACACTTAGGTTGGACTTTGAGTATTTATATGTATTCTTATTGTTACCTTCGCTCCTTTTTCTTTGTCCGTGTTTTTTCTTTTTGTATAATCTCAATAAAAAAGTATGATGCAAAAAAAATGAAATGCAGCCACATAGCCAAGCAGTGAGGAGGGGACTCTTTTCACATGGAGAACCTGCCCTGCCGGGGGTGGCGGTAGACATCTGTTTCAAAGGGGTTGGAATATGCAGACCAATATTTGTATTAATCCCTGTGAATGGGCCTTTTCTGTGAGTCGAGTCAAGTCCTTTATTACGGCCAATGACTAGGATCAAAACAAAAAATGTCAATTATAATATTTAAAAGTTCAAGGCAAAGTAAAATAATATAAAATCATGTATACATGACAGAGCAGTTCTGGGCCTTTTCTGTGGTTGCTCCCCATTTGTGGAATGCTCTCCCCAGAGAGGCTTGCCTGGCACCATCATTACTTGTCTTTAGGCACCAGGCAAAAACATTTCTCTTTACCCAGGCCTTTGGCCATTAAGCAATATATGGCCTTTTAAAAGTAGAGGGACTGTTATTATGATTCTTGCTGTGATTGTTTTATTGTTTTCTTATTATTACGCTATGTAAATTATGTTTTAAAAGTTGTACACAGCTCTGGGATCTTCATTTAAAGGGTGGTATATAAATTGAATAAGTAGTAGTAGTAGTAGCAGCAGCAGCAATAGTAATAATTCATTTTCTTTCTTATAAACCACATTTTAAAAAAACCATCAGGTTATGTCAGGAGAGTTCGGTCAATTGGACAACAGTCATTCTTACAAAGTGTTGGTACTGACCTTTAAAGCCCTAAATGGCCTTGGACCAGTATACCTGAAGGAGCGTTTCCACCCCCATCACTTAGCCCAGACACTGTGGTCCGCCTCTGAGGGTCTTCTGGCAATTCCCTCACTGTGAGAAGTGAAGTTAAAGGGAACCAGGCAGAGGGTCTTCTCGGTGGTAGCGCCCTCCCTGTGGAACACCCTCCTTTCAGGTGTCATGGAGATTAAGAAAAACACAACTTTTAGAAGACATTTGAAGGCAACCCTGTATAGGGAATTTTTTGACATTTCACGTTTTATTACATTTTTATATTCTGCTGGATGCCGCCCAGAGTGGCTGAGGAAACGTAGCCAGATGGGTGGGGTACAAATCTAACAACAATGTTTTTGTGATGGGTCAAGTGGCAGAGCCAACCTGTAAACTCTTGTCTGTGTGATAAATCTGTGCCTTTTTGATCCCTGCCACTGAGATGCTACTGAAAGGGAGTGGGGAGACTGGCAGGGATGTTTTCAGAGGTTTGAATGAAAACACTTAACACTTCCTCATACAGGGGCACAGACCTGAAATTTCTACAGAAGGCTGTACTTCTAGTGAATTACTGACAAATTTATGAGCATATACAACAAGGAATGATAAAGTGGAACAGCTACCTTTGTGTTCTGAATGAGAGTCTTGGTATTAAGTGGAAGACATGCAAATTAAATGCATGTATTCCTGGCACTGCCAAGTTGAAATATTCAGTGCTCCAAAGGTTAGCGCTTACCATGTTGAGCCTATGTGGTTTCTGGAAATGATTTTAAAAGGCATGCAAATGTCTGATGGAATTCAGTGTTATCAAATACCAAACCCCTAGTGCGTGATCTTTCAAAGAAAGGGAGAGAGAAAAACCTAACTGCAGTTAACCAAGATAGGCCTCCATTTCCGCGTGAAAAGAGCTTCCTTGTTGTTTTATCATGAGCAGTGCGACCACGGATGGAGAATATGTTGCGTTAAGAGTCCCTGAATGCTGGCTATAATCCAGGGGTTTGCAAACTGGTCCATGGACCACCTATAGACCATGAACTTCATGCAGGTGGTTTGCAGCAATTCCTTCTTGAGTCTTCATATTTATTTTTAATGGTGTTCTGTTGCTTCTTTTATTTCTTATACTGTATTTTATGGAATTCAAATTGTAGTACAATAGAATACAATACAGAAGAATTAAAAGAAGGAATAATCATATAGTTTAAAATCAGGCATCATCTAGCATCGTCTGTGCTTTACAACAGCCAGAAAAATAATCAAGTCCATCAGCAATTTTCAAGTTGTCAGTGGAGGTGGGGGGAGTTTAATATAACCATCCTGAATTCTTTCCTTTTTAACTCTTAAAAAAGGGACAGAACTAACCCAAAAAAGAAATCTTTGTGGTTTGAATTTTTCTTTGCGTGACCAGGCGGCAACAGCCCCAGCCCCCAGGGATCATAAGGAAGGAATAAAGACTCTGACAAAGTTATTTGGAATTAAAATTAAGCCACAACTTTTTTAAACTTCCAAATGTAGGAAGACCTTGGCTTAGGCCTTGGGTGTGTATCCCTCCCAGCCCCCCAGCCGGGGGGAACTGGGGCTCATCAGGATAAATGGGATATGGGGGTGCTCTGCGAGACGTAAGTGTAGCAGGCAGCCAAGACAATATCCACACACACAGGATAGTTCACTGACGACCTTTCAGTGTATGGCCAGTGACACCCATATATATAACCCCTTTAAGAGGGGGACCCTGGAATCGCCACTGCAGGGGGGTGAGTCGCCACTTTATTGAACAGAGAACCTCACCACTGTTGGTAAGCCTATTTCAAGCTATATGCTCTACAATTAAGAAAAATGTTTTAACTTGTAATATATCCTGATTCTTTAGATATATTTGCAAGATATTGCTGTCATTCCCATCTTTTTAAACATTCAATATCTCTAAGATGACCAGGTGCAAAGCAAGGGAACATGGTTCCTCTATTTTAAATTGTTGCATTGAAGAGGGGACATTGCATCTTTCAAGTGAGGAGCATGCATAGGTGAATTGGCCAACCTTTAGGCTGCTGAAATCCTGTTAAAATAGAAAGTTTCCCTAGATGTGCACCATTCCTCTCTCCATTTCTCTCGAGTCTTTCATAACACAAACAGGGAAACCAAGTTAGCTCTATCCACCTCACATCTTATGGTTAGAGGAAATCAGCAATATTCCTTGTTTCAGAAGTATTGCATGTCAGAAGAAAGCTAAAGTGGAATAGGAAGAAAACTGACAGATGCATCCCAATCCAATCACAGGTAGAGTGAATAAAGAAGGTAAAGGATACTCATTTCCAGTGAGAAAGTCAAAAGGCAAGATATCCAAGCCATAATATAGCTGTCATGCAATCGCCGTTGCAATGCTGGAGATGCTGAGAAGGAAGATTTGGCTTTTTGAACACCTTTAATAGGCTTCCTCAGAGTTTTAATTAGTAAGAGATCCAAGCAGTAGCTGACAGCTGGCAGAATCTTCTGTCTCAAGTTAAAGTCAAACTAATTAAGATTCTAGAAGGAAAACATATTTCTTCCAGCACCCTTAATCAGTCAACTTTGGTTAGTAAAGCAATATGGAACCTTTTGCCTTGACAACTTCATAACCTTGGAAATGTGAAACTTCTAAATAATAATGAACCAATTTTTCAACAAGGCCACTCAGAGTGCCTCGACAGACCAACTACTATGCTGGCATGTTCCTCCCTCCCATTTAATTTCATTCTGTTCATACTGTTTAGGATTTAACTTTGCGAATTTCCTGTTGATTATGGTCCAATCTGAAGGCACAGTGCAATATGACCTGAAAGGGATGCAAATTAAATTATGAATGGGGGACCTTCCTCAGTACTAGTTCAGTCATAAAGTGGACATACTGAGTTATTTTTCTACATAGTCCATAATTTCCTGAACCACTCCTGTCCATCGTGGACTTCCACTGGCATGGAAGCAAATTAGTTTCTGTATGAAATACTGTAGATTCTCAGCTCATTTGGGGTAGATGTGTTGGAATCTTCTTGGCTTCCATTCAATTCTAGCTAAACCCTTCAGTGGTCTAGTTGCATGATTGATTTTTAGCTTCAATTATACAGGTCCCAAGCATGTATTGACATTCACACATGCACACAACTGCACCATGGGCTTTGCATTCAAGGTTGCTGCTTAGCTGGTGCGTGCCTAAATCATTTTTCTAAGAACTAACAACCAGGGCCTGCAAAGTCTGTGATGCAATGTGACTTGGAGTAAAGTGTGCATATGGAGTCTGTGCCACATTAAAAAATAATAATACCTCAAATTGAAACTACAGCAGCACAAATGAAACAAGATGAATCTGAGGAAACTGACTATTCTCCCCCTGCCCCGAAATCCATGGCCTGTTTTCAAAGTAATAGATCCCACAGTGTAGGGTTTCACCAAACCCTAACAACATTTATCTAAAGCATAGATTCCTAAACATTGTCTATGCTGGCTGGGGCTGATGAGAGCCAGTGTGGTGTAGTGGTTAAGAGTGGTAGAGTTGTAATCTGGGGAACCGGATTCGCATCCCCACTCCTCCACATGCAGCTGCTGGGTAGTCACACTTCTCTGAAGTCTCTCAGCCCCACTCACCTCACAGGGTGTTTGTTGTGGGGGAGGAAGGGAAAGGAGAATGTTAGCCGCTTTGAGACTCCTTCGGGTAGTGATAAATTGGGATACCAAATCCAAACTCTTCTTCTTCTTCTTGAAGCCATCAACATCTAGAGGGCCACATCTAGATGTTCTCTATCCCTGATCTAAAGCCTGGAGGGCTTGTTTTGAGCACCCTTGGGGTGGGGAAAGGAGGCTGGACATAAGTAGGTGGTGGGCAGTGGGCACACAAAAGAGGTGGCAAGTGGTGCACTCCTTGGATGACAGATCTGCCACCTCCCCCAGCTGTCTGGAGCCTGCAGCCCTGAGGCAACTGCCTCACCATGCTTCATTGGTGGGCCAGCCCTATTACTTGGTTCTGTGTGTGAAGCAATCTTTTGTAATGTCCAGGTTTGTGCTCTGTTATTAAGATGCTAGGGATCAGCTCTGGAACAAATTAAGTACTGCTAACAAGAAAAGGGGGGATGGAAACTACTTTTATAGCTGTAAGGCTGGTCTTCAAAATGTTTTTGGCATTTACTTAGGACTGAATAGGAAGTATGATAAAAAAGAAAGAAAATTGGGTTTAATAATGGAAGATGCTATAGAAAATCTATCAGAGAAAGCACTGGTGATTAATAAAATGGCATTTCTACCTCATCTCCACCCAATTTATCCCTGAGATGAAAATATGGGATAAGAAATTTACATTCAACTCACTCAATTAACCTACGAAATGAGTCCCTTTTTGATGTCTGAAAACAGTAGCCTGAGGTTCAGTTGCCACACTCCAAGTCATATCTGTGCATAGCAGAAATATCTGTACGTGTCCTCTGCTGAAAAATATTTCATTGCTGTATGCAGGGTTCTTCCCCCCCCCCCAGCCCTCTTAAGCCTAGTTCACACAACCATGAAAGCAACCTGAATGAGGTTTGAGGGAACAACACTAGGATTTGAGTGTGCAGTTAAGCCATTGTGCAGTTAATTGACCGAGGTGTTAATTTTTCCTTTCAAATTTTCTGGTAGTTATGACCAGATACCATTGGTAGGAATCCAATGTGGCTCCCTCCAGATGTTGTGGGAAATGACTCCCTCTTGCCCCAGCCAGGATGGCCAGTAGTCAAGGATTATTGGAGCTTTTGCCCACATTGTCTGGAGAACAGCACTTTGGCTACCCTAGCCTAAGAAGGTCATGGGCAGAGACAGGGAAAGGATGCCATACAGAGAAATGAGAGTGGGGGCAATCCTAGCCAATAGCACTTCTATGTTCCTCTGCCACTCCCCAGCCAGGCGATGTTGACAATCTCTTGGTTGAATTCCATGGTTTCTCTTAAGACTCCATCTTGTTCCAGATGCTGCTTAGCATCTACATGAAACTGTAGGGGCCAGTATTCTGCTGATATTTGTACCTGTTTTTTCTCTCTTGACAAGTTATGTGGAGGATGAGGCCTTCCAGATATTGTTGTACTACAACTTTCATTTTTCCGAAGCATTGGCAATGGTGACTACATCTGGTGGGAGTTTTAGGCCAATAATATCTGGAGAATATTCCCCATCCTGGGCATAATGAAATTAGAACTTTGAAGAAATGTTCAGGATGGCTTGATGGGCACTGGGGTTTCACTTGTTGCACCAACCTTAAAATAACCATGAAGTGCCTGAGTGGTATAGATCACTGCTTTAATTTCCTCCTTCTCTTCCTCCAGGTTTTAATCCAGCTTCTCTGTCTACCAAATCCCTACAATTCCTGCTTAAAGAAAGTTACAGTAAGGCCATCTCCAGGAAGCTTTCCAAGACCAGGAAACTGCCTGCAGAGCACTGAATAGCAGCAAGACTGGGGGGTGGGGAGTAAAAAGATACACAAATAATTTTGGATGCTCAGTCATAATCTGGGGGATGTCAGTCTAGGTCTTCTGTCTTTTTGTTGCAGTTGACTTCCAGTGCAGTTGGTCCTCCTGGTTCGGAAATAAAATTTATGGGCATCAGAAACTCTATGTGAACAAGACTGGGGAGGGGTCATTGCCAGAAGAATCTGTAGGCCTTCAACCACAAGCTAGTCGCCAAAATTGCTGCATTTCATTTTTACTCTAGTCCACAAGTTGTCTCTTTCCTTTACACTTTCAGAGTTACCAGCCTCTATTTCTCAAGTCAGCTAATTTCAGTCCTGTCTTTTCCACTTCGCTTCAATTTGCAACCTACCCTTCTCTGTCCACTCTAGTTTACATCTTACTCTTTGCCTCTCCATCACGCGATTTTTCTCCAGAAGTCCACAACCAATTATTTGTTTCCGCTATTGAAACACAGAGCTGGATGTGAGCTCTTGTGACTGCTGCAGAGCATCAACATTTCCACCGCTGGACTCTGCAGTTTCAGGAGAAGGAAAATACCCTCACATTTTCACCCTTTCTTCGTAAATTGGTTAGACCTTCCATTGCCGCTTCTCTGTGCTCACCGTTTGCTATAATTCTGGGCTCTGATAGAAGGAAAGGTAGAAAAGAAACACAATCACAAGAGATAAAGTTAATTATGAACTACTTCTGAAATTTTAATTATTTAGTCCCCGGCGCTTTACTATGATGTGTAGCATACTGCCCAACTCTTTTAAAATGTGGCCTGAGCATTTTTGTTGGGAAGTCTGGTTTCTGGAGCAACGCTAGTTATTACTGATAGTGCAAATTGCCTAGCAGCTTAGGCCAAGTTTGCTGTTCTGGGGGCATAGTTTCTGCATTACATGTGAAAGATCCTCAGTTCCATTCCTGCAGGAACCCATATCTGGGGGAAGGGAGAAACCACACATTTAAAGACATTGTCAACTCAATGATGCTTACTGGGTAGTCTTCAGCCAGTCTTCGTATCTCAGCCTAACCAATCTCACAACAGGGTTGGATGTAAAGGCTTTAACCTGGTTCATTTCCAAATGTTTATCAGTATGCCTGCTCTGCACCATTTGTGTGCATTTTTTTCTTGGAAAAATAATTTAAAATCCACATGTATCTAGTGTTGTTGTTGTTTTTTTAAAAAACCAAATAATTACAAAGTGGTTCAAATGCTGACTTTCTCATTTTGGAACATGTTTGGGTGGATTTTGCATTGCCTGAAAAACAAGAACTTTTTTTATATAACTTGTTGATGGACCTTGAGCAATCACTTGTAGTTGACCACTAATCTAGCGCCCTGTGAATGTGGTCCAAGTGAATAATTATTGCACAAAAAAGTATCACCCCAAAGGGGATACAAATTAATTTTGGAAACATGTTTCTATTACTCTTCATATGCCTTCAATGCTCTCCTAATAAGTAGCTGCAGAGAAATAATTGACTTGGTCATTCAATCTGAACATGTAGTCAATGGTTATTAAGCTCTGACACATGTCGGTGGAATTTAAATAGTCAAAGTGCAATTAAAATTGGAAATGCAAACTCAGTTTATAATACAATTGTGCTGCATTACGATAGCCTAATGTAATAACCTTTGCCTTGACAGCAGACAATTCACCTTCTAGTTTTTGAATTGTCTGTATTCTGGCTAATTCGCTCCTCATGCAATAATTGGTTGATACAAATTTAGACATCTGCAGCTACAAATAATCTTCTTGTAATTAAACAAGTGCATTGTACTTCTAAAAATAAATTTGCTGCTTTAGGAGGAAATAGAGGAGTCCAAGCCAACACACAGCTTCCTAGCAGATCTAAGTATTTCTCCTTTCTTTCTTACTACAAGTATGATGGGCAACAAAATGCTGCAGTGTGGAGCATCCTTGTTCAAGTTTTCAGCCACTCCATTCCTTTTCTTCTCCCATCTCACCCCTTCCAATAGTCAGCACACCTTGCCCACTGAATATCCTTCAGTCTCATTGAGCTGCTTTGGCATCCTCTGCTTTATAGATTTTTCTCTTGATTTTCTTTGTACTTTTAGAAATCTTGGGGTTCCCCCAGGATTGCCGATACCCCTTTCCTGTGCAAGAATGATGCCATTTTGGCTACATAATGATAGGCCCTGGGATTAAGGCACCAATTAAGAGGCTGTAGAGTTCAGCTGAGGATCCAAAGTCAAATTCTTCTTAAGAAAAATGAAATGAAACTTTTGGTCCCCACCCCAATTCACTATTAGGAAAATTAAAAATGACTATAGCTGATTTATTTTAATAGAATTTCATAAAATTTGCAGGCACAGACACTCTTCTAGAGTGGATAACTCCAGCCACATTCCAGGCAAATGAGTCTTCAATATTTTTTAAAAAGGAACCATCTGTAATTTTCTAATTGTTTGGCAGAATTTAATAAAATTTGCAGGCTTGGTAGACCTTTTTCAGGGAATTAACACTACCAGCATTTAGAAGGCTACCTGCTGTCATTTTCCTGCATAGATAGCCTTTACAATTTTGGCATAGCAAGAAGAGGGTTCACTTAATCTCCCTTGTAGGGACATTTTATATGAAAATAGCATACATGAGATAGGATACAGATAGGTAAGAAGCTGTTAAATTACAGAAAAATTGATGCAAGTTTCTTTTACTTTCCCCCTTTTTGTTCTGGGGACCTTTAAAGTTATTTTGGGGAGGGAGAACTAAAAGGGATTCACTTCTCTCCCGGTGGTTTTGTGAGCATCAAATTTTTTTTAATGAAAATGCCATACATTATAGAGGTGCCTCTAGGAAAGCATTCTGGGAAAGGATGGATGCAAGGGCTAGGAATTTAATGGCGAGAAACAGTTTTAGACGCCTGTTCTGCTCAATTGGCACCAAAAGCAACAGAAACAAAGTACAAACCTACCTTGACAGCAGAGGATTTGCGAGCGTGTAGCACACAGGGAAAAAGGCAGGAATGTCTAGCATTTTCCAAGCAAGCTCTGCTAGCAGAACTAAACAAGAGCACAGAACATATAACAATGAGCTTGCCACATTGCTCCAACATCACTTTGTCCAAAGCACTGTGATTGGAAAGTCCTGGAAAAATCACATCCACTGATTATAAGCTAGACCTGTCAGTTACAAAAGAATTCCTCCTTCCACCCTGACATTTTTCTTATATACCAAGCTTGAGGATAAGTTTCAGGTTCTGCAGACCCATTATCTGTAGCATTTGGGGGGGTAAGGTCTAAATCATCCATAATCTGTTTGGAGGTCTCTTCAGTGTGGTGTAGTGGTTAAGAGCAGGAGATTCGTAATCTGGGGAACCGGGTTTGCGTCTCCGCTCCTCCACATGCAGCTGCTGGGTGACCTTGGCCTAGTCACACTTCTTTGAAGTCTCTCAGCCCCACTCACCTCACAGAGTGTTTGTTGTGGGGGAGGAAGGGAAAGGAGAATGTTAGCTGCTTTGAGACTCCTTCGGGTAGTGATAAAGCGGAATATCAAATCCAAACTACTCCTCCTCCTCCTCCTCCTCCTCTTCTTCTTCTTCTTCTTCAATTCAACCTGCTTCAGAGAGATGCCACTTGTTATTTGACAAGTCCGGAGTCTTTCTGAAATGCCCTAATTTGGTTTGGAATATGTTTTAATCCCATACTTACTTTGCACTTGTGGGCAATTCTGCCTCAGTTGCCAAAAAAATATGACAGCCTTTGAGTATGATGCACCTTGGCCTGGGGTTGGGTTGCCGTTTTTCCCCAGGTGGCAAAATTTATTGGTTCAGCTCTGAAATGAACTTCCAATACTTTAGTGTCTGCTGCATTGAAAACAGAAGGTGTGGTGGACCTGAAACATCGACTAATTGCATGAAGGAATGACTTTGCAAAGCAGATAGGGCAAGTGGATGTAATATCCAAAAAAATATGTCACAGGGAACAGGCAACTCATTGGCATGAATATCAAATGCTTCTCAAAACAAAGGGAAGGGAAGGGAAAAGCAGATGAATATTTTCTCCCCCCCCCCCCCATAGTGGCATTTTCTGAATACAAAGAAATGCAACAGATGAAGCAACATAATTTACTTTGACATGCCATCATTAAGTGCTAAGATAAATTAATAAACAGCACCTTTGGGTGCAGCCAATATATTCAGATCCTCTCATGGTTGATTAGAATATCTGACTGAGCTGCAATAAAACCGAGTGCGTATTAATATACAATAGTTTCCCTTTGTTTGCTTAATGCAGAGTGATTACTATTTATTCATTCTACCAATCACCATTTTCTCATAAACACTGAATGCTCTCCCCCCCCTTTGCTTACAGTGTTGAAATGAAATGGGTCATTATTCACATTTTTATTGTTACCCAGAGCCTTATGTTATTGTGAAATACTGTACCGGCATAATGGAAATTTAAATAGGTAACAAAGTTGCTTAACTAATCAGGTTTCTCAAAAACATATTCTTAGCAATGTTAGAAGAAAGCTGGATGAATAGAGCATCCTGTAAATTTAATACTGGCATGTTCGCAGCCACTAATTGTAGGAATATTCCAGGAGGGTGTTTTGTCACATACATTTTTTCATCAAGTAAGTGAGGATAACATTCGTGATAGATCAATGTTGTATTCTACCAGCACTGCCCTTTTCAAAATAAGTTTAGGTCAATGTAATTTGATTTCGTGGTTGTTGAGTTCCTTGAAAATAAAAGTTGATTTTCAAAAAGCACTCTCCGATTTTCATAATCCACTGGGATACTGCCGGCTTCCTTCCCAGTCTGCTTCCCTTATACATGCTAATGCACTTTTGCTTTGGAATGCATGAATGCTTCCATATATTAGTCTTCTAATCACTTCAACTGAAAGATTTTTTCCACATGGAATAGTAGGCTATTGTTTTTCTCTGCCCAGCCTACATTATACAGAACCTTTCTCCCCCTTTTTAAATGGTAATATTATTTTACACTTCTCGGGCTGTACAAAAAGTCCTTGAAGCACAAAAAATATAAAGCCTTATTAGAACAAGGCAAAAAAACTTTTAACAGCCAATTTACATACTTTTTCAGAGGATGATCATTTTTCTGCATTGAAGGACTAGGTCACACTTGTAACATGATATGTTATGTGGATGCTCTAACAGAGAACCTGCCCACATAGAGCCCAGTTGATGGGACTTTTACATACTTTTTGTTCAAGAATCACACTTCTGTGCAGAATTTATATATTAACACACTATGGTTGAGGCTGGTGCTGCCTGGGAATTTCTTGAAACTGAAAATATTGTGATTTTGAAATGGTCAAAAAACCAAGTGAAGCCACATTTTTTTGTCTGCCACCTTGATTCTTGATTTGAAATGGTGCCTGGTGTCCAAACAATGATGAAGATCGCTGTCCTCACCTCAGAAACTCTCATTCCGAGTTTGACAATGATATTTTGAGAGGTGGCTGAACCTCTCGAGATATCAGTACCAAGAAAGTCACACCAAAGTCACATTTTGGTCCACCATGTTTATTCAGAAAGGTGCCTGTCATCCAAATGGTGACAAAGTCTGCCACCTCCATCTTAGGAACCATCATTCTGAGTTTGGTGATGATATCTCAAGAGGCAACAGAACCTATGCCAAAAGAAAGGAGCAACATCACATCAAGGTGTTTTTTTGTTCCACCATCTTGATTCAAAATGGCGGCTAGTAATGATATCTCCAGAGGCGGTCAAACCTATGGAGAATACATGGTGTGGAATAAATGAATGAAAAAGAGTTTTATTCTTAGGGAACAGATGGACAAACCACTTTCCAAAATATATAGTCTCACCTTTCCTCCGAGGAGCTAAATGTTGTGTGCCTCATTCTGCAGAAAACAGATTTCTCAACCAGCTAGACTAAAAATATTTATTTCACTGCCTTACAAAAAAAGTCAATGGAGTCAGGGGCGGAGAGCAGGCGGGGGCAGGGCTGGCACGCGTCCTGGGGGTGTGGCACCCAGCGCGGGCAGGGGGGCAGCCATGATGGCACCCCACCAGGATCATGCTGACGGGGTCAGTGCGCTCCCCCCACACTCCTCTTCCTTTGCCAGTGAATGGAGTCAAGTATGTTTCAAACTATATCATCAGGGGTAATGCTGACTTATGTATGTAAGTTTGAACCTCTTAGTGCATTGATCTGATGTGTAGAGATCTTTCCTATTCTAATTAATTCAAAAAGGTTCTGGAAGCTTCTGGAAGCTTCTCTCTGAAAGAAACAAGCAGAAGCTTCATGATGTTTGGGTTATTCCTTCAGAGAAGCTGAGTACAGCTGGCTTAAACTGGTTCTGTTATCTTTTCTGTCAAGGTCATGCTGACTATAAAAGTAGGGCCAGAAGGAGCCTGGATTTCACTTTCTCTTTCTACCTCTCTTCCTTCTGGTGTGGTGTTCTGTATATAGTGTTATGGTTTAGACTTATTATAAAGGTAAAGGTAAAGGTACCCCTGCCCGTACGGGCCAGTCTTGACAGACTCTAGGGTTGTGCGCTCATCTCACTCTATAGGCCGGGGGCCAGCGCTGTCCGGAGACACTTCCGGGTCACGTGGCCAGCGTGACAAGCTGCATCTGGCGAGCCAGCGCAGCACACTGAACGCCGTTTACCTTCCCCGCTAGTAAGCGGTCCCTATTTATATACTTGCACCCGGGGGTGCTTTCGAACTGCTAGGTTGGCAGGCGCTGGGACCGAGCAGCGGGAGCGCACCCCGCCGCGGGCATTCGAACCGCCAACCTTTCGATCAGCAAGTCCTAGGCGCTGAGGCTTTTACCCACAGCGCCACCCGCGTCCCCAGACTTATTATAAGTTATTGCAAGTTTAAGTTAAGTCCGCCACAAGTGGAATTCTTACGGACAGTGCCAATCCTGAATGTATTGGATTTGTGACCATTATGCTCATTTGCCTTTGGTAGCAGCAAAGCTCTGCTGGATGAAATATCAACAACAACAACCCAGTTCACCAGATTACAAGTCTACCGCTCTTAACCACTACACCACAATGCAAGGAGAAAGGTCTTTGTTGTTTTGCTCTGGTGCCATTTGGAATGGCTGCTTTTTTGAAGTTAGAGTGTCTGAACCTTGGCTTACCAAATAAAATATTTTTCGCTCTGTAAGAAGCACCAGACCACAAGACGCACCTAGTTTTGGGAGGAGAAAAACAAGAAAAAAAAATTCTGAATCTCAGAAGCCAGAACAGCAAGAGGGATCTCTGCGCAGTGAAAGCAGCAATCCCTCTTGCTTTTCTGGCTTCTGGGATAGCTGTGCAGCCTGCATTCGCCCCATAAGACGCACACACATTTCCCCTTACTTTTTAGGAGGGAAAAGTGAGTCTTATAGAGCAAAAAATACGGTATATAGTTGCTGATTCGGTTTTCGTTTTGGAGTGGGAACAGTTAATTTCAGAATGAATTTGAAATAAGTGGGAGCAAGCATGTCCATTTTTTACTTTCAGCAAAGTGGGATGCCAAATCCTTTTCTTCTTCTTTTTTTCTTTACGTAATATGCCTCAACATGCCACATTAGTTAGCTCTTCTCTGTGGTGACATGTCAAGCCTAGAAAGATCTGCCAAAATAATTCCTTGTTTTTCTTCTGCCATCCGCCTCTTTGCATCAACATGCAGGCTGATTTGCTTGGTGCTATAATGCAATTGGGGGTGATATTATTATTTCAAATGCCTTTTATTGCTTTAAGATTTTGTTTACCTTAGTGTCACAGTTAGTGAATTTGTGCTTAATGTTTTACAGTTACATTGTTTGTGATGGGCAGAATATTTTGAATAAAAGCGTTACTGCAACAGCTATGATGATGATAGGAAGGCAGAGGGCCTTTTCAGTTGTGGCACCCCATCTATGAACAGTTACCCAAGTGAGATCTACCTGGTGTGTTGTTGTGCTGGTGCTTTAAATCAGAATGAATCAGATTTGTTTTCCTGTGGTGGGCTGAACTGATCATCACTTGCAGATAGTTTCTGAAACTTGTCCAAGGCAGTGGCATAGCAGCAATTGCCGACGCCCGGGGTGGGAGTGTACGCCAGGCCGTTGGGCATGGAGCCTTTCAACAAAGGGCGTATAAGAAATGTTATAAATAAAGAAACAAACGAGACCTATTATTTAAGGTGTGCAAGGTGGCTCACCAGTTCCTAAACCAGTAGTGTGAATGCCTTTGGTAAGTATGTTTCTTGATGGTCAGCTTATAAGAACATTAAACCGCAGCCTTCCTTCCACTGTGCAAATGTCCCAAACACAAAGCCCAAATGTTAACTTTCATCTAAAATCCACCACATTTGAAAGGGAACTCTTATGCAGTCTCAATTCAGCAGCTTTATTTAAAATCTACGTCTGTCTTTGATGCTTGCTATTTTATTGCATTAGCTACTTTTTCTTCCCCCGTCCTGTTTACCAAAATCAAATCTGCAAAGTGAAATCCCCTTTTAGTACAGTCTCCCCCTCCTTTTGGAGTAGATACCGCAGCTCCCCCATGAACAGATTTAACATAACATTATGCTGAGACTTACAGAAAAAGATTCTTTAAAAGTATCACATCCAAACTATAGAAATCAAGGAACACACAGTGGGCCTAGTCAGAGAGACTGGGAAAATCTTCAAAAACGTCTGGCTCTATTGTACTCTTACTAATTTTAAATTCTTTTGAAAGGTCCTTTCTTCCTCCGTGCTCTCTTTAAATAAATAAATAAATAATCCTCTGCTCCCGGACTTTTCTATGAATTTTAGATACTTCGTAAGCAGCAGAGTACTTGTTATTCCACAGACATATATAATCCCCTTCATAAAAGTTGGCTGGTTTTCAAATAGCACTGAGCCCCACAGATATATTTAATGCTCTTCGAGGAAGTGTTCCCATTTTTAAGAGTCTCAAACAACCCAGCATAGAGCAGGACATAGAGAGCTAAACTGGACACAGTGGTAGCAGGTCTGTGTGCTTAAGAACATAAAAGCAACACTGTTGGATGAGGTCAAACGTCCATCTAGCCCAAAAACATCTGGTTCTCACAGTGGCCAATCAATGTCCATGATAAGTCCTGGGATGCAACAGCACTCTCTCCACTTGTGATTCCCAGAAACTGATATACAGAGGTATACTTGACATCTGATGGGAGGCATTCCACAGGGTGGGCACAACTACAAAGAAGCCCTCTGCCTGGTTCCCTGTAACCTCACTTCTTGCAGTGAGGGAACCGCCAGAAGGCCCTCGGCGCTGGACCTCAGTGTCCAGGCTGAACAATGGGGGTGGAGACGCTTCTTCAGGTATACAGGTAATGCGACCCATTCCCCACCCTGCTTTGTGCCCTATGCAAGTCCCCCTGCAATAGCAATTTCTTATTGCCCCCTTACCTCAGTTCCTGCCTGCTCTACCCTGTCCCGAGTCCCACGTTCCCTCATATCTGCACTGTGTTGCCAGCTTCCCTCATATCTGCACTGTTGTGCCAGCTCTCTACACTTTTCTCCTTGTTTCAACCACAGTACATCATGATCTCTCTCTCTCTCTCTCTCTCTCTCTCTCTCTCTCTCTCTCTCTCTCTCTCTCTTAGGTTCTTATCTGTAATGGTTCTAGGGGTTGCTCGTGTGTAAGCCTGTGCCAACACCTGGCTGGGTTGCCTGAGTGAACCTTTCCTGTCCGGACAGCCACTCACCCGTGGCTGTCTCAATCGCTGGCAGAATCCGTCAGTGGGCGTTTCTTAAACTTCTTCCAGCAAAGAAGCTCTTTGACGCCCAGTCTCCTCCTACTCTCCCTGCGTGGAAGCCTTCTGCGCAAGGAGGGCATAGGCGGCGGAGGACCCTTCCTCTCCCCGCTGGTCCCCGGCAAGGAGTCATGTGACCGCCTCGCTGATTCCCCCATCTGCCCCCCTTCTCCACTGGAGCTACGCTGATTCCCTTCCCCAGAAGATGGGCTGCCTCTCCCAATCCCGGGACGCTCTCTGGGTTCCCTCTCTCTCTCTCTCTCTCTCTCTCTCTCTCTCTCTCTCTCTCTCTCTCTTTTAAAAAAAGATATTTATTAGAATTTTACAAAATGAAAAAAGAAAAAAGAAAAATACAAAATAAAAATAGATGAAAAACAATTCCCATCTTTCCATCACTTTCTTTCATTTGCTTATTTCCCGGACCTCCTCACACCTCCCTTTTTGTATTCCAGTTCAATTTGTTAGTTCAGCAAATCCTTCCCCTCTTTGTTTATCCTAATCTTTAATCTTAAAATAATGTAACATTAAGTTTTTGTCTGTTAATAGTCCATTTTTTTTCATACTCCTTATAGCGTTATAGCTAAAAACCGCATAAATTTTCATCCAACATCATTCTAACATTCATTAATTTTACACTATTTCTGTAGGTAGTCTTTAAATTTCTTCCAATCTTCTTCCACCGACTCTTCTCCCTGGTCTCGGATTCTGCCGGTGGAGCTTGCTCTCTCCCTCCGTCACTGATGGCAGTTCCCTGACATTATCTCTACGTTCCATTGACTCTTCCGCCTCAACCCCCACAACTCTGGCAATGGCACACAACCCCTCTAATTTCTAGATCCAGTCAAACGTACTTCCTTTCCCCTTACCTTGGATCCCAAACACCCTGCGAGTCAAACGTTTGGGCTCCCAAACGCCGCAAACCCAGAAATGAGTGTTCCAGTTTGCGAATGTTCTTTGGGACCTGAACATCCGACAGGGTTTACGGGGCTTCCGATTGGAAGGCATGCCTTGGTTTCCGAACGTTTTGGAAGTCAAACGGACTTCCGGAATGGATTCCATTTGACTTCTGAGGTACTACTGCATGTCTTCCTTTCTCTTTTTAGCATTCACTGTAGCTGCGGTACTTGCTAACATTTTTTGATTGACTCTTCCCTCTCAATGTTAGAACGCTTATAAATATTCCATGGCATCATAGATCAACCAGTGGCTTTGTGTGCAAAGCCCTGTTCCATTTCCAGATAAACATTATTCTTTTATTTTTGGTAAGCCACTATGAGACCAGTGGCTTGTGGTGAATTTTTTTTTTGTAGAGGAACAATTAGGGCCAAAGGCAGCAGCTTATGAGGGCATTTTTTTTTTTTGAAGGGTGGAGGAGTTGATGTCATGTGCATGAGCATCACACCTCCATAAACCAGGCAGAAGTTGTGAAGGAGCCACCAGGGGAGCATTTAGGGAACTAGACTAGCCCCCCTAGTCCACTGACCACATACCACTGTATAAGACTGTGATTAATAGTAAAATAGAAATACTTTAAATAAATAAAAACAAAGAAAATTCCTTCCAGTAGCACCTTAAAGACCAACTAAGTTAGTTCTTGGTATGAGCTTTCGTGTGCATGCACACTTCTTCAGATTCTTCAGAAGAAGTGTGCATGCACACGAAAGCTCATACCAAGAACTAACTTAGTTGGTCTTTAAGGTGCTACTGGAAGGAATTTTTTTTGTTTTGACTATGGCAGACCAACACGGCTACCTATCTGTAACTGGAACTATGGAAGGCACCACATTGAGCCGCATGAAATGGAAGTCCATCTGTGTATCTGAAGAAGTGTGCATGCACACGAAAGCTCATACCAAGAACTAACTTAGTTGGTCTTTAAGGTGCTACTGGAAGGAATTTTCTTTGTTTTGACTATGGCAGACCAACACGGCTACCTATCTGTAACTTTAAATAAATAAGTAAGCCACGACCTTTCATAATTAGTATTGTATCCCACAATAGCACCTGCTGCTCATACTTTGCGGTTCTGACTTTTAAAATATATATATAAATCCCCAGAAATGCCAAATTATTTGCTTCATGTTCTGCTACTTTATCTTCTCAAGCTTCATCAGTTAAATCAAAATAATAGTAGCCTTTCCTCCTCTTATCCCTTCTTTTTTTATTATTTATAAACTGCATTTATTTAACCTTCTCTTAAGAGAAGCACATGCCTCTGCAACTCAAACACGAATGCTGGCGAAGAAACGATAATGTGGATATAAAATGTCCACAGAGAAATCTGTGGGAAAAGATGATTGAGCCCTCTGTTATAAAGCATAGCTGTGAAGTGCTCACAGCAAAAAAAGATGTACTAAATTTTAACAGTTTGCCGTGGTTGCAAATATACAGCAAGGTTGTTTTTTTCCCGGGGGGGGGGGGGGGAGGAGTTGTTAAATAATTTTTTATCTATGGAATGGGAAAGTGGCCACAGGAGCTAATAAATATGTGTTTTTAAGACGCTAGAGGATATAGTTTAATACAGCTTGCTGGTTTAATGCCAATGGCACACCGTAACTTATCATGATTAGGTACAGTTAGGGTAACATGCTAGGTAAACTCGCTTCATGCTATTTACACAAGCTGCTTGTCTGTGATGACTAAAAGGGCATTGATGCATGTATGGGAATTAAATCATTGCCGACCTTCCTAGCCGTTCAACATATAAACGTAGCATATTTTACATCTCCCGGTGATCTATACTAGGTATTTTATGAGAAGGCCTCGCTGCAGCAAATATTATTTAAGCAAACCCAATAATAATTCAGAATAGGAAAGAGGAATTCCCCCCTGACTCTCTCACACACATCATTCCCCCCCCCCTTCCCTATCACAGCTTAAAATGGATGGCCTGTACCCTCAGTAACATTTCTCAGTTCAGCAACCTCAATATGTGTGTTGCTAAAGACGAATGGAGAAGGTGTTTAGAGTTAATGATCTGTATCATATTGCTTCCGTTTAGCTAAAGATATATAATCCCACACGGTTTTGGTTTATATTGACTCTTATTCAAGAGCCACATCTTCCAAAGGCCATCATGCTTTCCTGACAGGTCGGGAGATTAAAATAAATAAGTCAATAAAGTCCCCATTTTTATTTTTTTTTCCAGATCAGCCCTGTAGAGAATTTGATGTTTTTTACTCCTTCATGTTTTACATTGATATTAGAATTACATATTGCCAAATTACTGTCACGTTGCATTTTGTCATCTAAACGGCATCTCTGGAGCGACAGGGGTGAGCGAGCGTGTTTCTGCAATCAAAACGAATGTGTTTTATTCTCTATCGCAAATCCAAGACGATGTCATTGAACATTTGAAGCTTTCATATCTCCAGGGAGGTTTTCTAACCTGGGCAAAGGTATTGCTAGTGTATAACATGGATGTCTCACATAAGCCCTTTAGGACCTAATATCAGGATGAGATCTCCTCCCCAGCCAAAATGAACAGGTTATGCTTGAACTACTCTGGACACCAACCATTCTGAGGCTCAAGACTTTATTTTATTTTATTTTCAATTATGTTTTATTAAATTTTAACATTTTCAATATACAGACCCTCCAAGCATCCCTAATTTCCAGGGACATCCTTGATTTAGAGAAGCCGTCCCGGTTTCTGATTTGATCCCAGAATGTCCCACTATTCCTTAGAGTGTTCCTGTTTTCATTGGAGAAACGTTGGACGGTATGGAGTTATCCGAATCCTAAACTGTCTGAAGGCATACCGGTATAGGGAAGTGCTTTTTAAAAATATGTTTAATGTTGTATTATGTTTTTATATGTGTTGGAAGCTGTCCGGAGTGCTGGGGCAACCCAATAAGATGTGTGGAGTATAAATAGTAACATTAGCATTATGGAATGGGAAATCCCTATTTTCATTGGAGAAATGTTGGAGGGTATGAGCATATACAGTTAAATCACACTTTCCTTTTTTCTCTTATTTTTGTCAACTTCCCACCCCCTTTTCCATGGAGTTGTTGTTTCTCTCCTTCTGAGGTACTCAATCTTCTATCTATCGAATCCTAATTACAATATTATAATCTAATGACTTCTGTTGCTCATAGCTCAAATCCTGCTTGCGTGCTGAGGTCCCCCAAAACACCCCTACCCCAATAACTCACACATCACACATAATTTTTGTTTAAGGTTTTTTGGCATAATTTTGGCCACAACTTTATTATCATACAAATTGTGAGTGGTTGCTTAGGCATTGGTTATGACTAGCTATCCCCCCCCCCCCCGCCTTGGGGGATAGCACTGACTCCCGGATTCCAGCGAGAGTCAGTGTGGAGGAACAACATCAGGGCAACTGGGGCTGCGACACAGACCCTTCAGTTCCTCCCCGCATGCTCCTTGGGGTCTTACACGGCCCGCACCCGATTCCAGGGGTTTGGACAAGGGGATGGTAAGCCCCAGAATTCCTTTAACGGAATTCCCATGCAGCAGCAGCATTGGAGGGGTAGGCACAGCCAATCCATACCCCTCCACCAACCAATTTAACCAATGCCTAACCGCCAACCTTACAAGTTGTGACGATTTGCTACGCAGTAGGCAAAACCCAATTGGCACACACTAATCAGCCAAAAGGAAAAATTCCTACCAGGCCCTCGCACCAATGCGAACGACCCCATGACAGGCATAGCAAGGTCAAAGCAGAAGCCCAATCAAGGGAGGGCGGGCGGGTGATCCGGTGTCCACAGCGAAAGAGAAAGGAACAAGCTGTGGACCTAGAATAAATAACCTCTGATCCCACCCCTAAATTGGCAACATCAAATTTACCCCAGTAACAACAGCCACCAATCTGATCCAAGTCCCTTGCAACAGCCTGGCTGGCAACTGAGGATGTTTTGTCCGGCCCCATCCGCAACACGTGCTCTCTCTTTAATGAGAACACGCTTTGTAAGTTCAACATACTGTAATATTTCTTTAAATAGTCTGAAAAAGGCATCCATTCTAAGACTCGAGTAAGGTAAAGGTAAAGGTAAAGGACCCTTGGATGGTTAAGTCTAGTTGAATTCAACTATGGGGTACGGCCCTCATCTCTACTTTTAGGCCAAGGGAGCCGGCATTTGTCTGCAGATAGCGTTTCCAGGCCAGCATGAATAAACTGCTTCTGGTGCGACGGAATGCCATGATGAAGCCAGAGCACATGGAAAAAACATTTACCTTCCTGCCACAGTGGTACCTATTTATCTACTTGCGCTGGTATGCTTTCAAACTGCTAGGTTGACAGGAGCTGAGACAGAGCAACAGGAGCTCACCCCATCACACAGATTTGAACTGCCAACATTACAATTGGCAAGCCCAAGAGGCTCAGTGGTTTAGAAGCCCTACTCATGACAGTCATTCGCTGTAGTTACAATGGGAGGCACAAGAGTTGAAGCCTTATGAGTAGACGCTCAATATCTGTGGAACTTCCTCCTTGGAGGCATGTGATTGGCTTTTTCATTATTGGCTCTTAGGTGGGTCCCAAATTAGGGATATAATAAGGCATTGCTTTTCCGTTCCATCCTGTGTTTGTGGAACGTGGCACTGTTTCCATTCTGCTGCAGTTCTTCTTCCAAGAGAAACTACATTATTTGTATTGCTAACTAATGTAGAAAAATGATGGAACTTGCACAATATATGTAATGATATAAATGATGTATGCTATGTTTCCATTATGTTGTTCCACTTTATTCATTTCAGTGTGAAGGAAATGCAATGCAATTTTTTTTTTGGGGGGGGGTGCAATCAATTATGTATGTTATCTTTTGCAGTCTGAAAGCAACAACAGTGAATACAAATCATATTTGTGGGATTGATTTCTGACCTGGACATCTACAGATCAGCAAACAAATAAGCAACCATCAGCAATTTCTGCTCATGTTTCTGTTTTCGTTGGAATTCTCCAACATTCCCACCCTAAATGCATTCTTATTTCAGCCTGCTTTTAATGAGGGTAGGTTAACGCTTTTTTCTCTGCATGTTGTTTTTCGATGACTGCAAGTGAGGGTTTTTATACCTTTTTTATTGGCTGACTTAAAATGAAATGGTGACATTGCTGTTTCCACTTTCGAGAGTTTAATTGTGAATTGTTATGTTTGTTTCAAGATTTCCCCCCCCCATTGTGCATCACTTTAAGAAGATTTTTTTTATATATCTTGAAAGGCAACTGAGGCATTCTTTTGATAAATTTTGGGCTGGCCCATTCAAAATCAAGGAAAGTGTGGAACGGATGCACTGCAAAATAAGATAAAATAGAATACTCCTATGTTTCTGCTAGACCAGAGGTACAATATCCTCTGGCACAGCTGGTAGGGGAAGGGCCGTAGTTCAGGAGCAGAACATCTGCTTTGTAGGCAGAAGAACCCCTGGAATCTCCAGGTGGTGATGGAGTTGAGAATGTCCCCTTCCTAAAGCTCTGGAGGGGCACTGCCAGCTGTATTGACAATAACCGGCATGGTGAAAAAAAGGCCAAAGGTCTAGCTGGCCGGTAAGTTATCCTGGCCCTGTGTGTGGGGCCGAGCACTGCTACTGCGCAGTTGATCCTGTGCCCAGGGAATTCCCTCCAATTCCTGCCACCATTAACCAAATTGGTGGCAGGACGATCCAGCCTGCTAATAGCCCAGTTCACCAGGGAAGGAGCGATTGGACATATTTCATTAGTTGACTTCCGAACTGTTGTGTCACCCATGTCTAGCCTCACCTGTTGCAAATTCAGAGTTGAAGCTATATTGACAAATCCTGTGCATTTCCCCCTGGCATCTGCAAGCATGTCGGTCCTAGTGATAGCACACTGAGCATTCCCCAGCATAGCTGGGCTTCCAACTAAATCCGACAGCTTCCCAGATGGAGAATCTCTTTCATCCCAAGGACTGCATTTCCTTTCTGAACAAAGCCAGTGCTAGCTGGGGCCAGAGGCAAAAGTGGATGGAGTATTTTGAGATGTTTCTTTAATCCCTGGGCATTATTAATTTGGTATTTTCCCCCAGACCATTGTTTATATATTTAGGTGGGTTATTTGCTTCTTTGTCTGTTTAATTTTTTAAAAAATTACCATTCAGCATACATGCTTTTTCTTTCTTTCTTTTACAGTTCCAAACTCTCACAAGCACGCACACACACAGATGTTGGCACCGACCAATTAAACGGAAATGTTGCTGTGTTTGGGCAGTAACAAAACAAAGCAAAGCCTTGGGAATATACAAAGCAAGAAAGAATTAAGTCCCAGAGATAAGAACATAAGAGGATGTGAGCGAAAATCACTAATTGCTCCAAATTAACCATGTTGAAAGTCAAGTCAGTAATGAGGCCTGAGACCTATTTTCTTTTAAAACTGAAAGCACAGGGGATCTCAGCTATTTATTCTGAGGGTGAGCATGCACGGGCAGTTTGTGTGTGTGTTTTCCAGAAGGTCATGAACTGCATATTCCACATTCCCTTTTTCTCCTTCTGTAGAATGTTGGAGGGTTTGGTAGGACGTCCCTATTTTCATTACAGAAATGCATCCTGGGCCACATGGAGTGGGGTGGGTAGGAGGGAGGGGAATGGATGAAGTACACATGCACATTCAACTGCCCAACAGCTCCTGCATCACCCAGGAGATCAAGGCCACAGAGATAAGAAGAGTTGTTCTGTTGTTTGAAGAGGTCACTTCCTGCTTCGCATGGAGAAGCCGTTTTCAATGGAGCCCAGCAAAGTGCACAGCTGTATTGAGGTGGCAATAGGTGTTGACATTTTGTACCGCTAACTATTTTGCTCCTGGGGCAAGCGCCTCTGTGCCCCCCACAAATGCTACACCACTGTGTTTACAACCTGCTGATGTGTGCATAAATATCTGTGGGCTGGGCTGCTGGTGGCCCAACCACTGCTTGTAACTGCTAACACACAGAAAAGTTCCAGCTGAGATCCAGCACCGAGGGCCTTCTGGCAGTTCCCTCATTGCAAGAAGTGAGGTTACAGGGAACCAGGCAGAGGGCTTCTTTGTAGTGGCACCCACCCTGTGGAACAGCCCCCCGTCAGATGTCAAGGAGATAAGTAACTATACAATGTCTGAAGGCAGCCCTGTATAGGGAAGTTTTAAATGTTTAATTATACCAGCCACATGGGGGCACTGGTTAGGGAGTGCAGTACTTTCCTTCTCTGGGTGCTGGCAACCCGCGCTATGCCACTGGTGGGGGCTGTAGTCTGCCATCCCAAAGAATCTTGCTGGGCTCACAGAAGCCAAGCACTTGGAGAAGATACTGTGGCCAGATGTCCCCCTATGTTCTCTCCCTTTCTACAGGTTAACAAGGCAGTTTGGGTGACTTCAAGGTTAAATCTTTCACTGTGGCAGGTGTCTCCGGCTCCTCCAGTTGCAGGTTCCATAGATTTTGCATGCCCCAGGCATCCTGTACCACCCTGCAATGGCCTGAACCCACATTTTGACAGCCACTGCTCTAAGCATTTGTTAGAAAACAGTTGTTTTGCCCAAGGAAAATCTCTTATATAACACCCACACCCACACACCCAATGTGCTCATAGTTCTGGTAGAAATAATTTCCCTTTGGTGCTAATGTTTAATTGTAATGCAAATTGCATGTTCAATTATGTTTATGTTAACAGCAGTTTTTCAAAGGGATGTCATAAAATGTTATGAGGTTCTGCTCCTATCATTTGACCTAAGGGGTTTATTAAAAGCAAACCAAGTGAATATAGGCCAATAAGCATTTCACAGGCAAAGAGAAAGAACACCTTATTTATTTATTCACTCTAAACATGTGTAATCTGTTCTATTAAAAACAACAACAAGAAAACAAAGACAGCTAACAATGGAGATGATCCATTCAAAATGAAGCACTTGCCAAGCCTTGTTGATTTCATTAGATGCATCAATCTCTCCTATTGAAGTTAGTGGAACAAAAAAGACTTTAAGTTCTGTGGAGAACAAAGGAAATTGCCTTATACCAAGCCAGACAACCAGTTTATCTCACTCAATATCATCTACAGTGGCTGGTTTGGCTCTCCAGGGTTTCAGGCATGGGTTGTTCCCAGCCTTTCCTGAAGATGCCAGGGATTGAACCGAGGACCTTCTACATGCAATGTGGATGCTCTGCCACTAAGCTATGGCACTTCCCTTTAGCAAAGTGCCCTCCAGTTCCCCACTCTGACATCAGTGGCCTTCTCCCATGTGGGTAAACCCTGACAGATTGACCTACTAGCAGTGGGAGCAGAGCAGCAGTGCTCTGATCAGTGTTGGGTGGTTCAGAGCTGCCATTTTCATTTCTCACAATCACACTACATTGGGGAGCATTGTGGAAAATCAAAATAGAGGCTTCCAAACCAAGCCACCTGGTGCTGATGAGAGTGCTGTGGGGGGAAGTAATGAGCTGGACAGAACCTGGAATGTGTGGTGCTCACTTATATATTGATGTATCTCCAAGAACTGATCTACCCAATTATCTACTGCAGCCAAGGGACTGTGGTTCAAATTAGGAAGTTCTTTGTTTGAACCTCTCCTCTGCCAGGAACTCTTTGGTAGCCTCCATCTGCAGTTTGGAGCATTATAATACTGAATTACTTGTACTTTACAGGGTTGCTTTTGTACAGCGATGGGCCAAAGACAAGGCCTACATGATTCCTAGATGCTGCAGGCTTCTGGGGTTTATCTTGCTCCAGAAAGAAGCTTCCCAGCTCCAGGTTAAGATCTACTACATTAAGATTAGCAAAACTTCTTAAGGATTTTAAATGTCTCTTCACAGCGGATCAGTCATAAGTTGCACTGAAACCACTATGTTCAAACCAAATCAATAACCAGTTGGGAACTTATGGACCCTTTGGTGCTAGTTTTTCATCATGATTGTATGTGGGTAAGAGATGTTTGGATGCAGCACACTTAAGTTCTTGCATTGCTGCCATTCATTTCAAAGGCAATTCCACAGAAGAGTATTTTTTAGTGGGATATGCCCTGTGTAGTACTGCTTGTAATTTGATGAACCCACTAGAAAGGAAGAAGGATGAGATGCTCCTTATTCAAGCAGCATCCCAAAATTGAACACTGTCAGACATGCATCTTCTCTGGAGCAAATCTATTTTACCTGCTTTAAGAAGGTTAAATTACTTTTACTTTCTCTCCCTGAACTCTTTCTTCCTGTTAAGGGGATGGGAAGAGGAAAAGTACATGCCTCCAAGGAAGATGACTTTAAAAAATCTTAACTTATGAGTTCACCTCATAGCAAAGTAGATATAATTTGGAATCAGAGTTGTGCATTTGGACTTTTCAGAATTACATCAGGCTCAAATTTTCACACCGGCAAGGGACATGCTGTAGAGTCCCGAGCAGAATTCTTTATCTAGCTGTGACACCTGAGAGTGTTAAATTACAAAATAATTTCCAGGGTCTGTAGCAAACTAGTGAAAAACATATTCTCCGGGTCTGGGGGATTGTCCAAAGTCAGGACCCATTTTAGCATTGTCAATGACATCTTGTAATAATAAAATGATGTTAATAAAAAAAAGAGAAACTCTTTCTCTTCTTGGAGTTTTTGCTCTGTGGCCTTGTTTAGAACATATAGTTTGAAATGTTGAAGCCCACTAAAGCCGGTTTTACAGTGCATTCCAGTATGTATCTATTCTAACATTGAAGTCCCATTCAGTGGGAAGTATTCCTAGCCAAGTGTGTATAGAATGACAACCTGAATTTAGAGAAGGCTAAATTAAGAACAAATGGAATAGAAAGGAAGAAACTTTTCATATGTGTAGGTGAGCTCAAGGAATGGTGCTGGTGAGAACCATGGCTGTATGTTTTTCCTTGGCACCATATTATTCAATATAGGGCTTATAATCTCCAAATGGAGAAATATTTATCCCTTAGCTCATGCAAACTTGTAAATTGGATCTTTGACCAGGACACCAATCAAGATAGAACATCCATTATTGCTGCCTGGTATTCGGTTTGGTACTTCCAAATTAAGGTCAATCATTCAAGGCCTTATTACCTTGAGTCACTGACTTTCCTGCAACTTCGTAGGGTATTTGTGGAACTAAGGTTCCAACAGATGCCTTTAGCATACTTAGAGGGGAATTCACTGTATGTAACACAAATGCATTTATGGATGCAACCAGGTCAAGGATATCATGCGTTATCTGCTGATTTGCCCCGTATATACAATGCCAAGATACATTTTTTTATCTCCTATTCTTATCTGGTTCTCAGGCCAATTCCTCCAGGAAGTGACAGTCAAACTCTTAGCTGATAAAGATCTACAAATTACACAAATTTGCTCTGGCAGCTAAGAAGCTCCATTCCCGCCATACTAATGCTTCCTAATTTTAAAACGGTATGCTGTAATATTGAATGATGTAAACTTTTATAGGTTTTTATATGTTGTGTTATTTCAGAGGAAAGCCTTGCTCTTGTCCTCTGCTGTTGACTGCAAAGGCCTTTGGCTATACAGTGGTTACAGACGCTTCAGGTTACAGAGTCCGCTAACCCAGAAATAGTATCTCGGGTTAAGAACTTTGCTTCAGGATAAGAACAGAAATCGTGCTCCAGCGGCGCAGCAGCAACAGGAGGCCCCATTAGCTAAAGTGGTGCTTCAGGTTAAGAACACTTTCATGTTAAGAACGGACCTCCGGAACGAATTAAGCTCGTAACCAGAGGTACCACTGTACACAATAAATTGATTGATTGATATTATTCAATACAGCAGTTTTTGGTAGGGTTGTCATATTTCTAGAAGTGAAATTCAGGGCACAAAAGTTTTTGTTGAGCTTTTTTAGGCAATCAACCTCAAAATCCCTGTTAAATCCTGAATATGTCTGGGAAATTACTGATGTATGACAACCCTAGTGTTTGGGAACTTTCAAGGGCCATTTCCTCCAAGCCATATTCACCTGCCTGTACCTGACATCTTAAGTTATATCAAGTATGGAGCAGACAAAAGATGTGGCTTCCTGGCAAAAATGAGGTTTACAGGTGCTTGATCGTCAGCAGTACAAACTCTTCTTCCTGCACAGCTTCATTTACAGGATCAAAATGTCAAATGTCCACCCCTAACCATGACCCATACCATTGCATCTCTAAACTGATCATGAATGACCCACATGCACCTGCTCTCACATTCCTGTACATAAGATCACCCAGGCCCTACATCTGCATGTCATTTCGTCCACTCTTAAACCACAACCAAAGTTTGCTGGAAAGTTTGGCTCCTCTCTTGCACTTTGCTGTGTTTGAAGGTTGTCTGAGGTGCAGTTCATTTACATTTCAGGCATTTCTGTAAGACTCTCTTGGCAGGGTTATAAAGTGTTACAGCGTCACAAAGTCAGAACGGTACCCATGGCAGCACTATTCAAATTTATTTGATTAGAAACCTGCAGGCCTTTTCCTTCTGTTCATCATAACTGATGGCCAATGCAGTAGGGAGGCCTCAGAGGCTGAGAGCACATCAGCTGACAGAATGCAATCAGGGAGATAAAATACAAGTTGCTAGTAAGCTTTTTACTGGGACAAGGATCTGTCTGGCCCTGTCTGTCTCCGACTACTAAATCTTGATTTAAACCTCTTCTGAAAGCTTTTGGAGTCAACATTACCCTTTTCATTTCCATTTCGAAAGGTGGCTTTCATTTCAAAGGGAACTAGCGAAGGTTGAAACAAAAGGTTAACTGAATACTCTGAAAAATTGATATGAGTCTAAATGCAAATGTAACTAAGGCACTGGTTCTCCAAACACTTAGAAATGAGCATAACTCTATTGAGTAGTCTTTCACCAAACAATTACTGGATATACCCAGCAGTATTATGTGCAATTGTTCAAATGATCATGACTAAAGTATGGACAGGACAGTGGACATTTCAAGAGAAAAGTCTTCACAAATGTTCTGCATCTGTTTAATGACCATGATGTGCAGGAAGCAGGATATTTATAGGGGAGTTTAAATGCCATTTTACTCCAGCTCTGTTCTAATTTTTCTGCAACCTGAATCATGAGAAACTGCATACCCTCCAACATTTCTCTGATGAAAATAGAGATGTCCCCTCCAACTTTTATCCGATGAAAACAGAGACATTCCTTCCAACATTTCTCCAATGAAAATAGGGACATCCTAAGGAAAAGCGGGACATCCCGGGATCAAATCAGAAACTGGGACAGCTTCTGTAAATCCGGGACTGTCCCTGGAAAATTGAGACACTTGGAGGGTCTGCCGGATATCAGGACCTGGTTTGCTGAAGAGGAGAGCTGGGAACCGCCAGCCCAAAAGCCCCCGAGGGAGGGCTCCAAAGATGATATTGTGATGAAGGGTGGTATATTAATTAAATAAATGAAAAATAAGAACATACTTTTCTGATGGCTTTGTGGTTGTGAAAAACACTGACATTTCTCATGCTGGCTGTGGCAGCTTTCATGATATATTTTGATATTTAGCCCTTTGTGTTTGAAAGTAGCACTTGTCTTCTCCTTGGGACTCATAGAGCTGCGCAGTATGTAAAAAACCTCAACTTTAGGAGATGGCCCAGATCAGGCAATTGTGCACAGCGCAAAACAATAATGGACTGGTTACACAGGACTGGTTACTGGTGGAAATTCAAGCTCTGGGCTTTTGAGAGATTTGCCCCTGTCATGCTACAAAAAGCCAGCAGGCAAATAAGAGCAATGCGAGATCATAGGGCTTAAAAAAGCAAACAAACAGATTACATTGGTACCTCAGGTTACATACGCTTCAGGTTACAGACGCTTCAGGTTGCAGACTCCGCTAACCCAGAAATACCTTGGGTTAAGAACTTTGCTTCAGGATGAGAACAGAAATCGTGCAGCGGTGGCGCAGCAGCAGTAGCAGGAGGCCCCATTAGCTAAAGTGGTGCTTCAGGTTAAGAACAGTTTCAGGTTAAGAACAGACCTCCAAAACGAATTAAGTTCTTAACCCAAGGTACTACTATATTTGCCATATACTTTCTCCTCTCTAACTCCAGAGATTCCCTATGCAGTTGATATAACACTCCTAGTTGGATTTTCTGAGCATATGGAATTTCCAGATTTAGAGAGGGGTACGGATGGGGCCCTCTTTAGTGGACTTTGCCACAGTAGTCTTCATTTCAAGAGCGGCTTTCTCAAAAGCACACACCTGATAAACCACATACCATGCTAGTTTTCAAGTGGTATGGGCACAGCCTGAGAGGTGCTGACATCTCAGACAAATGAATGTTTGAATCTGCCCTAAGTAGGATGGTCAGCTGGGAAGCAAAACTGAGCTCTCCATCAGCTTAATGACTTGTACCTTTAATTGTCTAGCCAGGAGGCACACTTAACACCAGCCTCAGCTGAGAAGATGGTGCACTTTCCAGAAGAATAATGTAGAGAAATAATAGTATTATCAATTAGAGATAAGCCCTAGAACTGGGAGACGTATCCTAGAACTGCTTTAAATTTTTAAATCAAAACGATCTTAACATTCACCACACAAAAAAATAGCAACCCAAAATGAATGAGGATAGTGCAGAAGCCCTTTAAATAAAATTTGGTCAATCATGGTTCACATCAAGAGATCGCTCCCCTCCCCAAAAGGAACTGCCTGCTCCCTTCTTCTCCTACTAAAAAATGGCCAAGTCATTTCTTCTTCATTCCTCATGAAACAGAAATGAAGTTTGCAATTACATACTTACATGGAAGTAAGCGCCGTTTAACTCAATGGGATACCTATAGACTTATTATGTTCTTAGATTTTCCTCCCCCAATTAATATTTGTGAAATAATCTGAAAAGGGCTGATGAACAGCTTTGGGGTTTGGGGCAAGGCTGCATCCTTAGTTAGCAGAAGACATTAAAGGGCTAGTATGTAAAGGTTTTGTTGTTTGCCTCAGTGAACTAAAATATTTTTAAAATGTTTTTCTCCCACAAGCTAAATAGCCATTATTTCACTGTTTGCCCAATATACTTTTGGCAGGTATGAAAGTACACAGCTAAAATATTCCCCAAACTGATACATTATGCAGGCAGTAGGGAATGATGTTTATAAATCTCCTCAAGATTATTAGCTAAAGAGCACACTAACCCCTTTCTTCATGGATAGCAACTCAAGGAAGGAAACAACAGCCAGGGCGTTTGGGCTGCAATTCTAACCGGATTTACCCGAGAGTAAACTGAACTGAATTCAATAAAGCGTACTTCCAAGTAGACATTGTTGGGATCCTGCTGTTGGTCAGGAAAATATGCTATCACCTGATACTTTTAGCTTCACATAGGCCACATCCGTACCATACATTTAAAGCCCAATTTATACTATTTTAACTGTTTAAGAGCCAGTGTGGTGTAGTGGTTAAGAGCGGTGGACTCGTAATCTGGTGAACCGGGTTCGCTTCCCCGCTCCTCCACATGCAGCTGCTGGGTGACCTTGGACTAATCACACTTCTCTGAAGTCTCTCAGCCCCACTCACCTCACAGAGTGTTTGTTGTGGGAGAGGAAGGGAGAGGAGAATGTTAGCCGCTTTGAGACTCCTTCAGGTAGTGATAAAGCAGAATATCAAATCCAAACTCCTCCTCCTCCTCCCCTTCTTCTTCTTCTTCTTCTTCTTCTTCTTCTTCTTCTTCTTTTTTCTTCTTCTTCTTCTTCTTCATTGCTTCCTCCAAAGGATTCTGGAAGATGTAGTACAAAAAGATAACTTTCAGTCCTTGTTCCCTGGGAACTCTGGGTCTCCTAATAACTCTTAACAAACCACAGTTCCCAGGATTCTTTGGGGGAGGCCATGACTTAAAGTTGTATAACAGTGCTTTAAAAGTATGGCGCAGATGCAACCACAAGCTGGATATTGTGAGTTCATTTCCTTAGCACAACAATTTCTTTCTTGGGGCAGTGATCACGAACGCATTACCATACCCTGCAAGTGTTCCGGAAAAACTGGTACATCCCGTTTTCTCACACGAGAGCCCAGCGGCCATTTTGGGTGCTGTGATCCTGCGCAATTTTGCACTGAGATCTCACCCTGAAAAAAAGCACACCTTTTGGGCTCCGTGATCTTGTGCGGGTAAGAAGATGTGTGTCCTGGTTTGGGGACTCAAGATACTGGAATATTACAACGGTGAAATATTGTTACGATCTGTATTCTTCTTCTAGAGACTTTTCACATAAGACAAGGCAACCTTAGCCATTGGATAGGCCTGTTAACAATTTTATACTTCCTACTTTCATACTTCATACTTTCATAATTTCATACTAGTTGTTCACACTTCCGGCGGCAGCTGCTGTGCAAAAGTAGGGGTCCAGACAACTTAGGATACTGACCTTGCAGGAATAAGCAGCTATCTTACAGTTTGAAAGCAATTATCTTGGTGGTGGTTGGGATGCACCAAAGTCTCTCCTTCCCTCCCTGCCTCCTTTTCTCTCTCTTGCATTTATTACTCTAGGAAACATCACTCTTGATGCTGCCATCCAAGAAACCTATGCCCAGTTCTTTGTGGTAACAGAAATGGAAATGCAGTTGTGTTGACATACATATTAGGCGGAGTGAAATTAAGGTCTTATTAACTTGAGGTTTATGCATGCAAAGCTACTTGTAGCTGTCATTTCTTTTTCTATGATCTCATTGTGAGGCCTTCAGTGATCTCGAGGGGGAAGAAGTCACCTAAGAAAGTGGGTCAAACTAAGCTGCAAGGTTAAATAAGCATTCTGACCAGCTGTATAATAAGGACCAACATTTAAATACCCCCACTGAGAAGAGGACAATGATAATAACTCTTCAACCTCAAAAAATGTGGAGGAAGCATCCCTGACAAAATATTGCAATGCTGGTTAGGAAGGAGGCAAAATTATGGTATTTGATATTAGCCGAATTAGGATCAAAGATTTTCCTCTTGGCACATCTGCCCACAGTTTGGCATGGCTAATTGGGCTGAATACTAATCAGAGCTTTTCACCCTTAATTACTGTTCTTGAAAAATGCAACGGTCACAAAGCTAGGAATCCATTCTTCTTCAAAGTCTGCATTATTGTGTAATACTGCTTTTCTCTAATAAGAGTTCGGCTTTCTCAGAGAGAAAAAGTTATAATAAGAACCTGCTAAATAATAATGAAATATGCCTGACGATAAAACAGAACGAAACAACCAACATCAGTCAAACCAACACTCAATTATTCTACTTCAAATGCTCCCCTTTAAAATAATAGTCCCATATATTTTCTGCTTGTTGGAGCATGACCAAGGTTATGTCCACAGTATTAAAATACAATTGAAGCATATATTTTTTTCAAAGAATTCTGGGCATTGCAGCTTACCCCCCACCCAAGTTACAGTTCCCAGCAACACTTAAGAAATCACAGTGGCCCACCATTCTTTGTGGGAGAAAATGTGCTTTGAATATGCTTTAAAGAGGGAAAAAGTGTATAGGCCACATGCAGGTTTCTCTAGAATTGACACTCCATATTGTTTATGTTGGTGTCTGGTTGCAAACTTGCTACTGCTTAGCAGTTTCAAGTTGGGTGGATGACGTGCTTCTCCCGTGGGGAATGATTAGGATGAGGTCTGGACAGAGCTAGGAATTATGTGGAAGCAGTTTGTGTTGATTTGCAAACCCCCTCCATAGAGGCTGGCCCCTCTCACAGTTCTCGGAGCTTGCTTACCGGTAACCTCCTCTGGCTGATATCTCAGACAGACCAGGGAGATTTTGATAGGCGACATTTTCCCAAGCTTGGGTAAAATGCACAACCCCTCTCTCCTGCTTCCGCAGGGGAAAGAAAATAAGTCAGAAATCTATTTACATGCTTTTTATTTCTGACATTACAGCACTAGAGAAAAACACATCCTTTCAGTTCAGCTCTTCCAGCAAGTCCGTCAAACTTCCTGAACATGCGCAGTCAGAGGGTTTCAAGTTACACTCTTTACAAAGACTTATCCAGCCTGTGAACTTCCTGGGAAATTCTTCTTTCCCACAGATAAGCACATCATGTTTTGTCAACAAACTGTCTGTCTGCAGTGGTGATGTTTCCATATACTGACAGTTTGGACAGTTTCCTGCTGGACTCTTTTGGCTGCTTACAGTAGACTCGGACTAAGTGTCAGGGTGGTACAGGCCATCCAGTGTTTGTGTTGTGGTTATTGTGTTGGACTAGGGAGAAGCAGGTTCTTCAAATTTCCACTCAGCCTTGAAGCTTACTGGGGTGACATTGGGGCCACCATCATCTCCCAAGGTCGCTATCAGGATAAAATGTGCACACTCAGACAACGAATTTGCTTCTCATATTCAGTGGTACCTTGGTTTACGAACTTAATCCGTTCTGGAAGTCTGTTCTTAAAGCAAAACCATTCTTAAACCGAGGCGTGCATTCTGTAATGAGGCCTCCCACCGCTGATGCCTTTCCACTATTTGGATTCTGTTCTGAGACCGAGGTAAAGTTCTCAAAACAAGACACTATTCCTGGTTTTGCGGCGTTTGTAAACCAAATCGTTCTTAAACCGGACTGTTCTTAAACTGATATAGGATATCAATAATAACAATAACAATAATCCTATTGCTACTGCTTTAACTACTACCACCTTTTCTGAAAGCATAATCCTGTTTACTCAGAACAAAATCCCTCTGTGTTCAGTTACTACAGGCGAGCAACTGTAGACTCAGGTAGGAATTCAACATCATGCTAAAACAAATGTTCCATCTCCTCAAGCACTACTGGTTGCCCAGTGGAATGACCCCCCCCCCTCCCCAAGCTGCTTTGGAGGGTGCGGGGGCATGTGAGAGGAGGGAAAGCCACTAGTGGCACTACTGTGGAACTACTTAGTTCAATCTGTGTCAAGGATGGGTTGTAGGCCATTTCTGATCTGTTGGAATCCCTTACTTGAGTGACTAACTTCTATCCCATTGATTTCAATGAGAATTCGTAATGAATAACTTTTACTGGATTGTGTCCAGTGTGTATTTATTTCACTGCAGCACTGCTAAAACAAGAATCTTCAAATTCCTTTGAATTCAAATTTAAAAGCTCATTAAGCATTCAGCACTTTTGTATACTTTGGAGGAATTGTCACCTGGCATAAATATTTAAATTGCCCTGTGCAATCCTTAGGGCAAGGGGAAGCCACCCCCCACCTTCTCAATTATTTGAAAGTTCAGAAATTAGCACTGGAACTTTTCGGCTTGCAAGTAAGTTACTATAACAATAGACATTTTAAAGCCCCATGGAAAGATATGTTGGAAATTGCCTGTTCAAAGAAATTTATGATTTTATTACAGCTGCATATTGACTATTCCTACAATATCCCGAAGGCAGAACCAAACAGTTTATTTATTCAAACTGCAAATGAAATTGGGCAAGAAAAGTAATTAGCAAGCAACAAAAAATAATGGAAAAGCACCATAAAAGCTGTTTGGAATTTATGTGGGTTGTCAGATTGTTAGAAAATAACAGCTTAAATTTTAAAAGATCAACTTTTTTTATATGCATACCAACAGCATACAGCATATATAGATTTATCACAAAGTTGGCTCAGAGAAAATCCAGCACTCTTGTGGAGGCAATTTTCCTGCTTTTAACTTTGACAATAAGCACAATAAGGCAAGAAGTGCTCAAACCAAGTGGTGCGAAGGTTCAAAATTTTCCCTGATCCAAAGTTGCATGTCAAGTTGTGCTGGTTACAAATGTTGAATCGGGACCATTGTCCCCTATGAAGAGAAGTGTGCATGAAGTTGATGTACTTACGACCCTAGAATGGGTGTGCAATGTATGAAACCTTTTGAAATGTGACTGGGTGATTTATGACCTTGTAGCATTCTCAAATAAGGATGTTACCCACGTTTGACAAGGCGTAATCCCAGACCATGGCAGTTGGTCTGGTGGAAAGATCGTGGTGAGACCCCCACAGTTCACAGGAAATCATATGTGGAACCACAGTAAGACTGCCACTCCATGGCTCACACATGCACAGCTCTCACACATAGTATATTTTCAAGACATGGATACCACAGTAGTTGTAGCAGTCATAGATGCATTAACCACAAGCAGACAGTGAATGAGTCATACAACCAGATGCAGCTCAGAAGAAGAAGAAGAAGAAGATGAAGATGAAGAAGAGGAGGAGTTTGGATTTGATATCCCGCTTTATCACTACCAGAAGGAGTCTCAAAGCAGCTAACAATCTCCTTTCCCTTCCTCCCCCACAACAAACACTCTGTGAGGTGAGTGAGGCTGAGAGACTTCAGAGAAGTGTGACTAGCCCAAGGTCACCCAGCAGCTGCATGTGGAGGAGCGGGGAATCGAACCCGGTTCACCAGATTACGAGTCCACTGCTCTTAACTACTACACCACACTGGTTCTCACAGAGAACTTGTGAGTCTGTAAAACCAGGAAAAACCTTTTATGATCATCGCCACAATCAGAACTAAGAGCACTTGGTCATCTGTACAGCAGAAGGAAGACCCTCAGTGCTGTTATACAGAAGGATTTCTTGTTTAGGGTCAATATGTGTTGAGAGGAAAGAATTTCCTGACTCCAAATCTTGAAGATCTTCTGCTGCTCTGTCTCAATATCTGACAAGCCAGTTCAATGAGATCTTCCCCAGTCTCGGCTGCCACCGCCTTCCCCCACTTCGTTGAGCATGCTACGCATCATTTTCTATAATGCCCGTACTTTCCATTCTAAGCATTTTCATGTTGGTTATTTCAATCATGGTTTCAGAAGTGTTTAACATGAAAAGGAAGCGAGGGCTCAGAGAAACAGTTGGAGTGAGTCTTTGGCACTACCTTTTCTTGTGCTGGGACTTTGTTCTGATCCCATACATGGAAAAAAATGATAGTTATTAATATTCTAATGAATCAGCCTTCACCACAATTCCAACTGTGAGCAAGTAATCAACGTTTCTCTGAATAAAAGCATCCATTCTTATTGCTTGTATTTATACACAACTTTGTATCCATTCACTTTTCATTGTGCTTTCAGTGGGCTTGTAAATACGGTAACTTCCATCACGACTTCCATCTTTAGGTCAAAACCAGCACTTTGAAGTGGGATGGGAAATTAATTGGCAGCCTGTGCAGTTGGGCCAGAATTGGCAATATAGGCTCAAACTACTTTGCCTCAGTGAGAAACTTGGCCACTGAATTCTGCACCAGTTGAAGTTTCCAAACCATCTTCAGAGGTAGAGGCATGTATAACATGTTGCAGTGATCTAACCTAGAGGTTACCAGAGCATAGAAAACAGAAATTAGGCTATCCCTACCCACATGCATGTACAACTTCGGATGTCTCACAGTTTTAAAGTGTGAACAGCTTCCACTGAAATTCACTTGATAGAATATAAAACAATTGAAAGCTCCATCTATGGTGTTTGATCTGTGATGGTTCTTTCTTCATGTAGCATTCATCAATTGATGGATAGGCATGCATGAATTAAATATAAGAATGGGTAAAATTCTGAGAACCATTACCTCTGATTTTAATGCAAAATCATTCTAGCCAGATCAATGGGATGGAGATCCAATTTGCTTGGTAGAAAAATGGGTGCATACCCTTCCGCTCTCCCATATGATGTGTGATTTCCACGTGGAAGCCCAAATTCACACAAGCTCTATTCATTCAACCTTCCCCCCTTTTGGGTTGTCCCTAATGTTAGTTGTACTTAGAGTATGGCCATTGAAAAGAATGGTCTGCTAATGTCAATGGATGTACTCTGAATAGATCTTAATTGGCTACAGCTCAATTGGCCTCTAGAATTTCCCCCCCTCTATTTCCCAACCATATTAGTATTATCATTCATACACATACATGGTTATTCAAAGGCTACTTTTCAGCGAGACAAGTTTACCATTAGACAACAACAGCACCACAAGTTTAAAAGAAAAGAGAAAAGAGGTAGGAAAACAATCGAAATGGGTCATTCAGGAGGGAAGAGGTAAATCTCAGAAACTTCAATGGCTCCCTCCTTGCCATGTAAAAATCTTCCTTTTGTTTACAGATGAGTGAAAGTTAGTTCTAAGAGCTAACTTTTAAATGGTGATGGCAGCCATGATGTCTTTGGAATATCTAGTGGTTCCTTCAGACAAATGGCAGTGACCCCTGGGAGATCAGAAAGGAAGGAGTGTTTTTAAATGGAGATGTTTATCCACTTGAAAGCGTTTGGGTTTACTTTATTTTCATAGGCAGATATTCAAAGACGTATCTTCTTTCATATCATAACTGGCACAGACTTAATCACCTCACAGACATTTTGAAAACTAGCCCCCAGGGGACCAAAGCAATGTAGTCACACAGTAAGTGTTCTGAAAATTCAAGAATCAAAATACGGCATATCGGGCTGTTAGGGTGATAGGACCAGAGCATATCCCTTGTCTGTTTCAGGATGAACTGCATGGTATATTTTCTATCTAAAGAATATTGCCACCACAACTTAACTTGAACATGTGGAATTACTGGGACCCAGAAACAGGACTGTGGTTTGTGAACTACTTCCTATGCAGAACTTCTGTTAATACATTTTCAGATAATAATGTTTTGCAACATTTTGCTAGAATCAAATCATTTCAAACCTTTTTTAACCACCCCTGCCCCTGATCCAACACCTTCTATATATCAATATCAAATTAGGATTATAAATCAGAATTAAGGCCCAAGCCAGATATGATGTCAGGAGATCTGTAATTAAATCTATCTTTTTAAAAAATGATAAAAGTTGATACAGGTGTGATTGGATTGGAGCTGCAGTGCCCACAAGATTAATACCCCCTCTGTCAGGGCAGTGCCCCAATTCAGAACCTCAACCCTCTTCAAATCACCTTTTTATTTTCTATATAACAATTCATTTGGATCACAGATCAGGACATTTTGATTTCTTTCCCCAGCCCCCAGAAATTAATTCTAATTCTAGCTGGTGCAGAGAATGTAAATTGTGCCTGCACACCTATATGCTGCCTATATCAGGAAAATATCAGAGCTGCAAAACTGCATCAGTTTAATGATCAGTAGGACAATCAATTTCAGTCTTCAGTGGGTCAATCAGTGGAAGCCAATTTTAATATATGGGAAGTTTTAATTGGTGGAGCTGTGAATTAAGACCTGCTTGCCTATTATTGCTGAGATAGGGTTAGATAGATGATAGATAGAGATAGATGATAGATAGATAGATGATAGATAGATAGATAGATATAGATAGATATAGATAGATGATTAGATAGATAGATGATAGATAGATGATAGATAGATAGATAGATAGATATAGATAGATAGATAGATGATAGATAGATAGATAGATAGATAGATAGATAGATAGATAGATGATAGATAGATAGATGATAGATGATAGATAGATAGATAGATAGATAGATAGATAGATAGATAGATGATAGATAGATAGATAGATAGATGATAGATAGATGATAGATAGATAGATAGATGATAGATAGATGATAGGTAGATAGATGATAGATGATAGATAGATGATAGATAGATAGATAGATAGATAGATAGATAGATAGATGATAGATAGATAGATGATAGATGATAGATAGATAGATGATAGATAGATGATAGATAGATAGATAGATAGATAGATAGATAGATGATAGTCTCAAAAACTGTCTCAAACTGTCTCAAAAAAATACACCAAGAGATTTTAGTTATATGTAGAAGTATGGTAGATGATTAGTCGACTAAGAAAATAAAGTCCATTACTGTCTCCAGGCATCAGTTCAGCACCTGTAGGACCTTTCCTAATTCAGATGGAACAGAGAGAAAGAGTGGCATGTAATCTGCATATGGATTGTCTCCCAACAGCTTCATATAGATGCTAAATAATATGGAAGACAAGAAACCCTGTGGGATCTGCAGGTCAATTCCCATGGGACTGAGCAGTACTCTTATTGCTACTCTCTGAAAACAACATCATGCCGCAGGGAGACAAAAGTATTGACAGGAACACCAGTTATGTCAACCAGACATGTCCCACCAATCTCCATGGGAAGACCATCTCCAACCTTTGCAGAGTGAAGAAGCTTCATTCAGTCCAACCTCACCAGAGAATGCTCCGTCCATGACAAAAACAACCTCACAGTGAACTCCACAATCAGCAGAGTGTTACCAATCTGCTCTGGGGAAAAGTCCAGGCTGAGGGTATGCCCAGCCACATGTGTTGGACCACTTAGATAATGGAACAGTCACCTGGTTGTTTCTGAAGCCCCAAACTGGCTCATTTGAGCAGGCCTTGGTGTGGGTATTGAAGTCCCTCAACACCACAATGAAATTGGTTCACCAACACCACATCCAAGATTACCTGTGCCAGCTTGGTTAGGGAAGTTGTAGTGCAGGGGGTGTATAGTATACTAATAACATCCCTGTTCTGCCTCTCTGGCCTAACACCACCCCAAAAACTCAAACTCAGACAAAGAGTTGATAGACCTGCTGAGGGAGGCAATATTTTTATGGATGATTGTGATCCCCCCACCTCACCCCTCTGACCTGGAATGGTGCTACGCCAAATACTCAGGTGGGCACAGATGGTTTAGGCACGGGGCCACCAGGCTCATCCCCCCAGCTCTCAGTAATACATGCCAAGCTGATCCCATCATCCATGATCACTTCTTGGCCAGTGTGGTGTAGTGGTTAAGAGCAGTAGACTCGTAATCTGGGGAACCGTGTTTGATTCCCTGCTCCTCCACATGCAGCTGCTGGGTGACCTTGGGCCAGTCACACTTCTCTGAAGTCTCTCAGCCCTACTCACCTCACAGAGTGTTTGTTGTGGGGGAGGAAGGGAAGGAGATTGTTAGCCGCTTTGACACTCCTTCGGGTAGTGATAAAGCGGGATATCAAATCCAAACTCTTCTTCTTCTTCTTTTGAATCTGGACAGATCTAGCATTTAGCAATAACAACAGCAGACCAGAGGGCCAGTTGACATGCACCTCCAGATTCTGAAATATGGCAGGTGAAGTGGGGGGGGGCAAAGGCTTTGGTGTAACTAGCCCCACCTATACCTTATCACACCTCCGTATCTCCCCTACCTACCATCACAGGGCATAAAGCAGGGGTCTGCAACCTTTAAGACAAAAAGAGCCACTTGGACCCGTTTCTGAAGGGGGGAAAAAACTGGGAGCCGCAAAACCAGGAAGGTGACGTTGGGACGGTGCGTGACTAATGCACGCACTGCCCCAATGCGACGTCACAGCCAGTACAGCGCCCGCCACAGTGGGGAGTGTCGGGGCGCACAGTGCGCCTCCTCCCCTCGCTAGTATCTGCCCCGGAGCCATGGCAAAGGTGTAAAAGAGCCACATGCGGCTCCGGAGCCGCGGGTTGCAGACCCCTGGCATAAAGGATAGTGTCAGGGGACATGAAGTAGGAGGCACAAAATAAAAATATCGACATGAATATTCCTATTATAATCTCTTCTCCTTCTTCTGTTCGTTGTGTCAAAGACACTGGGTTTCCATCCTTTGAATTGCTCCAGTGTTGTTGATGAACTGAGTATTTTTTTTGTCCCTGTGGAAGAACATGACATGGTAATGAAGTGCGCAAAATCGCACAGTCATAAGTTACATGTCAAAGGCTTTCATTAAGAACTCAAAATGCAATTTTTGAGCAACGCACTTCATCTGAAACCATTTCAGAAAGCAGCTGAAATCCTCCTTGCTATATGGCAGAAGCCAGCAGAGGGGGAAGGGGGAGACACAGCAAGTTGGTTGGTGCCTAGCTGAGGAAGCATAAATTCGGAAATGTACGTCGGATGGGAAAGTTACGGCTTGAGTGAACACTCCATGGGAGTGACGGAAGGAAAGTCATTAAGATGAAATTAAAACCAGTAGGGAAAGAGTAGCCTGAATGAAATAGATTTAATCACAACGTTGATTGAGATGTCCGTGAAAGCTGATAATGAGAAGCAATAAGATTTATAAGTAAATTAGGTATAATAAAAATGTGTTAATTTTTAATGAGACAAGTTCATCTCATTAGTGACTGAAGAGAAAACCAGACCTAGAAAGTTCTACATTTCTTTTTAGAAAGGATTCTGAATTTGGTTGGCAACGTCAGCTCCTGTAAACCATTAGCTGTAATGTCAAGAAGCTGGATAATTTGTCTCTTCTTCTCTGGAAAAAATAAGTGTGTGTGTGTGTGTGTGTGTGTGTGTGTGTGTGTTTAAGAATAATGACTACAAAGGAGGAAGTGGGGGCCATTATCAGCATGATACATTTTCAGCCTCCATATTATTGTGTGTGATAGGAAATTGTTTTGTTTTGACTGCAAAACTAAGTATTCTATATTCACATTAGTTTGCTTTATCTGTGCTGTGTAGGTTAAGACATACAACTTCACCATGAAAGAGCCTCATGGCTTCTCTTAAATACTAGGGGGAAAGTGGAGGCAAAATCTATTGTTTTCCTCAGTGATCACAGTTTGAGTCTTAACTCAATTAATCCGGATAGGGATCAAACTTACAGGGGCGCTGTGAACTGTTAGATGATGCCAGTCTCTCTTAAGAAAAAGAGTTTTTCCGGGACTCCGGGGACCTCGTAGCTATTAGAGAAGGAATGGAAGGAGGATTACAAAGAAAGAAAAGCAAACAAGTTGCCTTGAGTTACCAAGCATAGATGTTAAATTCAGATAATTGGCAGAGCTGGAAGAAGCAAAGATTTCTTGAGTGTGTGAACATTTCACAGCTTACCGGACAAGTCCTTCAGCCATACTTTGACACACTTAGGAGTTTTTATTCGTATTTATTTACCTCAAATTAATGAAGCATGGAGGCAAGGCTGACGTCTTGCAATCTGAGAAAAAGGCACAAGATGGCGTCCTGCCATTCAATGCTCAGAACTGGACTGGCAATTTGACTAAATGCTGCCAATAGGATAGCAGCCTCCATCACACCTGAGGATAGTAGGCTAGCTTAAGAGGTGAATGGCAGCTCTGGCCTACCACCCCTTGTTCACACTCCCTGTGCCATGCTGCATGAGGCAGCTGTCTCACTCTGTGTAACAGTAAGGCCAGACCCAGTGCTTTTGTTCTGGAGGTATGCAGGGGTATGCGTACCCCTGAACATTTTGTGAATCTAAGTTTAGCCTCATTGAGGGGCAGTATTTCAATATGAGTAGGAAAATGAGAGTACCCCTAAACATTTTTTTTTTAAAGAAGAAAAGCACTAGCCAGACCTATATGGAGTTTAATGTTTGGGTTTACTTATGACCATGTAGATCAATGGCCACTATATATGATGACTGTATGTTGAGTCTGGCCTGCTATAATTATTATCATATTTATTTGTCACTTACTACAAAAAATTGCCTCAAAGTAGCAATACCAAATTTAATCTACAGTAGTACCTCGGTTTAAGAACAGTCCGGTTTAAGAATGATTTGGTTTGCAAACTCCACAAAGCCGGAAATAGTGTCTTGGTTTGAGAACTTTACCTCGGTCTAAGAACGGAAGCCGAATGGTGGAAGGGCAGCGGCGGTGGGAGGCCTCATTAGGGAAAGCGTGCTTCAGTTTAAGAACGGTTTTGGTTTAAGAACAAACTTCTGGAACAGATAAAACTCATCAGCTGAGGTATCACTGTACATCAGAAGATTAAAGAACATTATTAAGTGCTCACTCTGCGACAACAGACATGGTTGGCATTGCACCGTAAAGGCCACCCCATTTCCCTGTCTGCCATTTTGAACCCAAAATCATGTTTCAGACTACTTTTAATACAGGTTTTCCCACAATGAACCATGTGTTGTTGGAGAGAGCATGAGCCACTTCTGTGCCTCAGATACAAAGTCCAAATGGTGCCCTTCCCAGGAGAGGACTTATAATAATAAATTCAGTCGCTGATAATTGGAATTTGTATGCAAAATCTGCTACACGACATGGCTCTTTCCATTTACTTGATGCTAGAGCTGCTTCTGATTGTGGTTCAGTTAACCATTTCCATGACATTAAACATGATGAACCAAGAAGCAACTGACAGGCAAATCTCAGTGTAGCTTTGTTTGGGCCTTCTCTGTGTTGCTACGAACCATTAGTTTCTTTATACAGTGTAGGGCTGTAGTTAATGGTTTATTATTTTTCCTGATTTCTCACTGTGCTGCTCCATACATCAAACCTGAACAGGGGGGAAAAAAACTGATATCCGTGGAGCAATCAGGCACAATTTCAGGCAGGTGATTAATGTGCCTTTGAGTCTCTCTCATCACTTTGGACAAGTAGCAAGTTACGTTTTATAGCATTACTAATCTGATATTCATTAAAACTTGTATACAAAAAGGCAAGCCAAAAGATTAAACGTAAGTGTGCGTCAACACCAAACCCCCAACGAAAAGCATCTGTTAAGTTCCGCTGCACTTTGGCTCCTAAAACTTTTGATGATTAATGGAACTTGGAAAAGAAAATTCCTCTGCTGTAGGAAATCATGTCTCCTCACCACCGACCCTAAATAATATCTATGCATGAAACAAAGAGCTGTTATTGTTGGCTTCTTTCTTTCTTTGGTCTGGACTCTCCTAGGCTTCCATCAAGAAGTGCTACGCTCTGGGCCAGCTAGAGGTGCCTTTCTTTCTAAGGTCGCTAAATGTATCATTTTGCAAGAGACCTAAACCCATGGCAATAAAGCTAAAGAATGCAAAGCGTGGCTCCTCCGTTTTCTCTCGCTCTCCTACAGTAAATAGTATTGGCCTCTATATATTCATGGTATTGATCTTTTTTAATGATATGCACAGAAAAGTAATTCCCAAATGTTCAGCCTGTCACCGTGACTAATCTTTTCCCCCCATGCTCTAGATTTTACACCTTGAGGAAACAGCTGTGTCAATGATGCTTTCCATTAAATTGTCCTGCAGATGTCAAGAGAAACACATTAATGGCCAGATAAACCTTATAAATGGCAAGCGTGCCACTTAAATACTAAATAAAAGCAATAATCAATAGCAAAGGCAACAGCAGGATATAAATTTGCCTTGGTTTTTTTTAAAAAAAAATTCACTGCAATCATGTAAGATGAAAGTGCTGACTTTTAATTCCACTCCTCCCAAACTTTCCCAATAAAAACTTATTTATAGCTTATTTCTATTTTTTGGAGGGTGGGAATGTTCCTACTTATGAGATCTTTTTTAAAACCATCAACTATCCATAGCTATGAAATGCAACCTTCTGAGGAGTTTTGCAAAACAAGTCTAATGCATGAATATAAACAAAACCTTGATGATAAGCTTTTATAAAAGGGCATGAACTGATAGTCTGCTGAAAAATAATTATGATGCCCATTTGTGTAGGGGTTCTACTGAAGATACTGCTTTTGGGGGCCATCTCAGTGGAAGGGTAGTGCAAGAATTTTAGTCTCATCATGAGCTGGGTAGTGAAATCAATGCTTTTTGTGGGAATAGAGACCCCTGTCCTCCCAAAGATGTCAGATTGTTTGATCTCAGTAACATTTTGATAATATTTTATTATTAAAGTAGGTCTGCTCACACTTGAAAATATTATTTTCAACCATTATGCAGTTGATATGAGCAGATCTACTGCCATGATTTCTATACAGAGGAAGGTTCTGGAAAGGCTGAGCAAAGTCACCTCACTTATTTGGGTGGTAGTCCTGGTGGCTAGGTGTACCACTTCATAGTTTCACCTCGCAGGCAATCTGCTTTCTTTTCTGGAGAATGCAGATAGGACTGCTGCAATTCATGTCTTGGTCACACATCATAAAGTAACCCCTTCCATTGATTCCCCCCCTTCAAATTAGGAAGCATGGATAGCCAGGGAAAGAAACACACACATCACACCCTCAGTCGTCACATGACAATAAGGAAAGTTCAAATGCTCACACCCAATGAAATTCCAAAGTGCCTTGAGAATGAGGCAGAAAAAATCGAAGCCTCTTTCATAGCGGTGGAAAACATGCAAGAAAGGGACAGGTTTTGGCACAGCACTGGTGATAGCTGCCACATGGGGCAATGTCCAGCTGCCTCCATGTGGACCTTGGATCTGAGAGCTGAGCCTTTAAAAGCATCAACTAGCAAGAGATCTGCCATTCAAACCAGCAGAGCTTGTAACAGTGAAGTGGGAGGGGGTGCATCTGAAAATCCCATTTGGCTGCCCTTATCAAGGTACGGCACTCTCAGCCTGGATAGCTCAGCTGGATAGAGTTGCATAGAGCAAGCTGTTGATAACACCAAGGTTGCAGAGTCAGTCCCCATATGGGACAGCTACATATTCCTGCATTGCAGGGGGTTGGACTAGATGATGCTCAGGGTTACCTTCCGACTCTACAATTATATGATTCTATGAACATAGGGAAAATAAGTCAATTAATTTGTTGCTGGATGAGACTCAGCTTGCTCAATGTGGTGCCGTAGGAGCAGTTTTTCACTCTGATCCAAGATCCCTTTTGAAAAAGTTAACATCCCACTGGTTATCTGTTTTGGGGAGGGAAAAAGGAGGGATAGTTTCGCTGTTCCCCCATCCAATATCTGCCATTGGCAATTTAGCATTAAAAGAGGGGCTCAGCTCCTGCTCAATTTCATTGGATCAGAATGCTTGTTTTGATCATGGCAGCCTGTCAACTGCCCAAGCTGAACTCATTCATAAGCAAGACATTTGTATCTTTGTAGACTGAAGACCTTTTTTCCCAGCTAAAGAATGCTTTTAATTAAGTGAGGGGGGAAATATTATAGGTGCCCCTATATGAAATGCCAATCATTTATTCAACACCAAGTCAAAGACTTTTCATTTCAGGTGTTTCTTTGATCTACAGTGGCACCTACAATATAATATAATATTCCCTAAACTTCAAAGGTGGAACTGAAAAGTCTGTGTCAGGTTTCAAAGGGGGGGGCAGGGGGAAGAAGAAAAAGACAAGGGGGAAAATGAATTATCTGAACAGGAAAGATCCATTACGAGTATCATTTATTAAAGGAACACATGTATATTCTCTTTTGTACAATGCTGACAGTACTCAGAGTGACAATCATATCTGACTTTGAAATACATACCAGCTGAAAATATTGAAAGGAGGATGAGAATAATAAGACACATCTTGCAAATTTAGGGTGATTTTCATGAGCCACGACAAAGGATTTCTGACAGATAGCTTGGCTGTCCTTCCCTGGGTCTATTTCCTGTGTATTCTAAATCTAAGGACTTCACTGGTAGACTGTGCCCATACTTAAAGTGGGCCTAGGAATGCTTAAGGATTTGATCTGGGTGGATTTCTTTATGAACTGAACTTCTTAAATGAACACATCAGAACTTGGCTGTCTGCAAGATTTTGCCCTTCTCCAAATGTTGCAGCTCAGTTATTGGCAGGTTATACTATTTTAATACATATTGCGGGTGTGCATTGACTACAAGCTTTCCTTTGGATCCAACAAGGCATATTTGAAAGTGGCCCATATTGGTCCAAAGTCCTTCAGAGGCTGCCTGATTCAGCACAGGGTCTGAATTGGAATCTGCTTGGGGAAAATATAAATTAAGAATATATCAGATATCTCTTTCATGCACTTCCTTAAAAAAAGACAATATGTCCTCCTTGAAGCTTAATGTCCACCCCCCTTTTTTTTACAGTTCACTGGTTTTGGGTGAGTACCTTGCAGAGACAAGTTACTGGCTGAGCACTAATCAGGTGGGATTTCATGCATCCTAATCTGGAAAGATAATTCCTCTTAGCAAACATTGGCAGGGTGGAGTAGAATAGTCCACCAGAGAGACCATTGGATTAGGACCAGGGAGCCTCAGCTGAGCCATTTATTCATTGGATGACTAGATGATTTTGGACAAATATTAGTTAGTGGTGTGCAGCTGCTCTGTACTGGAGCTGAATAACTAGGTGAAGTGATATGATTCAGGGTGATTTGCCCCTCCACAAGTCAAACTGATGTCCATGAAGCACCCTGAGTGAGATCAAAGCCCCCCACCCACCTAGTGTCATTCTGGTTCCACTTCCTTTTCTGCTGACCAATGCCTTCCATCTGCAAGGAGAAACTAGCTGGAAGTCACTACAGTGGTACCTTGGGTGACAGATGCTTCAGGTTACAGATGCTTCAGGTTACAGACTCCGCTAACCCAGAAATAGTACCTTGGGTTAAGAAATTTGCTTCAGGATGAGAACAGAAATCACGCGGTGGCAGTGGGAGGCCCCATTAGCTAAAGTGGTGCTTCAGGTTAAGAACAGTTTCAGGTTAAGAACGGACCTCCAGAACAAATTAAGTTCTTAACCCGAGGTACCACTGTACATATACAGTATATCAATGGATAAACTTTAAAAACTAGCAAATTAATAAATCTAGTAATATTCACCTTGGGCCTTCAGAATGAGGTAAACTTTAATTCATTATTTACTTATTGGACTTCACCCAGGGATCACAGAGAGGTTTACAATATTAAAAAACACAACAGTACATTGGAAATATAAGACGAGATAGGGCAGAGCTTTCCAAATTGTGTGTCGGTGTGTCGCGTGAACGCTCCCTATGCTCCTCCCAGGCCTGAGAAGGTGTTAGTTTAACCTCTGGTTTGCTAGTAAAACCGAATTACTGCATTGCGAATTGATGCATGTCTAAAAAGTGTGTCACCAACCATGAAAAGTTTGGAAAGCTCTGAGGCAGGGGCTACAGACAAGAGTGACAATTTTATCATCTCTTTTCTGATTCTCGAGAACAGTTTAACAATTGCCACAAACTATGCGTCTCTACTAACCATGGTTCTTGACATCTAAAATGTTTGCTGGTGAGTACAAAAAAAAAACAATATGTGTAGCTGTCAGCTTAATGGGTCACATCCACTCCCTTCCATGTTTCCTCTCTCTTCCTTTACTTAAAATCAATAATGAAGAAATCAGAAGCATCATACACTGGAGGGCATGAAGAATGAAGCATTTAACAGTAACATCCAGACATCTTGCTCACTGGACAACTTACAAGCTCATAAATATTTTATCAGATTTCAATTCATTACTTGTCTATGTGTCTTCCAGCACTTTGTGTGTCTTATATATAGGGGAGGGGGAGATAGGTGTTATAGGCAGTAGCAGCAGGAAAGGCCAAACTTGCTATTGATTTGGCTCTCTGGCATTCTGTGCTGAAGATCTTTATGCATGGCCACTGATTGCATCTCAGTTTGTGGTTCAGGAATAGCAGCCTGCCTTATATCTAAATGAAAATCTAAAAACTCATCATGGCTAATATTTCATTACCTAAGCTGCCTGATTCTCATTGACAATAAAATAAAAGGGTTATGATTGGAGTACAGTGAAAACAACTATCGGGAGTAATTCATTACCTTTAATCACTTGGAGAAAAGCCTTTTATGACCTCTACTAAAGCCATGTTTTCTCTACTAATGCCAATATTGCACACACATACTGTGAAGTGAAATGCAGGTCGATATTCATGCAAAGCGGAAGGGCAATAAAAAAATTACTGAAATGCACAGAGTTATTCTGTCACTGCGGAAATAAATCTCTAGCGCATGCCTCTTGCTGCAAGGTCAACTATCATGGATATAACCTTAGACAGGCCGTATTGTTGCTTGACAAGGATGCCATGAGAGATGATTAAACATGTAAACGATTATGAAATGGGTAAAGGTAAGAGTGCAAAGGAGCACTGAGTAGCTAAGTAGAATAGTGTGTTTATCAAAGCACTTGAGCTTAGAAGGTTAAGAGTTACATCCCATTCAGAGCTGATTTAGACAGCCCTCCAAAAGCCACATGATAGAGTACATAAGTGATGTGCACACAGGCACTCTTGCATGCATACACACACACACACACACACACACACACACACACGGATGCAGGAGAAATTCAATTCTGTTTGCATTTAACGATAAGCACATTTATTGAACCAATACAAAGAGAAAAAAGAGAAAGTAGCAATAATAATAATTTAAAATACTGCACCCTCCCCTTGCATAGAAAATCTCCCATTGTTCCCATGGATGGACTGAAGAGCTGATTTGGGCGATGGCCAGTTGCTAGGGCACCCCCTACATGGGTTTTAGAAAGATACCCACTCTCGACAAATTCCCCTGTCCCACTCTCCACCATGCTCAATGCTCGTGAGGTGCCAAGCTATTGTCCCTTTGTTCCAGCCTAATGGCAGGTGGTACTAAGGATACTTGCTTTGCCCCATGCACTGGCAACCCATGCTACGTCACTGAAACTTACCAACTTTTATTGAGGGGATCTGCCTGAGGCGACCCAACTCAGCTTTTTCCTCCTTCTCTGCCCTCCACTCCAAGTTGGCTCAAATCAAGTTGTGAAATTAGGTCCTTCACGTATTTTTAAACAGATGCTCATTTTATGCTTCCATCCTTGTATTCTGTGTAGGCACAGCCTTGAAAATGATGAGTGGTTGCTGTTGAATCTGGGAGGTGCTATTTATGCCGAACAACCCTACCAGATATTTTGCAGATGTAATGCACATTGATAACTCTGCATTGAACATGTGATGGTTCCCCACACTACAAATGCTGTATTAGGAGTTGTATATACTGTGGGTGGTGCTGTGGTCTAAACCACTGAGCCTCTTGGTCTTGCCGATTGAAAGGTTGGTGGTTCGAATCCCTGCAAAGGGGTGAGCTCCCATTGCTCTGTCCCAGCTCCTGTCAACCTAGCAGTTCGAAAGCACACCAGTGCAAGTAGATAAATAGGTACCGCTGTGGCGGGAAGGTAAACGGCATTTCCGTGTGCTCTGGTTTCCGTCACGGTATCATCTTTGACTGGACTTAACCGTCCAGGGGACTTTTACCCTTTTTTTGTATATACTGTATGAAAAGATAGGAAAACAATTTTTTTTACTGGGGTTGAACCACTGTTTTTACTGGGGTTGAACCACTGGGGTTGAACCCCATACGGCTACCCTCAGATGTATTTCTTTAAACAGTGGGTTCACTATTCTCATGTCCTGACCTTTAAAAAGTCTCTAGGCTGCCCAGTAAAAGATGCTATAGAAGCAGTGAGCTATGATTCCACTCATCAGCTTCCGGCGCTGACACTAGCTCATAGGCTGTGTACCCTTGCTATATATCAAGTTGACTATTTATACAACCCACAAGAAGCTGATGAGGGTCGTCTGCATGATTTACCTTATCTGTCATGGTGTGCCTCTTCCATTCTTGCAAAGCCTCCCGCTGGCCTTATAAACAGAAAAGATGACTACTCTGTAATAGACATAATTAATGCACCCAGGAACGATGGTGAAACAAATTTGTCTCTCTGTGTGAAAAAAAGATTTCTGTAATGCCTTATACTCAAGCATAACAATGAAAGTGTGTTCTTTGTTTGGCATGTTGGCACATTCCTTACATTTATTACCTTGAGTTTTTATTTATTTCATTTTATAGATCACCCTCTCTTGAAGGCGCAAAGTGATGGGAAAGGAGAAAAACAGATTTTCAATATTCTGATCATAGCTCTATGCTGCTGCTGCTGTTTCGTACCTGCTCTTCATCATAAGGTTCCAACAGGACTGCTACATTATAAAGCTAAATATTAAAAATCAGTTAAAACAATCTAAAACCCTAAGAAGATGGCAAAGGTTAAGGAGGGTGGGTCCCAATATCTGATAGTTTGCATGATGTCAGGGTAGGGACAGAGGCACACCTCTGCCATTCCTTGTCCATGTCAACATTCTGTGCATGGACAAAAAAATGTGAAAAGTGCTACAATCTTCCATGTTTGTTTCTCTGTGCCCTGCATAGTATGATTTCTGGGTGAGAATATATACTATGTATTACATTATTGGCTAATTCCACCCCCATAACGGGAGCTCTATAACATTTTCCATGCATGAATAACACTTGAAAGGGCTACATTTCATAAATTCACATTGTGAGGGTTCGCTGTCCTTTTTTAAGGGTATATTGAGTGCTTTTGAATTGGAGGCAGGATGTAACACATTGGAAAAGAAATGTCTAAGACCAGATCTTAGAACTTAGTGGAGGGGAAGAGGAAGGGAATGTGCTACCGGCTGATAATTCTTCAGAAGTGAAATATTTCGTAAAATGTGTATTTCAGAGACATGGTAGAATGTGAGAGATTCCCATTCTACAGCTCCAACAACTTGAAAAGAATGATGCTAAATAGCTGCTGTGGCTTAAACGTTTCCTTAGTTTAAAGTAGAGTTAGGTAAAAAAAAAAAAATCTTTCAATTTTCAGGTGAACACTAGTGATTTTGACTAGGTAGACAATTTCCTTTTTTAGAATACATTACATTGATTGAAAATTTATATTTTTGAATATTTGGTGCTATTTTATCCTGGGTTTTTTAATTAAAAAGTTGCTTGCTTTTTTCTTAGCACTATCTCCATGCCCCCATGTCTCCTGCTTATTTTGGTATGAGCTACCTGGGTGACCTCACCAAGACAAAATGACATCACAATACTAAGTAACCAAGCAGAGTTGCCTCTGTATTGTCACTGATGACAATGGATAGTGAAGGCAAGTGCGGACTAGTGAAATCAGATAAACAGCTTTGCAAAGTGTGATTGAATAGCCCAGAGTGGGGGTATGTTTTCTGAAAACTGTGATTACTTTCATCTCATCTCTACATATGGGTGTTATTCAAATTCAAATACAACTTTCCTCCCATTTTCCCACTACAATTCATCCAGATCTTTTGAGATAGTTGCCTTTCCGAAAACACAGAATGCCAACAGGATGCTAACAGGCTAGACAGCTGCGAGAGAGCTAATGTTTGAAAGCTTGCCATGGCAATGTGATCTACAATGAAGCTGATGAGGAACATACTGGCAGATATATACTTTTTGTCTCGCGCAACAAAACTGACTTTTGGATTTGTGAGGAAAAGATGCAAATGTCAGGCATTAATGATAACCGGTGTACGACGCTATGGTCCAGTAGCTGCTGGTACTTAATTTCAACAAAATCACAGTCCTCTCTCAACCTTTTCCCATGTAGTTGTGTAAACATGACAGTAACTTTAAATCTTGTTGACAACTACTTCCTTACCTGTCAGCAAGCAGTCAGCTGCAGTTCAAATGGCGCTGTATCGGAAAACATCTTGCAACCCGCACCCACCACCTTGAGCCAAGACTAGTAATTTGGGATACTGCTGAATGCTGGGTCAAAACATGTCACAGCTTTACAAGCTGCTAAACAATTAAAATGATGGTGGTAGCAAAAAAGAGAGAGAATTTGCTGTAAACAAATGTTTCCGCTAGTTTGGGTTTTTTTGGGTGAGTGTCAGTCCATACGGCTGGGTTTTTTTATCATCAGTAAAAATGAGATATAGGTAGTAACCCATTCGAAAGATGTCTTCAGTGTAGCATGGAAAGTAAATCTAAAGAAATAGTCTTGGGGTGGATTCAGACAACTGGGAGCTATACAGTTGCTGCTTAAAAGTCTGTGGTCTCAGACCATGAAATTAAGCCTAGAGTCCCATGCCGATGCTCAAAAATCACAGAGGGTGTTTTGTGTGTGTGTGTGTGTGTGTGTGTGTGTGTGTGTGCTGGGCAGATAATGCTTGGCTTAACCATATGGCAGGAGGTGACAGAAGGGTAATCATCTAAGTCTGTTCTAGAAAAAAAGGGGAAATATCCGGTGCTACCACCTGTCTAGCTCAGTCGGTAGAGCACAAGGCTCTTAATTTCAAGGTTGTGGGTTCAAGCCCCACGTTGGGCAAAAGATCCCTGCATCCCAGAGGGTTGGAATAAATGACCTTCAGGATACCTTCCAACTCTACAGTTCTATGATTTTAGATAAATGGAGGTTTAGTTCAATGAGAGATGTTTGCACAGAGTTACATCAACATGGGACTTAATAGTAAACTGGTGTTATTGGTGCTGTTGAAGGTAAAGCAATATGTTACATAGTCTCCACAGCTGTGGAGCTTTAACAGCTTTAACAATATGCATTCTCAGCCTCTGATTTTCTTTTCTTTTCTTTTTTGAAACCCTTTCCCTTTCTGTAAACAAGAAATAAGATGAAAGTGGCAAATTCTCATTTTGATTGTTGTGCCCTTCTTTGCTTTAATATGTCCCCTTATTAGGCAATTTCAGCCACAATGGCATACTTGCTTACCAGCTTCTGATATAGAATAATATCCGATTGGAAGTGCTGGCAGTTTCCTAATTCTATTTCAGTGCCCCAGAGAAGCATATTGCATTGTAAGTGCCAACTGGGCATTGGCATCTGGAATTCCTTGCGCTAAATGAAGGAAAACATTAGCAATTTGATTAGTGGGATCTGACTGCTCTCCTTAAATATTACAGCCTGTTCAAAAAAACAGAAGCGGCATAGAACAAATAGACAGAGCAGATGTGAGGCAGCGTCTGAACTGGGAGGCTGCCAACTGATCAATTCCACCAAGGGTTGATTATCTAACCAGAAACACATTTTGTTGATACTTAGATTTCGTCCCCCAAGAATAACTTCTGCCAATGTTGGAAACCTCTCCGAAAATGGGATACTCATAACCAGTGCTGCTCCAGGTAAAGGCAGCGAAGTGAGCATTGTTTTTCAGGGAAAGCTTTCCCTTACATGTACCTTATCTGCAAATACATATTACCTGCCTTTACGCCAACTAAAAGTAGCAGAAGTGGAACAAAAGGGCAGGTGTGTGTAAGAAAGGGAGATTAAAATAGCATTGGAAAGAATAGGCTCAATGCATTTTGAGATGGCATGTCCAATTATGGCTTGGTTTTGTTTTAATCGTGATTCCCCCAAACAGTACCTATAAGCTATCCTTATAAGGGATAAGGAACCTGTGGTTGTTCAGATGTCATTGGGTTCCAACCTCCAGCATCCCTGATCATTGACTATGCTGACTGGAAGCTCATGGAAGCTGAAGTTCCAACAACTTCTGGAAGGCCACTGATTCTCTTGTTGTTGTTGTTTAGTCGTTTAGTCGTGTCCGACTCTTCGTGACCCCATGGACCAGAGCACGCCAGGCACTCCTGTCTTCCACCGCCTCCCGCAGTTTGGTCAGGCTCATGTTTGTAGCTTCGAGAACACTATCCAGCCATCTCATCCTCTGTCGTCCCCTTCTCCTTGTGCCCTCCATCTTTCCCAACATCAGGGTCTTTTCCAGGGAGTCTTCTCTTCTCATGAGGTGGCCAAAGTATTGGAGCCTCAGCTTCACGATCTGTCCTTCCAGTGAGCACTCAGGTCTGATTTCCTTAAGCATGGATGCGTTTGATCTTCTTGCAGTCCATGGGACTCTCAAGAGTCTCCTCCAGCACCATAACTCAAAAGCATCAAAAGCATCTATATTCGAACAAAAGTGGTGTCACTTATTAGAACACTGGGGCCATCCACACTTACATATGTCCCATGATTTCAAGTCAGGGGTCCCATAGGTTTTTTCTTTTCGTCTGATGCTTTCCCTCCAATGCTATTCTAGGCTGCATCAGCAGAAGTATAGTATTCAGATCAAGGGAAGTAATAGTACTGCTCTATTTTGCCTTGGTCAGACCACTCCTGGAATACTGTGTCCAGTTCTGGGCAGCACAGTTTAAGAAGGATGTTGACAAGCTGGAATGTGTGCAGAGGAGGGCAACCAAGATGATGAAGAAGGATCTGGAAACCAAGCCTTATGAGGAATGGTTGAAGGAGCTGGGTATGTTTAGCCTGGAAAAGAGGAAACTGAAAGGAGATATGATAACCACCTGCAAATATCTCAAGGGCTGTCGCATGGAAGATGGAACAAGCTTGTTTTCTCTTGCACTGGAGGGTAGGATTTGAACCAATAGCTTCGAGTTACAAGAATGCAGATTCCGACGAAACATCAGGATTGCCATGGAAGGTAATAGATAAATACAATTGGTATCTACTCAATTATTCTCCAAATTAAAATAGCCAGATTTGGCTAACATCATCTCTATTAGGGGAAAAAACCTAGCTGGACTGTGTTTTGCACAAGAGCTGGCAATGGGAGTTTTGGGTGAGTGCTTATAGCAGTAGCTCTTTCAGTATTAGAGCTAATAACTTGAAAAGTTTCAAAATCAGCTGACTGGGCTGAAACATTTCTTCCACTTTGTAGTAATGAAAAACCGAGCAGTTAGTTTACTTTATATACTTTACATCCATCTATGGAGTGTTTGTTGCTTGCACTCCCTTTCAGCGTTTAAAACACTGCTTCCCGATTCTTTGCTCTATGTAGCTTTATAACATAAAAGCAATAAATACTGTACTTTGGCGCAGAGTGGATTGGGAGGGCTCCAGTAATGGGTATGTAGGCAATTCATTATCATAGGCAGATCACTTGCTGGTGAAGTTTGGATTGGCAGCAGGAACTCCTCCTTGCAGGGATAGGAGACCTATTAAGAGGTTCCACCTCTAGAAACTTAAGGAATTGGAGAGATTCTTAGATGCTCTGGTAGATTTCTGGTTGGCTTATCTGGCACTTTGGACAAGGCCCAAGTCTGCCTGTGGAATGGGGAGGTGGAGAGGACCATGGGCACAACAGTTCCTAAGTGCTCGCTCCAGCACTGCACAGCTCAGATGGCTTCCTGGTCTTCTTGAGAGTTTTTGGGCTATGAAACAGCCTGGAGATGGATCCCAGATGGCACAAGTCCTGTAGCCAATACAACCAAACCCAGGTGAGACCACCAAATGGCACCTACACTGCAGAGGTGGCAGCAACAAATAATACTTACTTCTACACCAGCATGTTGTCTTCTAGCTGATGTCCAGCCAAGCTTTAGGGGTTGGTGAATGGCTTGGTCAAATCCACCCCACAGAGTGGAACAACTGAACCCTCCCATGCCTGCTGTAATAGATTTGCTAAGGATTTGGTGAACATAGTTCCTCTCATTCACACAGTTTCTCTGGGCTTCAAGCTTTACCAGAGTACAGTGGTACCTCGGGTTACAGACGCTTCAGGTTACAGACTCCGCTAACCCAGAAATAGTACCTTGGGTTAAGAACTTTGCTTCAGGATGAGAACAGAAATTGTGCTCCAGTGGTGCGGCAGCAGCAGGAGGCCCCATTAGCTAAAGTGGTCTTCAGGTTAAGAACAGTTTCAGGTTAAGAACAGACCTCCAGAATGAATTAAGTACTTAACCCGAGGTACCACTGTAGTGAAAAATAAAATTATGGGGAGGGTGCAGCTACCACAAAAATCTTGCCATGTCCATAGACCATCAAAGGACAAGTGGACCATATGATTCAAGTGAGCTGAGCTATGCCAGGAGACAATGTATGAAAAGACAAATTCCAATCTCCGGGGGAGGGGGGGGAATCTGTGTAGTCATGACTCCAATTTAGTCGTTGAACCAGGCAATCGGGAACAACAAAATCTAGCTCTCCATTTGCTAACAAACTAGGATCATGTCAAGTGGCAGCAATGTTGCTATTGATTCTAGTGGCTTCTTCTTTGTAAGACAAGCTCAACATGAAGAACACAAAATAATGGGCTGGTTGGTTGGCATGGGGTTGAACCAGTACTTTTTTAAAAGACCATATTTTGGAGTGTGTCTTGCAAAACAGCTGCTGGAAGTCCTCAGTCACCTTGGCCTTTTGGACAGCTGCTGCCACTTCGTTGCCTCTCTTTGCCAGCCATTCTCTTTTAACCTGAAGCGAGAAAAGCGGCCAATATTCAATGCTACAGTTTAAAACAGTGGCTGTGTGAAGAAATACTTTGAAGGTGAAGCAGCCCAGTTACCTCTCAGGATACAAAGAAGCCACATGGCCCTTGCTGAGATCTCTAAGGCTACTTTCACGCAGCGTGAGGAGCAGCAATCCATACATATATATCAGAAAGAAAGAGAAGGAGGGAGGGAACAAAAATACAAGCACAACAGGATAGCAGTGCTTAGCTGACCAAGTTGGTAAGATTTCTTTTTCTGATCAACAAAAATGTAAGCTAAATTAAATGGGCACCAGGTTGGGGGTTTTTTATTAAAAAATAATTTTACAAATATAAAAATATGTACAAAAGTGCATATGTGGCAGATGCCATCTTAGAAGAGATATTCATACATCCCTTTGTCCTTTCCAAAAAGGCGGCCTGATGGCTGCATGGAGAGTGCTATTGTTTTTGTTTCTTTCTATGTTATATCTTTTTGTGTTTTTATGTAATTTAATTCATCATCATCATCATCATCTTTAAAAAATGAAGAATGCTCCCCTCCAGAGCAGTTGTTTATTCAAATGTGGTGTGTTTGTGTCTGTGTGCAGAAAATACTATTACCTATAATCAAGATTTCATTCATTGAGCAGCAGGTAATCTATCTACCTAGCTAGCTAGCTATGGGTAGATATTCTAAAACAGACTGCAGGCCTCTGTACAATCTAATATTCACCATTTGTGTATTTTTAAGGCAGCTGTTTGGAGGAGGGATGAGAACACACCGTGAGTCTGTTAATCTTCTCAGGCTACTTCACAGCTGAACTCTGAGTGGACAGAAACATTGCACTTGCAAAGCATGCTTACCATGTTGGGATGGCAAGAATTGAAGGCAGATGAGCTGCCTTTTCTGGTGTCAGAGCTCAAATATTAGAAAGGGAGTGGTCCTGGTCTGGCGCGTGAAATGTCTTTCGTTTTGTAGCCGTGTGATTTGTGCTCATCGTGTATTGTGACGGCCATTGGCTATAAACAATAAAATCTACTGGCCTTGGTAAGGGAAGGGGTGAGGGGGTGTTTCTGCAGCAGGTGTGGGAAGGAGGGGCTTATAGTGTCAGACCTTGGTCACCAAGGATGGACCACCCTCAAGAGGGAGATCTGAAAAATTGTCATTCGGGATGTCCTCTTACAAAGCTTAGAAAACGATGGTACAAGTGGCCAGATGTGATGTTTTTTTACTTGAAAGTTAGCACAGCTACATCAAATGTGGTATAATCCCAGGGAACTGTGAAATTATTCACACATTTGCCTAGAATCAATCGTTTAACACAGTAGTGCTACTAATTAAGAACTGTGGTGCTTACTTTCAATTATACTTAGGATATGATGGTGTCCATTGGAACCTATTGACAATTTTGTTTGTGGACTGTGTCCTGGATCAACAGAATTCTAGGAGATTTTTTTTGTATGGAATACTGGAGATCAAGTCACTGGGTGTTTTGCAAATAAATAAATTACTATTATTAGTAGTGATGCCTTTTGGTGGGGAAAGCTCATAATCTAAAAGAAATTCTCTTCTTTTTCCATTGCCTGCCACAGTCAAGTAATATTCTTGTCCCATCACCCACACTACAAACAATTTGCCCAAAGTCAAAAAGGACTTTCAGGATGACCTTGGAAAAACGTACCCAATAATCAACCTAACTCGATTAGAAACACCTGTGAATGTGCCTGGCATAGATTGTCTACATGATTGCTTATTCTCAAATTAAAAGAACAGATTGCTTTTTCTATGACAATGGAGTTGACATGAAGGATGTGGGTGAGGTCTATAAATCAGTCAAAGGCAAATTGGACTGGATTAGAAAAGAAATGAAACTCTCGACATAGGCTGACCAATGCAATTCTTGCAGAGAAGGTAATATATTCCCAAAGAACTCAAGATGAATGTCAGGATAGATGAAGGTTTGGAGCCATCTTAATATGGGCTTTCATATTAATCTGTGAAGAGAATTTGCTTAAGATTCCCTTCCAGGCAAATAATTTCAGTTTGAATCACAACCAAGTGCCAGCGATGGTCTGAGGAAGACCAGATTAGCGTGCTTGGGGGACTTGGTGCAGTTCCTGATATAGGGTCCATATTAGAATAAGTAAATAAATGCATGAAATAGGCCGCAAGAAAACAAATTGTGTGGTATTTTAACGACTAACAAATTTATTATGGCTTCCATAGACTACAACACTTACCATAAGCATGTGGATTTTCAAAACTCTCAGTGAACACAACCATTTTTTTCCTCTCAACCTTGGAAGATGAAAAGAAAATACTCTGAGTTTATGTAGTTTCACATGTTAAACTCACTCAGCTCACGATTGTTTTTGCTCACATTCTGCCTTAGGTCGACCACCTACTGTCATCCTAAAATACCTTATATAGCTGCTGTGAGGCTATAAAATGTATAAAATGGCTGCAAAAGGGAAATTAGTGCTTGTATTATAGGCATCAACTTTTGCTTCATTTAACCAGAGTGATATACCTTTGTACGATAAAGGGCCTACCCCCTACCCCCAGGGTGTCAACCAATCTTAATCTGGTCTCATTCTTGCAAGTTTCAGATGCTTAAATCCCACTTGAGTTCAGCCAAGCATACTCTCAGGTTAGTGGGCACAGGAGATTGATTCCTAAGAGAAGCTATGTTAGGCTTGTAGCCTAAAATTGAAAGTAAAGTAGGAAGAGAAAGCAGTGTCAGTATTTCCCCTAATGGCTCAGTTAAAAACAAAACCCTGTTCCCACTTTCCAGTGTTATGCCCTGATGGCAAAACAAGATAAACAACAGAATTTATAAAAGTTTTAGAATAAACTTTATCTCATAAATAGCGATATGATTGCCTTAAAATTATAATTTAATTTTGCATCCCTGTACCCACTTATATAGGGACGTGGGTGGCGCTGTGGGTTAAACCACAGAGCCTAGGACTTGCCGATCAGAAGGTCGGCGGTTCGAATCCCTGCGGCGGGGTGAGCTCCCGTCGTTCAGTCCCAGCTCCTGCCCACCTAGCAGTTCGAAAGCACCCTTAAGTGCAAGTAGATAACTAGGTACCGCTCCGGTGGGAAGGTAAACAGCGTTTCCGTGTGTTGCTCTGGTTCGCCAGAAGCGGCTTAGTCATGCTGGCCACATGACCTGGTAGCTGTACGCCAGCTCCTTCGGCCAATAAAGCGAGATGAGCGCCGCAACCCCAGAGTCGGCCACGACTGGACCTAATAGTCAGGGGTCCCTTTACCTTTACCCACTTATATTGGAGTAAGCCTCATGAAACATGAAGAGACTTACTTCTGAGTAGCCATGCATGCAATGGTACTGAAAGATAACTATATAGTGAATTCTGTGGAGCAGGAAACCTGCCTAAGCCTCTTTGCAAAGTTTGCCCATTTTTCATTTGTCATTTCGGGGTGGGGGACTATTTAACATCCACTAGCATGTATTGTGTAGTGGTATTTGCACATAACTTCTAGGGAGAACCTGATTTCATAAGAACCCACCACAGGAAAGATGTATCCTGGTTGCTAGGCGGGAAAAGGAAGGGCAAGCTACAGAGATTTCAAGGACTTGAACACAAGAAAGAAGCAGGAATGAAAAGTGCACTAAAGGAGAGGGTGAAACAGCATTTATTTAGGACCCCGATGATTGCCTGGTTTGCAGACAACTCATTTCTCTATCACAGCTTTGACCACTTTTCTAAAAACACCAAAAGGTGGGAACAGCCTAGCTGCCTCATTGATGAGAATGTTGCCTGCACATTTTGATTCATAACTTTCCTTCCAGGAGGACTGGAGACTTACCTTTAAAAAAAAAAAAAATGAAAACTCAGAATGTTGCCCCGCTTGCAGGCATAGGCCCTGGTGAAATTGTACTTTAACAGATATGGATCTGAGCACACATTCTATTATTGAAGTTAAGCAGACCTTGGTCTACTTGGAAGAGAAGCTATCTGGAAGTCCCACATATGCTGCTCTTAGAGTGGGCACAATAAATAAATAAACACAGAAAAGGACATTTCCAAGGGCTGTTTTGTAGTAATTCCAACAACGACGAGCATGGCAATGAGAAGATTCTATTCACATAAATCACTGATCTTTCCTCCCCATGCCCTCTCTAAAATGCAAGAAAAGAGAGAGAATTTTATCTTCACAGTTGGTATATGAGCCTTTCACGTTGCAAAGTTAAGGAGATGCAAGATGTTCGGCTCCTGCCATGGTTATTTATTTGCCATGTGCAGCCTTAGAAATGTGAAGTACTTACGGCTATAATTGCCCTGAACGAGACAGGCAGCACATTCATTTAAAAAAATAAAAAAGCTCCCTTGTCCCTGCCTTGTGCTATATGCCTCTGATGATTGCCTGGTGATAAAAAGCTGGATGAATATGAATGCTAACACACTGTCAGGATCCCTGCATTATGATATTGAAAACTGGGACTCTTGGCTGCTTAGAAAAAGCAGCTGGCTGTCTTCATTTGGCGGGGTTCCTGTTATAATTTTCAAAGGGGACAGCAGTAGACACAGAAAACAAAGACCTGCACTTTGTCAGCTTCAAACCATCTGAAGAGTGTAAAGTCAAGTCCAGTGGGTCGAATCAGCAACAACATCTTGCGCACACCAGTAAGATATTCTGAAGGGGCTGAACACCCATCGATGCCTGGATACCACAATGGTCACCCAGGAGGCATGTGATGGAGCTGATATATAGACTTGAAAATTCACGTGGCTATCTCTAGGGGATTCCTGAAATGTCTGGCCTAGACTAAAAAGTTGGAGAGCTTTTCTCAGGCTCACTAGTAGGAAGATACAGATTAATCTGATATACCAAATCCAGCAGGAGGCCTGGTCTCTGAACTTTCGTCTTTCAAACAATGAGGAAGTGTCTAGCTTTCATCGACTGAATGATACAAGGCAAAACATGCAGGCACCTTTCCAACCGATGGGTTTGTAAGAAATGAGCTTGCTCCCATCTTTGTATTTTTAGCCAATGAATTAAGTAACAGTAGGGGCCTGTGTTAGGAATCCGCAAGGTAAAGAAAATTAGAATAACACATACCCATTGCCCGGAGAAGGGGCTTCCTCATTCATTTTGAAGCCCTTTTTTTAAAAAATAATAGTAAAGGAATAAAGAAAAGCAAAGAAAAAAAGAGCAACTTTCTATCCCTCCATGGTTCCTTTTGAAACTGTCTTTGGTGGTCACTGTTCAGAGCAAACAATGTAAAAATCCAAGGGTTTATGATTTGTTACAGCATATTCACCTAAAAGCAAAGGGCAGCAGCAAAGACCTGCGTCCACACTTTTTCTCAAGCAATTTAAAGAGGGGAAATGTATTTAAGAAATTCATTTAAAAATGCTATCCTGCCATTTAAAATATTGTGAAGGGCAGAGGAGGGTGGCATTGTAACTGAGAGAGCATTGGATAAGTCAGCCCTGCAAAGTAGCCCACCAGTATTGTGAAGTCAGGGGCACTGTGACAGAGACAGCAGTATGTTATGTGTGAAAAACCTTTGGTGTAGATTAGTATTAGTATCTGGTTTCTTGGTGCGCTACGTTTTCCAGGGAAATGCAGTTTGCGGGGGGTGGACTTTACTGTAGCAGCAAATGAGGGAGAAGGGAACCGATTGCTGTTAAGTTCAGCTTCCCAATGAAAGGCTGAAATACATTTTGCTAAGAAAGAAAGAAAGAGCCGACTGTTTGACCTGCGCTGATCACATTGCTGAAGTTATTATGAGGCATAAATAAATAATCACAGCAAAGGTTCTCAGAAGACGCTGCTTGCCTTTTAACAATTTCAAGTTGAATCCATTCAAACACAAGCGTTTGAACAAGTGCCGTGCTGAAAATTTCTCCTCCAATTATTTATGACGAAAAGAAATTGCATTTGAAAATTAAGAAAGGGGGGGGGGAGAGAGAAATAGTGAAATTCTCATCAGTTCGGAGCAGTGTTTTCATTGAATTTACTTTACTTCCAAGGTAACTAAGGGGTGTTTATGACCCTCCTTTCTTTCATTCTAATGATCATGTCTCTGGTGGTCTCCATGTCCATTAATTGCAATGGGTCTCCTCTGAGCTTGACTAATGCTGGATACTGTCATTCTTAATGTATTAACTTTTGACTTTTGGTCAATTCGTGCATTTCTACAAAGTTCTTATTTGCAGTGAGAGATTCTACAGTGAGAGTTCTATAGTGAGAGGTTTTACTTTCTTGGGCTCCATGATCACTGCAGATGGTGACAGCAGCCACAAAATTAAAAGACTCCTGCTTCTTGGGAGAAAAGCAATGACAAACCTAGAAAGCATCTTAAAAAGTAGAGACATCACCTTGCCAACAAAGGTCTGTATAGTAAAAGCTATGGTTTTCCCAGTAGTGATGTACCATAAAGAAGGCTGATCGCCGAAGAATTGATGCTTTTGAATTATGGTGCTGGAGGAGACTCTTGAGAGTCCCATGGACTGCAAGAAGATCAAACCTCTCCATTCTGAAGGAAATCAGCCCTGAGTGCTCACTGGAAGGACAGATCGTGAAGCTGAGGCTCCAATACTTTGGCCACCTCATGAGAAGAGAAGACTCCCTGGAAAAGACCATGATGTTGGGAAAGATGGAGGGCACAAGGAGAAGGGGACGACAGAGGACGAGATGGTTGGACAGTGTTCTCGAAGCTACCAGCATGAGTTTGACCAAACTGCGGGAGGCAGTGGAAGACAGGAGTGCCTGGCGTGCTCTGGTCCATGGGGTCACGAAGAGTCAGACATGACTAAACGGCTAAACAACAACAACTTTGCCTATAAAAACTGGAAGGAATTCTGTTCTGATTGCTGAACGAACTGCTTTCCTTTTATTTCCTCACTAACATATCCTGTCTTTCACTTCAGACTGTAAACCTGTGAGCAGGACTTGCTTTATAGAATCATAGAGTTGAAAGGGACCCAAAGATCATGTAGTCCAACCCTCTGTAATGCAGGAATATGCAGCTGTCCCATATGGGGATCAAACCTGAAACATAATAATAATAATAATAATAATAATAATAATAATAATAATAATAATAATTTATTTATACCCCGCCCATCTGGCTGAGTTTCCCCAGCCACTCTGGGCAGCTCCCAATCAAGTGTTAAAAACAATATTTTATTTTATTTTTTCAACTTTATTCTTAATAATACTTATTTTTTAGTTTGCAATTTAGCTTTTTGATCGTATGTGTCAGCGGCTTCTTCTACAGCAAACATTCCGTTAATACTATTTCAGTAGGATATAACAGTGCTTCCCCCCCCCCCCCCGGGGTACTTAAAGGTACACAGTACCGGCACCGGGTTTTTTCTAGAAGAAAAGCACTGAGATATAGCTAGTACTGAGGTTATTGATGTGATTTCTCTTATTTACTCTGCTGACCTGCCTTGAGAACGTCAGGGCTTGACACCATGATAAAAGGCGCCAGGCCTTGACTCTGATTGTTTGCTCTCAGTTGCCAGTAGATGTCATTCATGGTAAGAGACTGTCAAAGTGATTGTGCAGGATGGGTAATCATCTGTTACAGTTGTGGGCAGATTCTCAACTTATGAAGGATTTAGCCTTGACCCTCTTTTCACCTTACCTCCCACTTTCTCCACACTAATGACAACGGGACCCGTAAATTAAACCTGTCAGCTACCTTGCCTCCAGTCTTCAAAAATGCATGGACTAAAGTGTAATTTATGGTCAGAGCTTACATAAGAAGCATTGGCAACTCTCAGTAATTATTACAGAGATGTAACTCGACGCGAAAATAAATGTTTCTACAAGTTTAACAGAGCGCTGACATTGCCATAATTAGGCCTGTGATTCATGTCAGACGAGTCCTTTCGCAGGATCCTATAATGGTTGGCGAAATTAATTTAACGCAGTCGGTGGGAGAGGAGAAGAGAGTCCTGGAATTTAAATCATGTTTTTTTCTGGATGCTAAAATTAACCAAAACAAAAACAAAACAAAAAACAAAACCAGAAACAGAAAAACCCCCAGCTTCCCTGGTTTGTTCATTGATTGCTTTGCACTACAGATTGCATTGCTTTAAAATTTTACCAGATTCTCTCATTCCTGTTCCTAGGGATAAGTTCTAGGGATAACAGTGAAGGTGGAAATCTATTTTTCAATATAAAAAACAGAAATGTGAATGAAGACACATGCAGTACTCAGAAAGTATATTGCTGAACCCCAAAATAATGAGAGGGGACTGGGGATTAGGCTAGCAAAGGTATACTAGAAAAGTGTTCGATGAGATTACACATGTGAGATGTAGTCTATACTCACTAGCAAACCCTGATCCATCAGCCCAGAACTCTGCATGCTTCTAATTGTATACAACCACCTTCTGTTGATATTCCACGGGAAGAATCAAATTAAAATAAAGTCCCTTCCAACCCTAAGGTCCTATAACCATCAGCACAAACTATCACCTGTGCTACTTGTTGTTGTTTAGTCGTTTAGTCATGTCCGACTCTTCGTGACCCCATGGACCAGAGCATGCCAGGCACTCCTGTCTTCCACTGCCTCCCGCAGTTTGGTCAAACTCATGCTGGTAGCTTCGAGAACACTGTCCAACCATCTCGTCCTCTGTCGTCCCCTTCTCCTTGTGCCCTCCATCTTTCCCAACATCAGGATCTTTTCCAGGGAGTCTTCTCTTCTCATGAGGTGGCCAAAGTATTGGAGCCTCAGCTTCACGATCTATCCTTCCAGTGAGCACTCAGGGCTGATTTCCTTAAGAATGGATACATTTGATCTTCTTGCAGTCCATGGGACTCTCAAGAGTCTCCTCCAGCACCATAATTCAAAAGCATCAATTCTTCGGTGATCAGCCTTCTTTATAGTCCAGCTCTCACTTCCATACATCACTACTACTTGTTAGCCATTGGCTGATGCTGTGATGCCATAGGGGCATACGAAGCTGTCTTATACTGAGTCATACCATTGGTCCATCTAGCTCAGTATTGACCACATTGGTTGGCATGGTTCTATAGGATTTCAGACAGGTTTCTCCTGGAGTTTTTGGAGAACATCAACATTCTGAGGGAAGCAGTTAAAAAGAGAATTTCATGGTGAAGTGGCTGGAGGGGTTGCAAGAAAATCTGAAGTGGTGTCTGGGGTGGGTTGTCAAGAGCAGGGGCGGCCAATCCATGAGGCAAGGTGAGGTGACCGCCTCAGGCGGCAGGATCCACAGGAGCAGCAGATCATGATATAGTCATTTATTCCCCTTTTGTTACTGAGGTAGAACTTCACACATCCTGGGGGTGTCATTTTGTGGTTAACCTCAGGTGCCAAAAAGCCTCTCCTCCTTCTGGAGGGGAGGGATTGTGAGTGGGAGACGATTCCTGCGTCACGCAGGGGGCATTATGCCCCCTGCCCTCTCATCAATGCTGGCGTGCCACGCCTCCCAGTTGGGCACCCAATTGGGTGCCACCAAAGGGGCGTGGTTTAGCTGCTCAACTGCAGCCGTGCCAGCTCTCCCCGCCATTGTGCTTCATATTTTCCACATGTCACCCACCCACCACTCCCTTTAGGGCGTAGCTTCATGCTCGACCTTGCTATGGACCCATGGTTGGTCGCCCTGGAGTTTTTTCCAGTTGGCAAATTGGCACCGGTCTCTTGGTTTTTTCCGCCTACCTTGTAGCAATCGTCACAACTTTCTTGGTATTTGGCAGTTAGGCATTGGAATGTGTTGTTGGTGTATGGAAGGGCAGGGTGTGGCCATCGCCTACCCCTTCACTTATGGGTATTCCGTTAAAGGAATCCAGTGGTCGTGGATCTTGTCCGATGCCCTGTGTGGCGGGGGGCCATGGCACGACCCTCGGTGACATCAGGGGAGAGCTTATAGTTGTATTTGCATCAACAGGCACCCCCTACTGGTGGTTAACCCCTTATCAGACTCACCCCTCTCTGAGTGGGTGGAGTCAAATTAGCTGTGGTCCAATGCCTAAGCCAATACCTCTCACATGCTGTAATCAATAAAGTTGTGGCCTTTTCTTGCCCATTAAGCTAATATACTGTCTCCACGTGTCTTCATTACCCAAGCGGTGACTGGGTCCTCGAATCATAATGTCTTGGGCCAGAACTGATAAAGAGGGTTGTGCTGCAGGGGGGGATGAGGGCAGAGATGAGAGAAAACACTTGGTTGAGGCCAGGGAAGCGGAATAGTTTGGAGCTAAGTGTTTGGAGGTAGGGTTGCTGAAGGACATCGGGCAATGCTGAGGGAAGGATGAGTGGAAGAAGCAGAAGAATGGAGGAAGCAGCGTAAATGAAACATACTACATAGCAGTTGGAGTGGTGTGCTTCTCTCTCTCTCTCTCTCTCTCTCTCTCTCTCTCACACACACACACACACACACACACACACACACACTTTACTTTTCTCTGCATGCAGATTCCACTGCCATTTTTATCTCTAGTGCAGCTTGGGCTCGCACCCAGAGAACTGTAACCATTTGAAATTTGAACGCATCATGGCCTTGAACAACAAAGCTTGACTGAACACACACAAATGCTGAATTGTAAAAGGTAATGAAGTCTTTGAGAAAGCAATATATGCTGCAGGTGTTGATTAATGACACTTTTATTTAGAGCTTAATATTAAAGAAGTTTGAAATTATGTATAACGGCAGCAATACTTGGAGCATGGCACAGAAACACTTCACTTCTTAACAGTTAACCCTAACCTTCACCTCCCCCACCAGCCCCTCCGAGAATTATCTCTGACCTCCCAGTGAAGAGCAATAATGAAAAGAACTTAAACACCTTTTGTGACACTATTTTTAAACAACAAATGTACTTCTTAGGGCACATTTCTAGAAAAGACAGCCCTCCCTCCCACTTTACACATGTATTTTAAAGCTCACTATCCCGGCAGGCTTTTAGAACAATTTCTGTTATCTCATATTTTTTTGCATATGCATTAAACTGGGCTTGTGACAATTTTCTTTTACTTGTTTAATATTCAAATAAAAGCTTAACGACAGTTCCTCTCAGCCTGAATTTGAATAAAACCAAAGCATTTCCTAAATAGGCAGAAACATACATTGGTTTCTTTACAAGCCAAGAACATTTTGGAGGTTGGTTCCCGCCACCAGCCACCACCAGCTCCCATCTCAGCTGTCCCCCAGTCCACAAAAACCCTTCTGGGTGCCAGGAAGGTCCCAATGGCCTTTGGGGAAAACTGAAGCTTGCATGGACCAGCAGAGAGTGATGGGAGAGGAATATCACACCCTCTTCCTTTGTCTCTTTTCATGGTTGAAGTGCCCTTGTTGCACTCCATTGCCACTTTAACTAATCCAGGTGTGAAGTGTTGGAAATCTCTTACCTCCTGTTTTCTGCATGTGCGACTAAATTAATTACTGCCTAGATTTCATATTTGGCAAGGGTCCTCTACCTTGGTATACAGCAATTATTTTCATAGCAGCTACTAAGCAAATTAGTTAAGCGTTAGGATGTGCAACTACCGTATTTTTCACCCTATAGGACGCACCGGCCCATAGGATGCACTTAGTTTTTTGGGGTTGCGGAAGTCTGCCCGAAGCGCCGGGCGCTCTGCTTTCAGCACGCCCGGTGCTCTGTGCAGCAGGCTGCGGATGTCTGCCTGAAGCGCCGGGCACTCTGCTTTCAGCGCGCCCCGCGCTCCTGGCAGCAGGCTGCTATCCGCAGCCTAGGGAGCCCTGCGGGAACTCCTGCGGGCTCCCCAGGCTTGCTGATAGCTTCCCGAAGCCTGGAGAGCAAGAGGGGTTGGTGCGCACTGACCCCTCTCACTCTCCAAGCTTCAGCAAAAGCCTGCATTCGCCCGATAGGATGCATACACATTTCCCCTTCATTTTTGGAGGGGGAAAAGTGTGTCCTATAGGCCGAAAAATACAGTATGTTCTCTGACCTTGGGTGTATGAATGAATTAGGAAATATTGTAACTGCCTCAAAATACCCGAAGAAAATTTTCTGGCTTGCCCAGCCATCCTGGGAAAGCCAGGTGCAGGTCAGTTCTGTGTCCAGAGCAGCTGTCTACCAGTTCCATCTGGTATGCAGGCTGAGACCCTACCTGCTCAAAGACTGTCTTGCCAGAGTGGTGCATGCCCTGGTTATCTCAAACTTGGACTATTGCAATGCGCTGTATGTGGGTCTCCTTTGAAGGTGACTCAGAAACTACAACTAATTCAGAATGCGGCAGCTAGACTGTTTACTGGGAGTGGCCACTGCGACCATATAACACCGGTCCTAAGAGATCTTCACTGGATCCCAGTGCGTGTCTGAGCACAATTCAAGGTGTTGGTGCTGACCTATAAAGCCCTAAACGGCCTGGTCCCAGTATACCTGAAGTAGCATCTCCACCCCCCTCGTTCAGCCCGGACACTGAGGTCCTCCTACAAGGGTCTTCTACTGGCTCCTTCGCTGCAAGAAGCAAAGTTACAGGGAACCAGGCAGTGGGTCTTGTTGGTAGTGGCACCCACACTGTGGAAGCCCCTCCCTTCATATGTCAAGGAAATAAACAACTACCTGATTTTTAGAAGACATCTGAAGGCAGCCCTGTTTAGGGAAGTTTTTAAGGATGGATGTTTTTATTATGTTTTTGATATGTTGTAAGCCACCCAGAGTGGCTAGGGAAACCCAGCCAGACGGGCGGGGTATAAATAAAATCATCATCATCATCATCATCAAACCTTTTATTGGCACCACATACAAACATCCAAAACAAATCAATACAGAATTACCACTTCCCCAGTGGCACAAAACATTTGCTAAAAGAAAGGAGGCAGAGCAGTCTATTGTCGCATCTCTTGGTCTCCAGGGAGATCAGACATCTGCAGTGTATTTCGATGACAAAAAACCAAATAGAAATATTTAGCCACTAACTTGGTGAGCTCCTGATCATTCCCCAGTAATAGAAAATGTATGACCTCCAACTCTGGTTTCCATTTGGGGATACAGAGTTGATCTTGAAATTGCTGACGGAGATCAGCATATAGTTTACAATTAAGAACCAGATGTGTAATGGTTTCCACCAGGTGGTCTTCACATGGGCAAGTTCTTTCTCCTTCCACCCTTCCTGAGAACCTTCCCCAAAGGAGATTTGATGGATTTGAATTAAACCTGGCCATCATCATCATCATCATCATTGCACCTACTAAGCAAGTAGTTAAGCGTTGGGATGTTTGACTATGTTCTCTGACCTTGGGACGTATGTATGAATTAGGGAAGATTGTAACAGCCTGCCTCAAAATTCTAGCTGGAGAAAAGTTCCTGGTTTTCCCAGCCATTCTGATCCATAAAACTGACTGCCCCAACTTCCCTTTGAAGTGCCAAGCAGTGGGAGCAGTAGTAACTGTGTTCTCACTAGAATCACACATCAGACCAACATCAGCAGTGCTGTGCTGTAGATCCTCTGAAAAACCCTAGTAGCAATGACCTCCCCCCCCAAAAAAAAAAGGTATCAAAGTTTCCCCTCCTGACTCAAAGTCTTTACTTGCAGGAACTAGTGATATTACAGCTTGATTGGAAATGACACACACGTCGAAAATGAGCAGTGGGATTTTATTATTATTATTATTAACATGAATGTAATAGCTCCGCATCAGTCTTCTGACAATATTGTCAGTACAAGTTTGTCTGCCAATATTTCACTTCTGGGGCTTGGGTATATAGAGATGATCAGATGACGACGTAATTAAAGGCAACACAGGAAAGCGAAGGGTTGGTGAGGGGCAGCTGGAATAAAAATCGCATATGTTGTTAAAAGACAGGCAGCAACCAGCTGAGAGCTTCCTGCTTTATCATTTTGTCGGCACAGGGATTTCAGGTCTAGGTGAGTTCTCTGGACTCGGCACTTGGAAAGCCAACATCATTTGATCGATAGGCCCAGAAGCAACAACTTGGCCATCTCTTCCCTGTGTGATATGAGTTAGCGAAACCTAGGGTTTGACTATGAGAGCAGTGCTATGGGACACTTCTCTGTGTGCATTCATATTTTTTGACCAAATGAAGGGGCGGGTTGGATGGGTATATACAGCAATGCTGGTGATGGAGGGCTGTGTTGCTCTCCTGACTTCCCAATGTCGTACATCACTGCCATGTACGGAGGGGGAGGAGAAAGACAGTGGGGAGCTAGGCATCGTGCAGGCATGGCAACAGAGCCACTCCCATGTTCCCAGTGCTGCACCCATGCTGTGCCCAGCTCCCTGCCAGTGATGCAAGCCAGCAGAGCAATGCAGCCCCACATGTGCCCCCCACTGGCCACTACTGGGCATACAGGAGGCATGTGGAGGACTCCCAGTCGCAGTAACAGCCTGATGAAGTGTACTGGTGGTGCTAGGCTGCATAATACCCTAAGGTGCATTCAGCATAGTTGACTTAGTTCACACTGAAATGAAAACATTGTGGGAAACGGGAAGGGAAGTTGACAAAACAAAATGCAAAATTATGTTTTGGAGAGTATATTTGGAATTTTATTGAACTCTAATAAATAAATAAATCACACTGAAATGAAAATGCATGTGCATTAATGAAGGTTTAAAATCGAAAACAGCTAAATGTGTATTGCTAACATTGGGGTTTCTCCACAGTAGCTTTTCTAAGTGGACTCTGAGCTCTCGCAAAGTTGATAATTAACTCATTGTTGTTTTCTGCTAGCTAACATGTGAGTGTTGTTACCTTAGATCAGGCGTCAAAGGTACTGAGTTGCAAATTCGCCATCTTGAAAGGGTGGTGGCTATTAGTCTTTCTTTGAACGCCACAGGGAACAGAAGATGTAAATGAAGCTCTCAAGGAAAACAGCTCCAGGGAAATGGATGCTGTTAAAGAGAGAGAGAAACCTTTGTTTATTGGTCTGTTTGGATTATTTCATATTTTCTAAGATGCTGAGCTTGTGTTGGACAGCAGAAGACATTGTATGTATATTTTGGATATGTCTTTGATGCTTATGTTCTGTTTTTGAAGAGTTCTGCAAGTAAAAGTTTGAATAATGTTTTTATGGGTCTGAACAATGATTTCTTCCAAAAAGGTTCAGTTCTTGTGCTTCCAGTCGCTTCAGACTGTGCAATATTAATATTTGCACTATAGTGATATTTCTTCACAAAGGTAGACTGGATTAAAAAAAGAAGAAGAGTTTGGCTTTGATATCCCGCTTTATCACTACCCAAAGGAGTCTCAAAGTGGCTAACATTCTCCTTTCCCTTCCTCCCTCACTCTGTGAGGTGAGTGAGTCTGAGAGACTTCAGAGAAGTGTGACAAGCCCAAGGTCACCCAGCAGCTGCATGTGGAGGAGCAGAGACGCGAACCCGGTTCCCAAGATTACGAGTCTACTGCTCTTAACCACTACACCACACCGGCTCTCATGTATTTATGTAACCTCTGACCTAAATTAGAGCTGTGAAAGTACTTGTCCTCAAAATGGGTGGACAGTGTGTGGCCACCTTGAGATTTTTATTTTTATTTTGTATTTGCATTCAAGAACTGACCTCTTAAAATATCTTTGTTTAAGAAGAAGAAAAAACCCACTCAGAAACAAGCAACCTGAAAACTTCAAGTATCTTACTGCCTAATTATGTTGATTCTTACTCAGAAATAAGTTCTAGTGTCTTTTGCAGTGCTAACTCTCAAATAAGTGTATACAGGATGCTAACTATATAATGAATTTCTATACCTGTCTGTTCCAAAGACAGTCCCACTGAGTTCCATGGGACTTGATCCCAAGGTAATTGAGTAAAGGATTGCAGCTTTAGTCTAATTTCTCACATTTATCTAGCTTCATTGTAATTTTAATACAACAGTGTACAGTTCCCATTATGCATTTGCAGTAAAATTCTTGTGAGAAAGAGGGAAATATCAGATACCCAGGATCTGCTTTATCATTCAACATAGCACTGCCTTCCCCATCATGTTCTGCCTCTTTTGGTAAGTTTTCACTGTTATATTTTGCAGCTGTATCTGATTTGCTGCATTGCTGATCACTATAAAAATCTGTACTTCCCATATATTATCTCACCATATTTCAGTATGATATTTCTGGAGCGTTTGAGTTTATAGTGCTCTAAAGAAGAAGAAAAAGCACCCTCTGCATTTTTTTGAGGAGAGGAATTGAGCAAAACATTTGAAAGGTTAGGAAAACAAATTGGTAAATGTAATTTCTTCTATCCTTAATTATTATCAAGAAAACTGAACACCCCAAAACATAGATCCTTTATAATTATACTGCAGTGTAAGAACTGGCACTGTATCTTCTCTTGTTGTATTGCAACTATGAATAAAAATGAATTCCCTTTTTCAAAAAGGAAGAAGGAAAAAATATATATTTAGAATTCATGGGTTGGATCTAGCCTAAGAGATCATTCTAGGTCAGGGGTCAGCAAACTTTTCCAGCAGGGGGCCTGGTCCACTGTCCCTCAGACCTTGTGGGGGGCCAGACTGTATTTTTTTTGGGGGGGGGATGAATGAATTCCTATGCCCCCCCACAAATAACCCAGAGATGCATTTTAAATAAAAGCACATATTCTATTCATGTTAAAACCCGCTGATTCCTGGACTGTCCGCCGGCCAGATTTAGAAGATGACTGGGCTAGATCCTGCCCCCGGGCCTTAGTTTGCCTACTCATGTTCTAGGTCACCACCCAGTCCATCACACTGAAGGGCTTTTGGATGAAGCATAACTTTCACTGGACTCTGCCAACAATAGGTGGTGGGGACCACCCAACAGCTCCTTAATGTACCTGCACAAACTAGAAATGGACAGAAGATACAAATGATGTATAGCCAGCATAAACCACTGGGTTTTCTGGAGTGGGGAGAAACAGAGCTTGACCAGCAGAGCATCTGCTGGATCTTAAACTGCTGGTAAATTGTGGCAGGGCCTGATCCAGGCTTGTTTTGCAGCACCAGCTTGAGCACTGGCAAAGAAGCAAGACAAGATTTTTGTGTCCCCCTCCTTCTGTCCTGGCTAGCATGAGAGATAGGGCTGCAAATGTGGCAGTGACTCTGCCCCTCTAGTTAAGTCCTGCAGGTAACTGCCCTGGCAGGGTTAGGATTACATCCTGAGTTACATTCGGAGTAGACCCATTGGAACCAGCTAGATTTGAGGAACTCAAGTCCCATTGTTTTCAGTGGGTCTGCTCTAAGCATTACTAAGTCTGGAATTGCACCTTTAAAACAAAAAAGATGTTAGATGCAAATCGTTCAAGGTGCTAAAGCAGTGTCGATGACATGTGCGTTGTATACACATTTTTTTAAAATAAAAAAATATGCGTATACATATGCGTGTTTCTAACATTTACACTAGTGTCGAAAACACCAGTAGAAATGCAGCAATTCTATTTACTGATACCATGAAGTAGTGTCTTCAGAAGGTGTGGTGAATCTTTGGCCTTCTAGATGTTGCTGAACTACAATTCCCATCATTCCTGACCATCGGCCATGCTTGCAAGGGCTGATGGGAGCTGTAGTTCAGCAACATCTGGAGGGCCAAAGGTTTCTTCAGTGATACATCTGGTTATGTTGGCTCTGATGGAAGAAAGCTCATGCTTGCAGTAAGTAGTTAAGATGCTTGGATGGGCTCTGAAAAGTCTTAGATAACTAGCCAGAACTACCACAGTAAAGTTTTGTGTATGTGTGCAGAGTTTGTTCTCTGGAAAGATTACTTTCCCCCATTAACTAGCCCTGAGAAGCACACTGCAGCAACTCCTCTTATTGTGTTGATGGCATAGCTGGTTCATTGGATAATGCAGGATAGAGTGGAAGGATAATATGGACAACATAGAAGTTTGAGGCAACACAGGAAGAAAATGGCAGGGTCAATGGAAGAAAATGATAAAGGATCCTACCTATGGTACTCCCCTAGTTATGGCTGCCTAGAACTAGAACTTAACTAGAACAATATTCATTGATCTATTTATTTGCCCCATGGGATCTATACACAAAAGGAAAAATGTGTAGTAAAAGTCTTGAATACATTTTCTGCATTTAAACACCAATACTCCAAGCTGGACAATTCCTTGTTCCATTTTCCCCATTGGGCATTTATTTGGGCAAATATTAACAACCCCCAGTGTTATAACTTAACACATCATGCTGGTTATTTATTCAGCTAGCCATGAAGAGTAATGAATCGGTTTGCTGGGATAGTTGTTGTGCTTCGGGACCTGAAAGTCTTCAGCAAAAGCCACCCCACTGAGAAGTTTCATGGCATGGTTTCAAAAGCCTTTGTTGGCATCATCCTGCGAATTACACTCCCCCTTGTCATATAAGAGTTTGGAGTGGTAGGTGATTCATCTATATGGAGCGCTCCAGCAAAATTATTTATTTTATTTTTTTGTTCACGTAAAGTGTTCATAATGGGTTTATCCCTGTTCAAAAAACTACCTCGTAAAAGTCATATATCAGACTGAGTCAAAGCCTTACAGCAGGTGGCTTTATAATGAGGTTGATGACTAACCATTTCAAATGATTCCTTTCCTTTCCTTCCAACTTGTCAGAAGTGACAAACTATCCATTAGGAAGCATATTGCCCAAGAATTAGTTAATGGAGGCATTTGATTCCATACAAGTCACAGGGCCTTTTGTATCTCTATTCCCATATGAGCTAAATGGCTTTCACAAAGCAATGACCAAAGTATTCTTAGATCTAATTCTATTCTAGTCACCTGCTTGAAATTGTGAAACCAAGGTAGCAGCTATCCAGAGATTCTGAAACATGTACAAGATTATTCTGTTCCTTCATTGTGTGTCCCTTCATATTATGCTACTCCCTCGCTGTCGTGTATACATGGCCTGCTGCGGAAATTCATCCCTCTAAAACCATCACATATCAATGTGCTGAACAACAATAAAACAACTGGCATTGTCACCCCCCACAAAAAGCCTCTGCTTTCTTACACGTGGGAGGTTGTAAATCACAAGCTGTGGGTCATAAATTCAGCCTCTTTTAGTCGTTGAGTTGCTATCACTGTTGGAATGCATAAGAGAAGTTCTTCTTCAAATTTTGCAGTTCTCCAGCCAGTGCATATATTAGGGGAACATGAGTGGATGTACTTGTGAATCTAGGATACAAAAATTCATTGCATTGAGTAAAATTCAATCTATTAGGCAATCCTGCGTACAAAGATGTGTAGATCAGAAGCATGCACTAAAATGTGGATTCATGACAACTGGGGGAAATTACAATGCAGTGAACTGAAGACTGAGGAAATGCAAAACAGAAAGAAACTAAAATTTTCAGAATTGTCCATCTTTTGTCTTTCCACCTCAGTTTTATGTTCCCTCAGTTACTACCAAAGTTATCTAAGTATTTATGCTTGCATAGGATTAGGCCAATGTTTTCTAAATGTCTCATAGATGATGCACACCACAAATCTTTTGTTTACAATACAATTCTATATTTCTATTTTATTTTATTTATTTTACTATTTTCTTTTCTTTTCTTTTACTTTTACTTTTAGCCCGCCCATCTGACTGGGCTGCCCCTGCCAGGCTGGGCGGCTTCCAGCAAATATAAAACATATAAAAATGCAAAACATTAAAAACTTCCCTATACAGGGCTGCAAATCAATCAATCAATCAATTTGTACCCCACCCATCTGACTGGGTCGCTTCTAACACATATAAAAATGTATTGAACCATTAAACATTAAGGTTACATAGTTACTCATCTCCTTGACATCTGATGGGATGTTCCACAGGGCGGGTGCCTGGTTCCCTATAACCTCACTTCTCGTAGTGAGGGAACCATCAGAAGGCCCTCGGAGTTGGACCTCAGTGATGTGAGTGGAGACACTCCTCGGCTGAGGCCTGTCTGCTCAGAAGTTAAACCCATTGAGCACAACAAGACTTATTCAGAGGTATGTGATAGGATTGCCTAAAAATGTCTACTTGAAAGTATGCTCCATTGCATTCCATGAGATTTACTTCCAGGTGAGTGACTATAGGATTGTGGCCTCAGATACTTCATTTCTCATAGGAGGTCATGCAAATATATTTACGGATTTATTTTATTTTTTAAAAGTGCATTTTACCTTCTGATATGAACAGGGGGCCCTTAGATGTCCTATAATTTAAAAATACAAATTGCAAAAAAAGAGAGTATATAATATAATAAATATCAAAGAGTGTAAAACCAATAGAATAGGAACCAGCAAAGACTTTGCTCCAAAATAGACTTTGTTCTTGTGGTATGAATACACCAGATACAATATATCATATAATTTTGAACTATCCTCTCTTCGATACTTTTCGGAGAGACCCACTGGCAACTCCTTTGAAACTTAAAGTATCTACTTGCAAATAATTTGTAATCCAATATCTGTTGAGGGATGAGTTTCCCCAAACTACTGAGATTTCAGGATATTTAGCTGATATTTTTAAAGTCAAATTTAAAACTACTTAATTTTAACTATTGTGTCTTTTATACATTTTATGTCTTTAATATGTCTGGATTACCAATGTTTTATGGGTGGTCTTTATCGTCTAAATTATGTCGATAATGGCTGAATGAATGAGTGGATGAGGAACCAGCATGTTAAGACCTTAACTGTGGCTTTCCAGATCTTTCTGGATTCCAACTCATATCAGCCCCAGCCAGCATATCCAATGGTTAGGGATGATGGAAGCTGGAGTTTATCAACATCTGGAAGGGCACAGATTAACCCAAACTAACATGGCAGTGGGGAAACAGCACAGAAATTAAGGTGTGTGGAAATAAGAAAAAAAGGATTAATGCCACTTCAAAAGATCATAAGAACCTCTCCAGAGTGGGAGCTTCAAAATACACTAGTATCCTCAACAAGGAAGGCAAAATACAGAACAAGACCTGAGATGTTGAGTGCAGTGGATGATCAGATTATTGGATCATATTTATGGATTAGCCATTACTGGATGAGCCACTGTTAGTGTGTAAAATTTAAAAATAACTTCAGGTTCTGACTATAACAGGTCTTTTCTCTCAGTCCTTTCCTTTCCCAGCAGAATCTATTTTCTGTAACCACAAAAACTAGTAGCATCTATTTTATCTTAGCTAGCAAAACATTAAATGCACCAGTGCTTTACATCTTATACATTTGTCTGCAATAAATTAGCATAGCTTGCAACGTTAAATTTAATTTCTGAATGATAATTATCCCCCCTCCTTTCCAATCTCCCCTTTAGAAATATTAAAACACGCAGTGGCTTTTTATTCTGGCAAAAAAAGAGGACTTCAATTTATATAAAATAATAGTTCTATTGAACCATAAAATTCTACTGGAAAACCAATAGGGGATGGACAACGTGTTGGAACAAAAAAACAGTCCAGAGATGCACTTTCAAAGTTGAGCACCTGCTGTAAAATAACCATCTGTGTGTAACTGTAATTTAATTATAGGTTCATTCCTTTTGTGTACACTGGAAGAATCTCATAGGTCTTCCCCAGTTGGTCTGCAATCAACTTCTGGCATTTTGCAAAAGCAACAGACATGTTCTCTTAATAACACCTGCTAACTTCATCTCATTCCGGTTTCAGTAAATGGCTTCTGGGATTTTGCAATGGTGGTTGCAAGTTTTTTTTTTTATGGAAAAAAAGTCTGGAATCAAAGCCTACATTAACTAATCATGTGCCTTAAGAAACTGTTGGCATTATTGGCAGAGACATCACTAATGCACTCATCAAAAATTGTTATATACCAGATGCATTAAATCTATCTGTCATCTAGTCTTTGTTGTGCAGCACTTAGCAATTTTACGTGCTTCATTCATCATAATCATCAGCACCAGCATCATCATGGAGGAGGCATATTGGAGGGAGGGGAGCTTGGGCTGCAAACTTTCCTGTCTCAATTTCACCATTTTGGCTTGCAGTTGATGGGGAATCCTTGGCTGAGAGTCATTTGTAGCCAAAGACCCTGGCACAATGTTCTCTAGCTGCAACTAAGACCCCCCAGAGAGTGTAGGAATTTGCAGAGCTTTCTATCAAGCCCTAAGGTATCCCACTGCAAATAGCTGGTGCATCTGAGCAGAGAACCTACAGGCCTCAGCATCCTTGTATGAAAGCTTCAGCTGACATTCTTTGCAGCCAAGAAGACATCACACACAGGACTGCTTTGGCGGATTGAAGAATAATTTATTCTAAGTATTTATTATGATCTAAGCCACTTGGGTATTGTGTAGGGATCAACATTATTTTCATAAATAAAATGAATAATAAATTGGCGGATGTGGTGGGATACGCTATTAGTGAGATTGCATTAGGTCTTTTGAGTCCTCTGGTCCATGCTTTGCAGCTTAGCAGTCACGCCTGCAAAATGCTTGAAAATATCCTCTGTTTATACAGTCCCAAGCAGATGGCAAAGCCAAGAGGTTGATGGAGTCCTCAGTGAGTCACCCGACGTGGGTGGAGGGTTATAGAAAATGGGAATCGGGTTCAGCAAAGTTTTGCCAGATGGAGAAACCTTTTTGGAACTGCTGTGGAAGGAAGTGGGCTCCTAGGATTTTCTGATGTCAGAGTTAGCCGTTTAAGGGCTTCCTGTCTCCAAAGGCAAGGCAGTGCTGGCATCCACAAGCATAGGAAGCAAGTGTCGAAACAATCTGTTGTAAGGCTCTAAAGCACACCAACTGTTTTGTACCATAAAGGTTTCATTCAACAGGCACGTGTAGACAAAAAAATTAAGCAAGAATTGCTCATTGACTCTGCTTTAGCACAAAGCTGCTTAGGTGAAAGTTATTTAGCCTTTCTTTGACATCAGAGCAGCTAAGCCAGTGGCACTCAGAGGGACCCTGACGGATCAATCTGTCCAAGCAGATCAACTTCCCAGCATACCCTGGGAAGAGGGGTTGCTTGTTAAATCATGCTGGAAATTGTTCTGTGAAGGGAGCAGGAGCCTCCAAACTACTCTCAGCACAAACTACAGTTCCTTGGATTCTTTGTGGGGAGCCATGATGGTGAAAAGTGCCACGATAGCGTCAATGGTGTAGATGTGGATGGCATCAAGCACATTAGTCTGCCAGAGATGTTGGAGGAAGATATTACAAGAGTGAAAAGATCTGGGTCAAGAAATGAAATGCAGGGATTTTTGAGATGACTCCCAAGCACATGCTTTGCGTGATTTACCACTCTAAAATATCACGAAGGTTGTGTTTGTTCAAAATGAATGCAGACATTATTCAAACCCTCTAGATTGTGAACAAACTAATTTGGAACATGTATGGTTATCAGGCGACAGCTCTATTCAATGGGATACTACCCTATTCCAAGTTTTTCTCAAAACAGTCGTACCTTGGAGCCTGAATGCCTTGGTACTCGGATGTTTTGGCTCCTGAATGCCGCTAAAAGCTATGGAGAGACCTGGTCTGAATAGAGATATTGGATTCATGTTCCATTAAAGGTAAAGGGTAAAGGGACCCCTGACTGTTAGGTCCAGTCGCGGACAGCTCTGAGGTTGCGGTGCTCATCTCGCTTTATTGGCCGAGGGAGCCGGCGTACAGCTTCCGGGTCATGTGGCCGGCATGACTAAGCCACTTCTGGTGAACCAGAGCAGCACATGGAAACGCCGTTTACCTTCCCACCAGAGCGGTACCTATTTATCTACTTGCACTTTGATGTGCTTTCGAACTGCTAGGTTGGCAGGAGCAGGGATCGAGCAACAGGAGCTCACCCTGTTGAGGGAATTCGAACTGCCGACCTTCTGATTGGCAAGTCCTAGGCCAGGGGTCTGCAACCTTTAAGACAAAAAGAGCCACTTGGACCCGTTTCCGAAGGAAAAAAAAAACTGGGAGCCGCAAAACTCGTCATTATAAAAATAACTTTTTTGTCACTCTTTTATTATTTATTTGTTTGACCCCTCAGAATTACTCCTCCTCATAGAAATGTTAAATTAACAAGTTACCTTTTTGTGTGTGTGTGTTCTTCACTCCCCTTCAAAACAGTGACCAGCGTACATGCCACCTTTCAATGCAGTGACCAGCGTACATGCCCCTTACAATGTAGCGGGCGGGCGGGTGGGAAGGTGACGTCGGGACGGTGCGTGACTAACGCACGCACCGCCCCCATGCGACGTCACAGCCAGTACAGCGCCCGCCACAGTGGGGAGTGTCGGGGCACACAATGCGCCTCCTCCCCTCGCTAGTATCCGCCCCGGAGCCGCGGCAAAGGTGTAAAAGAGCCACAAGCGGCTCCGGAGCCGCGGGTTGCAGACCCCTGTCCTAGGCTCAGTGGTTTAGACCACAGCATCACCTGCGTCCACATGTTCCATTATACATACTAAAACTAATTTTGGTCATCTATCCCTTTAAAAATCCTTGTGGAACCAGCTGCCATAACAGTCACCAACAGTTATAAGGTTGAATCGACCTCTGCTTCAAAGTATCTGATGAAGTGTGTATTACACACGAAAGCTCATACCTTGAAAGTTTATATTTAGTTGATCTTTAAGATGCCACTGGAATTATGAAAAAAGATTTTTTTTCATCTTTCATCTTGTTATTTATTATGACTATGACAGATCAACATGGCTATCCACCTGAATCTGGTTTGTGAACGTTCTTTGGGACCCAAATGTCCGACAGGGCGTCTGCAGCTTCCGATTGGCTGCAGGAGCTTCCTGCAGCCAATCAGAAGCTGCGCTTTGGTTTCTGAACTTTTTGAAAGTTGAATGGACTTCTGGAATGGATTCCATTCAACTTCCAATGTATGACTGTATATATGAGGCGGGCGGGGGGGGGGGAGAGAGTTTAATAGTAATGCCCCAAATCCCATAAACTGCAGAGAGATGATGCAACTTCTCTTCTGAGCATTTTGGATATCAGGATAAAAATGTCTTAAATAAATAACAGTAGCATCAAATCATTGACTGATATTTCACAGAAAGGTGCATCAACTTTATTTCACATGTATTGGCCACAATCTACAACACCCTTGACAATGGAATTAAGAAAGGCGAGGAAAAGCATTTTCTAATCCTGCATAAACTGAACCTCATAGAGAAAAGTCTAGACATCCAGAACTGAGGAGAGAAATATCACCTAAACATTAGGCAGGTTGAGACATGAGAAAAATGTATGCAAAACTCACTGACTGCTTATGACACCTTTGGCAATTGCTGTCCTCAGCAAGGCTGCCACAGGCTCTCAGGGGACCGCCAGAATTGTCTGAAAGCCTTTGACTTTAGGAACTATGAAGCCACAGCTAGAGGTTTTGATGTATTCTTGACATTTAGCCAATTACATTTCCAGACACAGTCTGACAAAGTGATTTGTATTTTTTTGTTTCCCTTTTACAAGTAACATGGTCGGCACATTAAGATACTGGTGTGCTAGATGGCAGACAGCCCGGCAATAAAATGTTTGTTAAATTACTGAGGAGAATACTACCCTGGAAATGAGTTGGTTGTGAGATGGACAATGTTAAGCTGGAGATGTGCCTTGTTTTGAAATATGGGCACGCCCTTGAAAGTTCTAGGCTACTGTTTTCATCAGATTATAAAATAGTTTCTCTTTCCCTGTACAAAGGGAAGTTCATAGCAGCCTTCTTCTCAAAGTGGGTTTCCCTCAGAAGAGAGGGAATTCTGGTTGAGATGTTATTGTTACTAATATTCAGGGGGAGTTTTTCAGCCAGAACTCAACAGAACTCAGTTCAGGCACCTCTCATATTATGGGGTTAGAAAATGAAATTTTTAGAATTATCTTTGGAAACACATGGTTGTGCAAGGAGTTTCCCCAATATATTGTTTAAAAAACCACTACATTCACAATCTATTAAAATTTTATGTAACATTTCTAAGGTTATATTAGTTCTGTATTATTTGTTTGGCATTTTCACAATTTCAAGAAGGTGTGTGTGTGTGTGTGTGTGTGCGTTTGAGAAAGAGAGAGAATTTTAATTACAGAAGCAATTAAGAAGATCCCAGGAAATACTTATAATGAGCTAGAGTCGTATGCTTTAGTGTCACCCTAGAGCATTAAAGCACCTGCCATATGGTCTCTTTAAAAATTGTATCTTTGCCTTCTGAATGAAGGAAGGGAATGTATTAATTTGTAGAGACTTTTAAGATGTATGTACCTGTGTCTGAAAATGTGAAAGGAATGTCAATTTTCTCCACCACCCGCTGCATAAAGTTTGAGCTAGGAATGCAGTAATGTCGCAAAACTAGGCATAATTCTAAATTCATACATAGATAATCGTGGGTTTTTTCCCTTTCAGAATAAAATATTTATTATATAATATTCATAGAATTATTTATATGCCACCTTTTGCGGGCAGAGCCCACTCAACATAGCTCACAGTATCAACAATAATCTACAAACAACAAAGGCAGTGGTGTTAACCATTAAATAATATTAGTGGAACAGCTAACAAAGTTATCTACTTTAACATAGTTCCCTGGAAATAGCCTTATTCAAGCAATGGTAGTTTGGAAATAATGGGTTGTAAAATGCACACAGGGACGCGGATGGCGCTGTGGGTAAAACCTCAGCGCCTAGGACTTGCCGATCGCAAGGTCGGTGGTTCGAATCCCCGCGGCAGGGTGTGCTCCCGTCGTTCAGTCCCAGCGCCTGCCAACCTAGCAGTTCGAAAGCACCACCGGGTGCAAGTAGATAAATAGGGACCGTTTACCAGCGGGAAGGTAAACGGCGTTCCGTGTGCTGCGCTGGCTCGCCAGATGCAGCTTGTCACGCTGGCCACGTGACCCGGAAGTGTCTGCGGACAGCGCTGGCTCCCGGCCTATAGAGTGAGATGAGCGCACAACCCTAGAGTCTGGCAAGACTGGCCCATACGGGCAGGGTTACCTTTACCTTTACCTTTAAAATGCACACACACACACACACACACACACAGAGAGAGAGAGAGAGAGAGAGAGAGAGAGAGGATGGTTTTGAGGCCAAACACATCTCTGTGGAGAGGAAGTTGTACAATACAGAGCCACTAGAAGCCTCGTTTCTCATGGCTGCCAAAATACAGATGGCATTTTGAAATTTCCCTTGAACTTTTCCTTTCTGGCTGGTCATTAGAACAACTTATAACTAAGAACTTAAACACAAGTTTTGCTTATTTCCTCCTCCTTCCCATTCCATTTTAACTTTTGTGCCATATCCTTTTAAATTGCAAGCCCACAATTCACAGATCCAGGAATTCAACAAAATTTAGATGTCATAATGAAAAATGTACTTTGGGACTAAGAAGAACAGACAAATGTTTAAGATAATTATTTAAAAGCTGGTTAAATTATTAGTTTGTTTAGCATAAATAGATGGATACATGTATAGAACAGGGTGGTGGTTGTTTTTTAAGACTAATGTTTACTTGCACGAATTAAGGATCCTGAAAACACCCCAAGTCAACATAATTTTCTTTGAAAATAATGTGGATGCATCAGAATAATCCTTGGTTTGTTCCTATATGGCAGCATAAAACCAACTTGTCTTTTATGTAATTGGATTCATTAAATATTTTGTCACTAAAAACTACCTCCCCAGAGAGATTGGTTCTAAGTGAATGTTATTAAGAAAGAGCAATTCATTTTTACCCCATTAGCCGAATCCTTTAAAAAACCTCTCCACCCCACCATTAATTCCTCTCATATGTCTTCTGACATTTGGATGTGAAATCAGATGCAGACAGGACAGTCTGGATCATAGCAAAGGGGTCATGCAAGTACTGACCTTGCCCACTCTGTACCATAAAACATTCCAGGTTAGAAACCACAAAGAAGTAAGGAGAAGGCAAGTTCTGTTGCTCACTAGAGTACTTCCTCTGCTTTCCAAATAAAGTACTGTCTGCACTACACATTTAAATCAGTTTCATGGTGCTTTGAACAGCCATGGCTTCCCCCAGAGCATCCTGGGAACTGTCACCCTAAAACAGCCTCAGCCCACTATACCTGAAGAAGCGTCTCCACCCCCATCGTTCAGCCTGGACACTGAGGTCCAGCTCCAAGGGCCTTTTGGCGGTTCCCTCATTGCGAGAAGTGAGGTTACAGGAAACCAGGCAGAGGGCCTTCTCTGTACAGTGGTACCTCAGGTTACAGATGCTTCAGGTTACAGATGCTTTAGGTTACAGACTCCGCTAACCCAGAAATAGTACCTCGGGTTAAGAACTTTGCTTCAGGATGAGAACAGAAATCGCGCAGCGGCGGCAGCGGGAGTCCCATTAGCTAAAGTGGTACCTCGGGTTAAGAACAGTTTCAGGTTAAGAACGGACCTCCAGAACGAATTAAGTACTTAACCCGAGGTACCACTGTAGTGGCGCCCGCCCTGTGGAACACACCTCCCATAAGATGTCAAAGAGATAAACAACTATCTGACTTTTAGAAGACATCTGAAGGCAGCCCTGTTTAGGGAAGTTTTTAATATTCTGTTGGAGCCGCCCAGAGTGGGTGGGGAAACCCAGCCAGATGGGCAGGGTATAAATAAATCATCATTATTATTATTATTAGCTGAGAGATCGTAGAATCATTGAATTGTAGAGTTGGAAGAGATCATGGCGGTCGTCTAGTCCACTCCCTGCAATGCAAAAATCTTTCCCCCAACTTGGGGCTCAAATCCATGTCCCTGAGATTAAGAGTATCATGTTCTGCCAACTAAGATATCCAGCTTTTCCTCTCAGACATCTACAACTGCCCAGCATTTGCTTGCTTGTTTTATTTAGCAAAATTTATATGTAACTTGATTGTAAGGGGAAAAAAACCTTTAAGCGGTTTACAAAAATATAAAACGAAACATTAGCGTTATTGATTAAAACATACAAAAATCGGCATTTGAAAATATACAAAAGATGATTAAAATCAATAGAAGCTAAAAAGAAATAAAACACACATAACTTCTGGAAAGGCTCGCCTGAACAAAAATGTTTTAAGCAGGCACCAGTGAAAGCAACCAGCAGCTATCAAGAGGCAGGGAGATCCAAAGTCTAGGTGCTCCTGCAGTAAATGATCAATATAATACAAGGATGGAACAAGTATTATGTGGCACCTGCAACAGTGCCAGTTGCACAAATGGAAGTGGATGAATGTGTGTGTGTGTGTGTGTGTGTGTGTGTGTGTGTGTGTATGCAGTAAGGTGATCTCTTAAGTAAACTGTTCTCAAGCTGTTAAGGGCTCTATTTACAAATAGTAATACCCAGGGCTTTTTTCCCCAGCCCAAACTCAGTTCCAACACCTCTCAGGTGTGTGGCATTGCCATTCTAAGAGAACAAGGAGGCATTCCTGGTGAGTTCTGGCACCTCTTTTCCTAGAAAAATAGCACCAGTAATACCTTTAACTTAGCCAGGGTCCAAATGGGCAGCTCTCTGAGCAGCGATGTTATATTCCTGGGAAGAGGGATTGATTCCTAAACCAGGCTGGGAATTGTAGCTCTGTGGGGTCTCCTAACAACTCTCAGTACCCTCTGCAAACTGCAGTTCCCAGGATTCATTGGGGGAAGCCATGAGTGGTTCCAATTCATAACATTACTTCTGTCATTTTGCACTTCCAGCACATACTTGACTTGGTTTTATACGTTTTGGCTAGCTTGTGTGGCATTAAATATCATCTATAAATCATCTTTGTGTGTGTGTGTGTGTGTGTGTGTGTGTGTGTGTGTGTGTGTGTGTGTGTAGTATAACAAGCAGTAAATGACTTGGTTCATTATTATTACCCTCTATCTATCTATCTATCTATCTATCTAATCTATCATCTATCTATCTTCTGAAACATGGACGAAAAAAGAGCAAAAGGGGGGGGGGGGCTGAAGGAAGAGGGAAAGTGTCAGATCAGAAATTGCCACCTATAAAAAAAAGGATCTGTTAAAAGAAGCTTGTCCACCAGCAAAACAGGAGCATCCTTGTATTCTCCCAAGTCCCCCCCTCACATGCAGTATTTTCCTCTTCTTATTATTATCCTTATATATTGTGATATGTTTTAAATTATTCTTTTAGCTTGATGTCATATAAGACACTCCAATTTCCCAGGCTTTGACACCTGCACTCTTTGCAAACCTTTGCCCAATGTTTTTATTAACTCAATTTAATGGAACCTTTTTTTCATGGTGACCTTAAGAATTTAATAACTCTTCAATGCAAGGACAATACCACCTGCAGGCTCCACTGGGATTAAACTGCAGTAGCTCAATATGTCTGCAGGAACACATTAATGGGAAGCAGAAAAGGAGGGGGGGCATCCCTCAGAAACTACACAAATAGGTCCCTTGGCCCTGTGGGTGGATATTATGAGTGGTTATGATGTCTGCTCCAGGACGGCGAACATAAAACACTGCGCTTCTGAGGCATGGGGGATGCTCACAGCTGCCTAAAATTAATCTAACTTTGATCATGTCAGATATGCTAGCAAATGTCCCTTTCCACAGTGCCTCCCTCTCTGACAGACACTCTGCTTATCTTAAAAGATACAATCAATACATTATTAGTCAACAAGCTGACAGAGGCCCATAAATTAATCCCTTTCTGTCAATGCGGAAGTTATGTTTCCCGGTGAAGCCTCATCCTCACAGTATGGAACAGAGACCATTTAATCCAATTAAGGTAGAAATGAACTCCAGTCCCTGCCCCAGCGCACATCTTGGCTCTGTCCCATATATTTGAGTTCTTAAGCTCAAGAGCAGCAGCAGTGACCTTAGGGTTGTGTGTGTGTGTGTGTGTGTGTGTGTGTGTGTGTGTTCTTTTTGGTTCAGTCATTGAATTCCAAGGTTAAACTTTGAACCGACATGTTTGAAATGATAAATCAGCAGGTGGTGCAGCAACAAAAGCGCTAGCGCATTTGCAAAGCTAAGCACTACCCAGTACGGATTCAGTTTGGATGGAGGAACGCGTGTTGCAATTCCTGCATTGCAGGGGATTGGATAAAATTGCCTTTGGGGTCTCTTCCAACCCTACAGTTCTATGATTCTATGCACGTGCATAAGTGTGCACACATGCACTCAACCAGTAAGCATTCTTTCTCATCCATGTTCTTCTTTAACCTAATCAAAGGCAGCTAGCTTTTCCACTAACCTGTGCCCCAGTGCCTTTTCACAGCAACTTGAGTGGCAGAAATTGGCTGGTGACAACATTCATGATATGAAAAGGTTCCTCTGCAGATCTTTGGGCTGCGAAAGGTAATCCTGGTCAGCTGACAACCATATGCCAAGTACAGTGGTACCTCGCAAGACGAATGCCTCGCAAGACAAAAAACTCGCAAGATGAATGGGTTTTTGGTTTTTTGAGTTGCTTCGCAAGACGATTTTCCCTATGGGCTTGCTTCGCAAGACGGAAACGTCTTGCAAGTTTGTTTCCTTTTTCTTAACACCGTTAATACAGTTGCCACTTGACTTTGAGGAGCAACTCATAGCACGCGGTGTGGTAGCCTTTTTTGAGGTTTTTGAAGACTTTGGTGATTTTTGAAGCTTTTCCAAAACTTTCCCGACACCGTGCTTCGCAAGACGAAAAAAATCGCAAGACGAAAAAAACTCGCGGAACGTATTAATTTCGTCTTGCGAGGCACCACTGTACCTATAGAGAGAAGGTGAAGGGGGTTCAGTAAGGATAGCTAATTATTTTTGGAGAACTGGTGAGGTCGCTGTAGATTGGAGGCGGGCAAATGCCCCCATCTTCAAAAAGGTGGGAGGGGAATCCAGGTAAGTACTGACCGGTGAGCTTGACATCGATACCAGGAAAGGTCCTAGAACAGGTAATTAATCAGTTAGCACTTAAAAAAGGATGCTGTGATTACCAAGAGCCATCATGGGTTTCTCAAAAACAAGTCACGCCAGACAAAACACATTTCTATTTTTGATAGAGTTAAAAGGTCGTGGATCAGAGGAATTCTGTGGACATAGTGTGTCTTGATTTCAGTAAGGCTTTTGACAAAGTCCCCTGTGATATTCTTGTTGAGAAGCAGGTAAAATTTGGGGTGGATGAGGTAATAGTTAGGTGACTGACTGACTGACTGGATGAACCCAGAGTGTACTCACTAATGGTTCCTCATCATCCTGGAAAAACATGACTAAGCATGTTCCACATGTTTATAAATGATTTGAAGAAAGGAATTGAGGAGCTACTCATCAAATTTTAGATGACACCAAACTGGGAGGGGTAGCTAATGCTGCAGAAGACAGCTTTCTGACAGGAAATGCTTTTTGACAGTAGAATGGACTGCCTCAGAAGGTGGTGGACTCTCCTTCCTTGAAGGTTTTCAAACAGAGCTTGGATGGCCATTGGTCATGGATGCTTTAATTGAGATTCCTACATTGCGGACAGTTGGACTACATGACCCTCAGGGTCCCTTCCAACTCTACAGTTCTCTTTTATATGTGACAATTTATTCCAAATACACAAAATGTTCCATTTAGGACACCTTGTACCATTATTTCAGTGAGAGGAACATTCAAAAATATGCATAAAACCTGCCTATGCTTTTAAGGACTTTGACAAGGAAAGGATGTTAACAGCCTCATGGCACGCAAAACACATAATTCTGAATCTTTGTGATAGTAATCCAATATAATGATAGCATGCATTAAGGAATCAGGCTTTGATTGGCCCTATTATTGTAGAGTAGTAGCAAGCAACAAGCACTTACTTGCATTTAAATCTTTATTGATAACAGAGAAAGAGACGGTGCACCTGCTTAACACTATTTTTCCGTGAAGGGATGCTAGCAACACAAGAAGACCCATGCTGGATCAGGCCAGGGATCCATCAGAGTGGCCAGCTGGATGCCCATGGGAAACCCACAAGCATGAACTGAGTGCAACAGCACTCTCCACCTGTGATTCCCAGCCACTGGGATGCAGAAACATACTTCCTCCAACAGTAGAGGTGGAATCTAAATCATCTTGCTTTTAAGCATTTTTCTCTCGGCCAGAGGAGGGCAACTCTAAACACACACACAATATCATATAACTTTAACTTTGTAGCCTGCTATAATGCTCTACTCCTTGGTCTGCCAGTCTTCTTACTTTATTACCATTGATTTTTATTTATTTATTTCTGGAAGCGCCTGGAACCTGAAACCTACAGGACAAAATCCCGTAACGCTTTACAAATGATCAATAGGCATTAGGTCTACTTGCATTCAAGGAAGGTGTGTGCACACCACAATCCCACCTGCTCCCAATCTTCATATATTTAGCACAACAGTCAGGAGGGAGATTCAAAGTGCTGAATGTGCTTAAAACCTCCATTCAGAAGGGGAGCCAGCAGGGATGATGCATTCTTGTGCTGTGGCAAAACCTCTCCTCTAATTAGTCGAATGCCTTCTGCAGTGGTGGCTAGTCTGTTAGGGCAAATCGGCCAATGTCCCACCAGCCTCAGTCAGCTCCAGCTGCCTCCCTTCTTCCTTACAGATCTTTTCTTACAGTGCTGGTGCTGACTTTTAAAGCCCTAAATGGCCTTGGCATCTCCACTCCCACCATTCAGCCTGAACACTGAGATCCAGCTCAGAAGGCCTTCTGGCAGTTCCCTCACTGTGAGGTTATAGGGAATCAGGCAGAGGACCTTCTCGGTAGTGGCACCCATGCTGTGGAATGCCCTCCCATCAGATATCAAGGAGTAACTCTACAGCCTTTAGAAGACATCTGAAGGCAGCCCTGGATAGGAAAGTTTTTAATATTTAATGTTTTATTATGTTTCTGTATATGCTGGAAGCCACCCAGAGTGGCTGGAGCAACCCAGTCAGATGGGCAAGGTGTTGTTGTTGTTGTTGTTGTTGTTGTTGTTACAAGGTGTGGCCAGAAAGTTCGGTGAATGGTTACAGAAATCAGACAGCGAGAAATATTTGAACATTCAATCGGCATCGGAAACCCACAAAATGCTCACAATTGTGTACGGAGATGAAGCTGTAAGTTGAAAGACAGTGTATGAGTGGTTTAAGCGTTTCCGTGAAGGGCGGCAAACCACTGAAGATGACTCTCAGTCTGGCAGACTGTCGTTGAGGACAACGGCGGCAAATGTCAACAGAATTTGTGAGTTATTGATGCAGGATGGTGTTTGTCCTTCCGAATGATGGCGGAATAATTGTATATGCCCCATGAAATCATTACTGAGGTTACTGAGTTGTCCCACCCTCCATATTCTCCCGATCTGGCCCCACCGAATTTCTTTCTTTTTCCAAAACTGAAATCTGCACTGAAAGGGCACAGATTTTCCAACATTTCACACTTCCAAGCTGCTGTGATGAGGGAACTGAAAGCAGTATGAAAAGAGGACTCCTCTAGAAGTTTCCAACAGTTCTACGAATGTTGTAAACAGTGCATTACAGTGGTACCTCGGGTTACATACGCTTCAGGTTACATATGCTTCAGGTTACATATGCTTCAGGTTACAGACTCCGCTAACCCTGAAATAGTGCTTCAGGTTAAGAACTTTGCTTCAGGATGAGAACAGAAATTGGGCTCCGGTGGCACGGCAGCAGCAGGAGGCCCCATTAGCTAAAGTGGTGCTTCAGGTTAAGAACAGTTTCAGGTTAAGTACGGACCTCAGAACAAATTAAGTACTTAACTCGAGGTACCACTGTATATCAGAGGGGGCCTACTTTGAAGGCCTGTACTGTATGTATGCTCAAATATTTCTCATTGTCCAATTTCTGTGACCATTCACTGAACTTTCCGGTCACACCTTGCATTACCTTTCTGGCCCTGCCTGTTAGCTTCCATTGCAGGACAAAACTAGCATTACTTCTGCCTGTCATTAGCTCTGCCACCACCTAAGGCTGGGCTCTGCTTTCCACCCCAGCAGTCTCAATGGTCACAAGCCATCGCTTGTCTTCTGATGCAAAAGAGGCTTCTATTTTTCTGCTTCTTTCTCGGGACACATTGGAATTTCTTTATAATGTTGTTGAGCTTGCGGGTCAAGTTTACCCTGTCATTGTGAGGCGGCTGTGTGGCTGCTGTGCTTTTCTTTCTATTACACTCTTCTCCAGCAGCGTGCAGCCTCCCAAACAGCTTGGATGGGAAACCTCTCGAGAGCTCCATGTACACTGCTTTGAGCTTTTCCAATGATATGCTGTTTATAGCAAATTATCGTGCAGCTGACACTCAGCTTCCACCATCAGCCAAATTAAATACACATGCCATGTAGTCAGTTTTTCAATTATTGCAAATATTTGCATGGGGATGGTCAAAAGGCATTGCATCACAATTAATCTTCATTGTGCAAATACAAATGAACACAAACCATGAAAGGAGAAGATTAAACGCTAGCTATGCTGGTTAGATATGTTGTTCTGAACAGAGTTTTTTTTCCCCTTTTCTTTTCCCTTTCTTGGAAGGCTGGCAACACAAAGGGTTTGTACACATTACCAGCTTAAAATCTTGGTCATTGTTTTTCTCAATTTGGATTGAAGCTGGGTGTGTGTGTGTGGAATCCATCAAAATACAATATTTCAAAAGGCAGAAAATGATTGATGCAGGATAGATACAGATTGTGGCTAATCATAGAATCCTAGAATCCTAGACCTTAGTTACCAGAAAAGTTGCTGTTACATTTATGCATGCAGAATTATTATCACTTTCACCTAGCATTTGCCCCAGTGGCGTAGCGTGGGTTGTCAGCACCCGGGGCAAGGCAAGTAATTTGCGCCCCCTAACCCGCGGATTTGCGCCCCCTAACCCGCGGATTTGCACCCCCTAACCCTAACCCCCAGATGTTGCGCCCGGTGCGGCCGGCCCCCCCTGCACCCCCCACGCTACGCCACTGATTTGCCCTTTTTTCTGTCATTTTCCTGTGTCATACTTGAACAACTTATGAAAGCGGTCCAAGTCTCAACAAAAAGATTTCTGTCAGTCACTTTTCACTTGTGTGCTATAAATAAATCACTTTGTGCCGAACAAGAAGAAAAGCAGAACCATTCCTACATCTCAGTGGAGATAGCCTGACACAATACAGAAGGTCTTAGAAAGGGCATCTGGAATATTATTCTCCATCATATCTAAACAATATGTCCTTTCTTACATATATCTAAACCATAGCCTGCTATCTTCCTACAAAAACCCCTCCAAAATCATACTATTCCCAATATGTTTGCTCTGACATTTGAGTTTCCGTTAAGATTCACACTTTTGTCCTTGAAAAAGTGTCATTATTCTTTGCTGCACTCACCAATGGATAATGTTGCTGAATTTGGGCATTAAAATGGGGGAAAATTGTGTGTGTGTGTGTGTGTGTGTTGATACCCCACAATCTCCTTAGCTCACCTCTTTCAAACTAGACCACACAGTGTATCTACTGCTTAATGCTACTCCCATGACAATGCTGAGTTGATATCGGTACTGCACTTTTTTATTATTATCATAGCCTCTTATATCTCATTGTTCTAAATACATCTTAGCTGTGACAAGGAACAGGAAGAAAACAAATGTCTCATTGGTCGCATTAATTCCTGTGCCTGTATTCAGTCAAGGCCCCACAGAATGAAAGACTAAAACCGACAATTCAATTTCTTAGCCGCTTTTGTGAGGGACTTTAGCAAAGGCATCTGACAGATATAGAGGGAATATTTTTCAAAATGGAAAGAAATAGATTTTCTGCTTTGAGCCAATAGGAGAGTTTAACATGATAAATGATCTGATCCATGGCTTCTTTTCTATTATTTTAAGGAGGGTTTTTATATTTTAGTTTAACACCTTTGCAAATGGCTTTTCAGTCTCTTGGCATTTACTACGGATGCTACAGAAGTTAGGATTTCAACTTCTGCTTTTAAGTAGCAAGCTAGAGGCCTGGAAGATCAGTGGTTTCCTGTCTCCCTCCCTCTTTTAAATTTCTGGGTTTCGTTTGCCAATTCTTTCCCAAGAGTGCTTGAAACTATGTACGATTATGGCATGGCATGGTCATAAATAGCTTGCCAATAAATCAGGTCTATCCAACAAGCACTTCTATTCCCTATTTTTGAGTGGGGTTCAATCAACAAAACCTGTACATCTCAATATAATAGCTTCAATATTTTTTTTAACAACAACCATTTTCCACATTCCTTTCCACTGGGTAGTTAATTATATTGATCAGGGCATTAGAATCGTATTGTTGTTCTGAGGGTCACTCTGAAAGAATTCATATTGCCTTTTGGGCAAAGAACAAAAGAAGAGGGTTTTGCAAAGTAGAGACATGTTATTCATCTAAGGCTGTGGCCACCAGAATATTTAAGGCTGAAATAAGCAGTATGTGCTAAAGAACAATGGAGGGCTAAAGAGAAAATATGAGCATAAGGTCCGGCGAAAAGTCTTGGACCATGCTTGCATAATACATTTAAAGCAGTGTTATACCACTTTAATCAGGCATAGTCCCCGCCCCCCGCCCCCCGCCCCGAATCATGGGAACTACAGTTTGGCAAAGGTGCGCAAAGTTCTTAGGAGGCAAATATTACCTTCATGGAACTACAATTCCCAGAGTGCTTTAACAATCAATTCCTTCCCAGAGGACTCTGGGAATTAAAGCAGAACTCTGAGAATTAAAGCAGTAGCATGGCATGGCACACACCTCAATGATGGGCTCTTTAAGTCACCCTCAACATTTTACTCTCAGCTTCAGTTCTTCATCTCTAAAATGGGGATAGCTAATTACCAGTGACGCAAGGGTGTGATGCTCAACGAGATGCATACTTTGGCAGAACTTTTACATGCAAATAAAAAAGTATTATGAATGACCATCTATGCTTTTATTTTGAATCTCTACAACAATTCCCCTCCCCCTTAAAGGTATCATCATTATTCACCTGCCAGTGGTATCCCCCCCCCTTCTTTTGTGCTTATAATGAGCTTACATGCTCAGAGATGCATTGTGAAGTAGAACACTAAAAAAAAACCATGGTGGCAATTTAACAGCAGTCATTTTTTTAAAAAAAAAACAGGGCTGGCCTATTTGGTAAATGAGAGAGTGTTCTGGCATTGACATATGCAGAGCAGGAACCAGCTTGAGATGAAAAATCCATTGATTCCTGAGTGACAAAATGCAGCCCAATGTAATTGTTCTGATAAGGCTGTCACTGATCTTGTTCACTATCTGAAATTCCAAATGAAAACGAAGGGAGAGGCATCTCAGGGCCTTAATGACAATTGAGTAAAATGTGCCAATGCAAGCTAATAATATACCTGCATGATACAGGCCATTAAGCACTCAACGGCAATGCTTCCTCAACAACAGAAACAAATGGAAGTGACATTTATGGTCAATGTGTTGTCTTATTAAGCTGTGTTAAATGCTCTTCAGAATAATTAATACACCTCGGAGCCAATCGTTAAAAAAAAAATCTGCAAGTACCCTATCTGCCCCCTCTTCTTTGCTGGTAATTACTTAAGCCAGCTTTGACTGAGCGTTGGGTGGCCATAAGAACAATGGAGACAAAGGCAAGTTTTCCTTGGGGAGCTGTGGCAACGCCAAACATCTGAAGGCACAGATGAAGAATTGCTTCTATTGTGAAATTTAATAATATTCTATTATTGGAAGAAAAGAGTGGGCCAGTCAGTGTTGACGATGATGGTTTAATTGACACAGAAATGAAAAATGGCTAAAGGTATACATTTATACCTCCTCCCCACCAGAAATTAGGCATGAAAAAGAGGGTTGTGCTCCACCCCCAAGGCTAAATTCGTGTGGTGATCTTCCTGGATATTGCAGCTGAGGAGGCAAGAGTTATCTTCACCCCACATGCAATCTCCAAGAAGATCACCCCTTCACAACAAGTAGGCTTGGACAAAACCTTCTGCTTGAAGCAACAGAAGGCTTCCCCTAAGTCTAGTTGCAGTGGGGAAGAGGCCATTTTAGGGGCAGGGGAAACAGATGGGGAGGGAAAGGTTAATCTGTCTCTCCATACTTGCAACCTCTACAATTGTCTTTTGCCCATTGCAATTACACTTTTATACATACATTTTATATATATGTGTGTGTGTGTGTGTGTGTGTGTGTGTGTGTGTGTGTGTGTGTATATATATATATATATATATATCCGTATTAGCAATGATAGAAAGCGTCTTCCAAGCCTAATCGTTGTAGAGGTGGCATATTTGGTATTGGGAGGGTCAGAGTTCACAGAATCATAGAATTGGAAGGAGGGACCCTGAGGGTCGTCTAGTCCAATGCAGGAATCTCAGGTAAGCACCAATGACAGATGGCCTTCCAAATTCTGCTTAAAAACCTCCAAGGAAGGAGAGTCCACAACCTACTGAAGGAGACAATTCCACTGTCGAATTGCTCTTAATGTCAGGAAGCTTTCCCTGAAGTTTAGTTGGAACCTCCTTTCTTGTAACTTGAAGTCATTGCTTCAGGTCCTACCCTCCAGAGCAGGAGAAAACAAGCTTGTGACAGCCCTTGAGATATTTGAAGATGGTTATCATATCTCCTCTTGTGAGAGAGGGAAGAATTGGGAAGAATTATCTCTCCCCTCTACAGCCATCAATACTCCCGTGCCGTAACTCTTGAAAAAAAGGTCTTGTGTTGGAGGTAATACACAAATGGCACACTGCAGAGCTATGTTATGAAGACAGTTCAAGATGGCATTGGTGTAGCAACTATGCCAGCCTCTGGCAACCTAGCACCTACCAGATGGCCATGGTGGCAGGAGCTCAGGGGAGTTGCAGTCCTAAACATATTGAGGCTGCCAGGTTGGCAAACACTAAGCTAGTGTTTCACTAGTTTCAATATTTGACCCAACATTGAACCCTCCATTGCCCCCTCAAAGTACAGCAGTCTGCCTCTAACCTGCTGCTTGCTTGCCTGGTGTGGAGATCCATTCGCGAGGCTTCAGCAATGCGTAGGGAAGTCCTGGCAGTCATAATTGGCTCCCTCCTTGCTTATCTCTCTTTGCAGTGTCACCTGCTCGACTCACTTTATTTCGATTGTGTTTTTATCATTCAATTCATCCAGCTGATTTACTCCCTGTGCCAATGCTTTATTCATTCGTTTCCTTTCCTTTTTTCCGTTCCTGTCGGAGTGGTTGCAGCCATCCTCTTGGGCAAAACTTGGCTGTTAATATGCAGAGCATCTCACTTTGTAATCAGTACTTCTGAAAGGCTGTTACTAATGTTCTCGGAGGACTGCTACAAATCATGAATAAGTAGGAAGCCCTGCACCATTTCAGGTTGGTTCCCCTATCTTGTATATTAGATCATCTTTTATTTTGGGGACTTTGCACGTTGACTTGTACTCCTGTGGCCAAATGAAAACCCAACTCATATATCTGTCATTTACCTCAAAATGAGGCTGCTGAATGAATGGTATTCCAGTGTGATTCAAATGCCCTTGTCTTTTGTGTCTGTTTATCTATAGGCGGTTCCCCACTCAGGCAACCACACACGCCGACATTTGCATCCCATAAAAAAATGGCAACATCTTGCTTATTTACATGTTCCCCTTAGACACATTCCCTTTTTAAAAGCCCTTTTGGTGCAGTATATTCTTTTATTGTCCCCCTCCAAGGGGATGTAAAAACAGTCTGATACTCTACTCTAGATTCTGTACTGCCTCAGACATAAGTACTGGGATCTTCCGTAATATTTAAAACATCCTTCTCTTGACGCAAAGTCCTTTAAAGCTCTTCCAAGTCCTTCATAAATCATTAATTAGCCGGTAATGCAGAGACTTGCAATGGGAGCATAAAACAATTCCAAAGAATACTGGAAGGTAACACTCTGGGCTTGCATTCTGGAGAGAAATCTCTCTTTGCCACCTGCATCCTGGCCGTGCCTTTACCAGGGGTCCTCAGGGGTCCTGAAGGCAGCAAAAGGCCAACGTTTGTGAGGTAAACTTCAAATTGCACAGATTGCTATTACAGTGGTACCTCAGGTTACAAACGCTTCAGGTTACAGACTCCACTAACCTGGAAGTAGTACCTCGGGTTAAGAACTTTACCTCATGATGAGAACAGAAATTGTGCGGCGGCAGCGGGAGGCCCCATTAGCTAAATTGGTACCTCAGGTTAAGAACAGTTTCAGGTTAAGAACAGACCTCCGGAACTAATTGAGTTCGTAACTAGAGGTACCACTGTAATGACACCTATCTGGTGTTACCCAAATAGAATGCTTCTTGAGGTTGGCCCTCTATAGAAGGCCCTGATACCCTCCAATACCTCTGATGAAAATAGGGACAACAACAACAATTTTATTATTTATACTTCACCTATCTGACTGCCACCCTGGACAGCTTCCAACATATAGAAAAACACAGTAAAACATTAAACATTAAAAAACTTGCCTTTACATAGCTGCATTCAGATGTCATCTGAAGGTTGTACTGTATAGTTACTTATCTCCTTGGTTTGTTGGTCGCATAACTCCATTTCTCCAATAAAAAATAAGGACATCCCCATGCCCTCCAACATTTCTCTGACGAAAATAGGGAAATCCTAAGGAAAAGCAAGACATCTCAGGATCAAATCAGAAACCGGGACGGCTTTTGTAAATCTGGGACTGTCCCTGGAAAATAGCGACACTTGGAGGATCTGGCCCTATTGTTGTAGATACTGCCTCTATTAGGGCCAAATTGTTGTTTTTGTTTTTCCTTCTACTCTAATGAGATTGAGGGCACAAGGAGAAGGGGACGACAGAGCACGAGATGGTTGGACAGTGTTCTTGAAGCTACCAACATGAGTTTGACCAAACTGCGGGAGGCAGTGGAAGACAGGCATGCCTGGCATGCTCTGGTCCATGGCATCACAAAGAGTCAGACATGACTAAATGACTAAACAACAACAAGAAGAAGTGGAAACACTTAAGTGCAGTGACCCTGACCCCCGCCAACCTGAGATGCTCCAGAAGGATACCAAGGTCGACAGTATCAAAGGCCACCATGAGAATGAGTCTTGCTCCCCATGTCTCCTGATAATGTCATCAACAAGGGCAATGAGGCAGTTTCAGTGACCTGAGCAGACCTGACACCAGACTGGAATGGATCCAAGGAACCACTGGTGCATTATGCTAAATGTGTTATAGCATTAGCAGGCACCAAGAATTGATGCCACAAATCCAGAAGGTGATCAGGATCAGGATGCCAGGGCTAAGGCTGGCCTAGCTAAACAAATATGAAGCTAAGAGGTGTGACTAGGGATGCCTCTCTATGCTTGGATGGATCTTTGTCTTGACTGACCTTGGGCTTAGTTCTAACTCTGCTTCGAAATGAACTTCAGAGATGTTTCATTTCTCTTCTTCTTCCTGGCTGTGATCCAGTCTCCATTGCTGATCACTTCCATCCTTTTCTTTGCATGCCCATAAAATGAAAACGGCAGCAGCCAGCGGCCCTATTTGTCACAGGGGAAACTTTTAAGGAGCAGCAGAAAACCTAGCTACACTGTATACCAAATACCTAGAATTAAACTCCTTTGTACAGCTGTAGGTGCATACCAGTGTTTTCTTTCTTTTTCAACACGAAGACAGAAAATATCTCCCCTGTCGTACTGATGTTAAATTGCTTGTGCCTCATACACAGACACACCTGAAATATATATGTAAGAATATCATTTTGTCCTATTTCATCCCTTTGGGAGTGTATTATCTAAGAAATGAGTTCTATTAAACTGATGGGAAAATGCCATTTCTTCCTCCTAGAGGATTAAATAATAGCACAAACAGAGATTTTAAAATGCCAATTAGGAATATATTTCACATTTACTTGAAAGAAGGGTTTGGTAAATCAAATGCTGGTCATGAATCTTACATCTAAATTGCATAATGTTGCTCTGGCAATTACATTAACATTTCTAATGCTATTAGCAGAACTGAATTGAAAGTCTCAAGGGTCTAGTCAGACACTGGCTACCCCCCCCCAAGTTTCTATAGGTAAATGGGCCTTCCATTTGAGGAGAGTCCCCCCACCCCATGAGCTAAAACTTTGCAAGATAAGAATCAATGCAGCTTGGGAATGTTATAAGATCAGTTTCAGAAAAAGCAAGGAGAAAAAGGCTTACCAGGCAGCACATGAAAAGGTAGGAGTGGGTCTATGTTGCATTTTCCACAACTTATTACAGAGGTTGTCCATGCATCTGCTCACATTAATGTAGTGGTGGCCAACATTGCACTTTTTTTAACAGAGCAGGGGTGCTTCGGAGAAATTCTCCACATAGTTGTGCTCACCTTTTTCATTTCCCAGAATCCCACATGGGCTCAGAGGCACAGCTGTCTGGAAAACAAGCTGGTGTAACTGTCGGGGGCTTCGCCATGCAATCTGTTAGAAAAGGGAGAGGAAATACACTGTGGCAGACTGCCACTGATGGGGCACAATTGTGGGCAGATCTACACTCATGGTTTTTAACATTAAGGAAGGGTTAAGGGATGGTTTTGATAATGTAGATGGACACACGGTGACCTCCTTTTTATCTTCATAATAATAATAATATAATAATTTATTATTTATACCCCGCCCATCTGGCTGGGCCTCCCCAGCCACTCTGGGCGGCTTCCATAGAAACCAAAAATACAGTAAAATATCACCCGTTAAAAACTTCCCTGAACAGGGCTGCCTTAAGATGTCTTCTGAATGTCAGGTAGTTGTTTATCGCTTTGACATCTGCTGGAATGGCGTTCCACAGGGCGGGCACCACTACCGAGAAGGCCCTCTGCCTGGTTCCCTGTAGCTTTGCTTCTCGCAATGAGGGAACCGCCAGAAGGCCCTCGGCGCTGGACCTCAGCGTCCGGGCAGAATTATGGGGGTGGAGACGCTCCTTCAGGTATACTGGTAATAACATAATGTGTTATTACCTTGTCTTTTTTATCGCTTAATTTCCAACCATTTCATGGTGTGTCTGGGTATTACCCAACCCCCCCCCCCAAAAAAAAGTAAAAAAGTTTTAATTAACAAGTATGCCCTCTGATGTTTTAGAATGACATATCTCATATCGTTCTACTAGGTGGAAATAATGTTAGACAGAATAGATCCAGCCTGTCTGGAGGGCAGACTGTGGAGTCTCAGCCCTGTGCCTAGTGGTGCCACTGATAAGCACTGTGTGAGTTTCGCCTTCATTCCACAATTGAGCACCTCCATGAAGTCAGAGGAAGCAGGTCATTAGAACCGGCTCTCTGCCAGTGTGTTGTCAGCTGGTTAGGTTGTGTATCCTGTGCCTTGAAAAGACAACAGTTCTTCTTTGCCTCGTCTTCCTCTGTCCCAGCTGGGCCAAATAGCTCCCTTTCGTCCCATCACCGCGAGGACTTGTAATTAGTGCCATCCCCTAATCGCATCTTGACCTTGTAGCACTCTACTATTGTGTTCACTTTGCCAGGGACTAAATGTGCTACTTAAGCACTATGACATGCAGGTAATTATCTACTGTCTCTCAGAAGGTAAACATACGAATTTGTCAGCTTCTGGGCTTTTAACACACATTAGTCAAGGGCATGTCAGTGTTTTCTTTGACATGCAATATTTAGCGTGTCCGGTAGCATTGATGTTCATGATCTCTTCAGACTATACTCCAGAAATGCTTTCGGTTCATAATAATGTTTCCCTGGAGGAAGATATTCTTTGAGATTTCAATTTTTGGTGACCTTTAAATTTTGTGTGTGGAAGTTCATGAGTAATGACCATTTCCAATAACCATTTCTCTCCCAGGATTCTGATATATTTTAGAAGTGTTGTGTTTCCGAGTGCGCATTCGGCATGTATTAAACGTATGGAAATGTCTAAAATGCTGGTTGCTTATCACTGAGTCTGTATAAAGATCTCTGTTTAGTAGGAATAAAGCTGTGGCTTTTTACTGAGGGTGCATGAGGCTGCCATTTTGTCAAAGCTAAGTAGATCTGGGGCTGTTAAGTATGTGGATGGGAAACAACTGAGTCACTACTAGGGATGGGAGATGTATCAAGACATCATCCCAAATTGGTTTGAAGTCCCCCTCATGATAATGGCTTCATAATATTTGACATGGCGATAGATCGTGAATCACAATGTGTGTGTATGTGTGTGCTATGTAAAAAATTATGATATGGGAAAAACCGTGAGGCCAGTCAGCGCTTCTCTCATGATTCCTTCTGCCCCTGTTGCTTTGCACTATAAAATAATGGTTGCAGCGATATGTTAAAGAGGAGAACTAGCCCCGCTGTACATCAGGGAGGGCTGTGTGGAGAGAGTCTCTTCCTTTAAATTCCTAGGAGTTTATCTCAGTGAAGATCTTACTTGGAAAATAAATACAACCCAGGTGGTTAAGAAAGCCCAACAGAGACTCCATCTCCTCAGAGTATTGCAGAAGAACGATGTCAATCAACATTTAATGATCTCGTTCTATCGGTCAACAATAGAGAGTGTCCTTTCATACTGCATCACAGTGTGGTATGCTGGTTTGACATCATCTGATAGGAAGTGCCTACAGAGGGTGGTGAATACAGCACAAGATATTATGGGCTGTCCCGTGAATCCGCTGGATGAAATAGCAGAAGAATGTTGCCTGAGGAAAATTCTCAGGGATGATTCACACCCTGGCCAGCACTTTCTTGATCTCCTGCCCTCAGGCAGAAGATATAGAAGCATGATTAGTTGCACCAACAGGGTAAAGAACAGCTTCTATCCATGGGCTGTTAGGCTGCTTAATGAAAAGATAACAAGAGGGCAACTGACTTTCAGGTTTGGTGGGTGTGCGTCAGTAAACGAGGGGAATTAAGACTAATAGAGCTGAGTGGGGGGTGCTCGTGTAATCTCACTGTATACAAGTTGTACAAGTGATAATAAAGTATTTCAATTAAAGGTAAGTAAAAATATATCGGTTTTAGACTCCTAAGTAGTAACAGTTGCCAGGACAACAGCCTGTTTACCTTTACATAGTTCCATCCTTATTTCAGACATCGTGATATTTCGGTATATCACAATGGTGATATATCACAATGCTGAAAACCAAATATTTCCCAGCCCTAGAGTGGGGATATCATTTCGCCGCTAGCTTCAGGCGGCAAAATGTCTTGTGCTGGCCCAGCAACAAGACGAGGCAACGTTTGCTCCAACCACATAGCAAGAAATGACCCAAAAGGTCTGTTCGGTGTATAGAGAATCAAGCTCATCACATCCACAGTCCAAAAATAAACCAACATTCTCAGCCCCTTCCCCTAAAACCGGTGTCATGTTCTGTGGAGTCATTGCATTTTGCAAGCGCAAAGAAACTCCGCCGTTATCAGAACCCTTCCATTAACATGGGGTCTGAAAAGGCATCAAAGTGACTGCAAAAGAGTCAAAGTTGCAATTTATTTCTCCTCCCTGCTTTCTCAAAGAAAAAAAAAGGAGTCTATTTTCAAACAGTATATTGGCTGGTCCTGGAGAGCTCTGTAATACACCTTTGATGTAAAGGACACTCCTTGCTATTTCTTCTGCCGTTGTCGCTATTATATGTTTTGTGTTTCGAAACTAAGGTGATAGATGTTTTAGAAATCCCTTAGAGAAAGAAAGAGAATAATGAAGTGTTCTTATTTATTGTCACTGGCAGTTCTGTGGTTCATGGTGTGTAACCCAAATAGTATCTACACAGCTTTTTTATCACCAGGGACTTGAAGAGGTGTGGTGGTGGTAGACTGTGAAGCACACATAAAATGAATAGGGCTGCAAACTTTAATCAACTAAAACTTAACCTGATTAATTGGAGAAGGTCAGTTTTAATCACTGGTACTGTGAGCGGAGGACACATTCATTTGTTTCTTGGGCCTGTCTTGGTTCTTTAACAGGGAATGATTATATATAAATATATATATATATATATATATATATATATATATATATATATATGAAAGGTGGCCTTTTCCTTCTAGTGAATCTAAAATTTCATTGTTTCAAAAAATGTATCTCTAGATGAAAAAGGCATCTATGGGAATTCCTGCTTTAAGCTATAAAAAGCAGAGACAAACTTGAAGCAAATGTACAGTGCTCACTACTGCTAACGATCAAGTATAGTGCTTAGCAATAGAAGTTTAAATTCACTGAAAGTTTAAACTCGTTGTCCTTTAAGATACTTGTCTCCTTAGGGAGTCTGACTTTCATAAAACTGCTTAGGGGGAAAGTTTCAGAAAGGTAAGCTTGTGCTACAGATTTAATTATATATATGTGTGTTTGTAGAAAATGGTTATAGGATATGCTCTCTGAAAACACATACAGCAGTTGTTTTATTTATGTGGCTCTATTGTAGTCTATTTTTATTGTTTTTATTATTATTTCATTTGAAAGTGATTTCACAATGCAATAAGAATATATAGAAAATAATTGCATATATAGAAACAGTTAAGACGCCTGTAGATATGAAATCATTCAGTCAATATGCAACATATTATGCATAATGGCCAGAAAATGTAATAATTCAGCCTAGATAGGCACATTCCTCCAGGCCTATTGGAAATGATGTATATTGACCAGGAAATACACACAGTTCCCTCTTCAAGGAAGGATCATGTGAACAATAGCCAGTTATTATACACATAAGTAATAGTGCCACTGTATTCTGCTCTGGTCAGACCTCACCTGGAGTACTGTGTCCAGTTCTGGGCACCACAGTTCAAGAAGGACACTGACAAACTGGAACGTGTCCAGAGGAGGGCAACCAAAATGGTCAAAGGCCTGGAAAGGATGCCTTATGAGGAACGGCTAAGGGAGCTGGGCATGTTTAGCCTGGAGAAGAGGAGGTTAAGGGGTGATATGATAGCCATGTTCAAATATATAAAAGGATGTCACATAGAGGAGGGAGAAAGGTTGTTTTCTGCTGCTCCAGAGAAGCAGACACGGAGCAATGGATCCAAACTACAAGAAAGAAGATTCCACCTAAACATTAGGAAGAACTTCCTGACAGTAAGAGCTGTTCGACAGTGGTATTTGCTGCCAAGGAGTGTGGTGGAGTCTCCTTCTTTGGAGGTCTTTAAGCAGAGGCTTGACAACCATATGTCAGGAGTGCTCTGATGGTGTTTCCTGCTTGGCAGGGGGTTGGACTCGATGGCCCTTGTGGTCTCTTCCAACTCTATGATTCTATGATTCTATGACATAACTTACATTCCCTTTAACATATATACACACTATATTCAGAAAGCACCATGAAGCTTTTTGGATTCATTCATTATCTTCCAGCTGACAACAGAATCATAGAATTGTACAGTTGGAAGAGACCATGAGGGTCATCTAGTTCAACCCCCTTCAATGTAGGAATCTTTTTGCCAAGTGTGGGGCTTGAACCCACAAGCCTTAAATTAAGAGTCTCGTGTTCTACCATGGCCAGATGAAAAACAACAATGGCACTCTCTTGCTTTTCATAGTTAAGTGGAAATTTTAGTAGAGGTCATTTTCCCTACCCCTTCAACATCACGTTGTGCCTGATGAAACTCTTTCTTATATAACTATTATAAGAAAAGAGTCATGTCCTCCTTCGCACCCAAGCCACCCTAGAATCACTTCTTATAGCCATCCAATTTTAAAGAGGGATCTCTGCAAATCAACTGGGAGCACAGTGTACTCTGTTTACAGTGGTAAACTGTAAACAGTTAAAATCTTTGGCAGGGATGTAAGGACACTTGTAATGTGGAATTATTTATGATATTATGGTTAATTAATAGATAGATAAGGGTAAAAGATGCGGCAAACTTAAATTCAAATATGGAATCCTTGGAGGGAGGAAAGGAAGTCCAAAGGTTCAAAAGAACCTTGTATTCGAATTTTTTGAATTCTCTATTGTCTTTGTCTCTAAGTTTCCCAGTTAGCTTCACCATTTCTGCATAGTCTATTAGTTTTTCTTGCCATTCTTCTTTAGTTGGTATCTTGTTGTCTTCCATTTTGGGGCTAGCAATATCCTAGCTGCTGCTGTGGCGTACATAAATAGTTTCTTCTGCTCCTTTAGCAAGTCTTGACCTATAATGTCTAGCAAAAAAAGCTTCTGGTCTTTTAAGAAAGGTTATCTTAAACATTCTTTTCATTTCATTTCATTATAAATCATTTCCCCCCCTTTTTTTAAAAAAAATATGTTATGATAAAATGTGCCTTCTTTCTCTTTACACTTCCAACATTTATTGGAGTCTGTTCTATACATTTTTGCCATTTTTACAGGCGTGATATACCATTGATATATCATTTTCATATAATTCTCTCTGCTCTCCTACTTTTAAGGCTTGCCGGGCTCTGGGAGATGGTGGGTCTGGAATGCTTTCTAGTGATAATGTGTCAGCCAGCTGCTCCAGCTCTGCCTCTCCTCGTCCTCTCCCATTATTTCCAAACTTTTCTCCTCATCTTCCTCTGAGCTGTGACCTCCCTCAAACCCCTCTTGTAATTTGGAACTGTCTTCTTCTTCTTCTCTGGAAGGGTCAGGCTGGGGAGGGGGGTCTCCACCATTCCTCCTCTGCCAAGTCCCTGACAATCAGCATGTGTGCTCCTGCTCATATGGATGCCAAAAATGGCGCTGAAAGGCGGCGGGCAGAGGGGGAATGGGGGAATGCCCATTTGTGCATGTCCCAGAATACAACCACTGTGTAAGTGGGGATTCCCCTGTACATTCCTCACGGGTGGAGGGGGTGGCGATGTCTGACACTGTTGCTGTAAAGCAGGGGTCAGCAAACTTTTTCAGCAGGGGGCCAGTCCTCTGTCCCTCAGACCTTGTGGGGGACCAGGCTATATTTTTTGGGGGAAAGGAACGAATTCCTATGCCCCACAAATAACCCAGATATGAATTTTAACTAAAAGCACACATTCTACTCATGTAAAAACACCAGGCATGCCCCACAAATAACCCAGAGACGCATTTTAAATAAAAGGACACATTCTACTCATGTGAAAACATGCTGATTCCCAGACCGTCCGCGGGCCAGATCATAGCTGTCAACGTTTCCCTTTTTTAAAGGGAAATTCCCTTATTCCGAATAGGATTCCTCACAAAAAAAGGGAAGAGTTGACAGCTATGGGCCAGATTTAGAAGTCAATTGGGCCAGATCCGGCCCCCAGGCTTTAGTTTGCTTACCTATGCTGTAAAGGATACCTTACCTATATTCCAATTTGTCCTTAGCAAAATCTTTGCTGTTTTAGACATATCTGCGCTCGGCAATGCTGCAGAGATCACTTTAAGAGCTGGCCTGGCTTCTCTCACCAGGCCCACATAATGTTCACTCTTCTGTGTCACTGCTGGAATTATTATGCATTCGCTTCCACGTATTTCACTCTGTGCTCCTTGATCAGGGAAATCCAGAGAGGGCAATTATGATTGCTCATTAAGAGCTCCATTGCTCCAGCCCTTCTTAATTTAAAGAAGGCAAATGTTAGTCTGACATGGCTGAGGCAAGCAATCAAGCTGCTGTTAAAACCAAAAGCCTTTCTTTTTTTTTAATGGTCAGCTGGTAACCCGAGAGCAGAAGGCAAGCCATGAACAAAGTTAAAAATGTTTTAAACTTTTTTACTTTTTTTAAAAAAGGCTTTATGTTAATAATAGTATTTTTTCATCAGGAAGTGCCTAAAATGGCTAGTTGCTTCAGTGCAAGGATAAAATGAACACAGCATGGCCCACAGGCATGCTCCCCTAATAATAAGCTGTTTAAAAGGGAATCGAGGGCAGAGGGAGATAATTTGAGGAGGAGATCAGAAACCTGGTAAAGCATAACCAAGTATAAGTATATGGAGAAATTTAAAAGGAGTTCCTACACTGAAGGTATCCCGCCCATAAACCCAAAAGAAAAGGCTGCAGGCTGCAAATGAAAAGAAAGGCCTTTATTGAATACAAATGTACATAGGGTCACCCTCCTCAAAATCAGAGAGGCTGCACTTTGATGTTGCCTGGCACAATATTTTATATAGGTACAACTACACAAATGATGACCACTTAACCAATCAGACAATTACAGCAATGACAGCAATCCTTCCCGTCACAAGTAAACAGTTACATTACACTGTTGTCATTCGTAAACCACTCAGCAATCCTTTGGCTCTTCTGACCTGCCTGCCACAACCTTCTCATTTTAATAATATGTGAATTCACGAAAACGTATTTCCTTATCTTTTATCCTTATCTTCTAATTGCTCTGTGTATTGGTTGAACGCCTCCAGTCAGGTCACCAATGGAATGGCAATGACCAAACATCTGCATTTGAGGAGATTCTCTTCTTGCACTATGTTGTTGTTGTTTAGTTATTTAGTCGTGTCCAACTCTTCGTGACCCCATGGACCAGAGCACGCCAGGCACTCCTGTCTTCCACTGCCTCCCACAGTTTGGTCAGAACTCATGCTAGTTGCTCTTGCACTATAGGTAGGGGCAAAACCATCAAAACCAAACTTGGAATATGGTTTCAGTAAACCAACTCCAGGGTGTAGACTTGGCCCTTGGGAAATTGATTCACATCAACCCCAGCCAACATGAAAACATAATCTGAGTTGGTGGGAATTGTAGTCCACTAACATTTGTAGTCCACCAACATTTGGAGGGCAAATGGTTTAGGCTTGCTACCACATAGCCAACCCAACATTTGTAAGCAGCAGTTGCTTGTGGGCTGAAATACACTTTACACTTTTTTTTACTGATTTTCATCACATGCACTTGTGTCGCTGATAAAATGACACCCAACGCTAACTTGATATGACCTTATACATGGTTCTATTGATACTTTCTTTGTGTGGTGTTTTATCAATGTGCAAGAGTTCATGATGCAACTTGTGCCACCACGCCCTGGTCACATCACCTGGAATGCTTCGCTCTGAGGAAGAATCCTCTTGGCCTTTCCTCAGAGTGAGGCACTGAGGCAGGGAGGGAGTGATGGACATACTGTGAGCAGCAAAAAAAAAAGGGGGGGGAACAAGGGAGAAAAGGAATGGTGGGGTGGGAAGAAAAGAGGGGGATATCACTGTTCTCTTGAGGAGAAGAATGGGAGCAGCAGGAAGAGGAGGAGGATGGGAGTTGCAAGGCCTACACCTGCAGCAGGTGGGACAATCTCTAGATAAATGGTGTGCATGGGGATGTCGAAGGAGGAACTTGTGTGTGAAGAGAATGAAACTGCAGGGCAGAGTAAACAGAATGGGTGTGGGTCCTCTTCCTTTAGACATACAAGAGAACTTTATGTCCTTTAAAGTTTTGGTGCTGCTAAGTTTTCAAGAGGGTTAGAAATTGTGGTCTTCAAAAGCATACCCCCTGAAACCTCTCAAACCCACCCCCCATGCACAGCTATGTGAGAGATTACTTCAGAGTGAGTAACATGCATTGTGGAGAGATGGGAAAGGAATTTAACGTCCTCTATGCACCCTTGATCCCCTGCATTCATCTGCCCTCTCCACAAATTATCCACAAGTCCCATATTTCTTAGTATGGTGGTGTAAATAGGAAACACTGTGTTCCTTTCCACCCTTTCTTTCCTTTCATCTTGCCCGTTCTTTACTACAAAACCAGGCCTTTACTATGAAAACCAGCTATGCCACATCTTAGATCTCAAAGATAAAAATAGAGGATAGCAATGTCTGGTTTTTCCACAGCTCCTGCGTACTTTTTATCTCTAATTGAGGTCAGTGAGAATTGTAGGCTCCAGCACCTCTGAGCACCAGGTTTTCGGCATCCGTTCAATTGCATATCATTCACTTGGAAGACGTGTCTCTGATATGGAGGTCAAGTGCAGGCCTCTCCTTTTTTTGACTGCATGTGTGAGGGACTCTTTGATTGAACTCTATGCAGCATTCTGCTGCGGGTGCCTACAGCAGCTCCTTATAAAAGCGACCTTCATTGCTTACGCTTCTGGTGTTTTTGAGCACACCGGTGTTGTTACTGTAATCATTAATTTCATCCTCTGGAGTGCACTTCACATGAAGGATATCTAAGTGAATGAAGACAGGCTGCATTTCGGTAATGACTTTGAAGATGCATCACAAAGTAGACGCGCAAGGAAGAAAACAACTTGGCTCCTCTCTGCGGCTAGTGTGACACAACTCAAATCTGCTTTGTGCTCTTAGCCCTCATTTTTTTTGCCTTCATTTGGAAAGCCACAGGCCACAAAGAGTGCAGGGGGAGGACTCAAATGGTTGTCGGTGGAAATGAAAGCTTAAAGTGATTTGAGGAAGCTCGGTTTGTGGTATCACCTATGAGAAGAGATAAATGGAGAGCAGATTTCAGCAAAGTGCAGTTGTTTGAATAAAGTGATAGGGGAATGTTGGGGAACTGCAATCCTGCCTGTTCCATCAGGGACTCCTCCATCTTTCAGTAGCGACATCTTTGCCTCTACCCACCTTCTAGGGCAGGGGCAGGCAACCTAGGGCCCGGGGGCTGAATGCGGCCCAATCACCTTCTTAATCCGGCCTGCGGACGGTCTGGGAATCAGCGTGGTTTTACATGAGTAGAATGTGTCCTTTTATTTAAAATGCATCTCTGGGTTATTTGTGGGGCTTGCCTGGTGTTTTGACATGAGTAGATTGTGTGCTTTTATTCAAAATTCATCTCTGGGTTATTTGTTTGGCATAGGAATTTGTTCATGTTTTCTTCTTCAAAATATAGCCCGGCCCGCCACATAGTCTGAGGGATGGTGGACCAGCCCATGGCTGGAAAAGGTTGCTGACCCCTGTTCTAGGGTTACACTGCAAGACTGCATCGTCCTATGTGATGACCTGGCACAGGTGGTATGGGGGGGTGTATATCTGGCCTATTAAGCTAGCACCTCCTCCTCCTCCTTTTTTTTTGGCTACATGGCATCCTAACTCCCCCCTCCCCACCAACCTCATAAAGCAGTGTGGGATCAGCCAGTTGTGTTTTGGAGCTGAGTAGGAATTTTGTATGTGGTGCCTGGTTGTGATGATTATGTCTTTTTTGCTGACTAAATCCCAGTGGGCAAACTCCTTCTGTCCAGTCTGCAACCAAGACTGTGATTTAACAACTTCCTGGTAGCCACCAGCATTCTGACTCATCACTGCTCATATAACCCATAGAGTAGGTTATCTGTAAGAAGCTCCTGGGTGGCTTGAGAAAGTTTCAATGACTCAATCCTCTGGGTGGAGAATGGATAGCCTGCAGCTTTCCTGTGGAAACAGTCCCTTTCTTGGCACGGTTCCAGGTCTACGTGGAAGGAGCAATTGACTGGGCTTTGCCCATGTGGTCTCCCAGGATTCTCCAGGCCATTTTGGGCAGTGAAATTAGGGAAGTCAACTTTACTGAATGTGTGCATGTGTTTTTCTAATAAAATCCTCTTCAGCTTACTTCATGTTTAATGAAAATATAGTGCTGTTTATATTGGTGGCTGAAGGAAGCAATGGACAAATTGGGGAAAGCTGGAAGGAGGGTCAAACCCCTTCCTTCTCTTGACAGCATTAAACAATATTAAAGAAGGTCCCACAGTTGCAACCAACATTTAGGAATGGGGTCAGGGGTGCCTTACACTGAATCGTCTGCAGGGAGCAGCTGAAATTCTCCAGTGGCTTGGGAGGCGTTTGTAAATGAAAATTTTCAAAAAAAAGTGTTAGAAAATTCTTCTCTGGGAACTTTCACCCTACCCCAATTTTAAGCATTCTCCCAGCCATTTCAGAGCTGCTTGAATGGAGAAGACAGCTGGGATAATGTCGAAAGAGCATCTCATTCAGAATATATCCCAAGTTTATTCTTCTCTTAACTCAGCCTGGTGTCACTAACCATTTCATTGCTAAAAGCTTCCAAAGTAAATGGAGTCCATTTTAATGTGAATATTAAACTGTGTTACTTAAGAACATTAATGCAAATGCCTGGCTCACTTATCTTTATGAGGCTTCCTGCTACACACACACTGAATGAGGCTGCTGCTAACATTTTTGCAGTATCTTGTTAAAAAAAAATTCCACAACCCCCCTCCCCAACAGAGCCCTCTCTTTAATTAAAATACTTTTTCTAAAAGGGAAATATTACTATTCTCCTTAGATTTTTTTTTTTAATTACTGAGCTCTCTCATATTTGAAAGTCATTTCATAGGTAACTGGAAAAGGAATGCTTTTCGTTAATTTTCCATTCACATAGCTGGAAACGAACATTGTTCGTATGTGTGGCAAAACCTGGAGCTTCTACTCTTAACACATTCATTGTTGCCGCTGTAAACCTAATGACTGAGAAACTGGGTCAGGATTTGAATAAGCCAGGCAAATCTGTCACTGGATTGTTAACATTTCAAGTGTGGAGCTGAGGGCTAGGCAGGGGATTGATCCCAACAGAGGTGGAGGCATTCGCTTCATTTAATCCATGGCGATTTGCTCAGAAATAGTGGTTTGAAGAACTCCTTGTAATAAATATTCCTAGTCACTGAAATCATTTTCTTTAGAATTCCTCAAAGATTTTGCTTCGGGAAGAACGCTCAGATTTGGTACCACTTTCACTTTCCACAAAATTTGCTGGCAGGTCTAGTAACAAAGGAATTTGCATATGTTCAGGCGAGAGTGGTTGTTATGATTATTAATATTTTTATTTACCCACCCTTCACCTATAGGCCTCTGAGTGGGTTAGGACATTTTAAATACAACATTAAAGCAGATGGGAAATGGCTATAGCTCAGTGGTAATAATAATAACAGTAGTGGTATTAGTAGTAGTAGTAGTAATAAAAATAATTTATTACTTATGCCCCTCCCATTAAAAACTTCCCTAAACAGGGCTGCCTTCAGATTTCTTTTAAAAGTCAAATAGTTATTTATTTCCTTGACATCTGGTGGGAGGGCACCACAACCACAAAGGCCCTCTGCCTGATTCCCTGTGACCTCACTTCTTGCAATGAGGGAACCACCAGAAGGCCCTCAGACCTGGACCTCAGTGTCTGGGCAGAATGATGGCAGAGCATCTTCTTTGCATGCAGAATGTCCCAGGTTCAGTCCCTATAATCTCTAGGTATGGGTGGGAATGTCCTCTGTTTGAAACCCTGGAGAGTCACAGTCAGTCAGTCAGTGCAGGCCATGTTTTTCTAGACAGGCCAATGGTCTGACTCAGTATGAGCCAGCTTCCTATGTTCCCACCAAGTTCCACTGTGCCTGAGGTTGTATGTTTCCACGACAATGTAGGAAATTTATACAGTGATTCACAGACCCATCTGACAGGCATTGCTAGGAAGGATTGGGCAGGGCAGGCATTAGCACTGATGGGTCCTGCTAGGCACTGGAATTCTAGGAGCTCTCCAGGGTGCTGATGCAGGGCCTGCCAGAACTCAATGACCTTTGCACAATTACAACATACACCATATTTTCCCATGTATTGGAATGAGGTTTTTTGACACAAAAATCATGTCAAAAAACTGGGGTCGTCCAATACACAGATAGTGGCATGGGGGGGGGAGATGCCACTGCAAGCGGGGAGCGATCTCGGGGTGCTGGCTAGTGGTGTGCAGCTTCTCCCAATGACGCAGTAAGCAGGGAGTGATCTGGGGGCACTGGCGGTTAGCGCGCAGCTTCCCCCATGCTGCTGCGCCCAGGAAGCACTCCCTGGATCATTTCCCATGTGCAGCGGCATGGCTGGCTGGAGCGCAACTTCCCTCAAGGGAAACACTCTCTGCCCTAGATTGTTTCCCGCATTCAGCAGCATTGGGCTGGCTGGCTGGCTGGAGCGCAACTTCCTTCAATGCTGCTGGGCGAGGGAAAAACTCCCTAGAAAGATTCCCACATGCAGTGGCATCAGGGGAAGGTGCCCTCTGGCCAACCGGCTGGCTGGCTGAAGCGCAACTTCCCTTGATGCTGCTGCGCGAGGGAAACACTCCCTACCTGGGTGCGGGAAATGATCTAGGGAGTGTTTCCTGCCCACAGCTGTGGGGGGGAAGGAAGTGATGTGTCCGCCCGCCCACCGGTTGGTGGGAGCACAACTTCCCCTGATGCCTCTGAGCACAGGAAATGATCTAGGGCAGGGGTCAGCAACCTTTTTCAGCCGTGGCCCAGTCCACCGTCCCTCAGACCATGTGGTGGGCCGGACTATATTTTGAAGGGAAAAAATAACGAATTCCTATGCACCACAAATAACCCAGAGATGCATTTTAAATAAAAGGACACTTTCTACTCATGTAAAAACACACTGATTCCCGGACTGTCCGCGGGCCAGATTTAGAAGGCGATTGGGCCACATCTGGCCCCTGGGCCTTAGGTTGCCTACCCCTGATCTAGGGAGTGTTTCCTGCCCACAGCTCTGTGGGGGGAGAGGCTCAACAACTTTGGGCCATCTCCCCTCATTTTCTTAAAATTGAGACGGGGTGTCTTATACATGGCAGCATCTAACAGACAGAAAGTACGGTATGTGTCACAAGGCAAACTGCACCTCCTTTCTTAGCTATTGCTTACTTCCATCGCCTTCAGTTTCCTTGTGGACACCTAGAGGAGCCTCTTTGAGTTTTTTTTTAAACTTATGTATTTATTTTAAAACATCTCTGTACTTCCTAATATTTTTACAAAATCTCTAAGCGGCGCACAGTCAAAAAAGCAACAACCAGAAATCATCACAGCAGAAACACACAGCCTAGAGCCAATGAAACAGTAATATAGAAATAGTACATTCAAGTGAACAAAACAGAAGTTGAGACGATTCAAACAAGTAAAACAGGATCCAATCTTATGGGACAAGGAAAGACAGGAAGGTTAGTCTGAAACAACTGATGGCTGCTCCTTCACATATGGCAGAGGAGCTCTACAGTATAGGGGCAACAGGGAAAATGCCCATTTCCTGCTCTGTAGGGTGCAGTGCCAGAAGTAGAAGTTCCCCAGATGATCGCGGCCAAGGGTGCAAAACCAAAGCAGAGGAAAGGGCTTTCTAAAAATGCAGCTTTCATTTCCTGTTTGCTAGATTTATGCTATAGAAGAATAAGGGAACTATAAACGTCAAGCGTGATCAGTTTTGCAGCCCTTGCCCTCAGACTGTTGACATGCTTTATTTTTTATATTACCATACAATTATTAGCTACTTGAACTATTTCTGTTATTAGTGGAGATACCTGCTGGTCCCTCCTGTGTGGCAATTTGTCTTCTTGCTCTCCAAGAGCTTTTTTCCCTAACATCTAAAGTGTTCTGTATTTATCAGCCACACTCCTTTTCAAATCTCTAATATGAGATATGACACAAGAATGCCATGAGTTATAGGAACCAAACACTTTGGGGAGGCAGCCCTAGGCATATGTACCTGGGAGTCAGAACCATTGAACACAGCTGAGTACACCAGGCTTCCTCAACCTCGGCCCTCCAGATGTTTTTGGCCTACAATTCCCATCATCCCTCACCACTGGTCCTGCTAGCTAGGGATCATGGGAGTTGTAGGCCAAAAACATCTGGAGGGCCGAGGTTGAGGAAACATGGAGTACACATTCATAGGATTACACTGCTAGCCAATATAGGATTGTGATCAAATGTTGAGCATACCATTGTATCATAAAAACAACACAAATCAGGGGGTTGAGGGATCCATGCATGAAACCATCTGTAACATTAAGTGCAGATACGTTTTGTTGCATCAGGTCAACAGCATATCTATCTATCACCCATTTCTAATTTGAAATGTCTTTTTTGCATTTGATATCATAACTTGACATCTTAATTTTCCCTAATTAGTGAGAAAAAATGTTACATATGCTTGAGCTGTGCCCACTGATTTATAGTGAGATGGTTATCACGTTGGTCAAAGTAGGTTAATTTATTCATTCATTTATTCAGGGAATGATCCTTTCCATCTTATGAACAGAGTCTATGTTCATAACCTAGTCTATGTTCACAACACTTAGGGTTACCCAGGGCTTTTCTTTTCAGCCAGAACTCACTGTAAGTCTGTTCCAGTACCTCTCAGGTGGGTGCCATTTTAAGAGAATTAGAGAGGGATTTTTCTAGCAAAATAGCAACGAATATAGGTTTCTGCAAGAGATGAGTTAGTGTGTGTGTGTGTGTGTGTGTGTGTGTGTGTGTGTGTGTGTGGGGTGCTTAGGCATTTAATGAGCCCCCTTTTGTCAATAGCCAGGTGTGTCTTGTATTGGCTATGCTGACACATGGCAGTCAATGGACCATACTATTCTTAAAAATAATAAGCTTCTTTTTACTTTCGGCATTCTAAACTTTCATGAACACATCTAGGGAATCAAATATAAGTGGGTGCACAAATAGTCATTCACCAGTGCCTCCTGATCCCGATGGAGGAAGATCTTTGGCCAAATGATCCTAACAGTACTCATCAGGACATTGGAGCCATCTTCTGGGAGCTAAGGCACTGCGGTCCCACCAATGTAATATTTGAGGGGGCCACACACCCCAAAGTTGATGGGCATTGCTGTTCAGATGGTGCATGCGCTGTGTCTTGTGATCGATTATGCAGGGCATGGCTTACTTTGACCCCCCCCCAATATTTTATTCAAGTTGGCACCACTGCACCAGGATGTTTTCCAAGTTCACATCCCTTCCTGCTATTTTTTTCTGGCCCTTTTGTAACTGAAAAGCCTTACTCCGTTTAGCAGACCTGAATCTGAGACTAATTGTTCTGCCTTCTAAATTTGTTTGACATAAGCTACAGCTAGAAAGTTTGCCTTCTGCCGTCTGGCTTTTTGACAGCCATGCAGATGTCAAGATAGCCTCCCCCTTGAGATCTCCAACAATCACTCTAGCCATCCATTATTTCTTCCTTATACTCAACATGGTGCTCTATAGCTTTTGTCTTCAAAAGCTCATCCCACTATAAAAGTATAAGTATTTAAGCCGCCACATCAGTTTGCTGCTGTTTATTCTGCAATAGAATGTGGCCTGAATTGGATCAATAAATAGGCAGGTGCAAGGGAGCCCAAGTAACATTGGAACCAACAGAGATGGCTGTGGGGAACAGGGTTGTAGCCAAGGAAATCACTGTGTGAACAGAATTACTTACAGAATGGAATTTCCTTTCCTCCCAGCAAGTAGCAAAGCTGCATGCTCTGCTACCGGGGTCGGAGAGCAGGCGGGGGTGTGGCTGGCACCCAGGGGGTGTGGTGCGTGTTCTGGGGGTGTGGCGCACCACCTGTGGGGGCATGGTGCCCGGCGCTCACAGGGGTACATGTCCAGGGGCGCCGCAATGGCACTCTACTGGAATAGTGGTGCCGGGGGCAGTCCACCCCCTCCGTACCCCCGTTCCTCTGCCCATGCTCCTAGCTCCATCCCTTGTGTCCTGCAGCCCCTGCTCTGGGGGTTCCCAAGCCACCAGAGGAGGTTTGGGATGTATTGAGGGCATGCATGGGGAGGAGATGGAAGAGATATTCCATTGCATGAGCAGAACTCACGTAATGACGTAGAGAGTTTAATCTTTCACCTCCCATGCTGCTATTTATGTCAGAAGGGAAGCAGCCATTGCTGCCAATGGAGCATTCTGCCCTGATGCAAATAGCAGCTGGAGGGGAGTGGTTTTCATCAGAATCGCAGCCTTAACACAGCTGTTCTTCTAATCTCTGCTATTTAGCTGTGGATTAAAAAACAACATATCCTGATGTGATATTATAAAAAGAATATTTGGGCTGTATGGTGCTTGGAGGCACTTGTGCAAGGCAAACCATTTCTGCCAAAACAAAACAAAAACCCTGCTCCACCATTTGCAGACTTCTATGCCTTATCCCACACTGTTCCACAAGATTCTCCAACACTGAGCAGAAGGGTTTTTCAGCTGGAACTCACCAGAACTCAGTTCCTGCACCTCTCAGGTGGGTGAGAGGGATAAGAGAACAAGGGATGCATTCATGGTGAGTTCTGGCACCTCTTTTTCTAGAAAAATAGTACGGGAGGGGGGGGGGGCGACACAGTTGGCTCCATTAGGTAGGAGCAATTGGGGCCCTGTCTTGTACGTGGAGAAGCGGTCCAGCTAGCACAAGCCTACCATTAGATACAACCCTTTGCAAATTGCACATTTATGAAGAGTTGAACCTTGAACCGGACTTGGCATTTTTGTGGCATTCCATATACATGCTTTGTAACCATTGTAAACACAAAAATGCTATTTCTGTCCCTTCTTTTTATTTTTCTTGCCTAAAAAAAATGAAGTTCTAGGAAGTTAGCTGTCCTTGGAAATTGTTCCTACTCAACATGTCTCCGTTGTAAGCATCTGTGGAATGTGGATCAGTGTGTCCCCTGGCTTTGCATTTCAACTTGGTTTCCATTGAAGACACAAACCGAAACTCTTTCTTTCCCCCCTCCTACTACCTCCAAATTATCTAGAGATTTCACCGTTGGAAACTGTTATCCTCTTCTTAACGGTCACACAGGGCAACTTCAAACACACGACTAGGTTTTTTTAAAGTCTCTGTAAGAAAACATTTATGCCAGCTTGAAAGAGATTTCGGACATGCTCACAAGAGACTATGAGCAGCCGTTGTGTCCTTGTGACTTTGTACCGTGAGTTCACTATAGCAACGCAAGGGGTGTAATATTAATCATCTAATACCTGCTCGTAAGAAAATATGTTGCTAGACACAGCTACCATCATAAATATCTAGTGTGTCACTCAGCAAGATGGTTAAATGACAGACAGTTTTGAGACGATTAAAAAAAAAAATCAGAACTGTTGCATTCTGGATACTGTAATAATGTGTTCTACCTGATATAAAACTCTAATAATTTTTATTCACATCATGGCATTTTTTCATTGTGCCTTAAGGATAACTAGCTGCATTATATTCAGTGAAGGATTAGAAATTTTTGCACATTTACTGAAGATTTATAGAAATGGAAGTTTTATGCAGATGATTCTGGCATACCTGGCTTAAAAAAAGAAAGAAGGTTGCTACATTATGACTCCCTGGGAGAATGGATACTGCATGGTACTATAATATGTAATAGATAGTACTGTAGTTTTACAGTATTTGATTGGTTCTTCTGCAGCATGTCTTTCTAACCCTGTAATGACTTGCCACATAATTTTAAAATGTATGTCTCAGCAGAATGCCAAAAGTTAGACTTGCGATCTACTATGCCTTAGAATTTCTGGGTGCTACTCAACTAAGTTTTATTCAGAATTGGCTCACTGAAATTAATAAACACGACCAAGACCCATTAATTTCAATGCATCTACTCAGAGTAAAACTTAGTTGAATCCTGTGGCGTTCGTACGGAGCCCCCGGTCGTTTCACGGACTATTGACCTGTGCACCACTAATCCGCTGCCACCAACCAGGTTCTCCCCGGTAAAACACTTAGTCTCAGTCAGGTTCTCAAGTTAACAACGAAAATTGTAGTTTATTGCAAACGCAAATAAACTTTAAATGCATTTGAAACGCTGTTACCCTTTACCCTCTTAGTCTTATTTTATTCTGTCTCTAACTCTCCTCCCTCCCCTCACACAAGAACCAACTGCACTGTCTCTCTATTTCCATCTGTCTTCGAACTGCTTTTTCCCAACTGCTTTCCCCCAACTGTCTAAATCTCTGGCTAAGCCTTTTAAAACCAGGTAGGCTCCACCTCTGGGCTTTTCTATTGGTCTACCTATTAACCCTTTCTCTCCCCTGTACAGATATTGCCAAAAGAACAGGCTAATGCCACAAATACCACCCTATGTTTTTAAGCTAGCAATTTTTAAAATGGGTTGGATCTACAAGCTGCGTAACTGTACTGCAGAATGTCTGTACCTGTCTGTGAAAGCTTTATAGCTTTAAGTCCACACTCCAAGGAAAGATGATGTTTAAGATAGGAATTAGATACAGTGCATGCCAAAAATGTACGTTGTTATAGCGGGCAGATTAGGAGGCAGCTGAAGGGTGGCCCTGTATACTGCTCATGCCCTCTTGTTGCAGTGTGCGGAATAGGGAGATGTGGTTACTCTATTCTATGCTGCAAACCACTAACTTTCTTCCACAGAACTGAATGGGTCAGTGAAAACATCTGGAAAAGGCGTTATGGGCTGACTTTACCACAGCTCCAGCGGCTGCCCCTAAGATTTTGATATCCATTTCCAATATAAGAGTCCTTTTTCCATGACACAATTACCCGTTCATACTGAGCAGGTATATTATGAGGGAAATGAGCAGCATATATTTCTGTGAGGAAAAGAAGCGCTGTGAAAGTAAAGATGTCAGCGTATTCCTTTGAGCCATATCCTATGCCTCTAATATAAATTGATTGCCCTGGTTAGCAGAACTAATAAGATGACATCTTTCATATTTTAGAAAGGAATACAACTTAAATGAGTCTCTCTTATTTTTTTCTCCATTGAAACAAAATGGCCAAATCATTCCGTTTCATCGTTATCGTTAAATGAATTGTCACTTGTGTACTGAAATAAAGCTTTGTTCACTACAATTTAGTATCATGCTAGGAATTCTGGTGCGTTGCCATGTGGGTTTGATCTTGACAGTGACTGGATCTGTTAAAAAGCATGCCTTCACTGTCTTCCTGAAATTATTAACAGTGAATATTCCACATGGCTGGGTCTAGCTCTCTCTGTCTCTTGCTCCCTCTCCAACAACAAGCATTGTTATGAAAGGCACCTATCAGGAAGGGGGTGGGGTGGGGGGTGAAGAGATGCTTCGTGTCAAATAGATTGAGCTCCCTGTGATCAGTTAAGGAACATGTAATGACATGTCACCTGTCAACTCCTGAATGGGCTGGGAAAGGCTTAAATGCAGTCTGGAAGACTCACTGCTGAGACAAATGTAATTGATTGCTTTCCCCTGGTCACACGAACAAGACAGAAGATACATCATGCGCTTGAAAAGGGTGCATGATGAGATTGAGGAGATGGCGAAGGCATCCCAGGAATCGCTACACAAGGGCCACCCAAAGATTGTTGAAATACCCACTTAGACATTTTTGAAAAATTCATGGAAATGTGTTAAAACACAGAGAAACAAACCAAGTGGTGAAATACTGTCATGGAGGGGAACCGCCCAAAGACAATGGATGAAATCACTTAAGGAATGCTAAAGCAAATACTGAAATGCTGTCAGGAAACAGAAGCAGATTGAATGGAGAAAGTGCTAAGGGGGCTGGGACGAACATGTAACATCCAAAAGCGTCGAGGGATACAATAGATTTCATGATATTCAATTCCCAGTGTGAAGCTTGAATTGCAAAGAAGTGTCCTGAACATTCATGAGAGAGACATCTGCACAACTGGGCACACTGTGAGCCCAGAGAGAGACTTCTGAATGTTCAGATTGCAATGATTATTCATTCAATTTGTTTCTTCAACGGCAGTGACAAGATTTACACAACCAATGCATATGTGGGCATGTAAAACTACTACAGTCTCTCTTTCAACGGGGTGTTTGCAGAAGTGCCTTTAGATTTTGTTATATATAGAGAGAGGCGGTTGGGGTATATCACAGTATGACATGTGTCAGAATCCCACAGGAAGCTGAGTCCCACAAGAGATCATATCATGTAGGTATCAACAGATTTAGATCAGGCTGTTAGAATCTAGATGATACTTTCTGTTTCTCAGGTTAAGGGGGGGCTTCTTGCAGGTTTTCACCAGTTCAGAAATGGAAATGCCATTTCTTTGACTCTGTGCATATAATAGTAGTAAAAATGCCCAAGTTCTCCTCACTAAGGAGCCACATTTGTGCAGGCTGTGGTGGGCCTAGTCTACTGCCTGGCCACCCAAATAGCTCATTCTACATCCTGAAGCCAATTGGCTACACTTGCTAGATTCATAGGGTGAAGCTTTGACAGAGAGGAACCATTTTCCAGCTGGACTATTCCTAAAGTGTAAATGTGAGGCTCATCCTGCTTTCTAGCAAGTGCCTTCTTTATGATACGATACGATAATCTTTATTGTCATTGCCCCATACAGAACAACGAAATTGCAAAAATCTACACCAGACTTTCAAACCAGAAAGTCTGTTATCCCAGCTATCCCAGCCTGGTTAGCCCCCTAAAAACTCTGCTACCCCACAATTAAATACAATATACTCCCATAGAGACTACCTTACACTGCGTTTAAAACCAAAATTTCATTTGGATAGAAACTGTTTCTCAGGCAGCTAGTCCTAATCTTTATAACCTTGTACCTTCTTCCAGAAGGCAGAAGCTGAAAGAGATCATTTCTGGGGTGCGCGCTATCCTGCGCTATCTCTGCAGCTTTCTTATGACACCTGGAAGAGTAAATTTGATTTACCTTGTCTTCTGCCCCCACCCAGGTCTTGCTACAGTCATTTTAGCCACCTTCCCTGGGTTTCATGTTAGCCACTAGAAGGTGGACTCTTCCTCACCCTTGTGACTGGCCTAGTGAACTAAGGGCTTTGCCTTCCTCATAGCAATGTTTTGAGTTGGATCTTCATCCATCTTGCCCTTCACCTTTAACACAACTGGCTGGTATAAGAGGCACTGGGCAGGAAAGGTGAGCTTCCCATAGGGGGAGGTTTTAGGGGTGTTGCTTCAAGGTCAATTATTTCATCCCCACTCCTAAGTTGGTAGTAAAGGTAAAGGTGCCCCTGACTGTTAGGTCCAGTTGCGGACGACTCTGGGGTTGCGGTGCTCATCTCGCTTTACTGGCCGAAGGAGCCAGCGTTTGTCCGCAGACAGCTTCCGGGTCATGTGGCCAGCATGACTAAGCCACTTCTGGTGAACCAGAGCAGCGCAAGGAAATGCCGTTTACCTTCCCGCCAGAGTGGTACCTATTTATCTATTTGCACTTTGACGTGCTTTCGAACTGCTACATTGGCAGGAGCAGGGACCAAACAATGGGAGCTCACCCTGTCGCGGGGATTCGAACCACCGACCTTCTGATCGGCAAGCCCTAGGCTCTGTGGTTTAGACCACAGTGCCACCCGCATCCCTAAGTTGGTAGTAGTGACCACCTTATCAGTATGAACCAATGTTGGCCTGAGTTTACCTTCCAACTGGTGATGGCTGGTGCTCATCAGGACTGCTAGGGTAGAAGACGGGGAGGCCAACAATACGGCAGAGCCAAAGCTAATGACAAGTGGAGCCAATCAATGCTGCTTTTGTCCCCATCCACTTTCCTGTCAAGTTCTTTGAAGGCAACACTGAGCCCAAAGATGAAGAAAGTGAGAAATGGTGCCTCCCATGCTAGGCTGGTTGTAAATATGGAGTGAGGCAGGTGGGAGCTGGCTGAGGATAGACTGATCTTGGTGGGCCAATGTCCCACTTGCCCTAATGGAGCAGTCCCTACTGCTTCTAATCCTCTGTGTTCCCCCATCATGTGGGCTGGTAATGGTTTCAGCAGGGGCAGCACAATGCATTTTGGCACCTGAAGTGAAGCACAAAATGGTGTCCCCCCCCCCACCAGGGAAGAAAAAGGGACTGAAGATCTACGCCAGGAACAAAGTTGTGGGGGAGAAATAAAGATCAGCATTGGAAACCAGGGGTGGGAGGAGATGAGCAGTGCTTCCTATTCATTGAGAGACTATTGTGGAGGCAGCATTCGGAGGGTAGGACTGTCAAGGAGGCAGCAGATCCAGTATCCAAGGAGTGCAGTGCACTGCAGCTGCCACTGGCAACACATCAGCAGGGATGAGCAATGTTTTCCTTGGATGCTGAATCTGCTGACCCTGTGGATCCTGCCACCCGAAGCAGTTTCCTCACCTTGCCTTATAGGTGAGCTGGCCCTGGATTTCAGTAGTTTGGCAATCAGCAATCCAGAATGCCATGCCAAAATCTGTGGAAGCTGCACCCATTGTGGCCCATTTTAACCCTCTTTTACTCTCTCGGTGTTGTTCTTGCTACTGCACCTCAACACATTCCATGCTGAAGGCACAAAAGGATTCATGGCACTAAGTACATAGGAAGCTACGTGATGCTGACTCAGACCACTAGCCCATGGAGCTCAATGTCATCTCCATTAACTGCCAATGGCTCTCCATTGTTTCTTAGAGGCATCATTCCCAGCCTTACCTGGTGACGCAGGGGGTTGAACACGATACCTTTTGTATACAAACTATATGCTTCTCCCTTTGATCTATGGCCCCTGTCCAGGATCACAATCTGGTCAAAGTTAAGCAATTTAAATCCTATTGGCTTCAGTTATATGGAATTAATCCTTACCAGGAAACAAAGGTGCTTAATTTTGCTTGCTCACGCCCATCCTTTCTAGCCATGTATTTGTGTCAATGTTGTAATTTGTTTTGTGTGGTATCTTGGATATTTTAAACCACGACAGTGTGAAAGAATATGGCTCCCTCCCCCCTCTCAATATGACCCAATTAAGTATCTCACCCGTTTCCATTTTCAGATGGGTGATTTTAAGTTATATCACCGGCACCTCTGTTATTTTAAGCTTATGCTTCTCACTTCGTAATTTGCAGCTATTTTAAATCATCTTTGTGTTTTGACTGTTCCAATAAAAAGATCCTGAGGTAGGTCCAGCTCTGGATCCACACACAACTGAAAACAAGCTAAGGGAGAAAGCTTTTAATGGCACAATGATGCAAACAGTACAGAATTAGTTACATCAAAAGTCCCCAAAGATTCATTAAAAAGCTGATATGCAAATTTCATTTCCAATAATAATCTCTTGCTTGTTCGCTGTGCATTTTGACGCCTCTCAAGGAAATGTAAACAAATTTTGCATGATGGTTCCTGAGATCAAGGAGCAGGGTACTGTCTATGCTGGGATGCAATTGGAGGCCATTTTGAATCAAGATAGCAGACAGAACCTTTCAAAATTACCTGGTTTTTGGTTAACATGAATTACAAAATGATGTACAAAGTAAGAATCAATTAAGGAATGAAAGACTATATTTTTATTTCGTTATTTGTTGATCATCTTTGTTATGTTATGCAATTTTCAACTAATATAGCATTTTTTTAAAAAAAAAATCACCTAGTTTTTACCACTGACTTCAAAACTGCCCTTTTTGGATTGGGGAGGGCAGGGTGTTTCTTAGAATTCCTAAGCATTGTCAGGTGCAAGGCTTTTGGTTTTCAATATGTGACATCATTCAGACACAGCTATGCAAACCAACTGCAGCCTGTCCATGGAGGCACAGGTCAATTCTGTGTCCAGGGCAGCTGTCTACCAGCTCCATCTGGTATGCAGGCTGAGACACTACCTGCCCGCAGACTGTCTTGCCAGAGTGGTGCATGCTCTAGTAATCTTCTGCTTGGACTACTGTAATGCGCTCTACATGGGGCTACCTTTGAAGGTGACTTGGAAACTGCAATTAGTCCAGAATGTGTCAGCTAGACTGGTGACTGGGGGCGCCCGCCGAGACCATATAACACTGGTCCTGAAAGACCTACATTGGCTCCCAGTACGTTTCCGAGCACAATTCAAAGTGTTGGTGTTGACCATTAAAGCCCTAAACGGCCTTGGCCCAGTATACCTGAAGGAGCGTCCCCACCCTCATTGTTCTGCCCAGACACTGAGGTCCAGCGCCGAGGGCCTTCTGGTGGTTCCCTCACTGCAAGAAGCCAAGTTACAGGGAACCAGGCCGAGGGCCTTCTTGGTAGTGGCGCCCGCCCTGTAGAATGCCCTCCCATCAGATGTCAAAGAAAAACAACTACCTGACATTTAGAAGACATATGAAGGCAGCCCTGTTCAGGGAAGTTTTTAATGTGTGACATTTTAATGTATTTTTAATCTTTGTTGGAAGCCACCCAGAGTCGCTGTGGAAACCCAGCCAGCTGGGCGGGGTACAAATAATAAATTACTACTATGACTACAAATAACTCAGACCCTTAAGTCACCTTTAATTATAGTGCTCTTTAAACAGAGCACCATCCTCTGACAGCCAACTGGACAGAGAAGTGCCCTGCTAAAGTAAAACACATGGCCACCTTGGAAATCTTTCATCTTTTTTTCTTTTTATGTTGCCTGCAAACTTGAATCTTCCCAGTTATCCATGCCTGTGCATCTGCACATAGGTAAACATGTTATATGAATTGATAACATTTTTTTTCTCCATTCACCAACAGACTTATCTTAATTCTGAGCTCATCTCTGGGTTTCGCAGTTCAAGAATCCATCAGGGAATAAGAACTGTGTGTTTCTGGCTCAAAGGATGCCTTCTGATGACAGTAGATAGGAGGAGAGAATAGCTCTGTAACGATATAACTTCTGAGAACGTTTCCTGGTTTCGCTATTGTTTTCCTCGATTGGTGTGTGGAGGAAGAGACAGCCTTTTCGAATACTAATTCAGTATGCTAAATAATAATAAAAAATAAAGACACTGAGCCTCGCAACACATATTTTGGCCATTACACACCAGAATGAATAAAATCAATCCATAGTACCTCCTTCAACTGCATAAATCTCTGCTGGAAGCATGTAACAAGGCAGAGATAAATAATAGTGGTGCCTGGAAAATGCAGGGCAGATTGTTTTCACTAAAACAAATGTTTCCTATTAGTTCCGTGTGGTACTCAAAACTCATTCTGGGTATTTTGCCAAAGAAAAGTGTTTCTTCCTGTACCCATTCATGGGTGGCAAGGTGGTGGAGGTGCAAAAGGAGCTGGCAGCAGCAGGGTTATTTGTATTAGTGTGCAGCAGGGATGGGCGAAACTGTCAATGCTGCTTTCTTTCCCTTTCTCATTTCCCCAGTCTTTTAAGTTCAGTTCTCCATATCTCTGTCTTTAAAAATTGAAAATTCATCAGTACAAATTTCTCATAATTTGTGCATGCAAGTTAACCTAACACACAAACATTTTTGCAAAGTCTATATATCCCCTAATATGATGCATTTCTGGTAGGTTATTTTCAGTAACGTCTGCATTTTTGTATGCATTAAAGGTAAAGGTAAAGGTACCCCTGCCCATACGGGCCAGTCTTGACAGACTCTGGGGTTGAGCGCCCATCTCACTCTATAGGCCGGGGGCCAGCGCTGTCCGCAGACACTTCTGGGTCACGTGGCCAGCGTGACAAGCTGCATCTGGCGAGCCAGCGCAGCACACGGAACGGCGTTTACCTTCCCGCTAGTAAGCGGTCCCTATTTATCTACTTGCATCCGGGGGTGCTTTCGAACTGCTAGGTTGGCAGGCGCTGGGACCGAGCAACGGGAGCGCACCCCACCACGGGGATTCGAACCACCGACCTTTCGATCAGCAAGCCCTAGGCGCTGAGGCTTTAACCCACAGCTCCACCCGCGTCCCTTTTGTATGCATTACTTAGCGGGAAAACTACATTGCAAAATTCAGAGAGGTGTAGATTTTGAAGGGTGGTTTTGTTTCTGTTTGTACATCATTTTGGGGAGTGGGAACCAGACAGGTGAACGGAACCGAATGTCTCCTTCATCCCTAGCCTACAGAGATGGTTCAGGGAAGGAGTCACAGTGCATGCTCATTGTTACAAGGGACTGATCCCGAGGCTTGCATCCCTCAACAGACAATGAAGCTGGACAGAGGGCAACAAGTGGTCATCACTGCTGAATGGGGGTGACAAGGGAGAGGAAACACCCTTCACAGCAAGTCCCAGGTTTCCTGGATCTGCACCTGCACTGCTTGCCGCTGACCCAGTCAGAGTAATTCAGTTGCACAGTGTTAAACCAGCCACCTCCTGCCTGCACTGTTGCCATGCAATGCCTACTACTAAGTGTATACCTGATGCTGACCAAACAAAGCCTCCCTGATGCATATTTTGCTCCAGGAGGCTGAGTTTGATCAGAATTCAGTACAGTGGTACCTCTGGTTACGTACTTAATTCATTCCGGAGGTCTGTTCTTAACCTGAAACTGTTCTTAACCTGAAGCACGACTTTAGCTAATGGGGCCTCCCGCTGCTGCTGCGCCAGCACCGCACAATTTCTGTTCTCATCCTGAAGCAAAGTTCTTAACACGAGGTACTATTTCTGGGTTAGCAGAGTCTGTAACCTGAAGCATATGTAACCTGAAGCATATGTAACCCGAGGTACCACTGTATACACTTTCAGAATTAATGCTAAATACATCACTTCTGGTAAATGAGCCACCATAGCTGCTAGAGGGTCATGGAAATTTGAATCCCGGGCTTTTTAGACTCATCTATCCATGTACTATCTGAAACTGAAGGGGCAAATTGGTTGCCAGATGTGATTCCCCTCCCAGCTCTTCTACCCCACTAGATAGGCGATAGGTTTGCCATGCAAGGAAGAGAAAAGCTAAAAGACTAACTGATTGGCGCAAAGGGTAGGGCTCTGCCAGTGCTTCTAGGAACATAAGAAACTGCCTTATCACCATTCAGACATTGATCAGGCTAGCTCAGTATTGTTTACACTGATTGGCAGCAACTCTCTGGCATCTCAGGCAGGAATCATTTGCAGCCTTACCTGGAGATGCTGGGGGCTGAACCAGAGACCTTCAGCATGCAAGGCAGATGCTGTGACACTTACCCACGACCTTTCCATCCTCATTTTCTCACTAGGGAGGAATGGTTTGAGGGCCCTTTTCCTGTGACCCAAGTGAGTCTGTGGGATGCGGGTGGCGCTGTGGGTTAAACCACAGAGCCTAGAGCTTGCTGATCAGAAGGTTGGCGGTTTGAATCCCCATGACGTGCGCTGCTCTGGTTCTCCAGAAGTGGCTTAGTCATGCTGGCCACATGACCCGGAAGCTGTACGCCAGCTCCCTCGGCCAATAAAGCGAGATGAGCACCGCAACCCCTGAGTCGGCCACGACTGGACCTAATGGTCAGGGGTCCCTTTACCTTTACCTTTAAGTGAGTCTGGGTGGGCAAGCCCTTTGCTCAGTTTACCTTAGTTGCCAACCGGTGCCATTATTGTAGATCAAGACCTGATGAAAGAGCTTACTATAGACATTTCTGTTGGCAGGAAGTTTCCATGCCATTACAAAGTCATACGATTCTTAAAAGTGAAAAAAAGGAGAAGTTTTCCATAAAAAATTGGCAAAGTGCCTTTCTAGGAGCAAAGTGCATGGAGCTGATGAAATCAATGTAGATCTCCATTTACATGTAACACTCTTTAATAAGGAATCAGTAGGGATAAAATAAACCAGATGGTCCAAGTATAAAATTAGAAATATCAAGGAGATAGATATTATGAAATATAAAAGGCAAGTGTACGTACATTGACTCCACTTTTAGGATAATCTCTCTTTCTCTCTTTGAGTTGTACAGACAAGAACCGCCGCCATTAAGGCTGGAGATTGGTTTTGAAATGGTGATGGATGACTCCATTTATACTGTCAATTTTATCAGTATTTCAGTCACCAGAAAGAAATATGTTGATTTCTATAGTTAGATGTTATATGCTCAACAGGATGGAATGCATGGTTGATGTAAGGAAGAAAAATATCGGGTGAAACGTCTGTAACCAAAATAATCAGAAATGGCTTTTTATCACTCCAGTGAAGTAGAAGATGACTTACATTCCTGTTTGAACTTCAGTCTCTGGCTGCAGTTTTTAAAATGGGTTTGCAAAAAAATGCCTGGGAAAAGGTTGTTGCACATGGACAAAAAGAAAGAAAGAAAATCCCACAATGAGCTATATACACTTGCAAGTTATCAAAGGTGAAACAAAAGAAACACAGAAGAGAATAAGTCACATGAACTACACATTCTGCAGCTAATAAAAATTCAAAATGAGCATAAAATGGCCAGGATGATGATTTTACTGAAGCACCAAAAGATCTTTATGCTTAAGATAATATATGGAAATTCTCTGCAATTCTAGAAGGGTTTCAGGAGGCCCTAATGATGGTGATACCAATTGAATACAAGTTTAGTGTTAAGTACTAACACCATTAATGTGTTGCTTGTGGGAAAAAAGAGGCAGTTAGCTTCTCTTATTGTGTTTTGTCTTTGGCTTCTAAAGATCCTAGTGTGCCTAGCCAGCTTTTCATTTTAATACTTTTATTTCAGATGATAGGAGTCGGAGAAAAAGAAAGAAAACATTTGTGCCAAAGAAATTGTATCATGACACGAGCCTTCTGTTTGGAGTGCCTAGATAGTCCTAACAGTCTTTCAGAGCCTTTGCATTTGGGGAGTATTTACATCACACCCCTTCCATCGGTGTCCTGGTGCATTTTGGTTTAGACCACACAATTTAGAGACATGAGTTCATGGGGGAGGCAATGAACATGGCCGGGTCTTAGCTTTACCACAATCAGGCGAGCATGATGACTCATGAATGACTACTGACACTCACTAGCAATCATATAATGAATGCTCACCACTTCCCCAGTGGGCATCTGCGGCACACCCTCACTCTCTGCATCCTTCTCAACCAGTCAGACCAACATGGCTGACGGGGAAATCCCGGTGGCTGTCGTGACCATGGGGGCATTAGCTCCTGGCCAGGTTCAGATGGGGCGTTGGGTGGAATCCTAGTCTTCAAACTTGGGTGATGTGGTGCATCACCCAGTACTGATCCTTCAGTGTATTCAGGGCACCCTGTTAGAGGGGTCTTGGGGGAAGTCTTTGTCCAGAAGCCAAGTTGTGGGGCAGATGGCCCATGGAGCTTCCAGTGGTGGCTTTAGGATGGCCACCTCAGTAGATCAACATCTCGGAGAGGCCATAATCCTGGCATGACCCTTCAGCAGTTTCAGCCCTCAAGCAGGAGGCTGGAATGGATACCCAATGCCTGAGCCAAAGACCTCCCTACACATGTAATCAATAAATGGTGGCCATTTTCAATCCAGCTGGTTGTCTGCCTGAGTCTGTGTGGCGGTCACACAGGGTCGCCGGATGTTTCACCATCTACTGATCCCTGTGCCACCACTTTATTTCTCACTGCCACCACCCAGGCCCTGCCTGGTACAATACTGAGTCCAGTCAGGGTTAAATTGGAACATAAACTTCTGTTTATTTATTGCAGTTTAACAAGCGTGTGGTTTCATAAACGGTATCGGTCAATTACAGTCATGGGGTGCCTATCCAGACCTATAACTTCCGCTACCTGCTCTCACTCAATAAACCACCTCTCAGATATTTACTTGTCTTCCTAGCTCCTAACTGTTCTTGACTCAGCTTATTTCTCTACACCAACTCAACCTCCCCACAGACTCTATCCCAATTCACTCCCACTCCAACCAACCACCCAACTCCCAACGAACTCCTCCCTTCACCCCTCCCAGAGCTGGTTTTATAGTCCCTCTGACTCCACCCCCTGGGTTCTGATTGGGTAACCTGTTTAACTATTTCACCTCCAGCACTCTCATATATTAACGTCACAGTCTGTTCTGCCGCAGGTTATCTAGCTGCTTATGGGGGGCAGGATGACTCTGACTGGGCCTGCAACACTTTTGCCAGGCAGATTATGAAAGGCTAGGGGACTCGAATCAGTTAGGTAGGTAACAGAGGACCTCCAGAAAGAAATGTGATGGCTTCAGTGAGCATTGCAATTCTCATCAAATTTTCCCCATATATGCAAAGCCAACATGGTAGAGAGAGGACTTCTTTTTATTTACCCTTCAATACAAAAATGACCAGAGGAGTTTATGGTAAAGCCATAAAATTAAAAACAATACTTATTAGTATAATGCTATAAGAATAATCATGAGATTTTTGTGTGTGGAAGAGGTGTCAAACAAATATCTCCCCCTGCCCTGGTGTGTATTGTAGAGGCAGTGCAGTCCCACAAAGACTATCTCACATGCTTCACTGAACATCTGAGTCAGCTCTGGGTTGGGCTTTTCTTTTCTTTATTCTCTTGGCAATGTCATGACATTCTATGGGATTATTTTTATGGTTGAACAGGCAGTTTCTTAAATAACTGGGCTTTCCCTTACAGTGTACTGTAGTTCAGGAGAAAAAAAAAAATCAATTCCTAGGTTCCAGACTCTTTAGTGTAATCGCAGTGAACAGTGGTCCAATGTATCATTGTGAAATACTGTATTATTTTATTTTATTTTTCTTTATAGCTGAACCTGTTTGAATTATCTCACACTGGGGAGGCTTTGGAAAGGTTTGGAGTTGTAATACCTTTAATTATAATTTGTGAAGTGCCATTGCAGGAGTTACTCACAGAAAAGCAATCTTGCCCCTGCTATTCTTCCAATTCCAGTAAAGCTGATATTGATAAAATTAACCTTTTTATTATTTGCAATTCATTTATTTTCCATTCAATGGCTGAAGCAGATAAAGAACAATTACACCACAAATGCCTTGAAGATTTTTTTTTTTACTGTAACCACCCACTAAATATTAAATGACATGATGTATTTATAGTGAGTTATGTTTGCCTCAGAGTGTTTTCATAGCCATTAGTTTTTATATCTGTGTGGGAATATGTGTGCTAATAATATAAAACGTTTATAATTTGGTTTATGGATATTTTACAAACCATAAAATTTCTCGCCTTATGAATTTGTGTCCTAAAACAGCTCATTTAATATGTGGGGTTAGCTGGGCATTGCTTGTGTTTTGGGTGCCACAAAAATGAACAGGGTTCAAACTTAATTACCCCTCATGAAATTTCAGAGGTAAATTCTTAGATGAATCCTAAGCATATCAAGTGCTCACTGGAAGGACAGATCCTGAAACTGAGACTCCAATACTTTGGCCACCTCATGAGAAGAGAAGACTCCCTGGAAAAGACCCTGATGTTGGGAAAGATGGAGGGCACAAGGAGAAGGGGATGACAGAAGACGAGATGGTTGGACAGTGTTCTCAAAGCTACCAGCATGAGTTTGACCAAACTGCGGGAGGCAGTGGAAGACAGGAGTGCCTGGCGTGCTCTGGTCCATGGGGTCACGAAGAGTCGGACACGACTAAATGACTAAACAACAACAACAAGCATATCAAATTATATCTTGCAGTTCTGGGTAGAGGGGGAGTTATCATTATGGCAATTCTCTCCTTCCTCTCCTCCTCCTCCTCCTCCTCCATCTAACTAAACCTTCATCTAACAAACGCCATCTAACTAACCCTAACAATCATAAAAGGCATATCATCCCTGTATTTCCTGTTGGTGGGTGGTGGGGAGGGAGGTAGTCACATAAATTTATTATGGTTTGCCTGAAGTCATGCCACAGGCCTGTAGATGGTATAAGATGTTGTTCACAAAGGCCTGTAGATGAGCTGATAATAAAAATGGGCAGTTGAGGACAGTCATTTGGTGCAGGGAGTGAGAAATGTCCCTATTTTCATCTGAGGAATGTTGGAAGGTATGTGATTTCAGTAGTGTGTCTTGTTAGAAGGAGATTTATGAAGCCCCATTCTCATCTCACCCTCCCCTAAACTGAGAGACTTTTTAGATCGAAAGCAGTTTGATACAGTAGAAGGAACTATAGTTTGAGGGAGATATAGTTTGGCATATGCACTCAGATTTCTTGGATCCTTGTCAAAATGCTATTATCTCATCAGATAGGTACACACAGCCAAACTGTGGCTGAACTTCATATAAAGTGGTAAGTCTTCGATGATACTAAATATATATTTTCCTGTGAATCTATAACTGAGCTGCAAAAATATAATGGCATGAATTCTTTGGCAAAGCAAAACAGGTAGATCTAAAAATAGCACCTGGACAGTTGTGACACCCACCATTGCCTGGAGAAATAAACTATAGGATCAAACCCAGGCAAGTCTTTAAGAGCAATCACATTCACACAGCTACCCCAGACCTCCTTTTGAAATTGCCCAACCTGGCTTTCTAGTTCCAAATATTGACAATTTACTACTCCCAATTGCATTCTACTTTTGCCTTCGCTAAAATGGTTAAAACTTATTTTTAAAATAAGTACATTTCCATCCATTTAATGAGAGGATTTTGAGAGAGAAAAACTAATCAGAAGCCACCTGGCATATGATTGGACTACTGTAATGCACTCTACATGGGGCTACCTTTGAAGGTGACCCAGAAACTACAACTAATATAACCGGTGTTATATGGTCTCAGCAGCCACTCCCAGTCACCAGTTATTGGGAGTGGCCGCCAAAACCATATAACACTGGTCCCGAAAGACCTACATTGGCTCCCAGTACGTTTCCGAGCACAATTCAAAGTGTTGGTGCTGACCTTTAAACCCCAAAACAGCCTTGGCCCAGTATACCTGAAGGAGAGTCTCCACCCCCATCATTCAGCCTGGACCCTGAGGTCCAGCTCCAAAGGCTTTCTGGCAGTTCCCTGAGAGAAGTGAGGTTACAGGGAACCAGGCAGAGGGCCTTCTTGGTAGTGGCGCCCATCCTGTGGAACGCCCTCCCATCAGATGTCAAGGAAATAAACAACTATCTGACTTTTAGAAGACATCTGTTTAGGGACGTTTTTAATGTTTGATGCTTTATCGCATTTTTAATATTCTGTTGGGAGCCAATGATGATGATGATGATGATGATGATACAGTAGATGCCAGTGTTGACCTTGGACTAGAGTTCAAATCTTCTGTTTCCCATGAAACTCACAGAGTGACTCGAAGTTGCCACTTTCTCCCCAACTCCTTGGAGCAGATTTTGGTGGGTGTGTAGGGGGAAGAGTGGAAGTTTGGTTGTGCAAGAAATGGTTCTGCTCATGCAATGGCTTCATTGGATATAGCCCAATACAGTGGTGCCCCGCAAGACGAATGCCTCGCAAGACGGAAAACCCGCTAGACGAAAGGGTTTTCCGTTTCTGAGCTGCTTCGCAAGACGATTTTCCCTATGGGCTTGCTTCGCAAGACGAAACGTCTTGTTAGTCTTGTGATTTTTTTCCCGCTTTCCCCCCCTTTTTCTAAGCCGCTAATAGCCTTTTAGCAGCTAAGCCGCTAAGCCTTTAATAGCCGCTAAGCCGCTAAACCGCTAATAGCGCTAATCCGCTAAGCCGCTAATAGGGTTGCTTCGCAAGACGAAAAAACCACTAGACAAAGAGAATCGCGGAACGGATTCTTTTCGTCTTGCGAGACACCACTGTACTTCATTCATTGACTGAAGCCCTGTAAAGTATGCACAAAGACCTTGATAAATTAGCAAAGGCAAGGAAGAGGCTGGCTCATTGTGGCTCCCACATCATGGAACTCTTTTTGCTGGCATGTAAATGCATTTTTATTCCAACGGGCATTTGCCCAAAGCTATAAAATGGCAGCTGTGTCAGACGGCTGGCAGATAACATCAACTTGCTGTCTTGCTACTCTCTGCGGCTTCTACTTTGTGTTTCTTTCCTGTTATTTTGCAGGGGTTTTTTAAATGTTTTTGCTCAGGGGACTCTTTTGCTCCTCTTAAGCTGTATTAGCACTTTTTAAAATATATTACAAGATATACATATATTTTTATTGGATTCGTAGGAATGTGTCTGTTACTGCACACCGTAATATTAAAGTAGGTACAGATATGTATTCATGAGGAAAGCCGTTTCAAAGAAGGTTTTTAGAATGGCAAATCACATAGGCTTTGAATGGCTTCCACTCTCAGATTCCTTGTTTTGCTACAAAGCACTGTCAGTTTAAAGGTAAAAGCAGAGAGTGAAGCACTTCAGAAGATTATGCCTGCACATTCTACCCCCAAATGAGGAAATGTATTATGTGCATCACACTATAAAGCAAATAATGTGATCTTTGCCATATATCCTCAGAGTTCACTATAGCCATGCAAGAAGGAAGCTCAGACACATGAAGCATAACATCCAGTTTTAGGATTTCATTTTTTAGGGCTTACAGTTGCTGCACATATTCCTACAGCTGCTGCTGAATCTTGTCCAAAGAGAATTTCTGAGGGAAAGTGAAAAGATATAGTGCAATTTCCTGGGAGAGTAGTGTGGGGATATTACACTCCTGATCTGTGCCAGCGACATCAGCCAATTTGCATATCCATTGTCTGCCTGCTAAAAGCAAAAACCCGGAAAGAATTGAAGCAAAACCACAACGATATCTATACAGTGCCATCTATATGCATCTCCAGCCAACCCACAACTGTGCTCTGAGGTAACATGAAGTACTTACGATACATGATATCGAGCAACAGAATAATTTTGCCACAATAAGGAAATTCTGTCCATTGTACGATTACCGTATTTTCCACCTAGTCATTTTGATACGTTGGCACCCTGTTTGGAAAATTTAACAGTTCCAAAATACAGGCGCGCTTTCCCTTTTGCAAGATTAAATATACTGCCTTCAGCTGTAGTTGAGGGTCGATTTCAAAAATTTCTGCTGGAAAAATGCTTATTTTTGTGTGGAGAGGGCAGTATTGAATCAGTAGCTTACGTGCTGCTAGCTTGCACTCTTTATAAAGGTTTGAGGAGTGGGATTATTACCCCTGTACCTGGTCGCTCAATCATTGCTACTGTGTCTTTTCTTGTAGCAGATCAAGATAACCAGCTGACAGCAAAAACTGCAAAAAAATTAGCAGGGGCAATTAGAATAAGATCTATTATTTGATTATTGATGTAAACCTCTAGAATAAATTTTTTATAGTTATGTTTTCCCCTCTGCCTTGAGTGCATGGTATTTTATTTTATTTTATTGTTATGGTTAGTCACTGATGCAAATAAAGATTCTCCTCATTCTGATTCTACTTATGAGAGACATTTTAAGTTCTCTGAGCTGGTAGCCGAGTTAGGTGTCAAAGCCACTGTGAAAGTCAAGTTCTCAACTTGACATGCACGGCAAGGAAGGGTGACCTTTAAAGCAGTTTCCCTGAGCAGGAGAGAACATTGCAGTAACCTTGTACTACTTTGCGTGCAAAGCAATTCACAGGCTAACAATTAGTTCTCTGAAACTCCAGTGCTGCAAATTTACAACATCAATGCTTGCCACTACCAATCAAGAAAAGGCTTCTTTCCAGTCCAGCTCCATTACCGTTACCTGTTGGTTGACAATATTCTTTTGAAAGCTAAATTCCAAAATGTGGTGTGCATAATTTCTTAAATAGCCGCCTCAAGAAATGAAATATGGTGTGCATATCTCTTCTCTCTCTCTCTCTCTCTCTCTCTCTCTCTCTCTCTCTCTCTCTCTCTGTGGTGGGGATTATCTGATGGGACAGGGGGACCATGTATGCCACCTTGAAGGAAAGGTGAGATATAAATAAAATAAATGGTTAAAATAAATTATTATTATACACAAAACCACTAAAAATAGAAACCACCTCTGTAATAAGATAGCAGCCCTTCAAATAATATAAAGTCATTTTAGCTAGGAATTTGTGGAACGCAACTCTGAGAAATTGATGTTTCCCTCAAAATCCCCAAGATGTTTATCTCAAGCAAGAACCTCAAAAATGCTTCACAGTTTCACATTAGGTGAAGTATAGTCAGCGGCGTAGCGTGGGTTGTCAGCACCCGGGGCAAGGCAAGTAATTTGCGCCCCCTAACCCCTAACCTGCCGCTGCTGCCAGCTTCTTCTTGCTGCTGCCTGGGCTGGGGTATTTACGGTAAGGTAGCCACAGCGGCGGCGGGTCCGTGTAAGGTGATCTGAGGCGAGTTGCCGCTGGCGCTGCCGCCCAAACGACACCGCTTGCCCGGAGGAGGAGGAGGGCAGAGAGGCGAAAATGAAACATGGCCCAGCAGCTGCAGCAGTGGCGGGGCTGTGAGGAGGGGCTGCCTGGCGCGCCCTCCGCGGCCCTGACGCACGGGGACCGCGGCGAGCGCTGAGAGCAGCTGCCAGCTCGTCAGTTCCGCGAGACATGGGGCTCTGCTACAGCCTGCGCCCGAGGCTCTTCGGCGACTCCGGAGGCGGCGAGCGCGCCCCCCCAGATGTTGCGCCCGGTGCGGCTGGGCCCCCCCTGCACCCCCCACGCTACGCCACTGAGTAAAGTGGGGAATCTAAATAGTGGGAACACAAAAACAAGCCAGTCTGACTGGAACTAACTAGCACCTTCAAACTTTTCAGAGTTGCCAGAAAATGAAAACCTGCCAGTCATTGATACTATCTGGGGCCATAGGAGGATTTCTCCCCTCACATGATTTCATTTCTTGCCTGCTCTTTTATACCACTGCCTTGGGATACCGTAGTATTTTTAATTTATATTTTAAGCAGAATAAGTTATAATAATAAGATATCATTTGCATTGGAAACTTTTGGAATCTTACCAAAACACCTTTTCATAAAACATTTCTATTTAGATTGCTCGATATCAGTTATATAATGATAGCATCTGAGCCCCAGCCCACAAAATACTTTGAATTTCAGCTCAATTCTGGGTTGGGGAAGACTGCGCCACTTGGCATTATTTTTAATTAAATTTTTTAAATGTTGACTTAGGCCAAGGAAATAGGTGTTTCAGTTAACAGGATCTTGCAGATCTATCTGATAAGTTTGCCCATGTTTCACCTTTCCAATTTAATCAGAGGTTTTCTTCAGCTTCTCAGGTGCAGGATGTGCAATAATGAAAACAGTGACAGAGTATTAAAAGGACGAAACCAAATACTCTCCCCCAACCTACAGACTCACTCAAAGCAACTTCAAGTGTTAAATTGAATTTCATCATAAAATAAGCCTTTGTTGAGTTATTATAATAGGCTTAGGCAATGATATTTACCAACTATGGGCATAATTGCCTTTTGCTCTCCATTTTATTAGATGGAAAATATTAATGCAGGAGGGAAAAAATCCTCACTGGTACAAGTTCAAGCGCTTTTTTGTGTGCATGTATGGAGGCGATAAAAAATTCATGGGGGAGAAATGCCAGAATCCTGTGTGACTGTTCATAAATCCATGAAGAGGATGCTAAATAGAATGTTATTTGGGTGTGGAGCCAAAATGAAGCCTATTGCCTTTTTGACCTACAACAGATTGCGCTGTTCTTTCTTTGAACATCTGGGCTCCCCAGGGAAGTGAGTGCTTGCTTTACGAGAACAATGAGGCACAATAACCACAGGTATCCCATAAAACCCACCCAAGGTTCTCTTCGCTTTTTAATCAAGTGGCGGACATGATTTAGATTTTAATAGAATGCCATGCCGAAGACCTTCTGAGATTGCATACGTCTTTCTGCTATCAGCATCCCCGGCTCCCCCCACCACAACACGGCAAGCTCCATCCCAGTTACACCAACACTGAAATCTTATTTGATAGAGAGGGCTGGTATTTTAACAGTTACCAGTTTCTGATATGTGAGAAGGAAGCAGTTGCCTTGCTCTGACAGAAGTGAAACTCAAAATACTACAGAATGAGCATTCTGGATCCAGAGACCTTTAAAATACTTTCACCTTTGCACAGGCTATTATTTTGCAAAGACTAGTGATGCTATTGGGCTCATGTTAGTGTTTGCATCACATCTTTTGAATCCAAGACCAAAAGAAAAAAGAATTAGCTGTGCATAAGTTCCACTGATTTCAATGGAAGGCAAGCACCTCTACCTTTCCCTAACACCTCATGTCTAAATAGATGATATTGCAAGCTGAAGTTGGCAAAATAGTTATCTGAAGGTCAAACATAACCATCTGATATTTGCAAAACTGGAACAGTGGTGAGAGGTGGGGGAAATTCAGCCCAATGACCTGTCAGTCACCCATTGCAAGCATCCGGCTGCCGTTTCCAAATCAGAGTCCCACTATTTTATTGTTGTGTTGGTTACTTATTAAATTTCTATACTGTCTTTCATTCTAGGATCACACGGCAGTTGACAATATCAAAACACGAAAATACATAACACAGTAACAAACGAAAACAATAACCCCTCCCCTCACAGTTTAAATGTTTCATTAGCCGAAGGCTTGGGAGAAAAGGAATGTTTTTGCCTAGTGCTAAAAAAATTTTTACCACAGAAACTGCCTGCTCTCATGTTGCTGCCCTCCAGACCTTTCATGGAGGGGGCATGCAAAGAAGGTCCTCAGACGATGATCGCAAGGTTTGTGCCAATTCATCATGGCCATAGCTGGTGAACCAACCTAAGCTGGACATAAGCACTCCTAGCTTCAGAGGCCATTTGGGATTCCGGTGTCAGATTGGAACACAGGAGTGCTCCCAGAATAGGAGCCTGTTCCTTCAGAAAATGTGTGTCCCCTCTCTAACGCTTGGAAACAAGAACCATCCACTCAGAGCACCTCCATTTTATTAGGATTCCTTTTCCGTTTATCAGCACCGATGCAGTCCACCACTGCTTTTAGGTACTGGTCCAACATCTTTACCACCTCTCTTAACTCAGATGGAATGGAGTGAGAGAATGGTGTGCAGCAGCGGAGCAAGCTGATCGGGCACCTGGGGCAGTGTGCGTGCCGTGTGCCCAGGGGAGGGGCCAGCTGTCCGTGGGGCGGGGCCAACCGGGGCAGGACACTCCACGGGGCCTCCATGGAGTCTGCCTGCCTCCTCCAACTCACCTGCCCTACAGCTAAGGGGGAGGCAGCAGGGCAGTGCGGAGCCTGCGGGCGCCCAAGCCGCTGTGTTACTCCCAGGAGAGCTGCGTGGCTCGGGCACACTGCAAGCCGCACAGTGGGTGCCACCCAGCATTTTGTCACCCTCTCAGTGGTGACACCCAGGGCGGCCCGCCCCCACCGCACCCCCCTTTGTCCGCCCCTGGCTGTGTGCCACTGGGATATTGATGATGCCTTGCTGCAAATTCCCAGCTTTTGCATTGCCTAGGAGAAAGGATAGACCCCTCTGGGATCCCACAGGTCAAAAGCTATGGGGCCAAGCAACAGTCTTTTCTGGTAGTGGCCCTGCAGATAGGAGCACAACTGTTATTTTATTTTTAAATATTGTGTGCACAGATGTGGTGGTGGTACAGCTCCTGATTGCTGCTTTGCAAAAAAATAAAAAACGCCACAAACTTCAGGAGCTGTAGCTTCCATTCTAATCAACACTTAAAATGTATGCCTAACTTGTGGAAGCTTTTCCAGGTCTGGTTTACTAATGATAGTATTTGACCTCCTCTGCCTAATTGTTGGTGGGATTTATTTCAGAACAGGCTAACCTGAAAAGGTTGAGCAGAGGGAATTGCAGATTTGCAAAGGCCAATCAAAAGGCTACAACAACAAGAATCACAGTGACAAACATATATACCATGATGTTCCAAGCAGGAAGGGATTTAAATCCATTTTGTGCTGTGTTCTCGAGTTAAGTTTCATTATTTGAATATTATCTGGGCATAGATCTGGAAATAGCAAGTTAGGAACTCTTAGAATGAATGCAAAACAGTGTTTACTACAGTAGCCCTCCCAAGGTTCAGTTCTTTGTTTTTCTTTTACATTTCAGCAATTTCTCATTCATGACTCATTACCAATAATATATTCAGAAATGTCAACAGACATTTGCAGTAAATTGGTGAGTTATGCATTGGGATATATGGAGAAAATGTTTTGTGCAACTTTTTGGAATCATCATATGAATATATTGACCCCAGTAGTATAAATTAAAATGGCCAGAACAGATAACCGATGGGATTCATTAAAGCATAAGAAATACCCACTACAAACATGCTTTCCCCATATTGTTTTGCTTTTCATTTTTCTTCTTGACTGTTTCCATTCTTCCTTTTTCAGTTTGGACCTACTTTCCCCAAATCTTACCCATAGTTTGTATCTTTTTGCTGCATCATTATGTTCCTTTAATTCTTTTTTCTTTCCAAGCTGTCTCCTTCCCTCATCTTCTGCCAAGAGTATTTTCTTCTCCCATTCAAATACGCATTCACATACTGTTAAATGAAATTTCACATAAGATTACCTGCCCATTTTATGTTGCACGATTTGAATTTCTCTTTGGTTATGTCATGAATATTTTGAGATGTTAGAATTTGAGTTAGATGTTTCTTTTCTTTCTCCTCTTAGTTATTTTCATTCTTAATTAGAACAATGGACAGTTTGTAAAATCAGATAGACAATGATTAGTCCTTCTTACCAGAGCCATTGATGGAATATAGCCTTTAAAATCCCATTGATTCAAATGGAAAAGTTAAGGATGGACTCAAATCCAACACCATGATAGCAGCAAGAGACATTCCCCAATTCACAAAAGTCACCTCCTCCTGTGTAAAGTCAGCACCTACAGCACAAGAAAGAAACCATCAGCAATGAGGTCAGTTTCCTTCAATTGCCATCATAGGAATCAGTGTAGTCTCAGATGCTACAGATTAACCTAAGAGAAGGTTGGATAACTTGTAGCTCTCCAGATGTTGCTGGAATCCAACTCAGACCAGCCCTAGCCAGTGCAGCTGATGGTCAGGGATGATAAATTGAACAACGATTTAGAGGCTCTCCTTCACATAAGGCATTTTATATTAACAGCTCAGGGCAATTCATGGTGGACCATCACAATACAACTTGGATCTTTATCACCACCACCTTTTCTTTTCTCTTCCTCCACACTCATTTTTCTAAGACTGGGAGACAGGGTGATATAAAGCAAAAGTGGTCCTTCAAATATTTGTGGAGCTATGACTCCCACCATTCCTGATCATTGCCCATGCTGGCTGGGACTGCTGGGAATTGGAGCCCAACAATATCTGGAGCCTGGGGGGGGGTACAGGTTAGCCACACTTTTCACAAAGGCTAGAGCCTGGATAGCTCAGTTGGTTAGAGTGTGGTGCTGGTAATGCCAAGGTTGCGGGTTTGATCCCCATATGGGGCAGCTGCGTATTCCTGCATTGCAGGGGGTTGGACCTGATGATCCCCAAGATCCTTTCCAACAGTTCTATGATTCTGTGGAACTGGATTCTGTGGAAGTGGAGAGAGACAGGTTCAAACCCCAGCTCAGGCATGAAGCTCACTGGATGACTTTTGCCTAGTCACTGACTCTGACTCTGTGGTAACCGATACCGCAGGGCTGTTGCAAGGTTAAACTAGAACACCACCCTAAGGTCCTTGAAGGAAGGACAGCATACAAATGTAATAAGTGCCTCAGCTTGCCCAGATTTTGTTAAGGGTAGGCACAAAGAAGGAAGAGGAAAATATCTTTTCATATGCATATACAGCACAGCAGCTACACAGAGCCTTGTCAAGCTCTTCATGCACAGCTACATATGCATCAAAAAGACCTGTCGATGACTGAAGTGAGAACAATGTTTATTGCATTAGCCAGTTGTTGTTGTTTTAAATCCACACATAACTTTCGAAGCTACCCTTATTACTGTGTCCCGTTCCAGCTGTGCTGTGTTGCTAGTACAAAGCAATCTCTGACTTCTTTGTATGTCCCACGGCTAAAGAATTTGCACTGATTTGTAAGCTGAAAGAGGACTCTTTGCAATTCCTTATTGTCATGAGGGGTTCGCCAAGGGTATGGGCATTTTTCTTCACAAATGCGAGTGGAAGCCATCAAAGAGATCTCTCAATAATCAAAAACCAAAAACTAACTTCCTTCCTTCCTTCCTTCCTTCCTTCCTTCCTTCCTTCCTTCCTTCCTTCCTTCCTCCCCCCCCCCTCTCTCTCTCATGCCACAAGACAAAATGGCTGATTTCCAAGCCCCCTCCCCCTCCCTGTTCAGTAAGTGTCTTTCATGGAGCACGAGGATGCCCAAGTCTAGCCTGTCTCTCACAGGGGACCAGAGGAATTAAAATGTTCAGGGCTGCCTTTGTCCTCCCACTCCCACCTCCCCTTTGGGTTTTGTTTCAGCTTGCATGCACTTGGTGCTCCAGGAGAATGAAACCAACAAAAGGAGCACGTAGCAAGATGTGCTATATGCTGTCAAAACAGCGCTGGAGATGAGAAAGTAGTCTCACGGTGCACTTCTTTGTTAAGGATTAAAAACAATACCCCCGTTTCCTAAAAGCTAAGTTACTTTCTGTCTCTTCTGAAGCAGCCTTTGTATCTCCTGTGCTGGGAAAGCTTCAGGAAGAACTTGCTTTTGGATGGTGGACAGTCTGCCAGAAGATCCTGAAAACGTACTCTCCTTGTGCCAAAGCATGGATAGAAAACCAGTGGCCCTCCAAACATTGTTGGACTCCAATTCACATTATTGCAGAACACTGGCGATGTTAGCTAAGCCCAATGGGAGTTGGAGTCCAGCAACACCTGGAGAACCACAAGTTGTTCATCACTGCGCAGAAAGCTGGGCACTTAACTCTAAGATGTGAAAAAACCCACAAAATATATGGGATGTGGGGTGTATGGGGTGTAGCACTTCTGGTGGGGGACACATCATACTCCTTCTGGGGGGGGGTTCCACCTTTGTCCCCACCCTGCACTCAGCTCCCTCCTGTAATAATAATAATAATAATAATAATAATAATAATAATAATAATAATTTATTTATACCCCGCTCATCTGGCTGAGTTTCCCCAGCCACTCTGGGCGGCTCCCAATCGAGTATTAAAAAAAATACAGCATTAAATGTTAAAAACTTCCCTGAACAGGGCTGCCTTCAGATGTCATTTAAAGATAGGATAGCTACTTATTTCCTTCACATCTGAAGGGAGGGTGTTCCACAGGGTGGGTGCCACTACCGAGAAGGCCCTCTGTCTGGTTCCCTGTAACCTCACTTCTTGCAATGAGGGAACTGCCAGATCCTAGAAGCTATCAAATCTGGGCTGGAGTCCCTAGGATGGTGCCTTGTATTCCTCATTCCAGCAACTCTTGCAGCCTAGCTGCTGCCCAATATATTGCTCTGCTTTCCTTTGAACCACATCAGCAAGGCCAAGAGGGTGGTCTTGCCATCTGGGCAGTCCAGGACTTCCATACACAGTGCCCAGGATTGTGCCCCGGGGAGGTTACTTGAACAAAGACATTGTTTTGCTTGAACTGTTTATAATAATAATCTCCAGCCAATGGTCCAAGTGTGATCCTCTGTCCTCTTCCCTAGCTCACACTCCCTCTTCCTGGCTTGTGCCCCTCACTGGCCTAGCTCTGCACCCTCCTCAACTGCTTTTGCATGACGATGATGTGAATTCTCACTATAAAGATTTCTCCTTCTTGCCTGGTTGGAGACAGGTGTGTGGGGTCCTCTGGCTTTTGCATGGCCCAGATCAGAGGCAGATTTAGGAGAGCACGTCTGGTTCACATACACTGGGTGCCAAGCTGAGAGGGCACCACAGAGGACACCAAAACAATGAACAATGGAAGGCAAGAGGTGGGGGGCACAGAATTGTGGCATCACACACCAAAGTACGTCACAGCTCAGATGTTGCCTACTGTACAAAATTAAGACTCAGACCTGTCATTCACATCCCTTTTGTCTTTGACTCCACCCATGCGGCCCCCTGAAAGTTGTCCATGAAGGAATGCGACCTTTGGGCTGAAAAAGCTTCCCCAGCCTCTGATTTAGGCATATAATTAATCAAGTGGAAATGTTTTCATTTGTTGACAACCCTTAAATTTAGCAATATCGATAACCTCATCTTGGACTTTAGAACACCTATTCACAAATGTTTTCTAACACCTCTATTAAAATTAAAATTTTATAATTAGTTTTTATTAAATATTTTCTTGCGTCACAAACAAATAAACAAACAAAAAATACACATAGTGCCTTCACTTTCAATTCACAGAGTCTTTTTCACAATTCCTTTACATGCAGTATGAGACACTGTTGCCATGTGCATTGTGTTGTTGAGGGGGAAAAGAGAGGGGAGAGAGAGTTGGGGCATACTGATCTTTCATTCTATCGAGTAATGTTTGTGCAGGAGTTTTGTGTTAGCATCATGTGAGGAGGTCCTTTATTTATATATTTCTTTATTCTTGTTGGCATTGCAAAAGATCGGAGGGTCCAGAACTTAGTTGGTTGCGTTCGGTTGGCTGCAGTGTGGTTTGTTTGTATGTGTGAAGGGTAAGGAGTTGTGGGTTCAGATTAGCCATGTTGATTTGTATTCTGTTGAGGGGATAGGTCATTGTCTTGTTGTGCTGTATATGTGAAAAAGAGGAGCCACACTGGTGTGAAGGCCTCCTTTGCTTGTCCCTGTGCTAGTTTGAATTTGTTGGTTAACTTTTCTAATAGGGCGCTTTCCCATTGCATATAAGCCTCAAGGGTTATAAGAGCAGAGGCACAGGCAGCTCTGAGTGGGTGAGGGGGAAATTGGGATTTTTTTAGCCCTGTGGTTAATTCTTGACTGTTGGCAGTAAACAACTCCAATCGGAGGGCAATTAAGAGACAATCATTCTAAGTAAGCCTCCTGGGTGAAAAGAAAGCTATGTTGCCAGGGATCTGCTTAAAAAACCAAATATGAAGAGACTGCGGCTCAGCCGCATGAATAAATTCTCCATAACCAAACATAACGTTCTGCTTTACCTGCATGTGATTTCATAAGTATGTATCATTAAATTTGAAAGTAACCTATTAGAGGTTTTTTTTATTGCTATTCTCAGATAAACCGCTGAATCTAATATAAACCCTAAACAGTTTTCACTTATGTTTTAATATGGCAATTGTATTTCTTTCTCCCTAGATCTTTCCATGGTATTTTTCTTTTATTAAAGTTTTTCTTTTTTTTAAAGCAACCCCAAAAGAGATTTTGTAAAACAGACGCTGAACTGGTTTAGATATGGTAATAGTCTATTTTAATACTTTTCATCTTATGTGTAGTCAGAAATACTAAAAGTCAAACACTTCTAAGCGGACTTTTTTCCACTTCCCCAAAGATTCTTTAAAACTGTTTTGTGGATTCCTGGGCAGCATAATGCCAAGCCTTTTTCAGAGCATAGCCTGAGGCAGCAAATGCTCTGAGTCCTCAAACATTATCCTTCAAAATTTTCAGAACTATCCAAATGCTTTGTTTAGCCGTGGAGTGGATTCTCACACCGAGGTTCAAACAGCTGTGCAGTCATAGTCATTAACAACACATCAGCCTTTTTAAATAATACATTATACAGCAGGCAACACACACTGTGCTGATCATATTGTGGTGTTAAATCAGGAAGGGTCTTCTGTCATCATTGACTACCAAGGATCAGATCTTCATCTGATTCTACCTTTGCCAGCATTAATGGGATGAAGATGTTTCACACCTCACTGAAGATGGACTCTGTTTTGACCTCCAGTGATGAGAAAAAGAAACCCGGCTGTTTCTCACTGTAATCTCTCCAAGACTCAGTTTCAGGTGGTGGGAGGAAGGAGGAGTAAATTCCTTGGTGGAGTATAAAGGCTTAGTCTCGGACAAGCCCAAGATATAGGCCAACTCACCTGGGAGAAACCCCATTGGATTCAATGCAGCTGACTTCTGAGTGGGCAAGGAAAGTTTTGCATTGTGAACAGGCAAAAAACAGTCTGTATTGAGAACTTTTGTTGCAGTTTCTTTCTTTTTATTAACTCTCACTAGCCACCCCCAGTCCTGGCGCTGCTTTGCATCCTCCTTGGATATCAGGGGCTGAATGGATGTGGGAGAGTGGTGGAAGCCGCCCATCCAAGAGCCCCCCAGGGAAGACACAGAAGAAGACGACTTAGATCCTGGTTCCTGGTGATGGGATACTGGCAGCCATCTCAGAGGAGGGGACAGCAGGACAGGGCGGTGAGGTTCCTAGTTTGGATGCAGGCTCCTACAGAGATGAGCCAGACCCTGCAGCTCTATCATGACAGCTTCTCTGCCAACATGTCTCTGGCCCCACTTACTCCTAGAATGCAAAAGATGTTGCATGTTAATGAGCAATGAGCCAGGCAGGCACAGAGATAGGCTCCTAGGGCTCACAGTAGCAGAAGATTATAGGGGCAGAGCCCTGACTCAAAAGGCTAGAGAGTGAAGGAGGGACTGCATACCAGTTTGGGCAACTTCTTCATGGAGGGAGCATTGGCCTTATGAACCTCCTTGTATTTTTCCCCTTCCCTTAATAAAGAAACTCATTGCACGTTAGCCTTGCACCTCCCTCTCAGACATGGACTCCCTGTCAGCTCCGTGACTTTGAGTGTTTGTGTCCACCTGAAACTGTGTCATCGAGCACTGATATTGCCTGTTACGTCCCTCACAAATGGTAGAGAGACAGCTTCATCTTCCTGAATTGCAAGAGTTTGCACTAGATGGTCCTTAGGGTCTCTTCCAGCTCTACATTTCTATGATTCTATAAAGGTTGCAATTACATGCTGTATCATTTTGCGCTGTCCATCCAGCAATCCACTTCATGATGCTCCCACAAACCATTTCGCTATACAGTGGTACCTCTAGTTACGAACTTAATTCATTCCGGAGGTCCGTTCTTAACCTGAAACTGTTCTTAACCTGAAGCACCACTTTAGCTAATGGGGCCTCCTGCTGCTGCTGCGCCGCTGGCACACGACTTCCGTTCTCATCCTGGGGCAAAGTTCTCAACTCGAGGTAACTCTTCCAGGTTAGCGGAGTTTGTAACCTGAAGTGTTTGTAACCTGAGGCGTTTGTAGCTCGAGGTACCACTGTATTGCAGATCTCTTCTCGTCATTTTGAACCCCCCGCAGTCCAGTTTGGGCTGTAAATGTGAAACGTATAGCGCCAGCCTCTTAACACTCTGCACCAAATTAGATTTTAGGGTTATTTGTTGTGTTCTATCGACAAGCCCCACAAAAAGTTCTGTGGAGAACATTTCACCCAAGGCCTGAGAGGCTGTTGCTTGGAAAGAAATGAAACAAAAAATGCAGAGACTAGATTGTGTCTAGCTGTCTGCCTCTTAAGCCACAACTCAGAGTTTTAGCCAATTCTGGCTAACACACTACCAGGCTAGATGAGACAACCGTAGCTCCATATATCCTGAAATGCTAACTGTGCTATTAAAAATAATATATGGTTTTTTTTCTACACTGTGTGTGGGTTTTTATTTCTCCCTCCCTGGTTTCTGGTTCAAAAACCCTCAGCATCACTTCATTTGTTGTCATGGTGCTCATGGTACTGAAAGAAAATTCCAATAGTTTTCGGAGTGCAGCTGAGGAAATGGAATGGGTAAACAGTCCTTTGGAGAACCTTTGTCAGGTTTCATGCTCATCACAAGGCAGCTGGTGCTTAAAATTAATTACAAATGGTTACCTAGGTAACACCAAATCATGCTTGAAAGTTTCAACATTGTTTATCCTGAAAAGTTTCAACATCAATTTCAATCACTCGAGTACAAAATAAAAATAAAATAAATCGGGGAAGTGAGGTTCAGTGGCAAACACAAATCAGAAGGACCCCTTGATATAATTAGATCTGTTAGCTTGACCTCTCTCTCTCTCTCTCTCCTGCTTCTGTGGCACGCTGGTGCTCTATTTTAATTATTTTATTTAAATTGAACTTTATATGTCTACCTTAAAAAGAGTATTCATCAAACCCATGCTGTTCAAATCACAGATCATTTGGCCACTGCAAAGTTCATATTGATTTCATAAAAGCACTGGGTAACAAAACTGGCTGGATGGGAGAGATGAACTGCGCAGATGTTATTTGTAAGCACACGAGTGTGACAGCTAATCACAACTGATCTCATTTGACCCACATCGCATGATTTGTGCATCAAGCTGTGCCAGACATGTCTTGTGCCACAGCAGTCATTTGTTGAGACTTGTAAAAAGAAACGAGTCAGATCTGACAAACATAATCTTTTAGGATGTGTTTTCTGTCTGTTCGCTGGAGTTCCCCCCTTCAACTGCGATGTGGAATACACGTGCGGTTGGCTTTTTACAGCATTGCTGCCTGACCAGGCATGGCAGCAGCCAATGCCCAGTCAGCCAGCAAGGCATTGCTCATCAGGGGAAGCTCTGATTGGCCTATTTGAAGCTAGCATCAAGGAAGTCCCACCCTATGATCTGGCCGCTGGTGATGGCGGCCAAGAGCGAGGGACCACAACCACCGCCCATGTGTGAAGGGGTGAGCAGCCACCCCCTGTCTAACTTTGGCACTCAGAGCCGCACTGGTATAGCACTGGATGAGGTGGAAAGGAACAAACACTTACTTCAAAGGGAAGAGACCAAAAAGTAAGTCAAATATAGGGGTGCTTGAAAAAATTGATCTCTGGGAATTTTTATATAGACTGAGGTGACTTCATCAAATGCACACATGTCCATTCATACATTCACCCCTTTCTTGCATTAAATATGTATTTTGACACAAAGTATGTTCTAAACACATATATTACCTCATACATATTTATCCTAAAATACTACCAGTATTTGTTATTTATTGTGGTATGTGGTATCAAGAACTTATAAAATGAGAAGTGTGAAATGTGAAGGACAGACGCATTCTGACCCATGTATTAGTCTGATGAAAATTAGGATAGGTTGCTTTTAAAGTGCAGACTGAATGAAATTCTCCTCCATCCTTAATTCCTGTCTCTACCTGCTCCTCTCCTAGTCTGTCAGCATCCTGCCCTTTGCTTCACTGCCCTTCTACCTGCAAACTCTTGTCCCATACTCATCCATCCCAATATAAACCTTGAAGCCCAGATCCTGGCCTGCAGTTGAGTTTACCATTGGATTTCCTTGCTTGTGGATCTTCCTTAGCACTCCATCTCACTTCAGTCCCAACCTTGCTGCAACTTGCATTTCAATTCCTCACATGCCCAGTGTTTGCCTTATCATAGGAATGCCCTATATCTGGCCTATATTTAAAGCAGCCAGGCATTTCTTTAGATGTTTTCAAGGAAAGGGTGGGTTGATACAGATAGACTGTCACCTCTACACTCTGCTTGTTTTATTATTTGAATCCACCTTATCGTAATGCAAATCTGTAATTGCTTCTTGTCCTATTTTCTGAGTCTATGGGAAAGCTCTCACTTATCTTCTTTAGGGAAAATATATGTAGGCCTTCATATGATTACTCCGTCTTCTATTATCCTCGCACCTACATAGCCTTTCTAATCTGGAGCATTTTTCTTGCTGCCAAATATCTTAGAGGCACCCCCGAATAATAATAATAATAATAATAATAATAATAATAATAATAATAATAATAATAATAATAGCAGCATAGATGGGTATTGCTGTTAGCAGTGGGGGTAGCTGGAAGGGTTTGGCAATGTCTGCTGCTATGCAGTGATTGGAGGGGAGAGGGAATTACTCTCCCTACTAGCAAATGATGCATGGCGGGGAGGCAAGCACTACTGTCAGCACTCTGTAGTTGGACTGTTTCTGATTGGCTAGCTCCTGCCTCACTGTGGACATATAGAGGGTTAATATCAAGCAAAGCAGCTAGCCAATCAACAACCACACATTTGCAGAATGTTGACTGAGATATCCTCTGTTCCCCTGGCTGCCTTCCGTAACTTCCACCCCAGGAAGTGAATCTCTGCTGTTTTTGTGGCAGGGAGGTTGGTGCAGTGCTAACACACAAGCGGAACCAACCCAGCATTCCTGTCTGTGTGTTTGCACTGCACAAATCCCCTGCCACTTTACCCCTTCCCCTCTCTCAATGACCCAGCTGCTAGGATTCTTGTGCAGGAGCTCCACCACACCTAGGTTCCGCTCCCCTCTTCCTTCTGTTGCAGATATTAAATGTTGCACAGATCGAAGTGACTGGCAGCATAAGAACTGACTCCTTTGGAAGTGAAACATTGTCCAGACCCATAGAAATATTATTTAAACTTTTACTGGCAAAACTTTCTTTAAAACAAATTTAAAACATCAAAAATATCCATACAATATCTTGTGATGTCTAGCACAGGCTCAGCCTGTTACAAAATATGAAATAATCCAAACAGACCTATAAGCAACGGTCTCTCTTTCTCCCCGGTCTGCTTTCCAGCTTCCAGGCTGTTTCCTCTCCCTTCAGGAGAGCCATTTACTTGCATTGTTCTCCCTGTGGCGTTTAGAGAGACAACTCCATTTGCATCTTCACTCCATTCAGCTTTGGGAGGCAAAAGACTCAAAAGAAACTCCATCCAAAATGGAGATTGCAACCCAACACCTCTCCCATGATCCCAGGTTTACAACCCTCACAGGTTAGCTACCAGAGAACAACAAACAGTGAGTTAGCCATTAACTCTGTAAGGAGCTCAGAGGCCTTTAGAAAAGCTTTTGTGGGGGGGACGACGACCCACATTTACCCATTTTTCCATTTTAAACCAGAATTAATACCAGTGCTATTTTTCTAGAAACAGAGGTGCCAGAACTCACCATGAACACCTCCATTGTTCTCTTATAATGGAAATGGTGCCCACCTGAGAGGTGCTGGAACTGACTTGAGGCCGGAAAAAAAGCCCTGATTAATATATATACATTTTTTATTTCTTTGTGGGTTAAACCATTCTACTTAACGCCTTCTGAAAAAAGAAGCATTACCTCAGCTGCATTCAGGGCCGGATTTAGGTTTGATGAGGTCCTAAGCTACTGAAGGTAATGAGGCCCTTTATATGTCCAGCTGTCCTTTGTCAACAACAAATTGTTGCTGTTTTTTGTGTTGAATATATGCTATATGGTAATTTATGGACCTAATAGGTATCTAAAGCCATTTGCACATAACAAAATATGTATTTTATCAAAGTAGTTGTTGAACTGAAATACAATTAAGAAGAAGTATATTAATAGTGAAATACAATTAAGAAGTATATTAAAAGTGAAATAATTATTAAGCTCTAACTGTATGTAGGTTTTATTTTATTTTATTTTTTATCTTATATTTTGGAAACGTACATCCAGGTTTTTTTCCTTTAAAAATTTTTGGGGGCTGTATTACAAGATGACTGTCTGCCTAGTACAAACTAAGGTAGGCATTAAGGGACAACACTGCTATGTCAGTTAATATCCGGGGATCATAGCAAGTAGTTCTATGGTAACGTGGGACTCCATTGGAATCACACAAATCCATTTGCATGGATCAGTTCCTTAGAATAAAGTTGCACCACACTCTTTCTATCTGTATGCAAAAAGCAGCTTCCTCTACGGCTTCCACCTGAAAAATAATAAGCGAAAGTAAACTATTTGGCAACAAGCAGGTTTTTTTTTGGGGGGGGGAGAAGGGAAAAAACACACAGATTACAATTCAAAGAACAAGAACAGCTTTATCTGCATTTTAAGCAGCTGCCTTCAGGTGCCTTATGTCATTTATGAATTGCCTTAACTATAGAAACACCCATGACAGCCACAGAATTCCATTACTCTTACAAAGTTAACTAACCAGGCTGCTTAAAATGTCGTTTCATAATCTAAAATGGAATAAAAAAAATTTCCGTTATGAGTATTTACACAATTTGATATGAAGGGGCTCTTCAATGGGAATGCGAGAAGTAATTACTCGCCATGCATTTATATTCAACTCCAAGCCATTAGTGGCCACTGCTTTTCTTTCTCCATAATGAAATTACTTGGAATATTTTCTCCCTTTTGGTTGTGTATGAGGGTGCCTTTTTTGGCATTATCTCCCTGGGCGGAAACACAATAGGAATCCATGCAGCCCATCAATTTTCTTTTGCTTGACTAATGTTTACAACTTCTTCCTTGTATATGTATATACAACTCCCTATTGTGAGAGCCATGTGGGCTAACTGTAGGAACTCTAGGTGCTGATGGAGCTATTGATCATACAAACATTAAAATTACATCTCCTGTGGAAAATACCAATAAATGAGTGGTACATTAATCAGGAAATCAATACGTTTGTCAATTAAAAAAAGCTAAGATTGACAATGTGAGGCAGTTAGCAGACCTAGTGACTGGTGGACCAAAAAGTAACTAACCTAGATGGTGAGCCATTTGTCTGACATCTCGCTGTGCTTGAAGTCTTCTGGAAAGCAGTAGAATGGAGAGAGAGAGAGAGAGAGAGAGAGAGAGAGAGAGAGAGAGAGAGAGACTGTGCAAAACAGGAAGCAAAAAAGGAGCAACTTTTACAAGTACAGAAACCACAAATGCAACCTCACTTGGATTGCTTCAGTAATCTTTATTTTTATCATGACAAAGAAAGGTATTTATGTTACCTAATACAGTGGTACCTCGGGTTACATATGCTTCAGGTTACATATGCTTCAGGTTACATATGCTTCAGGTTACAGACTCGGGTTACATATGCTTCAGGTTACATACGCTTCAGGTTACATATGCTTCAGGTTACAGACTCCACTAACCCATAAATAGTACCTCGGGTTAAGAACTTTGCTTCAAGATGAGAACAGAAATCGTGCAGCAGCGGCACAGCAGCAGCAGGAGGCCCCATTAGCTAAAATGGTGCTTCAGGTTAAGAACAGTTTCAGGTTAAGAACGGACCTCCAGAACGAATTAAGTACTTAACCCACGGTACCACTGTAAGTCTGCAAATGCAGCATGCTGTTAGGAAAATTGCTTATTTCCAGCTGTAGTACAAAGCAGAACAAGTAAGTTCTATGGTCCCCCAACCAAATGCAGTACAATTTGGATTTTGGTGCCATCCTGAGAAGGAATTGTGCTTCATCCTCAGTGATGAGGAGTTTTCAACTGTGCAATGCCTATCTGGAACTGAAACAGCCTACAGTGATCTCCGTAAATGTCTGTAGGGAGAGATTACAAGACATCTGTTCTGGGCTCGGGTGTAGCGAAGCCGTGGGTTGCAGGCCAAGACATGGTGAAGTTGCAGTAAACACAGGGCGACCACTCAGGATTTAAACCAGCCGCAACTTTATTGCTTGCAGATGTCAGCAGGTTTCAGCACAGGCATTGAATGTGTATCCTGAATCAACCAACCCATCTGCTGGTTGATTATTTGACAGCCTTTAACAAAGGTTAAGGATTGCCCCATGGTGTACATCAAATTGGAACGACTGTCCACCAAGGTCACCATTATGGCCCATCAGCCTCCGTCAGGGTGTCCGGACAGAAGCACCTCTCACTGGATCCCTTTAAAGGGATACCCTGATTCCTTGGATTGGGGAGTGGCAGCTGCTCCCAACCTGCCATCCTCTAGACTAAGGAACCAACCCCATGCCCCTCCCTGCAATCTTGTTGCCAAACTGGTCACATCTGCAACCAATCTCTAATGCTATTGCATATATCAAGTAACGAAACCTCATTACCTAGTGGAGAAAAATGCACCCCATGGGGTCTGTATAGGGCCCCGTTGTCAAATCTGATGCCAGGGTGCTGAACCAGTCAGTGCCTGAGTATCAACACCCAGGTGCTGCATTGCTTTCCTAATTTTCTTCCATGTGTATTTGACTCACGCAGGCTCTGCAACTCCCCTCCAGGTCTGCAGTTCCAACAGTACTGACCACAGTGTCTTTATTTCAGCAAGTGACACTTAAAAGTCCTCCCCCCTCCCTTTGGTACTATGGTGAATGTGGGAGGGGAAGAGAAACCCACACTCCCATCACTTGCCCCATTACCTGGATTCAAGAGCTTTGACTGCTTGCAAGGCCTCCACCCAGCGCCGCTGCTGCCATACTTCGACCACCTGGAAAACCCTACACACCAATGCCGCCACCACTCTTTAGACTTTCGCCAAATCTTCCTTCATCCTGACCATTTGGAGGGCTCTTTGTGATAACTTCATTCTAGAGAATCCAGTGTCAACTGAGATTTAAGGCTGGCTTTGAGTGAGGCTGAGACTCTTATAGCTTGGTGAATGTGAGCAGCCTCCGGGACCATATAACACCAGTCCTAAAGGATCTTCATTGGCTCCCAGTGCATTTCCAAGCACAATTTAAAGTGTTGTTCAAAGTTAAAGCCCTAAATGGCCTCAGCCCAATATATCATAGAATCATAGAATCATAGAATCATAGAATCATAGAGTTGGAAGAGACCACAAGGGCCATCGAGTCCAACCCCCTGCCAAGCAGGAAACACCATCAGAGCACTCCTGACATATGGTTGTCAAGCCTCTGCTTAAAGACCTCCAAAGAAGGAGACTCCACCACACTCCTTGGCAGCAAATTCCACTGTCGAACAGCTCTTACTGTCAGGAAGTTCTTCCTAATGTTTAGGTGGAATCTTCTTTCTTGTAGTTTGGATCCATTGCTCCGTGTCCGCTTCTCTGGAGCAGCAGAAAACATCCTTTCTCCCTCCTCTATGTGACATCCTTTTATATATTTGAACATGGCTATCACCTGGTCCCATCACCTCCTGGCAAATAGAAGGGGAAGAAATGGAGGCAGTGAGAGATTTTACTTTCTTGGGCTCCATGATCACTGCAGATGGTGACAGCAGCCACGAAATTAAAAGACGCCTGCTTCTTGGGAGAAGGGCAATGACAGGCCTAGACAGCATCTTGAGAAGTAGAGATGTCACCTTGCCAACAAAGGTCCGTATAGTTAAAGCCATGGTCTTCCCAGTAGTGATGTATGGAAGTGAGAGCTGGACCATAAAGAAGGCTGATCGCCGAAGAATTGATGCTTTTGAATTATGGTGCTGGAGAAGACTCTTGAGAGTCCCATGGACGGCAAGAAGATCAAATGCATCCATTCTTAAGGAAATCAGACCTGAGTGCTCACTGGAAGGACAGATCGTGAAGCTGAGGCTCCAGTACTTTGGCCACCTCATGAGAAGAGAAGACTCCCTGGAGAAGACACTGATGCTGGGAAAGATGGAGGGCACAAGGAGAAGGGGGCGACAGAGGACGAGATGGTTGGATAGTGTTTTCGAGGTTACCAGCATGAGTTTGACCAAACTGCGGGAGGTAGTGGAGGACAGAGGTGCCTGGCGTGCTCTGGTCCATGGGGTCACGAAGAGTCGGACACGACTAAACGACTAAACAACAACAACAATCATATCACCCCTTAACCTCCTCTTCTCCAGGCTAAACATGCCCAGCTCCCTTAGCCGTTCCTCATAAGGCATCGTTTCCAGGCCTTTGACCATTTTGGTTGCCCTCCTCCAGACACGTTCGAGTTTGTCACTGTCCTTCTTGAACTGTGGTGCCCAGAACTGGACACAGTACTCCAGGTGAGGTCTGACCAGAGCAGAATACAGTGGCACTATTACTTCCCTTGATCTAGATGCTATACTCCTATTGATGAGGCCCAGAATTGCATTGGCTTTTTTAGCTGCCGCGTCACACTGTTGGCTCATGTCAAGTTTGTGGTCAAGCAAGACTCCTAGATCCTTTTCACATGTACTGCTCTCAAGCCAGGTGTCACCCATCTTGTATTTGTGCCTCTCATTTTTTTTGCCCAAGTGCAATACTTTACATTTCTCCCTGTTAAAATTCATCTTGTTTGTTTTGGCCCAGTTCTCTAATCTGTCAAGGTCGTTTTGAAGTGTGATCCTGTCCTCTGGGGTGTTAGCCACCCCTCCCAGTTTAGTGTCATCTGCAAATTTGATCAGGATGCCCTTGAGTCCATCATCCAAGTCGTTGATAAAGATGTTGAATAAGACCGGGCCCAAGACAGAACCCTGTGGCACCCCACTAGTCACTCTTCTATCTGAAGGAGCATCTCCCCCCCCCCCCCATCATTTAGCCAGGACACCGAGGTCCTCCTCTGAGGGCCTTCTGCTGGTTCCCTGACTGCAAGAAGTGAGGTTACAGGGAACCAGGCAGAGGGCCTTCTCGGTAGTGGAGCCCTCCCTGTGGAACACCCTCCCACCAGATGTCAAAGAAATAAGCAATCTAGAACAAAGGATTAAGATCGGAACTGTGGAACTTGGACTAATTAAGAGAATTGGTACAGGATCAAGGAATAACAACTCCTGATAGCCAGGACACTGGAAGTCATCCAAAAATGTTTAATTCAGAACTGCTTAATTGGCTCTTTTGATTGTATTGTGATTTGGCATTGGATTGCTATTAAGGAAAAAATAATAAAAATTTATATATATATATATATATATATATATATATATATATATATATATATATATATTAAAAAGAAATAAGCAACTATCTGGCTTTTAGAAGACATCTGAAGGCAGCCCTATATTGGGAAGTTTTTAATGTTTGATGTTTTAGTATCTTCTGATATATGCTGTGAGCCGCCGAGATTGGCTGGGGAAACCCAGCCAGATGGGCAAGGTATAATGATGATGATGATGATACACCAGGGAGCAGACCAGAGAGAAGAAGTTTTCCCTCTGGTCCACTCCCTAAACTGTACCTGCAAGCTCTCCCTCAATTGGCTGCAAACGTGGGCAAGCCCCAGCAGAGGAGGAAGCTGAAAGATAGCCCTGCCACTACCACCACACCACACAGCAACGGCTGCTCCCCTCCAGGTGGCAGGTAAGTGGCCACTACCCCACACCTGCATCACCCCAGCTGCATCATGCCCACTCCAACCCTGCCTGCAAGCCTTGGATTGGGATGTGATGTTCACCTCAAAATATCTCTGTAGCTGAAATCCTGAGTTTGTGTTGCCTTAAGAAATAGGGTCCCAACATATTTGGGTCAATTTCTGTACCGATCTATGCCCATGCGTATAACTGGCACATGTTGATGACACGGCACAGTAAGCAGTGCAGTGTAGCCCTGTTCAGTCTTTCAGTGGGACCTTCCAAGAATGTGCCTAGCTAAAACTAGGCCCTAGGCAATGATGCACACACACCCCAAATACATACCACCACCACCACAAAATACCACGACTAACATACCTGACTGATACTGAAGTCACTATAATTATCATTATCAGCGATTCATTCCTTTATCCTAATTTACAACATTGCCTTCAAACTGGAGGACATTTTTTTTTGTACAAATGCCGCAGTGATCATATAATTATCTTGATAAATGGATTTGCTCCGGGGTGGGGGCGTTTGAAATAGTATGATACCTCATGGACTGAAGCAAATATATTCAAAGCAAGAAATAAACCAGATTGTTTGGGAACTACGGTAATTTTTAATTCTCTTTCCAAATTTATTGGTTCAGGAGCTAATTTTTTACTCTCAAAATATATTGAAAGGTTATTATTTCCACATACAGAAACTTTTCTAATATGGATAATGCTTCTATGCAGTCTGTATCTATATTGGATGAAATCATTTTAATTGTTGTGTATCTGGAATTGTTATGCAATTGTTGATGCATTTCTTGTTAAATCACTTTGAGGTGTTTTACAGTAAGCAGTTCACTCTGACAAAGCTTCATGTTGTTGTTCTATTACTTAAGTCCATTGTTTTCAGTGGGTCTGGCAGAGTATGACTGAGATGGATCTCACCCAGAGATAAGAAAGCTACCGTATTTTTTGCTCCATAAGGCACACCTGACCATAAGGCGCACCTATTTTCTTTTTTTTTGGGGGGGGGGGAGAATTCAAGAAAAAAAATATGCGGCTCTTGAGGGCTTTTGCGGGAGGTGGGGGGAGTGAGAGAGCCTCGCTCTGTCCCTTCCCCCACCTCCCGCAAAAGCCAGGGATAGCCGCGCGAAGCCTCCCCAGGGCAGCGGGATGAAGGCTCCCCGCTGCCCTGCGGAGGCTTCTCGGGCTACCCCAGAGCTGCTCAGGAGCTTGTGGGGCTGGCAGTGGGGGAAGCCTGGCAGTGGGGGAAGCCTGGCTTTCCCCCACCCCCAGCCCCAAAGAGCAGGTCGGGGCTGGTGGGGGAAGCCCGGGTCCCCCCCCCCCAGCCCCAGGGCCCTCACATTCACCCCATAAGACGCACAGACATTTCCCCATAGATTTTAAGAGGAAAAAGGTGCGTCTTATGGAGCGAGAAATACGGTATTTTCCTGCAAATGGTGGAAGGTACCCTAAGTTTGCTCCATTTTGTCTCATCGTCATCGTGCAAAATCTTATTTAGAGCTCGGCAGTAGGAAGAAAGCCTTACAAGGAAAAAGAAGTCTAGAAGACAAAGCGAGTGGAAAATGTAATGCCTCAGAAGAGCATTCTTTTCCCAGCAGACGCCCTTTCTCCAGATGCCTATTCTGTGCTTTGCAACTGGATGAGTGGCTTAGGCACAGAGATTCTATATAAAACTAAACAAATATTTGAGTTTGTATTAAGGTTGCAGCTTGCAGGTGTATACACAGAAGGGAGAGGTGTTATAATATTTCATACCACAAATTCATATTTTCTGCAGAAATGACTTTATCCAAATCCTCTTTTCCCATGATGATTTTCACCCTAATGAAATGTTTCACTATGTCTGCATACCAATTGTTGATTTCCTACTAGGAAATGCACATTTGGCATTAAATTTCTTTCTGTACAAAATACCAGGTAAGTTTGGAGATTATTGCTTGAGCAAACAACAACAACAAAAAACCTAGACAGGCAAACAAAAACCAAGAATTTCATTAGATGCTGAAAACCCCTGTCTAGGGAGTAGAAGTAGATCAGGCTAGGAGGTTGGATCTTTAATTCCCCCACCCCTCATATCATAGGTCAAATATAGTATTATTGTGAAACTGAGGAGCAAGTATATGGGTACTTTAGAGGCGCACAGTAACAACTGCCAGAAATGACAGTCCTTGAGGTATTGTGGTCCTGAGCTGTGTAAGGGTTTTTCCATTTTTTAAATATACGAGATGCGTGTATTTTACCTGATTAAAGTTGGAGGTGTACTGAACTCAATGTATACATATTTCCCCAGTCATTTCCTGGAGAATTTGCAACTGTGGGATAGCCTGTTCTTGCTACCTAGAATACTCCCTTCCACTTTACCTGCTGTTTTCTGGGGCAAGGTGGTACCTGGCTACCCAAATATTTCAGCTGTAGTGTGGGCTAAGGCAATCATCATCATCATCATCATCATCATCATCATCATCATTTGGCTGAGTTGCCCCAGCCCTCCGGGTGGCTTCCAACACATATAAAAACACAATAAAACCTCAGACATTAATAATGACAATCTGATTCAATGTTAAAGTCACAATAACTTTAAAATAAACAACTTATATTAAATAAAACAATATTCAATAATCCATTTGAATCTAATACAGTCATACCTCGGGTTAAAGTTGCTTCAGGTTGAGCATTTTCAGGTTGCGTTCCATGGCGACCCGGAAGTAACGGAACGGGTTACTTCTGGGTTTTGTCGCTCGCGCATGCGCAGATGCTCAAAATGACGTCATGCGCATGCGCAGAAGTGCCAAATCGCAAACCATGCACGCGCAGACGTGGGTTTTGTTCTGCTCAGGATGTGAACGGGGTTCCGGAACGGATCCCGTTCGCATCCAGAGGCACCACTGTAGTAAACAGTAAAATTAAACACCAGCAAATAATAATTAAACAATAAACACTTTTCAATTACAATAAAGAATTACTAATTTATAATCAATGAAAATAATATCAATACCAGTGTACCTTTTACTCTCCACCAGCTGAGAAGTGATGCAGGTGGTGCTGTGGTCTAAACCACTAAGCCTCTTGGGCCTGCCAATTGGAAGGTCAGCGGTTCGAATCCCTGCAACGGAGTGAGCTCCTGTTGCTCTATCCCAGCTCCTGGCAACCTAGCAATTCGAAAGCATGCCAGTGCAAGTAGATAAATAGGTACTGCTGCGGCGGGAAGGTAAATGGAATTTCCACACGCTCTGGTTTCATGCTGGCCACATGACCTGGAAAGCTGTCTGTGGACAAACACCAGCTCCCTTGGCCTGAAAGCGAGATGAGCGCCACAACCCCATAGTTGCTTTTGACTGGACTTAACCGTCCAGGGGTCCTTTACTGCCCATATCTATTTTCAGAGGCAGGTGGGAGGATCAGTACCACAGACAGTGAACCAAGGGGCATTGAATGCTTGATGCATTCAACAGGACAGAAGAATTTGTAGATGAAAGTGCTTCTTCAGCCACAAACACAAAAAACCAACATACCCCAGTGCACTATTAGGGCAACATGGTTTTTAAAGCAAGGATGTGGAACCTGAGAGCCTCAAGATGTTGTTTGAGTAACTCCCTTCTTGTCTGACCAGTGGCCATGGCTGGCTAGGGATGATGGGAGTCGGAACCCAACAACATCACGAGGACCCCTGTTTCCACATGCCATGTTTTCGAGCCTCTCTAGTTAGGAAAAATTATTCTACATCCCTATATCTAACACCATTTCCATGATTAAAGATTGTATTCGTTTCATTATTTATTCACAAAAGTTATTTATCATGGTTAGTTTGAATTTGTTCCATTAGTCATATTTGTCTTGGGGTTCTTTCATTTCCTTCAGCTTATTTTTTTAAAAAAGAAGAATTACCTGAATCCAGCAGTTGCTCCAGGTGGTGATCATTTTCTTTTCAGAGAACAACTCAGATTTGGGGATGTTCACATTTTACATTGCACACCGGTATAAGCTGCCTTTACACGTGTGCAGGTATTATACGCCTGTTGATTTTTTTACAGCTCAGCTATTGTGTATGCAGCTACACAGACTGTATACTTCTTGAGTATTATTGTGAATAACCTTGTGTGTGTACAGCTCAATTGTTGTGTACACAGATTCCATGTGCAGTTGTTGAATGTAATGTGTGAACAGACCACTACTGATAGGGAGCATTTGGGGGATATTCTGGGAAAAGATCAACCTCTGAGCTCATCCCCTGCTACCTCCGCTCAGAAAGTGGTAATCTCTCCCATCCTCTGAATGATATGAACAAGAGTCATATCCATTTGTCCCTCTGTTCATTCATTTCGGAATGAATGAAAAATCAACTGAATCGAGTCTCATTTGCTTCATTTGCTCATGCTTTCTGAAATGAACGCACATCCTCTAGTTAGCAGTGAAATATCAATATGCAAGCACATTGCGCTTTTAAAGACTAGAATATGCTATATAATTTAATTTTTGTGTTTCTCTAAAAGCTATGCTGTCCCTAGTAGCTTAGTAATTTTGCAAGATAAACATATGTTCACATTTTGCAAAAAAAAAAAAAAAAAAACCCAACCCAAAACAAAACAATGGGCATGACTCTCTGGTCATTTCTGTAATTCTGCTTATGGAAGAAAAAATGAAAGGAAAGTTGTCAATGAAAAATGTACTTTGCTGAGCATCTGCTAGTGATTCCGTTTTTAAATTAGCAAACATTGCCTTAATATTTTCCTTGCCAGCAATTTTATAACTAAATTTTAAAAGGGCAATTGCTTCACAGCTGTTGATTGATAATAGACGAACACTCATCCTCCCCAATACAGTTTAAATATTGCTACTGTTGCACCTGTTTCTACTGTGAATTGTTATTATAATTGTATTTTGCATTCCATATTGTAAAAGGGCTGGTTAAAAATATCCCACTCATATATAATGCGTAAAATGCGTTATAGAATTCCTGAGTAGGATTGTTAGTTTTGAAAGAAATGTCATTGCCTTTTCTATTTTCTAAACAAAGAACTTAATACAATATGCTAGGGATGTCATGAACTGGAAATATAATTTTTTTAATGAAAAATAATTAACTTTTATATGTTTTAATTACTTGTTTTAAACTATTCTCATTGATAATTTTAATATTTCTTGTAAACTGTTTTATTACAATCAAATAGTATGCAAGTATAGTTAAATAAAGGGATATGCTATTTTCAATTATCTTGTAATGCTTAAATTACTTGGGCTTAATTGCTTTTATTGATGTTTTTAATATTTCTCATAAAAGACTTAGACGTTTCATTACAATCAAGCAGGACATAAATCTCTGTTAAATAAAGGAAATGAGCAACGAGGCAGGGGAGTTCATGAAAGTGAGTCCCCCATTTTCAATTACTTGTGAGCAGGTCCAGATGTAGCAAGGCCCATTACAGAGCAAGAGTTTGCACTGAGGAGGACATTAGGACTACAACTCCCAGTGTCCCAGTGGAGCATGCTTGCATCAATTTATACCAAAAGATGCCCTCCATCAGCAGAAATTTTAGCAAATAGCAACAATTTCCTGCCAGGATACTGGGACTGCAATCTACGACTCCTCCTCAGTGGGAAAGCATGCTCCACTGTGTGGAGTTGGAGCACCCATTCCTGACTCCCCCTTTTCTGCCTTGGATATGTGTGTTGGATCCCAGTGGGGGGCACAGGAAGGGAAGGATTGTGGTTGTGGGTGCCTAAGCACCTTTTGTGCATTCTCACTTTGAATGAACCCCATCTGGGGAGAACAAAAGGATACTTTTGCATCTCTACCACAAACACATATTTCATGGGTTATTCATATCAATGACAAAGCAACGTGCCATTCCTAAACAGCTCTTTGCAAAGCAACAACAACAATGGTCAGAAGCAGTTTATTGCCAAAGGGCCAGTGGTTCCTTTTGATTCATGTAGGCAATAAAGAACCTGCTCTTTAACAGGTTTTATTCACAGCATGAGGAGAACAAAGAACAAAGGCAAAATATCTTATGCCTCCTTGTGTTGTTTGGAAGTACTCCCATACCCTCCATCATTTCTCCAATGAAAATATAGCAATGTTTGGGTAAACCGCCCTCAGATCAGCAAAATCGTCAAAAATGTTCCATCTCAAATCAATCGCTTTGCAGTACGCCAGGTCGTTCTCCCCCAACTGGATAACCAAAGCATCAGGTGGGCCCTCAGAGGCGGCTCTCGCCATCACGGTGGGCTTAAATTTGTGCCATCGCATGCCTCTTCTCGCCATCCACGTCAGCTGAACACCTTCGGGTAAGTTCAAGTTTGCCCCCAGCCCGGTACTCATTGCCCGATGCCTGGCCCAATGCATGATGCTATGGCCCACCAACCACATGCGTACCTTTTGGCATTCTGAAAAGCAAATAGACAGAGAAATCGAGGTCAGGCGCGTGCTCACTAGTCATAGATTCTCTCTTACGTAAGCTCTGTATGCATTAGATTTCCAGCGGCCCAGATCCTTTATCCTTTCCATGGAGAGCCCGAGGTGCACCGCAGTGGTTGCAGCACCGATCCGAAAGGACTGAGCCGCAAATTCAGCCGCGGGCAGCCCGCATGCAGCCAAAGCCCTGCGCATCACCCGTGTAAACTTGGTGCCTAGCCAAAAGCGAGCCATCGGCATGACTTAACAGGGGGCCTGGGCTACTGGGTCTTAGGTAGAGGAAACGCCTCGTATCCCTAACCGGGCAGGGGCCAATGCCTTGCGCGGCTGGTAGCCGTAGAAGGGCCCCCCTGCCCAGCTGATTGGTCTTGGAGCTCCGAACTTGGACTATAAGCTCGTTTGCTGACAGGGTCAGATCACTTAAGAGGATACCCCTCTGGGCGCGGGGAGCCCTTCCCTCACAAACCACTTCCCCTATGCGAAGGGCCCCAAAGAAGGCTATGGAATAAGCAGCCGAGAATAGGCGAGCTTCGTATTTTGACCAGCATATTGCACGTAATTTTTTGTGTATCTGGGTCAGAATGTCAAAAGTTATGGGCCTCCTCATGTCAGAGCTGGGGGGCTGCAGCCGGCGCCACCCTTCTAAAGTCTTACGCACTATGAATTTAGCACACGGGTCGGTGACGAAAAAGGTTTTGCAAAAATAAGAAATTCCTGCGGACTGAATATTGAGAGTCTTGGGCGCCCTGCCCAGTTCCTTCAGGTGGGCTAAATAGTGGAGGACCTCCCTCGTTGAGGGAACAGAGTTCCGTTTTGCACTAGGAAACTTATTGCGGAACTTTAGGAAGTCGGCCCACGCTTTCTTGTAGGATCTCGTTGTGGAGGGGGCGACTGCACCGAATACTCCTTTCATCACTTCTTCCTCCTGGCAAGGGGAAAAGAGGGCAGTCCCCGGGCGTGCCTGGGCTTAAATAGGCTATGCCCCACCTCCCCGACCCGCTGATTGGCGGGCCGGGCCGGAGGCACGCCCGGGGATTCCCTGTTCACGCGGGGGCAAAGGCCCCCGCGCGCGTGTGGGAGGGTTTAGCCCGCAACCCCCTCTCCTCCCAGGTCGGAAATGGCTATATCTAACTAAGCCTTAAAAACTACCAGTTTATGGAATAAACAGAATTAAAAATCCAGTCCCACAGGATTTATTTCGGTATGCAAGGGGCATTGTTGTAGGCCACCTGAAACTCCTCAAAATAATGACGGTCTTCCATGATATTCCAATAGATATGCTTATGAATATCAGTTCCTGGAAACTGCAAGACAGGAGAGTGATCCACCAAGCTCTTCTTAGTTCTTGTGAAATTTTCTTTTTTCAGTTCATTGTTTTTTGACTCTCACCCATACTATTCAATAATACTATTAAAAAAGCAGCAATGTTTAACAGTGGTACAATAAATTGGCACTCATTCTTGTATTAGGCTCCCTTATAATGCTGGGGTTATGCTGATATTTAAAATTATTAAATAACTCAATTGCTTTGATTAAGTAAACATGACATAACTAATTAATTACAATTTGACCTCTTAGCAAGTAAGTAGCTTAATTAAAACATTACTTCAGAATCAGGTACAGTTTCAACAAGTGCCCAATCAAACCCACAGGTATTTCCCATTTGCTCAAATATGTAACATTGTACAGATCTCCTCAGCTAACTAAATATTCCTTAATTAGGTTGTACGCGTTATATTAATCTATACCAATGAAAGTGGATCTGTCACTCTCTCATGGTGTTCATGTAAGATTTTCATTATCTAGTGACTTTCTTCCTACTGGCTAGGTGCATTAAAAACCTTTAGGGTCACAAAGTTAATTCCTTCCTAAAACAGTCTGTGTTGTAAAGTTGACTTTTACAGCATTCTAATTCTCAGGACCACTTAGCATATTTTATGGCTCCATTTGGAAAGGTTCCAGACTTACATCCATATTCCTGTACTTCATAATTACTTTGTTTAAAGAGGCTAACACGGACCTTTTGCCACTTTCGAGGTGGTCCGTTACTGAGCTGTGGAAAGAGTATATATATTAAACAGATGCCAACCCCACAGATTTTTAATTAGCAACTCTAATTTTGTACCATTTTACTCGAGCTCTTGAATACAGGGGGCATTTGGTGGCTGACGTAAGTTGTGCTATTTAAAATAATCGAGAGGAGACTGAAAAAGCCACACATAGAAAAGAAAAAAAGGAAAATTTACAAAAAGACTCAAAATGTATGACATTTGTGAGAGAGAAAACTTACCAACAATTTAAATATTAAAGATAAAGGCAAAAAGATCACTAGGAACCAATTACTTTAAATTTAGTTGCAATAACAAATTTGATGTGTTTCCTCAAATTTAGAACTTTTCTATTTAATCATGAAGCATTTCCCAGACTGTCCAGAAGACTCTTTTATATTTATTTATTTTCCTTTGAATTAGTGATGCAGATGCCATTAGGCAGTTGAAAGCACATGCAGAGTCCATCCGTTTCCCACCCTCCCAGCCCACCCCCTACGCACGGGTGCTGGCAACACACGCTACGTCACTGCACTTCTCTGCTAGTAATGGATATCTGCAGGCATCAGCAGAGCACTAAATGGAAGGTACCTTTTAAAACTTTTGGCAGAAACCCTAAATGGCAATAAGATGAGAAACATAAAACTCAGGCTTTGCAGCAGCTTTCCAAATGCAAATACCAGAGGTCAAAGGAAGACACCTAACTGTCTGAAAGCCACTTCCATGTGACCAAGGAGTACAAACCAGGATAAGGCTATACAGAGGTACAGATCAAGTTTTTCAGACAGGAAAATGCCTAATTCGTTCTCTCCTTCACCTCCCATCTCAAACACAGAGGAACGGGAACAATCCTTCTTAGTAAGTTGGATCCTCTTAACAGAGGGTCCACGTTGTGCTTGGCTCTGAAACTCTTCCCTAACCAGCTTGTGGGCAGGGCTTGCCCCGATCCAAGCCGGTGGTGCCACAGTTATGCCAATGGCCTTTAGCCAATCAGCAGCATGGCAAGGTTGGGGATATCCATTTGGTAGCGCGACGTACGGACCTCCTTTTGCTTCGCGCTGCCGAACACCTGCCCACCCACCAGTTAATTAGGTCATGTTTGGCCTTGCTTTGGACTTCGGTTGGTCACCTGTTTTTGGAATGGGGGCCAGGCAGGAATTTTTCCAATGTGGCAGATTGGCTGTAGCCACTTGGTTTTTGCCTACCTCTTAGCAACCGTCACAACTTTGTACGGTTTGGCGTTTAGGCATTGGTTTAGGGGAATGTGGGGAGGGGAGGTGCGGCCATCACCTGCCCCTCCAATGAATAGGGTATTCAGTTAAAGGAATCTTGGGGTCTGGATCTCGTCCAAAGCTAGGGGCTAGGGCCATGCCAGGACCCCCGGGAACCCCAGGGGTGAGCACCAGTCAATATACACTGACAGAGATCCCCCTGCTGGTTGTTTACCCTTCCAAACGTCCTGCAGGGTGGGGCAGGAGCCAGATATAGTTTGATACCAATGCCTAAGCCAATACCAGTCACATTGTGTATTTTAATAAAGTTGTGGCCAAAATTTGCCCATTAACATTTAAACTAAATTCTGTCTCCACTGTGTCTTTATTTCCATTCGGGATGGGTTTTGGGGCTCAAAGCACAAGATAAGGGCTAGAAAACTATGGTCAGAAGAACGGCCAGTTTTGGAAAAAGGTTAGCGTACCCTACTGACCACCCCATGGCAATGGTTTCAATGATGGTTGGAAAGATGGTGGATTGGTAGAAGAAGATGTCCCCACTCTTTCCTCCTTGCCATTCCATTTACTGGTGAAGATGTTGCCCCACAATGCAGGTAAGCTGCAATAGTGGGGTGATGCCACATTCTTCATCTGGGAAGTGTTTGTCATAGTGAATATGTAGGGCAGTTGTACGTAGGGTGGTGGGAAGGATGGAAATTTTCCATCCCCCTTCACTTCCTTTTGAAGTTGCCTAGACAAGCCTTTTTCTAGTGATCTGATAACTGCCATGTTTCCTACAAAGTCTTACACGGCATACCTGTAACGGTGTAACTTGATGAATGAACAAACCTGACAGTGAATGCGAGCTCAGAGCATCCTCCAGCACTCTCAGCTCATTAAGCACTAGCACTAAAAAAAAAGGATGCTGAATGCAACCTTTCCCTAGTTAAACCTGAACCAGTTATTCCTCATTTGTCATTACTCAGTGTTTGACCTTTATGTCAATATTTCCCCAATGGCCAATGTGAATGCTTGCAGTAAATACAACCATTCAGTAAAGTACCCAATAAATTATAGAGCCACGTACACTGTTAATTCTTTTGCATTCAAACCCTTTGCAGTGTCAAATCATTATCACAAAACCAATGTACCAGTTCATGGCCCCCCCCCCCATGGTTGTTTCGAATGGTCTGTTTCACCTTCCTTCAGGGTGTCACAACTGTCTCCAGAAATACAGTGATGTGGAAAATGTAGCGTGCGACTTCAACCATTTCTAGGGCTGGGCTGAAGGCAGATCGGGTGGGGGCAGAAGGGGAAGTGGCATCCAATTTTGCCCAAAGCAAAATTCAAGGTAAATTTGCAGGTCCCACTAGGACAAGGTGTCTGCAGAAATTGTTCAGGAAGATTTTTGGTATTTTTTAGTACATTTTACAGGGTGGGCAGGGGTGGATAGGGGTTGGACATCTCCACTTCCAGCCAGTTCTTTTAAGAAGTTTGTATGAAAACATATTCCTCTAAATTCAAAGAAACTGGGAAATAATGATTGCAGGCATGCTGCCCATTGCTATTTTTCCCCCAACAGGAAGTGAAGATGTTTATTAATTGATTGTTAAAATGATTGTTTTAATGTCTTTTTTTTAAAAAAAAGAAGAAGAAGACATTTCTAGGTTTTTGGGCAATTATCCTGTAATTATAAATACGTTTGGCTTCCTCTACCCACCTCCCCACCCCCAATCCAACCCTGTGGATTTTAATTGCTGGACTAGGCTATGCTTTTGTATTTTAACTTGTTGTCTAATGGGCTTTTAATGGAGGGTTTTGATAATGTTTTTACATATATTTTTTTACCTCTTTTTGTACAATGCTTCAAGTGCCAATTCAGTGGAGAACACGAATTGTTTTAAATGCAAATAAAAATGCATGCATTCATGGATGCATGACTGAATAAAACCAACACCTGTTTACTTAAAATTAAGTTTCATTCAGCTATGTTTGAAGCAAGAGGATGAACAAGAAAGTAATAGGTTCTCTGTGAGGAGAAGACAGAGAAATGCTATTCAGAGACACGAGAAAAAGTGTAACTGCTCAAACCTACTTTGCCTCTATGTCAGGCATAGGCAAACTCGGCCTTCCAGATGTTTTGGGACTACAATTCCCATCATCCCTAGCTAACAGGACCAGTGGTCAGGGATGATGGGAATTGTAGTCTCAAAACATCTGGAAAGTCAAGTTTGTCTATGCCTGCTCTATGTTCACCCAAAAGGAAAGTAGTACCCAACCTGGTTATAACAGAATAAATGATGGAAGGAAAGAGTTTCAGCCCAAGATAGATAAAGGGGTGAGGGAACACCTAGCTTCTTTAAATTAATTCAACTTTGTGATGCAGCAGCAAAAAAAAAACAAAAAAAAACAAACCCTAACACTCTTCTAGGTTGCATCAACAGAACTCTAGTGTCCTGATCAAGGGAAGTCATAGTCCCTCTCTATTCTGCCTTGGTCAGAACACTCCTTGAGTATTGTGTCCAGTTCTGGATGCCATAATTGAAGAATGATATTGACAACCTGGAATGTGTGCAGAGGAGGGTAGCCAAGATGATCAACCAAGCCTTATGAGAAATGGTTGAGGGAGTTGGGTGTGCTTATCCTGGAAAAGATTAGAGTGAGGGGAGATATGATAGCTATCTTAAAATATCTAAAGGGCTGTCACATGGAAGATGGAGGAAGCTTGTTTTCTTCTGCTCTAGAATGTAGGTCCTGAACCAAGGGACTTAAGTTCCAAGAAAGGAGATTCAGACTAAACATCAGGGATAACTTTCTGGTGGTAAGAGCTGTTCAACACTGGGATGTAGTCCCTCGGGAGGTTGTGGACTCTCCTTCCTTGGAGGTTTTTAAGCAGAGGTTGGATGGCCACCTGTCATGGATGCTTTAGTTGAGATTCTTGCATTGCAGTGGTTTGCACTAGATGACTGTTATGGTCCCCACCAACTCTACAACACTATGATTCTGTGATGTAATGCTCCTTTCCCATCATAAAACTCCAGGCCAGCTGCTTAGGGTTCCCAGGCAATCTCCCTTCCATGCACTGGCTAGATTCAGCCCAGCATCATTTCAGCATCCTCTGCCTTCAGTCCGTGCCCTTGGACCAACCTTATAACTTTTAGGCCTCACTGATACCTTTTGCCCTATATTTCGAGGGCACAGGTCTGAGGCTGAGCAAATGGCAGTGTTAAGCAAATGACAATGGGTAATTTAAAGCACAGACCTGTGCCTAGAAACATGGCACAAAAAGAAGTCTAGATGAGTCCCTACTTGTGTGTAAATCCCACAGACACCAGCAAAACTTCTTTCTCTGAGAAAAGCTTGTTCAGGATCCAGCTGCAAACCCTACCTGCCAAATTGTGCATTTCAGAGCAGTCACAACAAGGGCCATCTAAACTATTTCATAGCATTGGCGCCCGGGATATGGGGAAAATGTGTATTAAAAAAAAAGGAGAGGGAGAAATAGGTCAGCTCTCATTTGGAAGGAGCATCGGAAAGAGGAGTGAAACTGTAGAGTCAGCCTTGAGGGAAGCCATGAGGGGATTCAGGAACTAGGCCAATGAGGAAGTACAGGCACCTCTGTCCGACAGTTAAAAAAGGGTCAAGCAGCATTTAAAGTGGAAAGGAGAAGATCAAACGGTAAAATACAATTAACCCCTTGGCACTGGCAGCTGGGATTTCCTGACATGAACTGTTAATGCTGGCCTTAAGGGAATTGAAGAATCAAACAATAATAAGTCGAGTCTTGCAATAAAAAGGGTTGCTTTCAGGAAGCAAGGAAAAGACTTTCAAGCACATCCTGGCTGGCTGGATGAACGTACTGAGAACTAAGCCAAGCAACACATTCAATCAAAACCAGAAAATGTAGCATGCTTGGGCCCTTCGTTTTATATATACACACACACACACACACACACACACACACACACACACACACACATCATGTGCCTTCCCTGGGTTACTTTCTTGGCCTGTATCTAAATGAGCTTCCCTTCCTCCTTCCACTGCAGGCATGGATTCACCAACGGGGGGAATGTGCTGATAAAGGGATAATAGCCAGGAAAACTAAATAGACCCTCCATGCACAGAGGCAGTGGACCTCTGGAGAGCAGGTGCTGCAGATATCACCTTTACTTGTGAGCTTCAAGACGCACATGGCTAGCCATACTTGAAAACAAGGATGCTTGAGCAGTTTAATCCTTTGCAAATTCACATGCAAAATGACTTGATCTGCACTGCTTTGTCCAGGGCTGAGGAAACCTTTTCAACCCAAGGGTTGGATTCCCTTCTGGGCAATCTTCTGGTGGTTGCCTGCCAGTGTTGCATCAGGGGCAGACTTTGGTAATACAGCGCCCTTAGTGAGGACAAAAATTGATGCTCCACCCCCACCCCCCAATATTTCTGATTTTCATAATAATTCATTTTCATATAGTTGCTTTTCAGTGGATCTCCTCAGTAGGTGTCCATATAAATATAGCATGTATGTATGTATGTAGCAGTTCGAAAGCCCATCAAAGTGCAAGTAGATAAATAGGTACTGCTCCGGTAGGAAGGTAAATGGCATTTCCGAGTGCTGCTTTGGTTTCACCAGAAGTGGCTTAGTCATGCTAGTCACATGACCCAGAAAAACTTTCTGAGGACAAATGTCGGCTCCCTCTGCCAGTAAAGCGAGATGAGCACCACAACCCCAGATTCGTCTGCGACTGGACCTAATGGTCAGGGGTCCCTTTACCTGTATGTATGTATGTATGTATGTATGTATGTATGTATTTTGTGCCGTAAATCTGGCACTGGTTGCATGGGTCCAGGGGCAAAAACGAGCAGAGCGACAAAGGTTAATTTTAACTTTGTGCGGTAGGCTACTTTCTATAGGCTCCCACAGACCCCTCTATAACCTCCAGCCAGGCAAGCAAAAGGCATTATCAGAATTCAGTGAAACATTCTAGCCAGAGGTGGTAAGAAGTATGCCCTGAGGATAGCCATGAAAGCCAGACAGAGAGATCCTGGAGCCACATTTGGTGCTTCAAAGCTTAAAAGTTCTCCATCCCTGGCTTAGACAAATGGACTTATATTTCATATTTGCATGGCGAAGTCCCGAGCCCCACCCCATTTCTTAGATAATGAAACACACCGATACCAATATTTTGGGTTAATGGGATAATTAAGGTCACAACTTTATTGGTTATAGATGTGAGCGGTATTGGCTTAGGCACTGGACAGAACCGACTATACCTGACTCCTGCCCGTCATGCAGGTAGTCTCATAAGAGTCAGCCACCAGTAGGGGGAGCCCTGTTGATGTACATCAACTGAGAGCTCCCCCAGGGTCCCCGATGGGGTCGTGGCATGGCCCTAGCCCATACCTGGGCTTCGTACAAGATCCACACCCCTGGATCCCTTTAATGGAATACTCTTAAAGAGGAGGGGCAGGTGAAGGCCACAAGTTTCCCTCCCTAAAAGGGATGCCGGAGGTGCTGTGGGTTAAACCACAGAGCCTAGGGCTTGCCGATGAGAAGGTCGGCAGTTCGAATCCCCGCGACGGGGTGAGCTCCCATTGCTCGGTCCCTGCTCCTGCCAACCTAGCAGTTTGAAAGCACGTCAAAGTGCAAGTAGATAAATAGGTACCGCTCTGGCGGGAAGGTAAACGGCGTTTCCGTGCACTGCTCTGGTTCGCCAGAAGCGGCTTAGTCATGCTGGCCACATGACCCGGAAGCTGTACGCCGGTTCCCTCGGCCAAGAAAGCGAGATGAGCGCCACAACCCCAGAGTCGGCCATGACTGGACCTAATGGTCAGGGGTCCCTTTACCTTTACCAATGCCTAACCACCAAACCTTCCAAAGTTGTGATGATTGCTACAAGGCAGGCGAAAACCACATGGCTGGTGCCAATTTGCCAAGTGGGGGAATTCCTACCTGGCCCCCTCAACAGGTGACCAACCGTAGTCCATAGCAAAGCCAAGATGGCGAACGCATGAAAATAGGGTGGGAGATCCGATGCAGGAGGAGATAAGGAGAATGAGCCCTGGCTGTGCGGAGGTTTAAATCAGGTAAGCCATATCCCCCGGTCGACCAGATTGGTCAGCCGTGCTGGCACTCCCAATCATGTGGGCGCCGTTGCCACGCCCCCCGCTGTACACAGGGCGTGTTTGTGGCCTGCCTGCAACTCCATCCCCCTAGGAAGAGGAGCGGTTTTCTCAGAATGTTGCAGCACAGATTCTGCCTCACTTGAGTTGTGTGGGATGATTCCCTTTCAAGTTGCATAGGCTGCAGCTGTAAACAGAGTTGGGCTGCTGCCCAGGAGGGGGAATAATAAAAGAAGGAAGCAGGGGGGGGGGATCAATGTTCTTTAGACCCTGATTCAGCTTTCCATCAGGACACACACCATAATTAGCAATCCCATTTGTTCTTGCTAAATGTTTAATTGCCAGTTAAATGTATTACAATTTTGTGGAGCCTGGGTAGCTCAGTTGGTTGGAGCATGGTGCTGATAATGGCAAGGTTGCAGGTTTGATCCCCGTATGGGAGAGCTGCGTATTCCTGCACTGCAGGGGGTTGGACTAGATGATCCTCAGGGTCCCTTCCAGCTCTGCAGTTCTGTGATTCTATGATCCATTCTATGGTGTCATTAAATGGGTAGCTTAAGTCAAGGGACTCATGTAGGGCACTCGTGTTTACAGGACCGCCTCTCCTGGTATGCCCCACAGAGGACCTTAAGGTCCATGAATAACCATAGTTTAGAGGTCCCGGGTCCTAAGGAAGTCAGACTATCCTCCACCAGGCCCAGGGCCTTTTCAGTGATGGCTCCGACCTGGTGGAATGCTCTGTCCCATGAGACTAGGGCCCTGCAGGATTTAACCTCCTTCTGCCGGGCCTGTAAGACAGAGCTATTCCGCCTGGCCTTTAATTTGAATTCAGCCTGATCTTTTATTTCCCTTTTCTTCCCTCCCCCTCCCCTTTTATGAAGATTACCCACTCTGAGACCCCACAGCTAATTCTCCCCTGGCCTCCTCGCTGGCCCAAGTAGGACCAATTCAGCCAGCTAGCCCTGAGGATTATCTAATGTTTATTTCCCCTAAATTGATTTTTGATTTTTTGAATTTTATTGTTATTCATGTTTTTATATTGTATTTTATGCTGCTTTTACAATTAAGTGTTTTAAATTTGTTGTTAGCCACCCTGAGCCTGGTTTTTGAACCAGGAAGGGCAGGGTATAAATAAAAAATTATGATGATGATGATGATGATGTAGGAGGTTGGCTGACGTCTGGGAGCCTAACATGGTTGATAAATTCACCTGACCTACAGATGTATCAAAATGAGCAGGCTGTCATTGAGGTCTGGGGCATTTTTAAATAGCACACATCTTTTGATTAATGGGACATGCACTACATGGAAGCATGTCAGTCAGAACTTAGGTAGGAAATAATTTTTTAATATATTATAATGGCACAATAGCAAACCTACCAGGACATTGACCAGCAGCTTATTAGAACAGAATTGGAGGACAGAGACTCAAGCTCTAGAACAGAATTGGAGGACAAAGACTCAAGCTCTGAAGAAGATACAGTTGTACCTTGGAAGTCAAACGGAATCCATCCTGTTTGAGGCGTTTGGGAGCCAAACCGTCCAAGCACTAAGGTGTTTGGGATCCAAGGTGTGACTGTATTTGAAATTTAGCTCCGTAAATACATTTCCATGCTCTGGGAACTTATTCCACCTTTCCGCTTGGCATGCAGGCTTAAAATGCAAAACGACATACCCTGCAGGACTTGGAACACAAAATGACCCTCACTTGAAGTACCTAATGAGAACATGCATAAACATTCAGAAAATCCTACCCTTTCAAACGAAGGAAAGAAAAGGAGATACAGTGGTACCTTGGGTTATATACACTTCAGGTTACATACGCTTCAGGTTACATACACTTCAGGTTACAGACTCTGCTAACCTAGAAATTGTACCTCGGGTTAAGAACCTTGCTTCAGGATGAGAACAGAAATCGTGCAGCTGCGGCGCAGCGGCAGTGGGAGGCCCCATTAGCTAAAGTGGTGCTTCAGGTTAAGAACAGTTTCAGGTTAAGAACAGACCTCCAGAACGAATTAAGTACCACTGTATATCCACTTTTTGCAAATAAATTAAACATTCCTAGCATATTTAGGGAAGTTTTTAATGTTTGATGTTTTATTGTGCTTTTAATTCTGTTGGGAGCCGCCCAGAGTGGCTGGGAAAACCCAGCCAGATGGGCGGGGTATTACTATTATGATTAATAATATATAATAATAAGCATATAGTGGCAGTTTTTGGTGTGGGAGGAACATCCATGGAAACTGCGTGGTCCTGGAAATTGGTGAAACTAGACATCACTTCCAGCTGCCTCAAGACAGCTGAGAGGTAGTGTTTGTGGAGTTCCATTTCACTATTGATATTACATGGACTTTATTTGGTGGTTAAAATGCCATGTGGCCTCTTTAATATATATATATATGGATTGACAATTTTACTTTGCCCTTCTTGAAACTGTCTTTTGTTCTCTTTGTCCACAAAGAGCCCTGATGCTCAAGGTTACGATTCATGTAAGCACTGTGCATGTTCTTATCCTGCTGAGCTTTATTTTATAGCACACAGAGTGACATTGCAAGATCAACAGTAAAGTCTGTAAAAAAACAAAATAAAATGCAGGCGCACAAACTTCTCCCTGGATTTTGTTTTGCTCTAACACATTTTCATGCTGAGCTTCTGTACATTGAAAGAATCGAGGAATTTATGAGATCACTTAAAGCAAAGCCAGAATGGATTGCTTGTAATTTCCAGATCCTTTAGAAGGATTGCTTGTTTTACTTCTCGTTGAGAAATTGTCTTGTAACTTGTGGTTTACTAAAATCGAAAGAGTGTCGAGCTGAAAGACTGGAGCCTAGAAATAACCAAAAGGATTCCTATAATCTATAGCAGAGTTCCAAGAGAAAAAACCCTGCTCTATAAATTTGGTGTTTAGCAAGAGCGCTTTATCCTAAACAATAATAGATATTGTATTGTTGTTGTTTAGTCGTTTAGTCGTGTCCGACTCTTCGTGACCCCATGGACCAAAGCACGCCAGGCACCTCTGTCCTCCACTACTTCCCGCAGTTTGGTCAGACTCATGCTGGTAACCTCGAAAACACTATCCAACCATCTCGTCCTCTGTCGCCCCCTTCTCCTTGTGCCCTCCATCTTTCCCAGCATCAGTGTCTTCTCCAGGGAGTCTTCTCTTCTCATGAGGTGGCCAAAGTACTGGAGCCTCAACTTCACGATCTGTCCTTCCAGTGAGCACTCAGGGCTGATTTCCTTCAGAATGGATGCGTTTGATCTTCTTGCAGTCCATGGGACTCTCAAGAGTCTTCTCCAGCACCATAATTCAAAAGCATCAATTCTTCGGCGATCAGCCTTCTTTATGGTCCAGCTCTCACTTCCATACATCACTACTGGGAAAACCATGGCTATTGTATATGTGACTGTATTTTAGGACACAGTTCTTAAAAATCTGGATATTCCTTTTCTCTGCTGAATTTGGCCTTAGTTAAATTCTGCAATACATTTGTACCTTGGATCTCGAACCCCTTACAAGTCGAACATTTTGGCTCCCAAATACCACAAACCCAGAAGTGAGTTGTTATGTACTGAAGTTCTCACCCTGGGCCAGCAGGGGGATACTGTAGATAGTTATGCAAATGAAGGATCGAAAGTGACGTTCAGTGATTGGATAGTTTTAGAAAGTTGCTACAGTAACGTTGTACTGGAGCTCTATATAAGCAGGCTGACTGAGGCCTTCAGTTCAGTTCTGTTCTGGCCTCTGAATAAACAAAAGCTGTTTGAAGAATCGCTGTGTCGTCTGATATGTTCACCCACAACTTAACATGAGTGTTTCAGTTTGTGAACGTTCTTTGGAACCCTAATGTACAGCATGACTACTGCAGCTTTCAATTGGGTGCAGGAGCTTCCTGCAGCCAATCAGAAGCTGTGCCTTGGTTTCCAAATGTTTTGGAACTTAAGGCCCGTGGGCCACAAGCGGCCCACAGGGGTTGTTTAACTGGCCCCCGAGCCGCCCCCGAACTGAGCCACCCACTCGGCAAGTCCCTGCGCACTCTGTTAAACCAGCGCAGTGCAGGGACTCACTTCTGCGGCACCAAAAATCATGTCTGCACAGATGCAGACTCAGGAAATCATGTCTATGCAGATGCCAGAAATCGCAGGGGTGCGCACTCACACACACATGCGATCCAGCCCACGGAGGGATCTCCGCTGGAGTGAACCGGCCCAGGCAAGCTAAACCTTGCCGACCCCTGCCTAAGGGTATCTAGGGAGGCCTTCTTGACCCATCCTCTTTCATGGCATCACAGCTCCAAGTGGGTGTTCTAAGCCACTGTGGAAGCAGCTCCAATCCTGAAGGAGTGAATCCCAAATTCGGAAATATTCACCCAAAAAGACACAGGGCCTCCTGCATGCCAATGCACCGCAGATTCATGGACCAGCTACACAAACACGATCTCACTGACTTTAAGCCTCTTCAATTCCCTGTTTCTGGAATGCTCTCCCCAGTGAGGTCTGCCTGGTACCATCATTAACATCTTTTTAGTGCCAGGTAGAACCGTATCTCTTGTCCTGGGCATTAGATGGATTGTGATGAGTTTGGTGTTTCTTGATTTCATGTTTTGGTGCTGTTTTATTGGGTCTGTTTTATGAGTTATGGTAGGACATTTATTTATTTATTTATTTAAATAAATTGCTGTTTCTTATTTCATGTTTTATGTCATGCTTGGGGAACCTTTGGTGCTCCACATGTTGCTAAACTACAACTTCCATCATCCCTGAGCACGGCCCATGCTAGCTAGGGCTGATGGGAGTTTGAGTCTCACAACATCTGGAGGGCACAGCATTGGCTACTTCTGACTTAAATCTAATCTCTGGTGCAATGCTTGCTGTAGGAAGCCCAATGTAAATTTTCCTAGAGTTAATTAATATCTGGATATGGGTATGGAGGTGGATCCTTGAAATAGATATGGCCAAGGTTTCGGGAACTAGCTAAACATGCACTCTTGTTATTCCAGCTATTATGACGAAGCCCCACAAACTTGTTTCATGCTCTGAACATGTTGTAAGTTGTTAGGGCAAGCAACTAAAAAAATAAAATCATCACCATCCTTTATAAGAACAATTTTACAGCAGAAATAAATACAAATCCATTATGAAACTAGGGGTGGATCTACACTCATGGTTTTAACGTTAAGGAAGGGTTAAATAATGTTTTTGATAATGTAGATGTACACATGACATCCTACTTTTTATGTTCATAATGCATTATTAGCTTGTCTTTTTATCACTTACTTTTTAATCTTTTTTGTTACAACATCATATGTCTCTATGTAGCGTTTTACTTTTTTTTTTTTTACTGCATTCAGACTGCTCCCCCTCCAATGGTGTTTGAGCTGCAGGTTCAGAGAAGGAGGGAGGGAGGAAGAATTAAAATGTGACACCAGAGGATGGAGCAGAGCAATCAGCGACCAGCATCAGGGAAAGAAAGAGCATTTAGGGAAATGGTGTGGCCAGGTGTTACTTACTTTTGACGAAAGAAACCAATGTAAAAAAAAAAAAGTTTTAATTAACTAGTACAGTCATACCTCGTTTTGCGGCCGGGATCCGTTCCAGAGCCCCAGCCACTAGCTGAAAAGGACGCAGGGCAAAGTGCCACATCTGCGCACGTGCTCGGAGCAGTTTGAACTTTTGTGCATGCGTGAATGGCAAACCTGGAAGTAACCCGTTCCAGTACTTCCAGGTTTGCTGTGGACGTTTGCTGGAATGGACGCTAGACAAGGCAGATGTTCGTAGAGGTATTACTGTATGCCCTGTGACATTTTGGAACGACATATCTAATATTGTTCTAATAGGGGGAAATAACGTTAAACAGATTGGTGTAGATCCAGCCTAGGCCTCTGCCCCTGTTTTGCTGACAATTTACAGTGGTTTGTCAGTAAGCTTCCATCGTACGACGTGCCAATATGCTCAAAACAGGCATATCGTAGCGGAGCAAACACAACTTCCTTATTAAATGTCTATTTAAAATAACAATCTGGAGTATCTGCAAATATGCTTACAATTAATCTATCATGACATGATACCACCGTTCAAGAGAGGCCCTTCATCCAGCAAGTCGCCTGGAAGGAATCCACTTTCCTCACAGCCTTCCCATGGCTGCTGTAAACACAGCCGGCCAAGTGGAATGTCAAAGATTATTTGTGAGGTCTGTCACAGTAGCTCCTCTACTTGCCACGTGGAAACAATTATGCAGCAAAATAAATAAATTACATAAATAAATTAAAGCAGCATGTAATCAGTAAAAACAACAGCTGCGGGGTCTCGGTGATCAAATGGGGTAGCCTGATCCAAGCATTGTCAAAATCAAAAGGACAGATGTTGATGACATGCAGACCTTTATTTATCGAGTAGTAAATTACCAGCTCTCTTTCCTGCCGCTGGGTTATACCAGGGATGGGTAATCTGTGTTCCCAAACACACACCCAGGATGCTGTACTACAGCCATCAAGTTTTGGATCTGTGTGGGCAGATCTTAATTTCAGTTTCTCATCCGACCCCCCCCCCCCTCAAAAATATATTCAGTTCTGTTCTGAATGGTTCATTTAAGTTCTGTTCTCTGCATTTCTGCACTTCAGTGCTAATTTCACCTGACCTACACACTTTTGTATTTCTAATATGCACATTTTTTTGCAAGCAATTTCCCCTACTATAATGCATTGTTGTTTGTTATGTCCATCAATGTGTGCATGCTTAATTCAGAGAAGCTGTGGCAAGTGGTGCTGGAGAGGTCGTAATGTTTAATGGTAGTAGCTTTATAAATACAGAAGCTAATAATTTCTGGATGTACAACATATTTTTGATATAAAAATCCTTACGTTTAATAAACGATTTATTGATTTATTTCCCCTCTTTTTTGTGTTTTCAATCATCTTTTGGGTTCTACCACAGTACAGTGGTGCCCCGCAAGACGAATGCCTCGCAAGACAAAAAACTCGCTAGACGAAAGGGTTTTCCGTTTTTTGAGTCGTTCCGCAAGACGAATTTCCCTATGGGCTTGCTTCGCAAGACGAAACGTCTTGCGAGTTTGTTTCCTTTTTCTTAAAGCCGCTAAGCCGCTAATAGCCGCTAAGCCGTTAAGCCGTTAATAGCCGCTAAGCCGCTAATAGCCGTGCTTCGCAAGACAAAAAAACTGCAAGATGAAGAGACTCGCGGAACGGATTAATTTCGTCTTGCGAGGCACCACTGTATTAATCCATGCAGTAATGTCTGCAGTGAATTATCCCCCAACTCCAAGGAAAGGTAAATATAGCAAGCTCTACAAACTGTGTGTGTGTGTGTGTGTGTGTGTGTGTTGTGACCTCCTCTTCCCGCCACAGTCCAAAATATTTCCAAAACTGCTGCTCTTTTCGCATTTTTTAAAAAAATAATATTTATTAAGTTTTCCAATTTAACCACCCAATAAAGGCCACATTAAAGATATTCTGAATTATAGAATAATCAAACAGTCCAAATATTAAGCCAAATCATAAATCTTTGTTTGACTTCCCTGCTCTGAGGTCAGAGGACGGACCGAACTCCGAGCTCTTTTTGCATTTTGTAGCATCCACCAACATTCCTTCTGCTTGTGACCATTCACAGCTTTGCAGGAAGAAAGGAAAGGAAAGGTTAGGGAGATGATTGGATTTGTTATTGTTTGTTATAATATTATCCCCCCACCCTCATGGAGGACAGAGGGTGTCTTGCTGCCTGGTGGTGTGTGTCGTTCACATTCACATTTAATTATTATAAATATTTCCTTTTGTTTCAGAGAATACATTTGAGGCTAGTGTGGTTTATTAGAAAGAGGATCTATAACTTGTGGAGTTTGCATATGGATTTATATGCCCATCCCCACCCCCAAAAAACTAATAAGCCATTTTAATAAACCATTTCATAAAAATTGTTGTTTCTATGGTTGTTATTGTTGTAATAAAACACATCTAATTCTCTGTCCTACCCCCACTGCCACTTTCTTGGTGGTTCTTCTTCTTTCAAAAACATGTGGCCAGCACATATTATCATGCAAAGGCCTAGACAGACTTATTACAATACCCCTTGGGACATGCAAATGGATACTTGAAGATGGGCAATCAATAACAGCAGCAAGACTGTAAATAGTGATAGCTAGCACACAATGCCATCAGGAGAATAGAAAACAACAGCCATTTCTGCAAACTGTCGCCAAGATCATACCATTTTGCATATTGAGGCCCCGTGACCACCCTGTTCCCTAAGGTGCAACTAACTAGACGATGCACGGCATATTGGCTTGGGATCAAATAAAGCCACAACATTACAGGTGTGAGGTTTGGCCATAGGCATTGTGGTAAGCAACGTAATACTCTGGTGGGAGTATTTCTAAGGGTGAAGCCAGCATGGGAGGGGGGAATGCCCTATGCCCTACCTCAAATCGGGGCATCCCCCAAACGGTCCCCATTGGGGGAGTGGTATGGCCCTAGACAGGAGCTATTCCTCCTGGAACCCTTTAACAGGATATCCTTACCTGTGGAGGGGCAGGCAGGGCCTAAAACCTTCCCTCCAACCAAGACCAGGCTTACTCAATGCCTATCCACCTTACAGAGTTGTGGCGATTGCTGTGAGGTAGACGAAAACCCAAATGGCAGTGCCAATTAGCCAAGTAGGAAAAATGCCTGCCCGGCCCCTGAAAATTAGGCGACTGACATTGTCCATAGCAAGGTTGTGCCATCTGTGAGAAACCTTAATCTGAGGGAGGGAGAGTGGGAGAAGCAGCACAGCGAGAGAGGGGCTGAAAGGCCCTGCAAGCCAGGCATTTAAATTCCCCCTGAACCAAGGGCCACAATTGGTCGGTTGGTCCCTTGCTCAGGGAAATGCCCACTAATTCCTGCCGCCATTGGCCCATTGGGTGGCAGGAAGATGATCCGGCCTGTGATAGGCCGGTTTACCAGGGAAGCTCATGCCCTGCCCACAAAGCCACCCACCCTATAAGGGGGCAAATGGACTTAACAAACTGGTTTTGAGTAACAATAGCACAATTAAAGCACGAACAGGTACAGAACAGAGAACCCATCCCTAGTGGCTACCAATGAGTAGATTTCTTCAGGGAGGTGGAAAACCAAAATATTTTGATTATGTAATTTCTATGCCACTTGATGTTATTAAAAATATTTATGAGCCATGTACAAAAAAACTGAAGCAGGAACAGACAACTTAATTAGCTATTACAAAAATACACAGTTACTTATTAAAATGTTACATTAATACAAAGTTACACACGCACGCATGCATGCCTGTATTCACTTTCCTTCTGATACACCCTCCCTCTCAGCCTCCAACTTCTCACCCATGGGCCATGCAAAGTCTCTGCTCACTCACAAAAGTCTCACAATGAGCAGAGTTCCCAGAAACAGCGGACACCCCACTAGTCTCTCACTTTCGATTTGCTTTCTATGGGAAGGCCCAAGGTGGGTGGTAACTTCTCAGGTTGCCCACAGCTGTGTCCTGTTGAGTTGCACTCTTCACACGAGGTGTAGCAAGTTTGTTGAGGTTCCCAGGGGGTGGGCCCCCAGATGTTGATGGACTACAATTCCCATCATCCCTGAGCTCTGGCCTTGCTAGCTAGGGGTGATGGGAGTTGTAGTTCAACAGCATCTGGGGACCCGCAGGTTGAGAAAGGCTGGTCTAGAGGATGGGAAAATGCCCCCCCTCCACTCACAACTCTTTTTATCACCCTCTGTCCATTCCTCCTCCTCCTCCTCCAGCATTACCCTTTTCAAAGCAAAATAGATTTCATCTTAGCCTGTTCAGTATCAGCCATGTTTTGGACTTCAGCCCAGCCCGGAAAATGTTTAGTATGTGAAACTTCACTATATAATCATAATGTCAGACAAGCATGTCATCCTGATGGCATTTTTGAAAGTGTTTGTCTCTGCAATGAATGAATCTGTAATTGAGAGATTGTAATTGGCACAGCATTTTGCATTTCATTTGGCAGAGATCAATTAGAAAGTAATACAGGAATACATATAATGCGCTTCCTAATTACATCTAATATTCACTCAATCATAATGGTACTACTACTGCAGATGATCTAATGAAAGCTTTCGTACAGAGTTGTTCTGAAACACTGCAGAGTTTACAGAAAACATTTATTTATTTATTTTAGTTTTTTGTCTGCTAAAACAATTGGCGATAACATAGAAACCTTAGAGGGACAATTAGTTATGATCGCCCAATTCAACCAGACCGAACGAAAATTTCAGCTCCAGAGTAGATTCAATGAGGTCAATAAGCCTACGCTATGGAAAGCAATTTAGAAAAAAACAACAACATGTTCCTACTGAATACATTTGGATATGGGATGGGAATAGAAAGCCAGTGATTATCTCAAAAATCACCCTGAAAGCTTCAAAAGTCAACAAGCTTGCAATTAGACAAGCGTTTCAAAATACCTTATATAAATGCAAAACAGGTGGGATAATCAAGGAATCTAGTCTCAATCTACTTCCCATTAACCATCTGACCTAGCATTGACTGGTCACATCAGAGTTTTAGCTGAAAGCATCCAAGAATCAGGGGATGCAACTGGGATGGAGGGAAATAGCAAAACAAAATTTAAGGACTACAAAAGTCTTGCAAAGGAAACGAAATCTACTCCATATAATGCCGTAAAAAAAGAAGATACTCTTTTCTGTTTTAAACGGAACACATTCTACATAAAGGAGCCAGTAGGACAAAGTCCCGATGCCAAAATGAGAGAGAGACTTTAACAAAAGAGAGAGAGAGAGAGAAAGCTTTTTGTAAAGCTATAGAGTTTCCACAAAGCAGCCTCCTGCAGACCTTTGAGAAGATAAACAGCCCTTTTAAGTGCAACTTTCTTTTTAAAAAATCCATTCAACTTGCAGGTACAAGACATTCTCAGCACCAAACGAAGAATTCCCAACCCACCTTCCATGCTGCTCTCACACACAGCCCATTGTTTTGAAACAGACTAGAGGAATCTGTGATACCAGCAGTACTTTAAGATGTCAGTGGAAATAGTGGAAGATGGGGGAAAGGAGATATTCCAGGAGCAAATATCCACCCCACGTACACACATCTCCCTCACAAATAACATTTCTAGCCTAGCAGTGGGGAAAGACCTCCTGAAATTATAGCTGTACAAACTGCAAGAATGAAAATATTTCAGACTGCTGGAAATGCCAGAGCCCTAAGATCTTTATTTATAATTCAGCAGTCAGGCAAGAGAATAAAGATATGGGGAGTTCAGAGGAAATAAACCACACACTATTTTTTATTTTATTTTTTACTTTTTCAGGTACTATCCTTCTCCACAGTGTGAGAAATAGACATAGAGACATATGGAGAACCCAGCTTTTCAGCAATGATAGTGTTTCCTCCTGCTACAGCTCTTAAGGATAACTGAAAGTTTCCTAGGAAATTTCACTTGTCTTAAGCTTCTGCACTTCTCCTCAAAGGTTCCTACTGAACAGTAACCTTTAAACTTGAATCAAAACTTGCTGCGAGTGAAGTATTGTGAAAACTTAGGGCTGCTTGGAGAAATTTTGCTAGCTGAGTATGATTGAAACTTTCTAAGTTCCCATTAAAAAAGACCCCAACTCAGATGTTTCTACTGAGGAAAAACTTCTAAATTCAGTTCATATTTCAATACATCTGAAATATTCAAGCTAGAGAAGTGCAAAACCTCACTGAAAATGTTCACTTGTCCAGTCCTGACCTGTTTTTTGTTACCTCTCAGTTATTGACAGTCTTTACTCGAAGATAAAACCCCAAATAAAACCCTCAACTTTTGCCTTAAGTGAAATTTTGGTGGCATGTTCCTGACAGGAATTTCCCCCATTCCTTTTATACTAACTGCTATGTCTGGCTTGGTCTTCCTTCATTTAAATCAGCTTTCCTGAAACTGGTGCTGTCTAGATGTTTTAGAGCCCATCAACCCCAGCCAATATGGTCAATAATCAGCATGGACAGGAGTTATAACCCAAAACATCTGGAAGTTGAGAAACGCTGTTTTAAATGGACTGCAAAAGTGTTTAGCTGCAAAAAAGCAGCACAAAAATATTGTTGTTTCTTTTTTGCAGCAATTGATTTGGAGCCTGATTCAGTAATAATAATAATAATTTATTATTTGTACCCCGCCCATCTGGCTGGGTTTCCCCAGCCACTCTGGGCGGCTTCCATAGAAACCAAAAATACACTAAAACATCACAGATTTTTAAAAAAGTACTTCAGAGTTTAGTTCACTTCAGTCAGAGACACTTCATAGGCTGCCTGGTTCCCCATCCCAACATTTTTCAGAAATCAAAGAATGATTATAAAACTTACAACTTAGAAAAGGACGCATGAAATTTGCAGGCTTACTAGCCCCTCCAGAGTGGGCAAAGCCTGACTAATGAAACACAAATAGGTTCATAGGCATTTGTGATGGCCACCTTTAAAGTTTGTTTGTTCAATTGAATTTATTTTATTTTTTGAAGGGAACACGTATACATCTTAATTTGGGGTCAGAACTGGATGAAATTTGCAGGCAAGTTTGCTTCTTCCAGAAACATGAACCTGCCAGTCTTGAAAAGGATAGTTGCCTTGGTTTATCCTGTAAGGGCAGCCATTACAGTTTTAGAAGTGGATAGAAAGTGTCACTTACTATAAAATAATAATAATTTAATATTTATACCCTGCCCATGGGGCTGTGTTTCCCCAGCCACTCTGGGCGGCTTCCAACAAAATATTTAAAATACATTAAAACATCAGTCATTAAAAACTCCCCTAAACAGGGTTGCCTTCAGATGTCTTCTAAAAGTCAGATAGTTATTTGAACCGCCAGAAGGCCCTCAGAGCTGGACCTCAGTGGCTGAACAATGGGGGTGGAGACGCTCCTTCAGGTATACTGGGCTGAGGCCGTTTAGGGTTTTAAAGGTCAGCACCAACACTTTGAATTGTGCTTGAAAATGTACTGGGAGCCAGTGAAGATCTCTTCCCATTCTTTGGGTGTTTATAGTCTCGGCAGCTGCTCCCAGTCACCAGTCTACCTGCCGCATTCTGGATTAGTTGCAGTTTCTGGGTCAACTTCAAAGGTAGCCCCACGTAGAGCGCATTGCAGTAGTCTAAGCAGGAGATAACTAGATCATACACCACTCTGGTGAGACAGTCTGTGGGCAGGTAGGGTCTCAGCCGGCGTACCAGATGGAGCTGGTAGACAGCCGCCCTGGACACAGAATTAACCTGCGCCTCCATGGACAGCTGTAGGTCCAAAATGACTCCCAGGCTGCACACCTCGTCCTTCAGGGGCACAATTACCCCATTCATGACCAGGGAGTCCTCCACACCAGCCCACCCCCTGTCCCCCAAGAACAGTACTTGTCTTGTCAGGATTCAACCTCAATCTGTTAGCTGCCATCCATCCTCCAACCGCCTCCAGGCACTCACACAAGACCTTCACCACCTTCACTGGTTCCTTCCCTTTAACATTCATTTTGTGATGGGAAGACCTACAATGGTTTCACTTTCCAGGTAAATTCATTCTCTCGGATTATAAGTCTGGGCTGGCAGTTACATGTAGCAGCAGCAAGATGCGTACACGTACAGTCAATTAAAAGTTGGTTTTATTCCAGAAAAACATGCCACTTGTCCAGAGCGCTCTGTCCCCGTGACTTATGGATACCCTGATGATGACTCAACTAAATCCTCAGCGTTGTTCCTCTTCCTCCGGAAACAACGCGTGAAAACGAATCTCTTCCGTTGCTTCTGTGATGTCAATTTCCCCTTTTCTTCTACCCCTCTTCTTCTGAGTTCTTGCATGCTGAGAGGTTTGGAAACTGGCTCGGACAAGCTATCGTCTTCTAAGTCCTGTGTTTCTCTGGGCTGTGAACTCCCCCCTGCACTTTCTTCTGTACTTCCCATAACAAACCTCCCTTCGTCCCCTAACTGCCATCCAAGTTTGGTAGCTGCTGTTGCTCGCTTGCTGGCTCCAGCCTGACATTATAGTTGAGTCATCCCAGCCTCTTCCCACTCTTTGGTTGTTTGTTCCCCTTTCCCCTTAACCCCAACCTAGTACAGTGGTACCTCGGGTTAAGTACTTAATTCGTTCCGGAGGTCCGTTCTTAACCTGAAACTGTTCTTAACCTGAAGCACCAGTGTAGCTAATGGGGCCTCCTGCTGCTGCCGCACCGCCGGAGCACGATTTCTGTTCTTATCCTGAAGCAAAGTTCTTAACCTGAAGCACTATTTCTGGGTTAGCGGAGTGTGTAGCCTGAAGCGTATGTAACCTGAGGTACCACTGTATTATTCTTTAATATAATAAGCTTACAGATACTACCTTTCATTTCAGCAGCATGAAAAAGTAACTGGCCCAATGAGGTGCCACAAACCATTTCAAAGGTTTCTGCTCTACAGTGTGCCACCTTGTGCACATCCCACTACACCTCTGAGAAGCTAAAAAACTTTCCAAGGCACCGGTCTTGCCTTGTGATGCAAGATTAGTTCAAATCCAGTACACACCCACATATCTTCCTGACATACTCATTTAAATGCATAATGAATACAAGTCTCTCCACAGGCCCTCATAGGCAACTTTTGTCTTTGTAGACTACAATTGCCAAATATTTTTTGAGACAGGACTCCTGCACCTTTACTAGCTGCCTAGGATGCAGTAGCTTTATAGCTAGAGTTTGTTCCATCACTGCACACCCAGGCTTGTAACAATCACTTCACCTGCATCTCTGTGGTGAAGCCAATGGACCACTGGTAAAGCAAGGAATTCCGGGGAAGATCGGCAGCCAGCAAACTGAGAGACAGACCTTTCTGAGCAAGCGCGCGAAGCAGGAAGAGCGCCTTGTAGCTGATCCCCAACAGCGCCCTACAGCTGTTTTCTGGAAGTGGGGAATCAGTAGCCCTCAAGGGGATAGGCTGTGATTGCTGCACGCTGTTCCACACCGAAGAAGGAGGCCAAGGGGAGCCTCAGCGATCTGGGGGAAACAACAGGAGCTCTATGGAGCAGATCCAAAGAACTGACTGAGCAGGGAGAAAACGGGCGAGTTCTCGGCCGTGGGCAGTTTAAATAGTCCGTGCCATGCCCCCGGACCGTCCGGATTGGATGGCCTAAGGATGACGTGGCCGAGGACCATCCAATGGCACAGGGGCTATCCCGCCCCATGCACATGGGAAGAGCTTGCTCCCAGCCTGCACCATCATCTCCCCAGGAACAGGAAATGGCTTAATAATCACTTCACCTGCTAAACCTTTGTCTCTCTTGCCTTGAATCGGCAACCACAATTGTGTCACAACGGATGGGCTGAAGTGCATTTTGATAAGCAGATGATCCAGAAACATTTTTTAAAAAAACACGAAGATAATGGAAAACCAATAAACGTGAGCTCAATACTCTAGGCCTATTTTGTAACTCTCTTCCGGCCACAAGCAGCTAATAGTATAAAATCCCTGAACAATAAATTAGGTGCTTGAGTTGAGAAGAAATGTCTGAGTAATCCCCATGCCCTCCTCTTCTGCTGTGAAATAAAGCTATTGTAGGCAAGATCCACTTGCAATGTGAACAAAGGAGCTCGACTGTCACTGGTGGATTATTACAACACCACACAGCTATATTTTCTAGAATAAAAATCCAGCATGCAGACTCTGGAGCAGAAGTCTAGGGTACCACAGCCCCTACCTCTCAGATGGGGTGGGATACAACTGACCCTTAGCCTTACCCTAGATTGAGCCTAGGGGGCTGCTCATCAAGTCTTGACTTTGAGTTGGGGCTTGAACTTAAAGCTGGAATAAGCAAAGTGGGGTGGGGGGAGTGCTTTAACATTCTTAGAAAAGTACCAATGGTGATTTTTGTGGAGAGTGGATCCGCAGCAGCCCTGGCTAGGTGGTCAGGTTCCATTAACTGAGTGAAGAGGAAGCTGAAAGAAAATTACATAGTGTTGTTTCATCGCTTTCTAGTTCCTTTCCAATGCCATTTTCAAATCCCAGCTAGCCTCTCCTTGCTCATCCCCACCCAGGCTGCTCCTCTCTCACTCATACTAAAACCTTCCAGGAAGCTGTGGGGCTTTTAGCTGCCTGCTTGGCTCTCATGTCTATAATCCCACCCACTCCCACCCCACAATGTCCTCATCAGCCTTTGAAGCTACTTGGACTGGAGAGAGAGTGAAATGAGCCTCCTGGTGCCTTGTAATGTTGGGATAATGTGGTCTACCATTCAGCCATTAGCTTCACAGGTGGAGTCCCCCCCAAACCCTGGGCAACCCCTATGTGGAATAACTATTCAAGACAACGTGCTATGGGATTAAAATTGGTCACAACTTTATTATCTTTTAGATGTGGGTAGACCTTGGCTCAGACATTGGGCGTTATCCCTCCCAGTCCTCCACTGGAGATCTGGGGGACATCAGGGTTATCCAGTGTGTGTGTGTGGGGGGGGTGTGGACTGGCTCTGGAGAACATATGTTCAAGCAGAGTGAGCCTGCCCCCATTATGCCGCCGTCGCAGGGGAGAGCAATGACAACCTCTCGGCGTACGGCCAAAGCCTCCCCTCAAAACAACCCCTTTAACGGGGAACCCTGGTATCGCTGCCGCAAAGAAAAGGGGGGCGTGAGTCGCCACTACATGCCCACCCCCAATTTAGGGAAGATAGACTAAAGGATTTCACCCAAGGCCTGATACCGCCAAAGTTGTGGCGTTTTGCTACAGGAAAGGCAAACCTGCCAATGCAGGAGAATTCCTTTCTGGCCCTTCAACAGCGGCCTTGACGTAGCAGCGTCCGCGTACCTGTGGAGAAAAGGTTAACCTGCAAAAGAAGTCTTAACTGAGGGTGGGTAGGGTGGGAGAAGCTCTGGAGCCAACTGACGATTCCCAGGTAAGATCATCCCTCTATTGTGTGGGCAGGGTGGTCCCTCCCCCTACCTGGCCTGATCACCTTGGCAACGCCTCCCCAGGCGAGATTGGGCAACTGGCTGAGGTAGGCGGAGACCTCCAGGTATCCCACCTGGGGAAGGTGAAGCCAAGCCTGTGTTAATGGTGCCGCATAGGGTCCAGGGGGCTGCGCACTCCCCATTTAATGTGGGGAGCAGTCATTCCCACTGAGTATGTTTACCATAGCATGGAGGGCATCTTGGAGGCTGCATTTTGTTAGGCTAGATTCTCCATTTCTGGGGTGAGATCGCTTGGGTGGGCTGCCTGCAGGGAATTTTTAATTGATTGATTTATTAAATTTGTATACTGCCCTATACCCGTAGATCTCAGGGCGGATCACAACATGAAATTACAATATAAAAAACACAAGAAATGGGATAGCTTAACCTATCCCAATATCTCCCATCCTGGTTTTGAATGTAGATGTCTTCCAAGCACACCCTGCCCCTGTCCAGGGAGGAGGATAAACTAAGGAAAATCCTTAAAAAATATGTGCATAAAACAGTCACAAAACACATACATACCAGGAGGACTACTTATGAGGTGAAGTGAGGTTTTGCTCTCTTGTTTTCTTGTCTTCCATGCTGTAGCTCACTTGGGTCAGTCCCATTCTCTCAGCCTAACCTACTCCACAATCTGCAATTGTTTAATTTTGTAGAAGTCTTTCTTCCATTCCGTAGTCGACGAATGCAGAGAGATGTCTATAGTTCGCAGCAAAATATACCCCCCTCCCGCCACAATGTTTGAGTGAGCTATCCAGCCAGTGAGGTCCAAGCTGGCAAGTGTATACAGCTGCAGCTATATAGAAAATATGTTTGAGTATTCAGGAGGAAACCCAAGAAAACCATTTCCAAGGAGAGTATCAAAATGCAGCACAGGTTGAAACTTGTCTGAAAAACAGTCAGGAAACTTCAGACGGTCTCCAACTCAGCTGGATTTGAGAATATGAAATAAGTCACTGGTCAATTATAAGCATCCTATCCTAAGCAATCTACCAATATAATTGAAGTGTCTCAGTCAGGAATATGTCTTCAGAGACTTCATCCTAGGCTCAGTTGTGTGATCTCCATTAAAATGAGAAGGCTTTTTTTTGACTCCGTGGAAGTGCAGGTATCATCTCTTCTTCTTTTTAAAAAAGTCACTTGTGTGAAATCTTAATCATATTCACACTGTTATTTAGAGCCATCTGGAGTTAATCCTGGAGATTAATTTAAAGTGGAAGATGTCTGTAAGGAATTTATTTTGATCTGTAATAAGCATGCTCCATGAAGATTTGGTTGGGTGCAGGGAATTATCTGTCATGCGACGCTCCTCACATATTTTGACTTTTAAAAGGCTGGCAGTAAGCCTGGACCAATTTCAGGGGAAAAAATGCTAAATCCCTTGTCTGTGGGAATCATATTTTACTATTTCTACATATTCACACAGTGCTCACACATACATATTCATGAACATATCACAATGGTGATCACAATTCCTCCCCATTAAACTGCATTCCATGCGCCTGGGGATGAGCAAATCAGTCTATTTTCAGTCTAAATCCCACACAACAACCTGTGATCCACACACACACACCACATTGAAATACATACACACTCCTACACAATCTGCATATTTATCCATGCGGATCAGGTCAGTTGGTATCAGAATTCACAAATGTCAAATTCCTCAAGCATCCCCCATCAACAGCCTGGTTGGATGATGGGGACATCTGGTTGGATGATGGGGACATCTACACATGTCACATGATGAGTTTGGGATGAAGGGTTAAAAAGGCCAATACTATATGTAATGCCATGTGGTGGAATCACATTTTTTAAATGTTCCCTTTGCATTAAAAAAATTTATAAAGCAGCAGCACAGAGAGAAGCGGGCATTGCTTGTTTTCTTCTGCATAGTGGTGTATGTTATTTTCTTTCACATGACAACCTTCCAACAGTGATATCCCCAATGGACAAAATTTAATGATTATTTGGTTAAATATGTAAAATAAAATTAATTGGAAATAGCTTGCAGATATTTAATTGACTTAGGATTTCATATAAGTTAACTGATGAATCAATATGTTTAATTTTAAAATTAAAGGATATAAGGATGTTAATGTTTAAGTTAAATTTCATAAGAACTTTGATTTAGAAAACCGTTAAAAGGAAGTGCATGGAAATTCAACCAAGGGGAAGCGAGGAAGTCACTTAACAATGTTAATAAGTGTAATTTTAATAAGGTTATGATCCATGTTTGTTTGTTTTGTTTATAATTTTGTGAAAATTAATTAAAAAATTATAAAACAACAACAACAGTGATATCCCCACCTGCAATCTAAAGTGGTACAGTCTGTTCTACCAACTCTGAATTCTAATCCCCATTGCTTCTGCATAAGTAGATCAGACATCTTTTCTATTTAAATTTGGCTTTTCAGACTGCATTGGTGAATATTCCACAGACATATCCTGAAACCCAATAATATTTGATTTTGAAACCCAGGGCATTAGAATTGATATTTAGCTGTATTTCATGTGTAGCATGAAATGGTGCGTTGTAGTTATCAGTACTGATATACAACAATGTATCCGAGTGTTTTTGAAATTCTTTACCTCCAGGTAGCAATTTCCATATACAGCGGTACCTCTAGTTATGAACTTAATTCGTTCCGGAGGTCCATTCTTAACCTGAAACTGTTCTTAACTAGAGGCGTGCTTTCGCTAATGGGCTGTTGCTGTGCACACGATTTCCATTCCCATCCTGGGGCAAAGTTCTTAACTTGAGGTAATTCTTCCAGGTTAGCGAAGTTTGTAACCTGAAGCGTTTGTAACCTGAGGCATTTGTAACTCAAGGTGCCACTGTAGGTACACCTGACAAGGAAGCTCTGTGTTTCATTTTTGGTTAACAACATGCAATGGCATTAGTATCTGACGTTTTATGAGATCTCCATTTGCCAAAGCAAAAGGAGCCAAAAGACGCCGAAGTGTCTCAAGTATTACAATTTTCATACTCAAAATTTTTAGTGGTGAAATGGGAAAATTCACAGTATTCCAAAAAATTGTAAATATTCACTTTAGCTCTTACACTGAGTTCCTCGGGGGGGGGGGGGAATTAAGTGACTGGCAGGCACAATAGAGATGCTGGTGTTTTGGTGACTTCACACCTCTAGAACGCCTTACCTGTTGACATCCAGAAGTCCACCACACTCAAATCTTTTCATAAAGCTGTGAAAACTTAATCTAATTCAGCTGCCTCTTAGTTAGGCAACACTTTTCTGCTACAGTAAGTTTTTTTTTAAAAAAAAAAACAACCCAAGCCCCCAATGCTTTATAGAATTTGTTATTTGAATTGTTCTTTGGGAGTTTCTAGGGTTGTGCGCCCATCTCACTCAAGAGGCCGGGGGCCAGCGCTGTCCAGAGACACTTCTGGGTCACGTGGCCAGCGTGACATCGCTGCTCTGGTGAGCCAGAGCTGCACACAGAAACGCCGTTTACCTTCCCGCTAATAAGCAGTCCCTATTTATCTACTTGCACCCAGGAGTGCTTTTGAACTGCTAGGTTGGCAGGCACTGGGACCGAACAATGGGAGCGCACCCCACCGCAGGGATTCAAACCGCCGACCTTTCAATCGGCAAGCCCTAGGCGCTGAGGCTTTTACCCACAGCGCCACCCGCGTCCCATGTAAGCTATAGGGATGGACAAATCTCTTAATATCTGTCCCTTTCAGTTTGCAAATCTTAAAATAACTTCCCCACATTTCCACATCAGTTTCTAAATATCTTAGTGCACATTTATCCTGATATAAAACATTTTTATGCCTTCTTGCCCAATATATGCACATTTTTTCCAAGCAAATTTTGCATCTTACAATGCATTTTTTTTGTTATTTTAAAGCAATGTATGTATATAATGCACACTTTCCCTAAGATATGTGTTTTTATATAAATGTTCGGGTTGGAAAACTGCATTGCAAATTTCAGAGAAGTGTAAATTCGCATACCTGTCAACATTCCTCAGATGAGAATAGGGACATTTCTTAGCAACTGACCCTCCTCTCACCCCATTTTTGCCCCCCCCCTGAGCATTTTCACCACCACCACACCAACGGGACCCAACACATACATCCTCCACCAGCCTGATAAAACTCCTTAATCCTGATTTTATTTTATTCTTTGGTAGATTTTCAAAAAGAAAAACACATACCAGTAAAGAAACTATAGAAAGGGGCAAGTCCAGACATGGATGTGCAAAGCATTATATATATATATATATATATATATATATATATATATATATATATATATGACTTATTTAATTTATTTAATTAACTTTATTAATTTATTTAATGCTGCAGCGAGGCTCCTCACAGGGTCTCTGCCATGGGAGCATATTCACCCAGTGCTTTTCAAGCTGCACTGGCTCCCGCTGAAGTACAGGGTCAGATTTAAGGTGCTGGTTTTGACCTTTAAAGCCCTTCACAGCCTAGGACCCTCGTACCTACGGGACCGCCTTTCCCGGTATACCCCACGGAGAGCCTCAAGGTCCATAAATAGCAACACCCTAGTGGTCCCGGGCCCTAAGGAAGTTAGATTGGCTTCAACCAGAGCCAGGGCCTTTTCAGCTCTGGCTCCGGCCTGGTGGAACGCTCTGCCTCATGAGACCAGGGCCCTGCAGGATCTGATTTCTTTCCGCAGGGACTGTAAGACAGAGTTGTTCCGCCTGGCCTTTGGCTTGGAGCCAATTTGATTCCCTCCCTCTCTTTCTTTTTTCTTTTCCTTCTCCTCCTGCGATGAGGCTACATTTTAATATTTTAATGTTTCAATATTTTAATGCTGTATTTTAATTTTGTTTTTAAGTTGTAATCATTCAACTTGTTTTTATTATTACTTGTAAGCCGCTCTGAGCCCGGCCTTGGCTGGGGAGGGTGGGGTATAAATAAAAATTATTATTATTATTATTATTATTATTATTATTATTATTATTATGCTCCACTTCTCCTTTCTTCTCTTTGAGCCAGTGCATAATAACGGACTGGACCTTCACCTCTTCACCTGCTCTCCAGCAGCCCAAGGGAGGAGATCAGCAGCAGCCATGGAGATGCCATGGAAAGGCAACAGGGACATAGGGACATTATGGCATCAGATCAGAAGCCAGGATCATAATTCTGGGACTATCCCTGGAAAATCAGGACACTTTGAGGGTATGAATTCGGAACGATTCCTACATTTCAGTTAATGTATTGTTTGGGGTAGTACAAATGAGGTAGGCTTGCCTTAAAGTATTAACCAAACCGGTAGGACATGATCAGAACAGGGGAAATGAAGAAACAAATGGAAAAATAAACTTCTCACACCAGGAATTTACAGGATATAGAACTCCTCCTGCAGAAATAAAATTTATTAAATGTGTTAATACAAATGGAAGTCAAGAACTCTGTAGCTGTTGATAAGGGACTAAGATCAGGATGAATGTAATTGGATTAATCAAGATTTCAGAAGCAGGAAGAAATAAGAACTTCACACCCTGAAACCCAGCACACCGGAAGTCACACAAATTTTATAATTGGCTTTATAATTGATATGTATTTGGATAAGAATTGTAATTTGACATTGATAAACTGTGGCTGTTATTGGATTTTAGTAATTGAAAATTAATAAAAATTATTTAATGAAAATAAAATAAAGTATTTACCAAACCAAATTTCTCTCCGCATCCTTAATTCCCTCCGCATTCCTTGAAGGAATTTCTAAAAGTTTTTAAATACAGTTGTTTTTAATCTCATGATTATTTTAAAGTCTCTGTCTCTACTGAGTCACTTCCTTTCCAACTAAACTTCTAGACTTCGTGTGAACCATTGATGACCTTCCATTCTGGCTTCTCCTCAACCTGCTGTTCATCAGCTAATAACCTGTAATCATTTCTACCAAACTCCACATGACCTGCTGGTGTGTGTATGTTTTGTCGGCTGAGTTCTAATTCTTGCTCTGGTGGAGAAAGACTCAATTGTGCTCTCTTCATGTTTTTCTAGTCTCAGATGGAGGACATTCCCAAGACAGTCTCCATACTCCATGGGTCTCAGCCTGCTTGAGAAGTTCTAACCATTAAACAATTGCCCAGGCAGTAAAATGTAACCCACAGTCCTTGAAGCTCGCTCTTCTTCCTACGGTATTTCACGCAGAGTATCAAAGTGGCAAGGGAGCCACTTACTGAAAAAGATATTCAGTTAAGTGCCATCAAGAGAGCCCAACATTTCATTGACATTGAAAGCAGAAAACTGAATCACTTCAAATTATGTCATTTATATTCTCCCTCCCACCTCCCAAAAAAATCCTTAAAATGAGCAATCTCCAGTTAATCTGCAAAACTCCTCTAAGCATTAATTTATTTTGATACAGCTTCATTGTCAGATGAAGAACTTGTTAGACCTCAGAGGAGTGTGTTCTCAGCTTTTGTACAACAGTCAAGAGAGTTCTCAATTACCTTTCAGAAGCACAAATTTCAGACAAATTCACAAGGGGAAGATAGGAGCACAACACTGTATATGCAGATCACAAGAACACTGGGACAATCATTGAATGTGATAGGTAGCAATTTTAGAAATGATGCCTTATGCAGAGGGTTATAAATCTGCACTGTCTGCTCCCTGAAGAAATCAAAAAAATATATCAGCTAAATCGGGTTTAAAAGAGCTTGGCGTGCATTGCAACACTAAAAATTTAGGGAGATAAATTAACTTGTAGAAGCAATGGGAATGAACGATCCCCATTGCTCACCACTATGATTTTATATTTACAGGAAAGGCTTACAAACAAGTACCATAGAAGTGGCAAACATACAAAGCAAATATGCAAAGAGCTGCACTGGCTCATTCATCAAAACAAGAGACAGAGCACAAGGTGCACAGATGGCATAAAACACAGAGATTGGAATATCCTAATCTGAAGGGCCAGAAGGAGTTTTCTGGATGGGGTGGAGCTGCTACACTAGATTCCTTGCAGGTGAGTCACTGTTTCTGACCAGGGATAGGCAAGGCATTGGGGTGGTGTTCCTGCTGGTGTTATTGCACCACACCAACCTTCTCAATGCCTTACCTCTTCCCTTCCAGTGACCAAACTTTTGGTAAACCAACATAGAGATTCTGCTCCACTTGGCAAGCCACTTCTCCGAAGGGGACAAGGGATGGTTACTTTGACAGAGAAAGGTTCAGGTCCTGGGTTGCTGGCTCACTTGCCTGATGGAGGGCCACTGGGTGAAACCAGAGGAGTTTCTGGTTTTGGATGATACATGACATTAGGATGATACTTGATATTGATATCTCATCCAAAACTGGTTTGAAGTCCATTTAGTGATATTGGTTTCATAATTTTTGACTTTGCAATATACCAGGCATAGGCAAACTTGGCCCTCCAGATGTTTAGAGACTACAATTCCCATCATCCCTGACCACTGGTCCTGTTGGCTAGGGATGATGGGAGTTGTATTCCCAAAACATCTGGAGGGCCAAGTTTGCCTATGCCTGCAATATACTGTGAATCATGGCATGTGTGTTGCAAAAATCAAGATGCAGGAAAAACCACGATGCCAGTCAATGTCTCTAAATAGTTCCATCCTTATTTCAGGTGTATCGGTATACTGTGATGTTTAGCTGGTGATATATCAATGTGCTGAAAACAAGTTATTGTCCAGACCTACTTGACATGGCTGCCACATAAAACTGCACCCCCTCCCTGATCCATGGTGTCATGTCAGCAGGTCTTACATTTTGCTACATGTCTTACACTCTCTCTACATTAAGGGTAGCCAATGTGGTGTGCTTAGATCATGGTATCCTTCTGGAGCAGCTGTCTGAGTTTAGGGTGGTTCCCTTCCTACTTGGTTCTATTCCTACTTGAATGGTCATTTCCAGAGGGTAGTGCTTGGGGAGTGCTTTTTGGCTCTGCAAAACTTCCAATGTGGCATTCTTCAGGGTTCAATTTTATCCCTCGTGCTGTCACTTGATGCTCAAGTGGCCTCAGTGGCGAGGAGTACGGTACCCCTGTCTGGATAGGGATAGCCTAACTTCTGTTGTGTATGCTGCCCTGGTAACCTCTAGATAACCTCTAGGTAAGACTACTGCAATGTGTTATGTGTGGTATTGCCTCTGAAGATGGTTTGGACACTCAAGCTGGGGCAGAATTCGGGTGCCAGGCGGCTCAGCGAGGCAAGACGGCTTGAGCAATAAATGTCAATGGCTGCCAATCAGTTTCTGGGCCCAATTCAAAGTTTTGGTTTTGACCTCTAAAGTCTTAAATGACTCAGGACTACAATACCTCAAGGACTGCCTCTCCCCATATGAATTGACCCAGACCCTGTGATTATCGTCTGAGGCCCTTGCTCGTGTGCCTCCTTTGTGAGAAGTCTGGAAGGTGGCAACAAAAGAATGAGCCTTTTCTGTGGTGGCTTCTCACTTGTGAAATGATCTCCGCAGGGAGGCTTGCCTGGTACCTTCATCACGTATCTTTCGGTGCCAGGAAAGAAAATATTCCTTTCCTCCCAAGTCTTTGGCTAGCTAAACAATTGATGAGCTTTAAAACTGTGTGTGTGTGTGGTGGAGGGGTTATTGTTTGTTGTTTGATTGTTGTTATGGTATCTTTTTTGTTTTTTACATTGCAAACAGCCATGTGATCTTTGGATGAAAGGCGGTATAGAAACTAATAAAAAAAATAAAAAAATAAAATTCTGGACTACAAATTCCATCATCCCTGAACCTTCACCATGCTGGCTCAGCTTAATGGGAGCTGTAGTCCACTACATATGGAGTACATAACATAAAATGCTAGATTTTGAAAGTGACAACAAAAGTACAGTAAATTAATACAGAAAGAGACAGAAGCGAATGATGAATTCGTCATCAGTATCCATATACAGTGGTACCTCGGGTTACATACGCTTCAGGTTACAGATTCCGCTAACCCTGAAATATTACCTTGGGTTAAGAACTTTGCTTCAGGATGAGAACAGAAATCGTGCAGTGGCAGTGTGGCAGCAGAGGGAGGCCCTGTTAGCTAAAGTGGTGCTTCAGGTTAAGAAGTTTCAGGTTAAGAACGGGCCTCCAGAATGAATTAAGTTCTTAACCCGAGGTACCACTGTATTCATATATATATATTTAAAGTGTTTGCATTTTAGCTTATGGCAAAGTTACCACAAATCTAGTTGTCTTGATCAAGCTAAATTTGTTAGATGTACTGTAACCCATGCAGAGTTCTGATGTAACAATATACTCACCATCTAGCTGTAGTCGTAAAGCTGTTCAATTTAACAAGTTAAAAGACATCAAGAAATTTATGCAGCTATAAACACATCCACGGTGCTTTGCTTTTGTTGTCTCAGCAATCCTACAGCTATTAGCTGGAGCCAAGAAAATCAAAGTGTGCCAAATATTTGATATTTGGGCAAATCCACAGGATGCAGCTTCCCAGCTAACACCCTCTGGGGACTTGACTTAAAAACAAAACAAAACCCCCCAAATATCACTACCTTCCTGCCTTGAGTTCCTTCAGCAACCTGAGCAGCTTTTGCAGTCCAATTCTCTTGTGACTGAAAGCCCCTTGTAGCTTCCCATCTCTGTCTTTTAAGATCATATTCAGGAGGGCCATAAGGCAGTTTAGCTGTCTAATGGGACTGTTTGTCTCAGGTGTAATGTTCATTTCAAAACCTCCTTGCATTTTCGCTTGAAGGCAGTGTTGCCGCAAATCTAGTTGATCAAGGGAAATCTGAATAGCTCCTGCACACACACACACACACGCTACAACCTGGAGACAATCCTACAAAACCAACAATAAAAAAGTTTTTCAAGCATGAGATGAGCCATAAAGATCTAAGCACCTTTCAGCGAAACTGTTCACTTTGCATGAATGATATTCAAGCTCCCACTCCCAGCCTAACTGACAAAGGGGGTGGTCTTCATGAAGCCCATGGTAGGGAGGGTTAACCCTCTCTTCTCCACCGCCGCACTCCACAAAGATCTCCCCCTATCCTGGCATAGCAATTTAGGCTCAAAAATACCCTTCCATTGGTACAAACGGAAGGCTGATCTGTAGCCTAATTGCCAAGTGAGGAAAAGCAATATTTGGAAAGAGGGTGGTCACGACACATGCAGAAGAAGAGTTTGGATTTGATATCCTGCTTTATCACTACCCAAAGGAGTCTCAAAGCGGTTAACATTCTCCTTTCCCTTCCTCCCCCACAACAAACACTCTGTGAGGTGAGTGAGGCTGAGAGACTTCAGAGAAGTGTGACTAGCCCAAGGTCACCCAGCAGCTGCATGTGGAGGAGCGGAGACGCGAACCCGGTTCCCCAGATTACGAGTCTACCGCTCTTAACCACTACACCACACTGGCTCTGCAGTCCCTCCCCCAAAACACGCTTCCCTGAAATACCCCACCACCATACACACATACAGGGGTGCCAACTTGAATGAAATGTAGAAACTTGAATAAAAAGATGTAGCACGCCCACACCATTTGAATGGGAATGCCCATCAACTTTGAGGGAGGCTCAGCCCCTTCAAATAGTTTATTGGTGCGGGGCTGAAAGGAACCTCAGCCCCTAGGGGTTAGCTCCTATGCACACATACAATTTGGGGAAAACAAGTGACCTTGGAGACAATATGGGGATTTTTCCAAATTTAATTTCTGGGGGTGGGCAGTTTTCAGTTATGGGGTTGCAGGAGCAGGAGAGTTAACCTTTCCCACCCCAGCCTCCAAAAGCAACAACCTCCCAAACTTTTGTTATTAGTATTGTGTTTTAATGTTGCAGCCTCTCTGCAACATCAAAACACAATAAGCATCATGTTGTTTTTTTCTCATAACATACAATCCGCAGGAGATCTCAAGTTTCAAGAGGGTCCTTACAAAAACAAATGCTTCTTGTGATGAACTATGGTATATATATTGTCTTAAAATTTGCTTAGCTGTATAAAACAAAGTTAAAAATATACTCAAGTGGAAAAGGTGTACCTGATTTGAACTGAATTCACCTAATGTAATCTGTAGACGTAGGGTGATAGCCAATTGAGTCAGAGTAGACCTACCAAAAGTCATGGGCTTAAGTACATTGATTTTAGTGGGTCTACGCTGACTTTATCACCCATAATTTTTAGCTTCTAGTCTGCAGTTCTTTAGCAGGCACTGCCACCTGCATCAGTCCACTGTTATCTACATCATCCACACCAATACAGGCATGCAACAACTGGGATATGAGGACCAAATATAAGGAAGAACAATACTTGAATGCTAAAAGGAAATAATGCTTCATGGTTCAAGGACACCTACTCATCTGCTAATGCGACTCAACTGTGAGATAAAATATTTTTTAAACTATAGATGGCATATGATCTTACCTGGTTACAAGCCCACATTCTTTAGACAAGAAAAGAAAGCAGATACTCAGTGCCTTTTAGTACCCACTTGACCATACTGCCTACTGTGGCAAACAGAATTCATCGTGAACAGTTCCTATAGTAACAGGACAAATGTCTTACCCTACTCTTGTCACTGCAATTTTGTCTCCCCTTCCCCACCCCTTTGGCACTTCATATGTAGCAACAAACTCGAAGCGGGAATGAAACTGCACTTCCCGCTGTACGAGGCAAAACACAAAATAAGATATGAACAAAAGACAAAACACGCTATGAGCAGATGGTAATAGAAAGAATGTTGCTGCCTTTGTGCTGTGCTCCCCTCTCCCCACATCACCAGAATCCTCTCTTCAGTCCTTGAACTTCCTGGACTGATGCCTACAGGTGACAAGATCATCACAACACCAAGCCATCCTGCCCCAGCATGTGAGAAGAGAGTTGGCACAGCTGTGCAGACATGACTAGGGTACGAAACAAACCTGGTTGCCCAGGAGATGGTGCCAGTGAACAAAGGGAGCCCATTTTGTCTCAGATGTCTCACAATAGATGTTGGCACCTCCAAGGCTTCAAAGGCACAGAGGGAATGGTCCGGGAGGAGACAAGCCTGAGCATAACACAGACAAGAAGAAAAAGCCAATGGGTGGATTTAACCCTCTCCCCTCCAGCACTGAGGCCCTAAGGCAGGCATGGCCAAACTTGGCCCTCCAGCTGTTTTGGGACTACAGTTCCCATCATCCCTGACCACTGGTCCTGTTAGCTAGGGATGATGGGAGTTGTAGTCCCAAAACAGCTGGAGGGCCAAGTTTGGCCCAGTTCAATTCAGAAATGAAGCAAGTAACAAATGAACGAGGCTAAAATTGCTATTCAGTAGCAGAGCAGTAGAAAGAGCCTTAAAACTAAGGAGTTCATGTATGTTCATTTCTTGGTGACTGTATCATAGGTTGGCCAATGCAAGATCATGATGTCTGACTAGATGGGCCTTTGGCCTGCCTGATCAAGATTTGCTTTTCATTTCTTCTTAACTTCATGGTTTGATAAGATCATGTCTCCAAAAGCATTTTCAGTGGAAACAGTTTACATTATATAATTATCTGTGAGAATGGCAAAGTCATGGCAGATCAAGAAATATCCCTGCACATGGGAATGAGACCACAACCTCTCCCTGAAAAGTATATAATGAAAAAATAATAATAATACACCAAAACACGCATGCTATGCACACAGATTTTTAGAAGACAAACAGGACTTGATACTATAAACAGGTCATTGAGATATTACAAATGGGACTGCATCTGAACAAAAATGAACTAAAAAACCACCACCCTGCACACCTCAAACTATTTATAGAATGTGTATGTTTGTATCACAGAAAACTGTTTTTACAAGTTCTTACATTGCTACTGCATACTGAATGCAAAAAGTGAATAAATGTTTTAGTCAGTTGAAATAATTCAGAGTTGCCACATTCTAGCTCACTCTGACACTTTGAGCTAATGGAACCATCAGTAATGCAGAGACATCTGCAAAGGGGTGCATTTTAATTCGTCGGGAAAGGACTAAGATGTGTGAATCTTCCATGCAAAAACTAATTGATGGCTTCGCTCCCCATCAGGAATCACTTACTCTTTCGTCCGAGCCTGACATTCCTAACCCAAGAAATACTTCCATTGATTTCTTGCCTCCCGCTGATTAGAAATTTGTTACTAATCAATTAGGGGATTGCTTGAGTAATGAGAGCAAGATTGGGCTCTCTCTGCATAAATAGTGGAGCAGTACTTCATTTCCTTTGCTAATGCTGATTGAGGTAAAAAAAAGGTGTCCAGGAACCATGTATTGTACAAGGAAGTCACCTTCCTAGTGGTGGCCAGTGACCATTGAGATGGGTGGGGTAGAATGAAAGGTTGACTGTTGGTGAAGTGAGAACCAATGAAAGACACAGCTGCCTAATTCATATTTTGTCCCCATCCTCCTCCCTGTTGAGCTCTGCAAAGGCAACACTGAGAATTAGGAGGAGGAAGATGGCAGGCAGTGCCAATCCTGACTTGTTGTAAGAAGGCTTGCAAGTAGGAGCTGGCTGAGGGCAGACTGAGGTGGGTGGCACAGTGCCCAATTTGTCCTAATGGACCAACCTCTGCTGTGCTAGAGTTTGGGGCATGGCAAACTCTAGATATATGGTGTGTGTGTGTGTGTGTGTGTGTGTGTGTGTGGTCTTCATCTCCTCCCACCTCATCACAAGATGAGCTGCCCAATATATGTTGTTGTTGTTTAGTCATTTAATCGTGTCCAACTCTTCGTGACCCCATGGACCAGAGCATGCCAGGCACTCCTGTCTTCCATTTCCTCCCAAAGTTTAGTCAAACTCATGCTGGTAGCTTTGAGGACACTGTCCAACCATCTTGCCCTCTGTCGTCCCTTTCTCCTTGTGCCCTCCATCTTTCCCAACATCAGGGTCTTTTCCAGGGAGTCTTCTCTTCTCATGAGGTGGCCAAAGTATTGGAGTCTCAGCTTCAGGATCTGTCCTTCCAGTGAGCACTCAGGGCTGATTTCCTTCAGAATTGAGAGGTTTGATCTTCTTGCAGTCCATGGGACTCTCAAGAGTCTCCTCCAGCACCATAATTCTAAAGCATCAATTCTTCGGCGATCAGCCTTCTTTATGGTCCAGCTCTCACTTCCATACATCACTACTGGATTTAAAGCATCCATCCACATGCCCAACATCCTGGGAACTGTACTTTAAAGGAACTGAAAATTGCAACTCTTTGAGTGGTAACTACAGTTCCTAAGCATACTTCTGGGAGGTGGGGGGGGGGAGAATGTGCTTTAAATGTTTGGGGTGTACAAGTCGTTTTTGGCAGCTCTGCAGATATCTTGCTTTCCTCATAGATTCCGGCTGTATTTTCTAAAAGAATCCAGCTATTGAATGGGACAAAAACGGAATCCATAAAGCTTTGCAGCGTTGCATCTCAGTGGGCCTTACTTTGCTTGTATGCTGTGCCAATCCACCCTGCCTATCTTATGGGAGACTAATTCTAGAGTACCACAACAATATTTGCTAGTCTAAGATATGTGTGTTTGAGTGACTGAAAGAGAGAGACTGAGACTGAGACTGACTGACTCCTGGTCCAAACTCAAAGCTCAGCTCAATGCTTCTTCACCCTCCACATCGGTCCTGAACTATTTGAAAGGGTTGAGTTGTCATAAGCTTACAGTTCCATCCAAGCTTTTCCTTAAAGGAAATTCTCCCTTTGTTTCTAAAGTTTCACCTGTGAATGCTGATGGAGGCAAAATGGAACCACACACACAGGGCCGGATTTAGGTTTGATGAGGCCCTAAGCTACTGAGGTAATGGGGCCCTTGCTGTCAACAACAAATTGTCGCTGTTTTTTGTGTTGAATATATGCTATATGGTTACAGTGGTGCCTCACAAGACAAAATTAATCTGTTCTGCGAGTCTCTTCGTCTTGCAGTTCTTTCGTCCTGCGAAGCATGGCTATTAGCGGCTTAGCGGCTATTAGCGGCTTAGCAGCTATTAGCGGCTTAGCAGCTCAGCGGCTATTAACAGCTTAGCAGCTTTAAGAAAAAGGAAACAAACTCGCAAGACGTTTCATCTTGCGAAGCAAGCCCATAGGGAAATTCGTCTTGCGGAACGACTCAAAAAATGGAAAACTCTTTCGTCTTGCGAGTTTTTCGTCTTGCGAGTTTTTCGTCTTGCGGGGCACCACTGTATTTATGGACCTAATAGGTATCTAAAGTCATTTGCACATAAGAAAATATGTATTTTATCAAAGTAATTGTTGAACTGAAAGACAGTTAAGAAGAAATATATTAATAGTGAAATAATTATAAAGCTCTAACTTAAAACGATTTTTTATTCATAACAAACTTAATAATGCAAACACATTGGCATTTGGCAATAACAAAAATTCCTTTAGAACTACAATATACAAAGACTCATAATCCAGTCTCTAGAAACTTGCAATAATATCAAATAATAATAGCATACCAGTGATATTTTAGGGAGCAGGCTAGCAGGCGGGGCCCATTACTTACATCATCGGAGCCTACACAACACAAAACACTGTTGCTGTATGTAGGTTTTATTTTATTTGTTTTTTATCTTATATTTAGGAAATGTACATCCAGGTTTTTTCCCTTTACATTTTTTGGGGGCCCCCAAGAGAGTGGGGCCCTAAGGTATAGCTTGTTTAGCTTATACGTAAATCCAGCACTGCACACACATGAGGGAGGTATCAACAGGCAAAATAACCATAACCTGGGGTGGTGGTGGTGGTGGATTGAGCAGCCACAGGCTGCTGGCTGTTTTGCTGGAGGGAAAGGAAGGAAAAGTTGGGTTGAAAGTGGGATGGAATGTCGGAACAAAACACTGAAAAGGATCACTGCACATTACAAGTTTTAGTTGCAGTTTCCTGGTTGCAGTGGTGGACCTACATTTTGGGGCTCCTGAAGCCTGAACTGTCATGGGGGCCCATGAGCAACCAGCAATGAAGTCTGGGTAACCACTGTTCTCTTCTTCCATGGGTAGTAACGCTCAAACTTTGTTGAAATATATACAACAACAACATACCCCATCAATTTGAGTCGGGCAACTCAAATGGGGTCTTCCAGATCCAAAAATAAAAATAAAAAATTAAGCAGTGTGGACCATGGCGTCCAATAGTGGTAGATTGCTCTGCCCATCACAGTTAATTTGTCCTAGGTTGTACCCATAAACTTATCAATTTCATTTCAAATATGAGATCTTTTTCTTGGAGGCAATGGGTGATCCTAGAGTATTCTAAATTTAAAAACAGACAGAAAGGGGAATAAGTAGTATGTATTTGAGATATTTTAATAAATAAATAAAATGCTTTCATATATGCAAGATCCTAATTGCTACTATTTTATGTTCCTTTTAATTTTTTTTCAGATGTTTAACTGCACAGAGTTTCAATTATTTTCTTAAATTTTTAATAAATGTAGTATATCTTTAGACATCTTGGTTTGGTCTCAAATGCTTAGAATTCGGAAGGGGGTAAAACTTCAAAGATAAATTTATGATGAAAAAGGTTTACTATCATTTAAACATGCATTTACTACTAGATGTAGAACTAATGAAGAAATAATATTGAATGTCCCTCATGAGATAGCATTTAGTTGCTCTATTTCAATATTTTAAAAATTCTGTGGTGTTTTTAGTGTTTTTATTTTAAGGAATAGTCCCACAAACCTACACAGACAGGAGTGAAAAGTGTATTCTCCAAAGGTCTTTTCATCCAATTATCTGTGATCTTTTCTTCTGAAACTGGTCAAATATCTCTGTTATTTGACTGATGATTTAGTACTGTGACTTTCAAGTTTATTCTCTTTGGACAACACTTTATATTCATCTGCTATGGAATCCTGTACATCACAGGGAATTCGGGAGAACATCCAATAATTCTCCACGCACTGTGCAAGAGATGAGAATGCCACTGAGAAAATGTTATGGCAGATAACTTGTCCATTCTTGTCAAAGAACATATGAAATCCTTCAGTAGATTGCTAGGATTCCAAAGAAACATAATCCTAGCCTACATATGTAGGCAAATGAGGTAGTAGAATGAACCACAGAATTTAAGACTATAGTTGTGCATTCCCAGTTTGAATGTTCCCCAGCACACACACACACACACACACGTGTGTGTGCACGCACACACACACACCAGAAAACTGTCAGATCAAGTACAGTGGTACCTCAGGTTACATACGCTTCAGGTGACATACGCTTCAGGTTACAGACTCCGCTAACCCAGTAATAGTGCTTCAGGTTAAGAACTTTGCTTCAGGATGAGAACAGAAATCGTGCTCCAGCGGTACGGCGGCAGCAGGAAGCCCCATTAGCTAAAGTGGTGCTTCAGGTTAAGAACAGTTTCAGGTTAAGTACGGACCTCCGGAACGAATTAAGTACTTAACTTGAGGTACCACTGTACGGTAAAAACATATTAAAGCAGTTCTCATTTCCCATTTGCATAGTTTTGAAAATAAAAAAGTGTAGAAGGATATTAAAAATTGTGATTGTCTCCCTGCACTGGGTATAATCCATTCTATCACCCTGTTCTATACTTTGAAGATCACCAGTTTAGTGCTAGCTGCAAGCTAGGCACAAACATTTTTGATTGACTATTTGCCACAGGTCTTTTATTGAAGCATCAACATTTTTTTTGTTTTCATTCGGTAACTCAAAAAGCAGTCTCGGTATAATTGTTCCTGCCTTTTTGAACATTGAAACTTGGGTTTAAGCTTTAGTTATTGGTACCTAACATATTGCCCACACTAAATGTCCCATTGTTAACGTAGCATTTATATTATGGTGTACCGACAACATCATGATACCAGCACTGATATCATTCGAACGTTTGGTGATTGCTGTGTTGGACATCACCCTTTTCAAACGAAATGAATTTGAAAAGAATATGGTTTGAAACAAAATGTTGCAGTGAAAATGCTATGGAGCTTGCAGACAAATTCAGAACCCATTCTCATGATAGCAGCACCTTAGATGAATCTACAAATGAAACAGTCTTTGAGGGAGGGGTGGATTAAAGAGAATTTTGCTTCCCGAGTTTATATTTGCTTGCAGCAAGGAAGAAAAAGATCCAATTTCTGTGACTACATGTACATGCATTTTAATTTAATGTAGCATTATAGCATTCCTACATAATCATCAAATGTGTTCTTGAGAAACAAGCTGTATTCCCTCGGTACCCATTTCACAAAGAATGTTATTCAGCATGGTAATCAGAACAAGATTACTCACCTAATGATCTATTGAGAACTGTCTTGGTTTTCTCCTCATCCTCATTCAGTTTTAAATACAGTTCTAGTTATCTCCTGTTGAAACCAATATCTGGGACATATTTTCTATGACACTCACTTAAATCTACTAATTTCAACGGAATTATGCATACATAAATTGGTGTTAGTGTGCAGGCATAATACACTTTTTGTTCATTTTTCCACTTCAGATCATTTTAATTTAGTGTGGAATTTGAATTAGAACTGGTCCACTGAATGGCCATATTCTGTCCATTTAACCATAACACCATCGGGTGATTTATCATGAAGATACAGGCAGATGTGTATCCACATCGGCCCCAAGACTGCAATCTCCTACCAAAAAACCTGGAAATAAGCCCTTCTGAATTTAGCAGGGCTTTGAGCAGACATGTATAGGATCCCACTGTAAAAATTTAGATCTAGCTTCAAAGGGTAATGGGCAGAACGACATACAATGAAACAATTCCTTTACTATACAAGCCCCACAGGTTATAATGTCCCAGATAAAAACGATAATAAAATGTTACAATGTATTTAGGGTTTCTGATTCCGATAGATATTACTCAAATGATCAAAATAAATTTAAACAGGTTTTAAACCTCCAGTAAATAGAAAAGTTGGGGTGAGGTTAACACACTTTAGATGGATCTTCCACATGGGTAATTTTAGAGATGGATTACCTAACATCTTTTTGGGGTGGATGGTACTGGGGTCTAGAAGGGGCCTGTACTACCTTCAATCTTAGTTATTAAAGAGACAAAGTGCATATTATCTCATTGGTTATCATTGGCACTCATCCTGATTTAACTTTATGGGATAACCTGGATTTGAAGATAAAGAGGCAACCTTTTTCATGTAAGAAATTGGTAGATTGTGTGATTTATACATTAGATCAACTGATAGGAGCAGATGGATAATTTTTGCAGTTTCTGACATAGCACTATACCATGGCTGTCAACTTTTCCCTTTTCTTGCGAGGAATCCTATTCGGGATAAGGGAATTTCCCTTTAAAAAAGGAAAATGCTGACAGCTATGCACTATACATATCATTCACCAGTTTGCACTGAATGACAATATTTACAATTACACTTGTTGGTGACTGTCTATGGTCAATCAGCTGCGAGTGCTACACGTTATCTCCTAAATTACTGAAAGGAATATCTGAATAAATAATAATAATAATAATAATAATAATACCCCACACATCTGGCTGGGTTTCTCCAGTCACTCCAGGCGGCTCCCAACAGAACACTAAAAACAGAATAAAACTTCAAACGTTAAAAACTTCCCTAAACAGGGCTGCTTTCAGATGTCTTCTAAAAGTGAAATAGTTGTTTATTTCATTGACATCTGATGTGAGGGCATTCCACAGGGCAGGTGCCATGACCAAGAAGGCCCTCTGCCTGGTTCCCTGTAACCTCACTTCTTGCAGGGAGGGAACCGCCAGAAGGCCCTCGGCGCTGGACCTCAGTGTCTGGGCTGAATGATGGGGGTGGAGGCGCTCCTTCAGGTATAATGGGCCGAGGCCTTTTAGGGCCTTAAAGCTTAGCACCAACACTTTGAATTGTGCACGGAAATGTACTGGGAGCCAATAAAGGTCTTTAAGGACCAGTGTAATGTGGTCTTGGCAGCCACATTGACTGGATTGAAATAAAACTGGATTAAAAAGTAAAGTTAGAAATGTCTGACATTTTATCATATGTGGTGGGATTGTAATGTAATTAAAAATTCTTGGGAAATGATATACAATGATATATATCGTTCTGCCCGGACACTGAGGTCCAGCGCCGAGGGCCTTCTGGCGGTTCCCTCATTGCGAGAAGCAAAGCTACAGGGAACCAGGCAGAGGGCCTTCTCGGTAGTGGCGCCCGCCCTGTGGAACGCCCTCCCACCAGATGTCAAAGCGATAAATAACTACCTGACATTCAGAAGACATCTTAAGGCAGCCCTGTTCAGGGAAGTTTTTAATCTGTGATATTTTACTGTATCTTTGGTTTTTATGGAAGCCGCCCAGAGTGGCTGGGGAAACCCAGCCAGATGGGCGGGGTACAAATAATAAATTATTATTATTATTATTATTATTATTATTATTATTATTATTATTATGAATTGAAGAAAATGTTCCATTTAACATTTGTTAAAAAACCCGAGGCATTTTTGTTGGGGATTGTAGGGAAAGACCTGCCAAAAAAGCTGAAAAACATCTTCATGTATGCTACAACGGCCGCGAGAGTTCTGGTAGCACAAGGACGGAAGACTAAAGAAACCCCAACTAAAGAATCATGGCAAGAAAAATTGACGGACTATGCAGAACTGGCAAAACTGACATAAGCTACGGGACGAGGATAATTGTGACTTTAAAGATGAATGGGAACCCTTTACAAAGTATCTGAAGACACAACAAAGTGAACTGGACTCCTTGGCAGGTTTTGAATAAACATACACAAACCTTTTATTGATAATAATCAGCTAAGTAGTTTGAGGATCTATGCAACTTTGTAACATGCAGAAAACAGCATTCTCAGAGAAACCAAAGACTGGAAATGAGGGAAGTCGGGGGGTGGTGTGGGGGTGGGTGGGTTTTGTGTGGGAGGGTGGGTGGAGGGAGGAAAAATGGGGGGGGGAAACAAGGATGGCATGTTTTTGGATAATATGTCTTGTTTTAATTTTGAATAAAAAAACTTTTTTTAAAAAAGAAATGTCTGACTACATTAGGCAGCCAGGCATTGAGACAAAAGCATATTTATGATCAGTACATTTGAACGGAATACTTTAAAAAACAACAACAAATGTACAACTGTTGAATAAGTTATTAATCTGGGGGGAGGCAGGATTCAATCAGTGTATTGTTTTCTTAATTTAGACGTTGAGTAGCTGTCCCTGAGGAAGAGCATTTGTGTTAAAAGAGATGGGACCTTCAGAAGTCATCTTTGTTAATAAACCTTTCTTCTATTTCCCGTTGGGCTCAACATCTCATCGTTCGGTGTCAATCCATCATATGAAAGATTCATTACAACTTCGTACCACTGGGAAAGCCTGCTAAACCACTCCCAGATCTTTGGGGCTTTCAGGGGCGGGAAAAATCAGGGGGGAAGTGTGCTGTGCTCCTATCAGATAGTTTTCAGACAATTGAGTAGCTTGTATTTGTTGGCTATTTGCAGTATGGTAGCGCTGCAGAGAGCTTGCTGGGGAGACCATGCATTAAAAAGGGACTCAAAAATAACTTAAACAAGGTTTTAATAAGAAAAACAAAAACTCCATTTACACTAAATACATCAACAACAAACCAGACCCAACCACCAACCCATCCCCCAGGGCAGGGGTCTGCAACCCGCGGCTCCGGAGCCGCATGTGGCTCTTTTACACCTTTGCCGCGGCTCCGGGGAGGATACTAGCGAGGGGAGGAGGCGCATTGTGCGCCCCGACACTCCCCACTGTGGCGGGCGCTGTACTGGCTGTGACGTCGCATGGGGGCGGTGAGTGCATTAGTCATGCACCGTCCCGACGTCACCTTCCCGGTTTTGCGGCTCCCAGTTTTTTTTCCTTCGGAAACGGGTCCAAGTGGCTCTTTTTGTCTTAAAGGTTGCAGACCCCTGCCCCAGGGTAATGAGAGAGCTAGGTGCTGCTCCTTTTATACTCTACCCAATTGCTGACACAGCTTAATCAATACAACTCAGCAGCACCTGCTATGTTTCACAGCTGTAAAGCTGGGTCTCGTTATTTTGCTCTGGCCCCTTAAAGACATACACATCGGGTGGAACAATGATGAACCTTTACATTTAAAGTAACCATTCAACAGAATTTACTACACAGTCAGTTCATCAGATGTAAAGAAGAACAAGCCCTCATTTAGTAAGGAGGAGCATCCTGATAATCTGCTGAGTCTGTACCTCCCACAGATAGCAGTGTAGATTAGAAGCAGGGCTTTTATTTTCAGCTGGAGTGGCGGAGGCCATTGCCACCACCAGTTGCCAGGGCGGGAAAAGAGGAAACAGATGGGATGGGAGGCTGAGGGAGGGGAGAGGTCAGTGCAAGTCTGAGCCCCCAGGACACTGACCCTCAAGCCTGACCGTGGCTCTGGTTCTCCCTCCACCTCCTCATCCTCAGAGAGGCCGTGAAATGGCCCGGCTGTTTGCGTGTCACCATTGACTGGGAACATGCCTCCAGTTTTGGCTCAGAACTGCATCACAAAATCTGTCAAGGTCTGAATTCTGGAAGGTAGCTGCATTTTAGCTTGCATATTATTTCAGGAAATAGTAATTGCGCCAGTTCACATTAAACTGAGTTTTCCCTGAACCCCTCGAGACTTACTGTATTGCATGGACAGGCGGAGTCCCCCAGATCCCGCCCCCCCCCCCCGTCATGTGGAATAACGACTCAATACAACGTGCTATGGGATAAAATTGGCCACAACTTTATTATATTTCAGATGTGGGTAGACTTTGGCTCAGGCATTGGGTGTTATCCCTCCCCAGTCCCCAGCTGGAGACCTAGGGAACATCAGGGTTATCCAGTGTGTGTAGGGGAGATGGGCCGGCTCTGGAGAACATATGTTCAAGCAGAGATAGCCACCCCCGTTACGCCGCCGCCACAGGGGAGAGCAATGACAACCTTTCGGCGTACGGTCAAAGCCTCCCCTCAGAAACCCCTTTAACGGGGAACCCTGGTATCGCTGTTGCAAAGAGGAAGATAGACTAAAGGATTCCACCCAAGGCCTGATACTGCCAAAGTTGTGACGTTTTGCTACGGGAAAGGCAAAACCTGCCAATGCAGGGGAATTCCTTTCCGGCCCTTTAACAGCTACCTTGACGTAGCAGCGCCCGCATACCTGTGAAGAAAAGTTAACCTGCAAAAGAAGTCTTAACTGAGGGTGGGTAGGGTGGGAGAAGCTCTGGAGCCAAGTGAGGATTCCCAGGCAAGATCCTCCCTCTATTGTGTGGGCAGGTAGTCCCTCCCCTACCTGGCCTGGTCTCCTTGGCAACGCTTCCCCCAGGCGGGATTGGACAACTGACTGAGGTAAGAGGAGACCTCCAGGTATCCCACCTGGGGGAAGGCGAAGCCAAGCCTGTGTTGATGGAGCCGCTCCAGATCCAGGGGCTGCGCGCATCCACGCAAAGGGCGCCCCCCGTTTTATGCGGGGAGCAGTCATTGCAGCCAGAAGCAGTACTCTAAGATAAACAGCAAACCAAGCTACAGTTCTCACTAGGGTTGTTCAGGCCACCCACCTGATCCACCCTGTGTTCCTGATCTGTGGCCCATAGATCAGAGAAATTCACCTTATGCTACCCCAGGAGCCACTCACCCCACCCAAGATCTCTCGCCAAAGCAATTCAGGAGCAGGGACAAGAGCTTTTAAATGGGTTTTCAACCCCTGAAAAAAGTTGGGAGTGCATTGCACTGCTCTGAGTCAGATTTCCACTTCCCCTTGGCACATGGTAATTTCAACAAACTAACATGAACTCAGTGGACAAGATCCACACACATTTAAGTACTTGTAATTCCTTTGAACTTCCAGGGGAGAAAGTTGAGCATGTCCTTAACTCCCCCAATGAAATCAGTGGGACTTAAAAGTGCTTAGCTTGGTCTGATAGAGATTGGTGCTCAATGTTAGTAAATCGAATTATAACTCAGCAGTTTGTAAGGGTTTCCGTTTTAAGTATATTTTTTTGTGGCAAATGATAAGCAGCAGTATCTGTCATACTCAGGCAAGAACTGAGAACATAAGCCTTTTTTTGGATCTCAAGAGCTTTTCTCCAGAGACTGATAAAACACTCAGGTGCTACACAAATTTATTCAGAGGTATTTGTCAAGTCAAATAAAATAAGACTTTCATAGCACTAGGACTCCCCCCGCCCTAAGGAAATGTCTGCCAGCACTTGAGAACTGCTTCCAATGCTGCAAAGTGGCAGGGAACGTCTGTTTCAATGTGCCCGCATTGGAGGACACGTATGCAACTATACATTGCGTACCCTGGATTTGTAACTGAATGTGAAATTCTGAGTGGATTTCACTCTTGTCCGAAAGATGAGCATGTTTCACCCTGACCTGTGAGCTGCTCCTTCATTGCTTCCCTGAGCATCCCCAGAAACTTCCATTTGGGCAGAAAAACAGAAAAGCAGACACTGGATTATGGCATCGTTTTATGCTAGGGGCTGGACTGGAAGAAGAGTTTGGATTTGATATCCTGCTTTATCACTACCCGAAGGAGTCTCAAAGTGGCTAACATTCTCCTTTCCCTTCCTCCCCCACAACAAACACTCTGTGAGGTGAGTGGGGCTGAGAGACTTCAGAGAAGCGTGACTAGCCCAAGGTCACCCAGCAGCTGCATGTGGAGGAGCAGAGACGCGAACCCGGTTCCCCAGATTACGAGTCTATCGCTCTTAACCACTACACCACACAGGCTCTCTGCAAGTGCCAACATCCCTGTGGGGAAAATGATGTTGCATGATCTGTTCCACTGAAAGGTATGCCCCTAGATGTTTATGAAGACCAGGGGTGCCAACTTGAATAAGATTTTGGGAGCAGGGGGGTTAAGCCCTGGCCCTCATCATCGATCACAAGACGTGGTGCGCACTCAAAATTTGAATGCCAGTGCCCATTAACTTTTGGAGGGCCCCAGCCCCCTCAAATATTTTATTGGGGGGCTGAAGGGACCTCAGCCCCTAGGAGTTAGCTCCTATGATGAAGACTGATTCCTGTTCTGGCAGCCCCAGTATCAGGCAATGGTTGCAGGCAGTGGTAGCTGTTTCTGGTACTGCTGCAACATCCTAAAATGGTTTGAGCTGCCTTTGCATAGATGATCAGCCCTTGCACACACTTATTTCCTGACTTGGCAGTTCAGAGGGTCAATTCATTACCCCCTCAGCACCAGCCGTGCTTGAACAGTATGTCAGTTTGCATTATAGAGCAGGATGCCTTACGTCTGTATCTCTAGAAAGCAGTGCTTTTCTTTCTGGGGGTATTCAAAGGTACGCAGTACTGGCACATCCTCCCCCCCCCCCCAGAAAAAAAGTGTTAAAAGTGTAGCACTTACTGTAACAACTTCATGTAGCACTGCTAGAAAGATTATTCAAAGTAAGAGCTGCCTGCCTCCCCATGTCAGTCCGAAACTGTGGAACAATGTGTGGTAAATCTATAAACCAAAGTTAAGGACATTCTTGTTTGCCAGAAATTAAGTGGCTATTGAGCCCTTTATTGCAATTTTAATAATAAATGAACAGAAAATATTAAAATACGAGTTTGGGGGCAAAGGTATGGATTAAAACTGCCGTTTAAAGGGTAAAGAAGGACAAAATCTTAAAATAAAATTGAAATGAGGGTGATCTATCCTAGACGTAAAGATTAGATGATTTATTTAATTTTTTTCACTCTCATTAAATTGCATTTGTACCCATTAAACCATTCAAAGTCAGCACAGCTTCATGTTACTGCAAGATGTAATGCAATGTATAAAATGTATAAGTGCCCCGACAACAATATAAAGCTAGAACCAAGGGAAATATCAAAGTACTATCATTTCACAGATGAAATATAGCAAGCATTCTGTGCCTGGGGCTGCTTTCCATTTTGCAGGACATAAACAGAGGCACTTAGCAGGAGGAGAAACCTAAAGTCGTGCAGATCAGTATGGATTTAGAAGGTGGAATTGTATGGCCCTGCCAACTTATGCGAATCCAATAGGGAGATTAACAGTGCAGTCCAAAACCCACAGATCCAGCATAAATCCTTCATTCTAGCTGAGCTGGGGCTATGCTGTGGCAGCTCTATAAAACATGCCTGCCCTGGGGGCAAGACCAGGACCTGCCTGTAGCTGCTGCCCAGGGGACCTTTATCTCCCATATCTGTTGGGCCCCTCCAGACTATGTTTTTATATATGCCGGAAGCCACCCAGAGTGGCTGGGGCAACCCAGTCAGATGGGCAGGATACAAATTCATCATCATCATCATCATCATCATCATCATCATCTGAATATATGGAACCAGGGATCTTTGCATCCCTGGCCAAGTGTTCTCCTGTCAAGATCCAGCCCTTCCCCTGTTTCTTCGGATCCTGTGACTCAGAAGAGCGCTGCTGCTTTTCTGAGGTACATTACAGTGGGTCATACATCATCATAAGGAATGGTTTACAAAAGGTGTAATCCATATAACGCGACAAGCGGTTCATTTTAATACCTACAGCAAAGCCGTGAATAGTGATTGGGGTGGGGGGAGAACACCAAGTAGCGTTTTAGGAGGGGTTGACATTTGGAAAACAAGTGTGTGTGACACCACAGCTGTTGGCTAAATACTATGATTTATACAACACACTCGGAGTTGATGTGCATGGCTTTTCAAGGGCCGTAGAAAAGGTTAGAATGGTTCCATGGAACATCGCTTTGCTACCTTTAGGGTTTTCCGGTGCCGTGGAATATGAAAGCCCTGGATGTGAGATGCGTGCCTTTTAAACAAAAATGGGTAAGTGTGGGGTGGAAATGTAGATTTTTTTATATGTTAAAAAAAAAGATAATTCAGCAACAGGAACATATTTTACCAAGGCAGTCCATGACCTTTTGTACTGCTCTGTTACTTACCAGATGGGCTGGGATTTTTATTTCTCCATTAACAGGCTACCCAGGAAGAACAGAAAAAACTAGAACGAGTAAGATGTGTGCCATTTGCCCAGATTAGCAAAAGGGAGCCTAACAAGCAGAATAATTCAGGTTCATAAATGCCAGGAAGAAAGAGGAAACTCTACTTCCATATCTATCTATCTATCTATCTATCATCTATCTATCTATCTATCTATCTATCTATCTATCTATCTATCATCTATCTATCTATCTATCTATCTATCATCTATCTATCATCTATCTATCTATCATCTATCTATCATCTATCTATCTATCTATCTATCTATCTATCTATCTATCTATCTATCATCTATCTATCTATCTATCTATCTATCTATCTATCTATATCTATCTATCTATCATCTATCTATCTATCTATCTATCTATCATCTATCATCTATCATCTATCATCTATCATCTATCATCTATCATCTATCTATCTATCTATCTATCTATCTATCATCTATCTATCATCTATCTATCTATCTATCTATCTATCTATCTATCTATCTAGCCATCTATCTATCTATCTATGCACATATGCATACATACATTTAGAAATCTGAACTATTTCCATTTGCCTTAATTTGTCTTACCATTATATTTCTTAGGAGCTGCTATTTCTTAACGTATCATTATTGATCTTTTAAGGCTACAATATCGAATCTTTAGAGTCTCAGCAGTAAAGGAGTGCTGTAATTAAATCCTGGTTAAAAGGTAGCTTTCAAAAATGAATTTTGTGGAAGTCTTCCTAGCACTTTGCTGCCAGTCGACTTAAAACAGAAGTGTAGATTTTTTCCTATTTTACTTTCTTTTTAAAACATTAACACTTAGATTCTCTGAGTTCGGGCTCCATTTTAGAATTTACCAACCGCTTCAAATCCGATGGGCGAGCGCTGTTGCCAAAAGTGATGTAATTCCTTCTTCCCCAGCATCAGTTGCACACTTTTTGTTTAACATTCCCAAGAGCTTTTCCCAGTTGGCAGTCGAACGGTAGCACAGAAAGACACAGGCATTGTTTGAACAATCCCTCTTTCCAAACGTGAAAGGGAAAGAATGGCTTTTAAAGAGGATTTTCAGGTGGGCTCTTGTAGTTCAAACAAATTAAGGCACAGATGCTATAGCTTCCACCCTTGGTGGGTACAGAGAGCCGGCAGTGGGACTCTTGCCACAAGCCCAAGGCCTGCTATTTAGCTAATCCTATTAGTTAGATAATCATGCTGTGTACATCTGGCATGTGGCAGACTCTTACAGTTGGCACAAAACTAGCCTCTCCTTTATTAACAAACCAGGCACATCTTATCTGCTCCATGCTTGCAAAGGTTCTTTTTCTATCTTTCTTTTCTTTTTTGCAAGGGTTTGTTGTAAATAGCTTAGGAGGGCCGGGGCTCAGGAACCTGTGGCCCTCTGTGGCTGCTGAGGGACTGCAGCTCTGATCAGCCTCAGCCAACATAAACCAAATGTCAGGAGTGGTGGGAACTGGTCCAGCAACACCTGGAGGCTAGAGATGAGGAAATCTGTCATTTTCAGTTCTCCACTCTGAAATTCAGTTTTTCACATATCAGCATCAGTTGCTGTTTTTCCTCCTCAAAATTGGTCAGCATTTTAGTGCAGCTTTCTCCTCATATGCACATTTCTGCATGCAGTTTTCCCCGATATACACATTCCCCACCCCAAATGATTTAATGAAATAATAATAATAATGATGATGATGATGATGATAATAATAATAATAATAATAATAATAATAATAATAATAATAATAATAATAATTTATTTATACCCCACTCTGGCTGGCTAACGACAGAATATTAAAAACACAATAAAACATCAAACATTAAAAACTTCCCTAAACGGGGTTGCCTTCAGATGTCTTCTAAAAGTCAGATAGTTGTTTATTTCCTTGACATCTGATGGAAGGGTGTTTCACAGGGAGGGCGACACTACCGAGAAGGCCCTCTGCCTGGTTCCCTGTAACCTCACTTCTCACAGCGAGGGAACCGCCAGAAGGCCCTCGGAGCTGGACCTCAGTGTCCAGGCTGAATGACGCTCCTTCAAGTAGACTAGGCCAACGCCATTTAGGGTTTTAAAGGTCAGCACCAACACTTTGAATTGTGCTCAGAAACGTATTGGAGCCAATGTAGGTCTTTCAGGCCTGGTGTTATATGGTCTCGGTGCCCACTCCCAGTCACCAGTCTGGTTGCCGCATTCTGGATTAATTGTAGTTTCTGGGTCACCTTCCCTTCAAAGTAGCCCCATGTAGAGAGCATTGCAGTAGTCCAAGTGGGAGATAACCAGAGCATCACATTTCTCTTCTATGCCTTTAAAACCACCCCTGCTACAGAAGATCCGGATGTATCCTCAAGAAGACCATGGCAGTGAGAGAGAGTGTTACAGTTGTGAACAGTCTGGAGGGGGGGATAGAAAAATCCCATGGAATGTTAACTCCCACAGGTCATTGCAGCTGGATATTGTGATGGCCACTATCTTAAGGGGCTTTTACAAACAGATTCAAAGAGGAAATCTAGAAAAGAACCTTTATCTTCAGAGAATGTATGGGTTTCATACAAAGGTGGTTTTCTGCATAGGGAAGGGAAGGCAACTTCTTAGAATCATAGAATTGTAGAGTTGGAAGGGACCACAAAGATCATCTTGTCCAACTCCTTGCAGTGCAGGAATATTTTGCACAATGTGGGGCTCAAACCCTGAGATTAAGAGTCTCATGCTCTACCAACTGAGCTAAAAATGTTTCCCACCTTGTGCTAAAACAGTATGTAAGAAAAGTGAAACTCAAACCAATTATGTACCTCTGCTTGGACTAACAGAAACATGAGAATTGCTTACAACACCACAAAGACTTGTGTTGGAGCCCACATTTGCAGAATGGTGTTGCATGCTATTTTCCTTCCACTCATGATCTTTTGAGCCCAGCCATGCAGCTACAATGACCAGGCATTGAGGGACAGATGCTAGCCATGGTACATGATAGGAACATCCATGTTCACTGACAGTATATCACAAACTACCGAAAGCTGGGAACAAATAATAGGAGATATGTTCTCCTAGTCATACAATGCCTCCAGAGAACACTGGTGGGCCACTCTCAGAGGAAATGTTGCGGGAAACCTATCTTTGGTTTGTGCCAACATGAGATTGCTTCCAAACCATTGACCAGCAAATTCAAGTTGCAAAATTCAACTTGTGCAACAAAGTTGCACTTGATTTAGAGCTTTTCCACAATAAATCTGTTCTCCCAATCCTGAAAAAAACCAAACTTTTGTGATAAGGAAAGTGATGGGGGAAATGAAATGGAAATTGTGGGGATAGCACTTGCTCAACACACCATTGCAGATCCTCCCCAGAAACAAATTGTGATGAATGCTCAACAAATAGCTGTTATCCTCCCCACAAAATCTGTGCAAACAAATCATGGTGACTTGACTATGTAATTTGAATGTTGTTTCTTTGTTCACTATGCATTTGGACACCTCTTAAGATATTGTAACCAAATTTTGCATGATGCTTCCTGAAATCAAGGGGCAGGTTTCCCTCTCTGTTTCGATGCAATTGGACACCATTTTAAATCAGGATGGTGAACTGAGCCTTTCTACATTGCATAGATCTTCCAAGGCAACTACTCTATTCCCAAATTAAGAATGGAAAGTGAAATACCGGAGGGCAGCAAAAGGGGTTTATATCTTTCAAATGCAGTATAAGCACGGGTAACTGGGAAACACTGGCCTGCGAGTGCTACAATAGAAGATCAGCCTCTACCAAAGGCGTCATGGACTTTGAAGAAGCATGAACTCAGGACAAAAGGGAGAAGCATGCTAAGAGGAAGGCACGTTTGCCAAACCCTCACCGTGATCAGCTCCCACCCAGAAACCTATGTCCCCACTGTGGAAGGACGTGTGTGATACGGAAGGGGGGGGCATGTCTTCTTCACCTCCTTCTTTGCTACAATATATCCATTTATTTCCAATTGTCAATGTCAAAAGGGACTAAAATCTATAAAATTCATAGAAAATCAACGTGCCAATTTGCTCAATTTCTCTAGGACTCCATGACACCTCCCCTGTCCTCCATAATCCCTCAAGCAAGGTGTCAAGACCCTAATCCTGTCAAATCACTCTGCCAAGCCTTTCCTCCGGGCAATGCCAGGTGGCAGACCATGCATACATGAACCATTGTCTTCTCATGGACGTGCTTATCTGCGCATATCTCCAGCTCTGCATATTCCCCCCCTCCTCCATATGTTAATCCTCTGTAACCCAACCTCTTCTTAATGTATTCATGATGTAATCTGTGTAACCCAACCTCTTCTTAATGTATTCATGATGTAACTGGGATGTATTTTGCACTGTATTCTGGGACATGGAGGGAAGTTTCAAAAGTTCATGTCACCCCTTTCTCGCTGTTCAATCTCGCCTTGAACCTGTTGCGCAATAAACTTGGATCTTCTGCAGTTTGCTCCTGTCTCCGGCTGAGCTCATTTTCCTCCGCAGGGACCCGCGGACTTAGACCGATGAGCTGGGTGGCAGAGCAGCCTCGCACCCAGATTTTACCATAACATGTGGAAGCGACTTTAAAGGTTTAAGAGTCACTTTCAGTTATTTCCATTTTGTAAATCTGAAAACTAATATCACATTTAGATTTGTAGACTACATTTTCCCAGGAGGTTTCAAACGCTTAAGATATATTCAGGCTTGGGGGTGGGAGAGAGAAATACAGAAATTGGATCTTTTTGTTATGTTTCTCCATGACCCTTACATGGGGACAAAATCCTTTTCTGAGAGCTGGCGAAAGCCTTTTGAAGACAATGCAAATGGATACATGAGCACGCACAGGCAGAGAGGGGGCAGCATTGTGGCAGTGATCACTGCCCTGAATGACTCCTACTCATTTCAAATTCCTTCAACATCTGTAGTTTGAAGTTTCACCGAAGTTTCACGTTGTAGGAGACAGTTTCTTGAATATTTTGAGCCTTAAAAAACAAAAACAAAAAGCTGATTTATCTAGGTCTCAAAAACTCTCTATTTAAAAGCTTTCCAAGAATGAATGAACCGGTTAAAAACAGTTATATCTTTTTGCGATGATATATGCAGTAAATGGGCACTTAACTCATTTAATTACACAGTAATAATAATAATAATAATAATAATAATAATAATACCCTGCCCATTTGGCTGGATTTCCCCAGCCACTCTAGGAGGCTTACAGCACATATAAAAAGATAATAAAACGTCAAGCATTGAAAACCGTTCTCTTTCTCTCCTGTTGTGTTTTCTATATTTGGAATTACCTTTGTGCATATTTACTGAACAGTCTTACCCGGAAGTAAATGCTTTGGTTTTCGAATACACCTCAGATGTTGAACTGGAACCGCGGTTTCCATATTGAGTTTTCCATTTTGAGGCTTCCATTTTGAGTTTTCTGTTTTCAAACCTTTTGGAATTCAAACAGTCTTCCAGAACGGATTATGTCCAAAAACCCAGGTATCACTGCATTGCAACCTGGCTACTGAAATCAGAAAACTCATTCTTTTTCCCAGTTTCTACCTGGTTATTGAGCAAGAATCCAAGAGTGAGACGAATAACATCGTTTAGTTTTTTTTGCCTCAAAGTATAAATTCTTTGTAGGAGGAAATTGTTCAGCGAAACATATTCATATCACACTAAAAAGAAACCAAAACATTATTTACAGATGAATTGCATTGTGTGACATTCTTAAACCCTGTTCCGCTCCTCTCTTCTGCAGTGACATTTTAAAAGAAGATGACACAATAAGGTCACATGGGTCTCCACACCTAATCTGACCCAAGAAGGTGAAGACTATGGTGCAACCTGAATTTCCCATGTTGCCACACTCATGAGCATTCCTCCTATCACAACTAATGCAGGTCGCTCTTTACAGCCAGACAGTTGCTTGTATCGATAACCGTGTGTCAGTAGTCATTGCTTCTACAATGACAGAATCCCTGCGTCTCAGGGCTAGTCTATGAGTGGCAATCTGGGCTGAACCAAAAACCAGGACCCATGGAACAAGCCAGAAGTCAGGACTGAAGGGGAGGTCAGAAACAGAGAACAAACCAGATGGCAGGGGCAAGGATCAAGGCACCTCTCCAACTGTGTCTCATTTTGTGGGGCTCTGTCCATCCTTGCCCACTTCAGAACCTTGGTACGTTTCATTCCACTTCCCCCCAAATTTCCCCCTAATACTTTGAACTCTCTGCCTCCTATGTCTGTGTGTATGTAGGGCTGGGTTTTCATGAAAATGTTTCAGCAAATGTTATTAGTTGTGTGGCAGAGGATGTTTCAGCGGGTGTAAGGTAAGGTAAAGGTAAAGGTACCCCTGCCCGTACGGGCCAGTCTTGACAGACTCTGGGGTTATGCGCCCATCTCACTCAAGAGGCCGGGGGCCAACGCTGTCCGAAGACACTTCCAGGTCACGTGGCCAGCGTGACAAGCTGCATCTGGCGAGCCAGCGCAGCACACGGAACGCCGTTTACCTTCCCGCTGGTAAGCGGTCCCTATTTATCTACTTGCACCCGGGGGTGCTTTCGAACTGCTAGGTTGGCAGGCACTGGGACCGAGCAGTGGGAGCGCACCCTGCTGCGGGGATTTGAACCGCCGACCTTTCGATCGGCAAGCCCTAGGCACTGAGGCTTTTACCCACAGCGCCACCCGCGTCCCTTTTCAGCGGGTGTAGCTTGTTCTAAAACTGTCTCCTCTGCACAGCCATTAAAGATGCAGGAGTTGTGTCCTGTTTCACAGAAGGCCACCCTATTTACATGATCCTCCATCCTGCCTGCCATTTCCTATTCTCTCTGAAAGACCAAAGTTGACTTCAGTAATGTAGGTCACCTGTTGAGATATTTTAACAAATGCTGTTGAGAAATGCCGCTCTTCTTCTCCTCTGCTTTCTCGTGCCAATCTGTTAATACAGAAGCATGAGGTTTTGCCAAATTTATGGTGATAAATTATTTATGTTTACATCACACATGCATCCCATAATGACCTACAGCAGCTCTATTTTTTCCCCCAGTGAACAATATGAGATATGATTCCCTCCAGTGTAACTGTTGTCTGCCTGCTATTAAGGTTTTAATGAGAACAAATTTCACCCAATCCCGTTCCAAACAGAAAATTCAATTAGCTTAACAATTGTACTATAATGCTACAAATTAGAGATCAAGTCCAATGCCCACAGTCTTTTCCCTGCCACATGAAATAAAGAAGGAAAATATAAATAAATGGCTTTATCCACAACATCCTCTCAGTAAAATCTCAATGATAACACAAAAAAGCTACTGGGGGGGGGGGACACACACACAACAACCCTGGACTGAAAAGTTGTATTAGCACGAGACAGCGTGACAAGTCCTGCTAGTGGAATGGGGCTTTTTCACTGTCCTACCCCCATGAACCCTCATGTTTTCCCCAAATCTCCTTAGCAGTAGTTTGAATTCCACCCTTTGTGAAGAAGAATAACACAGGGGTCACGACTTTTCAAACCATTTCCAAACAACAGAAACTTTTGTGGGAACCACATTCCTATTCTACTGGCTACAATATAAATAAATAATTACAATATAAATAAATTGCTTCTTTCAAGCCTGCATTTCAATAGAAAACACACATACACACCACACACAGCCACTTCTTAACAATAAAATAAGCTCAACACCACCTCCACCCAAATTGTGAAGTGCCCTGAAAAGGTGCGGAAATAATGGCAGCCTTCTTCCCAGCAGAAAAAAACGTTCCAGAAATTAGAGGACAGTTTTCAGCACAACACTACTTTCATCTCCCCATCTCCCCACCTTGGTTTTTGTTTCTTTGTGTTATTTTAGCATGTCACAGATCCAGGAACTGATACATTGCAGGGATGTTCATTTAATGAGTGTACAATCTGTGTACCTCTGTACACTTGCACTGTTGTTCACAACTATCATGCCATGAATGTACAGTATGTACATAACATTTGAGATGTACAAATCAACAAGTGTACTGTCTTTATCACAAAAGCTACTGTAGAGGCATCTTACACCTGTGTCCAGCAGAGCGTGTGAATAAACCTTTATTGACCAGAGAACGTCTCATCAATGTACACAGGTAGGGTACCGAAGCATTTTGAGAAGGCCTCTGTTTCCTGCCCATCCCCTCATCCCAAGCTCAGTGCAGCTAAAGGCTGTCAGAAAGTTGCCTGCAAAGCCGTGACTAAGGAGTGAGGCAGAAAATGGTTCTGGAGATGTTTTCAGTGGTATTTCCCCCACCTCCGCCTTTGCCGGAGTGAGTTACTGACTCATTGCTCCTGTGTGGTACAAAAGGTCAATGAGCTGCAGGTTGCGCGGTCTCTAAATGAGACCTAAAACAAGGTCTTGAGCACTCGCCGTCATTAAGATTCCCCAAGCCATTGTGCCAGTGTACAGGGTTGCTAACCCTGATATCTTGGCAAAGCTCCAGCTGAAATAATGATAGCCTGCCTTTCAGAGATTTCAACTACCATTTCAATTGTTAAAGCATTCTTCTCCGCTCGTTTCCCCGCACCAAGGTAATGCTCAGGGTGCGGGGTTCAGCTGCCGGTCCTTGCAAAGCTTTGTGTAGAAAAATGAACCATGAGAATACTTCCTTTGTCTTCAGCTCAATTGATCTCGCAGCAAGACCGAGTCATGCTTTACATGGTGGGCAAGTACGTCTGCCCTGCAATGTTTGAAGGTCTGTGTATCTGTAAAGGGACTGGGACAAATCCAATTATATCTTTCTGCCTGTTGCAGGGGTGGGCAATCTTTTTCAGCCTGAGGGCCACATTTCCTTCTGGGCAAGCTTTCAAGGGCCGCATGCCAGTAGTGGGTGAGACAATGGGTGAAAGTGGGCAGAACACCTAATGTCAACTTTATCTTTGTTCAATACAGTGGTACCTCGGGTTACATATGCTTCAGGTTACAGATGCTTCAGGATACAGATGCTCCGCTAACCCAGGCACAGTGCTTCAGGTTAAGAACTTTGCTTCAGGATGAGAACAGAAATTGCATGGCAGTGGCGCAGTGGCAGCGGGAGGCCCCAGTAGCTAAAGTGGTGCTTCAGGTTAAGAACAGTTTCAGGTTAAGAACAGACCTCCGGAATGAATTAAGTACTTAACCTGAGGTACCACTGTATGGAGGTTTCTACACATACTTAGATGCCCTGCCTTGCCCTTTGTCCAAACATGCAAGTGCCATTTTCTGAACTCAATGAAACTTTCCAGCCAGGCATAAATACTTGGGGTACAAAGGAGGGTCATTTGGAAGAGTTCATAGGGCTTGATAGACAGGACATTGAGAGAGGGAAATGGTGGCCAAGGGTGAGCCCATGGTGGCTGCTTTCTGTAACTTTATTAAATACAAACCGTGAAATTTGCAATTGCCAAGTTTGGGGAAGCGGCACAAAACATGGGGCTCACAGCACAGAATGGAACAAAATGAGTACAAAGCTTTGGCATCAGTTTGGAGGGGATCCCAAATTTCGGGATTTGTATTTAATAAAGCAGCTTTCAGCAATACAAAAATAAAAGAAGGAAGGAAGGAAGGAAGGAAGGAAGGAAGGAAGGAAGGAAGGAAGGAAGGAAGGAAGACCCCTCCTTGCAAATGTAAATAAGTTACTCCAGAATTCCACCCTTCCAGCCCAACAGTTCTCAGATAATAACTTTCAACTCAGCTCTGGTTGGTAAGTGGTAGGCTGTGAGTTCTGGGGCAAAGGATCAGGGAGGCAACCAATGGATCCAACAGATCTTTGGAAGCAACTGAAACTGGGAGGAGGGAGAACTGAGATTCTTACTTTTTTTGAATTTACCAGCAAAAGCTCAGGAAGCTAGTCTTTAGCTTATTTAGATTTGTAGCAAATGAAGCGGTGACCTATTTACATTATGAACTCATCCTTATCCTATTATACTGGGAAGTCAATTGTTTTTAATCATTATGGAAAATATTACAGCTCGGGTGATTCTAATGAGGCAGGGAGGTCTTCCAGGCAGAACATGATGTAATACTGCACCATTATTAGAAAATGGACTTCTTGCCATTATTTCATTCCTCCTCTTTTTATTCACTAATCCACCGCTGATCAGTTGACATCAGTTGGTTTCAGATCTCAATTTTTAAGCTTTGAACTGGACTTTGGGGTCTTGAAAACTCATGCACGCTTGCTTTGCTAGTCTGTTGCATTGACTTCTACAATAAAGTACATTTAAAGTTTAAGGCTTTAATAAGAATGATAATTTTATTATTTATACCTCAGTCCCCATCTGGCTGGGTTTCCCCAGCCACTCTGGGCAGCTTATAGCATATATAAGAGCATAGTAAAATATCAAGCATTAAAAACTTCCTGATACAGGGCTGCCTTCAGATGTCTTCTAAAAGTTGTGAAGTTCTTTGTCTCTTGACACACAAAGAGGTCTGCCTGCTTCCCTGTAACTTCACTTCTTGCAATACACCATACATTTAAATCCTGGGAACTGTAGTTTCTTAAGCATGCTCAGAATTGTAGCTCTGTGGTGGGTAAACTATGGGGATGAGGGGGGAATGTGCTTTCAATGTACACAACCTAACAATTGTTTATAGCACACACTTTCGCGGGATAGAGTTCACATCAGCAAATGCAAGATGTGAAGAGATGATTTTGCCTTGGATAGTGCAAAAAGGCCTTTGGTTATTGCTGATGTAAGAGGTACCTTGATCCTATCTGTTTTCAAAACAAACACTCCAGCCATGCTGGCAGAAGCATAGGCAGCTATACACGCAATCCTGTACAAGTCTATTCAGAAATGTGTCCTATTGAGTTCAATGGGACTTCCTTCCTAGAAAAGTGGGCACAGGATTCCGGCCTGAAGTGGGTGCCTGTAGAGGCTAGTGTGGCAATGATCACAGTTTTCTTTCTCTTTATGAACCCTGAGATCACCCCTTAATCCATAATGATAACAGCAGCAGCATTTCTAGGGTGTGTTAAGAGTATCTAAAGTGTACTTTGTGATGAACTGGTGTGGTCTTATGGTTCTAGTGAGGCAGAACACCTACAACATTGGTGTTCTGTACTCCTTAAAAACCTGTGTGTTTAGTCAAACATTCTCAAACTGTTAATTCTTTGCCCTGGCTTTTAACGAACCTTTTCATATCTTTTGGCAACTCCTATTGCAGCTGCGTGGTTTATAGCATTACTCTTAATTTTGTAAAGCATAATCATTCTCCTGAAAGGCAACACAGAAGTTATTTTAAATAAGCAAATAATAAAATAATAAAACAAAAGGTGTTGGGCTATGACTAAGGGCAGGGGTCTCCAAGTTTTCCTTGCCTCAGGCTGGTGTCTTGAGTGACGAAAACGTGGTAGGCTGGAGGGCAGGGGAGCACGTGCCTGTACGCACATGCACTCACTATTTCCGGCACACATCCGGGGCGGAGGAGGCCCATGCACATGCACACAAACTATTTCTGGTGCTCCTTCAACCCAGACCTGGGTCCCCACGCCACGCTGCTCTGGTAAGAGCGGGTGGAAGCAGGCGGCAGGGGTCACCGCGAGCCGGATAAACAAGTGCCTTGGGCCTTATCCGGCCCCCAGGCCACAAGTTGGTGACTAAGGAGGTCTGGGTTCAGATTAGGAATGGGTGAACTAGTCAATTTTTGTTTCTCTCAATTTTTTGTTTTTTTCCGTACTCCAGTTCTTCACATTGCTTTTTTTAAAAAAGACCTCGTGACAATTCATTGGCAGATTTCTCCTAATATACATATGTTTGTATGCAGTTTTACCTAATACACACATTTTTTTGCAAAGCAATTACTTTAATGTATTTTAATGTCTTTTCCACTAATATATTCCTTTTGCGGGCAAACTTTATTGTAGCATATTCTGGAGAAATGCATTGCAAAATTCAGAGAAGCATGAATTTTGAAGGATGGCTTTGCTTTGATCTGTGTGTTGTTTTGGAAAGAGTAATTGTCAGTCAGTGTAGACTGTACTCAGCTAGGCAGACCAAAGGTCTGACTCACTATAAGGCAGCTTCCTAGGTTCCTAAATTCAAATAATTTTTTTTTTAAAAAAACTTACCTCACGGGGTTGTCACGAGGTCGAAACTGGGTGTGTGGAGGTGTGGGTGTGAAACATGTATGCCACCTTGAGCTCTTTGAAGGAATGAAATTGCAATAGAAATAAGGCACTGTGATCCCACTCCACTGGTCATTATATATGTCAAATTAAATAGCCCTGTAGGTAGGACCAATTGTTTAGTTGTTTTCCCACCTGGCTGTGTGCTGCTGCTGCTGCTGCTGCTGTTGTTGTGTATGTGTGAATGGGACCTCATCTGCCTTTGAATCTGTGGTCCTGTAAGAAGCAAGGAGACTGCATTAATTCTTTTATACTCAATTCAGGATGAGATTAAAATGTGAACCTCCGTTTTCTACTCTGGAATTTTGCTTGTCTCTTAAATGACACCACAACGATGTTATCTTTCCTATCAGTGGAACACCTGTCAGTCAGCTAAAAACTTCAGTGGAGAAGAAGAAGGAAGATAGACATTCTTGATACAGACGTGATAGCTTCTAAAAGAAAGGGGCATTTCTTGTTAACTTAAAAAAAAGAAAAAAGAAAATAAAGATTGAGCTGTGAAAGCTAATACATTGGAGAAGGGATTGTGCCATTCTTGATTTGCCCAAAGATTTCAGCTGCAAACAGGCCATTTCCTTCATTTCCTACCAGGCAACCAGATCTCAAACTTTTGAAAAAGAGAATACCTAACACCCACCACGTACTATAAATAGCACTCACATTTGCCATTTGAAACTTGCAAAATAAAATTTCAGTCTATATTGTTGGTGACTTGTAGCAAAATATGAATAGGTGACCCATAACCTAAGGATGAGCGTATTAATCTATGGCTCCACATGAGGACAATATATCTGTCGGGGAAAATAAGTCCAGCAAAGGAGACTGATATTGCCTGTACTGAAAACTCTAGTGCATAACTTGTTCTTACTTAAGTATCATGCCCTACTTCCAAAAGCTTAGAGCAGCAGTTTAACCTGGGAGCGACTCCAACCCCTAAGGTAAGTTATGTTGGAGTAAGTGGACATGGGGAAGGGGTTAATTTCCTTGATTAGCATGTTGCCCCATGGATAGCCTGAGATGTGTGAGTATAGGGCACTATATAAATTTAATAAATAATAATGGATGAGCTAAGCCAACAGGTGCATGGTCAACTAAGCCAGTTGCATTGGTAACAGCCTAGTGCCGACTGTAAATGATCAAGGTGTGTCAGCTCATCGGTATGTCTGTCAGTCCGGGGTCAGTGAGTGAATCTATCTGTGAGACAGATGGAGCAACAGCAATTCTTCCCACTTACCTAAGGAACTAAAGAGGCACAATGTCATTTGCACCTTCAAGAGACAATGACCTCTGGTGCTCTATACACCAGTATCATAAAGGTAAAGGGATCCCTGACCATTAGGTCCAGTCGTGAACGACTTTGAGTTTGCAGCACTCATCTCGCTTTATTGGCCGAGGGAGCCGGTGTACAGCTTCCAGGTCATGTGGCCAGCATGACTAAGCCGCTTCTGGCGAACCAGAGCAGCACACGGAAATGCCGTTTACCTTCCCACCGGAGCAGTACCTATTTATCTACTTGCACTTTGACATGCTTTCGAACTGCTAGGTTGGCAGGAGCAGGGACCAAGCAACGGGAGCTCACCCGGTCGCAGGGATTCGAACTGCCGACCTTCTCATTGGCAAGTTCTAGGCTCTGTGGTTTAACCCACAGTGCCACCCGCATCCCTTACCAGTATCATACCCCTTTATGAAATCATGGCTCTTCCCAAAGAAACCTGGGAACTGTAGTTTGTTAAGGGTTGGTTATTAAGAGACCCTTATCCTCCTCTCTCAGCTTCAGTTGTCAGAGTGGTTCAATAGTCATTTCCTCTTCCCAGGGAATGCTGGGATTGTAGCTGCTTGAGGGGACTAAGGATATCCAAGGAACTCTCAGCTCCCTGTGCAAACTACACATCCCAGGATTCTTTGAGGGAAGCCATGACTCTTTAATGGAGTATGATGATGCTTTTAACGCATTAGTGCAGATGCAGCCAGTATGACGTTTACACCTCTTCCTTTGCTCCAGACTAGACAATGGCCAGCACCATTTCAAGCTCAATTCACAGGCCCTAACAGAGTTATTGTTTAAACTAAGATGAATGTTTTGCCTTCAGTAATATGAGTGCTAACAGCTACTGTGAAAAGGATGAGTAGCTGAGCAGAAAATGAGCACTCCAAAGCACCACTCAAATAGCATCTTAAAAGCTGCTTGTTGAAACTCCTCAAGTAGAATTTTTTGCTTTCCCTCCAGATGGCCACCATGGAATAGCAATCTATTTGCATTAATTTATTGAATTAGGTCCATTTACTGCTGAAGAGCCTCTTTTTTATATACAAAAAAATTGAAAGCAACTACAAGCAATAAGTATCCAAAGGGCACATTTTCATAAATAAATTGTGCCTTAGTACCTGTATCCATCCTCCCCTGTGGTGTCTGTTACAATATACCGTATTTTTCCATCTATAAGATGCTCCCATGTTCAAGACACCCCCTATTTTGGGGGACTCAGATTTAAGAAAATAGGGGAAGATGTATCTGTGCATAAGACACCCCCTAATTTTTGACATTATTTTAAAGGGAAAAACCCTAGTCTTATACACAGAAAAATATGGTATATATTTGTGTGTCGAGACCCCAAAGCCACTTCGTTGATGAATAAGACACAAGGACACAGATATTAGGTTAATGGTTATTGGGCAAATTTTGGCCACACAATGTGAGCAGTATTGGCTTAGGCATTGGAATTGACCCGACTATATCTGACTCTTGCCCGTCATGCAGGGAGTCCTGTAAGGGTCAGCCACCAGTAGGGGGAGCCCTGTCAATGCAAACCAACTCGAGCTCCCCCATGGTACCTGACAGGGTTGCGGCATGGCCCTAGCACCTCCCCAGGCTTCAGACAAGATCCACACCCCCAGATTCCTTTAACAGAATACCCTTTAGCTTGGAGGGGCAGGTGATGGCCACACCTCCCCTCCCCCATCATAAGATTAACCAATGCCTAACCGCCTAACCTTACAAAGTTGTGACAATTGCTACAAAGTAGGCGAAAACCAAATGGCTCATGCCAATTTGCCAAGTGGAAAAATTCCTACCAGGCCCCTCAATGGTGACCAACTGAGGTCCATAGCAAGGCCAATGTCGATAACCTGGCAACTCTTTCTGGCAACTGCTGAAAATATTTTCGTTAGGGCCAGCCCATCTGAACACGCAGAAGATGCATGGAATTTTCTTCCTTTTAACCACTGCTGACTTCAATAATCTTTTAAATACTCTTAAATACCTGCTTTTAACTGTGTTTTATCAATCATTTTAATGTTCTGTCGTATATTTTTGTAAACTGATTAGAAGCTCTCTTACCATAATGTGGCTTATAATATATAATAAATTCAATTTAAAAAACACACACTCCTTTTCCTTTCAAACAAAGTTTGAACCTTAGTTCTGGATGTTTGTTACTTCTGGGCCTGGCATGCAAAATTTTTTTGTCTTACTCTTTGCCCCAGTTGTCCTCAAGTAGAAATAGGAAGGCCTGCCAAAAAAAACAGAAAAAATAGGGGGGAAACGGGTTTTCTCCCTCTTCTTCTTTGTCATTTTTCTCATGGACTTCTAAAAAATGACTTTGGGGGGAAAAGTCATTTTGTAGAAGTCCATGAGAAAAATGACAAAGAGGAAGAGGAAGAAGAAATGGAAAATGGTAGCAGTAGTTCAGAAAATGAGATAGAATAAACTACATGTATATGTTGCGTCTTCTGTTTCTTTTTTTAAAAGCACTACTCAAAGGGTGGACCTTCTATGGGGCTTAAATATTGAGGTGGACCTTAACTTTATTTGCTGTTGGTGATTATTTTTTTATGCTGATGGTTTCTTGCTTTTTTGTTGCTTTTGAGGAAAAGGAGGGTGGTTACCTATTTTATTTCAAGCATAATACTTTTATATGCACTGCGTTTCACGCAATTTATAAAACCATTCCACACAAACTGTTTTTCAATTTTTTTCCCAAAATTTCTTTCCCCCCCCCGGAAAAAAATGAGGGGGGGGGGAACGTTGGTCTGCCTCAGTAGCTGCCAGTAGTGGCAAGGGAGGTGGCAGAGGCAGGACACCACTGCTCTGCCAACTTCCAAACTCAGTGTGTTGCTGTTGCTTACTGGAGGGAGAAGAGAAGAGTGGGGTGAAGGAAGCCAATCCGCCGTTCTTTGCCTCACCTTCCCTCTTCTCCCTCCAGTAGGATGCCTGGGATGCAAAAGGACCACCTGGACTTTAAAGGGATAATTCTGGGAGTCAAGGCGCACACCCAGGAGCATGTGATGCCAAGATTGGAGAAAGCGTTATGTCTGCATCTGCATTATGTCTCTTGGTACAGCTGCTATAGAACACATGGTTAATTTGAAGCATTTATCAACATTGGCTCCACTTATATTGGTACATGTGGTTATATCTCTACCAGGGCCGGATTTAGGTTTGATGAGGCCCTAAGCTACTGAAGTGGGACACGGGTGGCGCTGTGGGTAAAAGCCTCAGCGCCTAGGGCTTGCCGATCGAAAGGTCGGCGGTTCGAATCCCCGTGGCGGGGTGCGCTCCCGTTGTTCGGTCCCAGCGCCTGCCAACCTAGCAGTTCGAAAGCACCCCCGGGTGCAAGTAGATAAATAGGGACCGCTTACTAGCGGGAAGGTAAACGGCGTTCCGTGTGCGGCTCTGGCTCACCAGAGCAGCGATGTCACGCTGGCCACGTGACCCGGAAGTGTCTGCAGACAGCGCTGGCCCCCGGCCTCTTGAGTGAGATGGGCACACAACCCTAGAGTCTGTCAAGACTGGCCCGTACGGGCAGGGGTACCTTTACCTTTACCTTTAAGCTACTGAAGGTAATGGGACCCTTTATATGTCCAGCTGTCCTTTGTCAACTCAACAACAAATTGTCACTGTTTTTGTGTTGAATGTGATAATTTATGGCCCTAATAGGTATCTAAAGTCATTTGCACATAACAAATAGGAGCCTACACAACATAAAACCCAGCATATTTTGGAAATGAACATTCAGGGTTTTTTCCTTTAATTTTTTTTTGGGGGGGGGGGCTCCAAGAGAGTAGCACCTTAAGCTATAGCTTGTTCAGTTTATACGTAAGTCCGGCACTGATCTCTGCTCAGAACTCCTTCTTGAATAAAAATAAATAATTTGCAATAATACTTCCTGATGTTTCCCTGAGCATTCCATATTTGTTCTCAGAACAAATCTGAAAGTTGGCCAATATTTTCCCCATATTTATTAATTTTTTAAAAAATTTATAACCTACTCTTAATCTATATAGATATCAGGGAAGGGTGCAAAATATTGGGAAGAAACCTTAACCAAATCATGAAATAATCCACACTACATAATAGACTACAGCATCAAGCAAATTGTAGTTCCAAGCAACAGTAGTTAAAAGCAAATAGTGGTTACGACAAGTACAGTAGTAGTTAACAAGTAGTTGCAAGTAGCAGCTAAACAATCATTAATTTACAAAATTTAAAATGTCTGGTCAAATAAGCAACCTATCAATAAATGTTATAGAATAAATAAAATTCTTAATGGGTGGTGGTGGGGCATTCCTCACTGACTTGACAGCTGAGGAGTGGTTTGAACAGGTGTGTTCTGGGCTGGCAGCAAACTCGCTTAACCATTCAAGCTAACAAAATCCCCTTTCAACTCAGGTGGAATTCAGTTTCCATCTTCATAAAATGTAGAACTCCACTCCCATCCATTTGAGGAACTTGACTCCTTCTGATGAAAAGTTCCCTTGAAATTCCTCAAAGCAGGAAACTCAGATTTCAACTTCAGTTGAACTTTGGTGCCAGATTAGCTTCAGTCCTTAACTCTGCAACTTTCACAGGGTCTATTCCCTGCCCCCCTTCAAGCCAATATGCAAGCTTTTTGTATATTTTAAGAGAGAAAAGGCACTATGCAAATAACACAAACAAGACGTGAATGTTGTGAACAGGGGGCGAGATGGAATCAAGTGTATTAGAGTCTTGCCGTTAGGGATGACAGGTAGCTATTTCTTTCACTTCAGAGACCCCAATAAATCAAAACAATGGAGCTGATGGTGTGGTATAATTGTCTCTGATAGGGTGCAGTGAGTGTTATTTATGATTGTTTGCAAAATATGCTGTCAGAATGGCAGGCTGCAAAGAACCTTAGCTTTATTTATGGATCTCCCTGTCATCCTACACCCTTTAGTGTACCAGTGTGTTATTTATTTGTTTATTTATTGAAGGAAAACACAAATTTACTGCCCTACAAACCCAAAACAATGTTTTCCCACAGTACACAAAGTGAATCCGCAAACCAGGGAATAATGTATCAGGATGCATTAGGTTGTATTCAGCTAAGTTATATTCAGATTAGAGCCACTGAAAAGAAGGAAACCAATTTAGTCATCTTCAATAACTTCAATGGTACTACTTGAAGTAGGACTAGCATTGCATACAACCCATTGTTGTTTGACACAATAAATAAATTAAATAAAGAATGCTGGACACCTTCAGGCCGAGAGTTCCACCCAGAGAGAAGGCTGAATTTTGCAAAAGATGCAGCTGTCAACCTCACTCCTTTCTGATCAGCTTTATTATTTTTTCTGTATTATATTGAATAGAGTTTCCATGCCATTCATTTGAAAAACAACCAACAACCTCTAAGCGGTTTACAATAAAATATACATAGGATAATACTGAATCAATAAAATTTCAAAGGCAAGTAAACATAAACATGTGTCAAACAACAGGTAAAACCATCAGTTTTGAAACAGATGTGCAGAATAAAATCTCAACTAGATCATACAGGACAGATAGCCATCCAACCTCTGCTTAAAAACCTCCAAGGAAGGAGAGTCCACCATCTCTCATGGGTGTCCATTCCACTGTCCAACACCTCTTTCTGTCAGAAAGTCCTTCCTGATGTTTAGTCAGAATCTCATTTCTAGTAACTTGAATCCATAGGGTCCTACCCTGCTCCAGAAACAAGCTAGTTCCATCCTCCATGTGACACCCCTTTAAGTGTTTGAAGATGGCTATCATATCTCTTCTCAGTCTCCTCTATCCCAGGCTAAACATACCCAATCCCCTCAACCATTCCTCATAAAGATTGGTTTCCAGACCCTCTCTTATTTTGGTTGTCTACAGTAGGAAACTTCAGAGGAAGAACCATACCAGAATATACTCATGCAGATACTCAGGTAGATTGTAGTTGAGGGGGATGCAAAGCAGCTACTCTACCACTGAGCTGAAACCCTCCCCTTGTTTATAGTTCAGGGCCTTATCCATTATGCTACACCAAATCGGGTCCTCCCTTAAAGAGGGCACATGTTGCAGTGAGACCTGGACAACCGACTCCCTGTGTTGTGGGTGGGTATGATTGGTCAGCCACAACACCTGATTGATAGGGTCCCTCGTAGCTGGGTGCAATCTGGCCAATGGATGCAGTCCAAATGGTTCGAGGGACCTATTTATGCCCATGCACATGACCCAGAGCTTCCTCTTTCAGCGCGTGCATTTGGAACACCCGCCCGCTTCTCCCTATTTTTAGGGCTGTGAGCTTGACCTTGCTATGCCGTCGTGTGTTGTCTGTTGTTGGGACAGGGGCATGGCAGGAATTTTCCCCACTTGGCTGATTGGCTGTCGCCATTTGGGTTTCACCTGCCACGTAGCAAATCGTCACAACTTGTAAGGCTGTGGATAGGCTCTGGTTCAGGTGATAGGGATGGGAGAACGCACTCGCCATCCCTATGTGAAGGGTATTCCATTAAAAGAATCCAGGGACTCGATGGTTTGGTCAACCCCTGAGAGGGGGTTGTACCCATGCCTGAGTCCAGGGGGACATTTGGGTGGCAGAATTAGCCCTTTCCCGGCTTTCCGCTTATCCAGGTGTTCACCCTTGGCTGACCTATGCTGGTGCCCTGGGTCAGCGCTACCTGCATGGCAGGGAGCTAGTCGAACCAGAGCCTATGCAACCCGTCACTTTCTGTAATCAATAAAGTTGTGGCCTAAATTCTGCCAAAAACCAAAACCAAAATTTTAGTCAAGTCTGAATTTATTTAGGGGGGGGGGGTTTCTGGGTCTGAACTCACAATTCTTTATTGCTATGTACCTTGTTGGGGTTGGAGAATTTAAAGAGGCATGTACAAAGCTTGACAGAAACTCCTAGTAGAAATTTAGCTTAGTTATTGGGTTTTTTAGGGAATTCTTTCTCCACCCCCTCCTATTTTGGGGAGGGGAGAAAAGAAAGAAAGCATCTCTCAGTAAAGTAGCAGAAAATAAATTTGCCAAGAGTTTCCAAATGCATCATTTATATATCTCAGTTGTCACCCCCTTTTAAAAGTGTTTTAAACAAATTGCCTGTGCTGAGAAGCTGATGGAACGCCAGGCACGCATTAATAGCTATTCTGATCCTTCCAAAGTTTTCATTTAGCTACTGAGCAGAGGCACAAAAAAGGGGATGCAAGATAGATGGAGCTGTTTGATTTGTTACGTGTCATATGAAGTGTTCAGCAGCAGCATCCATTCCTCAAGATGAGCTGGATTTGAAATAAACACTTTGCAATTCCTTGAAGGTAAGCTGAAAGACGTTGTAGTCAATGTTGTATTTTGAATTAAATCCCCTCCCCACAAGAAAAAATAAACAATAGGGTTTATTTAGACTTTTTGTACTTACTGGTTTTGCTGCTGATTTTCAGATATTTTCCAGTCCTCTCTGTCTCTTTCTTTCTCTCTATATATAATGAACAAAGTGCTGGTAGACAGGTTAGCAAAGGGGTAATCAATTTATTTACTGCATTCCCGGCATATTTTTTAAAAAAGAGGTTAACACTTGTGGAAGGGCCAAATATTAATTACTCAGGGACTGAATTAAATATATTCTGTGAGAAATACAAATTTGGCAACTTGAAAACACAAAGATGGGCTACCATTTGCCAGAGACTAAATGTAGGTTAATCTGATACAGATGGAATTCAGAATTTTGCATGAGAACATTTACATGATTTAATAGGACTGCCCAGATTCATAGTGGGCCCCACCAAATTATCATGAACAACAGCAAAAGATTCTTCGCTGATAAGACAAGCAGTAAGTGACCCCGTGTAAGGCCGCAACTGTCCCCAGGTACTGGTTTTAAGAAGGTTGGTAGAGATGTGAGGAATGGAAAGAAGTTGCCTGATCAGCAATCAGCTTGAATACACTGGTAGTGGGTAAGGATGCAGCTAGTCAGATGCTGTAACCTCCCAGACCTTTCTCAATCAGTTATAAGCCTCAGAGGATGTCACGGAAAGGAGGCAGAAGAGAAGCAAGAGGTTGCCTCTTGAATGAGCATCAGGGATGTGGCAAAGGCAAAACTGAACTTGGATTATAGAGGAGCTGGGAGCTGGAAGGGAGGGGGAATAATAATACTTTCTTACAGAACTATTGAAAAGCTAATATGTTGCAGAAATGCAAAATAGCTCATACGTACATAAATATATACATAATTTTATTTGTACAGTCGTCCCTCTGGTTACGTAAACTTTGGGATGCACGCGCGACAAACCCGGAAGTATTTTACCGGGTTTCACCCTGCGTGCATGCGCAGAAGCGGTCCTCAGGTTGCGGAAACCTCAGGATCTGACCAGACCTCCAGAACGGATCCCGTCTGCAACCAAAGGTACCACTCTATGCTGCCATTCCATTGTTCAAACCATGCTCAAGGTGGTTTACAACATGAAAAAGATACATAACTACAACATAACAAAAGCAGCCATTAACAACAAATAAAACATTAAAAAATACACAACCAATTTCCAATGTCACAACAAATTCTAAAATAAAGATACCAAAAAAACCCCCAACAACAGCAACAGCCCCCCCCCAAAGCTCCCCAGCGCAAGTGTCTGTTCAGCAACCTCAGCTTTTGTAGCTGGAGTCAGTGAGGGTCCCATCTTCTCAGGCTAAGTAGGAAAGTTTTTAATTAGCAATAACCATGCCTTGAATTAACCTCATTGGCTATGATATTGCCATTGCCTCCGTGCAGAAAGGTTGCTTGGTTTGAATTTGAATGATAGTCCCTTTGATGGTAGACAATTCTTTCCTCATGTGAGTCTTTAGGAAAGTCAGCCTAGATTATTATGATTATAATTTCTGAGAAAGGCCAGTATGTTTCTGAGCACAATTCTAAGTGTTGGTGTTGACCTTTAAAGCCCTAAACGCCCTCGGCCCAGTATACCTGAAGGAGTGTCTCTACCCCAATCATTCTGCCCGGACACTGAGGTCCAGCGCCGAGGGCCTTCTGGCAGTTCCCTCACTGCGAGAAGCAAAGCTACAGGGAACCAGAAAGAGAGCCTTCTCAGTAGTGGCACCTGCCCTGTGGAATGCCCTCCCATCAGATGTCAAGGAAATAAACAACTACTTGACATTTAGAAGACATCTGAAGGCAGCCCTGTCCAGGGAAGTTTTTAATGTGTGATATTTTAATGTATTTTTAATCTTTGTTGGAAGCCGCCCAGAGTGGCTGGGGAAACCCAGCCAGATGGGTGGGGTACAAATAATAAATTATTATTATTATTCATGCCAAGAAATAATTTTGCTGGTCAAGATTTTCCAGATGCTGTGACTGATGTGCAGAAACTTAATTTGCCTGCTGCATCACCTCAGTTGCAAAAAGAGGGAAACCATCAGCCATCCTCAGTTGAGGAGTCCTGCCACCAGTGCGCCATCTGCTTTTTTATCAATTGGTTGGTTGGTGGTTGTTTCACTTATTGATAAATAATACAGAGTGAATACAAATGCCCTTGCAAATCAGTTGAAGAGCCCCAAGAGGAGAAAAGCCACGAGGGTTTGTGATGGGGGAATGGAATAGACAAATCAGAGAAATGAAATTGGAGTTCCGGAAAGGGTATAAGAATAAGAATACTTTTATTAATTGTATGCCACCCATCTGACTGGGTTTCCCCAGCCACTCTGGGTGGCTCCCAACAGAATATTAAAAACACAATAAAACATCACATGTTAAAATCTTCCCTAAACAGGACTGCCTTCAGATGTCTTGTTTCTTTCCTTGACATCTGATGGGAGGGAACTTTCCCCTTTGCCATTGCTTCTCCATTCTAAATCTCCTCTTGGCAAATCAGCTCCTGTTTGCTTTCTTTACATGCTCACAAGCAATGCTTTAGTTTGCTTCTAGGAGGAGGAAACTATTGAGGAAATCAGAATGGCCAGAAGCAGAAGGTCCCAGCATGGCTGGAAGGAACCAGTAATGAAATCGTGATTAATCTGAACATTAAGAAGTCACAGAGTCCTGACAAAGAAGGTGTTCCCATGAGTAATGATGATTGTCTCCAAACTGAAGGAAAAGATCCAATGCCTGCTCTACCCCATTGCCTCCTTTTCTCCCCTGTGACTGTATATCACTGCCTAATCATGTGGCTCAGCTTCTTGGCTTTATCTCTGCACAAGGCCAAGCACAGCAAGAGTCCTTATTAGCACCATGCAGACAGAAGCAACATTTGTAAATCAACCGGATAGATTGGGCTAGAGAGTGAGCTGCATCTGATTCAAGCACCCTGGCGTCTGTAGGAGCAGAGAAATAGAAAGACTGGATTTTTGGCCTTTGTGGCATGGCTGGTAATTTTTAACTTCTTTCCTTTCTTTCGGAGAAAACAAGGCTGGTTCTTCACTACTAAAATGAGCAAACTGGGGAGAGAATAGAAATAGAGTTAGGGGCTGTTGTTTTTTACTGCTGTAAAGGTAAAGGTAAAGGTACCCCTGCCCGTACGGGCCAGTATTGACAGACTCTAGGGTTGTGCGCCCATCTCACTCAAGAGGCCGGGGGCCAGCGCTGTCCACTTCCGGGTCATGTGGCCAGCGTGACATTGCTGCTCTGGCGAGCCAGAGCCTCACACGGAAACGCTGTTTACCTTCCCGCTAGTAAGCGGTCCCTATTTATCTACTTGCACCCGGGGGTGCTTTCGAACTGCTAGGTTGGCAGGCGCTGGGACCGAGCAACGGGAGCGCACCCCGCCGCGGGGATTCGAACCGCCGACCTTTCAATCGGCAAGCCCTAGGCGCTGAGGCTTTTACCCACAGCGCCACCCGTGTCCCTTTTACTGCTGTACTATTGCACTATTGAATTATGGTGCTGGAGGAGACTCTTGAGAGTCCCATGGACTGCAAGAAGATCAAACCTCTCCATTCTTAAGGAAATCAGCCCTGAGTGCTCACTAGAAGGACAGATCCTGAAGCTGAGGCTCCAGTACTTTGGCCACCTCGTGAGAAGAGAAGCCTCCCTGGAAAAGACCCTGATGTTGGGAAAGATGGAGGGCACAAGGAGAAGGGGACGACAGAGGACGAGATGGTTGGACAGTGTTCTCGAAGCTACCAGCAAGAGTTTGACCAAACTGCGGGAGGCAGTGGAAGACAGGAGTGCCTGGCGTGCTCTGGTCCATGGGGTCACGAAGAGTCGGACATGACTAAACGACTAAACAACAACAACTATTGCACAGTTCAATGCAGTGTTGCCATGCCATGCCTTGGTTTTTGAGAGATAACCATTCTCATATACCCAACATGCTTAAGTCTAATTAATTCATTAAGGGGTTAATACTACAGAGTAGGCTGTCATGCCAGGCTTAGCTATGTCACTTCCCTCACTTTGGGAGAAAATAGGTAATCAAGCCTATTGTTCTCATTCAGTCTACCTGAGAAGCTCGGTGTGAAAAGATGTTTGAGCTGGTTGCTTCAGTTCAACTGCATGGCTCTCTCAAACTACTTTTGAGTGGCACAATAATGTAGGAACTTTTACCACTTTGTAACTACACTGAGTTTTACTGCTTTTGCAGTTTTTCTGACTGATGTATGGAAAAGCACATGAACCCTAACCTTTGAAGTAAGTAAGTAAACCAATTTCTAACTTACCGGACATAAGTTTTCCTGTACTGGGGAGAAGAGAGAAATTTTGGAACTCACTTGAAAGGACATATTTAAAAAGTCTAGCAGCCTATATTTCCATAATTTACTTTGCTGCATATTTTGTGACTTTTAAATCTCTCCTGGTGTTCTTGCACCGAAGAGCACTTGCCCCAAACTTGGATCTTGGTATTCAGAAATTCTTATTTCTATATTACTATTGCACCAAGAGTTTTCTCCTCCTTTTTCCTGTTATAAAACACTGGGGTTAATAGCATTAGCCAAGAATGAATGTGCACTAGCAGTTAGAATCAAGTCATTCATTTTTACATGTGATAAATTTATGATTCTTCTTTTAAAAGAAATAAAGGAGTGGGGAGCAGGAGTTGAAAATATATAGGGAAGGCCCTAGGGAAGAACATTCCCTCTGGGCCATTTTCAAGGCTTTACAATGTAGCCAGGCTTATGATTTCAGCACTGCTATTTGAATTGGTGACAATACTCTTTAAAATATAGGGGGAGAAGGAAACGAGAACTATATAAACCCTAATGGTAAGCCACCTTTTGGGCTCAACACTGTGTGATTTGCTAAAAATACTCTTCCTTATTTGGGGGCAATGGTCCATGCCACAGTCATAGGGATTCAGCTTCTTGTTAGTAAAAAGATCAATTCCAAAAGGTGGCACCAGTTTATCAAGAGAGATCTCTTTTTCATCTCTAAGTCAGGGGCTGACTTTAACCAATGTAGAACCAGTTGGAAAGTGTGGAATGGCATCTCGAAATGCCATCTTCTAAGCAGGCTGCGCTGAAAAGAATGGAGGTTGTGCAAAGATGTCCTGAATGACTCCTATTCATTTTTTCAGAGCTCATTGAAGCTGAATTCTCTTTATAGCCTCTCTGGATGTTGTTCTGCCTGAAAAAAAAACGACACACAACCATTTTAAAGACTAACCTTTGCTAAATATAACAGAGGCAATCGTACACCAGAATGCTGCATGTTTACAAAAAAAGCCACACCCTGTAGCATGTCACCGTATGACTCACCCACCATTCCCAACTCCTTCTGAATCTTCAAAAGCCGCAGCACAAATTTACAAAATTATCCTCAGAGAGTTCTTCCTCCTACTTATTTCCTTATGTTCACCTAAAATACTACATATGTGCAGGAATACTAACATCTGTTTGTAATACAGTGGTACCCTAGTTCTCAAACGCCTTGGTTCTCAAACGCCTTGGTTCTCAAACGCTGAAAACACGGAAGTAAGTGTTCCGGTTTTCGAACATTTTTCGGAAGCCGAACATCCGATGCAGCTGTTGGCTATTGTTTCTGGGGCACCTGCACCAATTAGAAGCTGTGCCTTGGATTTCGAACATTTTGGAAGTCAAATGGACTTCCAGAACGGCTTAAGCGTGGCACTTTTCTTTATGTTATTTATTTTATGTTTTTGTATTTGAAGTTTTTTTGGTTAATTTGTTTTTGTGACTGTGTGGAACCCAGTTCAGCTATTGATTGATTGATTGATTGTGTGACTGCAGAAATGGATAAAAGCCCCCCATCCAAACAATTACTATCATCAGTGCAGGTAAGAAAAAAACAATAATTTTTATCATCTACAATACTGTCTTATTTATTTTATAGTACAGTACACTGATTATTGCTTTCATTTTATGGATCAATGGTCTCGTTAGAAAGTAAAATTCATGTTAAATTGCTACTTTAGGGGTTGTTTTTAAAAGTCTGTAATGGATTAATCCGTTTTGCATTACTTTCTATGGAAACAATTTCTTCATGTGAACAATCTTCACATGAAGATTGTTGGAGGGTATGTCAATCCCTTATCAAACCATTTAAACTTGTGATTTGATGAACTGATACATCATCTTAAAAAGAAAGACAAACGATCATGCAATCTTTGGGTGACACATCTATCTATACGCACAAGATCATTTGAGTTAACTAGAGCATTTAACTCCAGCTAAATAGGAGAGAAACGATTAGAATCAAATGTTAAGTCTGATTGAAATCCACTTTTTCTTTTTCTCTTGTTTTACAGCGGGCATTCAAAGTTGTCATTAAATTAATAATAAAACTCTCCCAGACAGTTTGCTGTCCCAAATGGTGAATTTTACATGATTCCTCATCGTGGAGAGTTATAGATCTAATTATAGAACATTAGTTGGAAATTGGAATGTTAATTAGAAAATATAAAAGGCTAAATGATAAACACAAGCGGACCCAGAGTGATAACACATTTATGGCACACTGCTTTGTTGTGGGTCTTCAATAAATAAAAGAAGGGGACTTTGTGAATCAGTTTAAAAAGGGAATAATTTCCATATGTCAGTGGATGCACAAAGGCACAGATGTACACAAAATGTTCTGATTTTTTTTAAAAGAGAAAGTTTTCAGAGAATTGTCACTTTAATGTCAAACTGTTCAAAAAAGGGAAAAAAGTTAGAAAGAGGCTAGACTCTCCTCCTTCTCACTACAGTACCACAAAAACCATGTGTCCTCACCATTGTACAAACCACTATGAGGCCAGGCAAAATGATCCCATAAGCAGGATACACCTGGAGAAAAATAATCTCTTGTAAAATATGAGCAAGACTGTTCTAAAGTAAAGGGGCACAGGAGTGTGCCTTAACTTAAGGCAAGTAGCAAAAAGATTTCCTGCCAGGGTAAATTTCATGTACCAGTACTATATTTTTGGGAAAGCTGTTTGTCTGTTTGCTATGCAAATGGACACCTCTTTAGATCTCATAACAAAGAAAGAAAGAAGGAGAATCCTTTATGGTTCCTGAGGATCAAAGCACAGGTTTTTGTCTTTGTTTAGTTTCACTTGGACACCATTTTGAATCAATATAGATGGAATCTTTGAAACTGCCCTGTTTTATTTTGTAGAATTCCCGAGCAATGTTTGGTATCAGGCTGCTAGAATTTAAATCTTGGCCTATGTGATCTTCCTAATGTGTAAATGTGCCACATTTCAAATTGTCAAAAGTACAGGAAGTCAAAAAGTTCTGGAAATTGATACATTGATTCTTCTTATTTGTGTTTCATAGATTTCTTTCCAATTTTAGCGAAAACTAGTGATGTACTTCATTCAGACTTCAGCAAGTGTAGTGTTCTCATGAAGTTCTGAACAGAGGTCCAAAGGTCATTAAGGTTTCCTTGACGTAGTTCTTTCTTTCCACCCAGGGTGGCCCTGCCCTCTGTCTGCCTCTCAGATTGCACAGGGCGGGACCTCAGTGGCCTCAGCCTCTCCTCCTCATTGGCTCCTCTCCAATAGCCATTACGAGACACACAAGGGAGGCAGCCAGCCGTAAAGGCTATGGAGAGGCAATGGGATGGTCCCTTGCAGCAGCCGCTGTTGTTTGGGACAAGCGCCAGCTCATCTTCCTCCCCAAGCTCAGCAGCCGTTGCACTGATGGAGGAAACAGAGACATTCCAGGATCAAATCAGAAGACGGATGGCTTTTGTATATCCAGGACTGTCCCTAGAAAATTGGGACACTTGGAGGGTATGCAATTTAGACTCTTGTACAGGGAATGTGGAGGACTGGGAGCCAGATAAAAGGGACATGTCAAAGCTGGCCGGTCTTGCCTGAATGCCCCCACTCCTTGGTGTGTTTCTTTACATGTGAATAACTCCAGAAGAGAGCTATTGTGAACTATAGAAGTGTGTGTTAGTAACACCCATTGTCTGCATTTGCTGTGACACATAAAAACTCAACCCATCTCAATATAGAACTGTGCTGGTCACCCAGAAGAAAGGAGAAGGATTAATGTTAATGTGATAAGGTCAGTTAACATGCCCCTAATCATTCCACTTATTTACTCTCATTCACCATGTGAATATGTTAATTATTTCTGAGACGCAGATCAGTGTGTGTGTGTGTGTGTGTGCGTGCGTGCGTCTTCTCATAAGAGACACAGCTCTGTAAACAGTTTCTCTGGTATCGCAACAGATATTCAGTACTGAATCTTCAGGATCTCTGTGTTTGATGGCCATTGAAGAAAACTTCATACGAAATATTAGACTTTATTTACTGCAGACCTTTCCCTTCTTAAGAATTTTAAATTAACTACAGAATTGCTTCAGATCACCCCTTCGGCACAACATAATTTTATTGAGAATTACAGAGGGTGAAAAAATTTACATACACACAAGCACTAGGCTAAAGGAGCAATTAAATGCTAATGGAAACAGCTCTAGTATGTTCTTCTAAAGCCCTTGCTAATGCATTTATGATGTGTTTTTCTCCGCAGGTTCTTTCTTTCATTTGTAAATTCAAATAAAGCGGGAGAGACTAAATTGGTTAAAGAGAATGGAAAGGTCCTGACACCAATCAGCCCAGTACGTAACGCAGCACACGCAATGAATGTGATTGAGCCACAAAAGCAGAATTCTCAACCACTTTGGAGTAAATGCTATTTTTTATCAAAAAACCCCCAACCATGCCGGTACTCATTTCAACATAACAGTAACCTGAAGTGCTGGTAACCTTCTTTATTCTAAGTGGCCTTCTGTGGAAGCCAAAATGCCTATTTATAAATACATCTCAGATTGGGCACCGGAAGAAAAACTCGCACCCTCTGTAGCTTAAGAATGTATATATTTATTTGATGCAAAAGTTGTTATTCCATGTCCACCCCTGATGTTGAGCAGGATGATAGCACATGAAAAGGGGGAGGTTAAACCTCCTCTTTCCACCCAACCATGAACCTTTTCCAAATCATTGCCCCATCAGGCACACACATGTCAATTACATTTCTATTGGCAACAGTGGGACTTTTCTTTCTAAACATAATTGCTGCCTGTTTTGTTCTCAGTCTCTGCCTTAGTGCAGAATTTGCCCCTTTTTTGCTACACACTGGTTTGACCCTCGTGTTTTGGGCTTTCTACACAACCCAATATCTCTTTATTTAATTGCAGGCATGAATATATAAGTTGGGACACTCCACTTTAGATCTTGTTTGCTCTTTGCTGGTCAATCACCTTAAACATCTGTCTGTTTCCCATCCTTATCACTTTCAAAAGTTTTTGCCTATAATTTTGCTTTTTCTATTTAAAAACCCCTCTTTAAATAGCATTTTAATATCATCTCAATCTTTATTTTCTCCCAATATATGCCTTTCAATGTGTATTTTGATTCCTCCCCCCATTGTCAAGAACTATGTTACAACATTGCAAAATACCTGGACAGCTACATTTCGATCCACAGGTTAGTCCCAGATGTGCAGATTATGTAAATTCAAATGAGAATCCACAAAAATAGAAATCTTCAAGTTTCTTTAATTCAATTTAGATAGATCCGTTTGGAGCGCTTTGCATTCTTTTTGGGTTTTCCTATCGTCCTGAATAACTTGCTGTCACCCATAAAACTCTCTGGTGTTTTTCTTAAAGAATTGTATTAAAAATGATTGGCAGTTATTGTATAGATCTATTACCTGATTGATTGGTAACACATTTTTAATTGACCAAATTAACCTATTGATTAACTGTCACAGTCTTAATATTATGATGTTGTGAGCATATAATTGATACCTCTTTAATATCAGAAATATTCACCATTTCTTTTAGTGCATACCAACCTATACCAGTCTTTCTCCCTTTTCTTCTTCTTCTTGAGGGGGAATATAAAATTCTCTGGCTTGCTCTCCCACATCCTGTTAGTAATGCAGAAATGTGAAGAAATCAAATCATTATTGATTTACAACACAGATAATTATATAGATGAATGTATGATAAGGCTTCCTAATAGAATTCTGTCAATCTATTCCAGGCACATCTTTCCCATTATGTGTTTGCCGAAACTATATGATGGAATTCTGCCAGTGACATTTGAGTGATAGTGCCTTTGATTTCAAAGGAAATGTTTCAGGTTCATTTCATTACCTTAGAAAAGTAAAAGCAAATTTGCCTTGTAAAAAGCAATTACTTCTTGGCTGACCAGTGCACAATAGCAATATAAAAAAGATTTCTCATTCCGCTATTCAAATCCTGAACTAGCAAACCAGTGTTTGATTTTGCTTTAAACCAATTTTACCTTGTTTGAATTGCAAAACCATTTAATCTTCATAAAGTAGGTTATTATAATGGAGATCATATTGTATTTGTACCTTATACTGGCTATGGGACAAACAAGAATCTTTTTTTTTTTTTCATGCTTCGTCTTTGGGGAGGGAAGCAACAGTATTAAATATGCAACATTTGCATTTATTCTGGCTGAGAAGTTGGCAAGTCTTTAGAATCGAAGAAAAATATTAACTAATAATGATATCTGCTTCGGTTTCAGGCTCTGGGGACAGGTACAATGTCACTTTATCCCTCTACAGAGCTGGTTCTAAATACATTTTAGTAGGAATTGCAACTGAATGATGTATCGTTCCTCATAAATATCCATCTCTCACCAGGGAAGGTAATACTGTTGTGGGAAGGAACTGTGTAGCTTGGTACCACATTTCCTGCACATTACTGGAGATGGGGCAGTCAATGGGAATCTCACATGACTGAAATGTATGGATCGAGCATATATTAAATAAAGGAAAGCAATCTCATTACCATGGCTTCTTGGCTTCTTGGCATTCCAGAAACCCTATAGCAATCATTATATTTAATACATATTTAATAGAAATTAATAAATGGTAGGATTTTCATTATTTGGGAAATGAAGGGAGAAATACAAACTGCAAAGGAATTCCTGAGCCCAAAGTGATAGTCTCGTGTACTACTGACCCTAGGAGCCAACTCCTAGGTGCCAAGGTCCCTTCTACCCCCCCAATAAAATATTTGAGGATGCTGCCCCCCCCATCTGATGGGCACCAGTGGTTTGTGTGTTCTGTGTCATGTGAAGTGGGACTTACCTGACCCCCTATTTTATTCAAGTTGACACCCCTGCTATCGAATGAGTTATTCACAGTCAGTGGTGCATTGAATCTTTGCTTATGACGCAGTAGCCCAGATTACATAGGTGACAATGCCGGTACACACACATTGTGTACTTCCCTGGTGTAAGTTTATCTGTGGCATGCTTATTCAGTGGTAAGTATGGACAAACATGTCCGTTTCCATTTCTCCCAGGTTGTCATTCCCACCCTCGTTCTTATGTTTGTCACATTCCTTCATCGGTTTGCCTTTTAAAAAAGTCTCGAGACTTTCTCACCATTGTTGTGCGAATTTCTCCTAATCTGCACAAATTGGAATGCAATTTTGCCTAATATAGACATACTTCCCCAAGCAATTTCCTCTAATACCTTTCTGTAGATGCACCTTTCTCTACACTTCATCCTAATTCTTTTGCTTGGAGAACTGCATTGCAAAATTCAAGGAGTGCAATCTTCAAATGATAGCCGCATTTCAGCAATTGTGTTTTGCTGGAAAATGTGGATTAGGTTGATTCCCATTAACATGCAACCTGAATTCAACTGCTCCTCAATCCCTACTCAGAGGTAATTTATACTACATTCAACTGGGTTTCTTGCCAAGTAAGTATGGCCAGAATTTCAGGTTTTATCTCCTTTTTATGTTGCCATACAGAATTGGAGGGAGGGGGAAATACTCCCAGCTCTTAATTTGGTGGCAGCTGCTATAGGACATCTCTTATTTTTTAGGATTTTTTTTTGGGGGGGGACTCAGTATGTGAAACGCATATATGCAGAATATATTCCAAGTATACCAAGTTTCCAGGATGCAGGATCAAGATGCAGGGAAATGCAGTTCTGTAGACCAGCCTTCGCCAAATTTGTGCCCATCAGATTTTTGTACTACAACTCCCATCAGCCCCAGTCGGCATGGCCAATGATCAGGGACAATGGGAGCTAAGACTGGGAAGACAGAACTGGTAAGTTTCACTCAGTAGAAGTGAAGTGGACAAGTCTATTTTCTCTTTATACATGTGGGTAGGTGGTAAGAAAGTTGGCTTTTAGGGAGAATGCGATATTATTTTTGCTGCTTCCAAATCTATGTTTCATCTAGCTACTTTCAATTAAAGTTTGATCTTAGATAATCCCAGGTATTTGACTTTAAATACTAAAGGCAAATGTGGTTCTCTGCTTTTTTTCCAGCTGCTGAAATAGCAGCTGTAACAGCTGAACATTTGTGTGTGTGTGTGTGTGTGTGTGTGTGTGTGTGTCTATTTGCTTTTAATTAACACTTTATATGTTTGTTCCAGCAGAAGTTAAATTTTCAGTCTGGCTGAGATAGGTTATATAAATTCCAAAATCCCAGGGAGCGGGAAACAGGGATATACACTTACATTCTTTTATGAATTGGAAAGAGAGAACTTCCTCTCATCAGAATATATTTTAGCAGATGAGTAAGCAGAGCATTAGTCAGGATGTGAAGTTTCCACAGTCTAGCAATCCATATAAAGAAAGGAAGATATGTAAATTTACCAGGGTTATGTTGGAAGTCAGCATATTACAATTTGTTGTTCTTGCTCCCATCTTGAGCCGCAGTCGGTTCCTCTCTGCTGAATGATAAATGTCTGAAAAGGTGACAGTATCGCAAGAGAACCTGGTCCCTGAATCAGAAGGAATGTCAAGCGAAGCTGTGTATCATCTGCATAGGAACAAAAATAGACTAATAGTGGCTACAAATGATATCTCGGAGCAGCACTAGATAAATATTAAACAACAGGGGACCCTGTATTTGCGAAAGGCAGATGCCCATAAATCATGCCAAACTGCCGAATTAATCCAGAAAGATTTTTTTAAAAGTGAAACCAAGGAAGTGAAATATTAGACAAATTCTGCTGTTTGAGATATTGTCCTCGTCTAAAAATATTGATTGGACCAAGTTTCCCATATATGACTGTTGAGAAGATGAATATATTAAACCCCATGGGTAACTTAGATCATGATTAGAGTGGCAGGGATTACAGTCAAACCTACATTTCTTGTAAGGAGAAGTCACAATAACTTTGCCAATGTTGTGCAGATACGGTGGAAAGAACTGTAGGTGATATAAGGAGAAGCGCTTGAGAGATGAAGCTGTCTTATGTCCAATCAGATCTATAGTCCGTCTAGTTCTCTATTGTCTTCTCCAAGTGGCAGTTTCAGTCCAAAGCCTCAAGTAGGGGGACTTCACCTGATATCTATCTATCTTTCAGGTGATATCTTCACCGGATTATCATCTATCTATCTATCTATCTATCTAATCTATCTATCATCTATCTATCTCTCTATCTCTCTCTATCATCTATCATCTATCTATTTTCTAGAAAAAGCTATGAGCTAGAAAATGAGGCTCCATTCCAACAGCTTTTATTTGGATTTCCTGACTTTTCAATGATAAGTTTTATATCATATTGCACATAAAATAGCAGGCACTGGAAATCTAGTGGAATCTAGTGGGAAAGTTGTGCTCATTTCCATGTTAATTGCTTCCAGAAAAAAAAACCAACAGTATGGACAAAGGGCATGTGACCTACCCCAAGTGACGGTTTCATAGAGATATCTATCATTTAGCTACATGCTGAAAATATTCAGACAAGAATGGCAGTAACCAGCAAAGCAGAAATCAAAAGGCTGTAGACATGTTTCATATATAGCTGCCATGTTGGTGTGATTGATCTTTATAGCACTCCTGAACAAAACTCACAGATATTATTCTTGCAAGATTCCTCTTCCAACCCCCAGTATGTTTGGTGCATTGCTAATATGATTACATAGGTGAACATTCTCATTCACTGTGAATATCTGCTATGCACACAGTATAAGTAGCTCCTTTGTTGAGTCAGAACCCAAGAAACTCTCTTTGCATAAAATGCTATTCTATCGGGGTCAAGTGAAGTAAAAAGACATTTCATTTAGACATATCAGGTCGTGAAAATCTTCCTTTCCTGAAGACGATATTTCCCCCAGAAATCCTACTCAAGCAGCTTATGACTCCCTGTAAATTTGGAAAACGAATTCATATCTATAATTTTATATCAAATACATCTATTATCAAAGCTGCACTCATAGTTGGAATATGCAAAAATAATGAACAATTATTTATAAATAGGATCTCTATTTCTGCAGTTGCTAATATAAGATGTAAGACTGCAGTTCTGCACGCCCTTAATGGAACTTACTTCTGAGTAGGCATGCATAGATCATGTGGTAAATCTGGCACTGCAATACAAATCTAGAAAAGTACAGCTCTTTGGAAGTGCTAAAATTGAATTTTCACAGGTTGTACGAAAGCAATTGTAACAACGATTTCGGAAGCTTTTGCATAATAATACAACAATATGATCTAGGCAATATGATGGCAGCCAAAACGAAAGCCTTGCACTGTTTGAGCAGAATAAGATGGATGCTCATTAAATGTTTGATTTAAAAGTTCAAAGCAAAGTACATTGAGAAATCAAGCTGTCCACAGGTATGAAACACTTTTTGAAGAGAGATGGAAAGTGAGTGACTAACACCATATTCAGCTGTGGGAAGAGAATAATATAATGAGATCTTTAAAAGGAAAAAGGCTATCACATCAGAGAGATGAAGACTAAGGTAGCAGAAGACATCAAGAAACGTTTTTCCCCATGTTGAATTTAATGTTAATGGAAAAAGGCCCTGCTTGGCAACCAATGAAAATAAAAAACCGTATGTTTATAGAGCAAGAATATCTTAGTCAAAACAAAAATCCCAGACGTGCTTCATAGGTCATTAAGTATCTATTATAAACGGTGACACAGAGGCAAAGGCTCCTTTAAGAATGAGTGTATTCCATTCCCTCTGCCCCCTCCCTCTTTGCCTTCTCTGATGATCTATCTGGCCAGCAAGATATTAATGAACGGTAATTGGTATTTGCTTTAGTCTGCACTATGAACATCTGTCCTCCATAAACTGAGCTCAGATGGGCAACTCATTCTTAGAATGATTGAACAGCAATCAAATAATAAATTTCAATAATTGGATGACCCAGTTCATTATTAGATTATTTACTTGGAAACAACATCTACCATATTCCATTAAAAAATATCTGATTCTCCGAGTATCGGTGAATTACAGCTTATAACTGTGTTTGGATATCTAGGATGTGCTTATATGTACAGAAGAGACATCAATCCATTCCTCACTTATAGACAAGACTAACTTTTTTTTGTTTTGTTTCATTTCAGTTTTTTTTGAAGTAATTTGGAGCTTTGGCTGCCATGATCTAGAGTGGGCACACTAAACCATGGCCAGGACTACACATGTAAGATCTGTGATTTGAGCTTATCAATCCTTTCTCCAGCTCAAATGCAATGGACTCCTGCAATGCACTCTACGTGGGGCTACCTTTGAAGGTGACCCAGAAACTATAACTAATTCAGAATGCGGCAGCTAGACTGGTGACTGGTCACCGAGACCATATAACACTGGTCCTGAAAGACCTACATTGGCTCCTAGTACGTTTCCGAGCACAATTCAAAGTGCTTGTGCTGACCTTTAAAACCCTAAACAGCTTTGGTCCAGTATACCTGAAGGAGTGTCTCCACCTCCATCATTCAGCCTGGACACTGAGGTCCAGCTCCGAGACCTTATGGCGGTTCCTTCACTATGAGAAGTGAGGTTGCGGGGAACCAGACAGAGAGCCTTCTTGGTAGTGGCGCCTGCCCTGTGGAACACCCTCCCATTAGATGTCAAGGAAATAAGCAACTATCTGGCTTTTAGAAGACATCTGAAAGCAGCCCTGTTTAGGGAAGTTGTTGTTGTTGTTATTTACCTATTTACCACCATTATTCCAGGACCCCTGTTAGATTCTGTGTGTTGTGGTTCAGATGACAACCCTATCAGATTAGAGCAGCTAAGGTTGTTTAAGAAACTTGCACTGGCATGCTATAGTGACGTTATCACTGGTTCAGGTGACTCCTGTCCATGCATGGGTTGGCCTAAAATCACTGGGGGAATTATTGCCTCTTGGTAGACTACAATGTTAGGCAAGCCATCCACACCTGCTTCATTCTTAGAAGCCACTTCACAGATTCAGTGCTTATGGGAACTGACTTACTGACTTACTTACAATAGGGGTTGCAATTTTGAATATTCAGATGTATAATCTGCCATGAACTGACAGGGCACCAAGGAAGGGGAAGAGGTTTCTGGTGAGGGGTGTAGCCATGATTAGTACAAACCTGAAGATGGGGAAGGAGAGGTTGGAGACTTAAGAGTGAATATTACTTCTAAGTTAGTGAGCATGGGATGGGAGATTTAGCCAATCAATATAGCTCTAGTTGACATATCATTATTAGTATCTTATATGTGTTTCACTTTACAATGTGCATCATTTTAGCAAGAATAAAGATAAATCGCTAACATTTATATGTGGCAAAGTTTAATAGCAATTCATAATCTATACACATCAGGAACTGCAAACTTCAAATTGTCATTTGAAAGTCTATTTGACCCCCAACTAGAACAGAACCAAAATAACAATCAAATCAGATTAGTACTTCAGAATAATAATTACTTCTAACAGAAAATATGGTTGGTGCACATGATAGAGAAATAATGTCATGCTAGGAGGCAAATATTGACTTTGGTGATGTATATACACACACAAAATGGAGATACTTCAAAAGGTTATAATGGAGGAAAGCTTTTGTCTTGGTTTATAATATTGGATTTGTAACTTGTCTGCCTGATTCCAAATTGTAATGGGGTCAGTTTGCCCATCATTGAACATAATGCAACGCATCCCAGTATATCTGTCTCCCCCTTGGTGTGTTAAATAATATTTGTGGGACGTATTGCATGGAAGTACCTGCTGACAATATAATAGTCTTTTCTGTGCAGTCATTTAGCAACGTTGCACTGTTCCAAATGGTCACCATCGACAATAGCCTACTGTGAAAATAAAAACAGTTTTCTTCTTCTCTCTGGTTGTTCAGAGGGAATCTCAATGAAATTTAAACATGGATTTAAAACATGTTTCTGCTGTCACCAAATTACTCTTTGCTGTGCCTGACTGCAGGCAGCCAGAGCCATTTGGCTGATCAGTACAGAATTTGTGCAACAAATTGAGGAAAAAAATCTAATGACAATTAAATGCTAATGACAATTAAACTTTCTGACAACAGAATTTCTAAGCTGTCAGAGCATAACAGTTCATACTAATTAATAAGCAATATGCTCGTTTATTTGTTTATTACAGGATTAATGCCTTTGCCTTCAAAGGACTTCCATTCCAAAGGTGTCCTTAAAAGAGAAAAAATAAGGGATGATGATGCATTAAAAATTAAAAATAAGAGAAGCATAAAAACAATTTGTCAGGGAATAAAGCTGTTAAAAGCCTTTTCATTTTTTAAAAAATATATTTATTGTTGCTTATTATATTAACAATGCATATGATAGGTACACAATGTGAAAGGAGCTATTGCAAAGCTCAATTAATCCTTACATAGGAGACACATTTGGTTTGGCCTTAAATCTCTAAATGGAAACCAGTATGCCCAGATTGCTTATTTTTGTTGTTTATATTTCCACTGTGATAACTCCTTCCCCCTGCTCAAGGCATGGTAAGGGAAGGAAAAGAGGACAACCCCATAGAAACCCCCACCGCCACTGTGGCTCCAATGTGTGGGCCCCATTTTGGGGCAGTTAGCCATCTGCTGCCCCAGGGGACACCCATCTCAACGTAGATCTGTCTCTTAGTGGGGCTAAAGGTTTTTGAAGATTTTGAAAAGCTCTATTTTAACATAAAGTGAAAATTTAATTTTAAAAAGATTGGGCATGCACTGGAAGGTTCTGTGCATGCAAAAGAAGCTGCTTGTGAAGGAGCAACAACCACACAAGATCAGATGCCCTTCATTTAACAGCTGTTAAGCAGGCAGACCTGCTTAACAGCTCATCATCATCATCACCATTTTGTTTACCATGCTGCTTTGGTGTAAGCGGCTTCCCTGCATGTCAGATGGCTCTGGGATCTCAACCTGAACTGTAGCAATCTAGGGCTGACACAACCTGGCTTGAACGGAGGCCAGATCCCTCCAAACAGGCCCAATGTGGCTCAGGATTTGGGGTTCAGTCAAATCTGGCCGACAGCCCTAACAAGCAACCTACAGGAAGTCTGCATCCAGCACTAAGGAAATGTGCTGTAAGGAAAAGATATGTTAAACCTTATTTCAGGCTTCCTCAACCTTGTCCCTCCAGATGCTTTTGGCCTCCAACTCCCATGATCCCTAGCTAGCAGGACCAGTGGTCAGGGATGATGGGAACTGCAGTCTCAAAACATCTGGAGGGCCGAGGTTGAGGAAGCCTGCCTTATTTGTTCGTTTGAAGCCTTCCACACAGTTGTCTTGAGGCAATGTGCATAAAAACAGTGAAAAACAATCAGAAAACAGCAGATTTATTATTATTATTATTATTATTATTATTATTATTATTATTATTATTATTAATACAAAGTGGACAACCATGGAAGAAGCTCATTCATGCAGCCTAGAAAATACGTTGGAACAAAATATCTTCATTTCCTCGCTGGAGAGTGCAAATAGAGGAGGCGTGACACGTCTCGACAGGAATGCAATTCCACCAAACACAGGCAGCCACACTAAAAGCCCAACTCCAAGTTACTGCTTCTGATATCTTGCTGTATTTTTAAAGAGACAAGTTCCTGTTGGTTTTGGGCCTGAAGAACATAAGGTCTATGAGGGCGCAGTAGCCAAAAACAGCAGGTTGACATTGTTGTAAGGCATATCGCCCCTGCCCCAGCATTCTCATCAAGGAATTCAAGGTCCCCCATTTTACAAGTCTGTGAGGTAAGTTAAACTGAGAGCAGTGACTGGCCCCAAGATCACTCAGAGAGCTTAAAGGCTGAGCAGGGATTTGAAAACTGATCTCCCAGGTCTCAGGTCAACAAATCTCACAATGACAGCACACTGCCTTCTTTTATCTAATGATACACATACCCAAAAGTGGGACACAGCTCCTATTAGTGGAAAAGACTGTGACCAGGTGGCCTGCTCAGTCTGTTGTCTATGTGCTTAGTGTTGATGGGCAACTTCAGCGCCCTTCCTGCTTTGGTCTCTCAGCAGGGGCACCATCTCTAGGGGGGGTCCGGGGGGCCCGAGCACCCACAAAAATCGCAAGACCTCAGAGATGCTGTCCAAGGCCTTGTGAGGCCTTGTGCCACCAGAAGTTGGGTTCTGAGGCCGCGGGGCACATGACATCATGTCGCAATGTGACATCACATTGCATACACTGGGCACCCATAACCTGGGGCCCAAGTCAGCGCCCCTGTCTCTTAGGGTAATTTACATTTAAAATGAAGCCCTTCAAGTAGAGAGTACCTTCCACCAAAGACTGTCCTCTGACAATGCTTCAAACAGAGGGGTGTTCTCTGTAAAGTAGGCCACCTGACCTTTTCTCAAATGGTTGTGCACCAGCTCAGCTCTCTGGATGACAGCCATTATTCAGATTTAAGACAGTGGTAGATAGGAATGTCTCCTGGTTCTGGTCTGAATGAGATCTCCACTTTTGGAATTAAATGGTTAGAATATCTAACTGTACAGGTGGCTGCCATGGCAATGAGAATCTTCATGCCTCACCTGTAGCCTTCAGGTACATGGATTGGGAGCATGCATGGATGAGCCACATGAGAGCATCTGTCCATACCATAAGACATCCTTGGCAAGAGGAAAACCTACTGATCGTGTGATGTGATGGCACCTTCTCTGGCAGCATTCTGTGGAATTTTTTAAGCTATGTGCTTTCTGTGCATAACAATATCTAGAGTAAAATTCACACAAGTATTCAATTATTGGGAGAAAATGTTAAAAGTTCAAAAGCAGTTAAGATTGTTACGAGTGCTGCTATTCACTTAATGCAAGATTCTCAAGAGCAAGCTGCGTATAAGAGGACAAGGTAGCTCAAGCTAGCTTTTCTCTGATTCTTTCAAGCTCCTTTCAATATTTTTCTACACTGGCAAGAAAAGACATTTCAAATAAAGCTATGGAGTCAGTTCTAACACACTGTTATTTAAATAAGAATGAAGAAAGCAAAATGAGAGCATTTGTATTAAGTGAATGAAAAGTACAGAACATTCCTTTACTATATTAAGAAGAGAAAGAAAACCACAGGTTTATCTCAAGGAGGGAAAGTATACTCTTATGTGGTCAAAATTCAGATGTTATGGCTGTGATATGGGAACCATGGCTGCAGTGTTTCTGGGTTCAGTAACAGGAACCAAGAACGGGGAATGGTTTTATATAAAAAAAGCTTTATTCAGAGAAGCCTCTAAGGCCCTCACACTCCGGAAACAGCAACAGCTATGGACATTGCAATGGGAGCAGTAATATCCCTGGCTGAGATCCAGCAGTGATGGAGAAGACAACTCTGCGCAATATGTATATCAACCCTTTCTTTTCTCAGAGGTGAACACAGCAAAGTCTATGGGAGATCATGCATTGGCTTAAGAAGTATGGTCTGCTAAGGAGGACCCTTCAAATGTGCACTGAATTTCGCATTTGGTAGAATTCTACTCCATCCCAATCTTGGTAGGTAGATATTTATCATTATTATTTATTAAATTTCTACATCTCCCTTTGTCCTAAATCCCAGGGCAGTTCACAAGGTAGAAATGTCTACAATGGGTAGTGGAAGCAGCTTCATGGGACATCACATTCTGTAATACCAGAAGCAGCTCAGGGATCGTAGTTGAAGGAGATGGAATGAAAGGCACCCCAAGGAAGTAGTGTAAAGACTATTTGTCATGCAGAGTTTAAGGATGGGATCTGGTAAGTATAGTGATGAAAGTGGAGAGCTGCAGGTTCAAATCTCCACTCAGCCACCAAGTTCTTTGTGGGACACTGGCCTTATCACAATATCTTCAAGGGTAGCCTACCACACAGGGTTGTTGCAAGGTTGAAATTAAGTGAAAAGCCATATCTACTTCTCTGAAATTCTTGCAGGGTGGAAATGATGATGATGATATCCACACTATTTCCGGTTCGAAGAATAAATCTGTTGTGGTCAAGGGAATATGATTTGTTGCTGCATCATCATCATCATCAACAACAACAACAACACACACACACAGAGAGAGAGAGAGAGAGAGAGAGAATATAAGTTGATATTATTGAATGTAGCAAAATAAATTTCTTTTCAGCAATGCCATCAGTTCCATCAACACCATGCATTTCAATCAGGAAAAAAAGCATTTGAAAACTACGTCAGACGTATAGGGACTGTACGTATGCAATTTGTCTGCCTTCACTACATACATATTTCTGAAAGCATCAAAATGTAGACCACCATATTTTAAAATATGTTTTCTATAGACACGGATTATACAAGCACACACACAGGCCCCAGCTACCTCTGGATTTTGTCTTTAATAATAACAGCAATGAAAGGATAATGGTCAAATTATCCTTTGTTCTCATACTCTGTTATTTGAAAAAAAATCTTTTGAAATCCAAGGGGTTTTGTGTGTGTCTGAGTAATGGTTTAAGAAGAGTCTTTAAATATTAAACATACCGGGGGAGGGGAGAAAATCAATGGATTAAATCAGACCCAGTTTCATAATCATAATGCACCATGTTTAGAGCTCAATGGGGTTTTTTTTTGTTTTTTTGTTTTGTTCCTATACTGTTCTTAGCACTCACTTTCCAGAGGGTGCCTTGCATTTTAAAATAGACTCAGTTTCATTACTTTAGATGTTTCTTCTCTTATGAAAAAAAAAAGTTAGACACTCAGATATATATCTTTATTTTAATTTCCCGGATAGCAAACCCCCAGTGGGATAATCTCCTAGCAATCCATATGTGAAGGCAGTTTTTCAGCTCAGCAAATCCCCAAGTTATTTGATTTGATCTCAGAACAATTTAATTGAAACAACGGAAAGCTATAAAGTATAGTCCTTACACACATGCTCGTTAAGGTTAATGAAAGATAGTTTAAAAAGAACGAAAACAGCTTTATGGCCAATAGGTGAACCCATACTCATATTCAATAAATCCAGGATTTTCTTTCTGCAAACAGCATATTAAACGCGGTCTCAGGATTCAGTTAAGATTGTTTTATGTCAAAGGCAATGGATTGCCTTGGAACTAAATGCACGAAAGACAGCCTTATTGGCAATGTACAGAGCAGAATTTCTGGTAAATGTTTTGGAAAATTGGAATCGCCATCCAAAGACCTCCCCGAGGGATCTGGCTTGCAGAGGCGGGTAGAAATATGTATAATAAAGGAATGGATAAATAAAATATTTTCACCCTAATCCAGTGAAGACAATATATGTGCATCTCCTACTGGACCAGGAAGCGGAGGTATGCTTTGCATTCCCATGCCAGCAGATCTAGAAAGAAAGAAGAGGGGCAATATTGAATTGGGGTCAGATGAGGGCTTCAACTTTACTGCAGCTTTGCTGTGGGATCTCCAACGAGATAACACTCATCTAGTTCACTCTGAACTCCCACCCCCAGGGTGGACTTAACAATTGGGGCTGAAACAAAAATTGCCACATTACTGTTAGCTACAGGCTCAGTTTATGGAGAAGACAAGGTGACGTCTGCATCACCAGTCTTTGATTCCATTAGGTCTGGGTGGGTCAGCTGGGCAAACCTCAATGGGGTCCTGTTCCCCATTCCCCGTTCCCTGTTTTCCATTCCCGATACCCCAGAAGGCTGGTCTACAGGTGCCCCTTTCACTGTCTGGTGACATAGGATGTTTGTTGGCAGCCCATACTTTTCTCCCCCTTCCCTATTGGGGCATTAAACAGCACTGCCTTTTGATCCCCCTTTTCAATTATTTCTATGACCTTATATCTTCCAGTTGTGTGTCAAGGCCCGCAAGCCACCCCAAGGAGAATAAAGACACAAGGACACAGAATTTTAAGTTAAATGTCAATGGGCAAAATTTAGGCCACAACTTTATTGGTTACAGAATGTGAGCAGTTTTGGCTTAGGCATTGGCATCAACAGACTGTATCTGACTCCTGCCTGCCTTGCAGGAAATCTGGTGAAGGTAAACCTCCAGTGGAGGGAGCCCCACTGATGCGGATCGACTCGAGCACCCCCTGGGTTCCCAATGGGGTCGTGGCATGGTCCTAGCCCCTCCCCAGGCTTCAGATGAGAGCCACACCCCCGGATTCCTTTAATGGAATACCCTTAAGCATGGAGGGGCAGGGGCTGGCCGCCCCTCCCCTCCCCCCCACACCACTATTCCAATGCCTAACCACCAAACCTTACAAAGTTGTGACTATTGCTACGAGGTAGGCGAAAACCAAGTGTCCAGTGCCAATTTGCCAAGTGGAAAAAGTCCTACCAGGCCCCTCAATGATGACCAACCAAAGTCCATAGCAAGGCCAATGACACAACCTAAAAAAAGAGTGGGATTGTGGGAGATCCTTGGCGCGAGGGTGAAAGAGGAAGCCTCAGAGTCACGCTGAGGCTTAAACCATCCCCGGCCACGCCCCCAGGTGAGCTGATTGGCCTCCTGACATCCAGACATGGCTGGTGTCTCCCCCAGTGTAACACGGGACACTGTCCCACCCCGACACTGAGGGGGAGTGGCTAGGAGGCCCGGACCGCAACCTGACACCACCCGGAAGTGGATCTGCTGTAAAGAAGCACTCCAAAGTAGTGTACTTCCTGAAACAACACATGTGAATTGAAATGGAGCTATCTTTAGAAATCCACACTTCTCCAAATTTTGCAGTGCTCTTCTCCAGCTACGTAGTGTGCACAAAAAGGCCAGTACTGGGATAAAGTGTACAAAACGATGCACATATTAATGACAGTAACATGCAAAAGAGCATTATATTAGGGTAAATTCCTTGCAAAATACATACAGTACTTTAAGCAAATCTGCATACAGAAATCTGTATAACGGGAGAAATCAGCACTACAATGAAAGCTGATGAACAGTTGTAAAATGATGTGCCGATGTGGAGAACTGAAGACTGGGGAAACGAAACATGAGAAACTGAGAAAAACCAAAACTGACAGATTCACCCTCCTTTCTCATTGAATCCAACAGGGCTTTCTTCTGAGCTGACATGGTTAGGCAACGAAGGAAGGCAAATGGTGCACACAGTGAAAGGAGTATCTTTTCTATTAATGCACATTTTCTTCCCCATATATTTCTGTCTGAAATCGTAATCCTCTGTCTGACATAACAATTAGTTTCTGTGGAGAAGATTAGGGTGCCTCAAAAAGAAGATTATTAACTCCAGGTGAAGAATAAACTGTGGGAGCAAATGAACTACCGCCAAAAAAGACACACCCAACCCTTTAAAATCCCATTGTTTTTGAACAGTTTTGAACAATAACAAAAGGCGGGGAGGAAAGATGGCCCACAATATATAACATCAAGAGTGTTCAGGGAAACAAGCCATTCAGTAACATTTAAACCACTTCTTTTTAAGTACTTGATGTAAAAATAGAAGAGTGAAGAAGGTTGTAAGGGGCAAATGTATACAGTACAATACAAATGTATTTGCTAAGCAGGTCATTAGCATCTGTTTCTCTTGATCCATGATAGAAATCAGGACATCAGAGCAAAAGGAGCTCATTCTAAGTTAGATGGGCCACCTCTCCGAACTTGCCTAGTACCACGTGAGCTCTCAGACAAGCTGAAACAGGGCATTATGAACCCAAGCTTATTTCTTAAGCTTGTTTATAAAGAGTTCATAAAGAGAGTTTGATATCTGCATATATCCACTATTCATTTTCTATACACCTTACTTTTAGGGACTCTTCCCATATGGCTTGTCTTCTGGTATACCGTCGAAAATGTGCATTTGTATTTGTAAACACACATGTATTACACATATGCATGCAATTCGTGAAGAGCCCCAATTGGCCGCTGTCCCTTGTTTAGTGGTTAAGAATCCCAGATTGGCCACAATGTGACATGAAGCGTTACAGTCCCCCCTTGTACTTTTTTCTATGTTAGTACCCAGGACTATAAGATACCCAGGTTTTGTTTTGGTATTTTTTAAAAAATGCAAGTAAGAATGCACACCACTTGGAAACCTCTTAATTATTTTAAACACAGAAAGAGACAAACCCCACTTCCTTACCCTGAGGGATTATCGAGGAAAGTGAATCTCTTTTACCTCCCCCCCCCCAATGAAAAGCTCCTGGACCTATTAGTATGGAATTTGGCAGGCTTAATTCACTCTGAAGTGCCTTCAAATTTCACTCAATCTGGTGAAAAGCGAGGACAGTTATGACTACCTTTAGGTTCCCTGTTATAGTGATGGGGGAACACATAGCCACACACACACACACACACACACAAACAAACAAACAAACACACACACACAGAGAGAGAGAGAGAAGTTTAGAACCTGAAACACAACTCGGAACCTGAAAAACAGATTGTAATGGAAATAGCATAATGTGACTCAGAAGCAGATAATAGGGTTGTTTTTTTAATGCACGTATATACACATAGAACCTAGTGGCCTGTGTGAGCCATATATAGAGACATAGATGCGTTTATACCCTGCCCTTCAGTATTTATTTCTACTTCCAGGGTGGCTAGCCTTACAGGGCCAAAACATGCATATGTACATAATTGTATGGATTGAAATAATAGTCTGGAAAACCAACATAGGTGTTCTAAGAGAGAGAAAGAGAGAGAGAGAGAGAGAGAGAGAGAGAGAGAGAGAGAGAGAGAGAGAGAGAGATGAAAAGTAGGGTAGAAAAAGTGGAACTAGGAGGACAGGGAGGGGAGGAATCCAAGACCATGCTGATTCTTTTCACTGGAGTGTGCAATTAAGTTGAAAGGCCCGGCAAGGCTTCATAGGGCTCTCTTCTTTTTTAATTCTTTGTTTTTAAATACCACTATTTTCCATCTTTCTATATCTGCACATTCAATTAACACACCATAATAGTATGCTTTAAAAACATCAAATTTCCCCTGCTGGGCTGCTTTTTCAGCTGCATGAATAACCACTACTGATGTAATGATCTCATCTTGTCTACAATAAAATAATTCAAAGCCCTGTAGCTGATATTCAGTGCAGTCAACGTTTAGAGAAAACGGTTACAATCCAAATGCATAGGAATTATTCACCAGGAATGCATTTATTTCTCTTCAATTACAATTTGTTTTCCAGGGGCAAATGCCAAGGAGAGAGAGAAAAATACAGTTCATTTATGGACCAGCAAACATCTCCACTTCACAAACTTTCAAATTACTGAACCATTTGGACACAATGGGCACTGTGGAGTACATACAAGAAATTGTTAAGCTATAAATGATGTGACCTTTTTCTTGGGTCTAGTAATGATTCCACTTGAGATTCATTCCATTTTTCTGCCTCGGGGAATCTGAGCAGACCACCATTCACCAGTCAAAGCAAACAGCACTAGTTCCTCTTGACATCTCTTAGATTTCCAAGAATGTGTTAATTCTTGCCCAGGCCTCTGCGTGTGGCGATTCTGATAGTGTCAAGGGACTGGGGGTTGTTATGTACAAAAAGGTCTTATCGCTATGATTTTGGGAACTGCTAACCATGTTAATGCAGAGCGATTATATTTTAAATTGTTTCCACTCTTCCTTCTTCATGCACCTTCTCTCATCTGGAAGTGGAAGGCTCTGTGTCTTTTTCTGTGCCACTGAGCACATTATGAGAAAGCAATATGAGGGGTTTTTTTATTTAAAAAAGTTAAATGCGATAAAATAAAGACAAATGTTGCCACCTGGAACCATTAAAAAAACCACCATGCATTTTTACATGCTATTTATGACCTTTGACAAAAAGAGAGCTTGACATTCATCACAACAGATCATAGAATCATCGAGTTGGATAGGATCCCAGGGATCATCTGGTCTAACCCCCCGCAATGCAGGAATATGCACCCATATGGTGATCAAACTCATTAACTTGGTGTTATTGGCACCATGCTCTAACGAACAGAGCTAACTGAACATTGTGGTTTGACCCACTGATGTCAAGAGGTTTTAAGATGCATCACAGCTGGGTGGAGATTGCAGCCATATGTATTGTCATTCCCTTTAGGAATCCTTTGTGTCTTAGGTTGATCTTAGGGCATAGGTGACTAACATCCTTCTTTGGCTCAAGGGGCTCATTCATCCTTGGCCAACCTTTCAGGGTCATGTACCAGCAAGGAATGTGACAAAACCCCACTCTCACACTTCTTACCGGAAGCCTTTTGCTTTCCTCAAAATTCCTTGGATCCCTCCATCCTGCATGCCACATGCCAAAATTGCCACATTCAGTTTGAAATTTTGTGTAGACAAAATTGAACGACACCTCCAGCGACTGCCTGCATGACCAACCTGTGCTTGCTAGAAGTCTAAAAATGGGATATAATTATAGTTACATTGCTCTGAGCAAGTGGGAGGAAATAATGAACATTATACAATAAATGGATGGGGGAAAGTGTAACAAATCCATAGCACCGCCCCCAAGAGCTTTTCTCTGTTTCTTCCCTCCACTGACATCTGATATTTCAAACGAACAGAGAAGGAAAAGACCTAGTGTGTTTTGCTTAACATGGACTTTGAGCGCTACTAAGAGGAGAATCCTCTCTGGAGAATGGATGTTTTTCCTAATTGTGTTTAACATTTTAGCAGGTTATAAATAAGCCATAGGGCAATTGAATCATATCCCAAAATTACAGTGGTTAAGATGTATTCCCCAAAGTATCAGCCCTGGAGTTTGGAAAAGTATCTGCCTGGTGTCTCGCCTCAGGCTCCAGCAGAGTCATCCCATCCACTATGTGAGACACCGTTTGTCAAGGCCTTGAGAGGTTTAGATGGCCCACAAGAAGCTACGTCTCCTCACATAAGCAAAGAAACCTCCCTGAAGCACAAAAAAACCCCATGCTCTTGTTTCTGGAAATGTCGGTTGTATTGTAGTGTGAATTAATCCACATGTAAATTGCACAGCATATCTTGGAACGAGAAGAAATGTCAGAGTTGACAGGTAGTTCAGCTAATGCGATATAGACAGGGGGGAAGTGCGGAGGGAAATAGTCACTGAAAAGCACAGATCTCCTTCGGAACAGATACCACAGCTCTCCTGAGAAGAAAAGTTCACAAGGACCATGTATTATCATTTCTTGAAGATGAGGCCTTCCAGTGATGGTCGAAGCAGAGAATATGATATTCTGCTCTTCCCCAAACAATACCTGAACTGTAACATGGCCATCTTTTGAAATTCTCACTTCCCAAAATTTCACAGTCCTCCAGGAAAGTTATTGGTACCGAAAAGCATATACTAGTGCAAAGTGTGCAGAAGATGCATATATTAGTGAAAACAACATTAAAAACACATTATATTAATTGCAAAAATGCATATCACAAATGGTATATTTCAAATAATAACAACAATAATAATTTATTATTTGTACCCCGCCCATCTGGCTGGGTCTCTCCTGCCACTCTGGGCGGCTTCCAACAAAGATTAAAAATACATTAAAATGTCACACATTAAAAACTACCCTGTCTTCCAAATGCCTTCTAAAGCCTTCAGATGTCTTCCAAATGTCAGGTAGTTGTTATCTCTTTGACATCTGATGGGAGGGTGTTCCGCAGGGTGGGCACCACAACCGAGAAGGCCCTCTGCCTGGTTCCCTGTAGCCTTGCTTCTCGCAGTGAGGGAACCGTCAGAAGGACCTCGGCACTGGACCTCAGCGTCAAGGCAGAACGATGAGGGTGGAGACACTCCTTGGATTCTCATGAATGCAATATTAGAACGAAGGAGTGCTCTGAATAAATGTCTGAGATGATCCTAAACACACTTGAGAGGGAAACCATTGCTGCGCAGCCTCTGTGTAAACGTGATTGGCTATTTATTGTGGTGTGAAGTTGGCAAAGTGTTCAGCTGCAACCTGATAAAGGTCCATTTCACAATATGTTTCAGCATTTTGTAATGTATTTTAAACACCATAGCCAAAAGTGCCAGTTTTTGGGGGCCGAGGCACTTTCACTCCCCCCATGTATTATTAGGTTCAGGTGGCATTTGGCTCCACTCCCTGGCTCCTTGCAACATTGTGTGATGTTGCACATGTGGCATCAGGGCATTGTGTCGGGTCCCCTCAATTATCTGAGAAGATGGCATTGGGGTCTCTTTTCTGCTGGCTTCTCTGCCATTTGGGGTGCTTGAAGGATTTGATCTTTGCTCTGGTCCTCACTTCTTGGACTAATCATTGCTAATGGACTTCACGATCCATGAACCTCCAGCACTTCTGGGATAAAAATTATATCAAAATACATTGAGAATACGCTCAGTCTGAGAGGAAATACATTTAAAAGATAGGTGTTTAAATTCAGATTCCACAATTATTTTCACAGATTCACAGAGAAGCAGAATGCAACATCATGCATGCAATATTTATAGTTTGCAAACTGGTGGGTGGGACAAACCATGTGTTTCCCAGGTGATGGTTTGGTAAGGGTATAAACAATTGGCCTCGCCCACTTGGCTGTGGGTGTATGCTGTGGGATGAAAGAAAATCTGCTTCAATAGCCTGATTAGAAGGTTTTAAAGTTTCTTGTTCTGCATGGGAGTTCCTGTATCTGCAATAGGGATGAGGGGTAAATTTGGTTCTATTCAGGTGTACTACTTCCTGAATGAATAGGCAAAGAGAAATGTAGTGATCCTTCCAAATTTGCATTTCTTTGAATATAACAATGCAGTTCCACGATCAAGTCCATGTACACAAGTGCATTTAGTAAGGCAATATCTGCATTAAAATGTAAACATTGGTGAAAATAACATTAAACATGTACAGTGGTACCTCAGGTTACGAACTTAATTCATTCCAGAAGTCCGTTCTTAACCTGAAACCATTCTTAACCTGAGGTACCACTTTAGCTAATGGGGCCTCCCGCTGCTGCCACACCGCCTGCGCATGATTTCTGTTCTCATCCTGAGGTAAAGTTCTTAACCCGAGGTACTACTTCCAGGTTAGTGGAGTCTGTAACCCGAAGTGGTTGTAACCCAAGGTGTTTGTAACCCCAGGTACCACTGTATTATATTAGAGAAATTTGCTTTCAGAAATGTGTATATGAAGCATACATCCATTTAACAAAGGTATATTAAAAGATACACTAAAATGCTGAGATTATTTTTAAAAACCACAAACAGATTTGGAGAACTAAAATTGGAAAAATGAGGAACAGAGGTTCGTGCATCCCTTCCTTACAGCTAAAACTCAGCTATGTAAGAAGTTTCCTTCGTGGTTTGTTCTCACTGTGCTTTCAGGTGGTGCTCTGGAATACTAGACAAAGTTGACAAAATCCTTCACTAAATTCTCTTTAGATGCCTCGTTTATTTTGTCTGCAGTTTGCGTCTTTACACCTGTCCTGGAAAAATGGCTTTATCATGACAAACTATGAAAACAGCCACATAGTCAACCATATTTCTCCTGAGGTCCATCCCGAACAATGCATCAAAAGAGTGAAGATGTAGGTGGTGAGGAAGTATTCAGAGAAAGGAGGACATAATTCCATCAATTTTAATACAGAAATGAATGCTACCTTCTGTGACATATGATTGCCACCATCTGCTGGCTGAAATAATTTCCTTATTGTCACACCAGATTTTTCTGCACACGTTGATTCAAACATATAGGGAAAGCACATGGTACAGTCCTTGTAGACTATATCAGTCCAGAATTCAGGTAAGGTGATTAATGGACTTGGATATCAAGAGGTAACAGCTTAGGGAAAATGTCTCTCCCACTCCCGAATGGGTGAATTTGCTGCACCCTGTGCTCCCCCAGGGAAAAAGACTGTAATGGTTTTTCCTGGGGGAGGATCTGGGGCAGTCATGTGGGGCCAACTGGCAAATCAAGAAGGGGCAAGGATCAGGCCGAACTCCATTTCTTGTCATTGCAGCTCCCTTCCTTTTTTTGCAGTGTGGGCTTTGCTGTCTGGTTGTTTGGGGGTTTGGTATGATATTTTTTTTTTGGGGGGGGAGCCTCTAATTGCCCTTGGGATTCCTCTTTATCACCTATCACACTATTGGGAGGGATCTTTTTAGGAGTGGTGCTTTTTCTGATTTCGTTTAATTGACTTTTGTTCTGGGCAGGAAAAAGAATTTAAGAACTGTTTGGGTCTGTGGTCATCCAGCTCTTATTAGCCCTGCCCAGCATCAGCAACCATCAGGATGCTGGGAGTTGTAAGACACCTGGAGGACCACAGGTTCCCAAGCCCTGCTCTCTACATTCTTTTCTGGAAAGGGACAAAACAGCTAGGGATGGGCAGAGCAACTTAATTCTGAACTTTTTCTTTTTCACCAGTGTTCAGTCATGTATAGTCATACCTCGGGTTACAGATGCTTCGGGTTGTGCACTTTCGGGTTGCGCACCGTGCCGAACCCAGAAGTACCGGAATGGTTACTTCTGGGTTTTGGTGCTTGCGTATGCGCAGAAGCACTAAATCGCACTTTGCACATGCGCAGAAGCGCCGAATCACGACCCGCGCATGCACAGACATGTGAACGCTGCAGGTTGCGAACGTGCCTCCCTCATGGATCATGTTCGCAACCCGAGCGTCCACTGTTGTTGTTTTTTGTTTGTTTTGTGGATTTTGATAAGAATGGACACACTTAAATTGTTCACATTATTATTAACACAATATCCACACAAAATGAGTCATTTTCAATGCACTGTCCTGAAAATGATGGATTTTTATATGTATTTTAACTACAAACTACATATTTTTGCATACTGAAACTGCATGGCAGAATCTGGGAAAGTACTAAACCAATCAGAAATTGGGTTCTGATCCCCAAGTAAATTTGGAACAATTGAACTGGATTGGTGCTCTACAGAAAGCAGACCAAGATCCAATATCAGTAACTTCTAGCATGATCTAAGAACCTGCATTTCCCCACCTGTTCCAAGTGGGGGTTTTCTTTTTAGGGTTTTCCACTGCAGTATCTGTCTGCTTAAGATTATAGCTGTAAAAACATGTTGTTTGGATTGTAGGAGGTTATGGCATGGTGCCAGAGCAGAATATGTTGTGGTTGCAAGTAGGAAGAGCATAACAAGTTGTGTGTCATGTGTGGGTGGGATGGATGTTACTGGTTCATTCCTGCACTGTTTATGTGTTTTCATCTGACGATTCTTAGCTGCTGCTCATCATAGAAATTGTGCAAATGGGTTTTAAAAGGCACATGCCTGAGTGTGTGAACAAGGAATTTGACAAAGGTTGTATGGGCAGATTGTGTGAGTGTCCCCTAAATAATCATCAGCTCTTTCCCTTGCCCATCCTTGTAAGATGCTGGCAATATTCAGGAATCCTATCCTGACAGTGGTTTTTCTGCTACACTGACCATTTATTGAAGGAAATCCCACAGATAGTAGGGATAGAAGAGAAGTTTAATTCAGCTGGCATTTAAAAGCTAACCTGCTTAATTTGCACTTTCTGAAGCAATATGCTAAGGGAAACACAGCCGTTCTTTGAAATTCACACTTCATTGAATTTTGCAGCTTAGAAAAGCATATATTACTGAATAGAGTGAGCAAAACTGCATACAAAAAATCTGTATATTGGGAGAAAATGTGGAAGTGTGGAGAACTGAACCACACTAGGCCACACAGAGCATAAGTTCAGGCAGCTGAAAGTGAAGAAAACATAAACAAATAAGGAATGCCAAAACTTGGAGACACTTTTCAGCACTAACGGCCATGAAAAATTGTGGATGATTCCAGCAAATCCATATTAAAGGATTTTAAACACACACACAAGAATGTTATATTTACAGCAAAACCCACCATCCATATTCAAATTTGTTTTTCTCCATCAAAACACACCTCTTTTAATGAATGGGATTCTGTGTGTTTTGTTTGAGTCATTCTGACTGGATTCTCATTACATTGCCTTGTCCCAGAAACAGGGCTAGATGCTGCATTCTAAGTGCTAGCCACTCATCACAATTACTTCCTAGAGTTTTAGAAAAACAACTCAGAATATCTCATCTGCATCAGAAGATGGATAAACTACTTCTGGGAGTCTTTTTAAGTCTGAATGGGGGGGAAATTAAGAAAAAAATGGGGAAAGCACGAGAGATTGCACTCTTATGGTACTTATAAGATGATCTTCCTGCCTCTCTTCAATATAGCTATTATATGGATTATGTCTAAAGCAGGGCAAGAAGGGCTGTCCCAGAACTGCATTATCTAAAGTAGCATAAAGCACTTCCCTCCTTTTTTACTGATGGCAGAAGCTCTTCAAATTATTTCTTCTCCAAATACACTCCTGCCTAATGCATCAGCCACTTACCCATCTTAATTGAAGTATGTCAAGAAGACAGAACATGGGGTTGAAGATATTACCACGCTTCATTCTGAAGTAAACACCCTTCGTTATATGGCAGGCATTTGGAATAGGTCCCTTGAGACACCCCTAGACAGACATAATTTTTATTGTGCATCTTGAGGGTATCAGGGCAGTTATACATGGCCCTGTCTTCAACACAGTTCACTTTTGCAGAAGTTTCGGAGCGGACATACTGCTTCGTTTCCAACCAGTTCATGTCCTGTAGCTTGCTGCTGAAATCTTGTAACTTTCTAGGCCACAAATGTTTGGGTGTGGTGTGTAAGTGTGGGTTTTGTTGCTGTAGTACAATAATACCCTCTATATCTCAGTAACGTGGTAACATTGGGGAAGCATCGCAGAACGACGAGTGAAGTGGAATGACGAGTGGACCATAACCAGTATATATCCACAACTAATACACTATTGTTGTATCAATGACACGTTGCAGAATACCACCAGTCCGGAGGACCTCTTGTTGGCACTTAAGTAGATGGTCATAAGCACTTTTGACCAATGTCTTGCTCCCTCAATGCAGGCAAAGTGGTATGCAGTAGAATAGCTCCATATGTGAATCCAGCATAGCCTTTGTCTTTCCTACTCTGTCCATACCCTCCATGTTGCATGTGCTGCTGCTGGACCATGTGTTCTGTGATGTGGTGGGCTGTTTGCTGGAACTTGAGCGCCTTCTGCGTGCTAGTCACCAGAATCAAGCATCAGTTTGTTCCACAGCTCCTGCCACACAACCTGCTTGAAGGTGGAGATTGGTTGCACGTACAGGGGCCTTGGAAGCGATGGGCCATTTCACATTATGAGAAGGCCAGAAATCCTCAGTTTGTGGTGACCAGCTTTCTGCCAAAGCAGTTGCATGCCCAGTGAGGAATGAACATGAATGTGATGCTGGAGGCATGGAGCGCACTGCACCCTCTGCTTTTGATGCGGGATAATGGCCTTGGTAAAAAAAAGAAATGTTTATGTGTATGAAATGAAATTAGAGGGAATAAAAAAAATGTAAACAAAGCAAGCATTTCCTAGAACTGTGAGATGGTGTAGTTTAGAGTGTGGTCTAAGACCAGGTAGACAGGGTTCAAGTCCCCACTCAAACATTTCAGCCTACTTCTCAGGGGTTTTGTGAGAATTAACTGGGGCAGGGGGAGAAACACGTATGCCATATTGAGCTCCTCGCAGGAAAGATGGGACATAAATGCAATACTAATACTACTACTAATAATAAGATCACATCTTAAATGGTTGTATTCATCTTAATTTTATTGTATTGCTGGCTTGCGTTACAATATGTTTGCAGTTTTAAATTTCTCTGCATACCACTCTGAATTCTGCTTTTGGATAAAGAATAGTTTATACAATTTAAAATAAATAAATAAAATAATAATATGTCTCAGGCAGTACTACCAGGCTATATTTGGTCATTAGATTCTTCTGAGAGTGACTCCTCCATTGAGCCTGAATCATCTGCCCAGGAGATCTTATAGCAGCAGAGAAATCGATGGAGGATAGGTTGATCGGTAGCAGTGAATTATTTTCATTTATTTTATCAATGTATGTACTGCTTAACACTCTAATTTCTAAACACTGTAGAGTGAGGTTACAAAAAAAAACACAATAGAGCTATAACCAGCTAAAATAAATAAAGACCCAAACAGTTTACTTAAAATGCCTGCCATCATCATCATCATCATCATCATATTCACCGAGCACCTGATGTTCTGTAGTAAAGGGCCCTGTCTGATCTCCTGGAAGTACTTTCACAGAATTTCACTCACAATGCTTTATGCAGAACTCCTTTTGGGAAGTCCATTCACCTTTCCCAGTGGGCAGTGTTGTGGCCAGGCAGCTGGGACTTAACAGTGATCTGGCTTGTGAGGCGGAAACTCCCCCCTTTTGCATCACCCGTTATGTCACCAGCGCTGGGTGGAGCCATGCCCAGTGTGGATCCACTGACCAATCAACCCTGGGAGGGGGTGTGACTGCTGGAGATTTAACCACAGCACAGCTGTGGACTGAATTTTCTGGATTTAGGCAGCATCTTAAAAAGCAGAGACATCACCTTGCCAACAAAGGTCCGTATAGTCAAAGCTATGGTTTTCCCAGTAGTGATGTATGGAAGTGAGAGCTGGACCATAAAGAAGGCTGATCGCCGAAGAATTGATGCTTTTGAATTATGGTGCTGGAGGAGACTCTTGAGAGTCCCATGGACTGCATGAAGATCAAACCTATCCATTCTGAAGGAAATCAGCCCTGAGTGCTCACTGGAAGGACAGATCCTGAAGCTGAGGCTCCAATACTTTGGCCACCTCATGAGAAGAGAAGACTCCCTGGAAAAGACCCTGATGTTGGGAAAGATGGAGGGCACAAGGAGAAGGGGACGACAGAGGACGAAATGGTTGGATAGCATTATCAAAGCTACCAGCATGAGTTTGATCAAACTGCAGGAGGCAGTGGTAGAAAGGAGTGCCTGGTGTGCTCTGGTCCATGGGGTCACAAAGAGTCGGACATGACTAAACGACTAAACAACAACAACATGAATATTTCAAAACTCTGTTCATTGATATCAACCACAAATGTTTCTATAGCTCCCTCTCTCTCTCTTTTTTCCCCAGGCAAACAAACCTCCCTCTCAGACAGAAAAAATCCAATGAAACTCTGATATGCTACAGTTTGTCCCATTCATCTCCACCCCAAGCTGTAGATTTTCTTTTCCTTTCTGGAAAATGAAGTGGCAAATCTCCATTACCTGCTAGACCCCAGCTGGCTTGACCTCAAGAACACTTCACTGTTTATTTCTCTCCTGATTCACAAATCCTGCTAGGAAACAAAACAAAATGGGGAGGGGGAAGGTTGCAAAGTGCAACCTTTCAGCCTGACCTTCAAGAGCCAAATTATATCAGCGTTACAGCTATCCGACATCAATTGGCTTTATAGTACCAATAAACCAAATCAAGTTTTTCCTAAAAGCTGCAGAGATCCAAGCTGCAAGTCTGCACTAAGTAATAAGCATTGACGAGTGGGTTTTTCAGAGTGCTGCAGCAGGATAGACCTGATTTATGCCATGTGACTTGCAGCCTATTTGAAGGCCCTGAATGCTTCCATGGATAAGCAGTGCATTTAAGGGCATGGAGGAACATGAAAAAAGGAGAATTCAGTGACTGGGTTTTCTGAATCGTCAGGTGGACACTAGCCAAAGTAATAACACTTCATGCTTCTACAGCACTCTAGGGTAGTACCTTTGGTGGGGGACATGTCATGCTCCTTCTGGGGTAGTTTGTCCACCTTTGGTCCCCACCCTGTACTCTTCTCTCACCTGTGTCTCCTAGAAGCTGTCAGCATGCAACAGTGGCCACACCCCAGGAAACTGATTCAACTGCCCAGTTAAACCAGCTGAGGGTAGCCAATGGGTCTCAAACCCTCAGTGAGTTAGGGACTTCCCCTGCATGCAAAGAAAGACTCCACTGGATTGAGTGGACAAGACTAATAGTGGGTCCAACAGTCAAGGAGGTGCATGTGTTGTAGTGGGAAATCCATCCTTGCTGCCTTGCAAGACATCTGTGGGAGAAGGAAAGGTTAAGGAGTTAACCCTACACAAATCCAGAATGATGTCTGTGAGATGGTTAGTAGGCATCTTACAGACAATACCTGCAGCCAAGCTGGTGCTGAAATATTACTCTGGTTTCCTTTGGACCACATCAGCAAAGCCAGGAGGGGTATTGTCATCTGGTCAGCCCAGGATCTCCACACACACGGCCCAGGCTTATGCTCTGGAGTGGTCATACTGGACTTTACCCCCAGAGGTGCACTCCATTGTCTCTTGAGACAGATGCCAGCAGGGTGTTCCAAGAGCTTCATGTTCATTACTGCAGGATCCTTATGGCCAGGACAGAGAACCTAAAGCAGTGATGGCCAAACTTGGTCCTCCAGCTGTTTTGGGACTACAACTCCCACCAACCCTAGCTAACAGGACCAGTGGTCAGGGATGATGGGAATTGTAGTCCCAAAACAGCTGGAGGGCCAAGTTTGGCCATCACAGACCTAAGGCATTCCAGATGTTGCTAGACTACAACTCCCATCATCCCTGACCATATGTCGCCTAGAGGTGATGGGAGCTGGAGTTTGATAACAGCTGGAGGACACAGATTAGCCACCCCTGATGTAAGGCAAGCGAGTAAGTTATTCCTATGATTCACTGGGAGGCAGAATAGGTTATCTAAGGCTACTTAATTAGTATATGGTAGAGGTGATGTTTGAAACAGTATGTCCTTAGTGCAGTCTCTTAGCAACAGTCACCAGAGCTCTTTAGCAGAAAAACAGAGAAATTTAAGACTTGCAGGCCTTCCTTTCCACCCATTCTGCACATCAAGGAGGGAGTAGGATCACAATACTGACTCCACTCACAAAATTACAGTACATTACTAGAGCCGGCTTTGTGTGACTAGGTACCCCTTTTCAGACTTTGCAGTGATCCCATGTTGCGTTAAGAAATGGGGACATCAGGCATAGTCTCACTGCACATTGCATGTTTTGTCTAGACTTTACACAATAGCCTCATCTGACTGTAATGCAAAACTATGGTTTATGTTAAGTTGTGGGTAAACATATCAGACGACACAGCGATTCTTCAAACAGCTCTTGTTTATTAACAGGCCAGAACAGAACTGAACTGAAGGGTTCAGCCAGCATGCTTATATAGAGCTCCACTACAACGCAAAAGTAAGAATCTTTCTGTAACTATCCTATCACTGAACATCACTTTCAATTCCTTATTTGCATATGTGGACCTGAGTGAAAACTATCTGCAGTATCCCTCTGCTGGCCCAGGGTGAGAACTTCAGTACATAACAGTTTAGTGTATGATCCTGGAGATTGTTATCTCTCTCCCCCTTCTGTTCCTCTGGCATGGTCACGAGGAGGAGAAAACAATCTTTCACGTCCATTTTTAACTAACCACAGTTTCCCATTGTGTCCAACCCAGCAAAAATAAATAAACAAATTAAACAACAACTGGGGTTAATCTTAAACAGAAACAAGACAACTTGGGAAAGTAGAACTGTGACTGCTCTCCTCACTCTTCAATGAATTCAGTGCAAGGTCTGAAAAAGAGCACCTGTGATAAGGGGCAGCTGAAACACAGCTCTATAAATGGCTAATACAGAACTCCCCAAAATTGTCAGCTTTTACTGTCACCTTCTGGGACCCCAAGAATGCCCCCCCCCACAAATTCATCACAAGTTTCCACAAACAGTTCTTCCCAATTAAGTCTCAAGTCTACCACCAAATCCACTGGAATTTGACTACTGTCCTGGTTCTAACACTTTTGTCCTGATATCTCTACTGCAGTCAATCCCCATCCTATGAACACAGCCCCAATACATATACAGTGGTACCTCGGGTTAAGTACTTAATTCGTTCCGGAGGTCTGTGCTTAACCTGAAACTATTCTTAACCTGAAGCACCACTTTAGCTAATGGGTCCTCCTGCTGCCGCCGCACCGCCACTACACGATTTCTGTTCTCATCCTGAAGCAAAGTTCTTAACCTGAAGCACTATTTCTGGGTTAGCGGAGTCTGTAACCTGAAGCGTATGTAACCTGAAGTGTATGTAACCTGAGGTACCACTGTAGTCAATAATAATAGTGACCCACACCCCCATAAATTTAATCATGGGAACAGCTGATTCATGGTTAGTTGCCATGCTAGTCAAAAGAACAAAAATGACAAGGGGGGGGGGGAGTTGGTTTGATGCACTATTAAAACCTACGATGATAACAAACTGATTTCACACATGTAAAATTAAGTCTTTAAAACTTTTTTTTAGCACAGGAAACCCACCCCCAACCCCGCGCCCACCAACAGAAGCATCAGAGACCCTTGAACTACTATGGTACCAGCCGAGATAACTTCAATATGGAAGATATTTCAAAGATAAGAATCAAAGTGTTTTATCGAGGTTGTTCATCTTAATATGATATTGCATTCTGATATCCTTTCAATAGAGAAAACCACCTACTGGACAAGAGTCTATGGCTATTAATCTGTACATAAAAGAATCTCCCTTGCCAATTCTTTTCTGTACCAGAACTTTCAATAGGATCCCTAATGACAATTTCTTTCCTTTCCTTTTAATGAACTGCACATGCATTTCAAATGTAATAAAATTCTAGAGAGTTTAACAAGTTGTAAAAAAAAGTTCAAGTATCCTACCTGTCCCATACGGTCAACACTTATACTCTGTTATACTTAATATGAATTCTTGTATCTGCATCAAGAATCTCACATTTTCCATTGTGTATACATTCAGCAGAGAGCTATAGGCATTCTCAGGTTTCTGAGAAGCGTGCCTGAAAAACACACCTTTTGGCAAATTTTCACTCTTTGTGTACCTTAGAAAATACAAAGCTGTGAAGTTCTCTCATTTGTAAGAGCAGAAATCCAGGAAAAATCCAGAAAGGCAAAGTTCCAAGTTGTTTAAACATGAATCTGTTGGTTAAGTCCTGTTAAGTTGTGGTTGAACATATCAGACAACACAGCGATTCTTCAAACAGCTCTTCTTTATTCTGAGGCCAGAACTGAACTGAGGTGAAGGGCTCAGTCAGCCTGCTTATATAGAGCTCCAATACCTTGTTACTGTAGCAACTTTCTAAAACTATCCAATCACTGAACGTCACTTTCGATCCTTCATTTGCATAACTATCTACAGTATCCCCCTGCTGGCCCAGGGTGAGAACTTCAGTACATAACAAGTCCAACACTCAAAATGCAGCGGGTGAGGTGTTTATCTGGAGCCCTCCCCCCTCTTCCTCCTGCTCTGTGGGGAGGGGATATGTGTGGGGTTCAGGAATTAATGGGCTGCTGCTTGTGGCAAACAGAACATGAAAGGGGGGTGGGTAAGAGGTGAAACTTAAATCCTCTCACTATCTACACTACAGCCAGCCTCTCACCTGGTGAGCCTCTCACCATCAGGCAAGCCAGCCCCAGCAGCTGAGAGCAGCAGTAGTCTTGTGAGCTCTGCATGTGCAGCCAAACTCATTGCTCATTTCTGATTTGCCAAACCATTTTACAAATGTGATAGATGATTATAGCCAACATGGGCCATCTCGTAGAGTACCTATACACATCCAAAGAATTCAAAATTGTGCTTCTGTGTGTTATTAAAAGGCTCTTCCTGCATTCTTCAAACAAAGGCCCTCCTACCTATCTCCAGGGCATGACCTTCCAGGCCAGACAAAATCTGACCAGTTAGCAAGCCTAATTGCTTCTCGCAATTCTTTTTCGGAGGGAATTTTATCCAAATCAATTGGGTGATCCAGGAGGTCAAAAGCTAACCTTCATTTGACCAGCAGTAGCTGAGCAGATTTATCATTTTCAAGTAAGAAGAAACAAAATCCCAAATAGAGCCACAAATCCACATATGACTGGAAAGAATTAAAAAATGATGTTGGAGAAGACTGATTAAAAATTCAGCAAAAATAAATCAATCCTAAGGCAAGTTTTGAGCAACAGCTGAAGAATATTTAGGGCAAAGATTCTCTCTCTCTTTCTCTTTGGGGTGTGGGGCATACAGAGAGAGGAAAGGAAGGAGGATTTCTGTTATGCAAGTAAAAATCCTTGCTCTAGCAGATATATTTAGTTGGATACCACCCTTGATTCACTGACATCTTTGTATACTTTACACAGAGTGCCTATCTGATAAATATTCTTTGAATACAGTGGGATTTTCATCCAATGAACATGCATTTGCTCCAGAATGAGCCAATGTGGTGCATGGATAGTGGATAGGGATAATGGGAGTTGTTTACCACAACATCTAGAGAGCACCATGTTGGCTACCCTGATCTAGTCAAATACTTTCCTGTAAGTCTTCTTTTGATGTTGTGAACACAAATAAAAGTGATGTAGTCTTTTAGTTTCGGTTTTCTTTTGTTTACTTGGTGGGTCCCACCATTACGTTCCATCAGAATGGCTGGGATCAAATAAAAGTTGATATCAGTCGGAAGTCCAAGGTAACCATTTGCTTCAGAAAGAGATCTAATTGTTGGAGCAAATTATCCATAAAGTCCCTCAGAATTAGCACCTGTTTTGCCAAAAGATGTGGTCACAAAGAAGAAGTAAAGGCAAGCTGCCCTTGTAGTGCTTTCAGAGGGCATTTCTGTCTGTCAAGCGAGGGCTTGATCTGCAGGTGACACTTTACTTTAGTCTACATATCTACTAATGCCTGTATTGTACTTCAGAAAGCAAATGGATCAAATTCAAGTTTCTGACAATAATAATAATAATTTATTTATACCCCGCCCATCTGGCTGGGTTTCCCCAGCCACTTTGGGCAGCTTCCAACAGGATATTAACAGCACAGTAAAAGATCAAACATTAAAAACTTCCCTAAACAGGGTTGCCTTCAGATGTCTTCAAAAAGTCAAATAGTTGTTTACAGTGATACCTTGGGTTACATACACTTCAGGTTACAGACTCCGCTAACCCAGAAATACTACCTCGGGTTAAGAACTTTGCTTCAGGATGAGAACAGAAATTGTGCTCAGGTGGCGCGGCAGTAGCAGGAGGACCCATTAGCTAAAGTGGTGCTTCAGGTTAAGAATAGTTTCAGGTTAAGAATGGACATCCGGAACGATAATCTCAACACATACAGCAAATTTAAATGGGCGGAGTATAAATAATAAATTATAAATGAACACTGGAAGAGGTTTAAAAGACTGACAATACTCTTGAAATATTTGCAGACAGTCTGGATTACACATGCATGTTCATCTCATGATGCACATGACCTCTAGAAGCTACTTGCACATGCAAAGGAGCTATCAAAGATTTAAATTTCTTACCACCTCAACTCAAACAATTTGCAGTGGAGCCTAGGCATTCTAACGTTTGTCAGGATCTGAGCTGAGAAGGAATGGGTTAGTCTCTCCCTCCCATCATGCTTTGATCCCCCAAATTATCATTGCCCCCCACAAAGTAGGTACTATTTGCTTTAAAACAGAAACAGACACATTAAATATAAGGACACATTTCACATTCTGCCTCGTTTGGCCCTCAATGAGTGCTCTAGAACCAACAAACTGATATACCCAATACTCTTCATACCCCAGTAAGAATATGTGCAGTGCCTTCTACAATTAGTGCCTTAAAGGAACGCACTTCAGCAAAGGGGGAAGAGAAGAGAGGCGCATTTATTCAACATTTGCTTAACAGGTCACTGTATCACAGCTGGTCTTTGCGTGCCGCAAACAGCAGTGCCTCTAAACTTTGAAATGAAAACCGTGTTGTAATGATTGCTAATAACCCGGAACATTCTCTTTTCTTCCTGCCTTAATTCGATGGATTCTCCCCTTGGCATTCTATCCAAGCTCTAATGATCTCGATTTAAGAGTTAAAAATGGTAATAAAATTGAAATATGTTAATGTAGAAATGAAGAATGGGATTTGCCTGACCATATTAAGAAGATTAACCAATGACAACATAGTCCAGGTTTAACTTCAAGTTGTCAATGCTGCATTCTCATCCCTAGAAAGGCACTGGATTAGAGTTTTTCCCAAGGTCAGGATTGTCTGTCCTGGCAAGTGATAGACATGAAAGTAATTTATTGGTCAGCATTGTAGATCTATGAATTTTTTATCTTTCTACAATATAAACACCTAAGAGGTGCTTGAAGCAATGTTAAGGAGGGAACAAAATGAATTATAAATGGTGATAAAGTCTAATTTGAATCCAAAGAGACAGGGTTGCCTCGTTTAACATTTCCACCAATGTGGCTTGCATTTTAAAATGAGCAGGCTGCTTTCTGTTTGCATGGATACTGTACAGGATCAATTCATATCTGGGGGGTGGGGGTGGATAATGCTTTAAAAGTGTGTCAAACGGCCAGTGTTATCTAAATGAAAACAAGCTAACCAACAAAAAGACTGTGATATACTATGTACCTGAGAGTCGAAACTGAAGTTCAGACTGATTCTTTGAATTTAATATAGAGGTTCTTAAAAATGCAGAAAGCGGGGGGGGGGGGGGGGGGAGCTTATTATTAGGAAAATGACAGCAGGGGTGTGGAGAGAGAAAAAATTAACCTTTTCCTCCTATGCCATGACCTCAAAAATATTTATCCTCTAAAGCAGATAGGGGGATTTTTCTTTCCAAGCTTATATGCAGCTTGTTACATAAAGGTAAGAATTCTTCTTCTTCATTATTATTTCATATGTAATGCTGAATATAAAATGCAAAAAATACAATGTGTGTGTGTCTAACCAAAAAATAAAACGAATAAAATCCCTCTAGAGCAAAAAAACACAACCAAAACTCACCCTGACTCGTGCTCTGCAGCACTCACCATAGGCGCCCCAGTACCAGCCCCCACAAAATTTCCCATGAAGGGGCCAGGCACCCACAATTTTTTGTGCTGGGGTCACACATGCCAAGGGAGGCAGGGCTCAGAGGGAGCCCACTGCACCTGCCTGACCAGGTGTGGGAATACTTGTGTGGTGCTGCCCAGCCAAGGAGAGGGGAGGCATTAAAACACTTCCCTATGCAAGGCTGCCTTCTGATGTCTTCTAAATGTTATATAGTTACTTATCTCCTTGGCTTGGTGGTCACATAACTCCATGCCCTCCAACATTTCTCCAATGAAAATATGGAAGCAAGACCTGCACTCCTTTACGTTTCCTCCCTTATACAGTCATACCTTGGGATGAATATGCTTCAGCTTAAATATTTTCGGGTTGCAGTCCGCAGCGACCCGGAAGTAACGGAGTGCATTACTTCCTGGCTTCGCCTCTTGCGCATGCGCAGACGCTCAAAATGACGTCACGTGCATGCGTGGAAGCGGCGAAACACGACCCGCGCACACACAGACACGCAGTTGCATCTTACGTTCATTTCAGGATGCGAACGGGGCTCCGGAACGGATCCCGTTCGCATCCAAAGGTACCACTGTAATCACTTTTAACGGTTTGTCCTTTTTTTTTGTCTTTTAAAGTTACAAATGGTATAATCACCTTATAACTATTAGTTTTTATCCCTTACCTGCTTTAAGTCTTATGAGCTCAGTTTATCCGTAAGTTTTATCTTATGCTGGTGTGTGACCGAAATAAAGTTTGATACTGATACTGGATGTTTGAAGGAAAGGTAGGACATTCTGGGACCAAATCAGAAACCGGGACGGCTTCTGTAAATCCAGGACTGTCCCTTGAAAACAGAGACACTTGGAGGGACTGTTATTGCCATTATTGTACCTTATCAAATTTTCTATGTAAGCTACCTCAAAAGGCAGCCTAGAAGCATTTGAGGCAAATGTACAGTCGTACCTTGGTTCTAGAACGCCTTGCAACTCAAACGTTTTGGCTCCCAAACACAGCAAACCCTGACGTGAGTCTTCCGGTTTGTGAACTTTTTTGGAAGCCAAACCTCTGATGCAGCTTACGCGGCTTCCGATTGGCTGCAGGAACCTCCTGCATCCAATCAGGAGCAGTTTTTGGAAGTTGAACGGACTTCCCATATGGATTCCATTCGAGAACCAAGGTACAACTGTATTTAAAACCAAAACCATAAAAATCAAATTCATTTCCTCCTCCACACCCTGCCCTCAAATATATTTCGGATTCCTGCAGCCATCCATCTCCTGTTCGTCTGCATGACTATCTGGAAGCGTACAGCTTCCCAGCCATCCATTATAAACCTCTTTCAGCAGAATTGTTTCAGGGTGAGCCTTAGGAACTTGGTCCTGACTACTCCCGTGCATTAAAGAAAAATTGACTGAGTAATGCGACTCACTGAACTATGCATTGCTCGAAGACACTGGGCAGCCCCATCAGATCCTAGTTTATCATTACAGCCCGACTTCCGAATGCCTCTGGAGTTCCTGAACGCTCGTTAGAGGACACTGTATCTTCATTTATCACCAGGCTCACGGCAACGTTTCACTTCCAGCCTCATCGAGAAGCAGGCTCGTATCCACACATTCCCTGTGAATGAAAACCACATGGCGGATGCTGCTTTATTGCCGCTCTGCACTCAGGGTTTATTTACAACAATAGCGCTGCTCATTCTTTTGAAGACTAAATTAGCCCCTGCAGATGTTGATATTAAACAACAGCTACTTGGGATAATAAATCAAACGTTGAGTAACGCTCTTGATTGCTAGGTAGGTGAAACGTATTTGCAGCCATAAATTATATTAATTGATCCACAGACCCAACGCTTCACCCAGGCAGCTTTTGTTGAGCTTGATTCAATAAAGAGCTTTGGAAACAACTGCCACCCAATGGGCCTCTATATTCATCAGGATAAGCAGCCAAGTTTGCAAGGGGGAAGGGGAGAAGGAGTCATGAGCGCCGGCAGATCTTGGCAGCTTGGTTTCTGCAGCACCACCCAAAAATTTCAAGTGGGGATCCCTACAAATACCTGGTGGTACATGCAAATTGGGCTACGTGCAGCAATTTGGTGACTACAAAAGTTGTAATGACACAGTATTTTGAGGTGAAGCGATGCAGAGAGGGGCGTGGAGAGGCACAACAGTTCACAATAAACTTGTCACATATACATGTGGTAGGGTGACAGTTATGCGGCTGGCCTTTGATTCTGCTATCTGCACCCTGCTGAGTGTAAAGGAGAAATAATTCTCTGTCTCTGGGATTTACACAATAACTCAGAATTTTGATTTCTAACATATATTAGGACAGGGTTGCCATACGTCTGGGAAACCCCGGACTTGTCCTGTTTTGGGCGGCTCGGATTCAGGCTCAAGCTCTGTTTTGAGCTCGGCAGCAGTGGTGGCTGGGGAGGGGCAAGTGGGTGATTGCCCCAAATAGCTCGAAGTTTAGTTAATTTAGTTGATTTTGCTCCTGTTCCAGGTACTGACTGGTGTCTTGCAGTGATCTTATTCCTAGATTGGTTCCAATGGATTACAAATCCTCCTTCCTCCTTTCACTTTTGATTTTCTGGATTTTGTTCAGATCATATTGCAGAGGTGCAATATGATGCATGCAATTCTTCAGTTTGATACTCGTTTTATTTTCCCTCCATTACCAATTTGTACTAACATTCACGTATGTTTATAATATCACCACACAGAAAGGAAAATGATTGATTTGGTGATCACTTCAAGAGTCCTTCATTTCTTCTTATTTCATCCATGTTCATGCTCACCATTGCACATCAGCCATTTATAAGAAGAAAAGAAAATCTGTAAAGTGTAGTAACACTTGTGTGTGCACATTCTGAAATCAACCTTAAGAATTATCCACATTACTGAGAGTGAAGTCACAGAACAGTAACAGAGCAGGGAAGATCTAGCCCCCTCTACTCTATGTTAATGGGACACGGGTGGCGCTGTGGTCTAAACCACTGAGCCTAGGGCTTGCCGATCGGAAGGTCGGTGGTTCGAATCCCCAACGGGGTGAGCTCCCGTTGTTCGGTCCCTGCTCCTGCCAACCTAGCAGTTCGAAAGCACGTCAAAAGTGCAAGTCGATAAATAGGTACAGCTCTGGCGGGAAGGTAAACGGCATTTCCGTTGCTGCTCTGGTTTCAGTGTTCCATTGCACCAGAGGCGGCTTAGTTATGCTGGCCACATGACCCGGAAAAACTGTCTGTGGACAAACGCTTGCTCCCTCAGCCAGTAAAGCGAGATGAGCACCACAACCCCAGAGTCATTCGCGACTGGACTTAACTGTCAGGGGTCCTTTACCTTACTCTATGTTCATGCAGGAACATACAATTTTTACTGGTGTGGTGGTGGCAAAATCTGTCTCAGGTATGAAAACACATTAACCTGGCCCCAGCAGTCAGTCCATGCAAAAGCTATTAAAGATAGCTGATTTTGTTTCAATTTAAACATCTTGGTCGAGGAGTTAGGAATTGCTAGTGTTTATTGCCTAAAGCACTTTTTACAGCCAGGTGTCTCCACATCTTCACTTAGCCAAAAGCTACAGCTCTAATATCTTGTCACCAGCTGCTGTACATATTAATCAGGCCTTTTAAAATGGTCACAGTAGGGAAGCCTGAGATTCAAAAAATATGGGGTGTTGATGCATAGCAGTGATACATTACTGTCTTTGGGGAGGAGGCAGATGCAGGATGTTTTCACATGCTAAATGGACTTTGACAGATCTCTGGAATTGGCATTTGGGAAGAGTGCTCCCTCCCACCTTCATTGCTTTAATTATATCTCTGTCACATTGGTGTGTACGGATGGGGTGGCGGCAGCTGGGTGAGCAATATTTAAAAGCACTGGTACTGGAAACAAAAGCATTCCGTGTTACAGAGTTTGCTCTTATTTTCAAACAAATCTGGTGGAATAGGGAACAGCAGAATGGAATATGAAAATGGCCACCTACCCAGTCAGAGGTGGGAGGAGGTTGCGGCCCATCATGTCAGGCAATTTGAATTCTGTGGCCAATCTGGCCAGGCCTGGGGTGGGGTCACTGCAAGTGGGACCGCAATAGCATGAACCACATTCCTTTCCCTGCCCCCACAGAATGTGTGGGCTGTGGAAATATGTGCAGGACTACTGCCTAACAGCACAGTCCTATTATGTCTACTCAAATGTAAGTTATGCTGAGTTAAATGGGGCTTACTCAGTGCTATTCTTCTAGAAAAAGAGGTGCCGGAACTCACCATGAACACTTCCCTCCTTCTCTGATAATAGGTAAAAGGTAAAGGTACCCCTGCCTGTACGGGCCAGTCTTGACAGACTCTAGGGTTGTGCGCCCATCTCACTCAAGAGGCCGGGGGCCAGCGCTGTCTGGAGACACTTCCGGGTCACGTGGCCAGCGTGACATCGCTGCTCTGGCGAGCCAGAGCCGCACACAGAAACACCGTTTACCTTCCCGCTAGTAAGCGGTACCTATTTATCTACTTTCACCCGGGGGTGCTTTCGAACTGCTAGGTTGGCAGGCGCTGGGACTGAACAACAGGAGCGCACCCCGCCGCGGGGATTCGAACCGCCAACCTTTCGATCGGCAAGCCCTAGGCGCTGAGGCTTTTACCCACAGCGCCACCCGCGTCCCCTTCTCTGATAATAGGGTTGTCCTATTTCAAACAGTGAGAATCCAGACAGAAAAGTTTTTAAGCTTTACTTGGCAAAGTTGTTGAGCTTTTTCAGCAAAATTACAAATAAAAAACGCCTGTTTTGAGCTATTTATATGGGGAAATGGCAAAAACAGCACTGCCGACACGAGCTGCTATACGTCTGGATGTTCACAGACATTTTCTCGATTTTCGCCCAGACATTGCTGACGACTGCAGTATTCTAGATACATCTGAAGAAATCCGGATGTATGGCAACCCTATCTTATGATGGCAATGGCGCCCACCTGAGAGGTGCCTGAACTGAATTCCGGCAAGTTCTGGCTGGAAAAAAAAGCCCTGGGCTTACTCCCAATAAAGTGTGTATATGATTGCATCCTAAATTAGTTCAGGTTCTCCAGGACCTATAACAAAGGATATAGCAACAACAGAAAGACCTGTCTCTCTCTTTCAGCTATATGGCAGTGTTTTCTTTCCTCTTATATAACTACATTCCACACACACACACACACACACACACACACACACATATAGCTTAATTAAATAATGTAGAGAGGTGGAGTTTCAGGTGTTCGGCTCTTCTTCAAATTGATGAAAAGGGTGTACCAGTTGACAAGCACTTGAACTTAAAAGAGAATACATCTTTGATGTCAAGTGTGTCTAAAGGGTTCTCAGGAAAAAGTTATATGAAAATGGCCTCGCTACCACTCAATCTATTCCCAATAGTTACCTGGCGGTCTGAGTGCCTCAGCGCCATTATAAAAATCTGTCAAGCATTCAAAACCAATTACACACAGGATGTAAAGTGCTGTCATACCAGCTGTCCCCATAAGTCCACAGAGGCTCTTATTGCCCATTTCCATTTCCTTTAAGAGAGAGAGAGAGAGAGAGAGAGAGAGAGGGAGGGAGGGAGAGAGAGAGATTACTTTCAACAACCTGGTTGTGTTTCTAAGCACTGGTTCTGTGGACGGTACTAATTTCTAAGCACTGGACCAGTGTTGTGAATGGACTCTCACAGATACAAAACTACAGGTGGAATATTCAAGAGACCCCAAGTGGAATAAGTTTGTACATTTCACTTGACAGCCACTGAGACAGAGTACGATGTGTTGGACTTGGAGTGAACTTCCTGCTCAGCCAACACACTTGATGGGTGACATTTGGTCTCCCTAACCTATCTGACAGAATGATTGTAGAGATCAAATGGGATATAAAATCGGTACAAGTGTGGTTGATCACCCAAGCATTTGGCTAAAGTTTTCCCCCTTGCAATGGAGCTGTGGATTCAGAAAGGTTGAAAATCACTGCATTATTTGTATGCAGGGACAGAGCAGGTACAAGAGGCTGTGGAACTGCTGATCTATCCTCACAGCCAGGATTGTGTGGTTTCTCCCTGGGATAACTTCTACGAAACCAAGTCATGGACATGCATATGTGTGAATGAGTCCTGAAACCTTTCCACAAAGTTGTCAATCCTTTGGTCAATGTGGTAAAATAATCGCTTGATATTGTTTAATGCTTCCTCCAGCGCTGTATTTTGTAGATCTCACTTTGCTAGTCATTGGACACTGACTAAATAAAGTGATAAGCAGCAAATGGGAACCAGTTCTTCATCTCATCTATATTCAGAATTAATTATACAGAGATTTTAAAGAAACTTTTAACAAATTCACTTGCCGGGTCTGTTTTAATCTCATTTACAATGTAATCAAAATAACTGTGTCATAAAACTCTTAAACGATGGCCACAGCTCTTTATGTGTGATCTAATCACAATGTGTGTCATCAGACTGATGTTAGAGGTGACCTGCAAATTGGTAATTATAGGGAACGAACCACTAAAAGTGGTCCCATTGATTTCAATGGCAAAAATGTTAAACATTGTCCTTAATGGTCAAATTTGTGTTTTATAGAGAAAACAATACCCATTGCTCTTGTTTTCTCCCCTCTCTGCAAAAACTGAGGCTGTTGAAGAGGCAAGAGACCATCTTGGCTGTGAATCCTAGAAGATCAGCTGAACTTCTTCCACCTGGCCTTGGGAGGGCAGCGCCCTGACTGACTCCAGCTACAAAAGCTGAGGCTGCTGAACAGACTCTTGGACTGGGGGGTTGTTTAAGGGGTTTGATGTGTGTGTGTGTGTTGCTGTTATTTATATTATTTTTTGCATCTTTACTTTAGATCTTAGGATTTATGTGGACATTGTTCATGTGGTTATGTATTTTTGGATGTTTTACTTACTGTTCATGACGACATTTGGTATGTTGTAATTATGTGTTTTTTCATGTGTGTATGTTTTGTATTCATGTATTTTGTTCATGTTGTAAGCTGCCTTGAGCAGCATGGTTTGAACTATGGAAAGGTGGCATACAAATAAAATTATGTATGTATGATATTTAAACATGGTATTTTTCATACCATTTCATAACATGTAGCTATGATTTCAGCTGGTTTTGTTTGTTTTGTTTTAATGTTGCTTTTTATCTATTCAGCATGTTAAAAAGTTTTCAGTGACTGGTAATTTTAATGGTGTGTGTAGATGGAGAGAAAGAAAGAAAGAAAGAGTATTGAAAGGATAAAAAAATCCCAAATCCCACATTAATTAAGTGTTTGGATTATACTGTAATGTATTTACCTTCAGATTTTAATTTTATTGGTATTCGAGAACTACCAAGAACATAAAATATAGTCTTCTTAACATTTTCCCTTGGATTTGTACTTCACCTAAGAGATGCTTGCTGTGGGGTTCAACTGAATGGCAAGAGAGTAAATTTTAATGTTAAAAGTAGAACACCCCCCTTTTCAATCAAATATGTGCTTTGATTGAAGATATTAGGCATTCAATCATCCTCAGCAAACAGATTATACATACTGTGCCCAATTATTCAGGCCGTCTAGATTACAATATGCAATAGGAAATACCAGGATGTTCATTATCTTTAGATCCAAATACCACTGTGTTGGAGAATCTCAAAACCACAATGTTAGAAGCAGACTTGGATATTAGCAAGTAGCAGCAAAATTTGTATTGCTAAATACAAAAAGTTGTATTGCTAAAAATTGGCTGGCTGGCAGGGAAAGCACAAGGCAACAATGCAACAACAAGTATAGACTAGTTTAACAGGAGTTAGACTATTGTAACGTTGACCAAACTGACAGAAACACCAATCAAATGGGGTCAAAGGAAGATTGTCTCTTCCTTTGGATCAACAAATTTCAAGAAAGCATTAATCTGTACAATATCTTTGTTTTTATACATATGTATGTATAGGGTTGGGACGCGGGTGGCGCTGTGGGTAAAAGCCTCAGCGCCTAGGGCTTGCTGATCAAAAGGTCAGCGGTTCGAATCCCCGCGGTGGGGTGCGCTCCCGTTGCTCGGTCCCAGCGCCTGCCAACCTAGCAGTTCGAAAGCACTCCCGGGTGCAAGTAGATAAATAGGGACCGCTTACTGGCGGGAAGGTAAACGGCGTTCCGTGTGCGGCTCTGGCTCGCCAGAGCAGCGATGTCACGCTGGCCACGTGACCCGGAAGTGTCTCTGGACAGCGCTGGCCCCCGGCCTCTTGAGTGAGATGGGTGCACAACCCTAGAGTCTGTCAAGACTGGCCCGTACGGGCAGGGGTTCCTTATGTATAGGGTTACCATATTTTTTGGCTACTTTTAAGAAGATCAGCAAACCCCCCCCCCAAAAAAAAACACCCCATTTATGGCATGGGTTGCCATATGTCTGGGTTTTCCTGGACATTTAGAATGGACATAACAAATTCCACCTGGGCGCCATTTTAGGGATCAAAATCCTGGCGATAACCTGGATTCACCGGGTGTATGGCAGCCCTATGTATGTATAATTGGTGATATCAAGAATAGGCAGCATTCAACTCATTTCCAACAATGTATGGATTTATGTTTACAGAGTTGAACTTTCCATTGTGCATGCAGGTGGATGCATAAAAACTGACTCCTTTTGGAATAAAGCAGACCCATTAGTTTGATTCAAAACTTCACTTGCAGAACATTCTTCAAAACAAAACAAAAAACTGTAGATGATACATCCAAACAGCTGTACAATATCTCGTGCATTTCCCGGACAGGCTCAGCATCTTACAATAAATAAAATAAAATCAGAGCTGACAAACATAGCCCCCCTTCTTACAGGCTGCATTAGCCCACATTTCAGCCCCAAGGCCATGCAGCTCCTTAGAGAGGCATCTTACTTCCACTGATGTCTGAGAACAAAGATTATACCCGCCACCCTTCGAAGATGGTGAATCTGCAATTCAATGGCCTCTCATGTGATCTAAAGTTAAACATTCATCAGAGCTAGCAGAGACCGATAACAGTTAATTATCAACAGTTAATTATCAACTGTTGCTCCGCCATGACCTCCCTGCCAATTTGGATACAATAAAGGAACTGGAGGCCCCTCGACTGTCCTCGGGTCCAGTATTGGACCACTTTGACCGGATATCCCCAGCCGATGTGGACAGACTCCTCCAAGCTGGAAAGCCCACCACCTGTCCTCTTGACCCGTGCCCGTCTTGGCTGATTAGAGCATGTCCAGACGAGGTGCGGGCCCCCCTGGGTGATATCATCAATTTGTCCCTTGGCACCGGGATATTCCCAGGGGAACTGAAGGAGGAGTGGTGCGTCCGCTCTTAAAGAAAACATCATTAGATCCTTTATATCTATCCAATTACCGCCCGGTTTCGAATCTTCCATTCCTGGGTAAGGTGATTGAGAGAGCGGTTGCTGAACAGCTTGGTAGGTTTCTGGATGAAACATCGGCTCTCGATCCATTCCAGTCCGGCTTCCGCGCTGGCCATGGGACCAAGACGGCTCTGGTCGCCCTAACAGATGATCTCCGCAGGCAGCTGGATCGAGGCGGGTCGGGGCTGCTGATTCTTCTAGACCTGTCAGCAGCCTTCGACATGGTCGATCACGAACTCCTGGACCACCAACTTGCCGACGTGGGGATCCAGGGCACAGTCCTTCAATGGCTGTGCTCGTTTCTCTCTGGTCGGGGACAGAGGGTGGCGCTTGGGGGGGAATTGTCATCGCGCCACTCCCTGGCGTGTGGAGTGCCTCAGGGTGTGATTCTCTCCCCGATGCTTTTTAACATCTTTATGCGCCCCCTCGCCCAGCTTATCCGGAGTTTTGGGCTGGGTTGCCATCAGTATGCCGATGACACCCAACTCTATCTGTTGATGGACGGCCATCCTGACTCAGCCCCAGATACACTGACCAGATGTCTGGAAGCTGTGGCTGGATGGTTTCGTGGGAGCCGGTTGAAGTTAAATCCTTCGAAGACAGAGGTCCTCTGGCTGGGACGGAGCGATTTGGGATTGAGGAGGCAACTCCCATCTCTTGCGGGGGTGCAATTAGTGCCAACATCGTCCGTTAAGAGTTTGGGTGTAATCTTCAATACCTCCCTCTCTATGGAGGCACAGATTACAGCTATAACAAAGGCGGCATTTTTTCATCTCCGCCAGGCTAGGCAGTTGGCTCCTTATCTCTCTCGCCCTGACCTAGCCACTGTGATCCATGCGACGGTCACCTCCAGACTGGATTATTGTAATTCGCTCTATGTGGGGCTGCCCTTGAGACTGACCCAGAAACTCCAGCGGGTGCAGAATGCCGCGGCGAGACTCCTTACGGGGTCTTCGCTACGAGATCATATCCATCCGGTATTATACCAGCTGCACTGGCTCCCGGTGGAGTACAGGATCAGGTTTAAGGTGCTGGTTTTAACCTTTAAAGCCCTATACGGCCTAGGACCCTCGTACCTACGGGACCGCCTCTCCTGGTATGTCCCACAGAGAAATCTACGGTCTGCAAATAAAAACATCCTAAAGATCCCAGGCCACAGAGAGGTTAGGCTGGCCTCAACTAGAGCCAGGGCCTTCTCGGCCGTGGCTCCAATCTGGTGGAACGCTCTGTCACAAGAGACTAGGGCCCTGCAGGACCTGACATCCTTCCGCAGGGCCTGCAAGACAGAGCTGTTCCACCAGGCCTTTGGTCAGGGCGCAGCCTGACCCCCTCCTCTGGCAATCGGCAATCTGCACAGAATTTTGCTTGATGGTTGCCATTAATTTGACTTTAATTTGATTTGATTAATTTTATAATGAATGTTTTAGAATGTTGTTAGCCGCCCTGAGCCCAGCTTCGGCAGGGGAGGGCGGGATATAAATAAAATTTTTTATTATTATTATAGTCAGAGCTTAGAGAGCTCTCGGCATGTTGCCATGGGAAACCCCAAGGTTAGCAATACACATTTAACCATTCTCCGTTTCATTGTCAAGTAAACGATTATATAAGTTCCTCCAAAACCTTGGAGAAAATTTGGGGAGGGTGTGGGCCATCTACAATGAGAAAAGGAGTGGCGATTGGGAGTTCCATATAAATCCTTGCACTGATGAAGTGAGCTAGTTGGGTAGTGCCCAATGTATTTTCTTTTAGAAAAAACAACACATATTTTTTTACAAAGAAACACCCACAGATGCACATCTGATTTTTGCCTGTTAATTAATCCACATTTAAATTGCCAAAGTATTTCACAGCATCCGCAAAAAGGGGGAAGAGGAGCTTATATTACTCAGCATTATAATGACCTGACTGGAGAGTGGAAAACACATGAAGATAGGAAGCCTTCCAGGTATCTAGTAATGTTTTAGTGCTGTAAGTAATACACCCTGAATTCAGTACATTGCTTGCTGGAGGGCAGCGTACATGATCATCCATTAGAAATAAGAAAGTTTAAAGGTATGGTGTCAGTATATTTGAAATTTTGATGTAGCTGTAGGAGGTTTTCATGCTGAAGCCACTCCACCCTGAACTTGTATCCAATTGGGGTACATCAGTGCAGGTTGCAAAAGAATGAGGGGAGGAGAGGGAAAATAAAGATGTTTACTTAAAGAATGTGTCCCTTCAGTGACTCCATCAGACTTGGTAAATGTCACCTTCTATCAAAATCACAGTTGCAACACAAAGCAAATGCTCTGGTATCCAAACGAAGAATTTAGAATTTGAGATAATAAAAAGAACCATGTGTCTAGGAAGTGAATAGTAAAAGTTACACACAAATCCTATAACAAGGGGGTATTTTAGTCAGAACGACTGAATTTTAGAATCTATTTAGTCCCTGGGCAGCAGGTAGAAACACAACAGAGGGTGGGCTTGTGTACATTGGATGTAGAGAGCAACCTGTTCTTCCACAATACAAATTAGAGAACTATCCTGGTGTGTAAACAAACTGGGTCATTGATTCAGAACATATACCGTATTTACTTGAATATAATGCACACATTTTTGGGCAAATTACATTGCAAAAATTAGGGTGTGTGTTAGATTTCATGATGCATTCACATTTGCCAGCAAATGCATTTTTTGGGCTTCCAGGTATTGAAAATTGAGGTGTGCATTAGATTAGATGGTACACTAGATTTGTGTAAATACAGTAGGATAGCCCCATATTTTTTATTCAGTTTTCTTTTGGTAAATATTACCATTCCTTGGATGTTTTACATTGTTCTCAATGTTGTATTTATGTTGTATCCCCCACCTTCCGGACCTTACAGTGAAGGGTGTGTGATCATCATCATCATTATCATTGGTGCTTTTTTGCAAGAAAAGTAGGTGCTGGAACTCACCGTGAAGTTGTTATAGTAAGTCATTGGGTGCAGCCCTGAACAGATGGCGGGTTGACAACAGCTGTGTTTAGCAGAGGTGCTAAAAACTAGGGCAAGTTTGCTTAGCTAGGTTGCCCCTGGTTTTGGTGCAAGTCAAATAAATGTGCCCCCGCACCCCTCATTTTCTAAGATTCCAGCATATGACTGGGGCAGCTTTGAAGGGCACTTGCAGAAATATGTGTGTGTGTGTGTGTGCAATGGTAGAGGCCTGGCTGGAAAGCTTAAAGCCTGCCACTGCTACATGGGAGATGGATTGAAGAAAAGGAAATACAAATTGGCCCTACCCCATAGCTTCACCAATCATGGCTGGGAGTCATAGATCTTCAAAAAAAAGTGTAGACTCGCACATGCTGGCCAGCTTCCATATTGACTTGAAATGTTCATTTTGGGGTTCTCAGAAGTATGTAAAGGCAAGAAGCAGGCTAAGAGACTGAACAACAACAACAACAACAACAACAACAACAACAGGTAAAAGGTAAAGGACCCCTGGACGGTTAAGACCAGTCAAATGCAACTATGGGGTTGTGGCGCTCATCTCGCTTTCAGGCTGAGGGAGCCAGCGTTTGTCCACAGACAGCTTTCTGGGTCATGTGGCCAGCAGGACTAAACCACTTCTGGTGCAACGAAACATTGTGATGGAAACCAGAGCACACAGAAACAACATTTACCTTCCCGCTGCAGTGGAACCTATTTATCCACTCACACTGGTGTGCTTTCGAACTGCTAGGTTGGCAGGACCTGGGACAGCAACGGGAGCTCACACCATTGTGGGGATTCAAACTGCCAACCTTCGGATCAGCAAGCCCAAGAGGCTCAGTTGTTTAGACCACAGTGCCACCCGCGTCGTCGCCGTCATCATCATCATCATCATCATCATCATCATCATCATCATCATCATAATACCTGAGTGAGCATCTTAGGTGTAATTTGGTGGGAACTGTCTTGCCTTCACTAAGCTCAAGGCTTCCAGGGAGAAAGGTTTAAAGTGCAGTGGTTACTTGAGGAGCCAGGTCACATCTACAATGGCAGAACTTGGGCAACTTTGGCCCTCCAGATGTTGCTGGACAACAGCTCCCATCAGCCCTAGGAAGCATGGCAGATATGATGGGAGTGTAGTTCAGCAACCTCTGCAGGGGCAAAGGTTCCTTAAACCTGCACTAGGGCACCCCTATGCTAAGAGGCCCCTGAAGTTTGGCTCTGGTCCTCATCATCACCCTTCAATGCACACCTGAAGAAGACTGGAATGCTAAGCATCACATACAACAGACATACATCATTCATCATCCTCTATCCTGTAGGCTTCTTAATATTTAATCGGTTAATGTACTCTGGTGATTTGGACTTGATATAACTGAAATGTGTGTTTTCGGGATGACAGAGCTATAAGCTATTAAACCAGAAATGCTAGTCTTTTAATTCTCCACCACCATCTGTAATGGAGTGGTAGTCTGGCAACAGAATTGTGACTGAGAAACCATTCCTCTGAGACCATTCACCATTTGTGTCGGTGTTCAATACAGTATAATATTATTCCCTAGATAATGGGGTTTCGTTGCTTAGCAACAGGTTCTACATGTGTGGTGGAGAGGCACCTTCTAATGTAGATATAGGTTCATAATAATATTATTAGCAAATACAAATAATCGTCGATGCTATTGCCAAAGACCCAAAAGCGGAGAAGAATGCAAACTAATCCTTAGCGTGCGGCACATAAGAAGTGGAGGTGCTAACCATTTGAATGTTACGACACCTGACAGAACAATGGATCTGAAAGAGGGCAACACAAACACAATGAGTGGATTACACGCATACATACACACACAACAAAACTTGTGGCGATAATATCAGTAGTGAGGGTGGAAACTCAAGGTTTCACGCTGAAAATAGGATGTGACAGATTGAATATAAGATAAAAGCAGTATAATACATTCCTCGTGCTCAGTTCCTGTTAGTGCGCAAGCAAACTCTCCTCAATGGCCACATTTATTTACTTATTATTTATTTATAAAATATATACTGCTGTATCGCCAAAATGTATCAAAGCACTTTACAACAGTAAAAATAAGATGAAACCATACAATAAAAGCATTAAGTGTTAAAAACAGGTTTTAAAACAGCGAAGCTAAAAACCAAGATTGGTAACCCATTGTGAGGGTTGTACTCTTAACTGCCTGCATAGGCCTGACAGAATATAATACTTTCCAGCAGGCACTTAAGAATGGGCACAGAAGATGCCAGGATTTAAGACCCACGATGCATTCTGAACATAGGAGAGGTACACAATGTTTCTCCCTCTCTGAGCAAGCATTGTGGTGGCTGATATTGATGCTTTCCCCCTTCCACATTAATGGGAGTGGCTGCTGAGTGGAATGCCAACAAGATTTTGTGGCCTTGCCTTTGTTTCTGTCCTTTTTGTGTTGTATGCCTCACACATCGCATGGCAGCCATTTTGTACCAGCTACCCATGATACATTCTAAAAACTTCCAAATTTGCACAGTACACCCTTCCCTACTGACCATATTCAAGGTCTTGCTCTCTATATAATGTCCTGAACAACTTGAAACCAGGGTATCAGAAAGACTGTCTGCCCCATTTCTCCAATTAAAATAGGGACGTCCTATTCCATAATGATAATTTTACTATTTATACCCCTCACATTTTACTGGGTTGCCCCAGCCACTCTGGCCAGCTTCCAACATAAAGAGTTGCCATATTTCAAAAAGTAAAATTCCTGACACCCACAAAATTGCTGAGCTTTATTTGGGAACAAAGCAAAATTGTTGAGTTTTGAGAGCTGTTTCCATTGCTTTTTCCATGACATTTCCGGGTTTCCCCTGACATTTTGCCAGTTTGGTAAAATTCCCTGCTGACGCCATTTTTACAACAGAAAACCAGGACGTGCCAGGAATTTTCCTGATGTATGGCAAGCCTACCAACATATAGAAAAGCACAATAAAACATTAAACATTTTTTAAAAGCTTCCTATACAGGGCTGCCTTCAGATGGCTCAGTGGTCAGATAACTCCATACCCTCCAACATTCCTCCAATGAAAACAGGGACGTCCTAAGGAAAAGCGGAACATTCTGGGATCAAGTCAGAAACTGGGACAGCTTCTCTAAATTAGGAACGTCCCTGGAAAATAGGGACACTTGTGAAAATAGGGACACACAGGAGCCAGTGTGGTGTAGTGGTTAAGAGCGATAGACTCGTAATCTGGGGAACCGAGTTCGCGTCTCCGCTCCTCCACATGCAGCTGCTGGGTGACCTTGGGCCAGTCACGCTTCTCTGAAGTCTCTCAGCCCCTCACCTCACAGAGTGTTTGTTGTGGGGGAGGAAGGGAAAGGAGAATGTTAGCCGCTTTGAGACTCCTTATGGTAGTGATAAAGAGGGATATCAAATCCAAACTCTTCTTCTTCTTCACTTGGAGGGTCTGAGGGTGGTGAACTGAAAATGGCATTTTCTGTTATTTCTCCTATGTTATGGAATGCCCTTCCCTTTGTTAGACATGAAGTAGCAACTATCATTTGCTTCAAATGACTTGTCTTTTTTGTTCAGGTTTTCCCTGATCCGTAAGAGCGGACCCTGTTTTATGGTTTATGTGTCTGAATTTGTGTGGATTCCTGTTTTGTTCTTATATGTGTTTATACTGGGTTTTTTTTGTTTTATGCTTTGTTTTAATGATATTATTTGTTTTTATATTGTACTCAACTTAGACATTTTGGAAACATTAAGTGGTTTATAAAGGCTTGCGAATGAATAAATGATTGCAGCCAATTCATAGCTAAACGTGCACATAAGTTATGTGAGGAATCAGTTCAGTCCCGGTTAAGAAGCTTGCAGCCCTGTTCCTAACCAACTGTAGTTTTAAGGCATTCCAATAGTCAAAACAAAGAGAATCAAGCTAGATGTGATATGAGGAAATCTGTGACTGGTTTTTCCAAAAGGGGAGGAGAAGGGGAGAGAATTGAATCAGCGCAGTCCAATCTGAATTGCCTGCCCAAAGCTGTGTTTTGCCCCATGGGTGAGTAAGACAAAGGTTGCATAGTACCAGAATTTCCCTCACCCACTACAAGGCAAACATGAGATTTGGTATTTAAAATTGGAAAATAATAATAATGAGAAGTCATGATGACAGCAAATAATCGCAATAACATCCATCTATACAAAGATAATAAAATGACTCAAATGCTGCAAAAGATGAACTTGGGGGGAAATGTGTCTGGTTTTAGCTGCCACCCCCCACAGTCACCTCTGCATGCACACTTTTCTTTTTCTAACATCAACATACTTTGAGACATTCATTTGCTTGCAAAATGTACTACACATGAAAAGCAAAGTGCTGGAAGGGAAAGCGTGGTTTTTATGTCCTTGATTCAATGCTTTCTCCAGAAATTCCCAGCAATTTCCCCAAATACTTAAATACCAAAATAGTTTTCATATAATATATATATATATATATATATATATATATATATATATATATATATATATGCTTTCGTAGATTTTCACGGGTACAGGAATGCAGGTTTTGGTGTCCTCGGGTATCTTCCCGTGTAAAAGTTGGGGTGTCTAGGCGACGTTTCGACGAGGTCTCACTCGTCATCTTCAGGCTGGTGCTTTCGGCTTCTTGTTACTGGAACAGAGCAGGATCTCAGTGTTTGAGTTCCTATAAATACTGTTGAGGAGGTTCTGGGCAGAGAGGAAGTTCCCAGGCTAGTGTGCCTTTTCTTCTTTTGTTCCTTAATTGCTTGAGGGATATCTTGAGTGATTTCTTGAGTGATATCCTGAGTACCACTTAGGTGGGTCATTAGGTGTGGATTAGTTGCTAAAGCCTTTGTGTCTTGACCTCTTGAACTTTGTGAAGAGTTTTTCTGAGAAGATGGGTGTACTACATTTAGTTGTGCTCTGGCTTGGCTTCGTGTATAGGGGCGAGCTGTGGTTTTGTGGCCTGTGCCAGCCAGATCTGTGTAGGGATTGCAGGGGGGTGCAGCATCCGGAGGTGCCACCATGGTTTGGCTACTGGATGGTGTCTGTAATTTATCTGTGGAGAGGGTCTGGGTTTGGGTCTGGTGTGGTTGATTGGTGATGGCGTTCTGTGTGCCTCTGGATCTGGTGTCAGTTTTTGTGGGGAGGGCTAATTTCCAGATGTCTGGCAAGCGGGATGTGTCGTCACGCTTGTTCATGTTGTGAGGGTGTTTCTCTATCTCGATGGCTTCCATGATTATTCTCTTGTGGTGATGTTCCATGTTAGAGAGCAATTTGGAATCTGCAAAATTAATTTCGTGTCCTGTTTCTTTCATGTGTTGGAAGAGAGAGGAAGTTTTTTCTTCTTTTTTGACGGCATTCTTGTGTTCTGCGATACGTGCATTTATTCGTCTGTTTGTTTGTCCAATGTACGTGGCTGGGCAGACTTTGCAGGGTATTTCATAGACCCCTTGGTTTTCCAACTGGATTTTATCCTTGGGGTTTCTGAGGATATTGGCTATTTTTTGGTTGGCGCAAAAGGCTGTTTTGATATTGTGTTTATGGAGGATTTTGCTAATTTTATCTGTAGTGCCCTTGATATAAGGAAGGAGGGCCATGCCATTGTTTTCTTCTGTGTCTTGGTTTTTGGGGGGTGTTTCTTTTTGGATTAGCTTCGTAACCCTGTTTTGCTGGTATCCATTGGCAATTAACACATTTGAGAGATTCTGTAACTCAGTTGTCAAGTGGTCTTTGTCAGCCAGGCGTTTGGTTCTGGAGATGAGAGTCTTGGCTACGGAGTTTATTTGTGCAGGGTGGTGGTGTGATTGTGCATGTAAGTAGCGGTTGGTGTGTGTTTTTTTTTCCGGTAGATAGTGTGTCCTAGGGAGCCATCAGGTTTTTTGTAGATTAGGACGTCAAGAAAGGGAAGTTGGTTGTTGGCTTCTATTTCCATAGTGAATTGTATTTTGGGGTGTAGGCTGTTGAGATGTGTGAGGAAGCTGTCCAGTTTTTCCTTCCCGTGTGGCCAAATTACAAAGGTGTCGTCAACATATCTGAGCCAAAGTTTGGGTTTGTGTTCTGACTTGTCTAAAGCATTGGTTTCAAAGTGTTCCATGTACAGGTTTGCGATGACCGGTGAGAGGGGTGATCCCATAGGTGCTCTCTAACATGGAACATCACCACAAGAGAATAATCATGGAAGCCATCGAGATAGAGAAACACCCTCACAACATGAACAAGCGTGACGACACATCCCGCTTGCCAGACATCTGGAAATTAGCCCTCCCCACAAAAACTGACACCAGATCCAGAGGCACACAGAACGCCATCACCAATCAACCACACCAGACCCAAACCCAGACCCTCTCCACAGATAAATTACAGACACCATCCAGTAGCCAAACCATGGTGGCACCTCCGGATGCTGCACCCCCCTGCAATCCCTACACAGATCTGGCTGGCACAGGCCACAAAACCACAGCTCGCCCCTATACACGAAGCCAAGCCAGAGTACAACTAAATGTAGTACACCCATCTTCTCAGAAAAACTCTTCACAAAGTTCAAGAGGTCAAGACACAAAGGCTTTAGCAACTAATCCACACCTAATGACCCACCTAAGTGGTACTCAGGATATCACTCAAGAAATCACTCAAGATATCCCTCAAGCAATTAAGGAACAAAAGAAGAAAAGGCACACTAGCCTGGGAACTTCCTCTCTGCCCAGAACCTCCTCAACAGTATTTATAGGAACTCAAACACTGAGATCCTGCTCTGTTCCAGTAACAAGAAGCCGAAAGCACCAGCCTGAAGATGACGAGTGAGACCTCGTCGAAACGTCGCCTAGACACCCCAACTTTTACACGGGAAGATACCCGAGGACACCAAAACCTGCATATATATATATATATATATATATATATATATATATATATATATATTAGAGACAGGGAGAATATGATTCCTATGTATCTAGGGAATAGTGCCCTACTTGATTTTTTATTTTTATTTTTAGAGAAAGAGTTAGTATTCTCACACCCTCCTCTGTGAAAAACTAAACGAAGAAAAGAAGTTTAGGATGAGTGAAGATAAAACCACATATGTATTTTTTAATAAGAATCATTTAGTTTTGTCAGGATTATAAAGAGCAGATTTAGAGAATGGAGCTTGGCAAGGAGAGAGGGAAGAAAGAGAACAAAAGCAAAGGTGGACATCAGGTCTGCATGGCTAGTGACCTTCAAGACATGTATGGTGATCACGAGGGGTTCTGGTTTTGCTGTGTCCTTCTTTGAAAATACTGAGCTGGAGGGAATGATACCATGCCTCTGAAAGGTTCAAAACATGATTGGTGGTCATTGCTTGGTAAAATGGGCCAGAAAATGTGAAAATAATCTGGCAACTGGTCCACAACTTCCATCAGAAACTCTGATGGGTTTATTTAAAACACAAGCATTGGCCATGGCATGTCTCCATGTACCTAGCACAAGCTCTTCTGCATCATCCAGTAAGTTCTCCAAGAGTTTTCTTTTGCCTGACAAACTGATGTCAGCTGCAACAGTTTGAGGCAATAAGAGAACATTGTTCAAGAACAATTCAGGCCATTGGTTCATCTAGCCCAGGGCTCTACTCCAAGTAGTAGCAATCCTCAAAGGTGTCCAGCAGAGGTCTCAAGGAACAGGAGAAGCTGCCCCATGCCAAGTCAGACCAGTTGTTCACCTAGTTCAGTACTGTGTAGACCACAGGTAGCCAACTTGATATGCTCCACATATTGTTGGACTTTAGCCCCAACCAACATGACCAATCATCAATGGTAGTCCAAAAACATCTGGAGGACACCACATTTCTTACCCCTGACCTACACTGACTGGTAGCAGCTCTCCAGGGATTCAGTCCTCCATGAGTCAACCCTTGTGCACACCTTAAGGTTCATTTCTTTTGGCTCCACTCTTAATTCAGCCTAATTTAACTTTCTCCTGATCCCCTGCATTCACAACCAACATTTCCTTGCTCCTCATAAAACGACCTCGCCAGTTATTACCAGTTGCCTGGCTTCTGATATTGCCCTGCGATTCTGGATCCCTAAATCGGCCTCCATCAGTTCATACCCAGAAATGTCTGTGTTCCAGTTCAATAATTTTTTATTTGTTTAAAGCCAATTGTCACCACAAAAGGGAGCATCGGAAACATAGATAGTCCACAAGTGCCGCTTAAACTTATCCTGATCTTCCAAGTTGCAAAACTGATCTTGCCAAGATACCAACTACTCTCAGGTTTCTTATACTGCCCAGAGAAATGAGCGGTGAGCTGAAATCTATGTATCGTTTTAATGAATCATCGTGTTCAATAATAAAGCAGTATACGTTTACAAGGCACACCTCACACAAAGATCTCATAAGATTACATGAAGATGTCTTATTACAGTGTGACATACACATTTTACAGATGGTGTGCCTAAGGCAAGTACAGTTGAATGAATAGTTCTAAGGAGCTTTTCATAGCAGATCTGGAAGAAATGTTTCATTTCAGCTCCCTAGTTTTCCAACTTACCAACTAGATATATTTAATAGAGTAACAAATAGTCATACTTCTACAAAACACCACTTAATCCAACAGTCAGAATCTATTTTCTAGCACCAGCTGCTCTTTGATTGCTAAACACATTCATTTGACAATGGGAGATGTCTGACGAGGATCTGACGGAATGGAAATAAACTTTTGCTCAAAACTACTGAAACCTAAACTGCAACCTGCTCTAATGTTCAAAATATCCCACCAGAGCATTTCCCCTTCTGTCCTAATTGCTGCAGGTAACATGGACCTGTCAACCTGAAGGCAATTTCAGAAGAACTTACTGGATGCAAGGGAAATGCAAATTTCAAACAGTGGATGCACTAACAAGTACAACTTCTAATGACTTTAGTTTCCTTTATGAAGACAAATACCACAACCTTAAGTTTCAGCGAGGAGACAGGACTTCCCCAAAGGTGTTGTGAGGAAGGATTAATGACTGTCTTTTATAGGGGAGGTAGGACATAGCTAGCAGTTGCCTTGTCTTCCTTGAATTTGCCTAATCCTTTAAAAAAATCCATCCAAGTTGCTAGCCATCACTACGTCTTGTGATAGCAAATGCCATAGTTCAACTGTTTTCTTTTGTCTGTCCAGAATTTTCTAGCTCTTAACTTCATGAGATTCATTTGTAGAGACACACCCCATACACACACCAGAAGTCTCTGCAACATTAACACACACACACCATTGATAAGGCAATAATTTCACTGCTAACCATATAAGCTTAATGTAGAAAATAGAATTCCTTCAAGTTTAACCTATGAATAAAAGTTCATAGTCTCACACCCCCAAATCATAAAAGAAAGCATTCAGATCAGGAGTGAACAGCATTTACAGTATCTCATAATACTGAAATATTTCCCAGCTATAATTTTCACATTCACTTCTCTCAAAGAAGAAAATAAGGAGAAGGCTTAGAATACTTGTGGATAAAACTTTCAGACCCTCCCTCCTCTGCCCTTTGTAAATGGGAAGTCATTCAACACAGCTGGGTTTTTGCATAGTGCAAATTAATAAAATGGAACAAACCAGGCCTACATAAATCAAACTTTCAGATTAAAGGATTTTACCGAATGAATACTCTCTCTCTCTCTCTCGATATATATATCTATAATAGAAGTGCAGGAAAGCTCTTCGTATCATGAATGCTACACTTTGGAGCAACTGAAAGAAAGGAGGGGGAGAAAACATTTCACTGATTAAAAGTTTGAGGATTAATCTATTTGATGTAGTTGTCATATTTTTCACAGTTCTGGCAGAGGGAGGATTTAGTTCCAACAAAAGCTTTTTGTCCTGCTCATAATAGATCAAAAGGAAACATTGGGAGGGGAAGACTGCATGCTTTGTCCCCCTCCCAACCTTTCAGCTCTGTTTGTAAAGGTAACTTGGAGTCAATAGACTCCCAAATCATGCAGCACTTAACTCAAAAGGTTATTTCAATTAAATTTACTAAGGAAAGACAATGTCAGTGCAAACTAGTGCCTTGCTGAAAATTTCTCTTGTACCCACCCCCAGCTATACTCCTTGAACTAATGAGAAAAATAATTTGCATTTCAAAACTATCAGTGGAGAGAGGAAATTTTGGTGAAATTCTCATGGTGCAGGGAGGAAGAAATGAGGAAAAATACAATCCAATATTGCCCCCACATCTGCAGTTAAAACCAAGGCTTCCCCCCCTCAGCCGGACTCACCGGAACTCAGTTCTGGCACCTCTCAAGTGGGTGCCATTCCCATTCTAAGAGAATGAGGGAGGTGTTCATGGTGAGTTTTGGAGCCTCTTTTTCTAGAAAAATGGTGCTGGTTAAAAAACTTGAGACAAGGTTGTTGTTTTTTAGTGTGTGTGTGTGTGTGTGTGTGTGTGTGTGTGTGTAATCTCCTAGCCTTCCATAGTGGGTGAGTGAGTGAGATAAAATCATTTCACAGGTCAGATCTTGTCCAATAGTGGTCAACCCTGCTCCCATTAATCTCATGATAGATTCTGCCAATAGACCCTTAACCCGATTCCTCTCAATTATTGTCATGGCCAGACTTCACAGTTTGGTTATTTCAGTTTGCTAGTTGCCTTTGATCTCTAGTTTTTTTCCTATTTGGTGCAGGATCTGTAGGCCTGTTCACATATTACACTGAACTCAGGTACAAGCTGTCTCTACATATGCACCAGTGTTTGTGTGAGTGTACACCTGTAGATCTGTATAGCTCAACTAATGTGTACACCAGTACAGAGAGTGTACACTTGGTGAATGTTATATGGCAGGCATAGGCAAACTCGGCCCTCCAGATGTTTTGGGACTACAACTCCCATCATCCCTAGCTAACAGGACCAGTGGTCAGGGGGTGATGGGAGTTGCAGTCCCAAAACATCTGGAGGGCCGAGTTTGCCTATGCCTGTTATATGGGAATAATACTATTTTACAGCTCAACTATTTGTGTACAGAGGTATACAGATTGTAGTACAGTCTTTGAATGTAGCATATGATCCCGCCCCCCCCCCCTTGTGCTAAATGTTACTCTTAGGTCTCAGTTGCCATCTGGTTTCCCCTTTTATAAACTGACTCATGCCTTGCTTCAGACCTCATCTCATCATTGTCACTGAATTTATAGCCAGAACCTATAGATGGAATTCTGACAGGAAGTGTTGATAGAGTATGTATGGCCCAAAAGATTTCAGTGAAATTGTTCTCTAGGTTATGAAAAGCAAAAAAGCATAAAAGAAAGATAAGGAAAAGGAAAGGGGGTATCATTGCTTGTGTCTAGATGCAATTAGAAGTAAGGTTTACATTTAAGGGATGTTCACTTAAATGGCTCAGAATCGCAATACCTCAAGGGCCGCCTCTTTCCATATGAACCTACCCGGACCCTGAGATCATCTTCTAAGGCCATCCTTTGTGTGCCTCCTCCTCAAGAGGTCCGGAGGGTTGCAACACAAGAACAGGGCCTTCTCTGGAGTGGCTCCCCATCTGTGGAATGCTCTCCCCAGTGAAGTTCACCTGGCACCTTCATTATACACCTTTAGGCGCTAGGCAAAAACGTTCCTTTTCATCCAGGCCTTTGGTTGATCTTATTTACATCCTATGCCCTTTTAGAATGTGTTTTTTATGGGGAGGGCGCTATTGGGTTATTGCTTTTATTTTTATTGTGTATTTTGCGGTTTTAAATCTTGAGCTTATTTTGGGAACCGTCCTGAGACTGCCGTGTATATAAATTCAATTGATAATGATAATGATAATACATATGTGAGAAGGTTAGCAGCACATCCTAGTCCCAACCCCAACACAGATGCATGGGCTAGCCATATCCCTCTAGTCAGTGCTATTTTTCTGGGGGGACGCAGGCGGACACATACCCCTAAACATTTTGTGAATCTTTGTACTTTTGTCCATTTATTGTATTTCTTTTCCCCAATTTGAACTATAAAATGGTGATTTTCTGCTTAAATAGGAGGTGAAATGAGAGTACTCCTAAACATTTTATAAGAAAAAAGCACTGCCTCTAGTCACAACAGGTACAGTGGTACCTCGGGTTACAGACGCTTCAGGTTACAGACGCTTCAGGTTACAGACTCCGCTAACCCAGAAATAGTGCTTCAGGTTAAGACCTTGCTTCAGGATGAGAACAGAAATCGCGTGATGGTGACGTGGTGGCAGCAGTGGGAGGCCCCATTAGCTAAAGTGGTGCTTCAGGTTAAGAACAGTTTCAGGTTAAGAACGGACCTCCAGAACGAATTAAGTTCTTAACCCGAGATACCACTGTAGTGGAGTAATAAGAATGAGTCCTGCACATATAGTTTGTGTTCATACAGATAAAAGGTGTGCAACTCCTCTGTTCAGTTTGGAATGTGGGGGCCATTTGGGTTTCCTAAACATACTCTTTGCTGTTCCATTTTCAAGGCCTGCATAAAACATTTTTGTCTGGGTAAGCCTACTGAGACATGCAATTTTATGATGCATATTTGTTCTTAAACCTTGTTGAATTTATCTATAGCTGGATGGTTTTATTATGTCCACTTATTACTTAATGCCATCCATTTAAAGAAGGGAGAAAGCTCTTCTCTTTATTTTTATTTTATTTCACAAGGTTTAAATACTACTTGAACTTAATAAAACCTCAAAGATGTTTCAAATAACGAGTGATCATTCTCCAAGAGCATCTTATATCCTTTAACAGCCATTTCAAGTCATTATCTAATTTAAAAACAAAAGCCAGAATAGACTGGCTTTTTATTCCAGTTTAACCTCAACTTTGGTCAAAAGCAGGCCTTTGAACCTTGTTGTCATTTTTTCTCCATTTCTCCTCCGCTCCCCTTCATTGAAATGAAAATGTGCCCTTACCTGTATAGATATATTTATAAATAAAGAAAACTTTGCTTCCTAGTTTTTGAGCCTTTTCTAGCACTGATAGGTAGGAAACTGCGCCCACACTGGCTCCTCAGAGTCCATATTTTTACATCTATTTCCCACTGGAGTCAAGATTTCACCCAAAGCACTGAAGAATGCTACTTAGCTTCCCATTATTTAACAGTAAGACATGGTTAGATTTCCAGTCTGGCATCCAGATGATATTAGCTTATTAAAAATATCACCTGGGAATCGAAGGAAAATCCATTTTATCTGACGTTGATGGATTAGGATTAAAATAAATGAATTAGCCACAGTACAGATAATTACTTTCATCACTGCCATTACCTGACATTGGATATTTTGTAGCAAATCTCATGTTGAATATTAGTTTCTAACTTCCCTTACCAAACAGATGGTCTTTCTCCAATGAAAGAATATGTGCTGGAGAGATAGAGGGTGATGGGGGAGGACAGAAAGTGCAGAGGTGGTTTTAAACCTGATAATGCGAATTGCAAAACTGCACAGCGATGGAAAATTCAGTTTAAATCTGAATAGTTTATTTCCTGGTAAAGTGCACTGACTTACATCATACTGAAAAACAGAGGTCTTCTGCTCCCCAGCCAGGGCATCTGAAAGTGTGTCCTGCTCATGGACTTCCCATCAATATCTGGTTCACCACAGAAATGCTAGATTAGATGAGCCTTTGATTTAATCCAGGAGGGATTTTCTTTTGATGTGTTTATTCACAATTCTTTTTCAGATGTCTGTTTAACTGGGCAAAAATACAGCAGGAGGAAGAGAAGAGAATGGAAATGAATAGCCTTGGTTAAAAGAAAAGAGAGAGGTAGACATAGGAAGTATTTAAACATAAAGGTAAAGGTAAAAGGTAAAGGACCCCTGGACAGTTAAGTCCCGTCAAAGGAGACTATGGGGTTGTGGCACTCATCTTGCTTCAGGCCGAGGGAACCGGCGTTTGTCCACAGACAACTTTCCAGGCCATGTGGCCAGCATGACTAAGCCGCTTCTGGCACAACAGGACACCGTGATGGAAACCAGAGCACACTGAAACTCCATTTACCTTCCCACTGCAGCAGTACCTATTTAGCAGTACCTATTAGCAGTACCTGCTAGGTTGGCAGGAGCTGGGACAGAGCAATGGGAACTCACCCCGCCATGGGGATTCGAACCACTGACCTTCTGATTGGAAAGCCCAAGAGGCTCAGTGGTTTAAACCACAGCACCACCCGCGTAAAGACATCACCTTGGTACTGTGTGGCAGCAGCTCTATACAGAGGCTGCATCAGACGCTCTTGCCAGAGGTCAGATAGGTAACTTGAAGGAAATCAGGGCAAAGGTAGGTGCCAAGTAAACAGGCCTCTTCCACAGCAAAAATAAAATAAAAATCACTTGGACTGAGGAAGCCAGTGATGTTTTCTGGTTCCACTTGATTATTCCTACAGAGGAGGCATTTCCAGTCAATAAACTTAGAATGGTTTAGAATCCTCTTGTGTTGTGAATCCAGTTTACAGCGTAGGGCCTACTGCATAATCTGAATTCCCATACCAAAAGGCTTATGGATCATTGTGAATTTATAGACTGAAATTGCCAACAGTGTATCCTTCCAGCCAGTGATGAAGGCCAGTACCAGAGAGTCAGTTTTACAGTGCCTGATCTGCAAACTACAGGCTTTTTGCTCCATGGGTGGTTGACGGGCTGTAACATTTTCAAGCTAATTATTACTATGTGAAAGATAGCTGCTCGTGTAGGGATTCTTCACGAAACTGGGCCAATGCATGTGGCTAAACTGCTGAAATACATTATGAGCCCCACAGAGAGCCACCAACATGCAGAAGAAGCATGGTTTTAAAAGCAGGCGACAAACTCAGGTTGCTTCCAGGTGAACTGCTTAATGAGCATTAATCCTGATTTATTTGCCCAATAAATAAATAGGGGGGCTAGACAATGTCAGATGTCTATTTGCTATTCATTCTTATTTGCTGGTACAGTAGGTGGTTGTTACTGTTACATCCCACCGTCCATCCCAAAGGTTGCAATGGCAATGGCAAAATGTGTTTTTGTAGCGCAAGAGCTCCAGAGTAACTCTAATTGCACAATCTGAATTTGCCAGTTTGTGTTGGTATTCCCCCCCCCCCCAAAAAAAATGGTGACCACCTGGAAAAACCTTTAACAAAGTGATCTAGAAATGTGTGAAAGGAATGAATTTTTCAAAATTGCTTCTAGTTCTTTTCTTTATAGTTTCCTTCTACCTTCAAATGGAAATATAGGCCAAGTTCCAAAGTGATATTTAGGCTTACACAAGTGTGATGATTCTGTGCCCAGTAGAGTTTTCAAGTCTTTACTTCTTTAAACAGCTGGCTCCCATGAGATGTATCATAAAATGTTTTTGAAACTTACCTCAGTTTTTTATGTAGAGGTGGAGATGTTCTTTGGGAAGCAGAACTGCAACCTTTTCATGTGCTCACAGAATTATTTGTGTGGTTCTTTGGAAGCTAGTTATTCATTAGAACACTGGGCAATTTTTAAAAACAGAGATTTGATGAAGTATCTACTAGATGAAAGAAAATGATAGAAAATAAGACACATCCCACTTCAAGGCAAAATTGCTCTTCCTTTATTTAGGTTGATGTATAAATTAAAGAAGCATCTGGATTTTCTAAAAAAGAGAGAAATAAATCAGATGTACCATTTGTTTGCATTGAGCTGGTGGGTTTTGCCGTATTTTTTTTATCATTCAGTTCAAGAAATCTCCATTTAGTAATTTACAAAATAGGAAGCATATCTGTTATAGTCATCATTATGAATGTGGTACGAATGACATTGCTAAGCTACAAATAATGGATGAAAAGTGAGGATGCAGTTAGAATAAACTGATTCTTCCAGGCTGAAGTCGGACCCCAACTCCTCTGAACTCTACTTGTTAGTTAGAAATGTATTTATTCACATGAATAGCCCAGTTCAATCCTAAAACTTGAGTTGAGTTCAATTATTAACAAATAGTACTACAACAAAAGACCTCTGCTTACTCATGGCCCATGAAAAGCCCAGTGATCCCATGGTTCTGGAAAAAACCTGGCTTTTAGCAATTTTCCAACATGAATGAGTTTCATAGCTTTGAGCAAGCTACATTTATGGGTAGAACTTCATGTTATGATGAATGGATGCTTCTCTCTGAACATGGTTTGTGTGTTTGCCCCTTTCTGCCAGTTGCAGCCAATGACATTAAGTAGGGCAAGGAAATGGGTTGGGTTTGCTGCTGGGAAGGATTTGATACCAATATTCCTGTCTTTGCTGACAACCACAAATTTTTGTAATGCATAACTCAACTCTATGGATTGGAGTAAGTTGAAACTATTGTCGGCATCTGGGGGTCGAAAGGCCAGCTGGCTAGCCCCCAGCTGGATCGTCTCCTCAGCCGTGCCGCTGCGAAGATCCATGGATCTCTGGCTCTGACATAAATCAGTGACTCAATCCTCCTAGACTTGACCACACTATACTTAGCAACGTGAACTGTGCAACAGAAGAGGCTGAGGCTTGAGGATACACACTAAGAACTACGGATTTATTAAACATAAATCAAAGAAACATGTTGTCTCTCCTTGCCGTCTTCTCGGAAAGAGTCAAAACAAAAGCAATACAGCGGAAGTTCCGCTTACGCCAGCAAACTGTGCTGGAATGTAAACAGATATGTGACACATAACAATTGCATGTCTGGAACTAAAGATGGAATGGAAACTCCCAACAACTATGTCCCTTTGAAGTTCCTTCCAACTCCACAACTCTATGATTCTATGAAGACAGTAAATAATAGATCCAAATGGGTTAACATTTAATTAAGAATAAAATGGCCTCACGTTCTTTGTACAAGTTGCCCCACCTGCTTAGCTGTGGCCTACTTTCCATCTTCCTTCCACTTCCTTACATGATCTATCTGGTGGAAGCAGCGGGGGGAATCACCAAACACATTTAATAAGGATGAAGCTCTATGGATACATAAAAGGAGGCAGCCCTAACTCAGACCTTTCAAGCCCAAACACTGTTTAATTGAACTGCATGCTGATTATAATAAAAGCCAAACCCTCCCTGAGAGTCAAGTTCCAGTTGCTTTTCACTTAAAGGAAAGTCAGAAGCAATACTAGAAACAGGCGCCCATTGCTTTTCACACAGCTTTGGAGCTTTTTAACAGTGATTTTAGTAAGTGTTTTTTCTCCCTGCTCTCCCTGCCCTGCTCTGCCAAAACCCAGAGTCTGTTCACAACAATGGTACGATCCCCCCCCCCCCATTATGTTCTGCATACAATAAGACAGCCTTCCTTGGATCACAAAATCACGCTCTATAACAAGAGACAGACTAATTTTTTGAAAGACACAGAAGAAATAAGTTGAAAGTATTTGAAATGCCTGTGTTTTCGCTCCACGTTTCCTGCTGATAGCTGTAAGCCCCTTTCAGGCATTCAGATTCCCTCCCATGATTCCCTCACTCTAGCGCTGCCCTCCCCTGTCACCATCACTATTGCGCTGAATGAGTTGGAGAGATAACTTAACTACTCATGCAGATTCCCTGTAGGATTTAGAACCCTGGCAAAACAGGGTTCTAATTTTTTCTTTCTTCTTTTTTTTAAAAAATACATTTTATTAGAGTTCATAAAGAGAAATACAAAACTTAATCTCAAAAATCTTTTTTATCCAACATTAACATTAATATGTTGTTGTTGTTTAGTCCTTTAGTCATGTCCGTCTCTTCATGACCCCATGAACCAGAGCACGCCAGGCACTCCTGTCTTCCACTGCCTCCTGCAGTTTGGTCAAACTCATGCTGGTAGCTTCGAGAACACTGTCCAACCATCTTGTCCTCTGTTGTCCCCTGCTCCTTGTGCCCTCAATCTTTCCCAACATCAGGGTCTTTCCCAGGGAGTCTTCTCTTCTCATGAGGTGGCCAAAGTATTGGAGCCTCAGCTTCAGGATCTGTCCTTCCAATGAGCACTCAGGGCTGATTTCCTTAAGAATGGAGAGGTTTGATCTTCTTGCAGTCCACGGGACTCTCAAGAGTCTCCTCCAGCACCATAATTCAAAAGCATCATCTCTTCGGCGATCAGCCTTCTTCATGGTCCAGCTCTCACTTCCATACATCACTACTGGGAAAACCATTGCGTTTACTATACGGACCTTTGTTGGCAAGGTGATGTCTCTACATTAATATAGGTAAGAGAAAGAAGAAAGAAAGAAAGAAAGAAAGAAAGAAAGAAAGAAAGAAAGAAAGAAGAGATAGACAGATAAGAACAAAGAGATAGAAAAGAGCTTTCAAGAGGAAATAGAAAGGATACAGTTCAGAGATTAAAGAACTTACAATTCTTCATCTGTCCACTATATATAAACAATAATCACTTCATCCACTCCCATATAACACCTAGTGGAAAAAACTTTCTGTAAACAAACAATATCTTCAATTCCCAAATCCAAATGTATTATTTCTTTTTCATGCCAAAAATCTATCTATGAGTGGTTTCCAGTCTTCGGTAAATATCAACAATGACTTTTCTCTGATTCAACATGTTGATTTTGCCATCTCAGCTAACTCCATTAATTTTAACAACCATTCTTCCAGGGTTCTAATTTGGAGAGTCCACACATGTAGAAAAGGCCCTTCTCCGGAGACTATTTCTGCAGCTGATCGTATGCTGATCTTCACTCTCCCTCACCATACGAAGGAGAACACCCAGATAGGGCTATGTAATATGAAGAACAAACACATCTTCAATTAGAGCTAAGCGGAAGCTACTCAGTGTTTTGTAGCCTTCAGCAGTGCTGGAAAATGCCTCTCTTCAGCAGTCCTCTCCTCCAAACTCTCCTTGCAAGAATGCTTAAGATAAAGGTAAAGGTAAAGGGACCCCTGACCATTAGGTCCAGTCATGGCCGACTCTGGGGTTGCGGCGCTCATCTCGCTTTATTGGCCGAGGGAGCCGGCGTAAAGCTTCCAGGTCCTGTGGCCAGCATGACTAAGCCGCTTCTGGCCAAACCAGAACAGTGCACGGAAATGCCGTTTACCTTCCCGCCAGAGCGGTACCTATTTATCTACTTGCACTTTGACGTGCTTTTGAACTCCTAGGTTGGCAGGAGCAGGGACCAAGCAACGGGAGCTCACCCCATCACAGGGATTTGAACTGCTGACCTTCTGATCGGCAAGTCCTAGGCTCTGTGGTTTAACCCACAGCACCACCCGCATCCTGCAAGAATGCTTAAAGGTAAAGGTAAAGGTACCCCTACCCGTACGGGCCAGTCTTGACAGACTCTAGGGTTGTGCGCCCATCTCACTTAAGAGGCCGGGGGCCAGCGCTGTCCAGAGACACTTCCGGGTCACGTGGCCAGCGTGACAAAGCTGCATCTGGCGAGCCAGCGCAGCACACGGAAACGCCGTTTACCTTCCCGCCAGTAAGCGGTCCCTATTTATCTACTTGCACCTGGGGGTGCTTTCGAACTGCTAGGTTGGCAGGCGCTGGGACCGAACAACGGGAGCGCACCCCGCCGCGGGGATTCGAACCGCCGACCTTTCGATCGGCAAGCCCTAGGCGCTGAGGCTTTTACCCACAGCGCCACCCGTGTCCTCCCTGCAAGAATGCTTACTTAGGCTGAAATTCTAAACACCGCCAACAACCAATGGGGCAGCCTTCTAGTTGTTGTGAATAACAACCCCACTCATCCCTGAGCATAGGCTGAGCTGATGGAAGTTGTATAACATGCACTTAGCTAAGGGAGCTAACTTAATAGGACTTCTAAGTAGACCTGCATTATACATTTAAATTAAAAGAAACTGAGCCTTTAATGTCATTGGCCTAGTATTGTGGAACACTCTGCTAATAGAGATTCAGCACGTGCTTTCCATTTCAGCTTTTAAATGCCTACTGAAAACTTCTCGATCACATTGTTGTTGCTGTTAAATTTCTATACTGACCATCATATAGTGGCACTGAGAATCACAGGGCTGTTTACAATATAAAAACACAAAAATACATAGCATAGTAGGAAACAGAAACGATAAACACACAGTTTAAAATATCAGGGATTGTTCAGTTAGCCAAAGGTCTGGAAGAAGAGGAACCTTTTTGCCAGGCACCTAAATGTATGTGATGAAAGCGCCAGGCGAGCTTTCCTGGGGACAGCATTTCACAAGCAGGGAGCCACTGCAGAAAAGGCCTGTTCTTGTGTTGCCACCAATTAGGCGTACACAGGCAATTAAGACTATATCCTTCCATAATAGTTAGCTAATTTCTGATTTTAACTTTTCAATGCATTTTCAATTGTATGGTTTTAATATACAATTCTTGTGAAGTGCTCAGCTTTTTCTTATGAATACAGTGGTACCTTGGGTTACATATGCTTCAGGTTACATACACTCCAGTTTACAGACTCCGCTAACCCAGAAATAGTGCTTCAGGTTAAGAACTTTGCTTCAGGATGAGAACAGAAATCGTGCTCTGGCGGCGCGGCGGCAGGAGGAGGCCCCATTAGTTAAAATGGTGCTTCAGGTTAAGAACAATTTCAGGTTTAGTACGGACCTCTGGAACGAATTAAGTACTTAACCCGAGGTACCACTGTAGTGGTATATAAATATTTCTATAAATACATTTCTCTCGCTCACCAACATGATCTCATTTGCCTTCAGTGCACTCGTTGCATAACGAAATCTAATTCGGTATATTGTATTGTGAGGGCATCCTATTTACCACGATGATCCTTGACTCATTCGGGAAGGAGAAAGTAGCTGGCAGTGGTGAGATGTTCTAGCCTACCAAAGTCTCTAGTTTCTATTTTAAAAATATCTGTAGATGGTTGCACACTTGGTTCATCTTCCTGCTGCCACCAGCATTGCCCATTAGAAAGCATCTTATAAGTATTTTGGCAAACTATGCAATAGTGCGTTCAAATCACTGCCGGCACATATTAACAGAGACTGAACAGTCTTGTGATTTCCTATGGAAGTATTCTGGACTTGCTTTCCACAGGGGGTGGGGTACAAAAAAGCCATGTAAATGGATTTTCACAGTGGAGCAAATTAAACAAGGAGCACTGAAAAGCATCCTGCTGTAAGGCTAGCAACAAATAAAAGGCTTGTGTGTTTACTTCTGGACCCCACATTTCTCTTAGAAAGTGTACCCCAGTGGGTTACTATGGCTGAAAGGCAGCAGTAACCTTTTCAGGAAGCTTTATGTGCCTATTTAGTCTGCCGTTCAATAAAAATACCCATTAGTAGCTTGCATTTGCCACTTCACATGGCGTCTGTGCTCTTTATGAGACACAGAAGAGCCTCTGAAAGAAGACTATGAAACTTCACACCATGTGAAACATTCGGGCTCTGCATGATTAATATTCTCATGGAATTCTTTTGTGATGGGAAAATTAATGGTTCCATCCAACACATCATTATAAGTTATTTGGGGAAAGGTTTGTAAAATTCTTCAAAGTTGCAAACAATTTTATATATATATATATATATATATATATATATATATATATATATATATATATATATTGCTGAATCTGAAAAGCAGTGTCTGGTTCAGTATCAGTCATATCACCTCCACAGTCTACAGTTTTCCTCCTCTCGACCACAATAACAAACTTTGCTTCTGATAAAATGAAGCAAACTTTCACATCTGAAAATTCTCCAGTGGAATTGGTGAGGTCAGAAACCAATGAAAATGGAATACTTTCTTATTCATCATAGTTTAGGTGCATCATCGAGTGACCATTGTAAGTTGTGTGTCCCTCACCTACAGCGAAGGTTAAAAAACATTCCCCAACAATTTTTCTACCAGGAGTTCAGAGTTCCAAATTGCCAGAACATATTTTCTGAAGCCAAATCTATTAAATGCACTAGAAACCCTTCCTTGTTTTGGTTTGACATAGAAAATAACAATACAGTCGTACCTTAGAAGTCGAACATAATCTGTTCTGGAAGTGCGTTCAACTTCCAAAACGTTCAAAAACCAAAGCGTGGCTTCTGATTGGCTGTGGAAGCCCTGTCGGACGTTTGGGTTCCAAAGAAGGTTCGCAAACCGGAACACACACTTCCGGGTTTGCGGTGTTTGGCAGCCAAAATGTCCGAATACCAAGGGGTTCGTGATCCAAGGTATGATGGTAATCTGAACCATCTGTTAAGCACAAGAACCAGAGATCCATTTTTCTCAGCCTTTTCAGCAGACAAAGTTCAAAGTGAGTCAACAATCCTTTTCTTATTTAGATCAGCTCCTTTGTTGGAACAAATGGGGTTCTCCATTTTTAGATTAAATGCTCTGGAACCGCTGTACGCCTTGGAACTCACACAGAACTTTGCCTTTGAAATATGTGAGTTTTACTTGAATACTCATGACCTTGAAAAAAGAAGAAGCTTTCTTTCAAGAACCATTTTAAAGCACAAACTGCTGAAGTTTCAATCCATTTTTAATTCTCCTTAAAACGTGATCATTTAGCATGAGAGCAGGGTCAGCACACTATTTTATATTGTGTTACGAAGATGCCACAACCTTCTCAATTATATAGCCTCAGTGCAAAACAGTCTATTTAATGATTCCCGTGAGAAAAATTCCTCATTTGCTTAATTTTTCTCCCTGGAATCCTGCCTATTGCTTCCATCTTACTCCCACTTTTTATATCTTCTAGATAAAACTTGAATGGAATAGATAAAACTCTCTACTCCCCCCCCCCCCCGATCACCATTGCCCCTTAAAAAAAGGGGGGGTGGCATGGCTGCTCTCCCTCCCTTTTTCTTTGCAGTCTCTTTTATTCTTGTGCCTTAAAATAACTGTACTGGAGACTTTTCAAAGGTCTGTAAGCATTATGCAGAACAGAAAATGTCGTTTTCATTGGAGAGATGTTGGAGGGAATGCTTGAGTGGATGGTGAAGGCAAGAGCAGACTAAATTATTAGCCTAAACTAACTAACGACATGTGAGGGCCATGAAACAGAAAGCATGGCTGTATCTCCTAAACGTTTTATTAAGGCAACAGTTAACTGTTGCTAAACTTTAAAAAAAAAACATTCCCCTTGATTATTTCTCAATAATAACCTCATTGTTAGTTGGATAACTCATTATTCCAGCTATTGTGGGTCACCTTAACTCCTGCATGTAAGTTACAGTGGTACCTCGGTTTATGAACTTAATCCATTCCAGAAGTCCATTTTTAAACTGAGGTGTGCTTTCCCTAATGAGGCCTCCTGCCGCCGATGCCCTTCCAACGTTCAGCTTCTGTTCGTAGACCGAGGTAAAGTTCACTAACCGGAACAATACTTCTGGTTTTGTGGAGTTCATTTACCGAATAGTTCTTAAACAGGGCTGTTCTTAAACTGAAGTACCACTGTATCTGGAGAGGCATTCTGTGTTTATTAGGCCTGAGCTATGCGAAAGCACCCTCTGACCACTTCAAAATAACCAGAGGAATGAGGTTGATTTAAATGTGTGTTGAAACATCTAGGCTAGTTTGGGTGGGATGTCTACGCAACAAGAAACGTTTACTTTGCCATGGTTGAGGGATATGGCTTTGAGGTCCTCTTTGGAGTGGTTGCTGCATAGCATGGTAGCTGCTGGGATGAACAACAACATCATTTTCTCAGAATCATCCCCAATATTGATGGCAGTGAGGCTCTAGAGAATGTGTTTTTACGTGATAGTTTTTATGTGTAGGACATTTGTTTATTATTTACTATGTTTATGCCTTGCTTTTCTCCAAAAAAACTCCAAGCTGCATACATTTCTGCCCTCAACAACTCTGTAAGATCCATGTGAGGCAACCACTGTGTTTATCATTCTGAAATTTGGGAGAATTTGTGCCCTCAGAAACATTGGCTTTACCTTCAAATTTCATCCAATTCTGGCATAAAATGAAAGAGTTGGAGTCTTTCTGATTTCTTTTTTGAATCAAGTGATAAAAGGTGTCCTGCAATCCCATTCCCATATATCTGCCTACAATTTGTCAGGCCTAGAGGAACTCCTGGTGCTGATAAATTCCATCCACTTTGGTTGAAAGGAAGACAAGTTATAGTCTTTTTCAGATTCCCCATCATAGTCAATGGGGGAACACAGAGCTTTGTATTAGACAGATCAGCCTGGAACCCAGAGCGCAGATGGAAGCAGACAGGGCACAGAGTGACTCAGAAATAGATCAGAATGTTTTAAAAATGCACAGATACACACACAAGGTGAGTTTTGGGGGTCATGCACATTCCTCTTGTGGAAGACTTCTGTTTTTCTAAAAACCCAACAAGTTTAATACCTCTTTGGGTTCACAGGAATAGTTTTGCAGTTCCAGAATGCTTGTTTTCCTTTCCTCAGCGTTAGTCACAGTTAAATATTGCATTAAATAATTACATGGTTTGGGCAAAAAAGAATTTGACATAATCACCAGCAAATATATTAATATTCTAATTTTGCAGCTTGTTTAGGGTATACATGATGTTACATTTGTAAATTAATTATGCAGTGGTTCATCTTTTGTGTGTTAAGCACCTTTACAAATAATGAGCATAGGGGGGAAAACAAGGGAAAAAGCCAACATTATCTGAAAAAATCATTTCACCACACTGTTCTTTGATCTGCTGCGCATTCATTAACTCTTCATTATATTTTCATGATTATATTCTCTGTGTTGCCGAAGCAAAGCCAGTTTCCTTCAGGCAAACGTTTGCAATCTAAGAACGTCAATTTCTATAAACATAATCAATCTTATGCATGAAATTTTAATAGCGGGGGGGGAGGGGGGGAGTCTGAAGCAACATAAATTTCAGGCTCCTTAGTCGTCACTAACCATCACCGTGCTAATTTGCAACACAGAATAATTACAGCCTGCTGATGGGCAGCATGGTCACATAGATTTCATGTTACATTAGATTACCATGAAATATACCTTATTTTACAATAATATTTGCAGGTTGAACTTGGCTTTTTATAGTTGTGATGATGTCATGCAGCACATTCAAGGAAGAAGAGCCATAGGTGTGAGTAAAGACTATTCACCTTCCTCTAAGCAGAAAAACTCTAAGCAGAAAACTCTCAAGAGAGTCAACACCTTAACTTCATAACTATTCACCTTGAGACATGTGGCTGCCTTTGAAAACAGCCTGGAAACTTAGGCTGATCCTAAGACACATTTATCTAGACATAAGTTCTAACACAGTGAATCTCACTTTTGAGTAGACATCTACAAGACTGAATGTTTTTTGGGGGTGAGGTGAGGCAATAATGCTGCTCCCAACTAAATGGCGGCATCTATGCCACACCCTGGGTTCCCCTAAAAACCAAGACTTAGTGGTATTACCCTGTGGAGGAGTACGCAGTGACAGACAGGTTGTAAAGGGTGAATCCTGTGTGGAAAATAGCTGCACTTTATTAGACAGCTCCTCCCCACTTTGCTCCAATTTTTACAAAGGTCCTCAATCTCCAGTTGCTCATTTCAGGGAGCTGAGTGGGATTTTGCCGAGAGCCCCAATTTGGCCTAGGAGCTCTTCTTTTTGCCTAATCCATACTGCTTGGTGTTACCTTGTTCTGCTGTGGTGTATTTTCTGATTGGCTAGTCTGGGCAGGAAAGTGTTTAACAGATGGCCAGGGGCTTTTAACTGTGGCGTTATTGGGTTTGGGGGCACTGTTGGTCACCCATTGCTGGCTTAGTTTTGCGACTCTGTGGTGTCATTAAGCTTCGCCTGTGCATCGGGGTGAATACTAAACCAGTGGGAACACAGTGTGCCGGTCAACTTTCATTCCCAAGTTTCTCACTGCAAGGAGGAAAGATTCCTTCCAATCCTTTGTACCACCTTGCCCCAGTGACTGAGGGGGCTGGGCCTGTGCGATGTCCGCACATCACACAGCATGTGCGCAACATATTCAGCATGCCCTGCAGCATGTTCGCACCATGCTTGCACACTGTGGGGCTTGCTGATGTCATTCACACATGCCACAGGACGTACTGATGTGTTGTTTGAACACCCCACAACTTGTGTGTGTGTCACAAGCATGCCCCATAGCACAGCCACCAGGAAATTTTGAGGGGGCCCAGACCCTTCTTTGATATTTTTTTTGGGGGGTGGTCCCTGACTGCCCATCTAGTTGTTGCACCTGGTGTCAGGACTGCAGGACGAGTCTGTAGGCATGCCCAGAAGTTGGGAAGTGAATTTATTCTTTCCCGGACTATGTTTTGTTTCGGTTAATCTAGATAATTCCATTGCAGATCCTCTAATACATTATATTAAATAAAATATAACCTTTCCCCGATTTTGTTGCCTTGAGTCTTCTTTGAGGTATGATGGCAAAGAAACATGTCCCTTTGCAGCACAAAGTTGCATCACTTTGGCTAAAGGAAACAAACTTTGATGCCTATAATAGAAGCACTATGTCCTCTTTGGACCAGAGTCTTTTGTTGCTCTCTGCTGGGTATGAAATTTTCTCCCTGTTCAGATGTGGCTTTTCCTATTATTGGTGGCTTTCTGTTGGCAGTTGAAGACTAATCTTTTCCTTAAGGTCTTTAAGAGTTAAAGATTATCTAGAGGCCAACAGCTGAATCCTGTCTCTGCTGTACTGATATTGGTTATGACTTCATTAAAAAAAAACAACCAAAAACCAAAAACCCATGACATTCTAAATGTTTTGTTGTTCACTTAGTGAGGTTAATTTTTATTTGACCATCTTATAAAATCCCTCTGGATGTGAATATGTGAAGGACAGTTTAAAAATATAGCAGTACTAGTAACAGCAGCAGCAGTGACAGAAACATTTTATTCATTATTGTTATGATAATTATAATTAACCTGGAAATTCAGCTAAAATATACAAAGCTGAGGGCGGCAGCAGCCTGCAAGCCAATTCTCAGCTGGGTGGCTCTTTCTACCTTTTGCATGCATCTGAAATAAGCACAAACATTGGTGGTTCTGATGTTTGCAGGGATTCTACCAACAGTTGCAACATTCAGCCACACGTCTGAAGCCCCAAACTGACCACAGGTAGCATAACACCTGTATCTGATGCTACTGCAATATTGAAGGATGTGAGGAAACATTAAATTGTAGTTATGAAAATTGCAAACCATGCCTGACAGTGTTTCTGAGGTAATATTTATTTCGACGGCACGTGGAAATATCTCCCCTTGAAGTATGCTGACAGAATTATGTTTTGTGTACAGCAATTAATAAGCATTAGCAATTCCCAACACTGTTTTATCTAATTATAAGGATTTTGAAGATAATAGAACAAAATGTAGATTTTTGAAATCCATACTGTTCATCTCATTAGTGCTTAATCTGTTCTCAATCCTCTGATTTAATTGCAAATGTTTGGTTCAGTGAAACTAATATATTTCTTGGCATTGCTGTTCGGTTAAAATCAACACAACTCTGGGAAAGGTATAGATTACCAATAAAGGTTTATCCTTTTATAATTACACTTAAGCTCAACATGGCCCAACAAGAGGCACTGTTATGCCGACTAAATAAGAAGACAAAGGATTTTTAAAAGCTGCATATCATGATAAACCAATTCCAGCGGCCTGCCACCTGAATCACTCTACTGTACTTCAGTGATTTAAATTGTCTGGTGAGCAAGAATTCTGCAGCCTAGAACTGCAGAACTGTCCAAAACCAGACAGCTCATTAAAAAATGTCTTATTATAAAGACATTTATACATGTATATAATATTACAGTTCAAAATCCATATTTTTTTTTATGGCTGTTTATGGCATTAGTAAACCTTGTTAAGAGCCTTGGACATACACTCTTCTTTGCAATTTGCACATCGTTAGTCTGAACAAGCAAAATCATTGGATTAACTCAACCATCCAAATAATCTATTATAAAAGCTGATATAATTGGTTTGGCAACACTGGAAAAGAGAAATTGCTCTCACGCGGTAAAATTGATTACCTTAGAATCTTTCCAAAACACTTTAATTATTTTACTAGATAACTCTGTTGTAACATGAACCAATGGACATGGGTGTGATCTGTTGCCTAATTGAAAAGTAGCACAAGTGATACAGCTGCACAGGTTACTAAGAATAAATTAATAAATGGTCCACTGAACATTTCTGTTGTTTTACTGAACACTTTTGAGTGACTTCTGCTTCTTCCTGCTTCTATTTTCTTTCTTCATCCTTGACCTCACCGTCCTTTGCCTAATTAAACTCACAATGTTGTCTAATTCAATCAGCTATAGCAGTGATGGCCAAACTTGGTCCTCCAGCTGTTTTGGGACTAGCTAACAGGACCAGTGGTCAGGGATGATGGGAATGGTAGCCCCAAAACTGCTGGAGAGCCAAATTTGGCCATCACTGAGCTATGGCAACCTGTTCAGTTATGGCTGCAGTGATTTTGTTGGTCAACATCCATGATATAGTCATCTTGGAATTAGCATCATGATATCAGCAAGGCATATCACATGGCTTACAACAGCCAATAGCATTATAAGCAGTCCAGGCCAATGGGGTCAAGTGAAGTTCTCCCTGGTGGTAAGAAGAACACTGCCAAAATAGGCAGGAAGATGTTCACAGCAAGGACCAAAAAACAAAAAATACCCCCCAAAATGGGAGGTATTTTTCAAAACATTCTAAAATGAACATGGTACACAATAAGCAGTTTCAGCACATACTATAGCCCAAACATGCATACATTGCATTTCATAATGTACATGAAATCAGGCTGCAAATGCCATCTCATGGGGTAAGGGAAGTTAGGGTAGAACTGAAGGTGGAGGAAAACCCTTGCACTCCTTTGTCAGTTTCTAGATTTATTTATTTTTAAATAGATTTCATCTCCTATTGTAGAGGAAGAGATGCAAACCAATTTCTGAGCTGATCTAAATCACTTCCTGGTTGGATGGTATGTCAGAAGATGGGGGTGACACTGGATCTTTCAGATCAAAGCGGTTTGCTGGTGCTTTATCCAAACATATTCTGAGCCCCCTTAAAAAAATCCTATTTTTTCACCCTTACATATCAGTTGGGTCAAGGTGTTTTGGGGTGGATCAAAAACTGGCTCTCCCTCTCTGACACTGAAGCTCTCTCCTTGACATCAGAGAGGAAACAAATTACCCTCTGGCCCCTGGGATACCCCTCCAAGGGGCCATAGGATTGCACCTTAAGGTGCTAAATATTTGGGGGGGCAGGGAGTTTCTAGAATTTCATTTCATTTCAACGCAAGGTAAGTATTCCAGAGAGCAGCTTTGTAACTTCCAGAATTACACCTTCATGCTATTTAATAGTCTCGCCAAAGAAAAGGGCGTCAGCATAGTCAACAGTGAAATGCATTCCAAGCTAACAAATTCTAATCATGTTTTCACAGCACAGAAGGAAGTGAGAACTAACACCACAAATAAAAGGAACCTTTTAGCTAGAAACAAGGAGGGGAAATATGAATTCCAGTATTTTGGAGTCAACAATATTACTGAACATGTTAACACTCCGAGATAGCAGCCTGGTAGTAATGTGAAAACAAATCGCAGGATGATTTCCCAAAGTATGTTTTCAAATATGTATTTGCTAAAATATCGTCTCAAGGCTAGAAAAAGCTTGTGCAGTATAGTAAGCTGGTCACTGGGAAAGAGAGCTCTACATAAACACACACACACCATTTTCAGGCTGACTTTTGATTAGGCCAAGACATTACTGAGTCATGCTAGAAGAAATGAGCCAATCTCATTCGTTCATCCCATGATTGCAGAAACCAGAGCATTTGAAAGCTGCTTCATTGTCTCTGTGGTGCCTTCCAGATGTTGGGCTGTAACTCTCATCATCCCTGAACATTGACTCTACTAGCAGGAGCAGATGGGGGCTGTAGGCCAACTTAAGTTGCCCAGCCCATGTTTAAATGGACCACACTTTGAAGTTATTTCAGTCACAGAATAATTCTACAGTTGATAGTCCTTTCCCCCCTCAACTACAAGACCCACCAGTGTGGTGCAGTGATGAATTAAATGTAAAGGTAAAGGGACCCCTGACCAATTAGGTCTAGTCGTGGCTGACTCTGGGGTTGCGGCGCTCAGAGCAGCGCACAGAAATGCCGTTTACTTTCCCGCCGGAGCGGTACCTATTGATCTACTTGCTCTTTGATGTGCTTCCGAACTGCTAGGTTGGCAGGAGCAGGGACCGAGCAACAGGAGCTCACTCCGTCACGGGGATTCGAACCACCGACCTTCTGATCGGCAAGTCCTAGGCTCTGTGGTTTAACCCACAGCGCCACCCGCATCCCTTAGTGATGAATTAGGAAGACCATAATTTCATTAAGATCTGTTGGGTGCTAAGGATTGTTGAGAACTACTCCTCTCGTTGCCCTACTTATCTGCTACAATAAAACTTTCAGACTTGTAGACAATTTTAACAATTCCAGAATTCTCCCCAGAGTGCCTTCTCTATAACTGGACCTTTGACTGATTAAACAATTGGTGGTCTTTTAAATGTGTTTGTTGGAAGGGGGTTATTGGGGTTTTATGGGGTTGTTGTTATGTACTTTGTAGGTTTTTTTTGTTATGTACAGGCAGTATTCTATTGCTATCTATATGAAAAAAACAACTTCATGGAAATTCCTCAGCATTTAATGTGAAATTCTCCCAATAAGCACATTTGATATGCAGTTTTGACTAATGTACATATGTTTGCATGCCAATTTCCCTAATATAATGCACTTTTGTTTGTTAGGCTCACCAGTGTCATCAGCTGTGTTGTATACAAAACTCTGTACAGGCAGGGCCTCCCCTTTATGTATGTTTAACATATGTGTGATTATGTATATGTGTGTCGTGCCAAACCCAGATGTGACAAGGAAACGTCATGAAGATGTCACTGAAACGTCTCTGAAAGGGTAGAACAAGAGAGGTAGAATGGAGCACTGCCTGTACTAAATACATGTGGATCTATTCATAAAATGCAAAGCTGTACTGCTATTATTTAATGAGTTAAGGGCATACAAATCATTCGGTGTGGTTTTTCTAAAGAAAAATTCTGCTGACTTGACTATAAAATAGAAACTTAGTGAGAATTTTAACACAGAGACCTTTTAAAAAATGTATTATGCTGTCTGTCAACATGGTGCAATATTTCTGCGGGGGGGGGGGGGGGAATGTTTGCTTGGCAAATTTACCTTTTAAAGAATTTGAAAAAGTAACCCATCTGTGTATCATGCCAATCTGATTCCCTTTCAGTGTGCAATATTCCTTGAGCTTAAAACTAATTCTGACAATCCTTCTATGTTCTCGCAGAGTTCATTTTTCATTCTCTTGGTCTTTGTTGCAGGGGTTTTTCTTGGTGAGTTTTTTTTTGTAATGAAAACTTGAAAATAGGTGATCATATTGGGGGTTTCACTGCAGGCAACACAACACTTCTATGTATTCCCCCCCCCCCCAGCATGCCAACAGAGGGTCAGGAACAGTAAGCAAGAAGTTTCCCACTGTGACCACACAGAACCAAACAGCAAAGATAATGTAAGGTTCACAAAGGGAATAGTAACTGTTTTTGGTTTTTTACTGGGCGAGAGCTGTAAGCCCAGTTTCAATTGGAAAACAGAAAGGCTATAGGCAGCACAGCTGGTTGGATGAACACAGCACTGGCTCCCAGGCCACATCATACATTTAAAACACTATTATACCCCTTTAACAGCCTTCCTCCAACGAAACCTTGCAATGGTAGTTTGCTGTTTGATGCTGAGAATTGTTAAGAGACCCTTGTTCCCCTCGCAGAGCTACAATTTCCAGAGCAGTTTAAAAGCCAGGAAACTCTGAGAATCCTACCTCTGTGAAGGGAGTATGGGCCTCCTAATGACTCTTCGCACCCTCAACAAACTACAGGTTCCAGAATTCTTTGGAGAACTCATTGCTGTGAAATCAGTATAATAGAAAATGCAGTGCTTTTCTTCTAGAAAAAAAATGGTGTCGGTACTCACCATGCAGTTGTTATAGTAAGTGCTACACTTTTAACCAGTGCTTTTCTTCTGGGGGGGAAGGTGCTGGTACTACATACCTGTGAGTACCCCCTGAAAAAAAGCACTGAGAAAATGTATGATGCAGATGTTGTCATTCCAAGTGTTGTGCTGACCTTTAAAACCCTAAATGGCCTCGGTCCTGTAAACCTGAAGGAGCGTCCCCAGCTTCACCGTTCAGCCCGGACACTGAGGTCCAGCTCCGAGGGCCTTCTGGTGGTTCCCTCCCTGCGAGAAGTGAGGCTACAGGGAACCAGGCAGAGGGCCTTCTCGGTAGTGGCGCCCGCCCTGTGGAATGCCCTCCCATCAGATGTCAAGGAAATGAACAACTATATGACATTTAGAAGACATCTGAAGGCAGCCCTGTTTAGGGAGGTTTTTAATGTTTGATGCTTTATTGTGCTTTTAATATTCTGTTGGGAGCCGCCCAGAGTGGCTGGGGAGACCCAGGCAAATGGGCGGGATATAAATAATAAATTATTATAATAATATTATTTAGACTCTCGGGGCCATGTTGGGACAAATATTTCAATCCCCCAGTTGCTATTGCAACTGACACCTCCAGAGCAATGAGGCAAATGTTTCTGTGCTCCTTCTACTTTTGAACCTATCACTCCCTAGCATGAGGAAATGCAAATAACTTTCTAGAAGCAGAAAGGAAGGAGGAGACATGTAGGCACAGTTATTCTCTCCTTCTATAGCTGCTAATAATGGCTATGGTGAAGATTAAACAGACATCACTTGCCCACTTTAACTGCTGCTTTGTTTTTATGGGCTACTGCTGGTAACTCCGTGCAGAATTCATTGCTTTACTATCTGCTGGACCATAGATGTTGACTGGTTATGCTGAAGTTCAAGTACCATCCACAGTACCTATTACTATTTTTATTATTTACATAGTGCTCTCCCTGAAGTTGTGTGGAACCTTTGGCAGTTCAGATGTTGCTTCACTACAGCTCCCATCAGCCTTAGCAAGACATGGCCAATGGCCAGGGATGATGGGATTTGCAGTTGAGCAACATCTGGAGGGCCAAAATTTCCACACACCTTCCGTAAAGCAGCTCTGTAAAATGGAGCATGTTACAGATGGGAGGGGGAAAGTGGGATAAGGTTGGGAGACAGTGGCTTGCTAATTGGCCACTCTGTCGGTCGGAAGTGGTCTGTGGTGGTCCATGGTGGAGCGCAGAAGGTACCAGATTCAATTGCAGGCATCTCCACTTTAATAGGCATCAGCAGTAGGTGAAGGGAGAGACCTCTCCCTGAGGCACTGCCAGTCAAAGTAGATGTGACTGGGTAAGACAGACACACAGTCTGACCTGATACAAGGCGGATATCTGTGTTCCTAATAGCTTTTGCCCTACTACAAACTTTATTATGCAAGGAGCTCATATACCACACATCAAAGATGTGAGAGGTGGGAGAAAACAAATGTAGGTATTTGTCATCTGCTCTTTATGAGAGTGACTGTGCAAAATTGTTTTCCTGGCATTTGTATTCGTGTGGCGGACATTTCTCTTGTCATTTCTTAGTGCCATAGATAATAGAGTACATTCTGCTGATCATTTACTCAGCAAAAGCACCTGCCATAACAACATGATAGAGAAGAAAGGGTCTGTCAGCCAAAATATGGGGGAAGAAGTCCTCAGAGTCTGTTCCAGAGAATGATGTAGCTACACACTATTTATGAGAGGATGAGAGTGGTTGGATATATTCCCCTCAAGGGTATTGCATTATTATTTTTTTACTTCAAATATCAGCATAATTAGAACACATGTTCAGTGCTGCTCATCAAGTGACTACATCAAGTAATGAAGGCATGCTATACAGAGTGGTATAGAGTTGTGATGTGAAAACATTGGCCATCCAGGTGTTGCAGTAATACAACTCCCATGATCTCTGACTATTGGCCTGCTGGCTGAGACTGAGGACTTGGAGTCCAACAATGTATGAAGGACCAGTACTCGCCTGCTCTTTGTAAGAATACATGAAACACTTTGTCCGCCTCCTAGAAGATTAAGGTTGTGCTTCAAGGCCCTAAGACCTCCCCGAAATAACTTCACACAGACACATATTTTAGTTTCAGTTACTGGGCAAATTTTGGCCACAACTTTATTAATTACAAAGGATGAGCGGTATAACTGACTCCACCTCTCTGGCTGGTAGTCTGAAAGGGTAAACACCAAACTAGGAAGCAACATTGATGAATCATAGAATCATAGAGTTGGAATAGACCACAAGGGCCATCGAGTCCAACCCTCTGCCAAGCAGGAAAGACAATCAGAGCACTCCTGACATATGGTTGTCAAGCCTCTGCTTAAAGACCTCCAAAGAAGGAGACTCCACCACACTCCTTGGCAGCAAATTCCACTGTCGAACAGCTCTTACTGTCAGGAAGTTCTTCCTAATGTTTAGGTGGAATCTTCTTTCTTGTAGCTTGGATCCATTGCTCCGTGTCCGCTTCTCTGGAGCAGCAGAAAACAACCTTTCTCCCTCCTCTATATGACATCCTTTCATAAATTTGAACATGGCTATCATACCACCCCTTAACCTCCTCTTCTCCAGGCTAAACATGCCCAGCTCCCTTAGCCGTTCCTCATAAGGCATCATTTCCAGGCCTTTGACCATTTCGGTTGCCCTCCTCTGGACACGTTCCAGTTTGTCAGGGTCCTTCTTGAACTGTGGTGCCCAGAACTGGACACAGTACTCCAGGTGAGGTCTGGAGTACCGACCGAAGACCGACCGAAGCTCACCCCGGGGTTCCTGTGGTCCTGGCATGGCCCTAGCCCCTCAAGTGGACTTCGGTCGAGAACCAGGACCCCCAGATTCCTTTACCAGAATACCCTATTCCTGGAGGGGCAGGTGATGGCCACACACCCCCTCCCCCACATTCCAAAAGCCAATGCCTAACCTCCAAACCTTACAAGTTGTGACGATTGCTGAGGGGGTAGGTGAAAACCAAGTGGCCAAAGCTAATCTGCCAAATGAAAAAATTCCTACCCAGCCCCTGTTCCAAAACAGGTGACCCAATCCAAAGCAAGGCCAACGTGACACAGCCTAACATAAGATGGAGGGAGGGAGGGTGTCTGGCAGCGCGAAGCAAGTGCCCCAATTGCTTCGCACTGCCGCCTATATTGAGCCCAGGGATCACGCCACCTCACACGATTGGCCCAAACAGCCTGGCATGATCCCTGGGTTGAGGGGGCCAGGGCTAGCTATGCCCGTAACCATTTTAACCCTGCGGGGTTATTCCTGGGGCCTGCGTGCAACTAGGACCCTCTGTAAGGAGGATCCTATATGCCATCTTTTAGCAAATGTCTTACGACTTTCCTACATGACTCTTTTTACTCTTGTATTAGTGGGGTGGGGGGCAAGGGGGAGGTGAACAAATTGACCAGGGGCACCAGTCCTTAGTTACATAAAATATACACTTTTAAGTGCATAATAAGCCCACAACTTAAACACATTTAATGTGTGTTCATTCAGCTTTATATGCCTGGCAAATTAAGAGAGAGAGAGAGAGAGAGAGAGAGAGAGAGAGAGAGAGAGAGAGAGAGAAAGGGGGGGGGGGTGTTCCAGGAAAAATGACTTTGACAATTCCACCCACCCTTGAACCTCATACACAATTTTGGCATTAGGCATGATCCCCGGAACATAGGTTGTGCACTTACTGTAGTCACAAACGCACTCTTTGTGTGCATCTTAAATAAAATAACTATTTTTTTGTGCATCCTCTTTGTGCAGTGAAAGTGCATTACAAAACCCAGAGGAGTGTGTAATCCGATTGAAAGATGTCTTCTGATCTGCCAGCAAGTTTGCCAACATCAGAACAAGATCAGTCCGCTGAGAAAAGCGGGCCAAATGAATTCTTCCTCCTTCTCTAGCTGTTTTAGCTCCCAGCAAGACTTGGAACCCTCATTTTCCAGTGAACTAAATCACACAGTGAGCCTGCACAAGTAGGAAAGGCTTGCCACTTCAGCCATTATGCCCCGGCACATCAACTGTGCTGAGCTTGTCCTCACTTTCTCTGTGAGGGATTTAGCATAGGGCTGGGTCATAGCTGTCAACCTTCCCTTTTTTTGGCAGGAAATTCCCTTATTCCAGCGCCGTTTCCCGCTGCTCCCCGCTGCTATCCCGGGTGGTTAGATATCCCGTAGACTGTCCCCGGGACAGGTGAGGCTGCTGATCCCTTACAGTGGTACCTCAGGTTACATACGCTTCAGGTTACATACGCTTCAGGTTACAGACTCCGCTAACCCAGAAATAGTGCTTCAGGTTAAGAAATTTGCTTCAGGATGAGAACAGAAATTGGGCTCTGGCTGTGCGGCAGCAGCAGGAGGCCCCATTAGCTAAAGTGGTGCTTCAGGTTAAGAACAGTTTCAGGTTAAGAACGGACCTCCGGAACGAATTAAGTACTTAACCCGAGGTACCACTGTATTTTCAAATCTGAAAGTCGACAGCTATGGGCTGGGCGGGGTCAATCCATTTTATCCTCACTGCAGCCCAAGATCAGATGGGTAGGTTTGAGAACAAGCTGGGATTTGAATCCAAAACTCCCTGCTCCAAAGCCTATATTCCGTCCAATACGCAAAACAATCATTCACAAAATAAATTCTGTTTACAAACATCTGATTCCACGATATTATGTGGGTGTAGCGTCATAACTGGCAGTGGAGAAGCAATGCTACCTGGATCTCTTGCTTTATCACACAAGTGAGACAAGAACCGCACAAAAGTCAGTGTAGATTTCCACCCTCTACTTTATTGATTTCTGTAAAGCTAGTCTATCTGTGAACTTCATTATATTTGCCCATTATACTTGCCAGCATATGATGACTGAGGGACATTCAGCACACTGGGCCTATAAAAGCAGCACGGGGGTTTGACCCAGTCAAAGTTTTATTTCATATCTTTACGCAGAGCTTGCTGGGTCACAATACTAGTTAGACTCAAACAAATATTGCTTTTTAAAATTTTATGGACCTAATTTATAGCACTGGGCAGCCACTGACTTGATCTCATAGTAGCAAAGTTTTATGTTTCCATTCCAGCTGCACTGCCTAACACAATAATATCAGGCCTGCAAATCTTAAATATAAGTTAAGCTAACATGATCCATTGCCTTATAAAGCAAGGGTACCCTGTGGAGTCATACTGAATATGCCAAGTGATTTTTCAAAATTTAATCATCCTAAATGTCAGATAAAGGTGCTTTTGTTGTCATTCTTTAAAACCAGGAGGGAAAAAAATCCAGAGCAGGCCTACAAGTTATACAGCAGGACTGTACCAATATAGCTATAGAAAAATATAAGGCTGGGTCGAATATTCACTTGCTTCTATTTTCAGGGTGAAAGTAGTGTTCTGGGAAATGTTTTCTGAAAAGCCCGTACCTCTTTCCTTTGACAATGCTTGCCATTTCCCCACCCGTTTTTTGAATCTGCCGTTGCTGCTGTGACACTTCCCCTCCCCGTTCATCAGGGCTTCTCTCTCTTTGATGGAGTGATTCCATCCAATCAGGAATCACATTGTGAACATGAGCATATAAAAGATGCCACATAGCCAAGCAGATTGGGTGGCATGATAATCCCAACCAATCGGGCAAACTGAGCCTATTCAGGGCAAGATTTCCTAAACAGGTGAATACTTCAGTTGATTTGACCGTGATCCACAAGGGGGGGAGGATGATCCAGGTGTGAAAATTAATCCCCTACCTGCTTAGTCCTTTAAATATATTGTATAATAAGGAAAATTATCAGAATCTTCTTTAGTGGCCCAGAGTAAAACGATAGCTTAAACAGATGCTAGTCATTTTTTATTAGTTGTATTTTAAGCCAATTTGTTGGCTTAAAATTGCATTCATTGTATTGTAAGCCGATTTGTGAAGAGTTCCGCTGCAAAGTGGATAATTATTATGATAAATTAAATTATTAGAAGAGTAAATAAGAGGAGACAGCACAGTTCACGGGCCTTGACCCCCTGTGCTCTCCTTTTTCCCTTTCTCTGGCATGGCTCCAGAGGTCACCCTGCTTCCTTCACCACACCATATACAGTATTTGAGCAAGAGTCACTATAGGGGGCCAAAAAGGACCTCCCCTTTGCCTTTGAGAGTACTTGATGTGCTTCAGTGTCAGATGCTATGATGGCCTGGGATTCGGACTCGGAGCCTGAACCTGAGGAATCCCAGCCTGCACAGGAGTCCCCACCTCCAGAACCAGCAGAGCCAGGGTTGGGGCATGAGCCTGAAGGGTCCTCACCTGTGCTGGATCCTCAGGTGCAGGCACCAGCTGAGTCTGCTCTGGCTCCTGAGGTGATGGAGGACCCATTGCCTGCAGGTACTCCACTCTCAGCCCTGTCAGGGGAAGCTGAGGTTGCCTCTGGGTCCAGTAACCCTCCAGCCTCTTCTGAGCTGCAGAGGCTCAGGGCAGAGAGGCGGAGGGAACTAAGTTCCCGCAGGAGGAGTGCTCGCCTCCAGGCCCGGAGAGGCGAGTCACCTGTGGACCGGGGCTGCCCTATGCCTTGGGGCAGATAAAAGCCAGCCAGCCCCAGTCCCAGGTTGCAGGAGCAACGTTGTTGGTAGCCTGTTCCTGCCTGCACCCTGTCCTGCTCTTCTGCCAGAGTTCCTGACCTCACCCAACTCCCTGCCTTGGACCCAGCTTCAGCTTTGATGGACAGCCTCCATACCGCACCCTTGACCTCGGACTGGACTCGGAACTCACCGCATGATTAACCCTCGGGCCCAGCACAGATGCATTGCTATAGTTCAGCCATCGCACAATTAGGTTTTTAAAGTTATCATTCATGTTTATGTGGTTTTGTTGTGTTGGTTATTTTAGCTGTTGTGTGCTACCCTGGGATGTTGATTGCTGAAGGGAGGTTAATAAAAACAAAAACAAAAATTTTAAAAAATACAAACATCCCCACAACATCATACGCATTTCTCCAAAACAAACTAAAGAAAATCCCCTCAACACTGAACAGGTTCACACAGTCCATGCTTAAAGCATGGAAAGGGAAAGCAGGCAAACGATCCTCATCTCCACTAACCTGCCTGGCCTATCACTCACTGGTCCAACACGCAGCACAAAACCTCCAGATAAAAACATGGCAAGCCAAAGGCCTACACTGTGCAAAAGACTTCTACAAAAACAACAAACTCATGCCAACACAAGAAATACAGGACAAACTATGGGACGCCCATACACCTTGGCTAACGCATCATCAACTACATGCCTTCTTAAACAATCCAACAATAAAACCAGCCACCACTAGGCCCTTGACCACCTTTGAAAACCTTCTCCTGACAGCAGAGGGACATGGTAAAGGGATGGTATCCACAATATACAAAAAACTGCTCCAAAATCCCACAACCCCCCTTGACGCAAACAAAGAACAATGGGAGCATGACATGGGCTATGAAATTAACCCCACACACCCAATGGGTTAGAATGTGGTCTAAACCTCCCTTTAAGTCCATATCAGACAAAATAAGGGAACTCACTCTGAAACTCACCTACAGGTGGTGCTTAACACCACAGAAACTGGTGCTGATGTGCCCAGGAACCTCACCAAGATGTTGGAGAGGCTGCACCTCCACAGGCACATACCTCCACATGTGGTGGGAATGCCCTAAAATCCAAACCTTCTGGACAGCAGTCCTACAAGAGATATGAAAAATAACTAAACAGGTATTAGAACTCACCCCAGAACTGACTGTACTGAACAACTTCCAAGATCATAATGGCCACTTACATTATAGACAACTTATAACCCACCTATTCTCAGCAGCCAGAAGCCTCATAGCCAGATACTGGAGAGACCCGTCAGGAGTAAACATGAACCAATGGCATCAAATTGTATGGGAAACGGCCTTGCTAGAAAAGCTAGCCAATAAACTGAAACTGACATGGGGACAAATAGAAGAGGATGCCTTGACCCCAGTATGGCTCCCCCTTATCACATACACAGCCCAACAAGACAACAATAAGAATCTACTGATAGCATACGAATCAATCTGGCTTATCTGACCCAGCAAGCCCTCGCCCCTCACAAATGCAAACAAATCCCATTGTAGCCAACCACAGACAACCAACCACACCCTGCTCCATAATATATCTCACTACCAAGGAAATGTAATAAATGAATAGAAAGAGAACCTAACCAGTTGACGCTGACACAAAACCCCATATGTACACTATACAAAACAATATAAGTCTCACCAACTGATCCCTCCTCTCCCCCTTCTTCCCCAACCTTATACTGTACTCAACACTGATGTCTCACACAAATGTTGCTGATTTGTAAGACAGGCTGTACAACCTGAAGAAAGAGACAAGGCATGTACTTTTGTAAACCAAGAAAATCTTTAATAAAAATAAAATTTTAAAAATACAAACATAAATAAACCCTTGTTAGCCTCGCCTTTAACACCAGCCAGAAGGTTTGGGGGTTATTTTCCTCTCTGCTCCACACTTACGAGACTTCTAGGTCCTGATTTAGGATGAGGGTGAAATTTGATTCAGCTCGAATTTAAATTGCGCTTTCTAAATCACTATGAGAACTGAAACACATCCATCTTTCAAAATTTGCACTTCTCTGAAATTTGCAATGCATTTATCCAGACAGGTAACATGTACAAAAATGCATGTACCAGGGCAAAGTGTGCATAAAACGTCTACATATTAGTAGACTTAGATGTATAGTATCTGAGAATTGCAGCTGGCAAATCCTGTCCTCCATTATTCCTTCATTAATCCCCTAAATTATGGAATCATTAGAGCTTCATACATGCATACACTACCTCCAAATATAGGAGAGCATTTACGCTCACTCATTTCAATGTGCTGCCTTCTGCACTGATAAATTGGACAATTTAACAACATTCTGGTTAACGAACTTTTATGGGGCTGGAGCCATAGAGTCTGCTGATCATGTTCTGTTGCTTTGTAACTGATGTAGTGAGAGGTGGGTTGACTCTCTCCATATTAATAAATCTCATGGGAAGATCCTCTGTAGATGTAGGATTGTTCTGCTTCAGTGATGTATCTTCCAACATTACGGAGAGGGTTGCTTTTTAAATAACTTTTTTTGGTGTAGATCAGGAGAATTTTTTGATCAGTTTCTTGGAGAAAAAAGTATAGTTATATAAAGTAGGCCCACAACTTAAGCACATTTAACTTGTGTGTGTTCAGCATTACACATGCAGCAATTATTATTATTATTATTATTATTATTATTATTATTATTATTAGGCAGGAAGGTCCTGGGGTCCTGGGATAAAAGAGTGGCAATGCATTTTAACTATACAGTATTTTGGGACGCGGGTGGCGCTGTGGGTAAAAGCCTCAGCGCCTAGGGCTTGCCGATCGAAAGGTCGGCGGTTCGAATCCCCGCGGCGGGGTGCGCTCCCGTTGCTCGGTCCCAGCGCCTGCCAACCTAGCAGTTCGAAAGCACCCCCGGATGCAAGTAGATAAATAGGGACCGCTTACTGGCGGGAAGGTAAACGGCGTTTCCGTGTGCTGCGCTGGCTCGCCAGATGCAGCTTTGTCACGCTGGCCACGTGACCCGGAAGTGTCTCCGGACAGCGCTGGCCCCCGGCCTCTTGAGTGAGATGGGCGCACAACCCCAGAGTCTGTCAAGACTGGCCCGTATGGGCAGGGGTACCTTTACCTTTACCTTTTATTTTGGCTTTAGGCACAATCCTCAGAATGTACCTCCCTGGTAAGCTGCTGGCATACTGTGTCTGCTTTTAATTGTCTAGTTGTATGTTTTTAATTGTGTATACGGGACACACACATGCACCACAGAACATACATGTACAGGACACATGCACACACATACACACACACACACACACACATGTTCTCCCCTGTTCAACTGACACATGTCAGTTATTGCACCCTCTCCACCAGATGATTGAACTGACATGGGGAAACAGGAAGAAATACCGACGGTGAAGAATGGAGATTGAAACTGACTGATTATGCAGAATTGGACAAATTAACAGGGAAGATTCGATATCAACGGGACCAAAAGTTTATCGAGGACTGGGGAAGATTTACAGATTATCTGAAAGGCATATGTGATGAACAGATAACATTTGTTGGTTTTCAAGAGACTCTATGAAAAATAGAGGAATATTGTTAAAAAGAGAATAAGATGAGGGAAAGAGACATTTAAAGGCAATACTAAGTTAAGAAATGCGTTAATAATATAGATGTAAATGAAAGATCGGCAGAGGAACTGAGGGAAGTTAAAAAAAGAGATGAATGTGTGATAAAAATGTGAAATGATTGTATAAAAATTGTTGGAAAATGAATAAAAATATTGTAAAAAAAAGAAGAACTGACGTGGGGAAGGGGGGAATTCATGTTCTTATCATGGAATTGGGTTGAGTAAGGAGGCTTAGAGTATGAAAAATAAACTTTTTTTTTTAAAGATTTAAAAGTTCTTAAAGTGGCATAGGTGTGGGAGGAGCAGCAGTTGAGAATTAATTGTAGGGAGTCCAAGCTAGATGATGCCTGAGCATGGAGAACTACCTAGATGAAGTTTCAGGATGAAGTCTCCAATACAGTCAAGGTCATCTTTAGTCTGATTCAGGTGTGGCAGGTAACTGGCTCCTCCCCCTGAGCCACCATTTTACACCTGGAGCCAGCTGTTGGATTTGGGGGGTTTTAGTAAAAAGCAGACTAGATCCTGTCAGCCTGAAATCTGACAACATGTAGGATAAGAGGGAGGAAGTAGGGACTTAACTGTAATGTACACACCTTGGTAAATTTGGTCTCTCAGCTATGTAAGGTGAGTAAATGTCACTTTTCCTGGATTCCCTTGTTAAAATCCCTTTGGGGAATGGCTATGTTGTTACTTCCTTTTTTTCTACATTCAAAATAAAAATATATAAGAAATATATACACATCCCCCCTTGATCTCAGAGTTGTCATATCAGTTTAAAGAAGTTAAAAGAATAAAGGAATGTAAAGTTGAAGATCTGGTGGGGAAGGATGTAAATATATAATACACACTTCCTTCAGTGTCAAAATACTAAATGCTCTCTCTGGTATATGTAATCATTTTCTTTCTCTCCCTCTGCCCCTCGCTGGGTGTGGGGTTTGATGTGGTAGTACATCATTAGCTAGTCACACACACACACACACACACACACACACACAGCATAAACATATCACATGTTGGTAATGACAAGGTCTAAAGCAGGTGTGTGTCTGTGTGTATGAATATGACAAAATGAATATCTCCTGTCAATAAAATTCAGCCCCAAATACAAGAGGCCTCTAGTGAGCAGCCAAGGAAAGCTCTACAATAATTCACAATTGTTATAGCGAGGTCTTTGGTGACTGAGAGTGAGATATAAACTGCTGCTCATGACAGTGATCTTGCGTGTGTCATAAAACAAGCCCCATAAGGCTGAAAGGAGTGGCCATTTATTCAGATTTACTGTTGACCATAACACCAGCTAAGTACAGGGAACCCACCCCAGCTCATGTATTTTTGCTTTGACTGCACATTTTTCCCCCCGTTTAGCCCAGTCAGTGAGGAAAGGTACTTCCCACTGGGCAGAGAAGAGGGAACAAAATCCAGCCTTTGAAATACACCTTGCTTGTTAGCCCATATATTTTAGACCATCTGTTTAAGAAAATGTTTTGTATAATGCGGGAGGCAAATAAAAACAGGGATCTTCAAATAGCCGGGTTTTTGTTTGTTTGTTTGTTTTGTTATCTGATTTGCTGGTCACATCTTTTAAAGTGCTGATTTGACATTTTTTCAACCAGCATACAACATTCAGGAGGGAGACATTCTGCTCCCAATGGTATCTATTGCTTCTTCAGGACGTTTGCATATGCAGCTCTGAAACCTTCTTTCCCCATATATCTTTTTCTTTAAGCTTTCAAACACCATTGCATTGATGGACAATTGCAGAGCTGTTTACATTTCACAGCTGCAAAAACTGTTAAACAGCTTCTCTGCCTCCCTCCCTGATTTGGCACATGGAATAAATTAGGCAAAGCCTCTCCTCCTCTTGGAGGGGAGGGATTGTGATCGGGAACTGATTCCCGCACTTCGCAGGGGGCGTTCCGGCCCCTGCTTGCCATCCCCGCTGACACGACACGCCCCCTGGGTAGGCTTCCAATCAGTGGGAAGCTCGGGGGCGGGGTTTAGCCACTCAAATGCGGCCGCGGCAGCTCTCCCCTTCATTGTGCTGCCGGATTTCTTCAAGTCACCAACCCACCACTCCCGTTAGTTCAGCTCTTCTCGCTTGACCTTGCTATGGACCCATGGTTGGTCGCCTTGGTTGCCCGGGGGGCCTGGTAGGAGTTTTTACCCAATTGGCAAATTGGCACCGGCCTCTTGGTTTTTTGCCTACCTCGTAGCAATCGTCACAACTTTCCCGGTATTGGCGGTTAGGCATTGGAATGTGTTGTTGGTGTATGGAAGGGCAGGGTGTGGCCATTGCCTACCCCTTCCTTATGGGTATTCCGTTAAAGGAATCCGGCGGTCATGGATCCTGTCCGATGCCCTGTGTGGCGGGGGGCCATGGCACGACCCCCGGTGACATCAGGGGTGAGCTTATAGTTGTATTTGCATCAACAGGCTCCCCCTACTGGTGGTTAACCCTCGTTAGACTCACCCCTCTCCAAGTGGGTGGAGTCAAGATAAAGCCAATACCTCTCACATGCTGTAATCAATAAAGTTGTGGCCTTTTCTAGCCCATTAACCTTATATACTGTGTCCACGTGTCTTTATTATTCCCAAGCGGGGGGGCGGGGGTCCTCGAATCACAATCAGTTTGATCTGGTAGAGAATGTTCTGACTGTGGACCTGAGGGATAGCTCAGTTGTAGAGCATGAGAGCTTTGGGTTCAAGGCCCACATAGGGCAAAAACATTCCTGCATTGCAGAGGGTTGGATTAGATTATCCTCGTGGTCCCTTCCAACTCTCCAGGTGGATAATTTATTTTATCTCACTTTTTTATTTGTATTGAATTTGAAATTGTTTTTAGAGAAAAATTGTTGCGCATGCATTTTGATTGTTAATTCCTTTTATACAATGCAATCCACAAGTAAAATGGAATTATATAATGTCTTGGGACGCGGGTGGCGCTGTGGGTAAAAGCCTCAGCGCCTAGGGCTTGCCGATCGAAAGGTCGGTGGTTCGAATCCCCGCGGCGGGGTGCGCTCCCGTTGCTCGGTCCCAGCGCCTGCCAACCTAGCAGTTCGAAAGCACTCCCGAGTGCAAGTAGATAAATAGGGACCGCTTACTGGTGGGAAGGTAAACGGCATTTCCGTGTGCTTCGCTGGCTCGCCAGATGCAGCTTTGTCACGCTGGCCACGTGACACGGATGTTTCTCCGGACAGCGCTGGTCCCCGGCCTCTTGAGCGAGATGGGCGCACAACCCTAGAGTCTGTCAAGACTGGCCCGTACGGGCAGGGGTACCTTTACCTTTACCTTTATATAATGTCTTGAATTAGATATGAGAAAGAAAACAACATTAGGTTGTTGTTGTTTTTTTAAAAAGATCAGTAGAATAAGGACCAGCACAGCAAACTTCTACTCAACTTTATGAAAATCAATGCATAAAGGTATTAAGCCTTTATGCGCTGACATTCCACCAACATTCAAAAAAGAGTAGCATTTATCCAAAATATGCCAGGAAAGCCAGTTTCCATTGCTTGAGTTGTTTGGTGGCAATTCCTTAGGTCACAATCAAGATGCTTCTCCTGAAGGCTTGAGAAAAGTCAGAAAATGAGTGGAAAATTAATATTCATGGACTTAGAGCAGCTTGTGGCAATTACTTGGGGAAAGGGCTGTCCTCTAGGTCACTGAGAAATAATGTATAATTTAGGCTGCTGGGGGACAGTCAGCCTGTGTGGGACAGCAGTCATACAATGCTGATTCAGTCCCATCTCACATACTTAGTAGGGCTGGAGGTTAGATGGTCCTTTTAAGCACCCCAAGGAACATCTGAATTATGTTGATGATTCACTGGGTTGCTCACCTCCTTGACAGGATAAGCAGCGGCTGTCAAAGTGCTGCAGGAGAACATTTGGGGCAAAACACAAATAGTGATGTTCATGGGAAATAAAAATCTCTTTAGCCTTGGACAGAGATCATCTAGAAGGGGTGTGTGGTCTAACAGGGACTAACAAACCTCATGTTGCCCTTACGAAACAGTAATAAGCAACAACCCCAAAAGTGTGATTCCCTCACAGCCAGCCACAGCCCAAATAGTCCTTTTCTCTGCCCACAAGTTTGTGGTTCCATGACACCATCCCTGAGATACAGTACTTTCTTGTTCATAGACACTCTTTGACAATGCTCTATGGAGACCTTCACAGCAAAACTGTGCACGCAACTGCATGCTCAAACACACCACCCTGTTCCAGTTCCTCCCATGGTACCAATTTAGTTCTATTCCAGGAAAGTACTGCCAGTAAAAATCTGTAACTTGCTTGTAGTAACAACAATGTTGCAGGATTCCTCTCTCTCTCTTTCTACTCAGTAAACACCCACACAAACACCTGCCCACCCACGCACCCACACCTCTACCACTTGATATCAGGAAGACAGGCAAAGGCTTTTGGAGTAATTCAGAGCTTTTAAGCCAAAACATAAAGGTAAAGGTACCCCTGCCTGTACGGGCCAGTCTTGACAGACTCTAGGGTTGTGCGCTCATCTCACTCAAGAGGCCGGGGGCCAGCGCTGTCCGGAGACACTTCCGGGTCACGTGGCCAGCGTGACATCACTGCTCTGGTGAGCCAGAGCCGCACACGGAAACACTGTTTACCTTCCCGCTAGTAAGCGGTCCCTATTTATCTACTTGCACCCGGAGATGCTTTCGAACTGCTAGGTTGGCAGGCGCTGGGACCGAGCAACGGGAGCGCACCCCGCCGCGGGGATTCGAACTGCTGACCTTTCGATCGGCAAGCCCTAGGCGCTGAGGCTTTTACCCACAGCGCCACCCGGGTCCCAAGCCAAAACATAAAAGTACAAATAACTTCAAGCAATAGATAACCAGAGCCAGATGAGAGCAAGAAGACATTGATGCAAATGCAAAGGAAGGAGTTTATGGTTGGCTGATTTCCCCTCTGATAAAGCGCCAAATTACTTGTCACTTTATCCTTTTCAGAATTGCTTTCTTAATTTTCATTACCACAATTGCAATTTGTACAAGTACCCTATTTGAGAATGCATTGAATGTGGTTTTAGTTGCACTAATCCGTTACATCCATATTCCTTCCAGACTCCATCAGTTATATGGCCCTTTTTCCTAATATATTTTTACATTTCACCATCTAGTTAGCATCATAAATTCAAAATCTGCTGAACGTACCTGAAATATATTGAAACAGAGTCATTCTAATTTGCTTGTCTGTACTTATTAGGGCTCAGGAAAGAGCTGAGCTAAAGTATTATTGAGCTGGGGTTTGCAAGGGGTGGGTGGGAATTAGAGCACTGGGATTCCTGAAATGCCTCCCAGTGCCTTCCCAGTTGTACGTTTAATTCACCACTTCTGGGATTGCTCCTGTCTTCAAGCATGACTCCACAGTGGTCCACAGCATAGCAATGGGAGATAGCAATCTGTCATGATGTTAACCAAGGTAACTAGGCAACCAGACATATCTTCCATGTAGCTTACAGGGCAGCCCTGGAAGACTAGAAGAGTCACCCACTTGCTTAAGCAGCTAGGCTGCCCTCCTCATCTTCCTGTGCTGTGCTGTGAGCCACTGTACACTGCTAGGAAAGAAGGAAATGACTCCACATTGCCAATGCACCTGGAAGACAGTCCCTGCATATCTGGTGGTTCTTAGTTCATCACAAGAAGAGCCAGCTGGTTGCTGATGCAAGGCTGAAACTGAGTGGATGGAGAAAGAGAAAAGCATCCTATTGATGCCAAAGCAGAGCAGAGATGTGCTTCCTTCTCCCTGTTCCTGGCCCAATGGACAAAATCTATTGGAAGGGGAGGGCAGTCCTGTAGTCTAAGTTTCTGTTTCAGCTCAATTAATAGCAAGCCCAAACCACTGACCTCATTTTTAAAAGCATATCCTGCCAGCTTTCTGCATTCACCACAAAAACATTCTCTTGTACTGTATTGTGTCTTGGACGCAGGTGGCACTGTGGTCTAAACCACTGAGCCTCTTGGGCTTGCCGATCAGAAGATCGGCGGTTCGAATCCCCGCAATGGGGTGAACTCCCATTGCTCTATCCCAGCTCCTGCCAACACAGCACTTTGAAAGCACACCAGTGCAAGTAGATGAATAGGTACTGCTGTGGCAGGAAGGTAAACAGTGTTTCTGTGCGCTCTGATTTCTGTCATGGTGTTCTGTTGCACCAGAAGCAGTTTAGTCATGCTGGCCACATGACCTGGAAAGCTGTCTGTGGACAAATGCCGGCTCCCTTGGCCTGAAAGCAAGATGAGCACTGCAAACCCATAGTCACCTATGACTGGACTTAACCATCCTGGGGTCCTTTACCTTTACTTTACCTTTACATTCTCTTGTTGGGGTAGTCAGCACTGCTTTCTTCCGTGTTCTCATTGGCTGAGCCACCCAGTCTTACCACTAGGCAGTTAAGGGACCACCACAGATTATACTGCAATGGGGGGGGGGGGTGACAACAGTATAGATTTCTTTGTTCTTGCCATCTTTAGCTTCTTTTGCCTACACTGTCATATAATTCTCCTGGCTGGGTGTAATATGTGATTTAATTTATTTACTTGCAATATTATGCCTTGTCTTTCTGACTCACAGCAGGCCTCCGGGGCGAATGGCAATAAGTGAAAATGGATAAATAATAACACAATAATAAGATTTTTTCATAAGGCAGAGGAGACTTAACAGAAGATCTAGGGAACAACAACAGGAATTAGATGTTGTTGCTGGTGATCATTGTATTTCAATTGCTGCTCTTGGAAGATTCCACAGATACCATGGGGGAGAATAGCTCCCACTTCTAAGTATGCTACCAAGAAATCGAGGCTCTGGTAGTACCAGATGGTTTAGTCCCTGGGGGAGTGGGGTGGAGTATCTCCTCACATGGCCAGCCAGACAGTCTGATCACAGCCAGACTGGTGGAGATGAAAACAATGGAAAATGTCCACTCCGAGTGCACTTCCACTCCCATTGGCACCCGCCCTGTGGAACACCCTCCCAAAGTAAACAAGAACTACCAGACTTTTAGAAGACATCCGAAGGCAGCCCTGTTTAGGGAAGCTTGTAATGTTTGATGCATTACTGTATTTTAATATTTTGTTGGAAGCCACCCAGAGTGGCTGGGGAAGACCGGCCAGATGGGCGGGGTATAAATACTATTATTATTATTATTATTATTATTATTATTATTATTATTATTATTATTAAATGTTGCTCCTGATGGCGGGTTTGTCATTGCTCTATTTTGCTTTTGTACAGTCACATCAAGGTGCTGCATCATGGATTCTTGTAAACAAAGAGTTCATGGACTCTTTGCTATTCCAGATATTAGCCACTGCTATACATTGATATATATACTTGTTTGTTCCATTGCCACAGATGGAACTCTCAATGTGCACGAAATATGTAGTGCTGCCTGAAGCACATGATGTCCTCCTTCCTTTACAAATGTAATCCCTGATGGTCAGGTGGGCCAAGCCCATCTATTTCCAGTTAGTGTCACTTAGCAAGTGTTCATTCAAAAGTCCATTTAACCCCATTGCCACATTAATCTGCTATTTTATTTTATTTGTATAAAAGGTTGTGCAAAAATTAACATGCACACACAGTGATTGTGCGGGTGGAATGTATCTAGTAAAGCATTACTAGAATGGACATGCTAGGGGGTGCTTTGTACCAGCCAGGAGAAAACTTCCTGTTTCTTCCTGAGCTGGGACAAACTTCCTCTGCATGTGACTAGATGTGGGCGTGGCCTAATCTGGGTAGGGGAGCACACCTCTTTCTTTTGCTCATTTTCTCCATTTTGCTTTTTTACGTGTTAGCAGAAGTGACTGTGTGTCTGCAGTCATTTGGGACTAACTCGCTTATGGGATAGTTCCACATGTATATATACTTTTGTAACCTAAGTCTGCCTCCAAGGATCCAACTGTGAACTGAATGAATGTGAGTAAACTACTTTTATATTGACTTTAATAAGATTGTTGTGTCTATTCTTTTAAAGAGAATAGAAGGGATCTTACCAGGAATCTTATATAGAGATTCAGATGAGCCTGCAACAAGCAAACCACTGTGCGTTTAAAGGGGAATGTTTAAACTCTGCTAAGATATAGAACTTGCTAATGCAAGTTCAGAACGATATCATTAAACAATATATCCTCTCCTGCCTCCCTGAACATTCCCACACTCTTCCCATTTCCTCTTCTACCACATAATTTGGAGACACAATTTCTATTAAAACTTATGGAGTTGCATGAATATGAGAGAGGCCTGCTTATAATTTTTACCCTTTCCATTTCGTTCTGACTGGCATGCACTGTTTCCTGCTGTAGCAATCAACTTCTAATTAATCCGTGGTTGATTCCAACCATATAAAAGTCCCAAAGGCAAACTTTGACACGTGGAAATGCAATCGTTCCGGACTTGCTGATGGTTTTATTTTTTCACAGTTTTGTTTCAAGTTTGGGTAGGCTTCAACGTACAGTTTCCCATTTTCTCCTACACCATCCAAGGAGCCACTCTTATGCTCCTTGATTTGATACTACATGAAACACAAAGCCACAGAGAATTAGACCAAGTGAAAAATCCCCATCGGGCTAGGTGATAACAATTTCAGCTACTTCATCAAGAATTTTCAGATGCCCAAGAGGAAGAATGGATTATGAGCCATCAAAGAGCTTTAGAGCCCACAACCTTCTAGGCTTTATCACTTGTAGCTTAATTGCTGGGCTTAAGTTTATAGTGCCAGCAAAAAGATTCACCTGGTAACATTTCTGACCGTATTTTCTATGAGTGTTTCATAGAGTTCCTGGCAATTTGGGCTGCAATCCTGTGCTCAGCTAGGAGTAAGCTCCATTGAACTTGAACTTCCTTCTGAATAGGCACCTATAAGAGTGCAACCTTAGTCTATTTTCAGAGAAGACAAGTTTGCACTCTTGTTGTTATCTCAAAAAGAAGAGGAAAATATGCACGCTTCACATTTAAACCATTGTATAGGATTAATATTGGCAAAAAATAGATATCAAATTCTAAACTAATAAGAAACCCAAAGAGTGGGAGCTCAGATGCCAGTGATGGCAACCAAGTAATAAAGTCAATATCTTTTTAACTCTCCTTGTGGCTAGCATGTGCTCCAACATGTTTATTGTTCCTCTTGAATCATCCACTGTCGTTCCAGAGAACAAGATGCTAGAATAAGTGGGCCTTTTGGCCTGGTCGAGCTGGGCTTGTCCTTTGCAATCTGAAAGCAAGGGGCTGAAATGCCCCTTGTGGCGTTTGCCTCCTAGGATGGGTCAAGGAAAGGGTTAAAATGGGTGTGATGTGATTGGCCAGTGAGAATGCAAGGGGGGAGTAAAAGATAGAGTGGGAGGTTTTGAAAAGTCAGTTGAGGTTTGGGAGTTGGGAGTTGAGGTTTGTCAGTTGGGAGTTGAGGTTTGTCAGTTGGGAGTTGAGGCTGGGTGTTGGAGAAGGAGGAGGGTGGAATAGGCAGTGGGTTGGTCAAGTTGTATTGTGAGAGAGTGAGAGGAATTGTTAGGGAGTTAGATAGTTGGGAATAATTCAGTTTGAAGTTGTTAGGAACTAAGATTTAAGAAACTGACAAGAGAAAAATAAACCGAAACCATACGCTTATTCCTGCACTTAAAAATAAACTTGATTATTTGTTTATGTTAACAACTGTCTGGACTCCGTGTGTCCCCATGAGAAGCGGGGTGGTGGCACTAAGAAAGCAACCGCAGTGGTGGCACAGGGTCAATAGACCGTGAAACGTCCGGGGGCCCTGTGTGATCGCCACGCCCCTGTTGTGATCATCCTTGGAATTTAATGCCAGAGATATTGTGCTTTACTATCCCTCAACAGTATAGTTTTGGAGAAGAGTTGAAAGCGTTTTAAAAGGATGCTTGTTGTAGTTTTGTAGTGGGTACATTCATTCGATTGTCACCTCCCCCACCAACCAACCCCTCCCCCCCACATGACTAGAGGTGACAGCAGGACAAACCATGCTTTTCTCAAAACAACTATTGGCTCTCTTTTAAAAAATAAACAACAATGGTCTGTTTCCAGTCTAACTTTTCTTTTCCATAGGAAAATTGCCAATTGCCATTCAATTTAGAATCAAGATGGTTTTTAACTCCCTGCAACCTGTATAACAGACCTTGCCTCCATCATCCAAAATTACCGCAAAGCCTTAACGTAAACCCATTCACTATCCCATTACAATTTTCAGCTCATACATATTTACCAGCCTGAATATTTCCCAAGTTGTTGCACCTTCCTAAGTTTCCTTCAAATGTGCCAACCAGATCTGTATATGAATGTGGCATTTGTGTAGGATTGTGTTCCTAGGATCTGACGTATGCTTTAAATACCTCCAGCCACACCATCCTCTGCATGAAATTATGGGCATATGGAATATCTAGCAGCACATTAGCTTCTTGGAAACAGACTCTACAGAAGAACCTTAGGAACGTGCATCACGGGGAAGGAGGAGTAATCAAATTTGAGTCAGAATGCTATATATTCTGCGTAGAGAGACCAGATTGCATTAAACCATTTTCAGTATACTTTAGTAATGAAATGAATTGTCCTGTGCATGAAGTATATTGCTTTTACTCAAGGAAAGCAGATGGAGACATTCACTAGGTACCGCCTGAAAGTCACATTTTACATTGCATTGTATGTCATGGGAGTGTGTTACAAGTCAAGATACAAATGGGGAAGAATTATTAGATTAGTGCATATGTGTGGCTGGCCATGTGCAGAGTGTTCCCTGAGACATATTGCAGGTTACTCAGAAAGGTGCTTCAGGGCTGCTTTTCGGTGAAGTCTGGTCTACCCAGCCTTTGGTAGTAGCAACCAATGACTGTCATTTTAGATTTCGGACAGGTTTTTATTTGTTTTTTTCAAATGTAAATTTAAATTCAGTTCTCCAAATTTCAACATCAGTTTGCAAATATATATATACATATATATATATATATATATACATACATATATATATATATATATATATAAACAGGACACGAAATTAATTTTGCAGATTCCAAATTGCTCTCTAACATGGAACATCACCACAAGAGAATAATCATGGAAGCCATCGAGATAGAGAAACACCCTCACAACATGAACAAGCGTGACGACACATCCCGCTTGCCAGACATCTGGAAATTAGCCCTCCCCACAAAAACTGACACCAGATCCAGAGGCACACAGAACGCCATCACCAATCAACCACACCAGACCCAAACCCAGACCCTCTCCACAGATAAATTACAGACACCATCCAGTAGCCAAACCATGGTGGCACCTCCGGATGCTGCACCCCCCTGCAATCCCTACACAGATCTGGCTGGCACAGGCCACAAAACCACAGCTCGCCCCTATACACGAAGCCAAGCCAGAGCACAACTAAATGCAGTACAGCCATCTTCTCAGAAAAACTCTTCACAAAGTTCAAGAGGTCAAGACACAAAGGCTTTAGCAACTAATCCATACCTAATGACCCACCTAAGTGGTACTCAGGATATCACTCAAGAAATCACTCAAGATATCCCTCAAGCAATTAAGGAACAAAAGAAGAAAAGGCACACTAGCCTGGGAACTTCCTCTCTGCCCAGAACATTGGAGGCTATACACCACACCCCTCAACAGTATTTATAGGAACTCAAACACTGAGATCCTGCTCTGTTCCAGTAACAAGAAGCCGAAAGCACCAGCCTGAAGATGACGAGTGAGACCTCGTCGAAACGTCGCCTAGACACCCCAACTTTTACACGGGAAGACACCCGAGGACACCAAAACCTGCATTCCTATACCCGTGAAAATCTACGAAAGCAAATACATATATATATATATATTTCTGCAAGCAATTTCTTCTAACATAATTCATTTTGCATATTATTTTCACTAATATTTCTGGGCACACTTATCCAATATTTTCATTTTTGCATGCATTACTTGGTTGTAGGGCCATATTGCAAAATTTGGAGGTGTGAATTTTGAAGGTTGACTGTGTCTAGGTTCATATATGATTTCAGAAAGTGCAATTCAGCTAGATTCTCTTCTAAATGCAATTGAATCAAATTTATTCCCTGTACCTAGAAGGAAGGCTTTCCCTCATCATATTGCTATCTCCAGTGCAGTATCCCCCCCACCCCCACCCCACTTCAGAAGTGTATCATAGCAGTTATGGGGAAAAGTAATAGCTTGTTGTTCTGTGTACTCTTTTTTTTAAAAAAATAATTACTATTATTATTCATCTCAAACACCTAGCCAGATCAAGTATTATCCTATAAAATAAACAGACATGCAAATCAAAACAATTAAAAAATGCTTACACACATATATATTGGGTGAAACGACGTTTAAATAAAATATAAACCCTCTTTGATTTAAATTCTTCTGCAATAAATTATTTACTATGGTTGCCCAATGTCCAATTATAGACTTGGGTTTTTAAGGCTGCCTTTAAAGCAAAGCTGACATGCAATCTGTTTCACTATTCTTAGTAACCCTCACATTTTAACAATCGCTTCTTTTTGTGCTAATTGCAATTTATTATATAATGTACATGGTTTTATAGCAGTAACTGATACAAGACAACTGCAATTTCAGTTACTGAATCTTTAATATGTGTCAGAAGCGAAACAGCAACACGTAAGTGGACTTACTTTTTGCTTTAAGGGGTTTCAAACAATGCTTCCACACACCGGTAAAAATCTCATTTTAACACTGAAGCAAAACCAGCACATAACATTGTCACCAGTGCAGTCCTAAGGATGCTTACTAAGGAATAAGCCCCTTTGAAGTTAACGGTACCTGCTTCTGAGTTATACAGGCTTATGATTGCTCTGTAGGCCTATAAACTTTTAAAGACATATATGCATAAAAATATACTTAATGTCTGGCGATGATGGAGCTCATTCGGATTTAAATCCACCATTGCTTTACATCACAAATTGGAAGATCATGCATTACGTATTACATATATTTGTAAGTTATCTACTGTTGTCCTGCCAACAAGTGAGGATAGAGCCCTTGATCTATTAATCCAGGAAGTTACATTTTCTGAAACAGAGAGCTTTCGGGAACATCCTCACATGGTACGTTCAACGTCTAAGCAAATGTTCCAGGCAAAAAGTGTAATCTGGCCTGTTAAACTGATATGACGTTAAGCACTGCATGAGGGTGCCAAATTGGCAAGTGAGATGAGTAAATTTCATCATGGAAATTAGCTCTCTGGAAGTCTCTGAATTTTCATTAAATGTCAATATGGATGTACTACGGGTGTGATGCAACCCTTTCCCCATTCCTTCCCCACATCTAAATAATGTAGTAGAGGACCGAGTAGTCAGGGGCTCCCTTTCTCCTCCCTCAGAAGGAGCCATGAGATCTGTGCTGGAAAGCTTGGAGAGAGGGAACCAGAATTGGTGCCCTCACTGGCACAAATTCAATATCATCCTCATATCATTCTAACTAATTTGTCTTAGCAACTATGTGAAACTTCCTCACTTGGCATCATAATCTGAATGATTTGGTTAGGTGTTGTTGTTTTTTAAGAACTCTGATTCATCTCCAAATGAAAACACCTAGAAAGGAGTAGGTTTTTGTTTTGTTTTTTTGGCTTGCAGAAGGAATAACAGGATCTGTTTGGATAATTGCTACAGTCCAGTGCAATACACAAATATAATACTAGAGGAGCTGCTCTTCGGCACTTCATTTGCCTTTGCAATGAAGGAGGACATGAAAATGGAAACGTCTTTCTGAGTACCGGATGCCAACGCCTTGTACTCACTCATGACTAGCAGGATTTATTTCATCACCAGGCGCTGCGCCATTTGATCCTTGAGACAAAACCCAGCGACTCATTAAGAGGCTTTGTGCTGCTGATTATGAGGCACTTAGAAACGGAATGAGATTGCAGATATGGGTTTTTGTGTGTGTGTGTTTTAGTTTCGTTGTCACAGGTCTAAACAGAGAAGCCAAGCAACGTGCCTATGAGTTCTATAGATACATGACCATCAGTGAGCCTTACAAGAAGAATCATCGAGGAGCAAATGTGTGGGTCTCAGTGGTTCCCATCAAGGAGAAGGTTCCAGACAAGGATGTTGTTGTTGTTTAGTCGTTTAGTCGTGTCTGACCCCATGGACCAGAGCACGCCAGGCACTCCTGTCTTCCACTGCCTCCCGCAGTTTGGTCAAACTCATGCTGGTAGCTTCGAGAACACTGTCCAACCATCTCGTCCTCTGTCGTCCCCTTCTCCTTGTGCCCTCCATCTTTCCCAACATCAGGGTCTTTTCCAGGGAGTCTTCTCTTCTCATGAGGTGGCCAAAGTATTGGAGTCTCAGCTTCAGGATCTGTCCTTCCAGTGAGCACTCAGGGCTGATTTCCTTAAGAATGGATTGATTTGATCTTCTTGCAGTCCATGGGGCTCTCAAGAGTCTCCTCCAGCACCATAATTCAAAAGCATCAATTCTTCGGCGATCAGACAAGGATATTGCCCCACAAACTCCTTGGTAGCTCAGCTCAGATGGTTTTCACATATGGCTTAAGCTAGTGATGGATCTGAAGATTACCTGAGCATAGCTTATAATAAGACTGAACTTACAGTGTTTGTATCAGCATGAAGTAACATCTTCTCCAGCTTGGATTAAAATCCAAGCCAGGGAACTGTAGCCTCCCTAAGCCCTTGAATTCTACCCAATCTACCTCCCAGCTCTCTCTATACTACTTGCTCCTTGCCTTCTCACCCCACTTTTTTTGCAGCTCCTGCAGAAAAGGAAGGGAAAGAGCTCACTCTCTTCCCCTGTATCCTCTGTAATGTAAGACACACTGCTGTGGTTTGCTGTAAGGGCCAATAAACCTTAGCATCACCAGCTTGAATTCAAGCTAGCAATGCAAAGGACGTTCATCTGTGGGTGCAGCTTGAGCCATGCTCACAAAGAGATTTTTTTTTTATTTTTTAGTATGGAGTATCTGTTGTCACTGTGATATCACATTATTAGCAGGTGGGAGGTCCCAACCTCTTGTGAAAAGGCCCGCAGCGTAGGAGACCAGGATCTGGCTCATGCATACATGGTTACTTAACTTACAGTAAATAAAGCTGGGACCATCTTCAATCTATTCCCTCTCTTAAGAGTTGTCTTTATGCTCCCATATTGCCTTTGACCCATGCTATGGTCATAAGCAAAATAATGGAGTCAGTACTAACCGTGATCTGATTCCAAAGCACAGTCCCACCACCTCCAATGTTTTTGTGTTGTTATTTTTATCTCTGTCCTGCCCGCCTCCCATACTTTCTGATTTCTGTAGCCTGCAGCTGGGTCTTTAAAAATGGGTATTATTTTTTTCCCACCCAGCACTGGCAAAGAGTAAATACCAAAGTCAAAATCTGCAATGATGAAAGAATAAGGTAGACCATCTCTGTGTAGGAAAAGTGTGTGCATATGAATGTTTATTTTGCAGCAGCTATATGGATTGGATCAATTTTCAGTGAAGTAGATATATTAACTTATTTGGGTCCAGGAAATAAAGCCTGAAAATTATATCCTTGTTCTTTGGCACTTGTGGGATATTTTTTTCTCCCACTAGACCTCGCAGTCCCTAGCAATATTATTCATCTGGTAGTGAAATAGCTTAAGATATCTGTGCACAAGCTAGATGATATACATGATACAGGCTGATGTTTTCTCCATGTGGAAAAAAAAAACCACCCAGCTTTTCCTCACGAAGTGTAAAATCTGATTGAGATTGGGATGAAGTCTTTTGTAAAAAGAGAAATAGAGATCTGTTTGTTTAAGAGCACTCTAATCTCAGCTTGTTTGAGGTCTGTGTGAGCTGTTGATTATCTTTCTAGGAATTTTGTAGCAGCATTTTCTGCTGAGCACATGTAAGCACTCAGGGATCCATCTCACTGACAGAATCTGTCTATACCCAACTTGACAGAGGTCCTCTGAGGATGCTGGATTTGGCTCAGGTCTTCTTAGCCCTAACTTCTTAGCCATTTTATTTTGGGAGCAGACTTTGATGCAACTGGCAAGTATGCTAGCCCCTTCGGTAGAGATTAATTTTACCAAATTTCATAAGGGTAGAATGAGGTGCCTCTAACGTTGACCTTGGCCCAGTCACTCTAAAACAGTCTTAACCTATTTGAAGATTTAGGGTTGAATCCCCAAAAGCCAATGCAGTCGCATAATGACTTTCATACAGTAAAATTCCCTCTTCCTCTCCTCTCCCCACGTGCCGGGGGGCAGGGGGACACACAGGGGGAGAAGGACAGAAGGCCCCATTGCATGAGTGCAAGTAATTCCCTTAGCATAATGTTTTTGCTGATACGTCCCAGACTGTGCTTGCCACCTCTTGGAGGAATGGTGAGATGTAAATGAAATCAACAAATAAATAAACATAACCCAGTACCATACTATCCAACATTTCCAACCCAAATCTGGGACACACACCATGCCGCTCTTACTGCAACACTACCACCCGCTACCTACAAGTGCACTGCCACTGGCTCGCCGCCACCATGGCAAGGCCTTAATTGAGGCCCACCAAAAGCCAGGACAGTACTTCCGGCAATACAGCCTGGCTTCCCGAAGTATGTCAGTGACCGCAGAGGACTTCAGCCAGTGTGGTGTAGTGGTTAAGAGCGGTAGACTGGTGAACTGGGTTCATGTCTCCGCTCCTCCACATGCAGCTGCTGGGTGACCTTGGGCTAGTCACACTTCTTTGAAGTCTCTCAGCCCCACTCACCTCACAGAGTGTTTGTTGTGGGGGAGGAAGGGAAAGGGGATTGTTAGCCGCTTTGAGACACCTTCGGGTAGTGATAAAGTGGGATATCAAATCCAAACTCTTCTCTTCTTCTTCAGCCTGGTGGTGGCGGCGGCAGAGTCAGGACATCCACAGTTTGAAACAGGAGCTGGGGCGGCTTCCGTTGACCTGGGATTTCCTGCTCAAAGCAGGACAGTTGGCAGGTATGCAATACAAGTTACTTCATCATATATAATAAACATGGTGTTTATAGGCTAGAAATACAGGGGGTACCTTGTTTTATTGCATTTTGCAGTACAGTCATACCTCAGGTTACAGTTGCTTCAGGTTGTGCATTTTCAGGTTGTGCACCGCGCCGAACCTGGAAGTACCAGAACGGGTTACTTCCGGGTTTTGGTCCCGCGCCTGCACAAAAACACTAAATTGCGCTTTGTGCATGCGCAGAAGCGCTGAAATGCAACCCGCGCATGCCATGCGCAGACGTGGTGCTGCGGGTTGCAAACATGCCTCCCGCACGGATCACATTTGCAACCCGAGCGTCCACTGTATTCAGTTTCACATATATTGCTCCTTATGAGGATGCAGGTGTACTTCCAGGTGAAGGAAGTCCCCACCTCCCACACCAAAACTACCCCTCTTCTGGCCAGGGGAGGGGAGCTGGCTAGGTCTGGAGATGGGTTTCCTCTCTCCCACCCCAGCAGCAGGGGGCCCTGGCTTAGTAGACTGCAGTAACATAACTTTATATGCACTGGGAAACGAAACAGCAACCCCAAAAATGTGTGGCTCTCTTAATTGCGATATTTGTTTTATTGAGGTGGTCTGGAACCGAACCCGCAATATCTCCCAGGTATGCCTGTACATAGTTGGAACTGGAAGTATAGTTAAAAAGACCTGAAGAATGTAACGATAAAGTTCTGAAACACAAAATGACGGGGGGAGGACACACTTTCTTTCCCAAATGGTCTTATTCTTGTACATGAATGATTTTATATTTCAAGGAAAGAACTATTCCCCCTCTCCCAGCCCTGTGTAACTAAATTTGAAATAAGGATAACCTATATAACTTTTGCGCTCTCTCCAGAAGCAATCGTTATTAAAAACAGCAGCTGAAGTAAAGCTCACAATATTATGCCTCCTCTTGAAATGTTGCTAAGGAGCGGGAAAATATATGGAAGCAACATGAGAAAGCTGACATTCATCATTCTGATCTTAGGGAAAAGAGAGGCCTTGCACAGATGATACATGTCAGCTGGATGGCATCCATTCTATTTCTCACACTTGTCCCCTCCCTTTGAATTTTATTTCTGTGTTTCGTTGTTTCATCTTGGAGGATAAGGTTCTCAATGGCTAGTGACCACGATGACTGTTCTACCACAACTGTCAGAGAACCATGGGAATAGCATGCAGGACTAGATGGGTTGTTGGCAAGATCCAGCAAGATGATTCTTAAGTCCTTATTGTGATGTCCATGCAAGGAGCGTGGCAAAAACCTCAGAAAATCAGAGTCGGAATTGTATAAAACAATGTAAATAAAATGTGATTCCTTGGACTCTGTAGCTTGTTGCTTTCTCCTTTGCTATTTTTTAATCCTTTGAGTTTCATGAATTCCTGACTCATGGTATGCTGAGCACAACTAAAGCACTTCTTTAAGCACTAGATAAATCTTCCTGTTCGGTACAAATATAATCTTAGAGGCATCCTAAATGGACAACAGATGCCCACGGAGCAGCTTATAAGCAAGAAAACCACTTTGATAAATAACTATATATATATATAATGCATTCTGGCAGCATATATCCCCCTTTCCCCCTGTAATTGTAGTCTTTTATCAGGCATAGGCAAACTCAGCCCTCCAGCTGTTTTGGGACTACAACTCCCATCATCCCTGACCACTGGTCCTGTTAGCTAGAGATGATGGGAGTTGTAGTCCCAAAACATATGGAGGGCTGAGTTTGCCTATGCCTGCTTTTACACCATTTTATGAACTCTTCAGGGCATACAGATGTCGGGATGGAAATATTTTTTAACAGGTCAGCCACTGTGAGAATAGGACGCTGGACTCTGGCCTGACTCAGCAGGCTTGTCTTATATCCATAAGAGCAAATTCCATAGTTTATGTTGTCTATCATCCTGTTGGCTATTTTTCTGAGTCATGCAGAGTGATACAGTGGTTTCATCCTCAAAGTGATGAAGCAGACTCCACACACAAGACCTTGAAGATGACTCTTTACTTGCAGGATGGCAACTATTACAAGCAGTAGTATAGATGTATCAAGTCCAATGCAATGTGTTTCTTTCCCTTGAGCCCAAGAAAGGGTCTTCTTGCTTCTAAAACTCCTTCGAAGCAGTCCATAAATGACAGCTTATTGGTGCTCACCAAGGACAGTGTTATCGGTGTTTTTACACTCAGCAAAACAGCAGCAAAACAACCAGCCAACTCGCACCCCTCCTATCACTACCTAACACACACACACACACACACACACACACACACACTTTTAAAGGGAGTTCACAGATTGACAAGGCATTGATTCAGCATTTCTGTGACCTTAAAGGTAAAGGGACCCCTGACCATTAGGTCCAGTTGTGACCGGCTCTGGGGTTGCGGAGCTCATCTCGCTTTATTGGCCGAGGGAGCTGGCATACAGCTTCCTCATCATGTGGCCAGCATGACTAAGCCGCTTCTGGTGAACCAGAGCAGCATACGGAAACGCCGTTTACCTTCCAGCTGGAGCGGTACCTATTTATCTACTTGCAGTTAGATGTGATTTCAAACTGCTAGGTTGGCAGGAGCAGGGACTGAGCAACGGGAGATCACCCTGTCGCAGGGATTCGAACCGCCAACCTTCTGATCGGCAAGTCCTAGGCTCTATGGTTTAACCCACAGTACCACTCACATCCCTTTTCTGTGACCTTAACTGGAGTCATAAGATTTTGCAGCTATGACATGACATAGGTTTCCTTTACCCCAGTACAATTTATTCTTTGTAAAATATAAATGCGGTAAAAATACTAACAGTTCAGCTATTAACTGAATGAAGAAGTACTTTCTTCTGTCTATTGAATCTTCCAACATTCAGCTTCAGAAGGGGGCGCTCTGTCCCCATCAACTGGTATTGGCATTTCACCACAGGCATCAGGTGACAGGAGATCACGATTTTCAGCAAATTCCAAGGTCGTCCGATTCACTTGAAAACAGTGCCAAACTGTAGAACTTGTGCCGGCGATTGGTGCTACTTTTTAGGGAATCAGACAATGTTGGATTTTTGGCAAAATCTTGACCCTGCAGGTTAGGGCGCCGAAGGCTCATTTTGTGGGACACTGTGAAACAGGGAGTTTTGAGTGCTAAACCTTGTAGGAGGCCGTGTCCTGGCATCTTGCGCCACTTTGGGGTGAATTGGACAACATCAGATTTAGGGCTAAATCTTGACACCCGTGGGTTAGGGTGTTGAAGGGACATTTTTCCGGGCACTATGAAATGTGAATTTTTGACAAACAAACCTTGGAGGGGGCTTGTGCCGGTGTTTGGATCTGCTTTTGTCTGAATCGAACAATGTCATTTTTGGTTAAATCTTGACGTCGCGGATTGGGACGCCGAGGGGATCATTTTGTGGGGCGCTGTGAAATGTGTTGTTTTAACCACCAAACGTTGCAATGGGACTTGTGCTGACGTTTGCAGATGCTTTGGAGTGAATCAGATGATGTCAGAGTTAAGTGACAACTCATCAGAGGCAGGCCGGCAAATGGCTACAAAATATCTGTACAAGGAAAAGGAACAGGTTCGCTCAAGTGTGTTGGAAGTAGAAAAACTGTTTGAAATGAAGTGAGAGATGCAGTTTACTTGCCCGAATTAACAGACAGTTTGCTGAGTGTGCCAACCCTGACCAAGCATGGTTTTAATGTAAATTTGAATCACAACAAATCTGCACTTGCCAAAGATGGCGTTTTGTATGCTCAAGATGTTGAAAATAATGGATCTGTTGCGGGGGGGGGGGGATTGTGTGCTTTGCTCCAGAATCAGGATTATAGCAGACCTGCCAAAAAACAGTTTGGTGAGAGGAAAGGAAAGTAAACCTTGTAAATTGACCTGAATAGTGAAATAGCCCAGGCGGGGCTCGGTAGCTTGGTGTGTGATGCCTCAGGTGTGTGATGCCTCAGCTGGAGTAGGCTCAGGTGAGGGTCAGATGCTTCGTAAAGCCCGGAGAATATAACAGGAAGACCCTGCGTCCTGGCCAGGCCTGAAATGCAATATTTATTTATTGCATTTATATACAGTGGTACTTTGGTTCCCGAATGGCCGAATGGCTTGGCTCCCATACAAATCGGCTCCCGAATACTGCAAACCCGGAAGTAAATGTTCCGGTTTGCAAACGTTTTTCGGAAGCTGAATATCTGACTCTTGGAACAGATTAAGTTCGAGAACCAAGGTACCACTGTCCTACTTTTTTATCCAATGAGCTTAATGTGGAGTAGATGGTTTCCCTCCCTCATTATTTAATCCCCACAAGAAGAAGAAGAAGAAGAAGAGTTTGGATTTGATATCCCGCCTTTCACTCCCCTTCAGGAGTCTCAAAGCGGCTAACAATCTCCTTTCCCTTCCTCCCCCACAACAAACACTCTGTGAGGTGAGTGGGGCTGAGAGACTTCAAAGAAATGTGACTGGCCCAAGGTCACCCAGCAGCTGCATGTGGAGGAGCGGAGACGCGAACCCGGTTACCCAGATTACGTGACTACCGCTCTTAACCACTACACCACACTGGCTCTCCCTGTAAACAACCCTGTAAAGAAGAGGCTTAGAGGCAGTGACTAGCCCAAAGCCATCCAATGTATTTGAATCCAGATCTCCCAGGTCCTAGTCAGACACTCTAACTACTATGCCACACTGGCTTTCAGTGTTGACTAACTTTCACTTACAACAGTTGACCACCCATCTGTATTCAGTCTTTGTTCTTGGAGTTGGTGCTGGTAGGTATGGAATTCTGAAGTATCCCTGAGCCCTCCCTCTGAATGTGGCACCATGTAGCTTTTTAGATTCAGGTAACTCTTGTTTGAGAGACGTTGGCACAACATGGAAGAGAAGGTGATGTCGATGTGGTTTTGCAGTGGTTTCTCCTAATGAGTGTTTTATTTAAAAGTCTGGCCTTGATCAGCTGATACTTGAAAAGTGAGTCAAGTGATGTAATTATTATGAGCATGAAAAGCATTTCCTTCTTAGAATAATTACCAACATATGTGTGATAAGGTATTTCTTCCCCTCCCCCAGCTCCCACTAAACATGCTAAAGGAATTAGGAAATTAAGCCAGTGAGGTAGGGTGTGTGTGGGAGAGGGAAAAAGAGAACAGGGGAGGGAGCAAATCTAACTTATCAATGCTGTATTTTCAAGACATCCTAGGGAAATGATATTTTAAAGTATGATGGTCAAAGTTTTGATCAAATGGGTAGATTTTGTTGGACTGGGTTCTGCCATATTCCTGGCTGATGGCTGTGCTGGCAAGGGATGATGGGAGTTGGAGCTCAGCTCCCCATCCCTGAAAGAGGGGTTTAAAAGCACACAAACAGATCAGGGGCGGGGGATTATACATTGAAATAAATGAAATAAAGCCTAAAAAAAAACCCCGGCCACAACCATCTACTTACTTTCCCCACAAACCAGAAAGCATTTTTCTTTGAGACACCAACATTAAGCTAAAGATCAAGAGCAAAGCATAAAAGACACTATTGTTTACAGTGTTTCTGAGAATGGCATTTGATTTAACCTTAGCAATGTCAAGTAAGTTGAGAGCTCATTTACCCATTGCCATTTAGAATTTGTAGCACAATCTGTAAACAACACTTTTCTGCCTGTCTTATTTGTCTGTATTGTAAACCCTTACATCACTGAAAACAGCTGTAGAATAGGTTATTACTTTTTTAAAAAAAAAAAATCCTCTTTGCCCTTGATATCTGCCTTTCTTTGCAATGATCACTGGGGACTTCCATTTTGAACCTGAGCAATAATATCTGCTCACCTGGGGCTCCGGGGAGGTGTGGCATTTGCTGCACGGCATGGCCGCAGCGGGTTTTGGGAGGCCATCATCTTCCTGCACAGCCAGTGGAGGGTATGGTTACCTGCTGCCACCCACTTCCGTCTGTGCTGGACCTTCCAATGTGGGTCAGGCCTCTTCCACTGGGCCAATTAATGATATCAGCAAGACAAAGGAGATGGTGTTGGACTTTTGGAGGAAGAGAGGAGAACCAGCCCCATTGTACACTGGGGGGGGGGGGCTGTGTGGAGAGAGTCTCTTCCTTTAAATTCCTAGGAATTTATCTCAGTGAAAACCTTACTTGGAAAATCAATACAACCCAGGTGGTTAAGAAAGCCCAACAGAGACTCCATCTCCTCAGAGTATTGCGGGAGAATGATGTCAATCAACATTTGATGATCTCCTTCTACCGTTCCACAATAGAAAGTGTCCTTTCATACTGCATCACGGTGTGGTATGCTGGTTTGACATCATCTGATAGGAAGTGCCTACAGAGGGTGGTGAATACAGCACAAGATATTATGGGTTGTCCCGTAAATCCGCTGGATGAAATAGTGGAAGAACGTTGCCTCAGGAGAGTGAGGAAAATTATTAGGGTTGATTCACACCCTGGCCGGCACTTTTTTGATCTCCTGCCCTCGGGCAGAAGATATAGAAGCATGATTAGTCACACACCAACAGGGTAAAGAACAGCTTCTATCCGTGGGCTGTTAGGCTGCTGAATGAAAAGATAACAACAGGGCAACTGACTTTCGGGTTTGGTGGGTGTGCATCAGTAAACAAGGGGAATTAAAACTAAGAGAGCTGAGTGGGGGGTACTCGTGTAATCTCACTGTATACAAGCTGTACAAGTGACAATAAAGTATTTCAATTTCAAATGAGGTCAGAGAATGTGCCCTGCCAACCCATGGCCTATTTAAGGGGTCTGATTTCAAAACATGGGCTCTCTATCAAAGCAAAATTAAAAATATCCTTAGCAAAGCCACACACCACCTGAGTGGTCACTCAAAGTTTCATGTGCTTGTTCACGGTCCTATTTTAATATTCTTTAGGCACTATTTTTAGGGATACTTTGAATTCAGTGCATGATCCCAGCTAATCAGGTAACACAATCACATGCAGGTGACAGAATCACATGCATTTAAAAAATAAATTAAAAATCATGGGCCGTTCATATGTGAGATCTCATGGGGAGAGCCTACCTTTGAGGGAGGGCATGTTTCTCCCATGCAGATATGCCCCCAGTGTGTGAACAGAATGGGGCTGGGGCTGGCAGTGAACACATTGATGGGGGAAAGCAGCATTCACAATCCTACTCATTCCCCACTCTTTATAAATCATGTTTAATCAGCAATGCCTGAATAAGGCTAATATCTATGGGATATGTAGATCCAGGCTATGAAGAGGTCTGATATATATATATTGCACCTTGCTTGAATCTGGCCCAGAAGCTAATTCACGACGGGCTTCAAGCTTCCTGAATGACCTCGGTTGGAAACATGATGCTGGAAAAGAAGAATTTTGATCTGACCTAGTAGAATTCTTTTTCATCCTGTATCTGATACCTATATTTACAGGGATCATACGTTTATACAGCCAACCAGCCCTTCCCTCCCTAATTGAACCTCTACTTTAATCAAGAAGCTTCCTTCCACGCTGCTGCCATGGTTTTGATTTCTGATTGTTCCACAAGTCAAGTACATGAAACCTCCAGCGAGCTCCCTGTAATTCATATTTAATTGGCATTTCATTCTTGTTTATTTATGTTGCATGACAGAGATATTATTTAAAGAGCCATTCTTTCTCAGGTACTCTGCATGACCTACAATATGGCTTGTGTTGGGCTGTATCCACTCGTAAAGAGGCGAGTTGGTGCCAGTTATGGATGGAATCAGAGAAAGAGCAGTGAAATATCAAACAACAAACAATGATATCAATGAAGGAGGTTGTAAGAGGCTCCTGGTGAACTGTTTTGTAGACCAGATTTAATTAAACTAATAACATTGGGTGCTTACAGAGTATTCCAGAGGGGTTTTGTGCTAGGCTGTGGAGGCAGAAGTGTCCTATGCATGAGGAGATAGAGGATCCCCCATATTCTCCTGGGAGGTCGCTGCAGGCTGCGCTCTCATCTCCTCTTCCTCCTCCACTCTCTCATAACTAGGTAATTAGTTCTTCCTCTCTCCTCCTGAAACTGCTGTAGACAAGGGGGGCAGGCCCCCCTTTTAAATGTTGTAGAGAAAAGCAATGACAAACCTAGACAACATCTTAAAAAGTAGAGACATCACCTTGCCAACAAAGGTCCGTATAGTAAAAGCTATGGTTTTCCCAATAGTGATGTATGGAAGTGAGAGCTGGACCATAAAGAAGGCTGATCGCCAAAGAATTGATGCTTTTGAATTATGGTGCTAGAGTAAACTCTTGAGAGTCCCATGGACTGCAAGAAGAACAAACCTAGCCATTCTTAAGGAAATCAGCCCTGAGTGCTCACTGGAAGGACAGATTGTGAAGCTGAGGCTTCAATACTTTGGCCACCTCGTGAGAAGAAAAGACTCCCTGGAAAAGACCCTGATGTTGGGAAAGATGGAGGGCACAAGGAGAAGGGGACGACAGAGGATGAGATAGTTGGATAGTGTTCTCAAAGCTACCAGCATGAGTTTGACCAAACTGCAGGAGGCAGTGGAAGACAGAAGTGCCTGGCGTGCTCTGGTCCATGGGGTCACGAAGAGCCGGACACGACTAAACGACTAAACAAAAACAACATTGGGTAGCTGTGTCTCGAACACCAATCCATTAAAGCTGTTTGTGAGATGGGTTGGACTGCTTGATATTAATGAGCTTCTGTCTTATTTTGTTGATATTTAAGGCTTTTCAATGCAGGAGGGATAGGAAGCCTTGTTGACTTCTTGTGATCCAGAGTTCTGCTTCACCTGCTACATTTCTGCTTGTTCTGCAGTTCTCCTTTGCTGTTGTTTTGGAAGAGAGGGAAAACACACAAAAGCATCTCAGGATATAGACCCATAGTTACTAAGGGCACAATGTGGACCAAGCCAGGAGGTGAGGACTGGACGACAACCCTACTGTCCAATGACCAGCACTACTTCTTATAGACTGGAATCTGCCTTGTTCTGAGCCAGATCATTCGTCCTTCTACATTGCCTACAATGACTGGCAGCGTGTCTCCAGGATTTTAGGAAGGTTTCTCAACTAGCCCTGTCAGATGTTGAACTGGGACCTTCTGCGTGCAAGCAAATGCCTTCTCACTGAGCTGCAGCCCTTCATCTAAATTGCCACATTAATACTGAATCAATCACAATACTCTGATGGGTGTGTAGTGTCATGCCATAGCTCAGTGGCAAAGCATGGGCATGATGTCCAGGACTGGCTGGATGAGGAGGAGTAGTTGGAGCCCCTCAGCCAAGAGACGCTTAGACCCCAGGTCCTGGTGGTGAGACAATGGAGAGGAGGCTGGGGGAGGCACGAGCTGGGAGGTGCTGAAAGCCATCAAGGCGGGGTCAGAAGAAGGCCCTGCCAGGACAGGGCTAAACTGTCTCGGTGTGAGCACAGATGCAGACAGGGAGGAATCAGAGGGTACAACTGGTGTCCCACAGCAGGGCAGTCTCAGTCCTGCTGGCTCTGCTCCTGCATGTTGCTGAGCAAAGGGCCAGACAGGCCCAAAGGAGGAGCTCACCCCCACATCGCAGTCTCCATCTGTTGGGGAGGGCTCCAAAGTCAGAGGCTAGAGGGGAAAGGTGGGGCCAGAGGTCAGTTTCCAGCAACGTCTCAAGCTGAAGGTGTTGAGCCAGGGAGACCCTGCTGTGTTACTTTCTGTGAATAAAAGTCAATTGCATCCGAAGCTTCCAGCCTTTTCCTGACCTGCAGAGGCCCAGCATTTCCCAGGCAACCTCGTGACACAGAAGGTCCCAGATTCAATCCTTATCATCTCCAGGTAAGGCAGAGGATGTCTGAATCCCTGGAGAGCTGCTTTCAGTCACAGCAGACGAACCTGAGCTAAATGGACCAATAATCCGACTGGGTATAAGACAGTTTTCTATGTTCCTAGGTACAGGGTAGCAAATACCCCTTCTTTCAAAAAGTATGCAAGCTTTTAAAGAGGCTTCTAATTTCAAATATAAAGACTTGCACTGCTTTTATAAAAGGAAGGAAGAAACACCAGAGGTACAGTGCCTTGTGAAAGCATCACCAGTTCCCTACATGACCTCATCAATATTGTAAAGATACGTTTCTTTGTTGAATTCTAGTAAACCTGGGGTCATAACACAAAATGACAGCCTTCGAATGTCTGCTAAGTCATTTGATGATGGGTTATTTGAGCAGTGCTACAAGGAGTCTAACAACAGCATTGGCGAAGAGAGAAAACACTTTTATTTTATTTTCTTTTCCTGGAAGGGCAAGTGAGAAATATTTTATAGAACTGGAATGGAACTCACCTAGCCTGCATGATAGGTAACAGAATCAGCATATGTGGGTTTGTTGAAAAATATATATTATTTTTTGCCTCAGTGATGACACTTTAAACTTCTTTTTCATGTCAACAATTCAGATAAGCTGGATCTGGTTGCAGCTTAAGTCTGAATCTGAATCTGAGAAGATGGTAGATAATTAATTAATTAATTAATTAATCAATTAATTGTTAGGGAAAGCTGTTGGTAGGGAAGGAACAATTGGGTGGGGGTTACCAGATGTTGTGTAATGTGCAACATCAGATATGAAGTTAGCTTTGTGTTCTTAATCTCTTTTTCTATTAGCAGGAAAGGAAATTAAATTTACAACTGTCACGTTCATTTCCGGAGATGCTAGGAGGAGAACAGTTGAGCTAAAATGAGATGGCTGTTGGATGGGGAAACCAAATGAAGGAAACTGTCCCAGGTGTTGTATGGCTATATTTGTATGTTGACGGGACCAAAAGGAAAGAATCAGAAAATGAGAAGGTGGCTGGTGTGGGAAAAGAGAAATTCCATTAGGAAAACCTACCTAATCTTCATTCTCCAAAGCAACACAACAACCAAAACACAGCCATCCTTCAAGATTTGCATGAATTTTGCACTTCAGTTCTATAGCCAAGTAATGTAAAGAATGGTTGCATCTTATGCACACTTAACATGTGTGATTTCAACCTTGTGTTGTTGGAGGCTGGCAAGTTGAAATTGTAGAAATTAAAGGTAAAAGGTAAAGGTACCCCTGCCTGTACGGGCCAGTCTTGACAGACTCTAGGGTTGTGCGCCCATCTCACTCAAGAGGCCGAGGGCCAGCGCTGTCCGGAGACACTTCCGGGTCACGTGGCCAGTGTGACAAAGCTGCATCTGGCGAGCCAGCGCAGCACACGGAAACGCCGTTTACCTTCCCGCTAGTAAGCGGTCCCTATTTATCTACTTGCACCCGGGGGTGCTTTCGAACTGCTAGGTTGGCAGGCGCTGGGACCAAACAACGGGAGCGCACCCCGCCGCGGGGATTCGAACCGCCAACCTTTCGATCGGCAAGCCCTAGGCACTGAGGCTTTTACCCACAGCACCACCCGCGTCTAGAAATTAGATGCATGCAAAGTTTTTCCCCAGCCCAAAAAAAGCTTTGAAGCCATCTGTCTTGCTTACTAGACTAGGCCTTCTTTGCACACCAGCAATGGAAGCCTGGAGGTGGTCACATGAGATGTCACAAGATCTTGTGGGAACTCAAGACGGTCCCACCTGATCTCATGAGGGCATCCCAGAGCCAGCATGATGAGAGAGCCTGTAAGCAAGGCAAATAACTTAAAAACTATTTTTGCACTAGGTTTTCTGGCTCCGAAAAGCTAGGGATGCCTGTGCTGGGGCGGTTCCACGGGTCTGAATATAAACATTTCTGTGTCTATGTGGAACCCTTTGAAATGGACCCCTGAGTAAGATCCAATCATACTATGTACAAAAATGAAATGCATAAACTAGGCCAAAGTGCATATATTAGTGAAAGTAGCAAATAACAAAACCATTATATTGTGAACCATTTCTTTTCAAAAACATACATGTTAAAGAAAACTGTATGCAAACACCTGTATATTGGGAGAAACTCACTGTGAATTTTCCTGAGGTCTTTTAAAAAAATGCAAACTGATGTGGAAAACCGAACTTCAGAGAGGAAAAGTGAGAAACTGAAATTGACAACTATAAAGATGATAGGCGAAGTTACATCAGTGTTATCAGGATGGGAGCGTAGCATATTACCCTTATAAATGCCCTACTATTTTCATGGAGAAGATGAGTTATTTAGCTCATAATAATATTTTTACAGCTTTGTATTATTTTAATTTCTTTTGTCTTTGACTCCTAATCATCTCAGGGTGCTTCTGTTCGCAAATATAGGAGCATGAGCAGATTCATGTGTCTGCAACTGCATAGAGACAGTCCTCCTTTCTTGTGAGGCAAAAGTATAAGGACTCCAGTCCTGTGCAAACAGAAAACTATGGCAATTCTTGGAATCTTGACGGCCCTTATTGGAGCTGCTGAAATCATGGCAATTGTTGCTGTCGTGTCAAGTTGTATTTTGTTTGTCCTCCAAGGAACACAGTGAAGCAAGGTGAAGGAGTTCTTGGAGAGAAAAGTTTTGAAATGTCTATTTTGAGAGACAGTGCATTAAAAAGAAAGACCCAATTGCACATTTAAATTCAATGGTTTATACAGATTTTTTTTAATTAAATCCACTGATTATTGATGAAATAGACAAGGGGTCAGCAACCTTTTTCAGCAGGGGGCCGGTCCACTGTCCCTCAGACCTTGTGGGGGGCTGGACTATATTTTGAAAGGGAAAAAAAAATGAACAAATACCTATACCCCACAAATAACCCAAAGATGCATTTTAAATAAAAGCACACATTCTACTCATCTAAAAACACCAGGCAGACCCCACAAATAACCCAGAGATGCATTTTGAATAAAAGGGCACATTCTACTCCTGTAAAAACACACTGATTCCCGGGCCGTCCATGGGCTGGATTGAGAAGGCGATTGGGCCACATCCGGCCCCCGGGCCTTAGGTTGCCTACCCATGAATTAGACTTTGGGTGAGCACATGTCAAAGTGGCATGGACTGGGCTAAGTCATCCATCCATCTCTGCTCTGCACTTGAAACTGGCACAAAAGCACCCAAATCAGTTATGTTGGGTGGACGATACAAACATGTCAACACTTGATAACAGTGATTTGCATGTGAGAATAAGCTATGGCAGATGAACTACCACAGACAGAACTTTCACATCAACACCCTTCTTTCATTTTTGTAAGTGGGTTTTTCTGCCACGTCTTCATATCTGGTGTGACTGGTGTTCAGCATGCAATCCTAAATCCAGTTATAGATAGGTAGCCGTGTTGGTCTGCCATAGTCAAAACAAAAAAAAAATCCTTCCAGTAGCACCTTAAAGACCAACTAAGTTAGTTCTTGGTATGAGCTTTCGTGTGCATGCACACTTCTTCAGATACACTGAAACAGAAGTTGCCAGATCCTTCTATATAGTGAGAAGGTGGGGAGGGGTATTACTCAGAAGGGTGGTGGGAATGGGTGATTGGCAGATAGCTGTGATGAGCCTGTTGACGACTCTTAACGACTGCAATAGGTCTTACAGGAAAAAGCAAGGGGTGAGAAGGTGAAAAATGGCTTTGTCATGTATAATGAGATAAGAATCCAATGTCTTTGTTCAGACCAGGTCTCTCCATGGTTTTAAGTTTGGTAATGAGTTGCAATCCTAAATCCAGTAACCCAAGAGCATGCCCCATTGAATTCTATGGGATTTACTTTTGAGTCAACATGTGCAGCACTGCTTATCCACACTTACCTTTCCCCCCATGCTGTCCAGGCACAGGTGTGTGCTTTAAAGCTCCATGTCTGAGCACTTTTTAAAAAATAAAATAAAAATAAAATCCTTGCTGCTTTCCCCAGAAAAACCCTCTCTTTAACACTGAAATGCAACAAATGACAATTTGGACTTTCCACAGGCAAAGAGCTTTAAAGAAACACAACACAAAAGGAAGTCTGGGTGAGCTATCAGTCACTTCCAAACAGAAATACAGTTGTACCTTGGTTCTCAAACAGAATGCATTCTAGGAGTCAGTTCAAGTTCCAGAACTGTTCAAAAACCAAGACATGGCTTCCGATTGGTTGCAGGAGCATCTTGCAGCCAACAGGAAGCTGTAGAAGCCACGCCGGATGTTCGGCTTCCGAAAATTGTTCAAAAACCGGAACATTCACTTCCGGTTTTCGATCATTCGAGAGCCAAAACATACGAGTTCCAAGGTGTTCAGCAACCAAGGTATGACTGTACTCCCCCACTGCCTCATTAATGGCTGTATGTTTAATCTTTCCATGAACCTCCATGCTGGGATCACCTCCTGCAATCAAGATGTATATGTAGGACCAGTGCTCTTTTCGAAGAAAAACAGGTGCGGGAACTCAGTTGTTACAGTAAGTTCCCTAGCTGGTTTGAGGGTTGCCCCTGGTTCTGGTGCAGGCCAAATAAATGTGCTCCTGCCTCCCTCATTCTCTTAGATTCAGGTGGGTGGCTAGAGCAGCTCAGAAGGGCCTTCGCGCAACAGTAAAGGCCTGGCTGGAAAGCTTAAAGCCCACCGCCATGAATTGGCTCCACCCCATAGCTTGACCAATCATGGTTAGGAATGGCTAGGAGCTAGGTGGAGTCCTAGATCTAAAAAAGAAGTGTAAACATGTACACACTGGCCAGCTTCCATTTTGACTTGTTTGTTTTGGGCTTCTCAGAAGTACGTAAAGGCAAGAAACAGGCGGGGGGAGCACCAGCCCTAAATGGCACCCACCTGAGAGGGGCCGGAGCTCTGCTCTAGGGCTGTAACTCATTCAGAACTACTGGGGAGGGGAAATATGGCTTTTCCGGGGGAAAGTGATTCAGTTGTAAGAGTGAAAGTAACCTCCAAATTCTACTCAGGGTGCTGAGGCAGGGAGTGCCTTCCTTCTTGCCAATCTGGGCGAAACTGCCTTAAAAGCATATACTGGGTTCCTGGAGTGCAGATTTGGAAAATTGTTTGGAAAATTGGCATCAAGAAGACATTCAGATCCCTATGAAGCCCACATTCAGATTGAGAAAAGGGCACAGTCGCACGCTGCATCTTAACCAAATAGAAGTTATGTATGGGTTTTCTCATATACTCTGAAGTCTCTTTTTAACAAACATTTTTCATTAAATGCAAATGAATCATTGTGGTTGTCACCGTCTCGGTGTCTGTGTTAGTCCTCGGAGGCCCTTCTGTTGCTTCTTCTACTTCAGCTCCTTTCAAATCAAGATAATAACCTTACTAAATATGCCCTAAAAACATATTAGTTAAATATGCATATGATCGGCTTCACATTCAATTAAACATTTCAGTATTCCCCAGGCTTTCAAATAACTCAGCGTTACCTTATGCAACACTGTTAAAACATGCTAGAAACAGTTGCCATCTGTAAAGTAAAACACTACTTGCCATAATAGTATAATTTGAGATGAAGTCCTCTCATGAGACAGATTCCTATGGGATGCTAAAAGACCTATAATCTATTTTTACATATCTAATTGGCTAGGGAGGCATTCCCAAATCATTCATTCCAATCAATGGGATATTGCTAGCCTAAAACGAAGCTGAATGATGCCCTATACAAAATACTTTTGAGTTGGTTTGATTTGATTCTGGTTTAGGGTTATGTGTTTTCCACTTTGAGTATTCCCATCTGATTGGATTAAAAGAGATCCCAGTGTGTGTGGAATATAATTTCTGCTCACAAAAGTGTAGGACGAAGGTTCCTTGGACTCTACCAACTAGGGGAGGGCAACGCTGCCAATGTTGCTTTTCCTTGGGAATGGGCGAATATGGCAATTTCAGTTTCTCTCAATTTCTTAGTTTACCAGCCTTAAATTTGGTTCTCATTTCTGCATCACTTTGCACATTTTTCAAAGACTTCATGAAAAATTACGTGCAAATTTCTTCTAACATACATGTTTCTGCATGCAATTTTCCCTGATACTGCTGACGACCATTTTGCATGCATCCCATTGACACACGACTGCTGACATGCAGCTCCTTTGGGACTCAGAAGAGGGAAGAATGGGGGCAGAATGGAGAGCGGAACTGGGCAGAATGTGGGTGGGGGGCCTTATGTACTAGTGCAGTGTTTCCCAACCTTGGGCCTCCAGCTGTTTTTGAACTACAATTCCCACCATCCCTGACCACTGGTCTTGCTAGCTAGGGATGATGGGAGTTGTAGTCCAAAAACAGCTGGAGGCCCAAGGTTGGGAAACACTGTACTAGTGCACACAGGGGCCAGGAACGGAACCCCCAAGCAAAATTGTTGCTGCCTGTATGCACATTTCTGCAAAACAATTTCCCATAATAGAATGTATTTTGTATGTTATTTTCACTGATATATGCATTTACATGCACAATTGGACCTATTATATGCAAGTATTAGCAGAAAGAACATACAAAAGCATATTATATTAGGGGAAATGGCTTTGCAAAACATAATTTATATATTTTTAAAAATTATAAATAGCTTGCTCATAATGAAACAAAAATGCAATATAACTTGAGCAGTTAATGTGTATAACCACCAGTAATTCTGGACATTCACCAGGCCACATGGAGAATGTACTGCACATAATCTGCTGAAGATAGAAGGGAAGTTTGAAAGAACTTTGTGGAGCATCAAAGTTCTAAGCATATTTATGTTTCCTCTCTATTGGATATTCCAGTAAGGTGCTTCATCCTGGAAGGCTTTTTAGAAAAAAGTTGGTCAGTGAATTATTTTGTCATGTGGAACAAAAAGGGTCTACTTTGCTACTATGTATTCTGGGCTTCTTAACATCCACATGTTTGCTTGTGTGTCTCTACCACATGCAACTAGAGCCTTTGATCTGCACCTGTTTGTGTTTCAAAAAACCTTGACTGCACATGGTCTCTTGGTGCAAAAGTTGCATAATAGGAGACCAGTTCCCCACGTTTCTTGCATTATGCCAATGGGGGGGTGGGTTCCCTCTTTGCCAGTCTGGAACTGAGCTATTTGTTGTTAGCTGATCTGGGTAGCGATATGTTCTCATCAGATAGTGATTTAGTTTCAAAGCAGCCCTTTGCAAGAGCAGAAGCGATTTGAATGTAGCAATTTTCCAGCCTCCTGCTGTTTATGTTTGCATCTGTGCTGCAAATAGTTGGAAGACCTTTGCTGTTTTCTGATCATTTTGATTTATGAGGGCTTGAAGAAATTTGAAAAGGAAATTGGATCTGATTGAGCAGCTGTTGCCAAAATCAATAATAATAATAATGATAACAACAACAGCAGCAAAACCTAACCAGGCCTAGAAAAAATTGCTGCATTATATTGAACTCTGCAAAAATGGCAAAACAGTGTCCAATATACACAAAACGGGCCTAACTATAATAGTCATTTAACCCAAATCACTTTGTTTTATGTAATGGGAGCAGCACTGAAAAGTTTAGATGTTGGTTTAGCCTATGGATTTTCTGAGCTGCCATTTACACAGACAGGAGGTCTGCATGGATGCCTGTATTTCTACTCAACTACAAAAGCAAAGGATTCAATTGCCACTGTGAATAGGTAAAATCAACCAAACCTTCATAATTTAAGGACTTATGGAGGTTGCATCACAACAGTGGTGGATTTTGGGTTTCCAATTTTCAGCAGCGCCCTGTGCAATGCCAAAATTTAGTGACCCCACCTCTTGTTCTCCATTGTTCATCATTGTTGCAGCAGCGCCTTCTCAGCTTGGCAAACAAGTTGTGCTCCCCTAGATCTGCCTTTGCATTGTGATTCAAATCAGTGCCACACATAGAATGCTACTTTCTATTATTTTTTAATGTCTTGGTTTATTTTACTTTTTCCTAAAAGCTAACGCTTTTACCCTGTAGGAGCAGGATCCATTGTACAGTCATTGTACATTGAGAGTCAATGTGGTCTAATGGCAGGAGTGCTGGACTTGGGCCTGGGAGACCAGGGTTTCAATCTCTGCTCAGCCATGAAATTCATTGGGTGACCTTGGGCCAGCCACAAGATCAGTTCATATATATTAGATTCCCTTTTTAGCTGATATAAAGTATAGAACTGATGCAGTCAGACCTCTGACAGTTGAACCATCATTCTGGAGGGATTTGCTGCTGACGAGATCTTAGAAAGGCATCTTAGAAGATGACCATTTCGAGAGTTGTAGCTGTGCGGCAAAAGCAAAAGAGTGTGTGGTACCTTAGAGACTTCAGGTCAAATCCCTTCTCCAGCTTCAGCCTCATGCAGTGATCAGCCTTGAACCAGACCTGATGCTGGCTGGCACCAACTGTAAGAGCAGCTCGTGATCCAGCAGATTCCAGGGTGCACCAGCCCTGCACTTGGAATGTCCCATCTTGAGGCTGCCAGATTCTGTCCGTGGGTATATGGCTGGCAGGCCTTCAACTCATTTGGTGGGTAGAATGGCGGGGGTCTGTATTGGAGGAGTGATACAAGCATCACTCCAGTGGCGGTAGCTGATGGGAGGTTCTCAGCCAGCAGAACCAAACTAAAGAACACCTCTGCCCAAATTAGTTGCTGGTGTTGTAACCTAATACAATTATAGTGGTATAAACTCATGTAGTCCACTTCATCAAGATGAATAAAGGTAAAAGGACCCCTGACCATTAGGTCCAGTCGTGGCCGACTCTGGGGTTGCAGCACTCATCTTGCTTTATTGGCCGAGGGAGCCAGCGTTTGTCCGCAGACAGCTTCCGGGTCATGTGGACAGCATGACTAAGCTGCTTCTGGCGAACCAGAGCAGTGCACAGAAACGCCGTTTACCTTCCCATCAGAGCAGTACCTATTTATCTACTTGCACTTTGATGTGCTTTCGAACTGCTAGGTTGGCAGGAGCAGGGACTGAGCAATGGGAGCGCACCCTGTCACGGGGATTTGAACCACTGACGTTCTGATTGGCAAGTCCTAGGCTCTGTGGGCCACAGCGCCACCCGCGGCCCATCAAGATGAATATTGACAGTCTAAAGCCATATACTGTTAACCATATTTTTCCCCAAAATGTTTAGACATGGGTTTAATTAGGATTCCACTCTTGTATTGCAGACAGAGTGAGAGGAGAAATATTTTTTCTTCCTTTTCTCTCTTTCTCAGTTTCCTACATATTTTCCATCTGATAGCCAAACTGGCATATTTTCTGACCCTGTTCAGTATCTACCTGTTACGGTAACAAAAGACAGACACACAGAGAAATGCATGAACTTTAAAACTTTCTGACAAAAAGCTTCATGAAAATATTTTCTCTCAAAAAGGTACTCATGTTTAATACATTCCATTCATGGATCTGATTTACATTAACTTTTTCTATAGATCTGATAATATTTGCATTAAGTGTGTTTCATATTCCCCTTCCTGGAATGAATGTATATGAAAACTTTTTCTGCATGGAAGCTTAATATTCATTGAAGAACAATCCAAAGTTGTGACAAGAAGGATGTGATTCTTTTCTTTTGCTTAGCCTTCAGAGGGCAATGTATAAGTCCCAGCTTAGACATGAACCAAGTAACAATGAAGAGGTCATAAAGCCAGATCTGAAAGGTAGATGATAACTAGATGCCAGAACTTGATAATCTGACCATTTTAGACCAAAACCTTGAAGAGGAGAGGGCTTTGGCCAATAGACAAGGTTTGTAATTTTTGATGACTGTTCTAGTTGCCACTGCCATTCATCATCATTAGCCAGAACCAAGAATTAATGCCTCTTTAAGAGATCAAGAGAGGCTTGGAGATTCCCCACCTGTCAAACAGTTGCTAGAACTTCTTCCCTGCTTCTGGAATTGGTCAGACCAGTAAAAGTATTAGGTGATCAGGGCTAGGACATCTCATTCAAGGCTACCAGCTCTCATTCCTGGATCTTCTTTGACTCAGATAGGCTCGACGTTTTGTCCAGACTTGGCTTTGTTGGAAGATGTAGGCAGGCAACCTCCACTCGTTTCTGGAGGCAGCTTTGAGATTGCGTAATGGTGGAACAGAGGAAGCCACCATTGCTCAATCTAACTCAGCATTGTCTACACTGTTTGGCAGCAGCTCTCTGGATTTCAGACAGAGGGCATTGCCAGTCTTACTGGAGAAGCCAGGTGTTAAACCTGATCTTCTTCATGCAATGCTGGTGCTCTCTCAGTAAGTTACAGCCCCTCCCTTCTCCATTGGCTCCCGACTCCTTTCCAGCCTGGCCAGGATTCTCTTGTGAGCGTCTATTCTACAGAGTAGGGACGTGGGTGGCACTGTGGGTTAAACCACTGAGCCTAGGACTTGCCGATCAGAAGGTCGGCCGTTTGAATCCCCGTGACGGGGTGAGCTCCCGTTGCTCGGTCCCTGCTCCTGCCAACCTAGCAGTTCGAAAGCATGTCGTGTGCAAGTAGATAAATAGGTACCGCTCCAGCGGGAAGGTAAACGGCGTTTCCGTGCGCTGCTCTGGTTCACCAGAAGCGGCTTAGTCATGCTGTAATTATTGGCTCTCTTGGCCAATAAAGCGAGATGAGTGCTGCAACCCCAGAATCTGCAACGACTGGACCTAATGGTCAGGGGTCCCTTTACCTTTACCTTTATTCTACAGAGTATCAATGCACCCAGCCTTGCCTGTGCTGTCATCCAGGAGAACTGTTGTGAGTGGGACTGCAACATTCCATAGCAGTGTCTCTCTATCTGGTTTAGGGTCACAAACATATTTTGCTAGAAAAGCTCATTCCTGTATGGATAATCAGCCCTGTGGAGCAGTTTGCACCATCTAGCGATAAGGACTCCTCAGTTATGCACCATATAATTCAGCACAGCCAAAACTTAACGTACAATGGTACCTCTGGTTGCAAACGGGATCCGTCCTGGAGCCCCATTCGCAACATGAGCAGAATGCAACCCATGTCTGCGCCTGCGTGGGTCACGATTCACCACTTCTGTGCATGCGCGTGACATTATTTTGAGCATCTGTGCATGCGCGAGTGGCGAAACCCGGAAGTAACCCTTTCTGGTACTTCGAGACCGCTGTGGGATGCAACCTGAAAACACTGAACCTGAAGAAAACACAACATGAGGTATGACTGTATGTTGAAGAAAGTGTGCAGTATAGTGGGAAAATCTTACACCAGAGCTTTCCAAAATTTCATGTTGGTGACACACCTTTTAAGATATGCATCATTTCACAACACATTGATTCAGTTTTACTAGCAAACTGGAGGTTAAACTAACTCCTTTGCAGCCCCAGGAGGAGCACAGGGAGTGTTTGCACAACACTACATACTGTAGCTGACTCTTCTTTTCCAGCTCCCTAGAATGACTATCAGACAAATACACAAAAAAATTGCACAGCAAGCATAGTTGCCACCTGTTTGTAATTTTATAAATTGTTCATATTTAGGGAGATCCATCCATAGTAAGTATATAATAACATGTTGGAAAGTAACTGCCCATGTTTTGTTTTTGTTGTGAAATATTTCTCATAAAAAACAAAATTCCCCATGGCTCACAGTAAATTTCATATGAATTGTGACTCATATATGATTATGGGTTTACTGCTTTCATTGCTTGCATTAATCAGTGGTCCCTCTACAGAAACAGAGCAACCTATATCACCATTAGCCTTATGGCATTTTCAGGCAGTGTCTCGATATAGGAACACTTAGCTCTGCCTTAAATAATTAAAATAATTACGATGCTAAAATTGTCATGGAGACTACATGGCAATACATGTGTGAGATGTGAATTTGTGACTTTTGCCATAAAGAACCAAAATATCTGGGCTTTTTTAAGCATTTAATTTAATTTGCCTCTTTTCTACCAAAATATGTTCAAAGCAGTTTAGAACATAATCCATGATCTACACAAACTGGGTTAATGGCTTAAGGAAGTACAAGTTCAATGAGGAAAGTACCACAATTAAAATATTTTTGGTGCCAGGTCAAATTATGATGATTTTGCTATTTGTTGTTGGTGTGTTTTTCAGCTGAAGTCTTTCTTTCTGTTGTTTGTTTTATCGCCTATTGTGTGGCTTTTATGCATTGTTTTTTTTAATGCTATCCCATGTTTTATGTTTTTAAGTTTTTCAGCTTGCTTGGAGGCTTCTTAGGTGTCAAGCAGTTCTTAAATTGAATTAATCATGAAAACAACATTAACAACAATACTATATTGATGATTACTATATTTTAATTAAATGTAATAGTTGTAATACTCTTGCAATTGCATCATAATTTTCATTGTGTCCCCATGCCCCCCATCTGATCTGGAGAGTTGAGGATCACCCTAGCTCAGGTTGGGGGCAGTATGCAAGGAGAGGAGAACGGGTTGCGGGGATTCAATTCTGCAAGCAGAAGACCTTGCATGTATAGGACTATTTCATTCGATAGCAACCCCTCTCTCTAGTGAATGCCCAGAAATCACCTGGAGAAGGGTCTCCAATGAAGATCTGGGTGAACATTTAGCCAGTGTGGTGTAGTGGTTAAGAGCGGTAGACTCATAATCTGGTGGACCGGGTTTGCGTCTCTGCTCCTCCACATGCAGCTGCTGGGTGACCTTGGGCTAGTCACACTTCTTTGAAGTCTCTCAGCCCCACTCACCTCACAGAGTGTTTGTTGTGGGGGAGGAAGGGAGAGGAGAATGTTAGCCGCTTTGAGACTCCTTCAGGTAGTGATAAAGCGGGATATCAAATCCAAATGCCGCCTCCTCCTCCTCCCCTCCTCCTCCTCCTTCTTCTTCGGAAAGATAACTTCCCTTTTCCAGGGACACTTCCGGGGATTCCAGTTGTGTTCTATAGCACCGATCAGGAATGTTGGCAGTTGCCTTGCAGAAACGTGCACCCTTCCTAGCCTCAGTAAGTCCAGCTGGCTAGGAAAGCGAGCACAGCAATATATTCATACTATGTCAATTAATGGAAAAAGGAAAACAACTGCTTGACGTTCCTGTGCCTGTAATTGGTGGTGCATGTTAGTAAACTATCTTGTACAACGGCAAGAAAAAATCACAGTGGCCCACTGCTGAGTTTCCAAAGTGGAAGCCTGCCAATTTGAGACGGCATTTCAGAGCCTACACTTTGATTTTGAGATCTATCAGTCAAGTCGTGCAGAATGATGAGCCGCATTGCCTTGTCGGAAAGCACAGCTGCTTCTTCGACAGCAGCGGAAGGAAGGAAGTCTGAGAGAAAGAGCACAAATTAAAACAATCTTAACACCAGTCCAGATCAATGATTGCAACTGATTTTCTGAGGGAAAGGAACCTAAAGCATTCTCAGTTATTCTCCACTAAAAGCTGAAGTGGGAACTGGGAATATAGAGGGTTAAAGCAAACCACAAGGATTTTATTGTGGCAGTTAGATTTGAACCAGAGACCATTTGGCTCAGAGACTGCATTCATTGCCACTTCATTGCGCCAGTTTTATGAAATATGGTGGCCATGCTTTTCGTCAGTAAATACATAAACAGTAGAAAATTTAAAAAATAGTAAAGTAAGAAACTTTACTATCTGCAGACGGGAAAATAACACTATTGTTTTACATCAGTGTTTCCCAAAGTGAGTGATACTGCCCCCTGGGGGTTGCTGGAATGATTCAGGGAGCAGTAGTAGCCATGGTTGCAATTGGTGGCATTGAATAAAAATAAGGGAGCGGTGGAAGCAAAAAGAAGAGAAGAAAATTTTGAAAAACTGTTCATACATGTTTCATAAAGATGCTTACCACCAGGTCAGATGCCGTTGATGGACATCAACAACACTTCCCCTGGATCTGGCAGTTGTGTGAGAGGTGGGGTTTTTTCCTGGGCTTAGATGAACCCTTCCCAGCTCACCAGTGCCTGGGAAGTGGATGGCAGCTTGCTTGCCTGCCTATTTGGCCAATGGCAAATTTACTATGTTGTAATTCGTATGTGGGACGCGGGTGGTGCTGTGGGTTAAACCACAGAGCCTAGGACTTGCTGATCAGAAGGTCGGCAGTTCGAATCCCCGCAACAGGGTGAGCTCCTGTTGCTCGGTCCCTGCTCCTGCCAACCTAGCAGTTCGAAAGCATGTCAAAGTGCAAGTTTGTACCACTCTGGCGGGAAGGTAAACGGCATTTCCATGCGCTGCTCTGGTTCGCCAGAAGTGGCTTAGTCATGCTGGCCACACGACCCGGAAGCTGTACGCCGGCTCCCTCATCCAATAAAGCGTGATAAGCGCTGCAACCCCAGAGTCGGCCACAACTGGACCTAATGGTCAGGGGTCCCTTTACCTTACCTTTAAAACGTATGTATATATATATACGGTAGATACATATAAGAACTCAAATTTGTCACTGCATCTTTCTGCTTGTTTGCTTAAAGAAGGTAAATTTCCAGGGGGATGTTGAGTATTTTTATTATGATTTTTCTGAAAAGTGGACGGTAAGCCAAGTAAGTTTGGGAACCTCTGCTTTACGTGGAAGGGAGCCCTGTTGATGTCAGAGGGACTGGTTTTTCACATAATGGGTATCAGGGATTGGGCTCAAATGGACAAGATGGAGGTGGAATGGTGGAGATCACCCCCCCCCCAATTCTCCTGACACTGTAGGAGAAGAGGAATGTGGCTTTGAATTACAGCAGGGTTTTGAGGACGGTCACAGCTCAGAGATGAACAAAAGAGTTGGGAAGTGTTAGGAGAAGGGAGTGGGAAGACAGAAGGAGACCAGCCAGCTGACACTGTATTTCTGACCCCCCTTCTCCCAGAACTCTGCGCTCGATAAGAGTGCAGGAACAAAGGATTCAAAGACAGTTGACCACAAGCGGCTACCGTAAGGGTAAATGCTGTTGCTACTAAGAAGGGAGGAGGAGTTTAGTTGGAGCAACACACTCGTCAGGGAATACCACATTCTTTTGTCTCTCACTGTTATGAATGAATAAACTCATTAAAACGGACTCTATCTTCTTCTCTCTGCTTCTTGCTGCCACCAGGGAGGGAGTAGAATTTCTGAAGCCCTGCCAATGGGTAGATCATTGGGCTTCCAATAGGAACAGCATCATTGCAATATGTTATGAATATTATTTTAGTAATACTGATGCAATTCAAATAGCATACTCTCCAACATTTCTCCAATGAAAATAGGGATGTCCTAAGGAAAAGTGGGACAAACCGGGAGAGTTTCTGTAAATCAGGGACTGCCCCTGGAAAATAGGGACACTTGGAGAGTCTGAAATAGAGGATCACATCAGTAGTGGGTGCAGTAATAATCATACTGAAAATGGGAAGAGTCATGAAAGCATGAAAGAGTGGTCCAGGTTTCCCCATCCTTTTCTGTTAGTTGGGTTCTTTCCAATAGATTCAATAGCATATATACAAATTTAGGTCTGCACAATTAAAGTGAATTTAGGTGCTCTGGTGCACAACAAGCCCTCTCTTTTTTTTTAAAGTTGACTTTTTGTGGTAAGGAAAGTAATAGAAAAATGTACTGCAGGAAGTCATGTAATAGCTGTGCAAACAAAATCAGAGGAAATGCTTAATAAACAGCAGACATTGTATAAGCTCCATACGAGCTTTGTGCAAACAAAACAGGACAAATGCTCAGTAAACAGGTCCTCTGGAGTTGCCCTGAGCTGAACTGGCAACTTGAAAAGATATGAGAACAAAGCTGGAGATAGATGGTACTGAAAAGTCCATAAGCCTTCAGTGTAAGCAAGCCTACGATGATGCCACCAGCGTACTCTACAATTCTCACCTTCCTTTCTCACATTGCCTCTACCAGTTGTGACTTAATTATGGATTGACTATACCTCAAGCAATCATATATCAACCCACAATAATCTAGGCAATGCTATACAACCCTGTCTCATGGAAGTTTCCCGCTGTCCTTTGAAAATGTTTCGAAAACCATGGAGAAACAGAGATATCCCGCAAAAGCTAGTGTTTTTAGACTTCATTGGAACATGACCGCACCCCTGTGCTCATGTAGCTGAGAATCTTAATGGTGGGGGAATCAGAGCACTAAAAGATATCTCCAAGTCTTTCCCCTCCACTTCCAACCCAGTTCACTTGTCAAGAGTATCATTCTGCATAATCCCTGAATGAATCATTACAGCTCTGATCAGCAGCACTGATATGCCAGGTATATGATGAACTGTAGAAGAAAGTGGTTTCAGCAAATGGAAAGAAGAAGAGAAATCAGGAAGAGTGTTCAGTAATCCTCGTCCAAATTGCAGCTGCATCTGAGATACTTTCTGCCTTTTATTTCTACTGACCTTGCAAATAAAACATTCAGACGGAGGAGCAATTGAGGAAGGACACCATGGCTGTGAGGAATACACCAGTGTACGACCAAAATCCAAATGCCCAGTGTAAGATCCATGAAAATGTGCCATAGTGCCTTTTAATTAAAACTCAGCATCCCTTTGCCAAATTGACCAGTTGCTATTTCACTATTTATATTAGCATTTTCCACATTTGCATTTGGATCGCCCTGCAACTTTTATCACTTTATCCTCAAGGATGCTTTTTTAATTCTCCCCATCATTCTCTTGGTTGGCCCCAGCTGGCAGATCTTCTCCCATAGCACACGATGGTTGTGGAAGAATGCCTCCTCCTCCTCCTCCTCCTCCTCATTATTATTATTATTATTATTATTATTATTATTATTATTATTATTAAATTTGTATACCCGCAGGTCTTAGAGTGGTTCACAAGATAAAATCACAATATAAAAACACAAAATACTTAACCAAAAACAAAGCAAAAGAACCCAATAACAAACCCCCTCAACACATTCTAAAAGGGCATGTTCCATCATTCTTCTGTGGGTTCCAAAAGTGACAGACTGTTTTGTGCCATATTTTACCAGTGCAGATGCATAGTTTTGCATACTGATAACATAACATACAAATGCAATATAGACGCGATTATATAATTGGTTGCATTGTATCCAGATTCTGTTAGAATATTGTGATACACAAATACATGTGCGCTCTCTCTCTCTCTCTCTCTCTCTCTCTCTCTCTCTCTCATATTTTAGCATTGCATTTTCCTTCACTCGCTTCTCTGCTGATACCTGATCTATGCATTAGCTGAATAAAGGGCTTTGTCTAGGGGCTCATTCCCTATGCACGTTCTTATGACCCTGTTCTGAAACTCACATGCTTTGATATAAGGTCATTATTATTAGAAGTACTTTACCATGGAAAATATTGCATCTATAATGTGGTCCTGTCTGGATATTCTTTGTCATTATGCTTGAGTGCTAATGGCTGCTTTACTTAAGAGCTGTGGAAAGATACACTCACAATATAACGATCCAACATATTTCCCAAATTGGAGATGTAGTTTTTATATTGAGAGGCTATCTAGGCCAGGGAAAGAGGCAGCAAAGTGTGTTCCTTATGAGGACCAGAAAAGCAGCACGCTTAGCTGGGGAAAAGTAGGCAGATATTTACAACTTGTTAAGAAAGAACAATGTCTTCACCACCTAAGTAATCTTAAGCAACACTCCCGGTAGGCATATAAGAAGGGCAGCAACAAGAAAAGATCCAGGAACAAGAATCAAGAGTTACAGAGTTCAGTTGTTTTTCAGACTCAAGCCGGAAGGTGACCTAGAAATATTTATAGGTAGTTCAGTGTCCATAGGAGTCAACAAGGCGAGAAAGACTGAACTTTAAAATGGGTTAATGAAAAGAAACAGACCATTCATCAGGGCTTCTCCAAATTGTAGGATACAATATAGTGGACAGGAGGATGGCCTGGAGTCCCAAGATTGACATTTCAATGGCATCCAGGGTTAATATGGATTTTTGAGTGTGTGTGTTCCTTTTTTTAATGAAATTTGTTTTTGGGAGGAAAGGAGATGAGAGTTTTTACAGTCTGAAAACTAGAATGAGGACATCTATACTCCAAAAACATTGAGATTGAAAATCTTATTCCCCGCCCCTCTTTGTCACAATATTAGATTTACTGAGTCTCACAGAGCCTAACGTAAGACTTGATGGGAGAAGAACAAGAAAACAAAGCAGATTTCCTCTTTGTGGGTGCATGAGTTTCATAATGAGTGACATTAGTTTTTTTTAATAATTCATTTAAAAATCAGATTGAGGAGCAGGGCTGTGCTCTCTGCAGATGAAAATGAGGCCTTTTGCATTGAGTTTCACCCCACACACTCACACCTCCACTCATAGATAGGCTTCCCTTCTGTGATACCTGCCGAAATCAGCTTTTAAGGCAATGGCAGTCCTCTGTTTTTCTGCTCAGGGAAATCTGAGGTGAATGTTGGCACTTTCTGACTAGGGGAATTATGTGGGGAACTCTGAGGACAACTAACTCCATTTCTTGCTGCTTCCCCCTGTTGTGAAGAGAGGAGACTTGAACTGACAATCAAAGGATGGAACCCAGCTAGAGGTCCAACTCTGGTTCTCAGCATTTACCACCCACATGCCAACCCAGTTTGGCATCTGTGAGAGGCATAGGATTGGTGAAGGCCTGATGTAAGTTGAGGGCTATAGCAGGGCCATAACTTGAGTCAATGAAGCCAACGAAACCTGTGCTGAGGAGATCTTTGACTAGACTCCCCTTGAGATGTTTTTTTAATTGAAAAGCCCAGATCCATCAAGTGCGCAGCCCTCAAAGACAAGCGATACAAGATTACTCTTCCTTTCAAGTACCATGGAGACACAGCAAGGGGGTGAGCATTCATTCAAGGCCGGAGAATATTGCTTCAGCTTGTAAGCTGTGAAGGCCCAGCAGGCAAAATTTACCCTGTGACCTTTAAGGTCTCTCTGCTGCTGGTAGGAACAAGGTTTGATTTCTCTGAGCACAAAAGGAGAAAGATCCTTTTGCTGGTTGTTAAAAGAAAGAAAGAAAAGGATTGAACTGTAAATAACAAAGGTGATTACGTTGTCCTTTTACCAAAAATAGTGTAAGTTCATCCGTTCCACTTAACTTTTTGGTATGTATGTGTTTGCTTCCAAATGTAGACTCTACAAGTGATATTATTTTAATGAGAGAGAGAGAGAGAAAAAATCAATACACAGTGCATACTATAAGAATGGGAGCTAATAATAGCAAACAGAATTTTTCAAGCGTTTCTCATGTATTATTTCAATAATTCTTATAATAATACTTTACAGCTGAGCTAATACACCTAGAAGAGGAGGTTGCTTAGCAAATTCATGACTCAGGTGAATTACAGTCTTGGACACAGAGGTGCCAACTTCTGGAATATATTGTGGGGGCCCGATGCAATGGCCTGACGTCATGCACACAATGTCATGAGGAGCCGGGGGGGGTGAAGCCGAACATATCAGCAGCACGGCTCCAGCAGCTGGTGGCCCCTGTCCACCCCCTCCCTCTGCCGTGCAAAGGAAAGATGGGTAAGCCACCTCCAGCTAGTGGCAATGGTGGCAGCAGCAGCAACCGTTGACCACTGAAGCTGTGCTATGCCTGACTCCACTTTCACCTTTCTCTGCCCTCTGACCAATGCCCCCTCCAAAAGAACATGGAAGGGGGCAAGGTGCCTTGACCCCTAGGAGCTGGTGCCTATGGTTGGACATAAGGGACCTTGGCAGTCATATAATCAAACAACCTGTTGGAAGAAGGGGCAGGACTCCCTTTTCGCTGCTTCCTGCATGCCATGTAAAGAAAGAGTTAGAAGCTTTTGGAAGGTCTAACAGTGAACCCAGGAATTCTTCAACTCAGACAGCATGAACAGTTCTGGAGTAGGGATGGGTGAACTTGTCACTTTCAGTTGCTTCCAATATCTAATTTTTCCAATCTAAAGTTCCTTTGCCCTATTTCCCCATACTTTAAAAAATCTGTATGAAAATTCATGCATGTTTCGTGCACATTTTGCTTCCTATGTGCAGATTTCTATGCAGATTTGCACAAAATATATATCTGCAAGCAATTGTCCCCTAATAGATGGCATTTTCCTATGTTGTTTTCACTATTATATATTCATTTTTGTGTGCCTACTAATAGATGCATTTTTGCATTCACTCCCTGGTTTAAGAACGACATTGCAAAATCCAGGGGGGGAAATGTGAGTTTTGAATGAAAGCTACATTTTACTTTGCATATCAGTTTTGGAAGTGAAAATTTGGTAGGTTCACTTAAAATGTGACCCAAATGAACTTCCCCAGCCCCAGCTACTCTGAAGTGGTTAGACCTGGTTATAAATAGAAGACCTGGCCTTTTGCTCCTGCCCAGTCTATAGATCAGTACCTTTTGTCGGCTGCAGCTCCAAGTCCAGCTCAAGTAATTGACCTCAAAAATACACTCATCTGACCTTGACTTAGATTCAACCACATACGCTGCAGCTTCATCATGATAGCATGCTTAAAACTCTATACAATATCAACCTAGTATTTCATGAAGAATGTATGCACGCACAAAAGATGATCCAGGTCATATTACCAGATAACATTAGATTTTCTTCATTATTTTTAGCAGGTCACACCTACTGTGGTCCCTGAGTCCCTTTTCCATTCAGCATTCTTAACCTGACCTCTCTGTTATAAGAAGGTCGTCTTGCAGATATTGCATCATTCATTCATGATGGAGAACGGCAAGGCAATTACCTCTTTTCACTGGAAAAGCAGTCTCAATGACTCTTGGTCACTCCCATTTAGAGAAGTGCCATAAAGCTAAATAGTTTTATAGCTTGCAAACTGGTGATGGGAGTATATGATTGTGCCCAGAGTAAGCTTTGCGTGGACAGGCGGAGTCCCCAGATCCCGCGCGGTCCCCCCGTCATGTGGAATAACGACTCAAGACAACGTGCTATGGGATTAAATTGGCCACAACTTTATTAAATTTCAAATGTGGGTAGACCTTGGCTCAAGCATTGGGTGTTATTCCTCCCCAGTCCCCAGCCAGGGACCTAGGGAGCATCAGGGTTATCCAGTGTGTGGGGGGGGGGCGGCTCTGGAGAACATATGTTCAAGCAGAGATAGCCGCCCCCGTTACGCCGCCGCCGCAGGGGAGAGCAATGACGACCTTTCGGCGTACGGTCAAAGCCTCCCTTCAGAAACCCCTTTAATGGGGAACCCTGGTATCGCCGTCGCAAAGAGGAAGATGGACTAAAGGATTCCGCCCAAGGCCTGATACCGCCAAAGTTGTGACGTTTTGCTACGGGAAAGGCGAAACCTGCCAATGCAGGGAAATTCCTTTCCGGCCCTTTAACAGCGACCTTAACGTAGCAGCGCCCGCGTACCTGTGGAGAAAAGTTAACCTGCAAAATAAGACATTAACTGAGGGTGGGTAGGGTGGGAGAAGCTCTGGAGCCAAGTGAGGATTCCCAGGTAAGATCCTCCCTCTATTGTGTGGGCAGATAGTCCCTCCCCTACCTGGCCTGGTCTCCTTGGCAACGCTTCCCCCAGGTGGGATTGGACAACTGACTGAGGTAGGCGGAGACCTCCAGGTATCCCACCTGAGGGAAGGCAAGGCCAAGCCTATGCTGTTGGAGCCGCTCCAGATCTAGGGGCTGCATGCATCCACGCAAAGGGCGCCCCCCGTTTTAAGCGGGGAGCGGTCATTCTTAGTAATACATCCAGAAGCTGACATGGAGATCTCCTATAAAATTTGCACAGATGTGATTGAAGAAGCATAGACACCAAGCTGTATGTGGGTGTACACACACACACACACACACACACACACACACACACACACACTGCTATGTTGAAGTCAGTCAACAGTTGTGTGTGTGTGTGTGTGTGTGTGTTACAAATACAAGGTAAAAAGATAAAGGACCCCATGGGGTTGCGGCGCTCATCTCGCTTTTCAGGCTGAGGGAGCTGGTGTTTGTCCACAGACAGCTTTCTGGGTCATGTGGCCAGCATGACTAAACCGCTTCTGGTGCAACGTAACACTGGGATGGAAACCAGAGAGCATGGAAACGCTGTTTACCTTCCTGCCACAGCGGTACAAGTTTATCTACTTGCACTGGTGTGCTTTTGAACTGCTAGGTTGGCAGGAGCTGGGGCAGAGCAATGGGAGCTTGCCCTGTCGTGGAGATTCGACCTTCTGATTGGCAAGCCCAAGAGGCTCAATGGCCTCTGTGTAACAAATACAAAGTATTTGTATGTTCTGACTCACTATAAAGTAGCTTCCCATGTACATTCCTAATGGCTTCAGCTTAGAATATGATTTTATAAACCATTTGTAATATATCAACACCAAGAAATACATCCCGTGTTACACACATACAAAAACACCAAAGCAGGCATCACAAGGATACAGGGTGTTGAACAAAAACAGACAGACAAACAAACAAACAAAACCAACAACCTACATTCATTTCTAAATTATTATATCACAGTTATATACAGATATAAATAAATCACTTCTTCTTCTGCCTTGTGCACTAACAAGTTAATACTTATCAGGAATTGTAATACAGCAGCAGCCCAACTGAAATATTTTTTTTGATATTACATGTAGCAACCCTATGAGAGCACTGACCTTTTTAATGGCAAAGGCAGAGTGAAGGTTAGATGTAAAAAGATGTATAAGCCATGAAATTCACTTTGAGGCGATGGGAGCCTAAAGGTCCATGGAAGAGCCAGGATAAGTCAATGGGGAACAATTGAACAGAAGCAGGAGAATCTGTAAGTAACACAATGTATTCAGGAAAAGAACCCCTAATGTATATAGCACCTAGACATCACAATGTCCTGAAAATGCCAGTATCTACACACATCAAATAAATAAGTCTTGGGAAACTGGTGCCTTCCTTTGGCCAGCCTACCATTCCCCCAGTAATGAAACAGATAAAACTTCACCCTGGAATCTGTTCATAAAATGAATGTCTGGACAGATAATCCACATAAAAAGATTTGCTTTGTCACATCAGTAGGAAAACAGAGAACACTGGGTTTATAAAAAAAAAAAATTCCAATTTTTTCAGATAATAGGAGCATTATTCTTTAATGATTTGATATGTGTTTCATGAATTTGAGATGAGTGCATTTTGTAATTATAGCGAGCAGTAAATAATACTGGCCTCACACCTCAGTCCTGAATGAGACGTTCTGCTCATTTTCAGTGGAATGCACCTCAAAAGTAGCTGTGATTTGGATCACAACCTTTGAAGGATGGATGAACAAAAGCCTATACTGAGATTTGATTTCTTATGATAATGAAAATATCCTAAAATGGGTATCAACCTATATATCATCTTATTGGGACGTGACCTTATAGTTCGCTGCATTTTCCAGCTTCTGCTGAGCCTTCTGCACATGTCAAGAAAAGTGACAAGCGTCAGCACAACCAGGTATCAGAAGGGCTGAAAGGCCAATCATATTTCAAGATTAACGCTTGGCCTACAAAGTCTTTGGCCCACAAAGACTGCAACTAAATAAAAAGGCTTGGAATTGTCAGCTGGCTAGGAGTGACCTTCCAAAGCAGAATTATTCTTGTATGTGCAGGAACACTTTTATCTGTAACCTGCGTTATGTTCTTTAGTTTTCATTCTGTATTCTTAAGAAATCATTTTAAAATGTTATTGCTTTGACTGTGTTCATTTGAGTTGGCATTGTAGATGGAATTCTGCTGCCCCTGGGTAAATATTCAGTTTGTTGTTGTTGTTGTTTAGTCGTTTAGTCGTGTCCGACTCTTCGTGACCCCATGGACCAGAGCACGCCAGGCACCTCTGTCCTCCACTACCTCCCGCAGTTTGGTCAAACTCATGCTGGTAACCTCGAAAACTCTATCCAACCATCTCGTCCTCTGTCGCCCCCTTCTCCTTGTGCCCTCCATCTTTCCCAGCATCAGTGTCTTCTCCAGGGAGTCTTCTCTTCTCATGAGGTGGCCAAAGTACTGGGGCCTCAGCTTCACGATCTGTCCTTCCAGTGAGCACTCAGAGCTGATTTCCTTTAGAATGGATGTGTTTGATCTTCTTGCAGTCCATGGGACTCTCAAGAGTCTTCTCCAGCACCATAATTCAAAAGCATCAATTCTTCGGCGACCAGCCTTCTTTATGGTCCAGCTCTCACTTCCATACATCACTACTGGGAAAACCATGGCTTTAACTATACGGACCTTTGTTGGCAAGGTGATGTCTCTACTTCTCAAGATGCTGTCTAGGCCTGTCATTGCCCTTCTCCCAAGAAGCAGGCGTCTTTTAATTTCGTGGCTGCTGTCACCATCTGCAGTGATCATGGAGCCCAAGAAAGTAAAATCTCTCACTGCCTCCATTTCTTCCCCTTCTATTTGCCAGGAGGTAATGGGACCAGTGGCCATGATCTTCGTTTTTTTGATGTTGAGCTTCAGACCATATTCAGTATCTGAGGTCAAAGAAGGAAACTTCAAAATTATGTCCAGTGCTCAAATCCCAACACAAAAAATGGGAATTGGGAAAACAAAACATGTGCTGATAAGCTCAAAATCGTGTTTTTCAGAAAATCCAATCCCTACTGCTAACACATGAGGGTCTGATGTGATAAAACCAGCAGGAATGTATGACAGCCATTGTTAGGTTCAGGAAATGTAGAATTTCAGAGCTTCTTGTAGAAGTCTCCAGCTGAATTTCTTATCTAGGAATAGAATAAATGCCCCCATGGAACTCTGAACTTTGCTTTTAAGCCTACTGTTTATAAACAAAGTCTGTGGGGCGTTTATTAACTCATAAGGTTAATCGAATAACTATAAAACACAGACCAAAAAAAGAAGGGGGAAGAGAAAGAGAACAAAAGAAATGAAAAGAAAGAGCACCTTCAAAGATGATATTTGCTCAAAACCTGGGGAAGTTGCCATGGAAACTAGACTCTTTTGATCCATAAATATAGTTAACATAGGCAGAAGCAACCAAGCCGGGTCCAATCATAATGGGGTCAGGAAATGAGGTGGATTTGACATTCAGTGGGGTGGGGAGGATTGTTGGCTCTGGAAATGGCACCCCCATCTTCCTCCCCTGCTCCCCTTCTCCCAGTCCCCTTTCCTATTCAAAACTGCTGTTTTAGTGGAACTTCCTGTCTAGTTCCTCTCCGATGGGTTTTTGCGAGAATACAATCACAGCGATTTCATACAAACAGAATACAATTGACTACTTCAAAGCCTATGGTGTCTTCAGTGCAATTTCCTCGAACAGGAAAATGTCAGAGAGAAGATCTTACATTTCAGCGCATTGTTCAGCCTCACCAGGAACTTGATACAACTACACACCTACAGCAAATACTATGTGAGGAAGCTGAGCATGGAAAGCAATGTCAACGCCACTTGAGAAATCAGAGAGGAAGATAAAATGTAATTGGGACCTGCTTACCAACTTATTTATTGAACATAACAATGTAAGAAGAGTCTGCTGGATCAGGACACTGGCCCATCTAGCTTCAGGGCTGGGCCTTTATATATACCGTATTTTTTGCTCCATAAGATGCACTTTCCCCCTCCTAAAAAGTAAGGGGAAAGGTGTGTGCATCTTATGGAGCGAATGCTTCTGGCTTCTGGCTTAGCCGTGCGAAGCATCTTCAGGGCAGGGGGAACCTTCATCCCGTTGCCCTGAAGAGGCTTCACGCGGCTATATGGGCTTCTGGGATTCAAAATACTTTTTTTCTTGTTTTCCTCCTCCAAAAAACTAGGTGTGTCTTATGGCCTGGTGCATCTTATAGAGCGGAAAATACAGTGGGTGTGTGGGTGTGGGTGTGTGGGTGTATAGATAGATAGATAGATAGATAGATAGATAGATAGATAGATAGGAGTAGCTTTGGGAGGGATTGTTTTTATTGTTTGCTAATATTTTGTTGACATCAGTACCTTATGTATAATGGATTGCTGAATTCTGTTTGGTTTTGGTTATGCCTTGAATAGTTATAGGATGGCAAGATGGCTCTTGCTGATTTTTTCACCGCCTTAGGTACAACAATGTAGAAATCTGAGCAACAATTGTTCACGTTAACAAAGATATGAAATGGAAAAGAAAGAGAGAGAGAGAGAGAGAGAGAGAGAGAGAGAGAGAGAGAGAGAGAGAGAGAGAGAAAGGAAGGAAGGAAGGAAGGAAGGAAGGAAGGAAGGAAGGAAGGAAGGAAGGAAGGAAGGAAGAACACCCTAGTCCAGCTGAGTGGCCAATCGGATGCCTGCAGGAAACCTGTAGGCAGGGTCTAAGCACAAGAACATTTTGCCTTCCTGGGGTTTCCAGCAATTGCATTCAGAAGCATTATTACATCCAAATGTGGAGACAAAGCTTAGCTCTCATAGCTGGTAGCCATCTATAGGTCTCTCCATCCATGTGTTCGTCTAATTCTCTCTTAAAGCCATCCAAGTTGGTGGCTATTGGTGCCCCCTGTGCTGCATGAAGAAATTCTTTTATATGTCCTGAATCTTCCAAAACTCAGCTTCATTGGATATTCTCTAGGTCTAGTATTACTAGAGAGGAAGGAAAAAAAATTCTCTATCCACTTTATCCTAGTCATGGATAATTTTATAAACTTCTATCAAGTCAACTCTTACTCCCAACCTTTCCCTTCGGGGAGTTTCTCCATCCTGTGGATTTTGTTGCCCTTTCCTGAACCTTTTCCAACTCTACAATATCCTTTTTGAGATAAGGCAGCCAGAACTGTGCACAGTAATTTAGATGCAGTTTAAGCATGATTTGTGTAACAGCAATTTATCAGCAGTTTTATTTTCAGTTCCTTTCGTTAATGATCCCTAGCATAAAATTTGCCTTTTTCACAACTGCCACACCTTGGGTCAATATCTTCATTGAGCTATCTACAAGAACTCCAAAGTCTCGTTCCTGGTCATTCACCTCCAGTTCAGACCCTATTAGCATATATGTGACATCAAGGACAAGAGGAGCAAATCCATTCAACTGATAACCATGTAGGTGGACCCAGTCACAATACTCTTTCCCACTGGAACATTGCCCTCCTTCTTTCCCAAGAGATGGGTGGGTGATTTCCTGTGCCTCATACATGTTTTTGAGAGGGCCTTCTTGGTAGTGTTGCCTGCCCTGTGGAACGCCCTCCCATCAGATGTTAAGGAAATAAACAACTATCTGACTTTTAGAAGACATCTGAAGGCAGCCCTGTTCAGGGAAGTTTTTAATGTTTGATGTTTTATTGCTTTATTATTATTATTATTATTATTATTATTATTATTATTATTATTATTCTGTTGGGAGCTGCCCAGAGTGGCTGGTGAAACACAGCCAGATGGGTGAGGTATAAATAATAGATTATAAAAATTGTTGTTGTTGTTGTTGTTGTTATGTGGGTAACATCCCAAGTTTTCAGCAAGCTAATGACTGTTAACTTTTCTGTTAATGACTGTCCTGCAGGCATTTTAAAGGTAGTGTTCGGCTTTATGACAAATTTTCATTGCTTGATTGTTTAATTTTTTTGTATGTTTTGTTTTAATGCACACCGCTTAGAAATTTTAATAATTAACTGGTTTATAAATGTCATTTATATTTGCAAATAAAAATTGCAAATACTGTAGAGCTGTGCTGGAAATTTCTTTTTTGGCCAGGAGGGAAATTGTTGGGACACATTGAAGGAGTGCTCCTTTGAGGGTGAAGTAAAACTGTTGGAAGGTTGCAGTGGCCGCTGTGGCTTTAAGGACCGATAGAGAAGAGACATGTTTTGTTGCAGCCGGGGCAGATGAAGGCACCCGGTTGTGCTGTTGCAGATGCACTATGGCATTTCATCTCTCTGCGTTCCTCCCAGTGGTCATTCCTCTTCTGGTCACTGCTGTGGATACACAACCTGTCTGCCTGCCGCCAGACACTGTAATTATTTGCAAGGGATTCTCACGGGGCAGGAAGCAAAATGAAATCCTAACCTCTCCCCACCCACACAAATGTGGCAGGAGAGAAAATTCTCTTAACATTTTCAGCTTGCTAACATAGGAGCCAACTCCTAGGGTCCAAGGTACCTTTGGCCCCCCAATAAAATATTGGAGGAGGTTGGGCCCCCCAAAGTTGATGGGTATTCCCATACAAATGGTATGTTGTGTCTTGTGATTATATGGGGTGAGACTTACCTGCCCCCCAATATTTTATTCAAGTTGCCCCCTTCTTGCTACTTTCCTTACTTTACAAGATGACCAAAGGTTGGTTAATTTGTTTAATTTTTTTTCATTTTAAACTTCTTTTTTATTTTTAAAAAAAGTCCTAATGGTGCAAAGCTCTCTCTGCAGCTTCCCACGGGCCATATTTTCTGGAATGCCTTGGAACTTAGGAGACCCCCCAGCCAACCAGAGGACCTAACCCTGGCCTAGTTGAGTCAATGTTCCGACTTGTAAAAGCAGTTTCATAGGCAGCAATTGCCGACGTTTGAAGACTTGGCACCCAATTTATGTATGCACTGGCAACGCTCATTATGAAAATAATCATCTGTCAAAGCACCTGAACAATGCAGATGTTGATATGCTTTGTGCGAGATGAATAAGAACAAGGTGTTGAAATGTTTTCAGTTGGATTCCCTCCGCGGGATCATTTTAATCATCGTTATCATCCATGCTCAATTGCCTGTATTCTTTCCATGTGGCAGACTGCGCTTTCTCTAGGAACCAGCAGTTTCTGTTGGGAGTACCTACATGAAGACTCATCCCAAGGGAACGTCTGGGCTTTGGAGTTTGCTGACAACTGAAGTCTGGCTTGCTCCCTAAAGTACACTACAGACAGAAGATATCTAAAAACTATCAAATTGTCTCAGAAAATTTGAGAAAATTAACTAGTGGTGGGTCATTCAACTGTGAAAGTGGGAGATTTTGGCAGATTTCAGGGAGGCAGGTGGACGCCTGGCATTTTGGGGGTGTTGACGGACGAGGTGACTGAGAGTTTCTACCTCCCTTTATTTATTTATTTTAGCACTTTTGAAAACAAAGTGTTAAAATAGCCATGGTCTGCCTGTCTCACAAATTCCTTGACTCTTGTGCACCAGAGGATTCCAATGTGTCCCACATGAAAAAATCCTGTACAGTAGCTACAGAATAATTTCCATAGGGACCCTCTGGCACAGGAATAGGAAATGCAGTCAGAGGTAACTTGGGAGACTGAGAAGAAAAAGGGTCTTTCTGGCTACATCTAGCAGCTTGAGGGTTTTGCTTTGTAAGTATAAACAATCCCATCAACCCTTGGTCATGTAATCTGTAAAGTACGGTAAGCTAACCCACCTACCACCAAAATGTTCTTAGCTTTTTTTGAGGGGGGATGTGTGTCTTCTTTTTTGCCGTCTTCGCTGCAAATGGCCAAATATAAGCTGAGTCAGAAATACGTAAAATTAGCATCAGTAATATGGATTGATCTAAAGATCTCCTCAATCTTACTCATAGCTACTGCACCCATATCCCCCAAATTTGTCCCTTTGCTCCTTTCCCAATTGCTTGTCCTAGTTGCAGTTATGGCAGCAACATTGGCACCATGAAGTCTCAGTGGAAGCATCACTTATTTCTCCTTTGCAAGCTCTTGAATGCTAAAAGTCTAGTGCTCTGCCAAATCCACCTATGCAAACTTTGTGTGGTTGAAAATTTTCACCACTTGTAAAAGTGGGTGGTGATTTTCTTCCAGGAGGGTTTTTTGTTTGTTTTCTACGGAGTGGGGACCGAATTTTCACGGCGTTTTTGTAGAGGTTTGGGGTTAACATAGGTCATAAGAAGACCTCTGCTGGATTAGATCAAATTTTCTTCCATTCCGCCATCCTGTTCTCATAGGGAACAAGCAATAGCAGGATTTGGTGCTTGTCACATTACAAGGTGGTCAAGGCTTGGCCTCATCCCAACCAGCCAAATTTCTTAGAATACCTGTGAGAGGACCTTGCATCACTTCAAAGAAACCCTCAAAAAAAGGAGGCACATTTCTCTCATAATTTTAAGGCAAGATTAAAGCACCAAACTCTCCAGTCACCTTGGAAATTCTTCTGACTAGCATCTTTGGTTCACTTCCCCCCATGAATGGCCAAAGTTAGCAAATAATAATAATAATTGTAACATCAAGAGTCTTGGAGCATATTCTTTCCAGAATAACTAACATGCTCCGTTGCCAATAAAAGAAAAAAGAAAAAAAGACTTGGGTATCCTGGGAAAGCTACTTTTCCCTGGATCCCTGGAATACTTCCAGAGCAGTCTTCTCACAGATACAAGAGAGGAAGCATGGGAGGCTGGTGAACCATGATCTATGGAGACCTAAAGACCAAGGAAGTAACATGGTGTTTGGAAGGAGGCTGGATTTCTAACAAAGACCTGAACCAGCCAGACAAAACATTGGCTGTAGGCATCTAATTCAGGTAATAGAATAGGATTTAGAGATTGGAGGACTAGCGAAATGAGTTTTTATTTTGTTTGCTCATTGTGTCAATCAGCGCACATTCATGTCGCTTTCCAATATTTTTATATGCATTGTTAAAGGAAATATGTAGAAATATGTTTTTAATAGTAGTCAACTTTCCTCAAGCTCCTCAGGCATGTGTTATCTCACTGCTACACATTCCTCATTTCTCTTCCCCGCCCCCTGCCCCACAGCAAACATTTCCTGAAGTGTATATTTTGTGCAGCAAAAGAAATGAAGCCTATTTTTCACTTCGGCGTCTTATGGAAGTAGTTAGATTACATTTTCTTAAAACAAAATCAGGGCCACATGCAGTTCAATGCAGTCATTTATACACAGGTTTTAGCTCTTGTGCTTAGAATATATTTAGAATATATTTCGACGGGGTCTAACAATCCGATTTGTTGAATGCATAAGAAGAGTCCAGGAAGGAGAACCACAGAGCTCAGACTTCTAGGAAGATGCAGCCACCAGGTGGGATGTCTAAGCCTTTTCCCTGCCCTGCCTGCTCCTTCTTCCTGTCTTTTCTCCAACCCCCTAACAACCATGGAGCTCTCTGGACCAGTCCAACTTGACTCACAATGATCTGTGGTTGCATATATCTAACTCATCTGAGGTCCCCAGGCCTCAGTATATGCCTGATTCAGCTTAGCCCTGAGCCAAATCTGGAGCCCAGCTCTATGACCATGGCCATGGATGGCTTGAATCAGAAGGAAGAAATCCCTTCTTTGTACCAAGCACATGAGCAGTAGGCAAAGCATCTTCGGGCAAAAGAAAGACAAAAGCATCCAGAGGAAAATATTTGTCTCGGGAGGAAAAGAAAAACTGAGGGAATGCTTAAAACTTCACAGGAAGGGGAAGCTAAAACCGAGATGTCACATTCCTTTCTCACCGCTAGACAACTTGTGTCTTAGCCCCAGAATGGATGTGCTTGGATTATCTCTAGCTGATGAAGAAGAGACTCTGAAAGGAACAGAAAGATGTGTCTTTGTTTTGTTACATGTGGGCACAGCATAGCATATACAACTCTTGTTGTATTGCTGTTAAAAATGTGTGACATCCATGTCTTTCAGTCACAGGATATATGACGTGTGTTGCTTTACATCCCAGATACTAAAATGTTCAGAAACACTGCAAGCGTATTAAGTAGGTCACTAACACAGCTTCCCCAAGTTACAGAAAAACAATATAAGGGGTATTGTGTGTTTGTGTGCATGCCTCTGTGTGTGTGTGTGTGTGTGTGTGTGTGTGTGTGCTGTTGATGCAGAGACACTTGAAAATGTTTACTTTTCGCAACACTCCAGAGGCCCCCTTGTTAAAAAATAAGGAACTAAATTTAAACTTGTTTAGTAAATCTGTTTTGATTGTGCTTCATTAAATGATTTATCATATTGGTAAAAACATTCACAGCATACACTAGAACGTCTCTTTGGGAGACTCAAAAGTGTGTATGCTGAGAATGCATATTAGGAAGATTTCTCCAGAAATCTACATTATCTTAACAAGTTCTCGGGCTGCCGGAGGCATTTCTCTCCATTCATTCCACTTTCCCTAAAAACTGTTTGGTGGTGGTGTGTGTGTGTGTTATAAAATGAAGCAATTAAAACTACTTGTGCTCCAAAGCAACACAAGGTGTCTACCTTCCCTCACATCCAACAGCTAGGACATTCTGACACTCGGGATACATATTCCTGTTTCCTGCCTCTTATGCTGTAGAATGAAATTCTTGAAGCTGCATTATGTGGAACACAGAGTAAACAATGAAATGTGTCTGAGATGGAGCCTCTGCCTGAACTCTGATTCCCTTTTGTATTTTGGTCAGCATTTTCATTCTTGTTTGAGACGGGTGAACGTCATGGAGTTGAGGTTTTGCAGAGCTAGCACATCTGTGCCCAGAGGGGAGGGGAGCTGATCTTGTTTTCAAAATGGAATTACCACCATCCCCACTGCCCTGTGTGCTTTCTTATGCTTACTGATTCACAGCAGGGTCTTAAAAGATTGGCAATAGGCTGGGACAGCTATAAGTACTGCAAGACCGAACTTGGTCTGTGTCTAGTGGACCAGCTATTGCATCAAACACTGAAACCATTTATAGGACATGCATTCAGCTGAACCTCCTTTGCAGGTGCTTGAGGAATTCAGTCTTGGTGAATTAATCTAACCCGCAGTTCACAGACTACTGTGAAGACCAGAACCTGGGTTTTAACACTCCCTGAATGTCCCCTAGTTTTCAGCTCAAAAAGCACATCAACTTGTGCTTTAAAATATCTATGTTGTGAGAGTGCAGCTATTTTGATGGAATGCATATTTTGAGAGAATACATAGTTACAAAGTGGGACGCAGGTAGTGCTGTGGGTTAAACCACAGAGCCTAGGACTTGCTGATCAGAAGGTTGACGGTTCAAATCCTCACAACGGGGTGAGCTCCTGTTGCTTGGTCCCTGCTCCTGCCAACCTAGCAGTTCAAAAGCACGTCAAAGTGCAAGTAGATAAATAGGTACCGCTCTGGCGGGAAGGTAAGCGGTGTTTCCGTGAGCTGCTCTGGTTCGCCAGAAGTGGCTTAGTCATGCTGGTCGCATTACCCGGAAGCTGTACGCCGGCTCCCTCGCCCAATAAAGCGAGAAGAACGTCGCAACCCCAGAGTCAGCCACAACTGGACCTAATGGTCAGGGGTCCCTTTACCTTTACCTTATAGTTACAAAAGTTGGGCACCACCCCCAGTCTTTACCGAGCAGTGGCAAAATGCAAAATTCAAGGAGGTTCCAGGTGCTCATCCAAGGTCCGTACTCTTTTGGAGAATTTAAGACATAATGGAGACTGCTGTAGCTTTAAGAAATATGATTTATGCACATAGTTACACCTGATTTTAGATGGAGGGAGCCCATATCTTACAGCATGGTCATCTCAAGAGGGACTTGTTCCCCACAGCAGTGCAATGCCAAAGTCTCAGTCATCTCTCCCAGCCTCCCTTTCCTGTCTTTTTGGTTTTCCTTCTTCTTCCCAGCACACCTTGCTAAAGACACTCTTTTCCTGTCACCTCAAGCCCAGTTACCCTGGCAACCATCCAAATCCCCTGTCACCCCTCACAGCAGCGGGGAAGGCCAGTTCTTTTCCGTTGCCAATAGCCCTCAATGGTCCTGTATAGTTTCTTCATGGCCCTAGCTTGGCCAGGTCATTTTGTATAGGATACTCTGCAGCTTGCATTTTCCCTTCATTATGTTGGGATGTATTGATAATACCTTAATAATATTTGTCATCTTTTTCAATATTTCAATGGTAAAGAATAGCTTAAAACATATTTTTGTGCTGATATTTGTTTTTTTAAAAATGAAATTCAAAGATTAATGCAGAAATGAAACAGAGTGGTGGTAAAGTTCAATTTTATGTGCTGATCACCAATTCCAATTTTTATCCATGGAGGAATACACACGCGAATACACACGCAATGAGGCAGGCTATAATTTAAAACCCAGTGAATTTTAAAAGGGGGGCAAAAATCAATGATTCAGGTAGAGATCCTATTTGCGGATATTGCATTTTGCCTTCCACCAACCTCATTTTATTTCATATATATTTATCCAAACAAATACATTTACATCAGGATCAACACTCAATATCTCATGCAAAATAAGTGCATTCAGCAAGATCATATTCCAGGACAGATTTTTGGTTACAAGAAGCCCAGCATTGAAGCCGATAACTGGAATCAAGTTTTGCTCTGTAATTAAAACTTCTCCTCTTTAATCAAGCCTTCTTGAGCTTTTTACAACCCCTCTGTGAGAAAATGGATTTTATTTACAGAGCCTTTACCAAGTCTCTTGCATCATTTCCAACCACCTACACAGTCATATGAACATATGAACCTTATCCGGTGAAGATGGCATTTCATCCAGGCTTCATCTCTGGGCCTAGGAACATGTTGTCCTTCAGACAATATCCTCTTGGTCTTTGCTTCAGCCATCTGAACACCCACAATCACTGCTCTTCCTGTGATGCAACTGTCTACAAAAAGGTTCTTCCAACCTTGTTTCCCACCCGCCCTGGCCAGTAAGTTTATGCCTCTATATTTGGCAAAGTATGCTGGCAAATTTCTAATCCATACACAGGGTCTAAGAAACATTTTTCAAAGCCATTTTTTTCCAACCTGAGTGTTCTAGGTGGACAGACATAAGACTCTCTGCTTGTAAATTCTCCTTTTCTAATTTCACAGCTTGTATATTCTTCTGTGAGGCACTGTGGAAGCTGCTCCATCCATTGGGGGCAAAGTGAGGTCTGTTCCACCAACCTTCATCTGCTCTCAGCCAGTCTTCACTTGCCTTACTTAAAACCATTGCAGGAGTTGTCTGTCAGCGTCCTCCTCCTCTTTAGTCTCAGTGCAGAAACTCATCAGGGTATGGTGTAGAAACTCAGTGTAGCAACTTGTAGAAACTCAGCGGGGAGGAGGATGGGGGCAGAACTAGAATTAGCTGGTGTTGCGTCTCGTTGGCTCTGACTCCACCTACATCTTCTGCCCCACAAGTCCCAATGGGCATCGTCCATCACTGAGTGCAGGAAAGGGATGAGCAAGGCCAAAAACCAGAGGACATTAAGTTGTACAAAGGTGAGGAGGAGGGTTTGAGCAGAACAAGCTGTTTGTGGCTTGGGAATAACTTGAATGCTGTTTAAAGAGCCAATACTAAGAACCTGTCAAGAATGTATAACTTGCTGTTGAAATGGAATACACAGGATGAAACGGTGAAATCAGCTATGATTAAATGGGCACAAGACATTGGTCATGACATTATGTTTGCTGACTGGGAACAGTTATGGAACACCGGTGTTAAGTTTACGGCATGTAATGCCTTGAGAGAAAATATAATGAAAATGATCTACAGGTGGTACATGACCCCAGTCAAGCTTGCAAAAATTTACCATTTGCCCAATAACAAATGTTGGAAATGTAATGAGACTGAAGGTACCTTTTATCACCTTTGGTGGACCTGCCCGAAGATTAAAGCCTTTTGGGAAATGATCTATAATGAAATTAAGAAAGTCCTTAAATGGACCTTTCCTAAGAAACCTGAGGCTTTTCTCCTGGGCATGGTTGGCCAATTGGTGTCAAGGAAGGATAGGACGTTTTTTTATGTATGCTACTACAGCAGCAAGGATTCTTCTGGCAAAGTATTGGAAGACACAAGAACTACCCACTCTGGAAGAATGGCAAGCGAAGGTGATCGACTACATGGGACTGGCAGAGATGACCGGCAGAATCCGCGACCAGGGGAGAGAGACAGTGGAAGAAGACTGGAAGAAGTTTAAAATTTATCTTAAAAATTGTTGTAAAATTGAGGAGCGCTGAGATGTTAAGGTGTTAAGAAATAGAGATTGCAGCTGTAAACAATAAGTTAAGGAAATAAGAATGTAATGAAAGTGAATTAAATAATCAGTTGGAGGGTTGCTGAAGAAAGGTAAAAACAAGGATGCAGAAAAGGGGAGGTATGGGGAAGTCCGGGAAGTAAGGTGCATGAAAACAAGATTATGAAATTATACATGTTTATATGTTTGTATGTTTTGTTTTGTTTATTGTTTGTTTTTATTATGTGTTTGGAAAATCAATAAAAATTTATTTTTAAAAAAAGAGCCAAAAAGAGACACCTTGTGATGAGAAGAATCCTGAACTGTCTCAGAAGCAAGGGTCCACCAGGCACCCTGTGATGTCAGAGTATGTTGTGAGGGTTCTCATGATAAGGGAAGACAGTACAATAGCTCAGTTTAATGAAAGTTGGAGCAGGTGCTTCTCTCCACTGGTAGATGCTAGAAGGGAAACTGAGGATAAGGAGCAACTCCCATCTTTGCCTGTAACCACTGGGAGGCAGCAATAAAGCAGAGGGCACAATTGTTAGCAAGTTCACACTTGCTTGGTGCTGACTGGCTAGCTTCCCATTCTAGCAAATCAGGAAGCACACTGTTGCAAGGTGCCCCCTGTCTCAATTGCTGTCACCCAACAATTAAGTGCACAAATTTATTTCTTCTCTTGATCACCCTGCAGCATTTGCCATGGTTGCTACTAGAGAACCTCACTCTCCACCACTGGTCTGTGTCTCCTTCTGATGGATGCAATGTTGATCTTCTGTGGCTTCTTATGAGCTCACTTATATCCCAAGCTTCCAAGCTCATTTTTTTAGGCTTGCTTATAATCAATGGCTTTTAGCATCTGATATTTCTCTAAGAATGGACTTTTTCTTGATGCACCACTTAATGCATGTACTGTATTTGTGCTATTTTGGTTTTGGCAATGCGAGATGAAGAAGGGAATATTAACAGTAGACTCTCTGTCTAGCAATGATTGATACCTTTCGTTTCTTAAATCTGAAAAGCAACCCTCAATAAAGTCTCCAATATCAAGGCTTTCTATGTCTTAAGCCAGATAATATTCCTCAATGTGAACACATGAAGGGGCTGTCAAGAATGAATAGACTAGAGTCCATGAGGAAGAGCCAATGTTCATTGCAGCCACCCCAACTGGCCAATGCAGTGTGTCTCATGGTGTCAGACTAGGATCTGGAAGACTAGAGTTCTGCCATGAATTTTACAGGGTGAACTTGGACCAGTTCCTCCTTCTGAGGAGGGGAGAATCGTGTATGCCACCTTGAGCTTCTTAGCGGAAAAGTGGGGTATAAAAGTAATAATATGGGGGTCAGATCCTGCAAAGGATCTTTACATTTGTTGGCTCCTTTCAGACATGAATGCAAATTGATGTCTAGGAGATGGGTGCCTTTGCTCATAGGTACCCAATGCCCAAGGAGAGCTAATCTTCAGAGGTTTCATATCCAAATGCATAAAATAGACACACAATATATTGCATAATTGTATTGAACTACCAGATATATTTTCCTGAAATACCTAGCTATGAGCATGCATTCTTTAAAATGAAATTTCCCTCTTGATCTTATTTCACTGTGTCAAGTATTTGCTAATTTCCATGCCCCCCACCATGTTTCTAGAGAAATACAGAATACTCTTTCTGTTGACTCTTCTTCTCTTTCAAATTCTTATATAAATTATCTCCTAACTCAATGTGAGTCTGATGTTTGCTTTCAGGTCACTCCGAAACCCACAATTGTGTTACCTTGGAGATCAGGAAAAAGAGGTAAAAATGACTTTGTGCTTTAAACCAACTCTGCTGATTGGCAAAGGAAATGTTAAAGGTACTGGGAAATTTCTCGGCATAAATTTAAATGCATTGACAGGCAACCCAAAAGTTGATTCCAGAATCAGTGGGTTGCACTTAATTCTCATTGAAATGGAGTGGGCTTGAATCATGAATAAGTTGTCCCATTGATGTCAACATGACCTAATTGCAACTGACATCCTCTGGAGTTAACCCATGGGTAAGATTCATCTAACGAGTCCTGTGCAATAACTTTTTGTTTTTCAATGTGGCCTGTCCCTCTCTCCCCTGCAGCCCCCCACAATTAAGATACAGTGGGGAAAGCCAACACACACACACACACACACACACACACACACACACACAGTAGCTGCTCACCTAGGACTCTGGGTGGGTGGCCATTGCCGCATTGTGTGGCTGCAGTGGGTCTGGGGAGGCTGACATCTTCCAGCACAGCTGTGGAAGGTGATGCTCATCTGGTGCTGTCTACTTCAGGCTGTCTCGGGCTTCCAGATAAGGGTGGGCAGTGCCCACTTAGCCAATCAGAGGCAGGGGCTTAGGGGCTGCAACCAGCCTGCCCCTATCCTATTTAAGGGTTCATGCTTTAAGGGTTCAGGCTGCCCACTTGGCCGATTGTCATGGGATTTTCCATCCACCTAGTCCAGGGGTCAGCAATCTTTTTCAGCCGTGGGCCGGTCCACTGTCCCTCAGACCATGTGGTAGGCCAGACTATATTTGGGGGGGGGGGGGAATGAACAAATTCCTATGCCCCACAAATAACCCAGAGATGCTTTTTAAATAAAAGGACACATTCTACTCATGTAAAAACATGCTGATTCCCGGACCGTCCATGGGCTGGATTGAGAAGGCAATTGGGCCGCATCCGGTCCCTGGGCCTTAGGTTGCCTATCCCGGACCTAGTCTTTAGGGACCCACCCGGGTGGGGAGAAAGTGAGCACACTGCCTATGACCCTTGCTATGATTAGTTCAGTCGCCGTATTTGGGGCCAGAGAGGTATTTTCTCCTGCAAGCAAACTGGCCAGCTTGCAGGTTTTTGCCTACCTCATAGCAACTGTGACAACTTTGGCAGATAAGGCATTGGGCTGGATCCTTAGTCACAGGGGTACCCCGTTAAAGAGGTGCAGGAGGGGTGGCTCTGTCTGGGAGTCCCCTGGGGGGAAAATGGGCCAATACACCTCTCCCAATGGTGGCCTGTGTGGGGTTGTGGCATCCAATCCATGAGGGGAGCAACTCCCCAGCAAAAGTTCAAACCCACCAGGTTCCCATCAGGTAGCAGGCAGGCTGCTTGATGCTGGATACATCCCCAATGCCTTAGCCAAACCTACTGTTTCCTGTAATAAATAAAGTTGTGGCCTAAATCAACCCAATACCAGTCTCCTGTGTTCATTATTGTGGCTCTCCCTTCATCTTTATGTGATTATTCACCTGTCCTGGCAAAGAGTGTTTCTGCATAGAGACTACAATCTTCTTGCTGAGTTTTGCACCATCACATATGATGGTGGTTTCCTAAAATAATTCCCAAACAACATGAAGGTCACTACAGATGAACTTGTTCTAATGGCCCTGAGTATTGCTATGGCAGAGTAAGGTATAAAATTTCAAAAATTAAAAAGTAAGAGTGATGATCTCTCCACAGTGGAGCTGCCTACAGGAATTCATAGTGAATTAATTCAGACTTTACAACTTACTAAAGTTAATAGGACTTTAGAATTCTTTTGTTTACCACCTTTCGCTTTAGCTAGTCAATCAGCAAATTTTTACCGATGTTATTAAAACTTTCAACCCAAGTCTAAAGACACTTAAAAAGAATGATTTAAAAAAAAAAAATCTAGTCCCTTGATTGCAAACTATTTTGACTCTGAACTTTCTTAAAAGCAAATTATAATGTGTGGGGAATAAGCAATCAAGTTCTCTTGGAGGAATTAAAATTTCATAAGGCCAGTTAGCATTCAATCAGGGGAAATCGGATGTGATTATCTGTATTTATCCTGGCTGGAAGCATCTATTAGTTGAGCCAGAACTAAATAATCATAGCCATACATGTAGCCCATTTAGAAATGTAATAGATTTCCTCCCCCCCCCCTCATATTTTCCCCCACATTTATTGTTTTAATATTCGCTTAAGTTGAATATTTCAGCTGCAAGCTACTGATATACATTTTGGTTTAAAGAATTTATATTCTGCTTTAAATGTGGACCCAAAATAGCTTACAAAAAGGTTGTGCAGTCCTTTGAGAAGAGACTTTCTGAGAGATCAATCCATCTATGAAGTCGTATCGAAATGAGATATAATAGCCTGCTACTAGATAATTAAGACACTCCCCCCTGCCCCATAAACACTAACTGGACTTATGAAGAACAAACAGATCAGCCTACAGGTAATTATTGGTTGGATCTAGACTTATCCTTTCAGGCAAAGAAATGTTGCTTGCATAGGATCAAGTGGAGGTATCCCCCAGGCAGTTGGGGGAGACATTCACAGATCCCCCCTTTCCTCTGTAGCCCACAGAGCCACCCCACAAATTCTTCCAAAGAGTCCCCCAGCCATTTGGAGCAATGTAAATGTTGGAGCTGGGGGCCACAGAGGGAAATTAGCAAAATTCAAGCCATTTTTGCTAATGAAGCTTGTGTGCTTGCGGTCGATATAGCATTTCCAAATGCAACCATTTGAACATTTAATCCAATTGCGAGCACTACATAAAAATCCATTTGCTGTACTGATATGTGCTCAGGATGACTAAGCATTCCAGGGAACAATTCTGCCACCTTCTAATTAACTCCAAATTGCAGAAAGCAATAAATGGCCTTCACTTAATAAATTAAATTTGCAAGGAATGTGTAAGCATTTAATTAACAGCTGACAGGGAAAAAATGTGATTTAGCAAGGAAGTTATATCTTACTAAAATATCAGTTGGTATTTTTAGCAATAAATTGTTATCTTCTTATCCTGCGATTTTGTCTTCGAGAAAACAGGGGGGGGGGGCATTTGCATGAATGTCATCTTTGCAGATCTGATGTAAGTTTGCAAGGCAGAGATCTTTCTCCCACTTCTCCCTACCTGTTTCTGTTGAGTTTTTGATTAGCAAGGGATGATAAAAGCTTATCTATACCTGAACATATCACATAATTGTTCTCTTAATACTACTTTGCTACAGTTTTTCAGACATGTTTCTCCACTTACTGCACTCTGATCATTGTGAAGCTGTTCCCCTCCACTTACTTTCTCAAGGTCAGAAATTACGTAATATTAGTGAATTTCCCCCCAAATAATAATAGAATTATGTTGTTGTTTTTTTATAATATTTTTTATTGCTTTGTTTTCCAAGGTCAAAGTACATCGTCAATACAACGTCAATAACACAACAAAGGCTATTTTACAAAAAAAAGAAAAGATTAAACAAAAGTAAATTCATTTTTCCAAATCTTTTTTTCATCATCAACTGGACTTCCCCACATCCTCCATCCCTGCGTTCTTTACAATGAAAATAAACAGCAAATTAATACCTTGTTTCATGTGTTTTTGTGTTATCATCTAATTATTTACTCTAAAAATTAAACTTTTCTCAGTCGTAACTTAGTTTCAATCATTTCCGAATCTCAATACTGAAGCATGTTTTTCTCAAAACTTAGCAAATTCTCAACATTCATATAACTTATAATGTTTTTGTAAATATTCCTTAAATTTTTTCCAGTCCTCTTCCACTGCCTCTTCTCCCAGGTCTCGGATTCTGCCAGTCATTTCAGCCAGTTCCATATAGTCCATCAGTTGCGTGTGCCACTCTTCCAGTGTGGGTAGCTCCTGTGCCTTCCAGTATTTAGCTATAAGAATTCTTGCTGCTGTAGTTGCATATAGAAAGAAAGTTCTATCTTTCTTTGGCACTCTCTGGCCTACAATGCCCAGGAGGAAGGCCTCTGGTTTCTTATGAAAGGTATACTTAAATACCTTTTTCAACTCGTTATAAATCATTTCCCAAAAAGCCTTCACCCTCGGGCATGTCCACCAAAGGTGAAAGAATAGAATTATGGAGTTGGAAGGGACCTTGACGATCAAGCAGAGGGTTTGCGTGAGTGAGAGGAAGATATTTTTAGGGTGCCTTCTTATTTGTTCCAAAGCAAAAGCCATGCTGAACGTGGAGGATTTTCACGTGCGAGTGAAATACCTGCAGTTTTTAAAGAGAAATTTGAGGATTTAAAAAATCCTAAGCAGAAAGATATATGGCTCCCTGGATTTTTAAAAAAGGCTATGACACTGGAAAGGGACTGCAAGGTGGATCTAGACTTGCCTTTTCATGAATGGAAAGATTCGTTCCATTTTTAGAAGGGGCTGCTGGGATCTGCATGCATCTGCCCCATGTGGTGAGTCCCAGAACTGCATGTGACTGAATTTCAGACCCTGGGATGACCCTGCCCTCTCGTGCTGGCCATTGGATCCTCCTGCACAGGAATGAATATAAAAGGGATTGTTTTTCCATTTGAGCATTGTTCAAGCAGCAGGGTCTTCCTGTTATGCTTTGTTCGTACGTAATGTTTTGGTTCTGACTTCTGGCTGTTAGCTAGTTCATCCTTTGTACCTCACTTACACTTTGGTCCTGACTTTTAGATTGTCCTACTGCTTCCAGCTCCTGGCTCATATCAGATTTCTCCCCACAAGCCAGTTCTCTCAAGGACTTTGTCCTGCAGAGGATCTCACTGGAGAAAAGGAAGACACCACTTTTGTCAATTCTCCTTTCCTGCATCAACCCCCAGAGCCACCACCATGATGTTATGAAGGCTCTCCAAGCCCACTTAAGCAGAATTTTAGTGTTGAAGTCATAGTAGTGAAAAATGCAGCTAAGAAGCTCACATCATAATAATGACTGACACACTTCTTTAGATAGTAAGCCCATGTCTGGACTTTAACATTCAAAAACTATACTTGCAGAAACTAAAAGTTATAGATGAATTAAAACATAATATTTACAGTCACATGCTTTTTGAAGGATGGTCTTACAGTCTCTTCTTCTAACTTCCAAACAATTGTATTTTCCTCTCTTTCCAGAGCTCAGCACTTTCAGCCTTCTATATCTCCATTAGCCTTGCAGCTCCTAGGACAGATTTCCAATTTTACCTTCTCCTGCAGCTTTGCTCTCATTCTTTCAAGCAGAGAAGAAGCATTCCAACACTCTATTCATCTTAGCAGTGTTCACAGTGGATTCTAAAACAGTCATCTTGTTTCACATAAAATAGAGTCTCTCCTTCACTAGATACCTCCCATGTGACCAACATTAGCCAATCACATGAGAACTACTAGAGAACTCTCTAGAATTCAGTCACCAACCAATCAAATTTAAACACATAGTAATGCATACAAGTATTTATGCACACAATTTCAGTGAATTAAATTACTATACTTAACACAGAGAATGACATTCTCATAAGTGGAGTTTAACTCCATTCATGGGGCACCTGGAATCAACCGAGTATGTATGCTTAGTCATTAACTATGGCCACCATAGTCACCACTTCAAAGCTAAGGACAGTGCTCTTCCCCTTCCTTTCATAAATTGAAGCAGTTTGATGGAAGAATATAGTTGGCTCCCTATAAACATGATGTTTGACTACACTAGATAAAAGCTCCATAGAAAGAGAGCTCACATTGTGGCCTTCTTCACCTAACCTTCAAGTCTTCACTGAAGTCATCAAAAGAGGATCTGCTTTCTAGATTACTAAGAGAACAGCAAGCTTCTGCCAAAAGGGCTACAGGTTGCAGTAGAGGAATCAGAGGTGCAGAAGACACCTCTATGAAGGCCCCAGGAGAACCCAAGTGGAATAGAGCTTTTATATATAAACTTGGACAAACAGCCAGTAGATATTTTCTGAGTGAACAATGACAAGAGAGGTTGGTTTGTTGGCCTGGTAACTGATTTGTTGATAACCTCCTGGAAAGAAGGGGGAGAGATGTAAGTGTGTGGGAGAAGGCACCTAATGTAATAAATACATTTGAGTTCACCTTGGAAGATCAGCCAAGGAAGGACCCTTGCTTTTCATCTATTCCCTTCCATGAATGATGTGCTTTTGGCAGAAGCTAAAAATAAGCCAGATACAAAAACAAAAAAACAAAAGCCCCACAATATTTAGATGCAGCTGCAGATCCAGAAATAACAAAAGCAGTAACGAGAGGGGGGGGGAGTATGATTGTGGTGTTATTGCTGTTTCAGAATAAGTTGGCAGCCTTAAGTCTACATTCATTTCCACATTTCCAGGCCACTCCTGGAAGATTGTCTTGATTTTACTTTTTCGGCCTGGGGGGAAGACTGCAAAAACTCTCAAGAAGAACATCTCATTAACAAAGTCACAAATCCCATCTCTCTGCATATCAGTAAGAGACACAGCACTTGCACAATGTGAAAGGAGTAGGATCATTTGCACATTTGCTGAAAGTTGTTCAGCGAAGGAGGTGACGGAATAGCAAGTGATTGTCTGAGTGGAAAACAGAAAACGATGCTGGAAAGCGAGGTTTCCTATAATACCACAACGTTGTTTCATTAGCCTCCAGCTGAGTGTTTCTGTTTGTGCTGCAGTTCTTTCAAAAGAGGCAAGTTAATAACTAGGATGAAAATAATAATCTTTCTCGTCTTGTTCTGCCAGACACCATATTTGAATGTTTTCCAGCATTCAGCAACAGGGCTGACCAGCAACACCTGTACTTTGTGAGCTCCCGGGTTCTGTGGATGTCAGGCTAAGGAAAATGCTCACCCTTGTTCATGTTCAGCTTAAACCAGTTAGCCTCAGAAGCTCGGGAGCAGCCTCTGTGTTGTGGCTAGAGACAAAAGGCAATTTCCATCTTGTTGGATTTTGTGTGTGTGTGTGTGTGTGTGTCAGTGTCAGAATTTGAATGCAGACTTTGATTGTTAAATCTGCCATCAACATTGGAATTATCCACTTGAGATTTATTTATTTCATGGCATTTATATACTGCTTGATAGCATAAAAGCAGAAACTCAAAGCAGTTTACAAGGTTTGACTGTTGCCTTTTTAACCCGTTCAAGACGGTGCTACCTGATTGGCTAAGTGAAGGGTGGGAATCTGTGACCCCGGTTTAATGAATCAGGGAAGTAAGTATCACATTTGCAGAAGTGTTGATGCAAGTTAGCTGTCATCTACTGTCTAACACTGACTGCTACATGCAAGATTCTGTCATATACCTATTACAGCTGCTTGTCAACTGTCTGACACAATCAAATCCTTAACTGCTGCATGTCAGATACGGTGAAATGTTGACTGCTACTCAGGGGAAATGGATGTTAAACAGTCACCCATTCTGAGAATATTTGGATAACTACTATCAACATTCACAAAGGAGAATTTTGGGATGCAATTTTATTTCAGCTCTATTTCCCCATTTTATTGAGCAGCACTGCAAAAAGGGAAAGAGTTACCTTCTTCCTTTTTGGCTCCTGGGGTAATGTATGAAAAATGGAAGGGCTCCTCTATTCTTTGAGGACATGAGACCCCCTGACTGTATTTGCCTGCCCTCTCAATAACACCAGGTCTACTTGGAAAGAGTAAGATGCTTAGAGTTCCTGCATAAAAAGGTAAAGGTACCCCTGCCCGTACGGGCTAGTCTTGACAGACTCTGGGGTTGTGCGCCCATCTCACTCAAGAGGCCGGGGGCCAGCGCTGTCCGCAGACACTTCCGGGTCACGTGGCCAGCGTGACATCGCTGCTCTGGTGAGCCAGAGCCGCACACGGAAACGCCGTTTACCTTCCCACTAGTAAGCGGTCCCTATTTATCTACTTGCACCCGGGGGTGCTTTCGAACTGCTAGGTTGGCAGGCGCTGGGACCGAGCAACGAGAGCGCACCCCGCAGCAGGGATTCGAACCGCCGACCTTTCGATCGGCAAGCCCTAGGCGCTGAGGCTTTTACCCACAGCGCCACCCGCGTCATACATTACGCTGAATGGCTGGACTTCTTAAGTCATGACCTGCCATAATTCTATTGAGTAACTTATGATTTCCCATGGATTAGAGCTTGGTTTTTGACCTTCTTCAGGGACTTCAGAGGAATTCATGTTCTACTTAACCCAGTTACAGATTATGGGGTTAAAAAACTCCTTGTTACCTCTGCCATTTGAACAGAAAAACTTTATGGAAACCAAGGTGAAGTTGTCCTCTTCTGCATCCGTGGTGGAGTTAAGCTAATTTTAGACTCTGGGCTTAATGTTCGTACAAGATTCTTCTGTTAGATGGCAACTTGCTTCAAAATGTGGTGAGCCAACCTTGCTGCATTCCTGCTCATTCTGCAGAGAGGGGGCCTGGACTTCTTCCTCTCAATCCAACAATGGTACCATGGCAGCCTACTACAAGTGCCAGTGAGGAAGTTGGCAAACAACAAGTGTTACAGAGCACAACTGGCATTATGGCTTTCACATTAAATATGTTGAAGGGAATGTAGGGTTCAAATTGTTTAAAGAAGGAGAGGGATTCATCACAAGCTCTCTCCTCCCCACCAATAACACACCAAGCCATACTAAGTTGGTGGTGGGAGGTTCCATGCTGGAGAATTCACCACTTACTAAGACCTACTGGATCATCCCATTAGGACAGAAGATGGAGGAGGCAGATTTTCCATTTCCCCATCCCACCCACCCACCATTGACACTAATGGAAGGGGAAATAAGAATGTTAGTTGCAGTCTCAGGGGAATGAGGAGAACAAAGACCTTTCCTGAGCAACCCTGTCTGCTCAGTGCAACACTATAGTTCAGTCGGTAGAGCATGAGACTCGTAATCTCAGGGTCCTGGGTTTGAGCCCCACATTGGGTGAGATTCCTGCATTGCAGGGGGTTGGACTAGATGATCCTTGTGGTCCCTTCCAACTCTATGGTTCTATGATTCTATCTCCCTTGGAGCAATTGGTAGAGGAATTGTGGCAGAGTCTTTCTCTGCCATACTGGAGACGCCTCCCTCTCCACAGGGTATTTTCTGCAGCCAATCAATTGACCACTCAGTAGGTCTAGCATGACTCCCTAACTGATTTCCCATTGTTTAAATGTAAAACATACCAAATGACTAGAGCAAGTTGATCTAATAACAAGTTGAGATGTTCTAAAAAGTAGGGGAACTAAAAGCACGAGTGATTTGCCATTTTTCACAGCTCTGCCTCAACATAAAGACTAGGGTAAGGTAAAGGGACCCCTGACCATTAGGTCCAGTCGTGACTGACTCTGGGGTTGAGGCGCTCATCTCGTTTTATTGGCTGAGGGAGCCGGCGTACAGCTTCCAGGTCATGTGGCCAGCATGACTAAGCCGCTTCTGGCAAACCAGAGCAGCGCACGGAAACGCCGTTTACCTTCCTGCCAGAGCAGTACCTATTTATCTATTTGCACTTTGACGTGCTTTTGAACTGCTAGGTTGGCAGGAGCTGGGACCGAGCAACGGGAGCTCACTCCGTCTTGGGGATTCGAACCGCCAACCTTCTGATTGGCAAGTCCTAGGCTCTGTGGTTTAACCCACAGCACCACCCATGTCCCCTAAAGACTAGGGTAGTATGAGGATTTTTCTAGTCTCCTTTCGCAGAGTCCCAGGGTATTTCTCACCATCAGAAAACACCTGCTGAGTCTCTTACACTTTGAGATGTAAGAGATGTAATTCATTTCCATCCCCAGCAACGAGCAGTTAGTAGCTAATGACAAAGCTACTAGCTTGAACAATGTGCTTTATACTGTCATGATACTTGGGGCAGACTTCCTCTAGTCTAGATTCTTGCAGATCCACCCCCAGGTTCTGTTTCCAGAATCCAGCCAGAAGATCCATTTGTCTCCCAGAGATAGCCTCAACTCACAGCAGAGCCAGACAGCTTTTGGGTGGACAAACCACTGACTGCATTCCAGTGGTGGTGGAAGGTCTTCCATGTTGCTCCCTCTTATCCCACCCATGAAAACCCCCCAACCAAAAATAGGGACATGGGACATTCTAGCTTACTGTTGGCATCTCTTTCAAAACCATCTTCTTGTCATTTATCCAGTACACAGAACGTTATGGAGCCCAACAGTGAAGGGCCAGGAATAACAACAACAGTTCACCCCTCATCATACAAAGTAACCAGCAGAGTCACAGAAGGAATAGTCCCAGTTCTGATCAGACTAGATTTTCTACAGATTTCATGAGCTGAGATCCTGTAGCTCAGGGATGCAGCTTGCACTTTGAAACTACTTGGCAATGAAACTTTCTTGGTAATGACAATTAGAAAATCAAGAGTAGTAATTAACACAATTTTTTTATTTCCCGGAATTATTGTTAAAATAAGGGCAAAGGGGGAAAGTGACTATTTAATACATTGTTTGAAAATATATTTTTATGGATTTTTCAAAAATAAAACATAGGCCATAAATTGTATTTATTCATGCCAGTCGTTGCCCCTTGGCACAACATTTTCCAGTCTGACCTTTTCAAAATTTGATGTTTGTTGTTGTTGTTGTTGTTACTAGTCATTGCTTTATTTAGTTGCTTGCAGGCTTAATATTGCACCACAGGGGGAAAAGATAAATAGAATGCTCACCTGCTAAATACAAGACATATATTTCAAGGTTAAAAGTAGTATGACTTTTCTGCCATCGTCCAAACTATACCGCTAAACATTATTATGAGGTGTTAGATTTCTACCAATAACTTCAGCAGACATATGAAATGAAAATATTTCAAAGAGTTCTACTACTCAGGAGGTTGCCATTTTTGTGTTGCAGTGAGTGGAAGTCTGCATGATGCAGGCAACTGTTCTCGGAGGCTGCGTCCCCAAGCACATGCATGCTTGTGCAATACTAAATTGAAGCCCAGGGACTGACTCACAGTTAGCTTAATAACAAAACTTGTCTTCTGCAATTATGTGTGTGTTCCTGTCTGCTGTACAAACCCACCATCCCCTATTCCAAGAATCATTGAGGAAGATGAAGAGGAACAGGGTTGCCACATTCCGCTGAGCAGCCCAACATTTGAATTTTGCTAGAATATGAACCTTTATAAGATTCCATTGTTAGATGTCAAAATGCCCTCATTTTCTGACTTAACTTCTTTAAGTGACATGTGTGTGTTAATCGTTCTCTGAGTAGCATTGTATCCCCCAACATTTCTATGATTCTATTCTATTAATTATTATTATTATAGATGCTGACCTTTAAAACCCTAAACGGCCTCAGTCCACTGTACCTGAAAGAGTGTCTCCACCCCCATCGTTCTGCCCAGACGCTGAGGTCCAGCGCCAAGGGTCTTCTGGCAGTTCCCTCGCTGCGAGAAGCCAAGTTACAGGGAACCAGTCAGAGGGCCTTCTCGGTAGTGGCACCCACCTTGTGGAACACCCTCCCACCAGATGTCAAAGAGAAAAACAACTACCAGACTTTTAGAAGATATCTGAAGGCAGCTGAAGAGTGGCTGGGCAAACCCAGCCAGATGGGCAGGGTATAAATTATTATTATTATTATTATTATTATTATTATTATTATTATTATTATTATTTACTTTGGCCATCTGTCTGGGTTGCCCCTTTTAGATCCCTTGCCACTCTGGGCAGCTTCCAAAATATATAAAACATAATGAAACATTAAACATTAAAAAACTTCCCGATACAGGGCTGCCTTCAGATGTCTTCTAAAGTTTGTACAGTTACTTATCTCCTTGGTTCGAGGATTACATAACTCCATACCCTCCACCATTTCTCTGATCAAAATAGGGGCAGCCTAAGGAAAAGTGGGACATTCTGGGATCAAATCAGAAAACGGGATGGCTTCTGTAAATCCAGGACTGTCCCTGGGAAACAGGGACACTTGGAGAGTCTCTGTACTGGCTGAATGGAAAAAGCCTCTTCTTTAGCAGCACCCCAGCTTAGGAACACCCTCCCCAAGAGGCTTCCTTCACACCCTCCTTGAGTTTCTTTTTGGCTCTCTTGGAATGTGCCCTTGCACCATTTTGTCTGGATGGAGAGGAACGTCTGTGGAAAGCAGCCAACTGTACAGAGGTAAAAGTTACATGTGTTGCTCTGCCCACTTTCCCTTTGGCTCCACCCACTACTGGCATTTCATCCTCAGAAGATTGTCCAGAAAGGAGAGTGACCCTCAGAAAAAGGTTCCTTATCCATGCTATAATTAATCAATATCAAGCAATTGTCAAAAAGATAAAAAATGATATTTTCTGCAAGAAATGTGCCAACTTCATAACTGAAAACACTGCAGATCTATAGAAGTACACACTTTTCATATTTTGGGGGAAAGTATTATGTTTTCTTTCAGATCCCAAATTAGAGTCATATTTATTTTCTAATAGGCTGTATGGGGTCTTTTAAAAAGCCATACTTTGATTAAGAAGCTAAAGTGGCAGCTCTTATTATTTTCTTTAGTATTTGCCACCCTGTCTTTGATCCTTTTGTATTCCAGTAATCCCGTATCTTCAAATCCCTCAAGAATTCAATAGTAAAAGGGGAACAAAAATTAAGCTGAACAAAAATCCTAACACGCTTTCTCTGTGAAACTAAGCTTTCATGATTAGACAAAAAAAGAGAGAAAGCCCTGCATTTTAAACAAAACATGGAAACTATTATTACTACACGGAAAATGAATGATGGGGAAGATCTTGAGGCATATGTTTCTAAGAATTTTGACAAAGATAATGCAGAGTTCTCGCTCCCCTGGAAGTTAATCTAAAATTATTGAGATCCGCTCTTCAAAACATCATAAAAAGGAAGGGTGGGAAGAAGGGGTGTTTGACAGATTTTGACAGGGAGCTGGAAATTTCGCTCAATATGGCGGGGACAAGAACCTCAGGAAGGTTTAGACTGTATCTTGATTAAGCGAGGGGGGAGACAACCATGTATGCTCCTTCGGGAAAAGGAAAAGGTAGGATATAAAAGCAATAAGGAAAATAAATACATTTTAAATTGGTCTTGCTAACAAAGGCATTGCCTTCCTTAGGGATTTGGTGCTTCTTTACAGATATGGCAATGTGCCTTGCATTTCAATGCTAGCATTTCCATTGCTTGCTTAGTGCCCGTTAAAATATTTTGGGAGATATGTGGCGCTCACGGTTTGAAAATCTTCCATTACGCATTGAAATGAGTAGTGCTGTGTTCTGGTACCTGTTCCTAATGCACTCTTTCCCCCCACTTACCTGCCTCTCCCTCAAATGTTTACACACACACACACACACACACACACACACACACACACACACACACCCGATTGAAGAATTGGCAAAGTAAGTCTCTGGTTTGTGTCATTTTTGCAAAAATATCCCCAAAGAACTGGCTTTGCAATAATTTGATGCATGTGATAACTACTGTTAAAAAGCCAGAGGAATCGCCCTAAGCTCTCATAATTTCATAGAAAGATAGGGTGGCGTGTTGTTGTTTTTTTAAGGAAAAAAACATTTTTTGAAGATATATATATATATATATATATATATATATATATATATATATCAAAAACCTTGCAGGCAAAAATGACAGCAGTGCTGTCAGCATGGAGGCGATAATTCAGTCGCTGTCTCAAACAGAAATGGGTCAGGCAAGAATAGAGAATAAGGGCAGCGAAGAAGCCTGATTCATATCTGGTTAAAACAAAGTATCACTTAGCACAGCTGGAAATAGACTTTGATGTAAGATTACAAAAAAAGTGCAAGAAGAGGTTGAAGCTTTGAAAGTTACCCTGCAGTTAGCAGTAATGGAGGGTGAAATAAGAGACATCTGCATGGCTTTTTACCCCTTTGCATCAAGCCGCTGTAATCACCTTGCTATTTCCTTATAGGAATCGGAGCCACACATGGCTTGTTACCAGGTGTTTAAGAAGCCCAAAGCACTTTCAAAGGGTATATTAGTGTGCAAGAGAGTGAAAGAGACAGAGAAAAAGAATGAGAATGAATGAGTCTAAATGGGAAAACAGAATGGTCGCAGTCCCCTATGAAACATGCACATGTGAACATACGCACATAATATATCAGTTCTGATCCAATTATGCATTCACATACTGCAAGGGATCCAGGAACACAGCCTGGTTTTCTGTTTCGTTTTATCACAGCTACAGGCAAGCAATCCTGGCAGCTAGAGACCCAGCCCTAAAGTCTTCATATATTTATCTGCCACCAAATTGGATGGAGTAAGCAAGCATGAATTCAGGCTTGCATTTCTAGCCATCTTGACTCAGGATTCATTTCCCAACACAATCTTGTTCCTCTCTGCCACCCATAGCAGAATTTATGCTAATTTTCTTGTGCTCAGGTAGGTATCATGTGGATGACAGTGGTCACCTAGGTGCCCACCAATCTCACAGCCAAAATGCCACTTGGATTTTTTTTTTTTTTTTTTAGTAAGTATAAGCAAAGTGGGGAGGTGCACTTTAAAATCCTGCCATGCAGCTCCAAGCAGTAGTTTTGCTGAGAGACTGCCAGCGGTAGCTTGAACAGCTGGTTATCGTTTTATATTTGGCATCAAGAGCAAGTAGGAATGCTGTGGCATGATTCCCTATAGAGGCATAATATGAAATGGCAGCTTAGGTATATCCACCCCACCAACTCCACCTGCTCCATCACCGACCTTCCCATATTGAGCAGGAGGTCTGAAGGAAGCTTCCATGCATGTTCTACATAGAAACATCCCATGATCAGGAACACTGATACCAGAGGATTATGCTGTGTGCAGTGCAGGGATATTTTGCGCCCTACGGAAGGCTAATTACTTGCACCCCCCTCCCCCCCCCTCAAAAAATGCTAACTTCAATTTTCAAAAGCAGATGTATTGTGGAGGAGATGTAAAACACAAAACTTGAAATGGCTACATTTATTTTAAATTGTAAGAATAAGTAGCACAACACCTTCTATAAATCCGGGGATGCTCCTGGAAAATAGGGACACTATTTAATGTATACATGAAAACAATTGTAATGCACCAATTACTGCAAAAATGATAAATTTCTTCAAAATATAAAATAAATCTGCATAAAACTGAGCCCCTCAAAAGTCATTATGGTGCTCCTTTGAGGTCTGTGTCCTAGGTTGCTGCCTAGTTGGCCTAATGATAGCACCAGCCTTGGTGGTGGGTTACTTTTCTGTAGCGCTAGGCTGAGACATCACCTTGTCAACAAAGGTCCGTATAGTTAAAGCTATGGTTTCCCCAGTAGTGATGTACGGAAGTGAGAGCTGGACCATAAGGAAGGCTGATCGCTGAAGAATTGATGCTTTTGAATTATGGTGTTGGAGTCCCATGGACTGCAAGAGGATCAAACCTCTCCATTCTTAAAGAAATCAGCCCTGAGTGCTCACTGGAAGGACAGATCCTGAAGCTGATGCTCCAATACTTTGGCCAGCTCATGAGGAGAGAAGACTCCCTGGAAAAGACCCTGATGTTGGGAAAGATTGAGGGCACAAGGAGAAGGGGACGACAGAGGATGAGATGGTTGGACAGTGCTCTCAAAGCTATCAGCATGTCTGACCAAACTGCGGGAGGCAGTGGAAGACAGGAGTGCCTGGCATGCTCTGGTCCATGGGGTCACGAAGAGTCGGACACGACTAAACAACTAAACAACAACAGGCTGTACTTAACCACCCAGAGATCCTTTACCATTACCCTTTAGCTTTTTACTGTTCTGTAGCGCTAGGCCAAAAAGCTAGTGCCTCACCAAAGAGATATCCAAGCATTCAGCACTGAAAATCGGGAACGGGGGCAGGGGAAATATGGGGATGGAATGAACCTTAATAGGTAAGCCAACCATTAATGGGGCAATTTGACAGGTGTTTGCTCTTTACCCAGCTGGGGGTGATTTAGTTTTGAGTCAGTGCATCTGACAGGCTTTAATACTTCTCAGGGAGCCACGTTCCTTGCTTCTGAACTGAGACGGACTCAGTAAATGGGCTCCTGAGGTACATGCCAGCATCTTCAGCCTTGATGTGCATGATTACACCTTTCCCCTTATAAAACCCAGAAGACTTCTGATTAGGCGCACGAGCATTGTATGCTCCTTGTCTGCTTAATGCCTTTATATAACAATCCACTTGAATTCTGTTGCTTGGCATCAACACCCTGCTAGCGTCATAGAAAGGAAGGGTACACAATGGCCTTCTTGCTGACATTTAAGCATATGTATCTAATGGGAAAGTTCAGATTGTCCACAGACTCTCTTCCGCTAATTGGGTTAGCAGCACGCCAAGCCCCCCGAAACACAAGTCCTCTTTATTGGCTAATAGAAACTTGGCTTTTAAGGGAAGTGTTTTGTGCTTGTTCAGTGTATTAGGAACCAATTTGTTTTAGTGCTAACATTTTGGGGGGAACTTTGTGGCTGTGATTTTGCTGAGAGTTATTTATAAGAATTTTCAAGGATCTTCTTTGTGGCTAGGCTTCTCATGTCAGCCACATTATGGGAATGTTTTCTACTGGTGGTTTAAATTGCCAACTTATTTAAACTGTGCATTGTTTCAGGTGCCACTTGCTGAAAGATAACTGGGATAAATAAACTTGATAAATAAATTTTGGATAAATAAATTCTTCCTCAGATTATATCGCTCCTGTAAACTATTGATTAGATTACTGCAATGCGTTATACGTAGAGCTGCCTCTGAAGACTTTGGAAACTTCAGCTAGTGCAGAATTCAGCAGCCAGGTTGATCACTGGGGCAAGATGGTTTGAACATAGTACACCAACCTTGGGCCAACTTCATTGGCTGCCAATTAATTTACAGGCCCAATTGAAAGTGCTGGCTTTAACCTGTAAAGCCTTAAATGGCTCAGGACTGCAATACCTCAAAGAGCACCTCTCCCCATATGAACCAACACGGACTCCGTGATCATCATCTGAGGCACTTCTTTGTATACTTCCTCCATGAGAGTTTTGGATGGTGTCCACACAAGTATGGGCCTCATCTGCAATGGCTCCTCATCTGCAGAATGCTCTCCCCAGGGTGGCACTATCATTATACACCTTTAGGTGTCAGGTGAAAACATTCCTCTTCAACCAGGTCTTGGGATGATTGATATCCAATGCCCTTTTAAATGTATTGTGGAGGGAGGGATTATTGGTTTGTTTTTGTTCTTATTTTTATTTTGTATTTTGTGGTTTTTTTATACAGTTGTACCTCGGGTTACTAACACCTAGGGTTACAAACACTTCAGGTTACAGACTCCACTAACCCAGAAGTAGTACCTCATGTTAAGAACATTACCTCAGAATGAGAACAGAAATTGCGTGCCGGCGGCCCAGTGGCAGTGAGAGGGCCCATTAGCTAAAGTGGTACCTCAGGTTAAGAACAGTTTCAGGTTAAGAATGGACTTCCGGAACGAATTAAGCTTGTAACCAGAGGTACCACTGTACTGTAGTTTCATGTTGTGAACCGCCCTGAGATCTATAGGTATAAAGGTAAAGGTAAAGGTACCCCTGCCCGTACGGGCCAGTCTTGACAGACTCTAGGGTTGTGCGCCCATCTCACTCAAGAGGCCGGGGGCCAGCGCTGTCCGCAGACACTTCCGGGTCACGTGGCCAGCGTGACATCGCTGCTCTGGCGAGCCAGAGCCGCACACGGAAACGCCGTTTACCTTCCCGCTAGTAAGCGGTCCCTATTTATCTACTTGCACCCGGGGGTGCTTTCGAACTGCTAGGTTGGCAGGCGCTGGGACTGAGCAACGGGAGCGCACCCCACCGCGGGGATTCGAACCGCCGACCTTTCAATCTGCAAGCCCTAGGCGCTGAGGCTTTTACCCACAGCGCCACCCGCGTCCCTACAGGTATAGGGTGGTATAAAATTAAATTAATAATGGTACATTTTTCAGCTGGGTAGCAAAATAGTACTTTAAAAAATAGGTTCCCTCACTCTCAAAGAAGATGTCCTATATCCCCAAATTAGTCCAGTGTTAAATATAGAGTGCAATTGCAATTTTAGATTGCCTAGCACAGAGGAATTGATTAAGAGAGAGCAATGTGATGTACAGTAGTTTTGTACTATTGACCTTCTACCCATGGAGTCATTTTTTGATGTCAAAAAAGTATTGACTGGCTAGCCATTGACTGAGCCAGAGTAATATGATCTTTGACCTAACACAGTGTGTTTATCTGGCTCAGCAGTACAAGAGGTCTTACAAGCAGACTATATGCCCTTCCCCCTTCCCCCCTCCCCTCTCTCAATCCAAATCTCTTTACTCATTGCTTATACAATATCTATCACAATAAAGATATCTTTTGAAGTGTGTCAGAGAAAGCATCATACAACAGATTATTCAGAAATCCTCCCAATGTGAGAGCAAGAGAAATGATGAGAGATTAAGTGCCGTGCATTAACCCTCTCAGGCTACAATCCGGTGACAGTTGTGTCCATGTCCCTTTTCTCACCAGCCTATCAAATCAACCCTTCCTCTTTGTCTTTTGTATTGCACAGGGGCAATGGGGCTCACTCACATAAGCTATGGGGCTAGAGGACTAATTCACACAAGTAGCAAATAAACAGGTAAAGCCGTTTCTAGATAGATAGCATTTCACATTATCGGTGGAGGATCAGATGAAGGAATGGATTTCCATATTAAAACAGAAATTCCTCCTCCATAAAACTGGACACCAGGGAGAAGGCTTAGTCTGGCATTCTCCCAATATGCTAGTTCTTAATACACAGATTCCCTACTTCCCCCAAAAAATGGGTATGTATTTGGGCTGGGGCATTGTTTTGTTTGTTTTTCTATTGTGGTCATTGTTCCTCTTGTTGCTGTTAATTTTTTGCATCTTTATTTTGTATCTTATGATGTGGAAGTTTGATGTTTTGTCTATTGTTTATGGCTACTTTCATTAGATTTGTAGTTATGTATACAGTGCTTTTTTTCCTTAAGAAACGTTTAGGGGTACTCTCATTCTGTCTGAGACTCTGGAAACACCGTGACAGGAAATGAGGCCACCATCAGGGGTAGCAATGGAACTGACGATTCACCATGCTAGAGAAGAAACTAAAAATGATAATTTTTTTAGTTTCTTCTCCTGATAGAGTCACAAAATGTACCCCTGCATGTCCGTCCCCACCCAGAAAAAAGCACTCTACAGTGGTACCTCGGGTTACATACGCTTCAGGTTACAGACTCCGCTAACCCACAAATATTACCTCGGGTTAAGAACTTTGCTTCAGGATGAGAACAGAAATCATGTAGCGGTGGTGCAGTGGCAGCAGGAGGACCCATTAGCTAAAGTGGTGCTTCAGGTTAAGAACAGACCTCCAGAACGAATTAAGTTCTTAACCAGAGGTACCACTGTATATATATGTTGTAAGCCACCTTGAACATGGTTTTAAATTGGGAAGGCAGGATACAAATAAAATGATTGATTGGTTGAGTTTGTGCAAGCCAAACACACAAGCATTAGCACCAATCACCTTGTTTTCCAGCCCCAGGCCTTTACTACCTCAACCCACCTTTCCCCACTTGTGGGGAAATATTCTCTGGACTGATTCACCCATCCTGGGCATTTAGATAAGAACATAAGAAAAAACTAGCTACTGATAGCCTTGTATCTCATTTTAAGCTTAGAATACCAGATAAAACAGGCAAGGTTTTGGATGCAGCCCATTTACCACCCCTAATCTATGAAATTGAAGGTTCACATTTATTCAGAAATCAATTTATGCAGAATTACCAAATTATGAAAATATTGAAGCAAAAAAAAATTATCTAATTTTCTTACCAAAAGAATGGCCCAAGGAAGCATCCTTGTAAAAAGAAGAAGTTCTCCCTTCTGCAAATGTAAAGCATTTGTCTCATTAGACTCAAAATATTCCCAATGGATAAGAAAATAAGTTTTCACTGAAATTAAACTGCAATTACCGCTATGGTATGAAGATAAACATTCTCCAGATAGTCCCATATGGAATGTGGTTATGTGTGCTTGCTCACTCTGAATGCCAATAAGCTTTGTAATTCCCGTTGCATGACAACATTCATATTTGAAATCAAAGAAATGCATTTAGGCATACCTTGCAAACTGACTTTATGCTTTTTGATCAAGTAGATGGATGTGTATTGCAATCTGGAAAGCAGTTTGAAAGTTTCGTGCACAATAAAAAGCCACCTGATTCAGCTCTCTTAATACTGCATATTTATTTTTTAAAAAAATAACTGCTGAATATTTTATTGTGTAACTTTTGGCATCAGTAGAAGAATGCTGCATGCTTCCTTTAATACCGTATTTTTCGCTCCATAGGGCGCACCTAGTTTTTAGCGGGGGGAGTGTGTCCTATAGAGTGAAAAATACGGTAATTTTGAATCTCATCTGTCCTGATTCACTGTTGAGCATGCAGTGTTAGGTCAACAGGCAAATATTGGAATAGATATTCTTCAACCAAGGCCTCTGAGGTTAATTGCTGGATTTATCGATTGATTAAAATATTCCTATCCTTTCTTCCTTTCTTAAGACCTTCCCTTCTATTCCTGGAAAGAGCTCCAAGATCTAAGCATACACAATCTGTGGTCCATTGCCAGGCTAGGAATAGACCTTAGGTCATAGTGTCCTGGAGTCCCTAACATGCAGGACTGGTCTGTCCATATGACATATGCATAAAGAGAGCACAGCATCTCTATTGTTCTGACCACCCTCAATACTCACTGGTGTTTCAAAAGTTCTTGCTAACTCTTTCTCAGTCAGAGGGTACATCATGGGTAGTTAATTGGAGAGGCTGGAAATCACAGCATTATCTGGAAACTTTAGGCAAATAAAAGGACTACACTGATAAATCAGTGCTGCTGAACATTACACAACACGTTCAGATACATTTAGGCTGCAATCCTGTAGCGGCTACCATCCCATTACCCAGTCTGGGGCCTGATCCGTGTTGCAGTATGGAATGGTGCCATCCAGTTTTCCATGCATTTCTCAACATCTCCATTCCATTGCATTCATCATCATCATCATTTTATTTATATACCGCCCTCCCCAGCCGAAGCCGGGCTCAGAGCGGCTAACAACAATAAAAGTAACGCAGCATTGTAAAATCAATTAATTCTAAAATCAATTCAAATCAAATTAATGGCATCCATTTGGCCAGAGTTCTGTGAGGATTGCCAAAGGAGGGGGTCAGGCTATGCCTTGGCCAAAGGCCTGGTGGAACAGCTCTGTCTTGCAGGCCTTTCGGGAAAATGTCAAGTCCCGCAGGGCCCTAGTCTCTTGTGACAGAGCGTTCCACCAGATTGGGGCCACAGCCGAAAAAGCCCTGGCTCTGGTTGAGGCCAGCCTAACCTCCCTGTGGCCCAGGACCTCCAAGATGTTTTTGTTTGAAGACTGTAAGGTCCTCCATGGAACATACCAGGAGAGGCGGTCCTGTAGGTACAAGGGTCCTAGGCCATATAGGGCTTTAAAGGTTAAAACCAGCACCTTAAACCTGATCCTGTACTCCACCACGAGCCAGTGCAGCTGGTATAGCACTGGGTGCATGTGATCCTGCTGCGAGGACCCCGTAAGGAGTCTTGCCATGGCATTCTGAACCCGCTGGAGTTTCTGGGTCAGTCTCAAGGGCAGCCCCACATAGAGTGAGTTACAATAATTCACCCATTATACAAGTAATTCACCCTTCCCTCACCCATTTCCTCATGAGCAGTCACTTCGCGTTCTGTGCCCAGTTAACATATTCAGTCCTCATTGGGCTTTTTTCCTCCCTCTTACTTAGAGGTGTTTTGTTTTGGGGTTTTTTATTGAAAACGCAAACCTAAAGAATTCTGCCATGCCTGTCGATACCTTTCTCTTGTGTGATAATAAGTTAGTAAATGCAAGTGGAACCTACAACACAATACTGTAGTGTAAAGGTTCTGCTGTTCAGGATTCCAGACACTCTATTCAATGGCCCAGTTACTCCCAGCCCAGCATTGGGTTCCCTCTCAAAAAAGTTAATTTGTGCCTCTTGACCATTCTCAGTCATCACTGGGCTGTTGGTTTGGCGGGGTCCCCTATTTCTAATGTGTTTTTGCATTTCTGCAAACTCTGGGGTTCCCTGAAGTCGGCTAATCTTCTCCTGCTGTGTGTGGATGGCACCATTCTGCCAATGGCAACCAGAGAGTTCACTGTTCGCTTATACGAAATGGAAAATAATTGCAGAGCAAAATAGGAGCTGTCGCATTCAAAGGCTATGGAAACTTTTGCATCTAGTTAAATAAACTATGCAGAGGTGAATTTATTGACTGGATGTCAAAAATGGGGGGAAATACAATCATTTTTTGAATGTCAAATGGTCTTTCATACTTCCACCTTGAGATTCCTGTTTCTATTCTTTCTCTATATTTTATGTCGACTTGTTCTTTCAAGCCCCTTGGAGAGCGGCCAGGCTCTACAGTCTACAGTATGAATATGCCTGCTATATTCTTGTTTGATCTTCTTTCCTTGATGTGTCAGTTTCTTTGTGGCCTGCCTACTTGTCAAACCATTTTTTACTCTTCAAAACTTTGTATGAATTTTTAAATAAGCAGCGCAGATCTCGGGACATTTGATGAATTTTTCAAGAGCTAATGACGCGCCGGTATCACAAACATGGCTGTTTATGTGTTTAATGTACTAAGGGCAAACATTTATAGACAAATTTCTTCATTTAGAAACCAGCCTGCCTGCCTGCTGCAAAAAAAGAGGACTTTTAAAATACATGGAAGTGCAGGTAAGGAGGTGGTTGTATGCCTGTCTCTTTTGCATTAATGAGATTAGCTTGATCCTTACCCACACTCACAGGTTGAAGCAAGGAGCAATTAGAACTGTCAACAAAATGTGGTGTGTGGCAAAAGAATAGCATATTAAAGCAGCTTTGAAATGCAAAACTAAAATTAAAAAAGGAAATTGACTACAGTTCTCATCTTTTTTTTAAAAAGGGGGGCTGCCTTTTCAGAGTGATGAAACAGATTAAAGAGTGAAATGAGCATATCATTCAGTTTACAGTCACATTTCTGATTGGGGGTGTGTCTTTTGATGCCATTTGTTTCAGATTGCTTCACAAACTGCAGAGGCCAGTAAGACCTATTGTTGTTGTTTAGTCGTTTAGTCGTGTCCGACTCTTCGTGACCCCATGGACCAGAGCACGCCAGGCACTCCTGTCTTCCACTGCCTCCCGCAGTTTGGTCAAGCTCATGTTTGTAGCTTCAAGAACACTGTCCAACCATCTCGTCCTTTGTCGTCCCCTTCTTCTTGTGCCCTCAATCTTTCCCAACATCAGGGTCTTTTCCAGGGAGTCTTCTCTCCTCATGAGGTGGCCAAAGTATTGGAGCCTCAGCTTCATGATCTGTCCTTCCAGTGAGCATCAGGGCTGATTTCCTTAAGAATGGATACATTTGATCTTCTTGCAGTCCATGGGACTCTCAAGAGTCTCCTCCAGCACCATAATTCAAAAGCATCAATTCTTCATCGATCAGCCTTCTTTATGGTCCAGCTCTCACTTCCATACATCAATACTGGGAAAACCTTGGCTTTAACTATACGGACCTTTGTTGGCAAGGTGATGTCTCTGCTTTTTAAGATGCTGTCTAGGTTTGCCATCACCTTTCTCCCAAGGAGCAGGCGTCTTTTAATTTTGTGACTGCTGTCACCATTAGTACCCCAACAAAGAAAGCCATTGTATGTTTTGTTTTGTTTTTGTTTTTAAAAAAATAAATTTTATTCAAAATTAAAACAAAACATATTATCCAGAAACATATCATCCTTATTTTTCCCCCATTTTTCCTCCCTCTCCCTCCCTCCCCCCACAGAGCCCACCCACCCCCAACCCCCACTTCCCTCCGTTCCAGTCTTTGATTTCTCTAAAAATGCTGTTTTCTGCATGTTACACAGTTGTATAAATCCTCAAACTATTTAGCTGATTATTATCAATAAAAAGTTTGTGAATGTTTATTCAAAACCAGCCAAGGAGTCCAGTTCGCTTTGTTGTATCTTCAAATAAAGGGTTCCCATTCTTCTTTAAAGTCACAGTTATCCTTGTCCCGTAGCTTGTATGTCAGTTTTGCCAGTTCTGCATAGTCTATTAATTTTTCTTGCCATGATTGTTTTGTTTTTTAAACTAATGTCGGAGTGCTCGCTGACTCTCCAACTATTGCTGGAAACCAGTACCCATCAGTTCTGACCAATGGCCATCTGTAGAACAAGCCTACTGCAGAAGTCTTTAGTATTTTGAAGAGATGTGTTGAATGGTTTGTACAATTCTTCCTCCCTGCTTATTGGCACCGCCAAGGGTTTTTTGTTTGCTTTATTTACTAAGTATGCTTCAGGGAGAAGTAGCAACAGAATGTTGGAAAATCCACTGGTGGGGCAGCTGTAGGCTGATATCCCACTTTATCACTACCCTATCACTACACTACACTATCTCAAAGCAGCTAACATTCTCATTTCCCCTCCTCCCCCACAACAAACACTCTGTGAGGTGAGTGGGGCTGAGAGACTTCAGAGAAGTGTGACTGGCCCAAGGTCACCCAGCAGCTGCATGTGGAGGAGCGGAGACACGAACCCGGTTTCCCAGATTACGAGTCTACCGCTCTTAACCACTACACCACACTGGCTCTAGTGAAACTGAGAGATAGATTAACTATGCTGGCCCCTGTATACTGGTCTAGTTAGGGAGAAATTTAGATCCTAGGCCAGCCAGCACTTAGCTACTAAGGGTCCAGATGGGGTCTGACCCCAAACTCTTCCTTTTCTTGAATTCTTGGGCACAATGATTGGAATTCTCGTGCAACATCTAGAGATTAAACAACTGGAGTTCTCAGGTAGATGACTAAAGGAAAGGCTAGATTTTGATAGTGGTATGCTTTTTCAGACACTTTGATGTTTCTTACTGTAATCATAAAAGGGTTTTTTATGACAGAAAGGTCATCTTTAATATTTTTCAAGAGTGGCAGTTCTGAAAATGAAACTTGTCTCACACATCCTTCTGGATATCAAAAAGGCTTCTATTTTACTTTTGGCAATATGCAAATGCACTTTGATTTCATCAGCAGTGAATGCAAATGAGGGGGTTGTTTATTTAAAAGATTTGCACCGCGCTCTACAAAGGAGCTGCTCAAAGCAACTTACAAATAAAATGCAAACACAAAAGCAGCAATAATCCAATCTTTAAAGCACAAATAATACCAACATTAAACTAATACAGTCTTTAACTAGTGGTCTAGTGTGATGTCACTGTTAGAGAGTTGGACTAGACCACTAAACCATCTCGGACCCTATGTTCATCATCTGAGGCCTTTCTTTGTGTGCTGCCTCCACGTGAGGTCCAGAGGATGGCAACCGAAAATAGTCCTTTTCTGTAGTGGCTCCTCTTTTGTGCAATGCTCTCCCCAGGGAAGTTTGCCTGGTGCCATCATTCTAGATTTTTAGGCAGAGGTGAAAACATTCCTCTTCAACCAGGTCTTTGACTGATTAATATTTTACAGCCTTTTAAATGTATCTATGGGAAGAGGGGTGTTATTGTTTTGTTGTTTGGTTTAATTATTTACTTGTGTTTTATCTTGTGTTTTAGTCTGTGAACCACCTTGAGATCTCTTGATGAAGGGAGGTATATAAATTTAATAAATAATAATGAAGAAGAAGTTAAGCCAGTCACCATCTTACTCTGACCTACACAACAGAGTAGTGGGGAGTGTAAAGGAGGAATGGTGGGAAAGAAATGCTATTAATATAATATAATATAATAATAATAAATTGTTATTTATACCCCGCCCTTCCCGGTTCAGAAAACTGGGCTCAGGGCAGCTAACAACAAATTTAAAACACTTAATTGTAATACAACATGGAAACAGCATAAAATACAGTATAAAAGCATAATATAATATAATATAATATAATATAATATAATATAATATAATATAATAATATAATTAATATAATATAAAACATAACATAACATAAATATTTTAATGTATTTTTAATCTTTTGTTGGAAGCCACCCAGAGTGGTTTCCCCAGCCAGATGGATGGAATATTAATAATATAATATAATATAATATAATAATTTCATGTCTATCTATGTGCTTTAAAAGTATTATGGTGGAACAAATAATCAGATTTCTATCTTCATCTCTGCTGAATTGGTAGAAATTGGTTTTATCGTAGGCACTTGCCTTCAAGTGACCATACAATTAATTCACTATCAGGCAAACATTTGCTGAGCCAAGCCTGAAACATGCTTTCAGCATAACAACCTACCATTCCATCACATTCTTATTCAGAATCGGAAACAGTGAAATTGTCACATGGAGACATTCAGGGACAAGGGCTTTTTTTATTATTTCTTTATCGTATGCTTCAAATAGAAAAATGTAGATTGAATAAAATGCACTGAATAATGTTGAGTAATGTCTCATTCAAAAGTAAAGCTATTTGGAAAAATAAGGCAATTTTTCACACTGTCGTCTTCTGCAAATGGATCTGGAAGTACTGTCAAGAGCAGACTGCAAAAATAAATAGACCCTTTTTAATAGATACGAAAGCTTCACCAACATATTTGAATATTGAAAGTTTGCTTGCCAAGTATCAAGTTTTGCAGAAGGAGATACAATGATTAAATGCCATATGCAGGTTTAAATGGAGTTCAGCTATTCTGAAACACAGGTGGATTAAAGTCATTTAAGAGCAGGCTTCAAGCAAATAAGAGAAGAACGGAAAGCTGCCCAACTCTGGCACTTTTATTTCTTAGCTCTTCCCTTTTTGTCTTTCTGGCTCCTTCTAGTGGGTTTTGGCACATCCAGCAAAAGTTCTTATGTGATCCATTGATTTTACTGGGACAGACTAAGCCCCTATCTGCACCTTTAAAACAGTATCAAACCACTTTTAAACAATCATGCTCCCCGCAAAGCATTCTGGGAACTCTAGTTTGTTAAGGGTGCTGACAGTTGTTTGGAGACCCCTAATCCTCTCGCAGAGCTACAATTTCCAGAGTCCACTGTGAAGAGGGATTGATTGTTAATTCCCTCTGAGAATTGTAGCTCTGGGAAGGGAACAGGGTTATCCTAATGACTCTGAGCACCCTTTGGAAACTGCGCTTCTCTGAATGCTTTGGAGAAAGCCATAAACCCAGCCAGATGGCAGGGTTTATATTATTATTATTATTATTATTATTATTATTATTATTATTATTATTAGATATTGCTTTAATTGTATAGTGCAGATGGGGTCTAAGTGATACATAGAGTACATTCATTGAAATGAATGGACCTAAACTTGAAAGGAGTAAGAAACAAGATTCAGGCTCCACTCTTAAGTATGGAGGTCTGGCTGGAAGAAACATGGACCCCATTGGGCTAGAGCTTCTCCGAGATCTGGTGTTTAATACCAAGGACTATAAAAAAAAAACCGGCAGAGAGGACTTGAGAGAGAATTAAGAGCCTCGGACGTGAGATCTCCAGGCTGATAGTAGACTAAGACTGATGGACGTTTGTTGGGGATTGAAACCGGGAAAGGGGAGAGGTGGAGTTTGGGAATCCAAAGGGTATATAACTATAACCTGTTTTTGCTTTTACTTTGTTTTGTTATTTGTATGAAAATTGGGGAATTGGTGGAAGGGAATTTAGGCCGACTTTAGAAAAAGGTTTCAAGAATGAGCACCGATGTATAAATATTGATGTCTATAAGGCAAAATTGGTTTTTTAAAATGAACTAAATATAAAAAGGTTAAAAATTAGGGATAAGAACTTGTCGAACCAACAATTTGAATTGGAATACAAGAAGGGGAGGTGTGGGGAGGTCAGGGAAATATGTTATAGAAAAATAAGGATTGTGAACTCTATGTGTTTTTAAACTTTTTTGTTTTTTGTTTTTTGATTTTTTACTGTATTAAAGTGGAAAATTTCAATAAATATCTTTAAAAAAAAAAGAAATTAATGGACCTAAGTTTATATCCATTAATTTCAATGAGCATACTCTGGGTAGGCCTTCCTTCATTGTCATCAACGTTACTCATTAGATCAATTCCTAAACATGATAAACAGTTTCCATCATCACAAGCATGAAAAAAGTAAATAATAATAATAATAATAATAATAATAATAATAATAATAATAATAATAATAATTTATTTATACCCTGCCCATCTGGCTAAGTTTCCCCAGCCACTCTGGGCGCCTTCCAACAAAATATTAAAAACACAATAAAACACCAGACATTAAAAACTTCCCTAAACAGGGTAATTTCCAACAGTCAACCTACCAACTCCCACCACCAAATGCTTGCAAGGAAACAAAACACACCACAGCATTTCAAAACCATTGTTGAATTTGCAGGAAGAGTCTCATTGTCAATCAATTCAAAGTCTCAAGAGCAGAAACCCCCTCCACCTCTTCTCGTAGTAGTCTGCACATTTTCTCTGTTCTTCATCAGGCTCCCAGGGGTCCATCAAGAGTAGCTCTGCCAGCCAGCCAGCCAGCCCTTCTCTTCCAGATCCCACTTCTAACACCAGTGTTACAGAAGTTGGGCACCATCCCCCAGTCTCTGGTGAACAGTAGCAAGATTCCAGAGAGGTTTCAGGCACTCACCCAGGGTCTGTGCTCCTTTGAGAATCAATTCATGGCAGAGACTGTCATAGCTTTAAGAAAGATGATTGATCCACATGTTTACACCTGAGTTTAGATGGAGGGAGTCCAGAGCTTACAACATGGTCATCTCAAGAGGGGCTTGATCCCCACAACAGCACAACACTGAAGCCCAGGTCATCTCTCCCAGCCTCCTTCAGCCAACCTGCCCAAGATGGATCTCTCTCTCTCTTCTCCTTTCTTCTTCCCAGAACACCCTACTAAAAAACCCACTCTTCTCCTGTCACCTCAAACACCTTGGCAACCTCTCTCTGCCTAGCTCCAAGATTCCTCTTAGATGGACCGTCAACACCTTTTGTCATGTAAACACTTCTACCCAGGTGAAGACCTGGCTTGGAAAGAAAACCTAGCCTGTATTTTTCAACTGGTCTGCAATCATCCCTTCAATATTCCAAATTCTCAAAATCCTACCATTTATTAATTTCTAGAGTTTAGGGTGGGTCTCCCAACTCACAACAATATGTAGCACATATTACTAACATTCAATTCAGCCTTATGTAGTGGAATAAAAAGAATCTTCCTAAGGTTGGAGTATATTTCGAAATAATATGGCAGTGAACTGAGATGACAACGATCTCTGATTTTATAAGCCATCAACTGGACTATAACCTGATGGAAAATTGAACCTCATTTAATGAAGAAATCATTATGTAGCTGTGCACCCTTATTGCAAATGTGTTTTTGTTCAATCTTTAATTTAACTACCTTTTTAAAAAACATATACATTTTATTGGTTTTCCCATTACGGAAATCTGTAACGGCGTCCCTGAGCAATTTCTGCCCTAAGGATCATAATAGTAATTTTAAAAGTCTGCATGAGGTATATGAGCTAATAAAACAGATCCAGGTTTTTAGAAAACTGAAACAGAACGAACCATGGTATACCGGCACATGTACACTGTGGCACAGGCAGCCTTTTGTCAACTAGGGCTGATATACCCAATTGCTTGTCTGACAAGAGATAGCTTAGCCTGGTGATATGAGGGGAGGGATACTGTTCCCCACTTAAAGTGCCCCATTGACAGAACGGGTTGGCAGCCATAAGTCATAGAGAAACCCCTTTGAATGGTCAGGTATTAGTCTGTGTTAACTGCTGTACTTGTTAGCAAGTCGCTTTCCCTCCTTTTTTCAAAATGCTATCCCCCCCAAAAAGAATGCCTCCCTGTCTATGAGTTTAAATTAAAAAATAAAGTGCTGAGGGCACTGTTTTTCTTTTACTAAACATGAATCAACACTTCCTTTGAGTTGCTGGACTCAGTTTTGGCAGAAATTTGACAAATTCTCCCGTAGTAGGTACTGCTAAGGCATTAGACCATGCCACACTTATTATGTGAAGTTTCTGCACAGTCTTGCTGCTGTATATAAAATGGCCCAGAGGTGTAGCTTTCTGTGACTAATCTCCAAAGCTGCAGACAGAGCCCATTCAACATGCTGACGGCTTGCTCTATGGTATCATGATGAAGGGGGGGAGGGGAATTAATTGGAGTGTCTTTCAGGAAAGAAATTCACTTAAATAAAATGAGAACAATTCCAGGCTTTGAGAAGAATTTAAATTTTTGGACGGCAGATGGGCATGATCCAGCCACAGGAACTCATAAGTCCTATTCTTCATCACCTGCCATGTTACAGGATGCATGCACACTTCATTCATTTCAATGGTGCATGCTTAAATATTTCCCGCTGAACTCTGTGGAACTTGGTGTGCCAAATCAGGGGATGAGAAGGGACATAGCCCATTGAAAGAGCATGCATGCAGAATGTTATGTACTGAAGTTCTCACCCTGGGCCAGCAGGGGGATACTGTAGATAGTTCAGGTCCACATATGCAAATAAGGGATCGAAAGTGGCGTTCAGTGATTGGATAGTTACAGAAAGTTGTTACAGTTACGTTGTACTGGAGCTCTGTATAAGCAGGCTGGCTGAACCCTTCAGTTCAGTTCTGTTCTGGCCTGTGAATAAACAAGAGCTGTTTGAAGAATCGCTGTGTTGTCTGATATGTTCACCCACAACTTAACACAGAAGGTTCCAGATATCTCCAAGTAGGGCTGTGAATGTCCCTTGCCTGAAACTGTCAGTCATTGTAGGCAATTCCAAGCTTGGTGGTTTGACTTGGTATAATGCAGCTTCCTTCATTCCTACAAGTCATGGAATTCATATGCACATTTTGATAAGTAAAAAAGCGGCCATGGGAAATCCACAACAGGCTCTGGATTGTGAGGGATGCAAAGGGGAAATGTAACTGTCTTTTCTTCCCATGGTCCAGATTAAATATCTCAGAAGCCGCTATTTGCATTTCAAGGGACAAGAGTTCAAAAATGAAAGGAATCTTCTTCTTTTTTTGTCCATCTGGATATTAGTCCAGCTCAGTTTGCTTAAAAATGCAGGTAGAAAGAAATCCTCAGGTACTGCGCTGCCATCAAACCCGGTCATGTCACATTTTCTGAGTTTTGTTGCCAGCTCAGAAAGCCTTAAGAGGACTATGCTTTTAGACAGATCACTGCAAGTAAGCAAATATCATTTGACACACATAAATTCAAGCCTAAGCATGAGTGATTTAAAGGCATTAAGTAGTTGAAATGCGCAATGCATTTATTTCTCTACGAAATATGATCAAGAGACTATATATTTTATTTGACATACACACATGGAAATCAAGCATTAAATAACATTATCCAGGAATCAGATGCCTCTGGGAAGATGCTAAGTACCTTTGACTCTTGTTGCAAGCAGCTGGAGTTAAGAGGATCCAGCACAGCAGGAAACCTTTAAATTGTTTTTTCCTCCCCTTTTGCGAGAAACTTTTGTGTGGCATTCTGCTTCTTGAAGAAATGCAGTGGATGAACACAGCCCAGGAAAATGTCACTTTCCATCTAGATATCAGAGCTGTAGAATGACCTCTCCGAAAGGGTATAGGATAATGTGATGCTAACGACCGACACAAAGATGAAGGTCTGCCAGGATTGCGTTTTGAACATGCTGCTTTTGGGGAGAGAGTTGTGGACAACGTACAACAGTCAGGAGCGACCAGAGGAGGAATGACAGCTGGGAAGAGCAGAGAGAGAAGAAACACCTAGTGCATGGGCAGCAGCACAACCGGATGCTTTCATCTGCCCCATCTGCAACAAAACATGTTTCTCTCGTAATAGTTTCAACAGCCACAGCAGGTGCCATCACTCTCCAATGGTTTGACTTTTCCTGCAAAGGCGTACTCCTCCATTGTCTCCTGAGACAGACAAATGCCAACAAGAACCACGACAAAGAAGGCCTCTAAGCAATAATGTGCTGACAAAATTCAGGATCAAGTATCTTTTACAAGATTTGCCATTATTTGCTTTTTATGCTGTATATTTTAAAGCATTGTTGATTGGACTGAAAGAGTCAAGTGGCTGAAAAGAAGAGAAGTCAAATCCTGAGAAAATTTGTTTTGGTTTTTAGGAGGAAGGAAATATTGGCCAAAACTTGACATTTTCCCATTACTAAACTATCAAGCATCAGATGTCATATAGGTAGGAAACCAAGAGAGAGAGAGAGAGAGAAGCAGGTGGAGATAATGTCTGGTGCCTGCTCCAGTTCCATTTCTGCTGTTTTGTATTATTTTAAATGTATTCATTGTGCTCCATTAATGCTGTGTAGCTTCCAGTCAAGAAGCAACATATACTTCTAGTATAGGGGTGGCTGGCATCAGCTGGGAAGCTGCCCACTTGTCAGTCACCTGACTTGATTAAGGTCAGGTGACGACATCAAATGAGTTTGCTGATGAGCTGAGAAAGAATGTGGTCTGCAGCAGAAGAATGTGGTTTGCAGGCAGTTTGAATCCATACCTCACTTATAAATGGACTTCAAAGTTCACTCTAAGCACCTATCAGCTGGTCAGTGGCTAAGGGTGAGCTCCTTTGAACGCATGCTCTGCACACATTCCCAAGTGCTCCTTCCCAACACTTCATGGACACTGAATGCAGCCCCATAAGCTGCACTGGGAAGTCCCTGATGGGAAACTCATGGTGCAGCTGATCGCAGCCACTCCCTGCCCCATAACTGACATCACATGTGATTTACTTAGTGAATGATCAAATAATAATTAATAAAAGCACTGCTGCCACCTTCACTGGATGGTCCTGATTTTAAAGAATCCCTCTTAGGAAAAACTATAAGGGATTTAATTTCAGGGAAATATTAGTGATCTGAGGATGGAGACAGCTGCAATCCTGTACACATGTCACAGGGAACTGCATTGAGCTCAATGGGACAGGCTTCAGAATAATCAGGTTTGTATGACATAGATTTGGTTTACCGTTTTATATAACGTGGCTTTGGAAAGCTATTAGAACTGAACACAGCAGTAGCTGGCTCTCACCACCGCTGTCCAGGCCGTTATTCATTAATTGCTTTTGTTTGTACATCTTGACGCTGCGTCAGATCACTCATTGTGATGTCCTTTATGGACCATGTCCTATAAGCACCATGCTCATTGATATGAATATCACTGGGCACTTTTCCACGACACAAATGGGAAACTGTATCTGCTAATCACCTATGCAAATCAAAGCACAAACATTTTCCATTCTTTCTGCCCTTTCTGTCAAAATTAATATTTATAGACTTATAATTGTATTTCACAAGCAGGGTTTTTCCCTCTGTCTCTGTGTGTCTCTATACAATGCAATGAAAGCTCACACAGAGCCCCTGGGCAATTTATGAAAATTCAGTCAATTTACATCTCTTAAAATTATTTGGGCTTGAGTCTTTTCTCTTTCAGGATAGGCGTATGTTCCTAGTCAAACAGCTGTGTATTATATTATCATAATCATGTAAAACACAAACACCTGAAAGGAACTAAATTAAATCAGAACCAAACCAATTTCAATGATCTTGTTCTCATTATTATTTACAGTACTACAGAGGGGGGAAATGTGGACATTAAACCACACATGCACATGTGTACACACACACACATGCACACCCTCTCTGTTTTTCTTCTTTGTGTTTTCTCCAGTCATTGTGTATAATGTTGCAGGCCACCCCGATCTCTGCTGAACAGGGTCTTGGCAGTTAACCATTTGGAGGCTGCAGTGTCTTTATGAAATATGGTTTACTTACACATATTTAGATTGCAATCAGAGCTGGTTGCAATAAATATGGGTCAGAACAGGCCCTGCTAACTTCATACATCCCCATCTTTCAGGTTACAAAGTTCTGTTTTCCTCTCTTTTCCTGTGGAGCATGGAAAGCCCTCTATTTCTCTTTCTTTCCTTCTTTCCTTCCTTCCTTCGCTCAGGTATCTCCCATTTATCATGGGTAAATTTCAAGCCAACAAAGTTTGGACTTGAAATTTATTCAAGCACATTCTCTTATCCCTAAGGGAAGGAGCATGCACATAGAATATTGTGGAGACGGGGAGTTTAAGTCATTTTTATGCAGAAAGCAGACTGCATGGAAGGGCAGGAGCCAGCATATCAACAATAAAAAACAACCCTTTGCTTTGTGAGCTCTGTGCTTTATGCAAGAAGAGAATCAACTGTCAAAGCAAATCTGGGCATCAGCACACTATGGGAATTAAAGTTAAGTTTCATGATTGGATCATAATCAGACGAAAGGAAAAGAGTGCTTAAAATAAAAACACAATTGTTTTTCCTATTGCAACATTCATGACTGCTAGATTCCTTTCCCCTTCCCCCATTCCAATCATTTTACAGGTCGCATTCTCTCCCCAGGTATGCAAGTTGATCTTTCCAACTGTTGATTACAGAAAGGGCTTTGCCATGTGCTTGCGGAGTTGTATTCTGTACAAGACAATGTTAGCCCTATGCACATAGAATCATAGGTGCCCCTCTGGATCTCTCACCCTCTGTTCCAAGTCTCACAAGGAAGGTTTTCCAATTGACAGTTAGGAAAATTGTACACGCCCTGGGCATTTCTTTCCTCTCCCCACAGACAATTTCCTTCCTGTACTCAGATGATCAAAGGGGAAAAGAATAAGGAGCGTGTGGCTCTCCAGGCTGGAGCCATTTGCTTTTAAGTAAGCACCATTGATTGGAAGGTTTCAGATCACAGTTGAAACACAATAGGCAGTATGTTTTGAAGAAAGACGTATTTATTTCTGCCAGGACTAGGTCTGCTAATTTTATAAGCACCAACATTTACTAAGAGATTAAAGCAGAACAAAGGATGATGCTCAATCCACCCTCCATTCTTATCGAATGCACCCACACCGAAGAGATAAAGTAGATTCACGTAATATCAGAAACATTGATAAAAGGTACAATATTTGTGAATACAGATTTTGTCAGAATTTTGTATAAATATGCTTTGAATTATATTTGTTGGGGTTCATGTGAGTGGAAGATCATATATAAATGCCCAAAGATTCTGCACTTTCAAATGAATGTACAGAGCATGGACACTACACAAAGACCATGAACGTGAACTAATATATATTCATGGACTCGAAGAAGGGATCCTGCTAAAGAAGAGATCTCAACTAAAGCATCCATGACAGATGACCATCCAACCTCTGCTTAAAAACCTCCAAAGAAGGAAAGTCTACCACCTCCCAAGGGGTCTGTTCCACTGTCGAACAGCTCTTACTCTTACTGTATGCTTAATCGGAATCTCCTTTCTTGTAACTTGAAGCCATTGGTTTGAGTCCTACCCTCCGGAGCAGGAGAAAACAAGCTTGTTCCCTCTTCCATGTGAGAGCCCTTGAGATACAGTGTATTTGAAGATAGCTATTGTATGTCCTCTTTTCCAGGCTAAACAACCCCAGTTTTCTCATCTGTTCCTCATAAGGCTTGGTTTCCAAGCAGTATTTAGGCATTACTGCACAGGCAATATGCAGACTCACTCAATAATGCTGAAGAATATTCATTCAAAGGGATTGAACGCATTGCCTAGATAATACATACCCACAGGAAATAAATGAAATACCTGGTTACGCTAGATATGGGTGACTCAGTTCTGTTTACGGTCTGTATTCCTCCATAACTCTGTTCCATCCCATTTCTGAATTAAACTTCAAATGTTCTTTTTTCGAAATTCATACACAAAATGCTTATCCATTTCAATTTAAATATGTATTTTAGCACATTTTCTCTCCAAACACATATTTCTCTTGAAATATGCATTCTGGATATAGATACAGATACAGATAGATATAGATATAACACAAATTAGTTGCTTATGCATCAAAAGATTTGGAAAGCAGAGAATAATTTACAGCACAATCTTATCCATGTCTACTGAATTTAGTTGGACTTATTGTCGGGTAATATCTTAATTTTGATCTGCAGATTAGTATGGGTTGTGTAGATTAGGTCAGCTGATATTGGAATTTGCAAATATTGAATTCCCTCAGGATCCCTAGATTATTCCCTCAGTTCTGGCTTATTATGTGACACAATAAATATAGTGCTGTGTGTTTAAAACAAAAAAGCACCTCTCCTCTGTCTTTTCCCCATATCCCCATTCTTCTCTCCTATGCTTTCCAGTTTAACAGAGATTTTTATGCTGAACCATTAATGAAAACGTGCATTAAACCACAGGTGTTGTTGCTTTTTAGGATCAATATTTGTTCTGCTCCTAGATACTGATGTGTAGAGTTTTGCGACTCCTGTCCTCTACTATTATACTGCTCATACATCTAACTAAACATTACAGTTCTAAACAATGTCCAGAACTTTATAAAAAGCAAAGGAAGAAAGTCACCTATGTATTTGCAAAATGGGTTCAACAGAGGACTTGCCTCATCATGTATTGATCTGCCCAGTTAGTAGGGTTGCCATATTTCAAAAAGTTGCCATATTTCAAGAAATTCGGACAGAAAAGTTGTTGGAGACAAAGTTGTTCAGCTTTTTGGGCAAAATTGGGGAGGGGGATGTCATTTTTGAGTTATTTTTATGGGGAAACGGCAAAGACGGCACTGCTGACATGGGCAGCATTCTCCTGGACATTTGACCGATTTCTGCCCAGACACTGCTGCTGACTGCAGTATTCCATGTTTCATTCATGTTTCTGTAGTATCTATCCAAGACACATTGATACACATGGCATAAGAACATAGGAAGAGCTCTGCTGGACCCAACCAACAGCCCAGCATGTAGTCCAGCATCCTATTTTCACAGTGGCCAACCAGATGTCTATGGAGAGCCAGCAAACAGGACCTGAGCAGAAGAGCACTCTCACCTATGGTGGTTTCCAGACATTTGGCACTTGTTCTGTTTATGTGTACTGTATTCATTTTAGTGAAAAAGAATTTCTTAAATAAGAGCATTCCAATGACTGAGACTATTTCTCCTCTCCACTGAACTGTCTGTTCCAAAGGAATAGTTGTGCAATCCTAACCATATCTCCCCAGAAGTAGGCTGTATAGGGAGTAAGTGATGCTTACTCTCCGGTAAGTGAGGTTAGGATCGCAGCCTCCTAGTGGTTTCTCACATGCCACTCAATGCCTTGCTTAGTTGCAAGTAGAGTGTCAAGATAGACTTCATTTGAGCCAATTTAAGTGTTTCTCACGCCTTTTATTTTACCGCTTGGAATACTAAATCCAATCACCCAGTATTTAGGGTAAGATTAAAATAAGGTAGGTGAGGATAGAAATGGGGCAGAGAAGTCCCTGAACATTAATATGGAAAGCTGTTAAAATGCTCACTTTTAATAAACAAGAGACCATGAACTAAGCTTCTCATGCAGACTTCTGCACCTGAGAAAATATCCAACTGGGGAAAACTTATTACAAGAAGCATCAGCATCGTAAGTGATGAACAGATTTGAAAACACCGGCATGAAGCTGGGGAAACAGGAGTTGGGATTTGGTAGGAGGAGAAGGTGGAACTGGCAGCCATTGAGTTTTGAAAGGAGGAACACATAGTTTGGGAAACAATTAGGAATTTCTTCTGTGCTGTATTCTCAACTGCACAGGCTTTCCACCATGACATTGGATCATTCAGGGAGGAATTGAAGGGGTGGAGGATGAGAGGGAGAATGGCAGCCTCCATTCATGAAGATCGACAGGGGACAGCATAGGAGGAAACATCAGAAGCTATTTCATATCGACTCAGGCCATTGGTCCATTTAGTTCAATTGAATCTACAGTGACTATAGCAATACAGAGACTGCAGCAGCAGCACTCCAGAGTTTCAGAAGTGGAACATTCCCAGTCCCACCCAGAGATGCAGGAATTAAATTTTCTGCATGGAAATCAGATGTTCTAACTCTGAGCTATGGTCTTTCTCCACATCATGTAGGATGGGGTGTTCTCTCCCTCAGTTTCCCAACATTTCAGATGTAAGTTCTCTTTAGAGAACCTTTTTCCCTAGCCCTGCTTTAAGGACATGCAGCGCCGTCTACTTGCATTCATCCTTTGTTATCCACTGCTTCATCTGTTGCGTTCTCCCCATTGTCTAATATTGATTTCAAGCTCTTATGCAGGAGGCCCATCTTTCAGACTTTGCAGAGCACTGTATTCAGTCACTGATAGTAGTACCCAACACCTTTACTTACTTACTTGCTTACTTACTTATATCATCTGTGTGGCATATGACACTTTAAAAAAAACAGGTAAGGCGCATCCCTAACCCCAGGGTGTTTACAGTCTAAATTCATAATTAAATACTCTTTCAGTTATAATGCATGCACAGCCCAGCCCTATGCATGTCCCACTAATAGTGCTCATTTCCAAGTAAGTGTGCCTGAGATCACAGCTGCACAGCCTGATCCTAAGCAGTTTGGCTTGGGAGTAAGTCCCATTGAGTTCAACGTCACTTCCATCTTGATAAGTACAATTATGATTGCAGACTTAGCATGCTGCTTTACTGTGGTTTCCCAGCCCTTTAAGCACGTGCCTACTTACCAAGAGATCCTGTGTCTCAATTTCGTGATTGTTTAACTTTCACTTGATTTGTTCATCTGGTCTTTTTCTCACGGAAAAACAACCTTGGTTGGTTTATATCCTGCAACAGTTTCTGTAAAATTCAAACAATTTAAATGCATGCCCATGGGCAACGTCAGACTAATGTTGTTGCTGTTGCTGTTGTTGTTGTTGTTGTTGTTGTTGTTGTTGTTGTTGTTGTTGTTGTTGTTGTTGTGCACTTTGCAAGATTCTAACCATTCTCAGAAGCCAGCCTACAGTATCTGTTAGTTTCTGTTTTGCCACTGAGCAGCTGCTTGGAGTCACAGGACTCTGTTTACATTCCAGAGACAGTCCAGGCTGTTGGAAGTCTCACGGGAGAGGAGATGGATGTGACGTTACTGGTTTCCTTTGTTCAGTTGCTCTCTGCTTTCATAGAGAAAGGATGTGTTTTTTGTCTGCCTAATTAGGATAATAAAACTCTTTGCAATGTAGCCCAAACCTCTCGTCTCTTTCCTATGCTGGAAACTCTGCTGAAGAATGTGCCTGAGGCCTCATCAAAGGCTCAGGTTGTTAAACAAGTCGGGAGGCGATTCCGAAGGACTCGGGGGAGCTTGGCTGAGCGGAGATCCCAACAGTATCTAGGGTATCAAGGTATAAAACGACTAGCCTTAAAAAAAAGGAAACAAATTATTGCATGTGTCATTTCCTAGCTGCCAAACTATCTGTTTTCTTCTAGCAGCTATTATTAGTGCCATTAGCTCAGCATGTTTAGAGGGAGCTGGGGTAAATTCTGGATATGCTGCAGAGGTCAGTGTGGTACTACTACTACTACTACTACTACTACTACTACTACTAATGGTTTATTATTTATACTCCGCCCATCTGGCTGGGTTTCCCCAGCCACTCTGGGCGGCTTCCAATAATACACTAAAATACAATAACCTATTAAACATTAAAAGCTTCCCTAAGCAGGGCTGCCTTCAGATGTCTTCTAAAAGTTTGGTAGTTATTTTTCTCTTTGACATCTGGTGGGAGGGCGTTCCACAGGGCAGGTGCCACTACCGAGAAGGCCCTCTGCCTGATTCCCTATAACTTGGCTTCTCGCAGCAAGGGAACCGCCAGAAAGCCCTCAACGCTGGACCTCAGTGCCCGGGCAGAACGATGGAGGTGGAGACGCTCCTTCAGGTATACTGGACCGAGGCCGTTTAGGGCTTTAAAGGTCAGCACCAACACTTTGAATTGTGCTCAGAAACATACTGGGAGCCAATGTAGTTCTTTCAAGATCGGTGTTATATGGTCTCTATATAATGCCCTGGCTGGAGCCAATCTAGCCCTCCTCCTTCTAGGCTGCTGGTTAGCTACAAGGACAAGTTGAAGGCATTGGTTTTGGTTTCCAAAGCCACAAACAGCTTGGCACCAGGTTATTTGCAGGACCGCCTCTTCCTGCATCGGTCAATCAGTTTAAGAAGCTCTGAAGAACTTAAGCTTGGTGTGAGTTTCTGTTGCGGTGCCCATCATGAGGAATGCTCTCCCCACTGAAATTAGGCAACAGAGCTACTTTGAGATGCTTTTGCTGTCATTTAGAGATCCAGCTTTGTTCCTTGGCCTTCCCTGACTGATAGTATTGGTTCTGGATGCCTGGCTTATTATGCCTTTTCAGAGTTACTACAGCCACACTAGGCATTGTTTTGTCATCTAAGTGCCTATAAATTAGGAGAAAATTTCTTTCACATTAATTTATATGACAAAGCAGCACAAAACAAATCTCATCACTTACACTGATAGAAATAACTAGGCATTAGGTTCCCATGAATTAAAAATGTCTCATATTATCAGTAATAAGTACTATGTATTATCATCACTGATTGCATCCATCTTCTTGGATTTTTAATGAAAATCATTATGCACATGCAAATTTCAGTTGACAATTACAACATACACTGCTTAGCAAAATTCAGTTTATTCAATTTGCCTTTCCTACATTCGAGAGCATGCTAATGCAGAGTTTTTGTTTCATGGAAAGAAAAGAACAACCGCGGAATTATTCTTGTGCAAAACGAGCTAATGAGCAGATTCACCTGCCGGCAGCTTTGCAATAATACAAAATGCAGTACAATGCTGGTGACGAAGATTGCATATTCATGTAGCCCGTTTTGCCTCACTGCTCTGTGATCTTTCCTAGCACTCACAGCAAGTAGTCTTCTTATGCACATTCTCACACTGACAGTTCAAACTGCTATGTATATCTCACGTACACTCCATTCTTCTGCTTCTTCCACCTATCCTTCCCTCTGCTTTGCCACATGTCCTTCAGCAACCCTGCCTCTAAACTATTAGCTCCATTCAGTTTCCTTGGCTTCAGCTACCTGCTTGCGCATGACTCCACATATGCCCCCATTCCCACCAACAGCAGAACCCTCTTTACACCTCCTCTTCTGCTTTTCTCACAACCAAACTTGCATTCCCCTCCAACCCCTTTACTGGAGCTGCACCCTTGACATCCGATTTTTCACAACTTCCCTCAGAATGCTGATTTCTCTAATATTCTGTGACATCACAGCAGCTCAGCCAATGACTAGCAGGTGTCACAGGTGATAGCTTGTACAGATGGTCATAGAAGTATAGGGGTGGGGGGGATTTTATTTTTTATTCTTCCCAGAGAATCTCCATGGAATGTGGTAGGATACAAGTGGAAGCATGCAGAGTTCTCTCATGGCAAATCAGGGGTTGCAAGTGACTATAGCCTTACTCAACAATGTGATAAATTATATCACTTCAGATTGGGGGTGGTACATGTGTCCTACTTTACAGAGGCCAGCCCTCTACTGAAGTGTGGTGCAGTCCAAAAATCATCACTGCCCATCAGCAGTAAACAGCTGTGCAGTACACTGATCAGGCAACACAGGACACCTGCTAACAATACTGTTCACCTGCTGAAGGTATTTGATCTATTGTATTCCTCTCTTGGGGGAATGCACAAGTGACTACCTGAACATCTGGGGCTCACATAATTGAATGCTCTTCCATACATAAATCTTTATATACAGTGCTTTTTTGGTAAGAATAAAGAAATGATGTGCTGCTACTTGATAAAAGTGTCATGTGTGCCAGCACAAAATGGCTGCCATGGGCTTCAGAAAAACAACAGTTGATGGTACTCCATCCTGGTGAGTACCATTACACACCAAAAAGCATAGCCTAGAACATCAAATAAAAGACTAGATTAGAACCCTGAAAACTTGTTTTCTACGTTGAGCAGCTTTTAATCAACTGACACCACCATCCCTACAATTTGAAAACAGTAGAACCTAGACACTGGTTTATCTCCTAAGTAAAAACTAGGCCTATGTAAAGCACCTGAAAGGTGGTGAGAGGAATGTTAGGTACTTTCTGAAACAAGAACAGGATAAAATAATCTTAAGAATCTTCTATGTTTATGGTTGAAGTGCATTTGACTATACATCTATCTGACATAAGCATTTCAATTTCAATGAACAGGGAGTCTGCCTGGATTAAACAAAGTTCAAATGAATTGATCAAGCATTGCTCAGCTTCGTTAAGCAGGCAAATTAAATGATATTCAGATTTAATTGTAAAAGATCACAACAATATGAATTTGCGGACTTATTAAGGATACTAAATTCACTCATGAGGGTTCGTTTCAGTTCCAAGAAATAGATTCTTTAAACAAGAAAGAACCAATGTGATAAGCACATAGAACGGTAGCTTTACCTATGGCATTTGAAATCTATGCCAAGTTTGCTAATAAAGCACAATATTTATGAAGCATGGAAGTAAAATTTGTGTCTTTCAATGCATGCACAATGCGTTTCTAAAAAAACTTGTGTTTAACTGTTCTGTTCTTAAGTGTTTAACCTTAATGCTTTTCAAAAGACTACTAACTGGTATCATTCAGAAGGGAAGCAATTAGCAGGTTGGGAAAATGGCATGAATTTAAGCCCCGTTCCATCGCCAATAAGCACAGGATGCCTTTGCCCGGCGGTGCTGTGGTCCATAGATTGCAGCAAAATACTGGGAAAGGTTTTGCCCAGTAGCTTCTCTGTGTGATGGGCTCATGAGAAAAAGCTGTCCCATGAGCCCTTGCTGAAGAAGGGAGGGGAAAACCCATATAAGGCTTCTTCCCCCTGGAGCTCCCCATTTTGCTTTGAGAACTTTTTTCGCCTTTCCCTCAGTGAAATTATGGCTTTCCTTTGTTAGGCAGAAGAACGTTGTTGGTATGAGGGAGGAAATAGCATTGGTTAGGATCAACATAGTATGGGGGGGGGTCCATAAAGGGCCTGAGGGGAGGAATGACCAGGGCAAACCCAAGCGTGGGTTTGGTATCTGCCTGTTTGGTATCTGCACCCTGGTCCCCCAGTGAGACCTTGCTTGGTTGGCTTGCACCCACCGTACAGGTATGGGCTGCCAAGAGTAATCTACTTGTGCCAGTAGTTTGCTAAAAAAATTCACCCCAGAATAGTTCTGAGAGTCATAGCTGTCAAGTGTCCCTTATTTGAAGGGACAGTCCCTTATTCCAGTGCCATGTCCTGCTGCTATCCCTTATTGATGGATGTCCCTTAAATGATGTCCCTTAAATTTCAAAGGATGCAGCTCCTCTCCCTCCCTCCCTGCCGGCCAGGGAGGAGGGAGGCTCCAACTGTGTTGCTTGGCTGTGTTGCTCACCCAATAAGAAGTCTAAGAACGACTGGGGGGTGGAGCTTGCATGCCTTGTGTGTGGCTTGTTAATGCAAGCTGAGGAGGTTTTTGAATGCTGGACGCCATTTTGTTGCACGTGCTGCTGCAAACTTTGCAGTGCAAAGCCAGGCCGGGGAGCCATCTTAAGTTGAGGCTGCATAGACCTTGTGGTGCATGTGATTCAGATTCTATTCAGTTGAACCTCTGGTTACAAAGTTGGTTGGACAGTGTTCTCGAAGCTACCAGCATGAGTTTGACCAGACTGCAGGAAGACAGGAAGACTGGAGTGCCTGGAACAGGTGAGGCTGCAGGTCCCTTATTTTGGCTGCTGGTCCCTTATTTTCAAGGCTGCTGGTCCCTTATTTTCAAATCTGTAAGTTGACAGCTATGCTGAGAGTAGTAAACTTGTAGAGCCACCAATTACAGCCTCTGGGTTGCATCAAGAGGAATGGAAGTTACAGACAGTAACAACTGAAACTGCTATCTGTAATCAGTAAAGCTACAAATTCCAAATATTAACATACCACTAAAAATTGTATTTTGAGCAAAAGATTTAGAAACCCTTCCCATGTTGATCTTCATGAAGACTAATGTCTAGATAGATACTGTAAGTGTTGTCTTCATTATGAGTAAGCAAATAGAACAGATCAATTATTCCCCATGCAGAAAACAATCTGATCCATAAAAATGTACGTAGCGCGCATAGCTTAAATGAATAATAGGAAAAATGCAGATTTGATATTAAGTGTGTGCTTGCAGAACCCACATTGTTTAAGAGGGAAATAACAATAATAATAATTAGGACCCTGACAAAGAGCAATTCAATTTAATCATAGATTACAAAGCAACTTCAGAATTTCCCAGAAAAGATTTTGCAGGAGTGATATAAACAAATCTCAAATTAATCTCTCCTTTGTTCCTAATCTCTCTCCATGTCAAAGGATTATGCAAGCTTTATCTCCTATCAGATATTAAATTTCAGTTATCCATAATAGCTTGTTGGAGAGGGGTCTGTTTAAACAGCAAAGTAAAAGAACACAGAAGAAAGTTCCGAGTCCTTTCCACTTTGATATGTCTGATGTTTTTAGCCGATTGTCAAGAGGCTACAGGTTACTAACAAAAGGGATCATCACAGAGGAGAACAGCTGGAGGGACAAGGGTTGCAAAAAAATGGATCTGACTCCCAGCATGGGAATAGGAAGTGTGTCACATATTCAGTAATCAGGTTCTTGAAATAAGGGTAACTTGCCCTGAATGTGAAGCCTATGTATAGCGAACTACGTTTTTGAACGTATTTAGAGCAATTTGTACTCTGAGCTTTAAAAATAAAACGAAAATGAAATCCCAGGCAAAGTATTCCCAAGGCTAGGGATGAAAATAAAAAGTTGAATTCATCAGCTAGTGTAAATTATACAACTTGAGCAAATTTGCATAATGGTTCTTGTTTTGAATATCCACCCCCCCCTGCAACATTTAGTATTTTGAAGAGCTTCTTCTGCTATTTCTAATCATAGGGAGGAGCAATAATCTAGGGGGGGATACAGATGCCCTGCCTTCCATCAAGAGAAATTTTATTCGACCACACCTCTGCCTTCTAGGGATGTGCAAGGACATGTTGTTTGTTTGTTCCATTATTCATTGTTGTTGTTAAAAGCTTTTGATTCATAATTTATCTGTTAGACTCACATATGGTTAGTTCATTTTTACTGTTCTTCTTTCTTTCTTTCTTTCTTTCTTTCTTTCTTTCTTTCTTTCTTTCTTTCTTTCTTTGTCTTGGCTGTTGTCTTGGTGGTGGAGGTTGCAGAACATTTCCAAATCCCTGTTTCGCCCCCAAACGGGCAACTAGCAAAGCCCATACAGAATATGGGATGAAGAACACATCAAGAATAAGAGGGCAATATATGAGGAAGAGCCAGCTCATAAAACTGAGCTTCCTACCCATTCACATTGGACAAACTCACCTTGCAAGTAGAACAGTCCTCCTCGGGAGGTTGTGAACTCTCCATCTTTGGATGTTTTTAAGCAGAGGTGGGATGGCCATCTGTCACAGAGATTCCTGCGTTGCAGGGGGTTTAACTTGATTACCCTTGAGGTCCCTTCCAATTCTACAATTCTATGATTCTACGAAATCCAGAATGGAGTCCCTGAGAAGGTTGGACGGTGGCTTGTACGCCACCTTCTGACAACTCCTGCAGCCAAGCTGGTGCCAAACATATTGCTCTGCTTTCCTTTGGACAACATCCACAAGGCCTAGTGGGGAGCGTCTTGTCATCTGGGCAGCTCAGGACCTCCATACACATTGCCCAGACTTGTGCCCTGGGAAGGTCAGTTCAGTCCTGCTAACACAGCGGTTTGCCTTCACCCCCGGAGGTGCACTTCATTGTCTGTCGAGACAGACGAATGCCAACAACTTTATTTGGCCCTGTAATATGCCTTTCCAAATCCTTCAAGACATCGTCTATAGCCTCCTTGTCTGAAAGTTCCAAACATGTTAACCGCACACTCTGCAACTTTTATAAAGTTGCATAGAACTATTGTGCAATATAGTTATGGACTTGCTCCATTTGTTCAAACACTAATGCCTTTCTCTCTTTCTCTCTTTATATCATGTTTCATTTGTATCCCAAGAGGAAAGTCAGGCTGCTCGTAATCTTCCATGTACATTCTGTTCACAGATTGCAGTCTGGCTGTTTGCATGACACAGAACACCCTTTTTGTGTTAAATGATGCTACAATTGTGTTGAAATCAACACGGGTACTGTTTACCTCCAGCTCTTGGTCTTCGGTTAGTTTTACTGTTGCTGTTTTACATGATAGATTTCAGTTTCCATATCTTCAGGCTTCCCATCTGGAAAGCAGACTCTTCAAACCCTTGTCACATGAGACACAGTTTGTCTTTTGAGTTTACATCAGGACATACTCCTAACCAGACTCACCTGTAGAGGCACCTCAGAATTTTGGAGGATGGATTCAAGAGCATACTGGAGCTTTAGGTTTGGCAATGAAAGGGGATTAAAGAGCTCCTGTTGTGTCCTGTCACAACGAAATCACATTTTAAAAAGGAATGGATTCCTTGCACCTAAGAAAGTGTCAGAGAAATTCACTGAGAAATGCAGAGTGAATGCATGACTAATGAGAAGACATGTAAACACCAGGCAAGCAACTCAAGATGGATATGGGGTGAATGTTCAATAGACACACTGGAAATGTCAGTAAAACCTATGGCAAGGAAGCAGAACTTCTCACTCTGCAGTTGTTCTTGGACTCCAACTCCCATCATCCCCAGCCAGTGTGGGCAATAAAGGATAATGTGATTTTTGGTACAGTTACAGATTTATCATCCCTGACTGATGGGATATGCCCTTCCTGCAAGGGTACTTGACGTAGATCAGCTAGTAAACTATTTACAACAAGTTATATTTTTTTTAAAGCCAAATATCAAGTTATCAATGCAGTGTTCCTAATTAGAACTGGAAACCAAAGAGCAGCATAGAGGGATGTCTTTCGCAGAGTTTACTTTGAGACACAAACCCCACCTGCCCAAGCAGCAATGCTGGTCCTTTTATTTGAAAACTTCAGTTATAGTCCAAGGCCATAAAGATTTCTAGCCAATGCTCTTCAGAGCAACAAAACCATCCAGTTCTTTTGTTTTGAAAATTCATTTAAATGTTAGTTTTATAATCTATAATCAAATATTCCAGCCATTCAATAGGATTGCCTGGTTGTTCACTGGAAGAAGGAAGAAAACATTAGTCCAAATGTGGACATGAGATGTGATATACTGATGGTGCATCATTGGGGGAACATGCATTTTGGAATAGATTAAAATACTGTATATATTGAGATATGTGTGCTTTGGAGCAAATAGCATTGCATAGTAAACAAATGGGATCAAATAGCATTGAAAAACCTTGCAAAGTTCCACAATGCCCAACCATTGGTAAGTCAGGATATTCATGGTGAAGCATACAAGCTAGGGGTTATGAAAATGATTTCTTTCAAGAGTGCATCAGATGGCATTAGAGACATTTTTCATATCCTGTAACATATTCCCTTAGTGGTATCAAGTGTTTTATCACTGCACATTCAGAAAGGCTTTATTTAACTGCTGCTGAAGAATAAGACAACAAATGTACAAACCCGAATCCCATCAGCATCACTTTCATCTTGCTGTCGGACCTGACTGTGAAAACACAATAAAAACATTTTAATCTTTTGTTCATTTGCTTATTTGGAGCGCTCTGGTCATATATCAAAGTAAGGCACAAGGCCCACTTTCAAGCATGCAATCTCTCTTGTTAAAGTTACATTTCTTGACTATAATTGACTGGAATCCTATTCATGCTTACTTTTGAGCAGGGGTCAGTAAACTTTTTCAGCAGGGGGCCAGTCCACTGTCCCTCAGACCTTGTGGGGGGCTGGACTATATTTTTTGGGGGGAAATGAATGAATTCATATGCCCCACAAATAACTCAGAGATGCATTTTAAATAAAAGGACACATTCTACCCATGTAAAAACACACTGATTCTCGGACTGTCCGCAGGCCGGATTTAGAAGGAGATTGGGCTGGATCTGGCCCCGGGCCATAGTTTGCCTACCCATGCTTTTGAGCAACCCTAGTGAAGTCAGAGATGCTTTGCTGCTCAGGAGTGGACAAGGGAATTCATCTGCCCCATGCTAAAATGTGGATATTGCTCTTTTGAATGCATTGCTTTTAATGGGACACACTAGGGATGGTGAAGGAATCTGTAGTCCTCCAAATGTTGCTAGACTGCAACTTCCATCATTCGCTAACCATTGGCCATGGTGGCTGGGGACTGATGGGAGCTGGAGTGCAACAACATCTGAAGAACCACAGGTACCCCATTTCTTGGCATATATTGAAAAATGATGTTCTTCAGGATGCTGCTCCTTTGCACTGCACGTACATCTCGGCACAAGGGGGTGTTGACAAGGTGGCCAGGACAAGGATAATGCCTTTCCTCTTCTTCCAGATACCTACCCCCTTGCAGACAATTTCACAGCCTTTTCTGAGGGATGCAATAATTGCTGAAAGGGGAAAGAGGCTAATTTGCAGTGGCCCCAAACAAATTGCCCCTACATTTCAGTTCAGCACTTGTTTGGAAGGTTAGATATCAGGGAAAGGGCTGTTCAGGGAATGTGTTTCCTCTAATATCCGAGTGAGGTAATGGGAATGAAGCAAAGGATGCTGTCTGGTGTGTGAAGTGTGAACAACAAACTTGTAGGATGGGTTTGGAATGTTTTGCCATATTGTCCCTGGTTTGCACTCCGGAAAGGATGCACGAATGGCGAGGAGCTCCAGTAGGCATGCCATTGTGGTAGGGTAAGGGTGTGTGTGTCAAACATTGTCTCTGTCTTTGTGTGTTTCCATCATAGTCAGGGTCTTCTCCATATCTCCCACCCTAAGATATCATGTTCTAAAGTTGGTTGGCACCATAGATGAGGCAGGTGAGGCAGAGCAGAGTGGGGCTAGACTACAGCTATGCTACAACCTCATTGTAGAACTGAGGTTTGAAATGATGTCTGCTTCATAGTTCATGCTCTTTACAATTATACCACTTTACACCATTTTATGGAAGGGCTATAGCTCAGTGATCTGGGACACAGGTGGCGCTGTGGTGTAAACCACTGGGCCTTGGGCTTGCCAATCGGAAGGTTGGTGGTTCAAATCCCCACGACGGGGTGAGCTCCTGTTGTTCAGTCCCAGCTCCTGCCAACCTAGCAGTTCAAAACCACGTCAAAGTGCAAGTAGATAAATAGGTACCACTCCGGCAGGAAGGTAAACAGCATTTCCGTGCACTGCTCTGGTTTCACCAGAAGTGGCTTAGTCATGCTGGCCACACGACCCGGAAAAACTGTCTGCAGACAAACATCGGCTCCCTCGGCCAGTAAAGCGAGATGAGTACCGCAACCACAGAGTCATTTGCGACTGGACTTAGCTGTCAGGGGTCCTTTACCTTTTTTATAGCTCAGTGATAGTGTATGTATTTTGTACGCAGAAGGTTCCCAATTCAATCTCTGCCATCTCTGGATGGCACTAGGAGACATCTTGACCTGAAAGCCTGGAGAAGTGTGTTAGTACAGACAATACTGAACTAATTGAACCAATGGTCTAATGCAGTATAAGATGGCTTCTTATGTTCCTAAGAGCGCTTAGTGTGTAGGGTTGCAGCCTGAATCAACCACCAACTGCTAATTTCTATTTTATTTTGGTTTTTTTGTCAGACCACATCTCTCCCTATGCAGAAAACGTAGAAAATTTGACAGTGCTCTTGGCACTTGCCACTTGTTGGAGAAGTGCAAGGGGACTTATAATTAATTTGTGCTGCAAATTGATGAGATCCCTGGTTCACCAGTTAGCAATGGAGAGATGTGCAGACAAGTTGACGACATCACCCTATCTCTCCATCCCTCAACTCTACTTGACAGAATGAAGGATCAGGGCTGCCATCTTCTGGAGCTGGCAGAGATAGATGCAAGCACCTTTCTCCTGAATAATAATAATAGTAATAATAAATTTACGACACTATCAGGATTATCTGTATCACAAAACTTTAACTTCCCGCATATATTGCTGTGCTGTAAAAAGTGCATAAATCACCATCGAAGAACCCCTTTCCATTTTTGCTTCCTCAAGACCCGTCATCAATCAGAATTAATGAGTCAGAATCGGGAGTTTGGAGCTTGCTGACTTACACCAGCCTTTTTAGTGCCACGGGATATTGAAAATCCTGGAGAGGAAGTTAAAATGGGCAGCAGTGCAGTGAAGAATGGAAAGGAAAGAAAGGGAGCGTTAAGTGACTTGAGCAGTACTGAAGCCAAGGAAGTCTCAATGGGGGAACGCTACTTACAGACTTCATGTAAGAAAGGCCTGAGAAGTGTACAGAAACTGTATGCGGAGGGTGGAACTAGAAACATTTGTGTGCTTCTACACCTTTCACGTTCACAACCACCTAAACATCCAGCTCCAGTCTCTTTGAAACATTCAGTCCAGCACGGAATAGCAAACCAATCAATCCTCCAGCCAAATTCAGTGCCCTATTCATAAATGACAAATTTCAGAAAGCATTCTGGAGATTCTTTTTTTAAGGGTATGGGTGAAATGATTTAAAATAATAATTATTAATTATAAGGTGTCTCATTAACACCGGCTCCTCCCTCTCTCTCTCTCTCTCTCTCTCTCTCTCTCTCATTGCTCAGTCCATAAAATGGTTGTCTGGGTGATGTACAATAGTTTAAAACAAATTTTGCTCCTCTTTTTCTGCAGTGGCAGAGATAACTCTGCGATTTCAGCTGCATGAGAGTGCAAATGTGCAATGGCAAAACATCACACAAAGGCATAGTATTAGGCAGGTACCTTTGCTCCATGGCTTTCAATGCCTGTTAAGAATATAAGAAGACCATTGCTGGATCAAGCCAAAGGCCCATCTAATCTTGCATTCCATCCTCACAGCGGCCGCCCAAATGTCCACAAGAAGCTGAGAAGAAGTCCTGAATGCAACAGCACTCTGTCCACTTGCGACTCCCAGCAGGTGCCATTCAGAGGCATACTGATTCCAAGAATGGAGTTAGAGCATAGCCGTCATGGCAAATAGCCATTGCCAGTCTTATCCTCCATGAATTTGTGTAATCATCTTTGAAAGCTGTCCAAGTTGATGCCCATCTCTACCACGACCTAAATCCCTTTTTGTTTGTTTAGGCAATCCTACCCAGACATGTCATTTTATCCAGTGTATTTTGGTTTTTTACAAAAACTGTTGATTTTAATTTATATATTGATAAATTTATGGTGTTTATTTGTCTTAAAAGTCTGCTGATTTTATTGGAATTTTCTTAGGAACTTAAGGTGGGAACAATGAGAAAGCGAGAGAATTTGAAATGGACACATTTGCCCATCCCTGTCTTTCACTATTGAGGGAGACCCCTGGGTCAACAATGAGAAGGGTGTGTGCCGGTGTGCGACTAAGTTGTTAGGACCTCTTTTATGCACTACCACTGAAAGGATCGTTAGGGACAGATAGCTGGAATCAAGAGGAGTAAATGGGGCTATTCCTCCCTCAGCTACTATTGGTTTCTCAGGTGATCAGATACATTAGGATCACTCTTCTGTGTTGTTTACTAGCTGACATTCCATCTGGCAATCCCAGCAATTCAAATCGAGTTGCAAACAGTGATGGGAGCAGATGCTTGGCTTATTGGGCTACTCTGGCCTAACAATAGTCAGTGGTAAATGTTTTCTGTTTTCAAGCCAATTCATGGGCTGAACATTTTTCATCCCCGTAATCTGACAGCTATTAGAAAAGGCTGAAGCCGGGAGGGAATGCAATAATACTCTATTTCTGGTGGGTTTTAGATTAGAAAAGAAATTTCATTTGACAAAAGTATTTCTTTGCAGCTTCAGTCACAAGACGTAAGCTTAATGAGATATAAACCCCACCTTACAGCTTGCAGGAAGCAAAACATGTTGTGATTTGCGGCACAGCTGGAATGACAAAATGGAGAAAAGCCTAGATGCCATGGGGCACACAACTGGCTCGTCAAACAGCCTCAGTGACTTCAGAAGTTGTGGTTCTTTCAAACTTATCCTCATCTGAACTTCTCCCTGGATGCTGGAGTTTTAAATGGCTATCAAAGCAATCCAAAACCTCAATCTACCATGCTGAATGGGGTGGAGATGCCCTCCTGCCCAGCTCTACAAGCATCTATAGGTCATCAAGTGGGAAGCCTCACTGTTGAGGAGAACCCACCCACATGATGGGCAGAAGTTACCACCAACAGCATCCCTACCAGTGGTAGGCAGTGGGACTCCCTCTTGAACCTGAGAATTTTGTGGGCAGGGAAGGATAAGGGTAGGTCAACCCAGCCAACATAACTTGAGGACATCAGGTCAAATGTGGGCCTCTTCACCACTGGAAGTAGTGGAGCTGTGGAAGTACTGATGTTCAAGCTGTTCCATCAAGCCCATCACTGCTGGCTGGGGATTTGTATTGACCCCCTTGGTCTTCTTTCTGAGGTGAAATAGATGCACAACTGCAGTGATTACTAACATGTTTCCAGGCCCAGTTTAAGGGCTTGTTTAATCTATAAAGCCTTTTATAGCCCAGGATCCCAGAATGCCTGTACCAGCACGAATGTACCTGGAACCTAAGATAATCCTCTGAAGTCCTTCCCTAAGTGCCCCTCTGAGGAGTCTCAGGGTGGCAACAGAGGAGAGAGACCTTCCAGTTGAGTATCTCAGAATGCTCTCCCCAGTGAGGCCCACCTGGCGCCAACAAGCATTTGATCCACTAGACTATGATAAAGCAGTGTCAAGCTTTTGTGTTAGTCTCCTTGGTTGCTAATAAGCTTGTTTGTTGTTATCTGTGGAGGTTGGTGTTCATGTGTAGAAGTAGTGCAGCAACAAAACTGCTAGCACATTTACAAAGCTAAGCAGGGTCTGGTCTGGTCTGGTCTGGTCTGGTCTGGTTTCAAGTTAGATGGGGGGCTGTGTGTTGAGATTCCTGAATTGCAAAAGGTTGGGTCCCTCCCAACCCTACAGTTCTATGATTGTACAATTTATTAAATTTTAATGTTTTAAAGTACATTTTTAAACTTGATTGCAAGTCGCCTAGAGTCTGCCCTGTGTTAGGTGACTAACAAATTAAAGACAAAGAAAAGGATAATACTTAACTTAATTATTCTGTTTTGTGCCCTCTCCAACAATTTTGTACAAAGGATTATGCACGCATGGATTTTGTCCCTTTCATTTCCTTCAGTGAATTTCTCTCTCTCCCGCCACCCTCCACATCATCAATTAATAAACCACCACACATGAAAACAACAAATTAAGTAAAAACTCTCCAAATTAAGGCATAGCTTTTGGAAAAGAGAAAGACCTGATGATACTTCCAGTTAAATGTAAAAGTCTGAAATGGTTTTATTGCATATTATCATGTATGGGGTAGGAATACAATGGTGAATACATCATAAGTGGAGTCTGAGATGACCTTTTGTGGTCATTCTTTCTGGGTTTCAATAATAATAATAATAATAATAATAATAATAATAATAATAATAATACCCTGCCCATCTGGCTGGGTTTCCCCAGCCACTTTGAGCAGCTTACAGCATATATAAAACATAGTAAAATATCAAACATTAAAAACTTCCCAATACAGGGCTGCCTTCAAATGTCTTCTAAAAGTTATGTAGTCCTTTATCTCCTTGACTCTGAAGGGAGGGCATTCCACACAGAGGGCGCCGCTACCGAGAAGGCCCTAAGCCCGGTACCTTACTCATCCACTTTCCCCCTCAATTTAACACCCCCTGGAAGTATGAACTAAGCCTATATTGTAGAGCAGGAGGGGGAAATAGTTATTGGATCATTAAACGGGTCTTTAAATATGGAGTCATTTAAAGAAGAGGTGCTCATCAACTTGGTCTGGTACACAGTGTTAAGTGAACCAAACTGATTTGTATTGCGCAGATTAGTATGTATATCAGAATGAAAATTATCATTAGGTTTGGGCAGTGCTTTTTTCTGGGGGGGGGGGGACACAGGGGTATGCATACCCCTAAACATTTTGTGAATCTAAGTTTGGCCTCATTGAGGGGCAGTATTTCAATATGAGTAGGAAAATGGAAGTACCCCTAAACATTTTTTAAGAAAAAAAGCACTGGGTTTGGGTACTTCTCTGCATTTTGGGATACAGTTTTTGATGGCGGGGGACGGACAGACACCTAATACATATAAAATGCATACTGTATTATTGTTTTCCTTATTGTATTCCACCATAGGACTTCCTGACAAATATTTACAATAAATATTTTAGGTTAAATTTGTTTGAAAGGATGCTTATTTTAGGCTAAGACTGGGAAGGAGTCTCACTGTTCCCTGTGCAATTTTAGTAGGATTTCCAGTTTTCAGGTGAGAGAGACACCACAATACAGATGAGTCTTATTTTAGGCAATTTAAGCTGCATTTTACATGCATTATAGATTAAGGCCTGTGTGCATTTTTGTTGTTTTATTCTGGCAAGCTTTATATTCTGTGTAAGCTATAATTAAGGAAAGAAGGATTACAGCTTAAGTCCTAAACAGACTACCCAGGGACTGCATGTCCTCAAGCCCAATGGGACTTACTTCTGAGTAAATTTGCATAGGTTCACAGTGCACATCTCCTTCCTGGGTTGTATTTAGACCTCAATACTCAGAATTGCACAGCTGCTGCTGCTGCTGCATATGCTAACTTCTAGCTGCTGGTGAGACGCGCAAAAGTGGCCATGGACAGGCCAACAGCTCATGCAGACTTTGCATGCATTGACTTTTAGCATGCTGCTCTGAGTGTGGCTTGCTGAGAGCCTTCAGCGGCACTGCTAAATGTCAATGTCCCCAAAGCTCGGTTGGACAACCAATGTGATCAGCCCTGGAAACTAGTGCAAGACACAGCTCCCTCAACCTGGTGAGAATTGGCACTCTGAGTGCATTCAGGGCTGGAGGGGAAACCGAATTTTGGTTCAGTTCACATTTAAAGGTGAAACTTCCCCATTTAGAGTTCCTAAAACTGTATGTGAACAAGAAAGCAGCCATCCTTCAAAAATTTGCACTTCTCTGAATTTTGCAATGCAGTTCTCCAAGCAAGTGATATGTGGATAAAATGCTTGTGTGAGTGAAAATAACATTCCAAAGTACATTGCATTAGAGGGGGATGGACTGCAAAAAAATGTGCATATTAGGCAATGGTCTGTTTATTAGGAGAAGTTTGCACCAAAGCTCTAACATATGTTGATGACAGTTTTTGAAAGAAAGAAGAATACGCAAACTGATGTGGAATTGAAAGACTGGGACAGTGAGAAACTGAGATAAAACAAAACTGGCAGATTCACCCATTGCTATATGTTGCTGTTGTTAGCCGCTCTGAGCACGGCTTCAGCTGGGGAGGGCGGGATATAAATATTATTATTATTATTATTATTATTATTATTATTATTATTATTCCACTGTGAATACTTCAAAAGGGAGAAGATGCCATTACAAGTAGGTCTTAGATTGGCCAATGCCTGGATTAGGGATTGTCTTAGATTGGCCAATGCCTGGATTAGGGATTGTCAAGGAACCCTGGTTTGAAAAATCAAGGTTGGTGATAAAGGTAAAGGTAAAGGGACAAGTTGAGATGTTCTAAGAAGTAGGGGAACTAAAAGCATGAGTGATTTGCCATTTTTCACAGCTCTGCCTCAACATAAAGACTAGGGTAAGGTAAAGGGACCCCTGACCATTAGGTCCAGTCGTGACCAACTCTGGGGTTGTGGCGCTCATCTTGCTTTATTGGCCGAGGGAGCCGGCGTACAGCCAGCATGACTAAGCCACTTCTGGTGAACCAGAGCAGCACATGGAAACACCGTTTACCTTCCTGCCAGAGCTGTACCTATTTATCTACTTGCACTTTGATGTGCTTTCAAACTGCTAGGTTGGCAGGAGCAGGGACCGAGCAACGGGAGCTCACCCCGTCATGGGGATTTGAACCGCCAACCTTCTGATCAGCAAATCCTAGGCTCTGTGGTTTAACCCCAGCACCACCCGCGTTCCTAAGGTTGGTGATAAATGTAATTAAATGTAGCTATATTCTTAAATTCCTGGAAAGCCAGATGAGCCTTGTTCTTCAGGCATTTATTTAATCTTATACAGTGGTACCTCGGGTTACATACGCTTCAGGTTACAGACTCCACTAACCCAGAAATAGTACCTCGGATTAAGAATTTTGCTTCAGGATGAGAATAGAAATAGTTTCTCTGGCGGCGCGGCAGCAGGAGGCCCCATTAGCTAAAGTGGTGCTTCAGGTTAAGAAAAGTTTCAGTTTAAGAACGGACCTCTGGAACAAATTAAGTACTTAACCTGAGGTACCACTGTATATTTAATTTTCTGTTTGATTCATTTTGCCCCGGTCAATCCAAAGCGGTTTACAACCAGACAATAAACCCCACATAGATACATTAAAACCAAAAGGGAGAGAGGAACACATTAAAAACCTCCCACCCAGTTCTAAAAGACATATAGTTAAAGGTCAAACACCTGATTATAGAATAAAGTTTTTGCAGTCAGTCCATGACTGGCATTGTATGTTCAAACTGTATTGCCAGGTCAAAAGGATCCCCTGTATGTTGTTGGGAATTGCAGATGGAGAGAGTGCTCTTGTGATCAAGTTCCACTTGCAGGATTCACAGAATGTTGGACCAGAGAGGTATTTGGGCTCATTCAGCAGGGCGCGTCTTATGTTCTTGCATCAGCTGATATGAGAAAATATAATCCCAGGAAGACAACCTGCTTAGGGAATTTGAGAATGGGGCGTGGTCTGGGGAGACAGATCTGTAGGCCAGAAGTTTCTCCTACCTGAAATAGGTAGCTAATGGGCTACTTTTCAATGAAGCACCTCAAACAGGAGATTAGAGCTCACATGATTGAATGTTCTTCCCTATCAAGAAAGGAAAGAATTAATCTTGCACATAGGAAACAAGCCTACCAGGGACGAGGCTATTTTAGAATATTACAGTGCTTCCCAGGGTTTTGTTTGTTTTAAAGGTGCCGGTACCCACCAGTAAATGGGACACGGGTGGCGCTGTGGGTTAAACCACAGAGCCTAGGACTTGCCGATCTGAAGGTCGGCGGTTCAAATCCCCGCGGCGGGGTGAGCTCCCGTTACTCGGTCCCTGCTCCTGCCAGCCTAGCAGTTCGAAAGCACGTCAAAGTGCAAGTAGATAAATAGGTACCACTCCGGCAGGAAGGTAAACGGTGTTTCCGTGCGCTGCTCTGGTTCGCCAGAAGCGGCTTAATCATGCTGGCCACATGACCCGGAAGCTGTATGCCGGCTCCCTCGGCCCATAGAGCGAGATGAGCGCCCCAACCCCAGAGTCGGCCACGACTGGACCTAATGGTCAGGGGTCCCTTTACCTTATTCACCAGTAAGCACCTCATCTTTAAAATTGGGGATGGGGGAGATGCTGGTACTGCATACTATTGAGTTCCCCCAGGGGGGAGCATTGGCACTTTCTATGTTCTTTGTTATGGAAGAGGAGGAGCATTCAATCATGCGAGTGTCATCGAAACCTGTTAATTCAATGGTACTATAAACTGATCCTGCACCTTGAAGGCAAGGATGTACACAAAAACATTTCCTTTCTAGAGGTCACCTCTCCCTCCTCACACAGGCACCTGAACTCTGGATTCATGGAAAAGAACCCTATTTCGGTAAGTGGTTTTTATTATGCATTACTGCCACAGGGAGCACAAAAGCCAAGCTCTTCAAAAGGGCTCAGCGGTGGAGCTAACACTGCTTACATCGCTTGCATGAAATAATGTGGCAATTATGACTAGCGCTTATGCTTCCTAACCATCCCTTTCTCAAGGGTAGTGAGTCAGAGAAGAGGGCATAGAAGTACTTGAAAGGGGAACCCTTTTTGACAGCAGGCTCCATAGCGACTGGCTGAAACTGACTCACTCTAGCCACCGAAGCATGACATCTTTTCTCCTTATGGCTCATCCTTTCCATTATTAGGACCTGAGAAGTGACTTCACTTTGGCTACAGGCATATGCTCACCGCTCAGGTCTTTGGCTTTCCCCCCCAACATGAAGCCATAAACCAGATCCGTCTTGTTCCTCGATCAAGAAGTAAGGTTCAAACCATGATCACAAAAAGACAGTCTGCTAACGCTGCTGGAGACTAAATCATTATGAAACAGGTCCTCTAATAAGGAGACACCAACATTGTGCTGCCTGTCTATTATGAAGAGCTGGCAGTGATCAAGCAGTCTTGGCAATCCCAGGTGGAATTTGTATGGGCCATCCTTTCTGGTTTCAGCTTGTATGTTCTTTGTAACTGTTCCTTAAGGGGTGTTTTTGGAAGTTCAAAAGGCCTCTGTTAAGGCCTACTGTCGTTCAGTACTTGACCTGATTTGAGAAAGCCAGTTTTAAGAAACAGAGCAAAGAAACCAGAGGACTACATGAGGTTTGGAAGATTATATGGCAGAGAAGTTTTACCAACAAAACAAAACAGAACGGAGGAGATTTAAGTCATTCATGTACTCATGCCGTTTTGGGATTAAATCACAATTTTGTTGTTTTGGCACAGATATATCCAACTGAAAATATAGCACAGTATCTATACCATATTTATACATTATTCCAGGCAATTCATTCCAGTTTTCAGATTAATTTCATAATAACATATATCTTAAAATATAGCTAACTTTGTTTTTAAGCCAACAAGGTTCTTTGAACCACTTAATCTTGTATGGTAAAGATGGAGGATTGTTACAATTCCACCAGTGCTTAAAATTATCAGACTTTGTTTTTAGGTTCTTAGATGTGTGTAACTTCAACTAATGGAAATTTTATTAGTAATTAGAAATCATTTCATTCATTCATTCATTCATTCACACACACACACACACACACAGAGAGAGAGAGAGAGAGAGAGAGAGAGAGAGAGAGAGATTAGTTGAGTGTTCCTTTCATTGAACCAATCCTGGCCCTATTATACTAATGGGCCTTGTGCATGCACATTAGGATGAAAATGAACTCTTTCATCTTTGCCATTTTAATTAAGCATTTGAATTGTTTTGATGTGTCCTATAATGCAGTAATTTTATTGATACCTAATATCTTAAAAGCTCAGTGAATGGTGAGGGAAGCAGTCCATTTTATGGGGCAGTAAAACGAAGTGATGGAAATATCTGTGCTCAGAAGGTACGAAAGAGCATTAGAGATCAAGATTTCCTTCTCATCTGGTGGGAGTCCTCCCTCCCCTTTTCATGCCAGGCAGGGGCAGAACCAGGACAGAGGCAGCTTATGATCTCTACTGCAGTGTTTCCCAACCTTGGGCCTCCAGCTGTTTTTGAACTACAATTCCCATCATCCTTGACCACTGGTCTTGCTAGCTAGGGATGATGGGAGTTGTAGTCCAAAAACAGCTGGAGGCCCAAGGTTGGGAAACACTGCTCTACTGGATCTAAACCACTTTTCCTCATCAGAGAGACCCAAGGACTGGGCCCTCCAGCTTAGAGCTGACATAACTGACACCCCCACCTCAACAAAGTGGGATCTGCACTGCAAAAAGAAGAGGTCACCCCCCCCCATCCACACTAGTTACCCTGAGCTACAGGGCTTCAAAATTTGCCATAGATCTGCCACTTTGCATTCTTGTATGTCTGCTCAGAAATAAGCCCCATCGGATCCTATTGGATCCAGTGGAATCGCATCCTGAATTCATTGTTCACTTGAGTCTGAACTTGTTGAAAATGTTAATTTGGTATCTAATAAAAATATATTCAATAACAATTAAAAATGCCATGTGCTCGTCAATCATCCTGGTGGTCCATTTGCATCCAGTAGCAAATTCATTAGAGAGCAACTGGATAGAACATTGATGATATGTTTTCTTGTAGACGTACGTAAAAAAAAAAGCCTGGAAAAGAAAACTGGACATTTAGAGAAGCACATGGAAGAAATCTGACACAGATTCCCCTTCTCCCGCCTTTCAGACTGTCTTTTAACTCTTGTCCTGGCTATATTGGGGATTTTGATTTTTCATCTTTATTTTTACAATTGATTCCACACTTCATTGCGGTCACCATGCCAAATTTTGTGTTTCACCAACAGGGATTCTCAGGGAATATCTGCTCGCATGCCTCAGGAGTTGTTCTTTCAAACTCTGTTCATGGCACATAAATCACCTGTTGACTCTATAATGATGACAACTGAGAAGAGGAAGCCTGGGTGTTGGAGGAAGGGATGAAAGCTTGCTTTTGAATAAACTTTGTTTTTCACATGGGATGGATATGATACGGAACTTGTTGAGGTTGTAGGGATATTTTTAAGGCATGTTCTCTGGATTTCCATTGTGTCCATCAATGTTTTCTTTCCACAGGATTCTTATCATTGATTTTTATTAGGGAGCAATTGTTTCTGGAAAGATAAGGTTCCATCAGTTGATCATGTTTTATTTATGGCTTGCTGTAGTTAAAGCTCTTGACATCCGTGAGAGACACACTTTTAGCATCTTGTATCAGTTTTTAACTAAAAAGGCTGAGTTCCATTTTCAAAACAAAACTCTTTCACCCAAAGACCATAATAATACAGTGGTACCTCAGGTTACATATGCTTCAGGTTACAGACTCCGCTAACCCAGAAATATTACCTCGGGTTAAGAACTTTGCTTCAGGATGAGAACAGAAATAGTGCAACGGCGGCGCAGCAGCAGCAGGAGGCCCCATTAGCTAAAGTGGTGCTTCAGGTTCAGAACAGTTTCAGGTTAAGAACGGACCTCCGGAACGAATTAAGTACGTAACCAGAGGTACCACTGTAATGATGATAATAATAATTTATTATTTATACCTCGCCCATCTGGCTGGGCTTCCCCAGCCACTCTGGGCGGCTTCCAAAAAAAATATTAAAATACTGTAATACATCAAACATTAAAAGCTTCCCTAAACAGGGCTGCCTTCAGATGTCTTCTAAAAGTCTGGTAGTTGTTGTTCTCTTTGACATCTGGTGGGAGGGCGTTCCACAGGGAGGGCGCCACTACCGAGAAGGCCCTTTGCCTGGTTCCCTGTAACTTGGCTTCTTGCAGTGAAGGAACCGCTAGAAGGCCCTCGGCGCTGGACCTCAGTGTCCGGGTAGAATGATGGGGGTGGAGATGCTCCTTCAGATATACTGGACCGATGTTGTTTAGGGCTTTAAAGGTCAGCACCAACACTTTGAATTGTGCTCGGAAACGTACTGGGAGCCAATGTAGGTCTTTCAAGACTGGTGTTACAGAACTCATAGCAGCACACAATATGAATTTAATAAATTGGAGGAACAAGATGAACAAGATGAAAAATATGGAAAGGTTGTTTGCATAGGGTTATGGCCAAAATCTGCCCAAAATGTAACTGACCTAGATTTCTCTCTCCACCCCCCCCCCACTTCTTTCCTTCCCTCCATGAAAGCAAGTCACCAGCCCTTATAGAACCAGGGATGCAAGAAAGATAGCAGCATGGTATAGTGGTTAGAGTGTAAGACTAGGATCTTGAAGAACATAGTTCAAACCCCCACTCAGCCATGAAGCTCACTGGGTGACCTTGGGCCAGTCACTGCCTCTCAGCATATCCTACCTCACAGGGTTGTTGTGAAGATAACATGGGGAGGGGCGAGCCATGCGCATCACTTTGAACTCCTTGGAGAAAAATGGTGGGATTTAAATGCAATAAATAAATAAATATGCACAGGTGGGATTCAGGGAAATTGTTTTGTGAGAAACAGATCCATTCCTGCCTTGTTTTAGCTAATACAGTAGTATCTTGGTTCTCAAACTTAATCCATTCTGAGAGTCCGTTCGACTCCCGAAACCATTCAAAAACCAAGGCGCAGCTTCCAATTGGCTACAGGAGTTTCTTGCACTCAAGCAGAAGCCGCATCAGAAATTCGGCTTCTGAAAAACGTTCACAAACCGGAACACTTACTTCTGGGTTTGCGGCGTTCGGGAGCCGATTTGTTCGACAACTAAGCCATTCGAGAACCAAGGTACCACTGTATGCTCAGTCATATCTGTAACTAGTGTTTAGGGAAGTATAGAGAAAACAAAACAAATAAATAAAAGAATAGAGTTACACCGCTGATCCCTGGAGTGCCTCACCTGGTGGGGCAAAGCAAAAATACTGCTCACTGGAAAAGACAGGGGATTGCTGAGCTGGCTGTAAGATCAGGGCAGGAACACTAGACTGGCTCAGCCTCTGCTAACCCAACATCGCTGCTGCCCCGACATTCCTTCTCCTGGAAATCCAGAAGCAGCTTGAGAGGTGGAGCAGAGCCACTATGCTAGCTCCACAGCAGGTGTGTGGATTTGCTTCCTGGGAGGTGGGTGTTGGGAGGTGCCGGGGATATCAGTGCAGTGTAAATGCAACAGCAGAAGCACGTGATTGGCACCGCTGTTGCATTTGCACCACTGTGGTTAGCAGAGGCGATGTCACTGCCAGGAAGCTATTCTTATTCCACCAGGTGAGCTGCTCCTGCCTAACCTCCCAGATTCGCTCCGGTGTGCAAAGGAAGTTCAAGGATGACAAGAAGTGGGTATGAGTGATGATTCACCCTCCTCCTCTTCAAACCATCAGTAATAATCCATTCAACCCATTCCCCATGGTTTAGAGAGTCGAGTTCTGTGTGAAACTACACTGTGCAACTCTTTCTCCATTAACATCTCTAGTGGCTATTGAACTCTACTATATATGGAAAACACAGGAATGATCTCCAAACCATTCTAAAGCAAACCTTAAGATAGATTTTCTTAAAGTCTTTTCTTAGGTTGAAATTGTTCATCCCTCTTATCGACAGAAAGCCCATTAAGGGCCTTGTGATGAATATCTTTTCAGTATCTTGATAACTCTTTCTATTCATTAATTTTATTTCCCATTTATAGCCCACCTTTATATTCTAGAGAGCTCTCAAGGTGGCATACAGTTAAAGACTGCAACAACATGCACAATAAAAGAAGCATCTGCATAAAGGCTAAAATGGATCAATTGCACACAAACAAATTTAAAATCTAGAAAGCATAACAAAACACTGAAGTATTCCCATCTGTATTAATATATTATGGACACAACCAGCCTTCTCAGAATAAGTAGGGGGCCACCACTAATAAAGTCTTGCTCATTGTGGTGATGTACCAAATCTCAGACAGAAAATATGTCCACAGCTGCTCATGTCAGATGATCACAGAGGCCAAAGTGTTCATATTGAAACATGCTATCTCAGTTAACATAAAAATCACTGTAATGATAAACAGAGCTGACCTACACCATTTTGCTGCTGTGGTGAAAAAGAAGTCAGTGCCCTCATAGTATCTATGAACATGCACAAAACAGGTATGTTTTAGAGTATACATAATGCATACTGCAAGGGACGCAGGTGGCACTGTGGGTTAAACCACAGAGCCTAGGGCTTGCCGATCAGAAGGTCGGCAGTTCGAATCCCTGCGACTAAGTGAGCTCCCGTTGCTCAGTCCCTACTCCTGCCAACCTAGCAGTTTGAAAGCACATCAAAGTGCAAGTAGATAAATAGGTACCACTCCGGCGGGAAGGTAAATGGCATTTCCGTGCACTGCTCTGGTTCGCCAGAAGCGGCTTAGTCATGCTGGCCACATGACCCGGAAGCTGTATGCCGGCTCCCTCGGCCAATAAAGCGAGATGAGTGCCGCAACCCCAGAGTCGGTTACGACTGGACCTAATGGTCAGGGGTCCCTTTACCTTTACCTAATGCACACTGCTATGCCAGTCTGTTTCCTCTTCCCATGGGACTGAAGATATGTCTTCCAACAGATTCAAAGAACGGAGGCAAGGTGAGAGATAAATATTTCCATGGCAATCAGTGAATACATCAACAGTGCTCAAAATGCACACAAAGCAGATCTCTCTGGATCATAAAAGCGGACAAGGGGCAGTGCACAAAGAATCCCAACCAATCTGCCACTCAACAATCAAACCCCAAATCTGGCACTTGAGGTGAGGCATCAACAAATCTGTCAATTTTGTTTATTTGTTTTTCCCGCCGATCTTAAATTCTGTTTGCCACACTTCCACATCAGTTTGTGCCCCCCCCCCAAATGTCCTCACAAAAAATCACCATAATTTCAGTGTTCACTTCTAATGTACACACTTTTATATGCAAATTTGGCAAGGAATTTTATGCAATATAATGTTGTTTTTTGCATGATTTGGTTAGAGCATTGGGCTGATACCATCAAGGCAGAAGATTCAATCTCTGCATGGGACAATTGCATATTTTTGCATTACAGGGTTTGGACTAGATGATCCTCGGAGTCTCTATTTGCAGCTATTTTCAGGCACACATTGTTCAAGTATATAGGGTTTGGTGTGGTTGTTGGAGAACAGCATTGCAAAATTTATGGAAGTGTGGATTTTGTAGGATAGCTGTGTTCTGGTTCATATGTTCTTTTAAAGTGTGAATTAGGTAGATTAGATTCGCATTAAAAAGAGCTGAACTAATTGTGTGTCCCCACCCAATCACTATTTGAAGATAAGTAACTCTCAGCCCAACTCATGGTCGGGCTGGCTTTGACTGATCACAGGATGGTTCTGAAGGCCTCATTTTTTTATGGGAAGGAAATAGGTTCCCTCCATTCAATCTCAAGCAGCCCAGTGAAGTGGGTGCTTCTTCTTTTGTGATTTCATAGAATCTTATGTCAAATGTATGTCAGTTGCCAAGGAAACTGCTAGAACGCAGGTGAGGTTCAAGGGTCATCTCAAGAAAGGATTGAATGGTGTCACATTTATAGAAAAGGCTGCCAAAGAAGTAAAGTACATCATTCACAGATTAGGAGTACTCAGTTGCCTCAAGAGTCAACGGCTGACACAGGAGAGAGAGAGAGAGTGAGCGCTTCCCTTTCTTTTATTAACTTCTGAATTAATTACTAATCATTTTGCATACTTCTTACTACCTGTGCATTGCCATTTCACAGTATTATTATGTATCTAAGGCAGTGTTTCCCAACCTTGTGCCTCCAGCTGTTTTTGGCCTACAATTCCCATTATCCCTTGCCACTGGTCTTGCTAGTCAGGGATGATGGGAGTTGTAGTTCAAAAACAGCTGGAGGCACAAGGTTGGGAAACACTGATCTAAGGCTGCAGTCCTCACCCCACCTTTCTGGGAGAAGGCCCACTGAATTCAAAGGGCTGCTTTCAGCACGGGTTGTAGCTCTAAGCTATTACCTAAGACACAGGCAAGCTGGACAGGGATGCCTTCTGCTGCTCTGCTGAAGGAAAGTCCAGTGCTCCACACTCCAAGCCCATGCTGTTCCATGGAACTCCGAAAGCTCCACCACATACAAAAATTTGTGTATTGAGAGGCATTCAGAGTAAAATACTAGTGAATTTTCATGTGCTTTTTAAAATAAATAAATAAATAAATTACAAACATAGGTGGAAATTTGGAGAACTTAATTTGGGAAAATGAGAAGGTGGGAGAAACTGAAATGAACAGATTTGCCCATCCCTAAGAGCATGGGTAGGCAAACTAAGGCCCAAGGGCCGGCTCCGGCCCAATCGCCTTCTAAATCTGGCCGCGGACGGTCCAGGAATCAGTGTGTTTTTACATGAGTAGAATGTGTGCTTTTATTGAAAATGCATCTCTGGGTTATTTGTGGGGCATAGGAATTTGTTCATTTTTTTTTCTTTTCAAAATATAGTCCGGCACCCCACAAGGTCTGAGGGACAGTGGACCGGACCCCTGCTGAAAAAAGTTTGCTGACCCCTGCCTAAGAGAAACTGAGTGGCAATCCTAATAGAAATGTGGTTAATTTCTCAGTTACCTGGGGCTGGTCCAGAATGAGACCCTTGACCTGTTTAGTCCAGTACTGTTGACTCTCACTGACAGTTGATGCCCACAATCTCAGGCACGGAGCCCTGTTATTCTATGATCTTTCTAAAACTGGAGACACCAGGGATTGATCCTGGGTCTTTTGATATGCAAAGCATGCCCTCTGTCACTAAGCTATGGCAAGTCCTGTTATATTTCTGTACAAATTTATGCTGCTGACTCAGAAGTCAAAGGTGTGTTCGCAAAAATAAAAGTGTGAAAGCTCTGAAATGCCTTCATGATGTAGACAGACTTTTTTTAAAAAAAGAAAAACACAACCTAAGGAAATAATTCTATATTTAAAAGGAGTTGCGAATCCAAAACTGCACTCCTCTGATTACTTTGCGTATGTGAGGCTTGAAAAGACCCCTTGGAAATGCAAATTTCTATGATGAGAGATGGCCTAGCCTGTTTAGGGCAACATCATTCCTTGCTGAAATAACTCAAGCCTAAACAAGGGCAACTCTATTTGTTGTGACAATAATTGCATGTGCTCTTCGAACGTTTCACATACATTATCTCAGTAATCCTTTCAATACACGTGCCAGGTAGACCAGCATGATGAGTTTAGCACTGCAGATGGCAGACAAAAGCGATTATGTGAGTCCATCTTGTGAAGGCATGCAGGGTATATAAAGTTTTGTAGTGAGTTGGTGGATTATATTTGAATTTGTGGGTCCTCATAAGCTCCCTGAACTCTCTAAAGAATAGCTATATACACACATTACTTGTGTGTAGCCATCGTTATGTGATTTCCACATCACCAAATGCTCAGCTGTCCACCAGCACAACTTATGGCATCCATGAAAGTTCTCAGTACCATGGGGATATTCTTGGATTTGGTCAAGAGAACAAAGTACACTGGGTCTGTTTTTTAATCAACAAGTTTTATTTATAGGATGAGGAAATAAAGAACAGAGCATTAGCTTTGTGCAAGCAATTCAGAACCAGTGTTCAATTAGCAGGCTGTCTTCAGAAGACCGTTGACATATATACAGGTGTTCAGCCTCCCTTCAACACTCCCTTCCTCACAACCAGACACACAAATGTTTCCCCCACTGTCGCATACAATTTCACAAGAGCATGCAGGCTTTAACTTGCCTCTCTGTGGTCTTAATTATTTAATTTTACTTACTTGTTGCATTTATATCCCAATCATTTCTCCAAGGAACTCAAGGTGATGGGTTCTCCCCACCCTCATAAAGGTTGAGAGGCATTGACTGGCCCAAAGTCAACCAGGGCGCTTCGTGGCTGAATGATGGATGGGACCACCCATCTGTCAGTCACCTGATATAATTATTACACCAGGTGATTGGCACCTGTCAAACATCCAAGGAGGCCAGTTGTAAACACCAGTCAGCTGGTGGTTGTTTAGAGAAATCTCCCCTGAAGAGGTGCTTTTGGAAGTAGATCGGGTGACTGGCACAGGGGAACACACCTTCAAGTGACACTCACTTGATTATTGGTTAGAGGGAGCCCATCTGAAGTCTCTGCAAAGGAGAAAAGGCTCCCAAGAGTGGAAAATTCCCCCTTTCCAGAGAAAGCAGTGTTCAAAGTGTTGGGGGAAATGCTTTGAATACAATGCTTCTTTCGGAAAGGAAGAAGAAAAATGCTAATTTTAAAACGTCCTTTTATAGGATGTCAAATATGGGGCATGCAAGCTTGGCTTGCCGCAAGGCTAGCCGACATGGGGCCCACCACCATATTTTAGCGTTGGCAATGCTGGCTGGGGCCGATGGGAATTGTAGCTGAAGCCATTACATTGGCTGCCCCTTGCTTGCCTGATACGACCTTATGAGACAAATCATGGGAGGTTCAGCAAGCCTTATTTGGTCTAAGGGATGGAGGCTCCCCGGCCCTTTGTTAGCAGGTAAAAAAACAACGTTGTTCACAGCAGCACTGGATTTCACCTGCAATTTGTAATGGTAGATTTTGACATATAGGCAAAATGAAAAACCACAAGCGAAACGGAAGCCTGAGATTCATCAGGCTCTCACAGTTGCTCAAGAAGGAAATAACATAGTTAGAAATACACATTGGTATATGCAGGGAAGAGTTTGCTCAAAATTAAAACCAAACCACCTCCTGTTTTTAACTAGGGCATTGTATCCCAATGTGCAGGAATTAATTTGCAAGTTCCTCTCTCCAACATTGTCTCTGAGTGCTTTTCACCTCCAGACACTTGAACAAACACATATGGTGACTATCACGGAAAACTTTTTTTTTTTTAAATAAAAAGAAAGGATCAGGGGAAAACATTAAAACAACCCAGTTTCGCAATTTCCTCTCTGCAAAATTCAACTCCATGTTTCAAACAGTTTGATTATAAACAAACACCATTCTGGGATTCACTGCTGGTAAATAAAACACAGCAACTGCAGATTAAAGTGAATACGCTGTGCATTTATTAGGTATATCAGACTAGGCACAGCTCCACTCTGCACAGTTGAAATATGCATGGGAGGATGTGTGGGAGGACTTGTCCCTTGTAGAGTGCATTTCCCAACGTTGCATCCCCAGATGCTGCTAGACTGCAACTCCCATCATCCTCAAGCAGTATGGAAAGGGATGATGGGAGTAGTAGTCCAAAAAATATGGAGACCCGGTGTTGGGGAAGGCTGCTTTGAGTCATCACAAGAAACACAGATATCTACCCTCCACACTGCTGAATGACCATGCAAGAAATTAATGGAGTTAAAGCCACAACTTTATTTAAATACAAGGATCTGGCTTGTAAATACAAGGATCTGGCAAGGATTTACAGTGGTGCCCCACAAGATGAATGCCTCGCAAGACGGAAAACCCACTAGACGAAAGGGTTTTCCGTTTTGGAGGTGCTTCGCAAAACGAATTTCCTATGGGCTTGCTTCGCAAGACGAAAATGTCTTGCAAGTTCCTGCAGGGTTTCCCCCCCCCCTTTTCCCCAAGCTGCTAAGCCGCTTATCAGCTGATCCGCTAAGCCGCTAAGCCGCTTAACAGCTGATCGCTAAGCCGCTTATCAGCTGATCCGCTAAGCCACTTAACAGCTGATCCGCTAAGCCGCTAATCCGCTTATCAGCTGTTCCACTAAACCCGCTAAGCCACTAATAGCGCTAATCCACTAAGCCGCTACTGGGCTTGCTTCGCAAGACGAAAAAACCGCAAGACAAAGAGAATCGCGGAATGGATTCTTTTCGTCTTGCGAGGCACCACTGTATTTAAATACGAGTGTGGGGAATCTAACCTGGTGAAGATGATAGGAGGGATTCCCATTCTTTCACTTGAGCAACACCACCCCTGTCCCAGAGAGCAAGTCAGATGCTTAACTGATCATCATTCATTTGTGTTAAACTGGGTTTTTAGGAAGCGCATCCAGATAGAAATAAGGGGTAGGTTGGGGGAACATCCCATCACTATGATGGCACACTTGGATGGTCAAAAAAAGCTTATATAAATCCCACCCTCCCCTCATTACCAGCCCATTCTGATAGCCATATAAGTCAAATCAAATACCGACAAATCCCAGATATTTGCAATGGGAAGTAGGCAAAACAACAGAAGCAAGTGCACTCAAGGGCAACCAGGGAACACGTACCCCAAATCCTGTTCAGCCACAGAGGTATTCAAGGCCAATCAGGGAACATACAAAAAGAAACACCCCTACTCAACCTCAAAGGTGAACGATTCATGCTACGTAAGGGAAAGGTGATAGAGGTGCTGCAGAAGATGTCAGATGGTTGGTAGCACCAGATTACAGTGGTACCTCGGGTTACAGATCCTTCGGGTTACAGACGCTTCAGCTTATGCAATTTTGGGTTGCGAAACCGTACCGAACCCAGAAGTTCTGGAACGGCTTACTTCTGGGTTTCAGCACTCGAGCATGCGCAGAAGCACTAAATTGCACTTTGCACATGTGCAGAAGCGCCAAATCACGACCCGCACATGCGCAGATGCGGCACTGTGGGTTGCGAACATTGTAGCTTCTGAACGTGCATCTAGCACAGATCACGTTCGCAACCCGAGGATCCACTGTATAATCCAGGAGATATGTGCACACAATGATTTAGGCATGTAACTCTTACGAGAGTTGTCAGTCTTGTGTGAGTCATTCCAGAACACATAATTTCTTCCAGCCTTCAGGAATAGTCAAATTCTGGAACAACAGGAGAACTGAAGGACATCCATCGTTCAAAATCCACACCTGCCAGGAATTTTGCAGTGTAGTTCTCTGACAAAAATTCACAAAAATGCATATATTATATAGCAGTGCACATAGAATGAATGCATACATCCATGAAAATAACATGCAAAAATGCATGATATGGAGAGAAATTGCTTACAAAGGTGAGTGCGCTAGTCAAAACTGCACACAAAAACATGTTTGATTGGGAGAAACTGCTGCAGAAAATGATAAAATGCTGAAAAACTTTTCCTGAGGATTTTTTAGTTGCAAATGGAACATTGCAAATACCTGTAGAAATGTGAAGAACTCGATTTAGGATTGATAAAATGAGAAACTGAATGAACTGAAATTGACAGATCTTTCCATCCCTAGTTGTAATAATCTATTGTTTATAACGGTTCCTGTTATGTTATATTCTTCATAGTGAGCCATTTTAGTATGTGAATAGCAGCAGCAGCAGCAGCAGCAGCAAAACAGCAACTATACTATTCCACAAAATAGTCACTGGAATCCTTTTACAACACTCAAGGGCAGTCTGGCTGAGTCTTATTTTACATCTCACTTGAAAGATGTTGGATGTTAGCAGACACTTTGCAGTTGTGTTCAGTTCTGCTTAAACATTTTGATTAAGTAGTTCAGGACTTGTCCGTGGAGTTGGCAAGCATGGGAATGAAGAGATGTTCCAGCATCATGTCAGAAATGATGAAATTTAAAGCCTGACCAAGCAGAGGAACTGGCCAAATGCTGAAGCCTTCACACTGGCTTGCTTAGATTAAATAAACACTTTTTTAAGAAGAAGAAAAACCACTCTTTAAAATTGCCAAAACAAAGCTGAAATGCAGGAGAAACGCAGCTCCATTCTCAGCAACCAAGAATTGGTTTACAATTCAAAAGAGCAAAATATCTCCCCAATTTCAGATGCTACCATATAAAGAACACTTTAAAAGCTCAGCTGCCTTGCAAAGCCGTGTGTCAGGGACTGAAATCTGGGGTTTTAAAAATTGTTTTGTTGCAGGTGTGTTCACTGCCCTAAGCTCCTTTGGTAGGACAGGTGTGAGATAAATTCAGGACATAAATAAGGGGTGGCATATTATAGTGGCTTGAAGTTCCAGTTGTGTAATGTCCAAACTGGCCCTAAGCTTGAGATCCTGAATACATTTAAGCTCAGTTCATCCATTCATTGAGCAAAGGAAATTTTTCATATACCCCTCCCCACCATCATGCAGATATTAAGTACCGGTACATGCCCAACTTGCTGATTCCTACAACCCTCCTTAAGGCAGGGAGATTGGTTGCTGGTGTCTATTGTTTGGTAGATAGGAAGCAAGTGAAGATTCTTGTAAACACAGTGAGTGGCATAAATCAGGCATCAGAACCCCTTTTTGTGACCAGTTCTTGCAGGATTCTTCATGTTCACTGCAACCTTCCAGCACTATGACCAAAGCGGGCATGAGCATTATAAAAATTATGTGCAACACTAGGCACATGTTGCAAAAAGCCAGAAAGCTACAACATCAATGTCATGATACAACTTGTACCATGAAGTCACAATGCACATCATTGTCACTAACAGCTATATTTAAACCTCTGTTCTCTAGGGCTCAGCAGAGTTGCCCAACAAGTGCATTTTTTTGGTTATAATGCCAGGATCTCTTTTTCCTTGCTTGCATAATTCCCACAACTCAAGAGTTCAGGAACACTCAGAGGCTGGGAGGGATGAAGTCACTCCTAGTCCCCTTTTCATTCATTTGGAGGCATTTCATAAAGAGTCTGATATCCATGGTGTGGTTTCTGGGTTGCATCTCATGCTGCCCTCACTGAAGGTGCTCAGGCAAGAGGAATTCCCTTTCCCTTCTTTTCTGCATACCTGGAAAAGTCCCAGAAAGACCTTACAATTATCACTAGATATCAGCTCTCCAACCCTAAACACCATAGTATCAAACAATGTCAAAGGCTAAGCAGCATTGGATACCAGCTGTGTGATGGCCTGGGAATCTGATTCAGAGGCTGAACTGGAGGAATCCCAGCCTGCACAGGAGTCCCCGCCTCCAGGGCCGGCTGAGCCGGGGCAGGGCCTTGAATCTGAAGCACCTGCACCTGTGCCGGATCCTCAGGAGCAGACACCAGATGAATCCACTCTGGCTCCGGAGGTGATTGAGGACCCATTGCCTACAGGTGCGCCTCTCCCAGCCCTGTCAGGGGAATGTGAGCCTCCCCCTGGGTCCAGTAACCCTCCAGCCTCTCCTGAGCTGCAGAGGCTCAGGGCAGAGAGGCGGAGGGAACTGGGTTCTCTCAGGAGGAGTGCTCACCTTAAGGCCAGGAGAGGTGAGTCACCTGTGGGCCAGGACTGCCCCTAGCCTCAGAGAAGATAAAGGCCAGTCAGCCAGGTCCCAGGTTGCAGCAAGCAACGTCGTTGGAAATCTGTTTCTGCCAGCACCCAGACCTGTTCTTCCAGAGTTCCCGACCACGCCCGGCTTCTTGCTTTGGACCCCGCTTTGCCCTTGGTGGACAGTCTCCAGACCCTTGACCCAGGACCGGACTCTGACCACGCCTCACGGTAACCTCCCCCCGGGACCAGCACAAGCTGTTGGGAATCACAAGTAAGGAGAGTGCCCTCAAGGTTCTGCATGAGACTTTTAATCTCAGGGTCATGGGGTTTGAGCCCCACACTGGGCAAAAGATTCCTGCATTGGTGGGGGTTGGACTAGATGACCCTCGTGGTCCCTTCCAACTCTATAATTCTATGATTCTGTGAGTGGGAATCTGGTAGCTCAGCCCCTGAGAAGTTTGGCCTCAGAAAGTCTAAACCCATCACTTGAGGTTCAAGACAAACTTGGCTATCCTTGGTTTAGAATGTGAATGATATTATATCTCAGCTACAGTTATGGTAAGGATGAATATTTTTGGCTCAGAGAAGAGAATTTTGGAGCAGAGATGAAAAGGAAAGCTTGTACATCAAAGACTATCCCATGGGTTATGATTAAAAATCTTTAAAGCTTACAGACAAATGTGACTAGCCAGGGTAGTCACAGATAAAACTCTTCACCCCCGCCCCCAGAAAAAACCCTCCATACCTGATATCTCCTATAGACTCTTCCACATTGCACACATGTCATCTTAAGATCTCATGTTTCAAATTCTAGCATAGGAAATGGTTGGAGAAAGCTTTAAGATGAATAGTTTTGCACTAGAATGAAATATTTTTAGAGCCTCCACAAAATCTTTGTGCTTCAGTGCTCCGTCATAAGGGCTGCTGAAGACAGGGGAGAAGGATAGCAGAACATCTTAAAATATCTGGAATTTACCAGCAGTGAAAAGAAGGCAGCTGAGCTAGGAATCCAGATACCATCTTTACCCAATGGTAATAAAATTCATTATAGAGACTATCATAGAACCGTAGAATTGGGAGGGACCATGAGAATCATCTAGTCCAACCCCTTGCAATGGGGCTTGAACCCACAACTTTGAGATTAAGAGTCTCTTGCTCTACCAACTGAGCTATTGTGTTGCATATGATAAGATTCTAGTTTGTTTGGTGCTTTAGGCAGCATGCATACTACTTACAGGCCCAGTGGCACAACCAACAACAACAACAATTTATTTTTTGTACCCTACCCATCTGACTGGGCTGCCCCAGCCACTCTAAGCAGTTTCCAACAGAATATAGAAGAACACAACAAAACATCAAACATTAAAAGCTTCCCAGTACAGGACTGCCTTCAGATGACTATGGAAAGTGACTATGACTATCTTTGTTTATCTCTTTGACATCTGATGAGAGGGTGTTCCACAGGGCGGGCGCCACTACCGAGAAGGTCCTCTGCCTGGTTTCCTATAACTTTACTTCTTGCAGGGAGGGAACCACCAGAAGACCCTCGGAACCACCAGAAGACCCTCAGTGTCTGGGCTGAATGATGGTGGTGGAGACGCTCCTTCATGTATTCAGGGCTTAAGCTGTTTAGTGTTCACCTCCTTTCCTAGATCGCCTGCCACTGAGATTAGACAGCACTGTGCAAGATGGGTTGTTGCTTTTCACACACACCCTTTGTCCACTTTTAATTGGTCAACCTGAGCAACCCATCTCTCTCTCTCTCTCTCTATATATATATATATATCTGTCTCTGTCTCTGCCTCTATCTCTGTCTCTATCTATTTATGTTCAGCTGTCTCTATGTGAGCACATCTGAGTCTCTCTCTCTGTTCTCCATCAGAAAGCTGCTTAGAAATCTGAGAGGAAATAGAGAAAGTGATCTGTTTGATTAAAGACCTACCTTCACCTGGGAAAGTGAACTCCAAATATCACAGCCCCCTTGGAGAAGCCATTAGGAAAATGTCCTCTCAGTGCAGTGCAGAGTTAAGGGTCATTCTGTGACATCAGGAACCAGTAAACCAATCACTGCTCTTCCTCTATTTGCATATTTGTAAATCATGAACTGACAACAGCAAACTGTGCCATGCTGCAAATTTCCATCATTCTCTCTGTCTTGTAGACATCTTCCTAGTTTTCCCTGATGCCTATGTATTGCGGCATTCATCCAGCCAAGAGCCATGTGAGATATGTGGAGATTTCTTCCTATGGTCATCTAACTTTATGGAAGTTTAAAAGAAGTTTTTCAACATTAGCTTCTTTCAGTCAGTTCCATTTCTTTTTCTCCCATTGGGGATTACAGGATCAAGCTTAGATTTTCTTTTCTGCCATTCAGGCTCACAAAAACATCAAGCAAAAACCTTGCAATATGGAAAATGCTGAATGCAAAACTCCATTCTCCTCTTTATTCTGAAAACTTTCAGTAAGGGGCTAAAGCATGAACTGAATTGCATGGTGAACATTTTACCAAGCACCAAGCAAATTTGCAAAGAGCAATCCCTTGGCATCCCATTGCAAAGCAGGACTCCTAATTGCAATACTAGGAAGGCATAAGAATTAAAAGGACATTGGAAATATTAGAGGTCATGGTCTGTCCTTCTTCCAACTCATGTATTGAATCACATCACTTCCATTTTCTCTGATTGCCCTTTCAACTTTAGGTTTTCCCTGTGCTTTCAAACACACCCAACTCCCACCCTCAAAGGCTGATTCTCTCCTTCCTGCTACTAAGGATGGTGATGTAAATTTGATTCAGTTTTCATTGAATGGTGAACTTACCTAATTTGTACTTTGCAAAACAATCTGAGAACTGAAATATAGACATCCTTCTGAATTCACACTTCTCTGAATATTGCACTGCAGTTCTTCAGCCAAGCAACATGTACAAAAATGCATTTACTTAGGTAGTGTGCACAAAAATGCATATATTCATGAAAATAATATGCAAAAATGCCTTATATTAAAGGATATTTCTTTGCAAAAAACATCTATTGGGTGGAAAGTAGCATACAAAAATGAGTATGAGAAATTTGCAGGAAAATGCTGATAAATTTTTAGGAGAATTTTAGGGGAGGAATCACATACAGATATGCTCCTTTGATTTATCTTTATCATTTATTTTTATTACAAGGGAGAGGTACATGTGGGATTTTCTGCCTCAGATACAAAAATACCTGGTCAGCCTTGGGTACTATGAATTACTATTGCTATTAATACTACTAATGCTATTACTACTATTAGTGCATTTTCTGTTCAATCACAAGTCAGTCCTACGTCATATTGCTTAATTCTACAGCTCGATTGTGTTGCTTTCATCTTTTCCTTCACTTGTGTATCTAATGTTAGACACATGCACAGTAGACCCTCTGAAATCTATGTAAGTCCATGGATTTCTATGGGTCTACTCTAAGTAAAAATGTATCGGGGGGGGGGGCAACTGGTTATAAGGCACTCTGGAAAGGAATGTGTGTTGAAAATGTGGAATATTAATCTCATAAATAAAACCAACCAACCAAAAGGTGCTATGACTACTCTGCAGTTTTGTTTCACCAGTGCTTCTCAAGTGAAAACTCACTGGTGGGGAAAAGGTTTGACAATGCAGGAGAGAAAGAAACAGCATTAGCACTAGAATTACAAACAGTTGGTGCCAGCTTGTGAAGAAGCAATCACAGCAGTTAGAGTAACACTTCACCTGGCCTGGCATTTCCTCCCACACGTTAATTCCCAGTTTATTTAACAACATAATGCATATACAATTGCAAACTGTCACCTTGCCATTTGTAGCATAATTCCGAGGTTACCCATTCATACAAACTCTCCAAAGTACATATTAATGGAAATCTGATCTCTCTGCTAAAAGCAGCATAGATCTTTAGGTTGTTTCCCAACGAGGGCTATTTGTGTTGAGAATGATTGTGTGCTGTGCTTTGCAACCAAATCATTGTGTGGTTCAGTGGAGGAACTTTACAGTAGTTCTCTGTGGGCCAGTACGTCATATACTGTGAGCTGAGCTGGACAAGCTAGGGATGGACAGGAGCCAGGACAGACATCAGTTCGCATTAAAGCCATGGTTTTCCCAGTAGTGATGTATGGAAGTGAGAGCTGGACCATAAAGAAGGCTGATCGCCGAAGAATTGATGCTTTTGAATTATGGTGCTGGAGAAGACTCTTGAGAGTCCCATGGACTGCAAGAAGATCAAACGCATCCATTCTTAAGGAAATCAGCCCTGAGTGCTCACTGGAAGGACAGATCGTGAAGCTGAGGCTCCAGTACTTTGGCCACCTCATGAGAAGAGAAGACTCCCTGGAGAAGACACTGATGCTGGGAAAGATGGAGGGCACAAGGAGAAGGGGGCGACAGAGGACGAGATGGTTGGATAGTGTTTTCGAGGTTACCAGCATGAGTTTGACCAAACTGTGGGAGGTAGTGGAGGACAGAGGTGCCTGGCGTGCTCTGGTCCATGGGGTCACGAAGAGTCGGACACGACTAAACGACTAAACAACAACAACAACAAATTCTTCACACTCTCCTAAGACCAAGGATACCCATAAGCACTATAAGACCACCTGCTTCCTTCCTCCTATTGGCTGACCTGTCTGGCTAAATGTGGTTGTGCAAAGGAAAAGGAGGCAAAAAAACCACACCCCATCCAAAGTACCAGACAGGAAGACCACCACTCTGTGAGGATGATAAATGATTATCACAAGCTGTTGTGCTTGGCCCAAATGTCCCCATTTTAGATTTCTTCCAATGACAATACTTCTCCCCAGGCCCAAATAGCTTCTGCAGGAATGAAGTGTTTTTCTCGAACATCTTTCTGATCTTGTTGTTGACATCTAACTTCATTTCCTTCCTTACAAACCCTTTTTAATTAGTTGCCAGACACTCGGCAACCAGGAGACTGAACTTCTTGCTCAGGTGAAATGTCTCATCGTTTCCAAACAAAGGAGACTGCTCCACAATGATCTCATATTTGTTCCATTTCTATGCAAACTAAGGTTTTTATAATAGTGGTGCTGGTATTTTGGAACACTGTTTCTATTGAAATCCGACAGGCACATACAATGTTGATATTGCATCACCTGCTGAAAACTTTTTGGTTTCAGCAAGCATTTCTTGAGAATTAAATTGATTCGGTGCTGGTCATCTGTCCCACATTTTATATTTTTGTGTTGTTTTAATTATTTTATTGTGAACCACCATGATTTATTAAAAAATATGAGACTGCAGTTTATACATATTCTTATAACTGGCTAGATACATCCTAGAACATTGGCTGATCTTTTATTGAAAGGGTCCTGTTTATTTAAGAGTTGTGTTCTCTGTAGCAAAAAAGGGGGGAATTTGGAAATATAAACGTTGGTCCAAATATATTCAGTAGAAATCAGCTCTCAGCATGATTTCTTAGTGATGCTAAGACCACAAGGAAGTTGGTGTTTATCCATTCAGTTTGTGTGTGTGTGTGCGCGCTGTAGGTCAGGGTTGGGCATTTTCTGTGCATTCAGAAGATCCCAGTTTCAATTCCCCAGCATTTTGAGGTAGGCTGAGAAAGACCCTTGTCAGAAACCTCTGAGAGTCACTGTTGGTCAGTGCAGACCATACTGGGCTCTCTGGACTGTTGGTCTGACTCTGTCTAAGACAGCTTCCTATGTTCCTGTCACCACAGCTTCAAAACACCATCTCCCACTTCTTCCTCAAATGAGATCCAAAGGCAAGCTAGTCTGCAATTAGACATCAAAACGACTCTGTGCCGTTAGGTTATTGTCAACCACACAGAGTTCTTGTGAAGTTGCTCCTGCGAATGTGTCATGATAAATCCCTTAAAACATATTGCCTTTGCCAGCCACAGGCCACACGGCAGCCTTCCCATTTGGTAACCAAACTGTTTCATGTAGAGATTAACCCAGTGATCCTACACTTGAAAGGGAATGCTGCCGGATTTAATTCACATCCCTGCCTCAGTATTCTGCTGGGGGAGGTGAAGGAATCCATACTAAACAGGGAAGGAAAGGACCTGCATCATGAGTGGAAATGACAAGTGCCGTCTCTCGATTAGGTATGCGATGTGCAATGAAGGAAGGGAAGATGTGTGAAGTGAACTAGTGGAATCTTTCCATGCTAGCTTTATAGACTTGGAAACAGGGGAAATGTGTGATGTGTATTAATGGTCATTCTATCAACAGACATGTACAGAAAAAGTTCGGTTTATCTACATATCTACGGCTGGCCGGGGCTGATCACTTCTCATGGATTCTGGTGTTCTCTGCAAAACACACTGAAGTTGCATGAAGAAAAACAATATTTTTGAGCAAAACGCATTGCGAGGTAGCAAATATTGATGCTTTTGAATTATAGTGCTGGAGGAGACTCTTGAGAGTCCCAGGGACTGCAAGAAAATCAAACCTATCCATTCTTAAGGAAATCAGCCCTGAGTGCTCACTGGAAAGACAGATCCTGAAGCTGAGGCTCCAATACTTCGGCCACCTCATGAGAAGAGAAGACTCCTTGGAAAAGACCCTGGTGTTGGGAAAGATTGAGGGCACAAGGAGAAGGGGACGACAGAGGACGAGATGGTTGGACAGTGTTCTCGAAGCTACCAGCATGAGTTTGACCAAACTGCAGGAGGCCGTAGAAGACAGGAGTGCCTGGCGTGCTCTGGTCCATGGGGTTACGAAGAGTTGGACGCGACTAAACGACTAAACAACAACAACAACAAATATCCATTTGGATATGTGATCAAAATACAATGAACAGATTTTTATGCTAATTACTAAAAGTAATGAATTTATGTAAAATGTATTATGTACTGAATTGAAACAAAAATAGAATGTGCTGAATTGGTGTTTTTTAAAAAATTGAAAGTATTTCAACTGAACCAAATAAAGTAAAATGAAAAAGTGCAGAAAAGAAATGAACATATGCAAACAGCTACATATTCATATGTTTGTCTAGAGCAGGGTTTGCCAAACGTGGGTCTCCAGCTGTTTTTGGACTACAACTCCCATCATCCCTAGCTAGCAGGACCAGTGGTCAGGGGTGATGGGAATTGTAGTCCCAATGCTCCAGCACCGGGGGGCGGAGAGCAGTCGGGGGCATGGTATGGTGCGTGTCCTGGAGGTGTGGTGCGCATCCTGGGGCATGGCGTGCCACCTGTGGGGGTGGGGCAGTCGTGATGGCACCCTGCTGGCTCTCCCCGCACTCCTCTTCCTCCGCCAGTGCCTACTATGCTTTTTATATATAAACATGTTCCAAATATCATTATACTTGTCCATACAAAGTCTACGTCTGATAGCAACCCATTCTTAAGTTTTGAATGTATTGTCATATCTTCAATCCATTGACTAAAGGGGGCCATAGGTTTATCTTTCTAGTGCATCAATATAAGTCTTTTGGCCATAGTAAGAGCATGAAGAATCCATTTAATTTGTCCTTATAGTAAGTACATAATTAAAAAAGAAGAAGAAGTTTCCTCTGAAAATGTTAACTTTTCCCTCACAGTCATTCATGTTTATACAATCCAATACTTTCTCCCAAATCCTAGTAAGTGTAGAACATTGTAAAAACGTGTTTGAAAGAAGCATTATTCTTATTATGTTTCCAATAGCTTGCTGTTTTAAACAGTCCTTTTCTACATAAACGTATGCTGAATTGTTAATATTTTTGTTTTATTGTTGTTATTATTCACATTACACTTGCACTGCATCATAGATTTCATATATAACAATATGATTTCAGCAAACAAGTAATCAGACTGGCATGCAAAGGGCTTTTTCAGCGTCACCTTTCCCAATAACCTTCTGAGGCTGGGAGGCAGTGATTGGCCTGGAGCTACAATTTTCATTACTGATTGGGATTTGAAATCAGCTCTTCTGCCAGAGCAATCCTAACCCCAGCCGGACAACAGACGGGCATGATACAGTGGTTCAGCTGCCTTCTCTTTCACAGCCTGCTCTGTGCAACCCCCTGCTCTGTGTTATTCCAGTGGGCAACTTAAAACACCTGTATAATTCTTTGCAATGCACAGGGAAGCCTTCATGACATACATATGGGGAGGGAGACATGACAGAGCACATGCTTGGCAGGCAGAAGATCCCAGTTCCAATCTCTTGCACCTCCAGTTAAAAGGTAATTGCAGGGTGAGGTGCTCTGTTTGAGGTTCTAAGGAGTCACTGGCAGTCCGAGCAGGGAATTGCAAGCTAATAAGACAAATAGTGTCGTGGGTGGGAATGCGGGTGGCGCTGTGGGTTAAACCACAGAGCCTAGGACTTGCCAATCAGAAGGTCGCGGTTCGAATCCCCATGATGGGGTGAGCTCCTGTTGCTCAGTCCCTGCTCCTGCCAACCTAGCAGTTCGAAAGCACATCAAAGTGCAAGTAGATAAATAGGTACCAATCCTGCAGGAAGGTAAACGGTGTTTCCGTGTGCTGCTCTGGTTTGCCAGAAGCGGCTTAGTCATGCTGGCCACATGACCTGGAAGCTGTACACCGGCTCCCTCAGCCAATAAAGTGAGATGAGCGCTGCAACCCCAGAGTCGGCCATAACTGGACCTAACAGTCAGGGGTCCCTTTACCTTTACCTTAAGACAAATAGTGTGACCAGGTATAGGACAACTCCATGGATTTCTATATTTGGGGTGCTTGGCAAATAAGTTGATTTAGAAAGTGTTCCCTACACAGAGACTGTTTGAAACCCAGACCTCTAGACGTATCTGCAAAGGATGAAAAGTGTTGTACATTTCAAAGAATGCCATATATGAAGCTCTCATTTTCTTCTTCCTATGGGCATTCCTGCAGTTTTGGTTGAATTTTATTTTCAGTTCTTCAGGTTTGACCTGAAAATGCAAGTTCAGAGCTAAGCTCCACTGAGGAAAGCCCGGGAGAATCTAGAAGAAGACATTCACCCCCCTTTTTTCCCTTTTAAACCAGTCCATTGATTTGCACAGAGCCCTTAGCAGAGCTGAAATCATTTGACTATTTGAAATGATGGGGGGGGGGGTGGAATGTGATGGGAGATCTTTCTATTTTTAGACATTCTCTCCATGAATTTAACATGGAGAAGTTGCTTACTTGTCTGCTTTGGTGAAGGAGAAAATGCAAAATTATTGGCTGATGATAACACCCCCCGAAATACCGATGCCCAGTGGGGCAGCTGAAGATGGGTAAATTTAAGCATCCATGCCCAAACAAGCTAAGCACATGAAGTGGTATTTTGCCAGTCGAGAGGATTGCCACTATTTTTTTATATTACGGCCATCTAATGTTTTCCCTAATCACTTGGAGGGTACTGCTCATGTGAAACACCTCTAGAAATTCAAGGATTTGTTGTTGTTTTTTAATTCAACTAGATTACTGACATTTATCTGAGAAGTTGCTCAGATTTGGAAAGTGAACTGTAAAACTTTAGTTTGTTGGAGTGGCTTGAATGAGAGGAAGCTTATAGGAGTACAAGTAAGGCAACCCTATGGCTAAAGGTGGATAAGTCACACATTGAATCATGGAACCATAGAACTGGGAGGTACCCATAGTTGGGAGGTACCCAAAGGGTCATCTAGTTCAAGCTCCAGTACTGGGAGCGGCTGCAGAGACCACATAACACCGGTCTTGAAAGACCTACATTGGCTCCCAGTACATTTCCGAGCACAATTCAAAGTGTTGGTGCTGACCTTTAAAGCCCTAAATGGCCTTGGTCCAGTATATCTGAAGGAGCGTCTCCACCCCCATCATTCTACCCGGACACTGAGGTCCAGCACCGAGGGCCTTCTGGCGGTTCCCTCACTGCGAGAAGCCAAGTTACAGGGAACCAGGCAGAGGGCCTTCTCGGTAGTGGCGCCTTCCCTGTGGAACACCCTCACACCAGATGTCAAAGAGAACAACAACTACTAGGCTTTTAGAAGACATCGGAAGGCAGCCCTGTTTCGGGAAGCTTTTAATGTTTGATGTATTATAGTATTTTAATATTCTTTTGGAAGCCGCCCAGAGTGGCTGGGGAAGCCCAGCCAGATGGGCGGGGTATAAGTAATAAATTATTATTATTATTATTATTATTATTATTATTATTATTATTATTATTATTGCAGGAATTATAACTACAGAATCCCTAACAGATGGCAATGCAACCTCTGTTTCAAAACCTACAATGAATTTCAGGGTTGGGTTTTTTTTTTTCAGTTTCTCCTTTTTCCATTCTTAAGTTCTCACAGTTCCACATAAGTTTGCAATTTAAAAGGAAGTTTACACACACACCCAATGAAAATTCATCAGTGTGTTAGTGTGAATGTCTCCTAATTTGCACATTTTTGCCAATAAATTTCCCTTAATATAATGCATTTTTGGTTCTTATTCTCACTAATATGTTGAGTACACTTTACCTTAGAATATGAATATTTTTGTGCATATAACTTGGCTGGACAACTTCATTGCAAAATTCAGAGAAGCGCAAACTTCAAGGAACAGCTGTGTTTCAGTTGGCACACCCCCCCCCCCCCAAATACAAATGTATGTGGTATGTTCTGTTCTAAATATGAACTGAATTGACTGTATCCCCAATCTCTACCTATGGCACATAAGTATTGAGGTTTTATTTCCCAGAAATATAAAGAAGGGTTGTGTTTCAACCCCTGACATATACACTACAGGACCATCACATGAAAAAGGGGCTCCTCTTTTCCTCAGGTGTTGAGGGATGATCTAACAACACACCTGCCCTGTGTGTGGGATGGGGATGCCCATCCCCAGCAGAACAAAGAATGGAAAAGCAACTCCATGTGACCACAGAGGAGTGGCTTGTAGCAATAGCCTCCTAGCATCAGCAACCTTGCTTCTTAATGGGAGAGGGAGGGCCAAGGCAGTGGCAAAGTCAGGGCTGTGCAGACACACTGGTAAAGCTTGTACACCTGTACAGCCCTGACCATACTACCATCTTGCCCCTTCTAGTTAGCCGTAGTGACATCCCTGGCAGTAGGCTATTGTGGTGACCCCATCTTACTGGGCAAGCCACTCCTATGAGTGTTTGGTCACCAGACCCACTGAATCAGGACTTTTCTCCCCATGCTTCCATTCTGTTGTGCAGAAGCAGTTTCCATTCATCCCAGTGTGTGCATTGCATTAAAGAGATGCTTAATGGGGTGTTTTGAAGCTTAATTAACCATGTTAACACCCAAAAGCCTCTGATGAAAGATGGTGCAGAAAGCCATTATTGTTTCCAGTGATTAATTAGCTTGTTCTGCAAAACCACACGGTCAGTTTGTAAGCTCCTGAACTCACAACGCTTTATCTGCCGTTTTGCGGACCTCTTTACAAGTCCTCTTTACAAAAAATGACATTGTAACGCTTTAAGAGATAAGTGAGAAAATAAAATGCAGGATAAGAAGTCACCTATCAAGGTCCAGGCACAAGCCTGCTGCTGTTTAAAATTTGGTTACTATAGTAACCATGACATCTGATTGTACAGAAAGCTCCCCTAGATACAGAGATAGCTGGGTCTTCAAACGGTGTGCTTTTCCCTGTGTATATATAAAAACCCAACTGTCTCTTTCCAAAATCCATTTCCTGCCTTCTGTTTGACTCTCTTTTTGACCCTAGGTGGTCTTTAGAGAAATGTATTCTGACCATCCTGGGTTAGAGATTCTTCCTTTTACAGCTGGACAAAAACTATTCCCAGCATTGGCTAGATGATAACACAAGCTTCCTTTCCTTCTTCATGAGGCTGAAAGGGGGCATTTCATAGATGTACATATTACGTAAATTGACCACAGGTCTAGTCAACATGGGCCCAATTATTCTGTTCTCAGTAAATGCAAACTGTGGTATATGCACAGTGAGTGGATAATGAAATTCAACTTTGGAAAAACCCAAAGCAAGCTCAGCCGGCTGAGTTCATCATCACCCAATTATTTGTTGCTGTCCAACAAAGAGCAAAAACAGGTTATAGAAGATGAATAATCCTTGCAGTCAAACCTTACAAATAAGTAGAAGCAACAAGAAATGCAAGCAATTATTAGTATTAATATTAGTATTATTTTATTTTATTTGTACCCCACCCATCTGACTGGGTTGCCCCAGCCACTCTGGAAAGCTTCCAGCAGATATAAAAAACATAATAAATGTCCACCTGTCTCCAGACATTCCAAAGTCAAACAAGCAGATTTTGTCCTGCACTGTTATGTAATATAGATGAGCCACATGCTAAAACAACAAATCTATTTCACTGCAGGTCAGGAGATCAGGTCCTGCTACTGGACAAACAGGTAGCCATCTCAGGTAGGATGCAATAGCAGCTGCTCCCATCTGTTATAGCAAAATGCAACCTGTGTTCCCTAACCTGCCCTCTATTTCAAGGCTAGTATGGTGGTAGATGCTTCCCACTCACCAGCCTTAAAGAAGGATTCAACTACCAATCAACTTAGCTTCTGTATGTGGAATAAATGTATATTGTCATTCTCAGGTAATAATAATAAAAATAAATTTTATTTATACCCCGCCCTCCCCTGTCAAGACCGGGCTCAGGGTGGCTAACACCAGGTATAAAAACAATTGATTAAAATACAACTTAAAAACAAGATTAAGTACAACATTAAAAAGCAGCCTCATTTCAGTAGAAACTCAAATCAAAAACTTTTTGGGCATGAAAATGTCAAATCTTCACCGAGGCCAACTATCCCGACTGGTCCTACGTGGGACAGAAAAAGCCAGGGAAGTCCCCAAATAGGAGTTCCATCACAGAAGGAGAAAGGAAAAAGGAAAGAGGGGGAGGGGATCAAGTGGATTCCAAGCCAAAGGCCAGGCGGAACAACTCTGTCTTACAGGCCCTGCAGAAAGAAATCAGATCCTGCAGGGTCCTGGTCTCATGAGACAGAGCGTTCCACCAGGCCGGAGCCAGTGTTGAAAAGGCCCTGGCTCTGGTTGAGGCTAATCTGACTTCCTTAGGGCCCGGGACCTCTAGGGTGTTGCTATTTATGGACCTTAAGGTCCTCCGTGGGGCATACCGAGAGAGGCGGTCCTGTAAGTACGAGGGTCCTAGGTAGCAAAGTCTCTTGGACCAGACCTACAGAAGATGATGGAACCCAGGCTCATGATCACCAAATGAATTCAGTTCCATCTGTTGATTAGTTTCAAAGCACCTTAGATGACCCTTGGGGTCCCTTCCAACTCTATGTCTAAGACCCACTCACATTGACTGGCATGGCGAACTTAGGCCTACTGATCTCAGTGGGTCTACTCTGAGTATGACTTAGTTGTATACACCCCTGAGCGTTCTTTGCAAGAATTCCTGCAACACTAGGTGGCTCATTAGAAATCAGTGGTCTGCTGATCAGTAGACCAGTGGTCCCCTATCATAGTTCAGCAGTTCTCCCATGGTGGGGCAACTATTTACCTTTATGGAAGAGGTGTTTGGTGGATTCTAACTTTTTGAGCAAATGCAAATAAAACATGTAAGGAAAAAATATTGCAGTACATTTCATGAAACTCTGCCTTTTTGCCTCTTGAGTATAAAACAACATCAAGGACCATGGGAGAATGCACAATTTTTCCAGGGTTACGGTCGCTGTTTCTCCTATGCCAATCATTCCCTTTTGCTTCTCGCTGCTCTTGTCCATCATCATTTTTGACAACACACTTATATTTCTGTCTGTATCATGTGAAGGGTTTTTTGTTTAGCTTTTTTCACTCAGAGAAAGAAGAGATTTATCTAGCAACATGTATCTCTTTTTATGCAAAGTTTCTTATTCAAATCAAATCACAGTATGGTGTTTTGTCAATGAAAGAGCATATGTTTTAAAATTAAGGCTGTAATCCTTAATGCCCTTTTCAGTAAATTAAGTCCCACTGAATTCAGTGAGACTTATTTCTGAACAGACATGCATGAGATTGCCCTATAAGAATATTAAATACAGAATGATGATCATAAATATTTTGGATAATACTTGGAAACAGAGATCCTAAGGGGATGATAAAATAAAGGAAAAGGCATTTGGAATGTATAGGGGAACTCAGCATATAAGAATATATTTTTCCTCTTTGAACAGAGATCTATAAAATTCAGTTTATCATGGTGTTATGCAGAGCTTGTGAAATCTTTGTTTTCGGAAGAAAACACAGTCAGTTCAAACTTCTGATACCTGTGACGTCAGGAGGTATTTGTCTTCAATTGAAAAGTAGCAATGAATGAATCTGTCAATTTCATTTTATTTCAGTTTCTCATTTCCCCAATCAGTATTATTTCAAAAAGAAAGTGGAGGCAGAGAAATGAAATTATCCCTGCTGGTATTGTGAAATGGATCTGAAAATTAAACACAAACACCAAATTTTTAAAATGATTTTTGTTTATATAAACTGAAGAGACAACAAGAGCAGTAATTAAAATTATTCAATCTAGGCAAGAACGTGACGCTGGAAAAAGTGATTTTTAGGGGGAAATCATGCCACAAAATCACACAAGATCACAGCTACAAAATGGCCACCGTGCTCTCATGAAAAAAATGGGATATCCCTTTTTTTTCCCTGCGACACTTATGGGCTATGTTTCATTAATGCAAGGATTTCTGCTTGTGCAATGGCATTTCCTCTCCCTGAGTGCCCCTTGCACCCCACAAATCTGTTCTGGGTCTAAGCAAATTTGGGGGGCAAGGGGGTACAGGGAGAGGAGAGGAAGTCCTGTTGAACAGATGGAAGCACTAGCATTAACAGGACAACTTCATTGTTACATCCCACAAAAAAATAAATTACAGTGGTGCCTCGCAAGACGAAATTAATCCGTTCCGCGAGTCTCTTCGTCTTGCGGTTTTTTCGTCTTGCGAAGCACAGCTATTAGCGGCTTAGCGGCTATTAACGGCTTAGCGGCTTAGCGGCTATTAACGGCTTAGCGGCTATTAACGGCTTAGCGGCTTTAAGAAAAAGGAAACGAACTCGCAAGACGTTTCATCTTGCGAAGCAAGCCCATAGGGAAATTCGTCTTGCGGAATGACTCAAAAAACGGAAAACCCTTTCGTCTAGCGCGTTTTTCGTCTTGCGAGGCATTCGTCTTGCGGGGCACCACTGTACATTGTTTACGCTCTTGGACTGCAAGACTTAGCTATTTTATTTTATTATATTTTACAACATACTCATAAGTACATTTGCAAATACTGTTGGCAAAATAAACATTCCAACCACGTATGCTTAACATCTCTCTCTGTATATATTTTCAGTTTGCTGAGTGTGTAAGACTGTACAAACCACAGTTTTGTAGTGGAATTTGCTGAGAGAATGTGCATCCTTCCTGAATCAATCTACCTTCAAAGCAGATGTCTATATCCATTTCTTATTTAGACATTCAGGCCCTGAAATTGCATCCTGTTTTCTGTGATTGTCATTACGTATCCATATTAAATAGATTGGCTAGCCTGCCCAACTGGTTTTACGTCCCTGCCTTTTGTTTAGCAAGCTTCTAGTAATTAACATGCATATTGGTGTGTTTTGTTTTATAAAAAAAAAAATTAAAATCTGTCTAATGGGCTTTTCATCTAACTACATTACAACTTCATCCCTATACTATAAATGGAGGAACCTCTTTAGACATCATAATTTTCTCTTTAAAAACCCCACGGTTTTTGGTTTATGGATTTACATTTATTTATTTCGGTCCCTAAACACATTACTTCCCTAAAGATGCCATGCACATCATTATGTAGGCCATTTACCTTTATAGTTATGGACATTTTGAGGAGTACAGAAGTATTAAATGCATCAGAAAAACATTATCTTTTCTAGTTCAGTGGCAAGAAAAATATATATCCAAATACTCTGTTGCTTTAAATGGGGGGTAAGGAATTAGATGCAACTAGTGGGCCAGATCCCTAATTCTCCCCTCAACCTTAAGGGTGCTTGCAGTTGTAGCTCTGTGAGGTATCTCCCAACAACTCTCAGCACCCTTAACAAACTACAGTTCCCTTGCAGGAAGCCATGAATTGTTAAAATGGCATCAGAGTGCTTGAGAGGCTCAGTGTGGTTGTGAAGCTTACACACTTTCCCAAATACCAGGCAGCTGTGTCCTGCCAAAGGCCAGTTTCTGCCACAGCCATCTCTTTGCACTCAGCGCAATCATAAAAAATACCCAATTCACTGATCATCTTTACAAGAAATCCTCTTGAAATGGCAAGAAGAAGAAGAAGAAGAAACCCTCTTTCCTTCGCTCTTTAGCATCCTGCCCCCCAGACATTGCAGTCTGGCAATTTGAGGCTGAAATGCTCACTTTAAGTGAAAGACTTTATCCTAGGTTAACTGGGCTTTATTTATCCACATTTTCTTTTCTCCCAGATGTACAGATGAGGCACTAGCCTGAGGTAACAGGTTCATATCTCTGTGATCCGAGGCCTTTTATTTCCTAAGCCTTTCTACCGGAGATATTACAGTTTACCCATAATTACTTCCCCCAACTGTTTCACAAGACACAGAGCAAACTGTGGCTGCAACAAATCACTCCAGCTGGTTTCAAATTTCCAGAATTTGACACAGTCAATAATTATGAGAAAGGGGCAGGCAGATACGACTCAGGTTGCAATCCACTCCAGTATGGTGCAGTGGGGCCATCGCCACACATGCAGCCCTGCCAGAAGCTGGGTGGCAAATGGATTGATGAGCTGGAGCAGGTCAAAACTGGGCTCCATGGGTGGAATTCAGCATCATGCTAATACAATTGTTCCATCTGGCAAGCAGGAAGGATTGTGCTGTAGGAAACATCTCCCTTCTCCCCCAGCTTGCTGTTCTGGGGGATCTCTCAACCACACAGAGATGATTTCAGGGTGCAGGGTTGGAGCAGAAGGCAGAAAGTGTCAGGATCTCCGCTCGGCCAAGCTGATAAAGCTCATTTTCCTCTGGAATCATTCTCCCGACGAATAATGAGCCTTTGATGAGGCCTCAGGCACATTCCATTCAGCAGAGTTTCCAAAGCAGCAGAAGTGATGAGATTTATGGCTACATGCTATGCTTTATTGCTAAGCTATGCAGAGAGCAAAGAAAAATACATCCTCTCCCTGTGAGAGCAGAGAGCAACTGAACAACAAAGAAACAGGAAACCAGTAATGTCACACCCGTCTCCCACCTCCCATGAGACTTCCAACAGCTTGGAAGGTCTCTGGAATGTAAACAGAGTCCTGTAACTCTAAGCAGCTGCTCAGTGGCAAACAGAAACTAACAGAAAGACCCATTGCTGCACAGGCTCCCACTAGTGTGAGTTGAATCCAGCCCAATTCCATTGCATGATGGCACAAAACCTTGCTCTGGATCCAACCCTCACTCTTCCTGCCCTCTGAATGCTGCCAGTAGCAGGGATCATGAAAATACTGAGTGAGACCATTGGTTTTTCTAGCCACTGGCATCACAAGGGGGGACGGTACACCTCGGGTGCCATGTCTGGGGGGGGGGTGACAAGAAGGCAGCCTGTGGGCTGCTCGCGCCGCTGCAGCCGCATGTGGAGGATCCTCCGTTCGAGGGTGCAGCTGCGAGCAGAGGATCCCGCTACCATCTGTATGGCGTTTGAGCGGTGCTGGCAGCAAACCGCTACGTACAATGCATGTGTGGTGTCGCATGCATGCGCCGTACATAGTGACACCGCCCGAGCAGTGTATGGACGGCTGTGGGATCCCTCCGTCGCCGCTACAGCCACAAGCAGAGGATCCCACTGTCGCCGCTGCTGCTGTGAGCAGAGGATTCCATATGGCACTTGGGCAGCGCTGGCAGCAAACCACTATGTACAATGCATGTGTGGTGTCGCACGCATGCGCTGTACGTAGCGACGCTGCACATGCACCCTATGTAGCGATGCCACACCTGCGTTGTATATAGCAGCGCAACGTGTGCACAGCCGGCGGTTTGTCCCACCCCGGGTGTCGGTTAGCCTTCATTCCCCCTGTTTCTAGATCACCATGGTTTGGGGCATGAGTCTCTCCCAGTCCTACCTGGAGATATCAAGGATTGATGCAGGAACCTTCTGCATCCAATCAAGGGCATCTGACCATAGGCTACAGTTATCTCTTTATGCCAGTGGGACCCCACCACCAGCTTTTTTTCTTTAGCAGCAACGGGAGGCTGTCTAAGTTGGCCGGACACCTCTGCTCATTCCAACTCCCAGCCCAGCATAAGGGGTGGAGGTTGAATTGCTCTGCCCTTTTGCACAATTGTTGCCATTGCAGTGAAGTCACTACCTTAGCAATATATTATCCAAGACAAGTAAACCCTTTAAACCTTCTGCCTTTCTGCGCAGCTTGATTAATAGTACGGGTTCCAGCTGAAAAGATCTAACTCCAATTCATATATAAAGAAGAGGTGACCTTGGCATTTAAGTTGAGAGATCAAAGTCATTTTCTTCTTCTTCTTCAGAAAGAAGTCCAGATCATGAGGAGAGATGATTTAATAGGTTGCCACCACAGTCGGTGCTGCTGCCCCTTGCAACTGCACCAGAAAGCAAACCGTAGGAAAGTGAGAATTGACGTGCTTGAGTATACTTGAGTGAACCTCCTGCGCCCAACACACAAACACACTTTCAGAAAAGCCCTTCTACAGGTGAAAGAGGTGACTGGCATTTCCTTAGAAACCCCCAAAACAATACACAAGGACCATCACAACATCAAGGCTGCCATGACATCAAAGTTGGCCACCCCTGGTGTAGACTATTGGTAGAGCATGGAGATGTCATCCATGCAACAGCATTTTGATTTATGCTTCTAATGACAGCATTATCAGTGGAAGACAGAGGAGGATAAGAGCGCTAAGATTGCTAAAAGGGAACGATATGGGTAGAACATGTAACTGTTGCCATGGGAACAACACATCTCCTTTACATTTTCATTCACATGTGTGTTTCATCCCTGTGAATCAGAGATGTGAGAACACACCATTTTTACCTAGAATTTTGTATCAGGATGTGAAACCAACACTAACCTGGGGCTGGGTAGTTGCTGGGTCTCTAATTTGAACCCCTGTCCTCTCCCCAGAGTGGCAATTGGCATTAGTATTAAAGGACTCAAATATAAGAATTTATTTTGCCCCCACCTCCCGCAAAGCTGAATAGCCCTGTATACAACAGGAGAAAAGTTCTGCCTGCCACACATTTCTTGTTTACCACTCTAGGGAGACTCATTTCCCCATAAAGTTTACCGTTCAGTCTTGAACGAATCCACCTTGCATTAAAAGAAAGTGTGTGGCAATTTATAAATTACAGTTACAAGAGGAACCGAAAGCCCGCCTATAGCAAGGAAATGGATACAATGACAACCGCAGCTGACATGCTGTCTTTTATCAAATACAAAATACAGGTGATGAACTTTCTACTTCTGACTGATGTTAAGCCCAGGATTGCAACAGTCACCCATTCAACAAGAAGCTGTTATAACAGCATTAGCCCTTCTGGATCTCTAAAAGCGTTAAGAGCAAAAGAGTAATAGTGTAAGCTCTTTCCTTGGGTTTATAAATAACTACCAGTAGGATTTCCACACAGCATTAGTGGGCCGTAACTCAGATACCCAAACACCTTGTCTTACGCTTGTCTTATACTTGTCATTGTGTATCTCTGGCCACCAGCGCACCAACATGTCTCGATGTTTTTAAAATAACTCCAGCTTTCTTTAAACACAATAAGCTCCTTTCAGATCAACACAGGCTTTCCTGTGTATGGAAACCCAGAATGATATAGTGGACAGATTACTGTATGCATGGACTTTCTTTAAATAAAGGAGCTTACTAGATGGCCTTGGACCAGCCACAATCTCTGCCAGCCGAACCTACCTAGCAAGGTTGTTAGGTACACAGATATGAACAATTTGGAGGAATGGATGGATGGCAAGTATGATAGACATAATAATTGTGTGTGTGTGTGTGTGTGTGTGTGTGTGTGTGTGTGTGTGTACATACATACATACTTGGTGTGTGCACAGACCCCCAAATTTGCCTTGAATCGGTGCATTAAAAAAAATCTGATCTACTCTGAGTTACTCTGTGCTTTCTCCAATTCAGTCTGTGACGATGAGCCTCTCTGCATAAAATGAAGCTCTGGGCTTTCCCGTTCACTATAATAGGGAATCTACAAATAGTTACAACCTTCCTGAGCATGCTGCTTTATGAAAGTGAGTCGTGGGCAACTTACAACTGCCAGGAGCGATGCCTCAGTGCCTTCCACATGCTCTGCCTCAGGAAGATTTTGGGTATCACATGGCAAGACAGAATCTCAAACAAAGATGTGCTCTCCCAAGTCCACATTCTCAGCATGTTCACACTCCTGTCTTAGTGACGTCTATGCTGGCTTGCTCATTTTCACAGCATGCAAGATGGCAGGATCCCTAAGCACGTGCTCTACGGGGAGCTGGCTCCGGGCCCCAGGCCCATTGGCAGACCAAATCTGTGTAGCCATCTGCAGATGTGATATGAAGGCTGGCAACATCAGAAATATAGTTAAGTTTTTAATCCATATTTAAGGTTTCTATGGTGCTAATTCTATTCTTTATATCTTCTCATTGACAGAGTCGTTGTATACTTTATTATTGTTTTTTAAAATTACATCATTAAATTACATTACATCATAAATATCACAATAATAGGTGTTACCTAAAAACTATACGCCAGTCTGAGGACCACATTCCCTTCTGGAATTTGCTAGTTCCTTAGAAGTAGAAGATAGTGTATTTTATAAGTGATAAAATGTGAAGTTTTTAATGGTTAAAGTAAGTGTGATTTTAAAAAAAAAAAGATGGTTAGAAATTATGACATATGTAAACTGCTAAAGATGAAGTAAAATGAAAACCAGATAGGTGAGACTTGGGGAAGCCCACTTAACAATGTTTAGGAAAATAAGGATATGACAAGAATTTGTTTGCATTGTTTGTCTTTTCTGTTTGTGTTTTTTATTTGTGTTATAAAATGAATAAAAAAATTTGGGGGAAAAATATGGAATGTGATAGTTCTCTCATTGTGAGAAGTGAGGTTACAGGGAACCAGGCAAAGGGCCTTCTCGGTAGTGGCGCCCGCCCTGTGGAATGCCCTCCCATCAGATGTCAAGGAAATAAACAACTATCTGACTTTTAGAAGGCATCTGAATGCAGCCCTGTTTAGGGACGTTTTTAATGTTTGATGCTCTACTGTGTTTTCAATAGCCTGTTGGAAGCTGCCCAGAGTGGCTGGGGAAACCCAGTCAGATAAGCGGGGTATAAGTAATAAATTATTATTATTACTACTAGTGGTGGATGCAGCCAGAGGCATAAGTGGGTGGAGCAATTGATGTAAATTTTGCTTTTGTATAGCAGTTTCTACACATGCTCACACACACCTCTGTATCCTCCATCCAGGACAGCAAAATGTATTATCAGAGTTCAAGAAAGTCTATAGTCTGGCAAATGCAGATCACTTCCTGGTGCAACTGGACTTCTCTGCAACCCATCCCCTCTGCAGGGAGGTGGGACCAATTCGGATGGTCCGCCCCCGCCACCTAATGGATCCAAATGGTTTCCAGAGAGTGGTAGGGGATGCTTTATCCCATGTTGATGGCCTTTCAGCCGATTCCCTGGTGGCCCGCTGGAATGTGGAGTTAACCAGGGCTATTGACTGTTTGGCTCCGAAGCGCCCTCTCCGATTGCATGGAGCCCGGACAGCCCCGTGGTTTTCCACGGATCTGAGGGCAATGAAACAATCGTTGAGACGGCTAGAGCGCCGGTGGCGGATAACTCATTCCGAATCTGACCGGACACAGGTTAGAGCTCAACGTCGAGCCTACCAAGTGGCGATAGCGACGGCGAAGAAGAATTTCTTCACCGCCTCTATTGCATCTGCAGAAAACAGCAGCAGGAGACTTTTTCAGGTGGTTCACAATTTAGCGGAACCACCTGCAACATCGGGGCCCAGTACGGGCCACATGTTCTCCTGCAATGATTTTGCAAAGTTTTTTGCAGATAAAATCGCTCAGATTCGGGAAGAAGTAGACTCCACCGTGGGAGCAGGGCCGGGGCGGGAGAGTGCTAGAGTTCTGTCTAGTCAAGTTGAGTGGGATCAATTCCAATCTGTTACCTCCGAGGATGTGGACAGGCTGCTTGGACGAGTGAAACCAACCACCTGTCTCCTGGATCCTTGCCCATCCTGGCTTATAAAAGCTAGCCGGGAAGGACTGGGCGATGGGCTTCGTGGGGTGGTGAATGCTTCCCTCCGTGAGGGAGCCTTCCCAGACCCGCTGAAAGAGGCGGTTATTAAACCGCTTCTTAAAAAACCATCTTTAGATGCGGCCACGATGGCCAATTATCGCCCAGTCTCAAATCTTCCATTCCTGGGCAAGGTGATTGAGCGAGCGGTTGCCGAACAACTCCAGGCACGCCTGGAAGAAGCGGACCATTTGGATCCCTTCCAGTCGGGATTCAGGCCTCATCATGGGACTGAAACTGCCTTGGTCGCACTGGTTGATGATCTCCGGCGGGCTAGGGACAAAGGTGAGAGCTGTTTCCTAGTTCTGCTGGATCTCTCAGCGGCGTTTGATACCATCGACCATAGCATCCTTCTGGACCGTCTTGAGGGGCTGGGAGCTGGGGGCACTGTCATACAGTGGTTCCGCTCCTTCCTCCTGGGCCGTGTTCAGAAAGTGGTGGTGGGGGATGAGTGTTCAGACCCCTGGGCTCTCACTTGTGGGGTGCCTCAGGGTTCTGTCCTCTCCCCCATGCTTTTCAACATTTACATGCAGCCGCTGGGAGAGATCATCAGGAGGTTTGGGCTGGGTGTTCATCAGTATGCCGATGATACCCAGCTCTACCTCTCTTTTAAATCAGAACCAGTGAAGGCGGTGAAGGTCCTGCGTGAGTGTCTGGAGGCGGTTGGAGGATGGATGGCGGCTAACAGATTGAGATTGAATCCTGACAAGACAGAAGTACTGTTTTTGGGGGACAGGAGGCGGGCAGGTGTGGAGGACTCCCTGGTCCTGAATGGGGTAACTGTGCCCCTGAAGGACCAGGTGCGCAGCCTGGGAGTCATTTTGGACTCACAGCTGTCCATGGAGGCACAGGTCAAATCTGTGTCCAGGGCAGCTGTTTACCAGCTCCATCTGGTACGTAGGCTGAGACCCTATCTGCCTGCGGACTGTCTCGCCAGAGTGGTGCATGCTCTGGTTATCTCCCGCTTGGACTACTGCAATGCACTCTACGTGGGGCTACCTTTGAAGGTGACTCGGAAACTACAACTAATCCAGAATGCGGCAGCTAGACTGGTGACTGGGGGCGGCCGCCGAGACCATATAACACCGGTCTTGAAAGACCTACATTGGCTCCCAGTACGTTTCCGAGCACAATTCAAAGTGTTGGTGCTGACCTTTAAAGCCCTAAACGGCCTCGGTCCAGTATACCTGAAGGAGCGTCTCCACCCCCATCATTCTGCCCGGACGCTGAGGTCCAGCGCCGAGGGCCTTCTGGCGGTTCCCTCATTGCGAGAAGCAAAGCTACAGGGAACCAGGCAGAGGGCCTTCTCGGTAGTGGCGCCCGCCCTGTGGAACGCCCTTCCAGCAGATGTCAAAGCGATAAACAACTACCTAACATTCAGAAGACATCTTAAGGCAGCCCTGTTCAGGGAAGTTTTTAACATGTGATTTTACTGTATTTTTGGTTTTTATGGAAGCCGCCCAGAGTGGCTGGGGCGGCCCAGCCAGATGGGCGGGGTATAAATAATAAATTATTATTATTATTATTATTATATTCAAATAGAATGTGAAGCAAGGCTATTGAGGATTGTGGCTTGGGGAGGGAGACATGGCCGGGAGAGAGACACAATGGCTAGATAGAGAGGCCTGGAGGTCTGCATTCACCTCCAAAGTTTGAAGTTCCCCATTATATAAAGCTTCCCTATATATTCCACAAATCTACCCCTACTCCTTCCTTTTTGCTGAAACCACCCCTTCCTTCCCCTGAAAGCCAACTCTCCCCATTCTCCTCATCAAAGCTACCTTTCACTCTACCACCTATCCTCTTTCCACTTAGAAGAAGAAGAAGAAGAAGAGTTTGGATTTGATATCCCACTTTATCACTACCTGAAAGAGTCTCAAAACAGCTAACATTCTCCTTTCCCTTCCTCCCCCACAACAAACACTCTGTGAGGTGAGTGGGGCTGAGAGACTCCAAAGAAGTGTGACTAGCCCAAGGTCACCCAGCAGCTACATATGGAGCAGCAGAGACGCGAACCCAGTTCCCCAGATTACAAGACTACATCACACAAGATTACTACACCACACTGGCTCTAGACATTGCCAGACTTCCAGTCACTGCCCACTTGTCTCAGCCATTCACACATCTGCCTGCCTCCATCTCTGGTTCCCTCCTCCTTGACCTTGGATACTTGCTGTGATGGCTCAGCAACTCTGGTAGCCCACTTTGTAATCACACTGTAGTTCACAGCACCACCCACCAGCATCCACACAAACTGCAGTGTGATGACGTCATTAGGAATATATATATATATGAGAAAAATGTCTCATGGGAGCACAGTGACACCGCACAATAAATTTGTTCTTACAAGGCATTGGCACAATAAATTTGTTCTTACAAGGCATTGCAACAGGGAGAGCAAGACATGGACTTGCTGTTTTTATACAGAAGCCACATTTCCTCCTTATCATCTCAGTTCTGGCCTGAGATTTAAGAGAAGGTTACATGAGCCTGGTAAAATGTTACAAGTAAAACTTGGGGAGATCTAAAGGCATTCCTTAGCTTGAAGTAATGCTACTCAGACTTTCAGCCTCTCCTACTCAGAAATGGGGTTGAAAGACTACTTAGTAGTCCCATAAATTAATTGCCTATATCACCCTGTGCTCCCACATGTAGGGAAGCTTCCTGAGGTAGTATTGAGTACATAAATAGGAAGGAAATTGGTTATATAATGCTGCAATTATTTCTAACTTTAAGGCCTAAAACGTTTACATTTTACAGTCCACTCTCGCCTCACTACTAAGCTTTTTCTTTTGCTCAGTAGTAATAGGCAAATACCCACTCCCCTTGGCTAATCAAACTTTTTACTATTTGTGCACATTGAGAATGATAGCTCCATTCTCCAGTGCATTTACCAACCAATGCAGGGAAGTAAATATTTAGTACAGCATCCTGGAATGGAGCTGTGCTATTCTTATTAACATGAATAAATGTAAATATTTACAGCATATTTTCCCCAGAATATTTATGCTGAGATTTTAGCTTAAATGCAGAACTCCAAGAGAGATGGGGGAAAGGGGTGGGGGAGAAAAACCATCTACAATGAATATATTTTAGCATCCGATGCAAATAAGAACCCGATCTACAAAGTGCTTACTCTTACACCATCAACGTGTTTCCCAATAAAATGAACAGGCAAGCACTTCTCAGACAGTGACATAAACTACTGAACCTACTTGAAAAGCACTTCAGGAAGAAAGAGAAGTTCAGAACCGGGTTCTGTAGGATGTAAGGTAAAGGTAAAGGGACCCCTGACCATTAGGTCCAGTCGTGACCGACTCTGGGGTTCCGGCGCTCATCTCGCTCTATGGGCTGAGGGAGCTGGCATTTGTCCACAGACAGCTTCTGGGTCATGTGGCCAGCATGACTAAGCCGCTTCTGGCGAACCAGAGCAGCGCACGGAAACGCCGTTTACCTTCCTGCTGGAGCGGTTCCTATTTATCTACTTGCACTTTGACGTGCTTTTGAACTGCTAGGTTGGCAGGAGCAGGGACTGAGCAACGGGAGCTCACCCCATCGCGGGGATTCGAACCGCCGACCTTCTGATCGGCAAGTCCTAGGCTCAGTGGTTTAACCCACAGCGCCACCTGCGTCACGTTCACTGTAGGATGTATCACTGACTATATAGATGCTTAGCAAAATACTTGGAACCCAAAACTAAAGTCAGGGGGTTGGAACCTGCAGCCCTCCAGATGTTGATGAATTGTAACTCATCGTTCCAGAGCATTGACATTGTTTGTGGGGGTTGATAGGAGATGGAGTACAACAACATCTGGAAAGCCACAGGTTCCCCACTGCAAACCTATGGAAGGCTTAGAGTTTTTGTCACCTCATGTCTTTTTCCAGTGCTTCCTCATAATAGCTAGGAAACCGCAACTTTGGTTATAAGATATGGAGCAGCGCAACACATAATTCAATCATCCCATCCTTGCTGGGCTTCAACAACATCTCAACTTAGATTCCAACAACGTTGAGAAGGTACTATATTAGCTATCCATGTTATGGGGGTGGAATGAGATGCTGAATGGCAACTGTTCTGTGTCTTGAGTTACAAAAATTTAAGTCATTAGTTGATATTGTAGTTCTTTACAACTCCAGGCATTGGAACAGTTCAACTTTAATGAAATATCTTCATTTCCTAGTATGTGTCCATGCCTCAATGAGCATCAGGATTGTCTACCACCCTCTCCTCGTCTTTCAAGCACCACAGAAAGAGATCAGAAACATCAGCTTGAAGTTTTAATATCTGAACTCAGGGAAGAGCAGTTTGTCTAAGCTATGGTTTGAGAACAAGCCAGGATCAGAAATCACTGTTTGATCCTGATTTGTTCTCAAACCATAGTTAAAACAAACCACAGTTACTCATGTTCAGCCTTCATAAGGAACTGTGGTTAGTTTAAAATTCCAGATGGATGCTTTTGATCCCTTCCTCTGGTGCCTGAAAGAGGAGGATTCTCAAAGCTCATTACAGTTCAACTGAATAGTGAGAAATCATAGTTTCTCATTACATATGAACTAAGTAATTATCCCTTCCTTTCCTCTGGTACCACTGCTCTCTCTCTCTCTCTCTCTCTCTCTCACACACACACACACAAACACTCAATTCATACTTTTTTTGATTTCCAAATCTAGCCCATATAATCCAAAATTCTGTAACTTTGATGAAAATGCACATCTCTGATGCCTCTTAAAGATACACATCAATATCTCCATATGTTTATAGATGTGGTATTTAGATCAGGCTCCAAACTTTCAGAGTTTGAAACACAGCTGTGCATGGATGTCTTGTCGTAGAATGCAAAGTTTCCTGGAAATAAAACTAAACCCTTGCAACAATAGCATAAATTCCATCCCTTATCCATGGAATTTCTAAGGAAATTTCAAAGTGACCTGTGAATGAAGAAGAAAAACATTCATTGCATCTTTCATAAGGCAACTAAGCTTTTAGAAAATGGAGGACAGAGTCTGTCACAGCACTATAAAAGACTGTTTTGTCCTCATTTTTTGAAGATAAATACTTGTTGAGTGTCTCAATGCTAATTCATCTCATTCTTGTAAACAACACAAAGCCCTTTTTAAAAGACTTTTACTGAATGTTTGGCTACCTAAGAAGATCCTCTTTCTACTTGGGAACAAGAAACTGCCATAAATTCAATATATTCCTGTGCTTTTTAGCAACAATAACAACAACAACAATTCTATTCTGATGAAAGTGAGAAGAACCTCCCAAACTAATCACATATCCCAGTTCTTTCTCCACCAGCTTGATTAAGCAAATCATCATCACAAACTGGCACCCAAACCAAATTAGCAATGAGCAAATAGCCTTTAAAAATATCCCTTATTCATGTTGGCTGGCTGCGTTGTGCAGTCTCTGAGCTAGTGACCAATGGCTCTCCCTTTCTCTGAGCACCACATCCCAGACGGCATTGCCCTGTTCAAATAAATGGGCTTCACATTCTCTGCCAGCTGTGCACATTGTTATCTGTCCAGCATCCATTCTAATCCACTTTCTTTCTCTGTCTTGAACTCTCTCCACTATGATCAAAGAGAAAGAGACGACCAACAATGGAGACAGCACAGCTGCAGCTAGCTTGACATTCTGCAACGCCGTTGCCGAAATTCAATTTACGAATTGAGAAGGCTAAAAAAAGACCCCCAAAGTCCCCTAAGAATTAATAAAGGACTCTGAAGCATCGATGGGACAGGAAGCAGGGAAGAGCATAGAGCTGCTTCACACATGGCATGGCAATGATAATAGCCAAGTATCTCACAGTAAACGTACAAAGGAAAAATGCATAGAATCATAGCAATGTAGAGTTGGAAGGTCTTAAAAACATGAGTGGATAAGCTGGGGAGAAGCACTGGTTGGTCAAGCAGATGTCAGCTAATGTCAGGGATGGATGTAAGGACCAGCTGAGTAATAACTCACACTGTGTGAATGAAGTTAACTCTTTATTCAAAGAAACAAACAGCTCAGGAGGCCAGACCTAGGGAGCACAGCAACTTTTCCTAGTAAATCTTCTCCCCAATGAGGACTGAAGGTTCCTATCTTCTCAGTTGCTTATAGTAAGTCTCCTGCTTCCCCGGGTCCTTCCCAAGCAATCTGAGACTCTGGTACCATGTCTGTCTCTGCTCCACCCTCTTCATACCTCTTGTGGTCCTGGGAAACCAGGGGAAGGGGAGATAGATGGTCACAGCAGGAGGGGGAGACCCCCTAGCTTCTTCTGCCACCTACTGATCTCTGTCTCTTGGCTTCAAAAAGCTCTCTCCAAACTGCGTATTAAAACAGCAAATGTGGTTCAGTGTAAACAAATGTAAAGTGGTACACCTCTGGGCAATATCAATGCCAGGAACAGGCCAGCTTGACTCATATCTGCCTCTTGCCCTGCCCTGCCCCCATCCTCTCCAGCCTCTGCTTCTGTCTCTGATTCTGGACTGCTCTCTGCCATAGCCTCTTCCTGCTCACACTAAACCCTGTTACCTCTTCAGTTTCTGACATCTCCTCGCAACCTCTTCTCCCTCAGACCATTCATCATTGTCCCACTACCAATCCCCTGGCTCTAAGCCTTCTTCCACTGGGGGTTCCCTTGGGGATTCCCCAGCTGGTGCCTCCCACCCCTCCTCTGCATCCAGCCAGTACATGGCAACTAACCACTTCTAAACGAATCTAGCCTTCAAGCAGCTTCTGGGGTGGGAACATGCACTTAGGAGCTGGTGTCAGTTCTGGGCCATAACCAGTCTACACAGAGCCATGGACCTTCTATTTGTTGCCTGCTGGCCAGATTCAAAAGGTATAGGACTTCAGGAGGCATCTGACAAGGTACAGGCAGGCTGGAGATTAGGTACAGGAAACCTGTGGCCCTGCAGATACTCCAACTCCTATCAACCCCAGCCAGCATGGCCAATGGTCAGGAATGATGGGAGCTGTAGTCCAGCAACATCCAGGGAGCCAGAGGTCAGCAGTTCCAATAGTAGCACAACAAACACATCTCTTTCAATGCACTGTTTTTCAACAACCGTCCCATATTAAAGAGCAAGCATTAAGGCATACCCTGTGTCTATACATTTCCAGTCAACGCTACAGCCTGCCATGTTTCATCCACCACCAAGTGGCACTTAGAAAAGTGTGACATGCTGGCTGCTAGTTTTGTGTTTCAGGGTTGTATCTGTTTCACCTTCAAAGCATGGCAAATTTGCTTGTGATATTTCACAGAGTTCTGAAAGGTGTTTAATCAATCACTTGACAGCTAGGCCATAAGGTATAACACACACTGATACCTTGGCTGCTTTCTCTGAGAAGCAGTTGCCTCCTTTATTCTGAGCAAGAACCATTTCATCCAGTAAAATCGCTGCACAAGTCGTATTACCTCCAAAGAGGTTATTACGTCTGCCTCCCCCCCCCTTCTGCCAGAAGTGTGATTTTCTAACAGTACAAATCTAGGCATGTTTACTCTAAACTCACTAAGTTCATAGGAAAGTGTGCATAGGATTGCAGTCTAAATGTCTTTTAAAATAATTAATAAACACATGAGACGTTAACTGGCTGTGCTCTTAGATAAATAAGGTATACTATTCATTGCATCAAATTGTAAATTTTAGACCACAGCTACTACAGGCCATAAGATCCACTGTCCTGCAATATCACATATGAGCTTTAACTACTGATGAAGCCCAGGACGGCAAAACAAGGCCACTATTCCAGAAATCCTTATCTTAGACTCTGTGAAAGGATTCTGTGGAACTGTAACTACCTTTCATGTGGATTGTTTGGACTTTATGAACAGACAGGTTGAATAGACACTATTACATGGGTGGACCTTATGCATGAACTGACTAAAGAATGATCTGATCCACTGGGTCTTCTTCTTTGTTTGTTTGTTGAACTTTTTGAGTTACTTCTGTTGAAATTTACAATTTGATGCAATGAATAGTATACCTATCTAAGAGCACAGCCGGTTATGTCACATGTGTTTATTGAGTATGTTTTATGTGACCATGTGACCATAGGTTTGTTTGTTGTTGTCTTGCTAGTTTTAAAATAATTAGGCAAAAAAGAAGATAACTATACTTCAAATATTTAATGAAAAAGCATGCCTATTTTAATTTTAAAAATACTTCAGTTTTGCGCTTGCAAGCACTTTTTTAAAAAGGGGAATTTAACTTCCATGATACTCAGGATCCTTTTCAAGGGGAATGGATAGTGAAGGGTGCAAAGTTCAAACTCAGTAATTCGAGATACAAGCATATATACACATAAAATAAAGTAAGTTGGCGAAGTTAACAGCAACCATAAGGCATCAGACTAATCAGCATTTAAGGTCAGAATGGCAATGCTTTGAAGATTACATGAAAATACACTGTTCTAAGGATAATATGTTGATATGTATAAACTAAGTTTGGAAAGTAGAACTAGAAAAAAGTAATATATTAAGGATATTAAGGATGACCAAAAGACACAATGTTAATAAGAATCTAAAGATTAAGAGATGACAAGTATTGGGGGAGGGAAGCAGCATGGGTGTATGATATGTTTTGGTCTTTGTTTCTGTTTTTTGTTTTGTTATTATTTTGTATTGTTATTGCTAATTGAATATTGTGTACCTTTGGAAAATAAAATAAAATTATGGGGGGAAAACAACTACGGAACTACAGTACAAGTAAAATTGGAAAGACAGAAAAATTCTTGCTATCTAGAGAACACACTGGTTAAACCTCTTCCTTCACTCAGATGGGAGTGGAGAGAAAGGGTTGGTTGGAGTTAGAGAGGAAATCTTAATTCATGGACATGTCAGCTCTAGTAGGCTGAGCCTTGGAATATGTGCAGAATAAGCTTGCACAGATGAACTTCCTCCATCAAACAGCTACAGCCTGTCACCGTTAGGATTAAAGAGCAAGGATTTCAGGGCAGATAGCGCCTCATTTTTTTAGAGGACTGGGAATAAATTGCATCTGTTAATTGGCTTGTTAATGCCAGTATATATTTACTATCTATGACTGTTTTTTGTGAATACTTCCCTGCCCCGCTATAGGTGTTTGTTCACTCAGTGTTGCTGAGATGATTGTCAATACAGTCATACCTCTGGTTGCAAACGTGATCCGTGCAGAAGGCATGTTCGCAACCTGCAGCATTCGCAGCCTGAAGTGCTGCGTCAGCACATGCACGTGACGCGGTTCGGCGCTTCTGTGCATGCGCGTGACGTCATTTTGCGCTTTTGCGCATGCACAAATGCCAAACCCCAGAAGTAACCCGTTCTGGTACTTCCAGGTTCGGCACGGTCCGCAACCCGAAAATCTGCAACCCGCAGCATTCATAACCTGAGGTATGACTGTAAGTAATCTGCTATTGTAAAATGTGTGCCTATGTAAACATATGTTTAAATTCTAAAGGGGGAAAAAAAGTAAGGCTGGAGTACTAGTCAATAGACTAAATGGTCAAGTGCCTACCTATTATTTAAGTATATTGGTCGGCAGTCAAATACTGTCAAGAATGCTATTCTGTCTTTGGCAGTCTCTCTTTTTTTTTTGGTATCACCCAACACAGGGATGGTTGAATCTATCTGTTTTGGTTTCTCTCAGTCTCTCATTTTTCCAATCTTAAACTCCACACTTCAGTTTACCATTACAACATTCTCATCAGCGTTTTAGTGCAATTGTCTCCAAATATACAGATTGCTGTATGAATTTCTGTATGCATTGTTGCAACACAATTTTACCCAGTACAAAGCATTTTCACTCCGTTGTTTGCACACTTTACCCTAGAATATGCATTTTGGACGCATTACTTGGCTGAAGGAATGCACTGCAAAATTTAGAGAAGGCTGAATTTTGAATGATCGCTGCACTTTCAACCTGTATATTGTTTCCGAAAGTGTGAGTCAGGTGGGTTCACCTTTAAATGTAAACTGAATCAAATTCCTTCCCCATCCCTAAACCAGCACACAAAAAGACTAAAAAAAAAGAAGAAGGCAGAAGTGAAGGCCCCTTGCTCCCTAGCCCTTCTCCACACATGGACAAACACAGTTCATTAGGGACAACCACCTCCTTCCCATAGCACAACCATTTAATAAATAAATAAATAAATGTTTCTTGTCTTTTTCATAGCTGCTTCAAGCATCTTTAATTTAATTTAAAACTAAACTGACAGTTACTCAGGCTATATCAGGGCCTCCAAATAAAACCAAGAAAAGCGGTTTGATGTTGCGAAAATGCTCAACATTCATTACCAGCTGCCTGACACTGTTAGCTACACAATTTATAAATAATAATGGATTATAATGGTTTAGAATTTAATTTCTTTGTTTCAGGCAAGCTCCCACTCTCATGGGCTTTTGGTGGCAGGGGGAAAAAACCTTTTAATTTTTGTTCTGCCGCTCCTTTGAGTAACAGGAGGAGGGTACTATTTGCTGTTTATTTTTCAGAAGTGAGAGGCACTATTTTTAACAAGTTTTTATTATTAGGTTGTATGTTGGGGACATATACCATATTTTGGACAGGATATAAATGCTGGAATAAATAAAATGAAGATAGTTTACTAACTTGGTTACTAACTTGGGTAACTACCATCCTATATGCTGAACTTGGCATGGGCCTGCCTTAAAACATGGCAGCTCCCAAATAGGAGCTCTGCCACCAGTAACTTCAACCCATGTTTTGTCACAAGATTGACTATTATCCTGCCCCTCCCCATTCCACATCATTGACTGCTATTGGGAGTTGTGGGGTAATGATGTGGATAAGTGTGTCTAAAAGTTAAAAGAATAGTGGTAGGTGGAGGAACTCAACACGACAATGCCATTTTCAGTGGCAGAGCTATGCCAAACAATTTATAGTTCCACGCTGAGCCTTTTCCTTTCATGCAGTTTTATTAAATGAATGTCACTGTTGTTTTACAAGGTCTGCTAACTGATGAATCAACCACACACACACACACACAACTTCCATGAGGTATGTCTTTCAAGAGTGCAGCCTACTGCACATTGCTCATGTGAGCTAACACAGAATTTGGTCCTACACATATTTGATAATGAATGTGTGTTTGGTTGACAGCTCAGTGTTCTGAAGCTAAGAAAAGTTTCCCTAGGAATCTGCAAAAGCATTTTAGGCCAGCGACTCAGACTGATGGATGACACCAAGGGCAATAATAAAAGAGCTTGAGTCATAAAAGAAAGATCATAGCTGATGGAAGCTATTGTGAGGATGTCACCCTAACAAGCACACAGATTCATTGACTAGGTGGAGTTAGTCTCATCTTTAACTGAGGCTCTCCCTTGCAGTATAAACAATACTAATATTGCCGCTTCCTCTTTCAGGAACCTGAATGCTCTCAGGATGGATTGCATTAGTGTAAAATATGGAAATGAATGTTTCCTCGCTTTGTTTCCCTTTCGTGTGCACACCTCCCAATGCATTTGCTCACATGCAAGGAAGAAGAAATATAAACACAGGGAAACTTGGGGGTAAATCTGAACAGAATCCCTTTCCCCCTGAAAAACCAATTCCTCACCTTCTTATTGTCACATCAAATTTTGAGATAAGCTGCTAAATGAGCAAGGCATCCCAAAGGAGTCTTACAGCTAAACAGGAACTGAACCCAGATCTTCCCAGTACAATATTAGCGCTCTATTCTCTATCACGCTAGCTCTCTTAGAGAACAATCTACAGTGACAAGGAATGTAATAAGAGGATTGCCTCAGAATGTAGTCTCCAAGCTTTAAGTGGCCACCAAACCACAAAAGATCATTTGGACCTACCCTTTAGCTCTTTAGAGCAGGGAGTATCAAAGCCATCCAGTTTAGCCCCTTGCCTTCATGCGTAGTCATCCTTCCACCAGCTGCATCAGCCCATGCAGTCCAAAACTCCCTTTGTACCTCAACAGCCAAGGAGACCACCTGCCCTTGTCTAAACCCTGTGAGGTCACTATGATCTGCCTTTTCATTGATGGCATCCCACGACTCAAATGCTCTCCCTGGGGACAGAATACTGAGTGCATTGCACTGACTGTCCCGCATGCTAAACATTTTTTAATGCTCGTGGATTGGTTTTATAATATATAAATTTGTTTTAAGTTTTGGTTCAAATACTGAACCAAATCAATTAACTATAATCGGTAGCTTACCCTGGGAATTGTCAAATGCATGGGATATACACAGTGCTATTTTTCTGCTTTACCTTTTTTTACCTATTTTTCTAGAAAAAGAGGAGCCGGAACTCACAATGAATGCTTCCCTTATGCCTTGTTTTCTTATACTGGCAATGTCACCCACCTGAGAGCTGCCAGAACTGAGTCCTGGTGAGTTCTGGCTAAAAAAAAAAAGTCCTGGATATACATTTTTAAATACAATCAATATAGTTTACTTTTCCATATTTTGACCAGGTTTTAGCATGATCTTTTTCAGTATCTGTCTTATTGCTATCATGAATTTTCTCTTATTTTCCATATTTTATCATGTAGTCAACGTGATGTAGTCACATGTGACAGATTCCTTACAAGGCTTGTTAATGGATTACATTCTAAGCTTTAATGTTCATGGGTGCTATGAAGCTGCCTATGTTTCTCTATACAGTATATGCTTAATCCAATACTTTATCTCAAAAACATCAAAGCCTTTTACACATAATGTGCAATACTTGGAGGATAACGAGGCCCAAGAATACAGTAATTTGATATTAACTTGTGCTGGATTTTCAAGGCTACATGAATCATTGTATAAACTGTGTTTCTTTGTAGATCAAATATTCTTCAAAGGCTGAAGGTAGGAAATGTATCATTGGTTTTGACATAGTTCAAGCTTGGGGCTTTCAAATTAGTTTTAAAAGTTTTGGTTAAAAATGGACACACACACACACACACACAATGGTTTATGCTGTAGTGATACGATAAAGAGAAAGAAAAATTAACGTTGTTAATAGGTTAGTCCTGCAAATAATACATAAACATTTTTTCAAAAGCCCTTCCCTATACAGGGCTGCCTTCAGATGGCTCGGGGGTCAGTTAATTCCATACCCTCCAATATTTCTCTGATGAAAATAGGGACATCCTAAGGGAAAGTGGGACATTCCAGGATAAAAATCAGAAACCAGGATAGCTTCTGTAAATCTGTGACTGTCCCAGGAAAATATGGACACTTGGAGGGCTACTGTTGGCATGCTTCTGTCTCAAGAGACAATGGAGTGCACCTCTGAGGGTGAAGTCAAACTGCTGTGTTAGCAGCACCAAAGCGACCTCCTTGGTGTGCAAGCTTGAGAAGTGTGTCCTGAGCTCCCCAGATGACAAGATGGCTTCTCTGAGATGGTCCAAAGGAAAGCAAAGCAATATGTTTGGCACTAGCTCAGCTGCAGGAGTTGCTGGAAGGAGATACATGTATATGAGTGCACCAAAGATAAAGGGGGAGAAGGAAACGAAGGATAAGGAGGACTTTCAATTTGCATCCAGATAGCAAACACAGATGTCAAGCTGACCTCTCAGGTCAAAGCTGACACCGGCAATAATTACACACCTCTTCCCCTCTTCTAGTTTGCTGCTCAAAACAGATCTCAGGGACATAAATCTGGGAAGAGGATTTAAACAAACAAGACTTGAGGTCAAGAGACAAGAAGTGTTATCAGCTCAGGTGCTGCACTAAGTTAATGTGTTGTCCTTCCAGACGTTGCATCATAAGTGGGGAATGATTTATGCTGCAGGAGTGAGAAAACCTTCCTTTAGGCAAGTGCTGCTGTGTCTCTAGATATGTGCCCACTTGGCTGACCCTGTCGCTTTCAACACAAATGGAAACAATGGAGTTAGGCATCTTGAAATTCTCTCGGAAAACCACTCTGTTAACATGAAAGCCACTTTTACCTCAGAGAAAGCACCACAGCATTAAGCCATGCCATCACCTTTGCCCTTCTAATAGGACAAAGCCTCCTCCACAACCTGCATACATTCATGATCTTTTCAATTGTGAAATGCAACTTTATATTCTGCTCCCCTTGAACAGGAGGGACGTGGGTGGCGTTGTGGGTAAAAGCCTCAGCGCCTAGGACTTGCCGATCACATGGTCGGCGGTTCGAATCCCCGCAGCGGGGTGCGCTCCCGTCGTTCGGTCCCAGCGCCTGCCAACCTAGCAGTTCGAAAGCACTCTCGGGTGCAAGTAGATAAATAGGGACCGCTTACTGGCGGGAAGGTAAACGGCGTTCCGTGTGCTGCGCTGGCTCGCCAGATGCAGCTTGTCACGCTGGCCACGTGACCCGGAAGTGTCTGCGGACAGCGCTGGCTCCCGGCCTATAGAGTGAGATGAGCGCACAACCCTAGAGTCTGGCAAGACTGGCCCGTACGGGCAGGGGTACCTTTACCTTTACCTTTACCCCTTGAACAGGGATAAAATGAAGGCTGTCTTTAACTTAACTGAAGGAGAACATAAATTATTTTCCTAAGGCCAATTTTTCGCAATCTGGTTGCCCCCACTGACTGGAAGCTGCAATTTTCTCTGATAAAGTGCACTCCTGTGCTATTTTCACTGATATTACTTATTAATTAAGGTGGTACACACAGTTCTCCCCCTCCCCATTTAATCCCCACAACAACCCTGTGAGGTAAGTTAAGCTGAAAGGCAGTGGCCAGCCCAAGGTTACAAAGGCAGCTTCATGGCTCAGTAAAGATTTGAACACTAGGCTGCTAGGTCACACTTTGCCCCAGGATGTGCATTTCTGCACACATGACAAGGCTGGAGAAGTGAAACTACCATTTCCAGAGAAACATGAATTTTGAAGGATGGCTGTGTTTGGGTTTGCATATTGTTTTGGAAACTGTGGGTTAGGTAAGTTCACCCTTAAATGTGAAATAAATCTGATTTCTCCCCTATCCATGGTTCTACATTACTTAGGCAGCCTGCCTCTCCTAAAGTGATGTCTTACTGCCCAATAGCCCCCATTTATGTGGAATCATTTTTGTCTGTTCCTCCTAGGAGAAATAGGAAAGATTTAATCCCCAGTCACAAACATCTTGCATCGTTCCTCATGTGATCTAGATTGCTTTCTTGACACCAGCCTATTTACCCATCGTCAAAGCCAACACTCACGGCAGATGGACAGCAGCACAGAACATAAAAAATGCATCTCTCAGGTGTGTTTGGTCAAGTGATGGAAGAGTACTGGGCAGATCTCCCTCATTAAAGACACTCTAGTTATCTAATTCTTTTTCTGCTGGCTTAAAAATTTGCAGCGCATGTTCAGCTCTAACAATCAATCTTCAATCAAAGGAAGTCACTATAAAAACACATTGGAAGGCGGCTGCATCTGTTTCCATTGCTCCTAGGGAAACCTTGCTAAATGACTGCCATGATAACAAGATATACAAATTATTTATGTGCCCTTTCCCTGCTGTACAATGAATGTTGTACTCAACTACCATTCTCCTCGTGTACTAACAACCAATTTACAGGGAATCTCTAAATATTAATGAAACCAGGTTTGACCCACTGAGTGTGTATAATTTGTAGAGGCAAACAGCCGAACCATTGGCAAGCCAGGCTGCAAATTACACTCTGAGCCAAAATTCCAAAAGGAAAAAAATAGAGAGAAATATGATGATGATGATATTTATATACCCCCATCTGACCGGGCTACCCCAGCCACTTTGGGCAGCTTCCAACATATATAAAAGCATAATAAAACATTACATATTTAAAGGTTTCCCTATACAGGGCTGCCTTCAGATGTCTTTTAAAAGTTACATAGTTACTCATCTCCTAGACATCCGACGGGAGGGCGTTCCACAAGGCGGACGCCAATGCTGAGAAGACCCTCTGCCCAATTCCCTGCAACGTTACTTCTCACAGTAAGGGAACCGCCAGAAGGCCCTCAGAGCTGGACCTCAGTGTCTGGGCTGAACGATGGGGAGTGGGGTGGAGACACTCCTCGTATGCAGGGCCAAAGCCGTTTGGGGCTTTAACTATTAGGGTTAGACAAGTGACACCCACAAAAAAAAATCACAGCATGGGGTATTCCTTTTCAGCTGGTAAGCAGGATGATCCAATCCTGTGGGGTGCTGCTGCTTTGTGAGCAATGGGTACAGGTTGCACTTTTCAACATAACAACATGAGAGAAAAATCACTTGTCATTCAGCTGGATTTTGTCCCAAATAAGGTTTGATGTTTGTGAAGGGATCCGAGTTTGATACATAAACACCAGTCACTGGAAAGACTGATGAAAATAAAAAGCAGCTTTGTACAAGACAGATTACACACACACACACACACACACAGAGAGAGAGAGAGAGAGAGAGAGAGAGAGAGAGAGAGAATTCAAAATACTGGTCACTTTGCACTTAACATTTTGCCCAACACAATATGTGAGGCACATTTGGTGTATGCTTATCTGTGTGCTTTGTGAAGCAATTTGGTAGCAATTGTTACCAAGGGATGCTTGATTAACATTAATAAGGCCAGGGAAATTACCCAATGGGTTCTTTCAAATCTCAAACTTGCAGCCAAATTTTGCCTAGAAAACCCTTCAAGTATAACATCTGAAGAGCTTTTTAGGGAAACTAAAACAACTTTTCAGTAAGAACTGCAGAATTTCCTAGAGCAGTTTTGTGCAACCTTAATTTGAGGGAAATCAGGAAGGAGTTCCAGAGGCAAAACACAGATTTTGAGGGGAGTATTGCAGCAAAATTATCATATCCCTCTAAGTAAGGACACAGTAATTTTAAAGTGAAACAGCAGCATTTATTGTCAAGATGACAATTAAACTGCCATATTCTGGTATCACTGAAAAAGTAAGGCAACTGAGTATGTTTCTTGAATGGTAATTTGCAAGGCAAAACCACTGTCCCTCTCGTCAATTATTTCCTATTTCTGTAGGAAACAATTTTTAAGTATGAGACAGAATTCATAAAGAAAATGCACTCTAATGATATGGCAATTTTCTTCTTTAGTTATGATAGTTACAGCAACAGTTTTGGATATGCTAAGTAGCACTGTCTCATAATGGTCTCACATCATAAGAAGCTTGCATATTCCTGTATCAACAGCAGCCAAATGCAAGTTGTTCCTTTCCTTTCGTTAGCAGTGCAAAGTTACCTGAAATATCCTGGAGGAAGAAGCTTTATTTTTATCACAAACTGTTATACAATAACTGCCATCACAAGTTATCAACAGTTATTTTACAGAACTGCAAAATAAACTTTGCAACATTATGCATTTGAAACCCTAATCTTTAAAAAGTAATCCGGGTGTTGTGGTTCGAGGACCCGACCCCCGCGAAGTAAAATGAAGACACAGGGACACGTGATATAAGGTTAATGGGCTGGAAAAGACCACAACTTTATTGATTACAGCAATGAAAAGGTATTGGCTTAGGCATTGGATCGCGAAACAAGTGGGTTTATTCACCAGGGGGTCAACACCTGTTGATGCTAATCCAACTATAGGCTCACCCCTGATGTCACCGAGGGTCGTGCCATGGCCTCCCGCCAAGCAGGCTTCGGACGGAATACACGACCGCCAGATTCCTTTAACGGAATACCCCTAGAAATTGAAGGCATAGGCGATGGCCACACCTAGCACTTCGACACACCACAACACATTATTCCAATGCCTAACCTACCCACCAATACCACCAAAAAGTTGTGACGATTGCTACGAGGTAGGTGAAAAAACCAAAAGGCCTAATGCCAAATGGAAAAACTCCTACCAGGCCCCCCGGGCAACCGGGGCGACCAACCTAAGGTCCATAGCAAGGCCAATGACCTAAGCCTAACTCAAAGGGAGTGGAGGGTGGGTGACTCGCACAGGACGACAAAGAGAAATGAGGCCGGGGAGAGGCTGGCACTGCAGCATAAAGGCTGCTGGACACGCCCCCCATGGCACCTGGTTGGACGGCCTCCGGGGGGGCGTGAGCGCCAGCCAGGTGAGCTGGAGGCAGGGGGCAACGCCCCCTGCTAGGAGCGGTGTTCGGGCTCCCATCCACAACCACTCCCCTCTCTTTCAGGGAGGAGAGTCTATGCTAGCAAAGGGTCACCAGGCGAACAATATGTCTGAAATTTGGGGATTGGAACTCTGGATGTTCCCTTACATTAAACATTCCAGATGAGTTCTGCCTGTAACACCTATGAGGAAAATGTTTCATAACTTTGCCAGGAAAAAAATAATTTGTTTTGTTCTAGTAGATGCCATGACAGAGAGAAACTAGTTAATACTCCAGAAATACTCTACCTGGAGAAATTTCATTAACAACAGCAGAACCAATACCAACAACATATTTTGAGGATTGGCCTGCAATACCGAGGGATAGAGAGTAGAATGCAATAATTTTATATTAGACAACAGCATCCAAGGAGAACAATTCCACCAAAATAAGTGTTATATTCACATCTACTGCATATTTCTGCTCAGTTTCTATATATATGCCTTAATGTCAGTGGAGGCAAATGTGCCAGTAAGCCTTGCCGACAAAGGTCTAGTTATGTATAGTTATAAGTTATAACTATAACTGTATAGTAAAAGCTATGGTTTTCCCAGTAGTGATGTATGGAAGTGAGAGCTGGACCATAAAGAAGGCTGATCACCAAAGAATTGATGCTTTTGAATTCTGGTGCTGGAGGAGACTCTTGAGAGTCCCATGGACTGCAAGAAGATCAAACCTCTCCATTCTTAAAGAAATTAGCCCTGAGTGCTCACTGGAAGGACAGATCCTGAGCTGAGGCTCCAATACTTTGGCCACCTCATGAGAAGAGAAGACTCCCTGGAAAAGACCCTGATGTTGGGAAAGATTGAGGGCACAAGGAGAAGGGGATGACAGGGGAAGAGATGTTTGGACAGTGTTCTTGAAGCTACTAACATGAGTTTGACCAAGCTGAGGGAGGCAGTGGAAGACAGGAGTGCCTGGCGTGCTCTGGTCCATGGGGTCATGAAGAGTCGGACACGACTAAATGACTAAACAACAACAACAAGCACAGTCTACTGTTAGTCAACCTCCATCTCCTTACAACCAGTCCAGTGTTGTAACCAGTCCACTGGCTGTCTCCCTCCTCCTTCTTAAGTCTCAATGTTGCCCTTGTAGAAAGGGAGGGCAAAACTAGAATTACTTAGCTCTGTCTGTCATCCCAGCAGTAGGGAGTGGGTGAAAAAAGGAGGGACTCTCAGTTCAGTTGAGGAACCTACCCCAAAAGAAATCCCACTCAGCCCTGCAAAACTGCCAACTATCAGAAGCCCATATATGGAAGGAGGGAGCAACAAAACTCACAAGGAGGCTTGGAGGAGGACAGACTTTTAAAGGTGGGCTCAAATGTCATATTCATTGGCCAGGGGCTATCATGTGCCCTTTGAGCGCAAACTCCTGAGTCATTTTTGCAGGAGAAGAGTCGGTGGGGGCAAATGCCTCCTGCTGGAAGAATGGGAATGATATTGTCAGAAGACTGGAATAATAACAATATTATTTATTTATTTATTTATTTATTTATTTATTTATTTACTTACTTACTTACTTACTTACTTACTTACTTACTTACTTATTTACTTATACCCTGCCCTCCCCAGCCAGAGCCAGGGTCAGGGCGGCTAACACCAATAAAATTACAATAAAACATAATGGGGGGGGGACACAAAAAACCACTTTATTAAAATACTGGTTAAAATACAATTTAAAATGCAGCCTCATTTTAATAGTAGCCCATAAATCAAAACCATAAGGGGAGGGAAACATAAGGGTCAGATAAGAGTCCAAACCAAAGGCCAGGTGGAACAGCTCTGTCTTGCAGGCCCCGTGGAAAGATGTCAAGTCCTGTAGGGCCTTAGTCTCTTGTGACAGAGTGTTCCACCAAGTCAGGGCCAGTACTGAAAAGTCCCTGGCTCTTGTTGAGACCAATCTAACCACCTTGTGGCTTGGGACCTCCAAAGTGTTATTTGTGAAGCTTAAGGTCCTCTGCGGGGCATACCAGGAGAGGCAGTCTAAAAGAAACTAAGAGAGGCAGATGCATACAGATGGAATGATTGGGATGTCTACATTCCAGATGTGATTTATTGTCACCTGCAACCAGTGGTTGTATGATGTAAGAGAATGGTGATTTTTGTGGCATGGTAGGTACTGCTGCCACTCAGAGGCACAGGGATCACCATTTCCTACTTGTGTCATATACATCTAATGATGTGCCAGTGGCACTAGCTGTTCCTGCCATACTGAACAGTCAAACACATAGTTGTACCATTAATCCCATATGTTAATAAACAGCTGGCCTGGCATCATTAGTTACCATTGCAGAAACAATCAATCAATCTGGAGGAACGCTTGAGGAATTTAATATTGTGAACTCCGTTATGAACTGAGCCAATCCTCACTTCCTGGACTAATGCATAGATTGCAACTTACAGAGCAATCCTATTCATGTCTACTAAGAAGTTAGCCTCGCTGGGCTCACTAGAGTTATTTCTCTGGTAAATGCGCCCTGGAAAGATGGTGTCTGGTGTAACTAAAACAAGTTCAGAATAAAACAAGCTATTTCTGATAAGCCAATTTGAAGAAAATCCCAGGGGAGTAGCCACCAGTCACTTTTGCAAAGGAAGAATCTGCCACATAAGAAACCACTCAAACAGCTCAAAAAATCTGCAGAATACCTCCGTACACTGAAGTGTCTTCTACAGCATCAACTGAACCATGATTTTATGCCATGGTGAAACATCACTGGAAGGGAAGCAGCAGCTCATGGAGCAGAAAAGAGCCATCCAATACTATAACCAAGATTGTGGCCATTGTCTTCGCAGCCATAGTCTCCAAAAAAAGGAAAATTGGCATCATGGAGGTCTGCACCACCAAGAACTTTGGAACGCCTAACCCCAGAAGGCTCTTAAGTGTGGGTTGGGGTACCCCCCCCCGAAAAGGTCTGATGCAGGGAGTAGGCTGCCCCAAACTAGGTCAACCCTAAAGTGAGGTGACATCAAATGGGAACTGAGGGAGCAACTTTGGGGTAGTTTGGGGGGTGAGGGCCATTATATTTACCTCTGAGAAGAGGGAGCAAGTCTCTGCAATCTTGGCTTCTCTATGGGAAGCAAGGTAAAGCATCAAGAAGTTGATAGAGAGATCTCTGGTTGTGGCGCTTTCTAAATACTAGTTGCATAGGAAACTGGAGTTATATGATCTAGTCCTCTTTTCAGCTGCAGAAAGCCTAGATGTATGGAGAGTCAGACCATGTTTTGGCTGCCGAAGAATATATGACTACTACCTGACAGTGGAACTTGTGGCATCTTCTAGTAGTTAGGCTACTTTGGGGGCTCTGTTTGGTCAAGGCCGGCCCAAAAACATGGCCTAGCACTGCACAACACTGGCACAACAACCTGCTGTGGTGCTGACCATGGTGCTGATATTGGCTGCAGGAGAAGAGGTGCCCACCTCTGTGTGGAATGATGTGGTGAAATTTGCTGAATTTGAAAGTTATTCATTGTAATATTGGACTGGAAGTGTTAGTGCCTAGTCATTGCTGTTGTCCTTTCGCTTGCCCTCTCAACCATGCCAACTCTGAAGGGAACGTAGTTAATGAACTTAGATGCTTCCTTTCTGGAAGAAATGTCTCCATCGCCTCGCCTCTCTCTTTAAAAATGTTTTGTAGAAATACACTGCTCTGAGCTATAACTTGATCTGTTATTGATTTCTGAGGCAGATAGATTTGATCTTTCAACCCCTTGTGTGAACGCAATCTCAGGGGTTGTTAGTGAGGCTGGGACTTTGCCATATGTCTTTGTCTAAATAGATTTAGATGTCAGAAAATAGCATGAAATCTCTGCAAAAAAATAAATAAAAATAAAATAAAAATAAAAAGATCAATTGCTTTCTTACAGTTTCATTCTGAAAATGCACTTATAGTCCATTACAGTGGCAAAGATAAAATCCATATAGACATAACAACCAATATTACTTGTGCAAACGTAATCAATAAAAGCACTTAAACTTTAACTTGTGTTTTCCGTTATTTGAATACTTCAGTGTTATTGATAATGCTCTATTAAAAAGCGAGACCACACTAAAGGCAGGGAGCTCTGTGAAAACATCAGCAGATGTCAACATCCCAGTCTATTCTTATTATTATGCATGGTAGGGTAGGTTCTCCTAAACGTGCTGGGTAACAGATTCCCCCACACACCAATAATTTCTAGAGTTAGTAAATGTAGGAGATTACTGAATGCTTCACCTGGGTGCAAGACTGCTTAGCAGTGTAAAAATGCAGACTGGATCAGCTTCCTGGCCAGGAGTCGTCTGGGAAGAAAAACCATTCTGTAGTTCAAAGGAAAGTAATGGGTGATTGACCTTGTGCTGGGAAGCAGAGGACTATGAGCCCCTCTTCCCATGAGGGGATGGTGAGCAGGAACAAAGACCAGGTTCAAGATTTCAGTGTTTGATGATGTAAGCTGGGAGGGGAAAGCTGCCAGCATAATAGGGGGCGTGGCATCAGATAGGAAGAAGTGTTTCCTTTTTAAACTGAGGCTTTTGAACAAGGGTTTGGGGGAAAGAGAAAAGGACGAGCCAAAACTCCATGCAGGGACTGAAGGGAAGCAGTCAAGAGCACTGGCTAGGAGCAGCTGACTGGCTACTGCTTTGGACTTGAGCTTGCTGAAGCTGTGAGAAGAGCAAGGAGAGACACTCTTGCGGTGTAAAGTTCTGCATTCTCTCCACCAAAGCGCTGGTTGTAAATATGTGTAAAATAAGCCATATTTCTTAAAGGCACTAGTCACCGCTGTGCCTCTTTCCAAAGGAACACGCACCCTGGATCAGAGCCAGGACCCCTTGGCAGAGATTGGGGTGGCCAGTAATGTTATAAGAAGAGCCTCCTCTCCAATGCAACACATAATGTAACGTGTGAGATGGGGACTCCACTCAGAGGCATGATGAGACAGTAAACAGAGTTTTTCAAAATGGGTTGAATATGCACACATTGCTTTGCAAAAAATAAATAAATCCCATCTCCTTCCAGAAAAGTGTAGCCCTATTTCCTAGGGAAAATGCCATCCTGTTGTCTGATTTGATCCCGCCATGTCCTGCTTTTCCTTAGGTAAAGGTAAAGGTACCCCTGCCCGTACGGGCCAGTCTTGACAGACTCTAGGGTTGTGCGCCCATCTCACTCAAGAGGCCGGGGGCCAGCGCTGTCCGAAGACACTTCCGGGTCACGTGGCCAGCGTGACAAAGCTGCATCTGGCGAGCCAGCGCAGCACACGGAACACTGTTTACCTTCCCACTGGTAAGCGGTCCCTATTTATCTACTTGCACCCAAGGGTGCTTTCGAACTGCTAGGTTGGCAGGCGCTGGGACCGAACGACGGGAGCGCACCCCGCCGCGGGGATTCGAACTGCCGACCTTTCGATCGGCAAGCCCTAGGTGCTGAAGCTTTTACCCACAGCGCCACCCGCGTCCCCTTAGGATGCGTTCCTTAGGATGTCCCTATTTTCATTAGAAAAATGTTGGAGGGTATAGAGTTGTCCGACCCCCAAGCTGTCTTGAAGGCAATCCTGTATAGGGAGGTTTTTTATGTTTAATGTTTTATTATGTGTTTATATATGTTGGAAGCTGCCCAGAATGCTGGGACAACCCAACAAGATGTGTGGAGTATAAATAGAAAAATTATCATTATAGAATGGGACGTCCCTATTTTCATCGGAGAAATGTTAATCCTCTTATTGATTTGCTAACTCTGTATTTAATATTAAAGCAATATAATTGCTTTCCCATGATTATATTGTGGCTGCAGAGAACATATTGATGCCCTTCCCATTCTGCCCTAAAATACGATGAAAAGAAGAGTCTCTAATTTACAGCTTTAAGAGGAAGCAGTCCTACAGGAAGAGATACTATAGTAGGCCCAACCCTGGCAAACATTTTGCAATCTTGGCATTTCCTTGCCAATGCATACATATTCAAAGCAGACCAGAGTAAGTGATTATTAGCAGCATCTAGAATAGCCCAGATTACATATCTGCAGTTAAATAAATAACCCTGTCTTCTGAATGAGCTAATGTAATTGTCTTGCTTAAAGTTCTCTTATCCTGTCATTTTTATCTTTCTCGTTAATGCATTTGCAGTCACACTCTGAGAGATTGTTTACAGTTTGTGGCCATTTTTCAGCCCTTATCACCTGCACACATCTTCCTGTGTCTGCCTTGTAATGCAGTTATAGAGTCATTAGTGGCTATAGAGTTGTCCCTAAGTCTCGCAGGCATATCAATGGGACTGGATAAAGCATGTTAGACTAGAACTTTCCCATGAAGATTTATTGGCCACAGTGAGAAGTACAAAAGATGAATTACAGCATGTGGTCCTCGGTTTTAAGTTTTCTTTTGGCAGCACTGAAGAATAACAAAAAAAGAGGGGGTTGGAGAACAACAATTCTGGACTACCAAAATTATGACAAACTACATCAAATAATTAGGGACCTAAGGTCCGTATAGTAAAAGCTATGGTTTTCCCAGTAGTGATGTATGGAAGTGAGAGCTGGACCATAAAGAAGGCTGATCGCCAAAGAATTGATGCTTTTGAATTATGGTGCTGGAGGAGACTCTTGAGAGTCCCATGGACTGCAAGAAGATCGAACCTATCCATTCTTAAGGAAATCAGCCCTGAGTGCTCACTGGAAGGACAGATCGTGAAGCTGAGGCTCCAATACTTTGGCCACCTCATGAGAAGAGAAGACTCCCTGGAAAAGACCCTGATGTTGGGAAAGATTGAGGGCACAAGAAGAAGGGGACGACAGAGGACGAGATGGTTGGACAGTGTTCTCGAAGCTACAAACATGAGTCTGACCAAACTGCGGGAGGCGGTGGAAGACAGGAGTGCCTGGCATGCTCTGGTCCATGGGGTCACGAAGAGTTGGACACGACTGAACGACTAAACAACAACAACAACAACAACAATTAGGGACCTACTTGGACCATCTGTAAGCAACATCTTTGGTTTATGCTGTGCCAGATATGGAGGGCATTTAACACATTTGAACTTGGCCATTTCCTGATCTCTTATCACTTCTTTTCCTGCTCTAAAAAGGGGCAAAGTGAAGGAGTGTACTTTTGATGAACGTTTTTACCATTGAAAAATAAAATTTAAAAAAGTTCCCCATTTCATGCTCCTTTTTATGATTGTGCTAAAAGGGGATTAAAGTGTTTGCCTGTTAAGACTGAGCACAATGATACCCAAATTCCATTTCTTTGCCAGCAAATAAATCAATCCTCTCTGAAATGTTGCTTTGCATTTGGTGTGTATATTCCTTTTTTTAAAGGTTTGATGGAAAGCAAAATTCAAAGTGAATCTGCAGTTTCCAGTCAAAAGTTCTGATAAGCCTAGCAACATTTTCAAGGGTACCTTCATACATCCCAACATTGTCTGTAAAAAGCTTCCCAAGACTGAGAAACAGCTAGAATAGAATTCCTCCAGTCGATCTCTCACATGCCTATCGATAGCAGTTGGAGTGAGAAAATTCAGTGCTGAGGAGGAAGCAGCTTAATATTGAGGACTCCCTGTGGGTACTCAAAGCAAAAACTAGCCTTGATCATTAGGAAAGAATAAAGGCCTTTACCCTTATAAAACAAGCTGTAGAAACCAAAGCTGAGGCCTTTAAAGGGAACACTTTTATGTCTTGATACAACCTCAAAACCTTCTGTTCCAGTGATCATTAATAACAATAAACCAATGGCAAACAAGAGTGCCCAACCTTTCGACTTTGCTGTTTCAGAGGGGTGTGCTGAGAAAGCCATTTACACCGTGAAATCTTCTTCACTGCTGCCACAGTATTAAAAGGTTTCCTCAAGTATGCTTTTAATGTAACAAGGACAACTCTTGATCTCTCTGTAGGGCAGTCTAAGAAAAGCTATTGCTGCACAGGTAAGCCCAGAGACCAAACAGGAGTCTTTTATTCTCCTCTTCTCTGCAATAATGGCCCCAGACTCTTGTATACATTGATGATGCTACAGCCTTTGACAATTGACAAGCCCAATAAGTAAGTGTTTAAGGTAGGCTGTGCTGCTTGATTACGCTGCAGACTTATCAATTTCAAAGGTCAGCATTTAAAATCACTCTGTGCAGCAATCACAACCATCCTGGCAGCTTGTTGTCAAGTATGTGAGGGCTTTCCAGAGATGAATAACACAAAGGCCAGAACAAAGACAAACATGATCAAAGTAACTAATAAATCATGCTAGTCGTTCCCACAAACTCCTAGGCTTGCACCCTGGTGAATAGTCACAACACACAAAACCAATCATCATTTCCTCTACAGTCCCTACATATCATCCTTAATACATGATAATTAGTATTTCATCTGTGCTGGAGACAAGGGGACTGGATCGGGCAAGTGGGCCAGATCCTTGTCTGTTTCATCACCTCTGGATCAGGTGGGTGGGGCTTCCCATCTGCCAATCACCTGACATCACAATGCCCCCAGCCCGTCCATTTTCCTTTGAAATCAAACCACGTAGGGGAAGGCATGGTGCTTTGCATGTGCCAATGATCAGGTGATCAGTGGCATATGTAAAGTGTGGCACTTTGCTGTCACTGGAAAGAATTATGACACTTGCAGAGGTTTGAAGGTGCCTGGAACCCCATCGGAGCCACATCTTTACCTAACAACCACCCACCTGACATTTATATGACATCAGTTTTAAGACAAACGGGCCTGGTACAGCTCAAACAGCCTTGCTGGCCAAGTGAGGAAGCCTGTCAAGCCTAAGTAGGCTCATGGACCAGAGATTCACCACTGAAGATCAAAGCATTTGATGGGCTCAAATCCTCATATAAAAATAAGACATGTTTCATCAGTCATATATAGTGCAACAGATCATTTATATTTGCAGAATGTTTAAATCCAGTGGTATGTGTGTGTGTGTAACACTTGAGGTTGGGTTGTGTTTCTTTTTAAGACTGTTGTTCTCAATCTGTCTGAAAAGCAGCATGTCTTAACAGACCATTTCCAACAGTTTAAGATTGCTCCAACAACATGGTTGTTTGGTTCAGGAGTCATTTCAAGCATGCCACCCATCCTCAAGAAGAAGCCAAGAAGAATAAAAGGAAAGTTTCTCATATCTATTTGTTAAAAGCAAAATTCTTTCAAATATTCCATCGGGCAGCAAGATGAAATCTCCACATCTCCATGTACCTGAGACAGTTAAAGGTGGGTGAATCACGAATGTTGCTTTGCCCTGGAGCTGGGTAGCTACACCTTTTCCAGACTACATGGATGATTAGCAAATAAGTTGAACGTTCCAGGAAAGGCAAAGCAATCAAATCGGTATATTATGTCCAAAGACCTGAACTCAAAGAGACTGATCGGGACACAGTTAGGGTTTGCAAAACAGCAACATAGACCCATGCATGTTACAAATAGATCTCTCAGCCAGGTGGAAAGAAATTATGCATGAGCCTCTCTCAGTTTGACACAACTGAATCTAGCACATTCAAAACATTTCATGGCATGTCTTTTAAATTGAAAGAGGGGGTGGGAGAGATAATGAAGCATATTTGAAGCAAAAAATACCCATGGCAGAAAATCAAGCAGAAGCTCTTTACTTTAAAAAAAACCAAACAAACAACAATGTGTGCAGAATCACAACTGTTTCTGGAAACAAATGCTTTTTCTATGAGGTGCGAATGGATCTCCACTCCCCCCCTCCCAGAGGGCTGCGGTGTGTTTATGTTTTGTTTGCCTAAATTGGAAGGTGTTGCCTAGAAGATAATGTATGTAGATTATCTTAGTGACAAACTCTTCAAAAGAAGTAATTTTCTGTCCGTACGCAGCTGTGCTTCTTTATTGTATCTATAATTAAACATTTGCTTTCAGGTTTGGGAGGCATGTAGGTGTCTCAACAAACCATTTAATGCTATGCAAAATGAGAACTAAAGCACTTTAACAAGAATTCTGCCAGTGTTTTGCCAGCTTTCCACTTACTTCCGTCAGCTAAAGGACAAAAACATCTACATGATGCTGTGCTCTTAGGCAACATTTTGTTGTATCCAGTACTAGCTCTACTTGGAGGAAGCCCATTGAAGTTAACAGACATGACTAACGTAGGTTCATTAATTTTAGTGGGCTGGCTCTGAGTAGAATTTTGTTGGATGCAATCCAACAAATGTTTTGTATTCAACAGAATGCTAAATAGTGCTTTGAGCAAGTGGGATGACTTCTGTTCATGTAATGAAGAAGAAGAGTTTGGATTTGATATCCCACTTTATCACTACCCAAAGGAGTCTCAAAGCGACCAACAATCTCCTTTCCCTTCCTCTCCCACAACAAACACTCTGTGAGGTGAGTGGGGCTGAGAGAATTCAAAGAGGTGTGACTGGCCCAAGGTCACCCAGCAGAGATGCGAACCCGGTTCACCAGATTATGAGTCTACCGCTCTTAACCACTACACCACACTGACTCCCCCCACCTCCTCCCCCGGTATGTCCCCTAATACCACTGCTTTTTTTCTGGGAGGACGCAGGGGTACTCATACTCCTAAACATTTTGTCAATCTAATGGGAGAAGAAACTTGAAAAAAAATAAATAGTTTCTTCTCTAGCACGGTGATTTGTCAGTTCCATTGAATAGCACAATGAATTGTCAGTTCTGTTGCTGACCCTGATGGCAGCCTCATTTCCTGCGACAATGTTTCCTCAGTCTCAGATGGAAGCGAGCATTTAATGTGTGAAACAGTGTGGAATGTGAGTACCCCTAAACATTTTTTTGGGGGGGGAACACTGCCTAATACTATCCTGGGGCACAGCCATCCAAAGCAGTTTCAAGGAGGGCAGGGAGGAAGGAAGGAAAGTTCCATCGCACAAGTCATTCTGCTTCCACCTTTAGTTGACTATTGCACAGTATTTTCCAATCTTACTTTATCACCGCCATGCTTTCAGTGTTAAGTCACATCTATGCACCCTAGATCATTGCTATTTATATTGTTTCATGCCACCCCCCAAGCTCCTGCCACCCCTCATCTCCAAGCGGTGTGAGATTCCAGGGGGTTCCAGGGGCACCCATGTTTCCTATTGGAAATGAGGTACAACAGGTGTCTTTATGATAAATTGTTTATTTACACATATATACAAACTGAGCCTACAATGGAGGAGTCCACAGCATCACACTCCAAGAGTGTCTTGCTTCTCCCTTGGTGCAGTCCTGGATTCAGACAGACCCCCAGGCAGCATTCTCTCTCTGTTTGTGTTACTTCACTCCTAGCCTCCTACTTTAAGTTTCTAGCCCACATTGCTTACACCCTCTCTACTGTAAGCTCTCATTATCTGTAGCGAGAGGAGCCTTACTCGCCCCCAGCCCCTTTGATCCTCTGATATCTTAATGGTTCATTGCTCCAGGCTAGTCCCAGGGGGCTAGTCCTGGCTTAATTAGCTCTTGACACATCACAGGAAACACCATCTTGGCTCAATTAACTTTTGACATATGATGATTCCAGAGGTTTAGAAGCATCTAATACACAGCTTAAATACACACGGGTCTAGCACAGTTTGAATACTCTGAGCCTTAATTAAATTCTAACGCTAACTGGATCCGAGAATTTTAGGGAAAATCTAGCACCAACTCACAACAATAATGATGGAAGTGGTTCATAGCTATGGTATCATTTCTGTTTCCTATCAGGAAAAGCATGTTTGCATCTCTCCATGGACTGAATGTTACATCGGATGGGTTTTGCAATGAACGGGGAACAAAATACATATTTGTTGTTGTCAATAAGAGCCCACAAAACCTAATGATACAAGGATGGGTGAATGTGTCAATTTCAGTTTTCTCGGTTTCTTACTTTTCAAAGCTTACGTTTAGTCCTCCACTTAAGTTTAGTCGTCACAAAAATTCATCAGCATTTCAGTGTGTGTATTTCTCCTGATGTGCACATGCTTATATGTAATTTTACCCAATATACACATTTTTGCAAAGCAATTTCCACATATACTGTATAATGCATGTTCACTATATAGGCATCTATATGCACACCTTAGTTTATGCATTTTTGTACCCATTACAGTGGTAGCTCAGGTTAAGAACTTAATTCGTTCTGGAGGTCCGTTCTTAACCTGAAACTGTACTTAACCCGAGGTACCACTTTAGCTAATGGGGCCTCCTGCTGCCGCCGCACAATTTCTGTTCTTATCCTGAAGCAAAGTTCTTAACCTGAGGTACTGTTTCTGGGTTAGCGGAGTTTGTAACCTGAAGCATCTGTAACCTGAAGCGTCTGTAACCCGAGGTACCACTGTACTTGGCTGGAGAACTGAATATGGGGATGACCCTGGGGCCACAAACCTCTTTCTGGCTCTTTTGTGATTAGGGCACCCAATTACATGGGAACCATCCACAAAATACACAAGACCCCCTGCTGCAGAAGATTAATCACATGAAGGACTGGAAGGAATCACATAGACCCTTGAGGCAGGCCCAAACATGCCTCTCCACATTCCTGTTCTACCCTTGTTGCCTTAGGGTAATAACATCCAAAGGGGGTGTTAGTCTACATTATTTCCCACCTGAAAAAAAGGAGAATGGGTGACCACATGAACGGGTCTCTGCAGGAGTAGCCCATTTCACACGTGGCAAAGAGCTCGTGGTGTTCTTATATACTACTACAAACTGACACACTCTGACACTCGCACCCCCAATGGTTCTTTCACAGATGTTGTGTTTGATCCATGGACTTCTAGCTTGCATAAAAGCGTGCATAGGTCCCTTTTGAACAATATTGCTCATTCAGATGAAAATATCATTTATGCGAGGAAAAAATGTGCACACATATTTTGCTAGGCAAAACATTTAGTGGTAATGTACATTAAAAACAATTCAACCTCATAGATTAAACCAAAAAAGACATTAAACCAAAACAGTGACTGCAAATTCTTGTTTCTTTTGGTTGATTCTTCTTCTTCCCTCTTCTTATCACCCACACACATAAACACACACATGAGCTTCATTGCCATAATATGATTTAACTTGTCTGCAACCTCATTTGCTATTCTTTGTCTTCACTCCTTTTAGACACAGCTTGTAACCTGCATAAAATGCAGTTTTGTTCTCAACAAACTCAATGCATTTTTATTGTTAATAATGCCTGCTTTTTTAAAAAAATACTCTATTGTCTACAGTAACCAGATGCCTGTTATAATCAAGGATGCTTTGCTGAAAACGAGGAGCATTGTACTGCACACACACAGGAAGCCTTTTTACAAATAACCCAGCTATTGTAAGTGATTTTTTTCTGTGTTTATCTCATTCTTGTTTTTTCCATCCTTTAATCCTCTTACAGTTTTTACTTGGGCAAGACTCCCATTAACAGAAATGAGATTTTGGCTTTACAAAACAGCATCAGACCCTATTCGGTAGCTCCTAGGCCCATGTCTCTCCCCTAAAGGTCTCTCTCCTCTTAGTACCTTGTCCAAAAAGACATAAGTATCTCCCAATTCACCATTTTCATTCCCAGAAGGATGAATCCAGAGTTACCACTGAAATGTCACTTCAAACAAAATTGGAAGGCAGTTTAGAAATTTCTCCTGGGGCAAAACATCTGAAGAATTTCAAGAAAATCCAAGAGTTTTGCTATGATTTTCAAAATCTCTAAGGAGGCTATACACAGCAATAGCTTGTCACTGGGTTTCCCCTAAATAAAAATTCTGAGTAGATTTAGGGGTCCCTCATCAGGTGAAATATTTTTGGATATTTGAGCAACATCAAAAGCGTTTCAAGATTTGCAAAGTTTCTGGGGGAGAATAATCAGTGAAGACTTGAGTCACTGATTCCATTTGCATTGCAATACTATGAATATTTGCCTCACTGCGTTCATTAAGATTTACTGTACATGTGATATGAATCATTTGATGCACAGAGGAGGGATGAAGGGGAAACTCAGTGCAATGAAGGAAGGCTAGAAGACAAAACTCAACAGCCTCCTTTCTCTCATTCTGAAACCCAATAATGACTGAGTGAAAATGACCTCCCAAAATACTGCCAAAATATTTTTTTTGGTGTGTGATGAATTGAAAAGAGGGCACTTCACTGAATATTCTCCAGGGGAGAACTGGCATTTTCCATCAGTTCTGGGGGAGCTTGAGGGAAAATAATGTTTTGGATAGCCACAAACAGGTCACTCTTGTCTTGTAACAACAAAAACAGACTTACAAGCTGACACCAAGATATAAATGCAATACTATCTCTGACCACACACAGTAGGCAATATCCAAGTAATGCTTTCTGTCAGTACAAATATTTACTCTTCCACAATGGAGCTCTCCCCTTCCCTTTCCCCTGCACACCCATTAAACCTGCTCTGGGGTTTCCTCCCAACCTTCTCAAGCAGATTTTAGGAGGTTGTGAGGCGAGGCAAGATGAGATCAAAGGGCCACCCACTGAATTTGTGGCTGAGGCAGGGACTTCTCAACCCCATGCTCTTGGCCACTGCGTTGTGACTCCAGTCCTAGGCTACTTACTTGGAAATCCCATTTAATACACTGGGACTTACTACACAGGCATAGAATGAGCTGTGTGGCAGCTCCCACAGCGGCCAATGTGGCTTTCTGAGAAAGTTCAGAATGAACTGCTGCAAGATCTCTGGATGAAGGGTGATATATAAATACAATAAACTAAATAAATGAAGTAGAACAGCACCACAACATCACAAGTACTGTGGTTTTCCCCCCTGAGTAATAAGGTCTTGAAGAAGCGTCTTTGAACACCTGTGTGTGTGTGTGTGTGTGTGTGTGTGTGTGTGCGCGCATGCTTGCTTGCTTGCTTGCTTGGGAAGTCTAGACCCATCAGGGCACCCATATATATGTATAAAGTCTTCCATATCTTATGAATCCACAGCAGGAAACAGCCGCATAACCATGGTGTAATGTGCAGTCATTGTGCGTGCTGCGTAAAGTGTTGAGATACCCATAAGTCCTCCTAGAGCAGTGCTTTCTTAAGTGGAGAAAGGGTGTCTGAAGCAGACTTAACTTAAAGTTAAGAGTTCCACTTCATGCAAAGATCTAAAGATTGCACTAGCAACGTAAAACTTACACGCCTCTTAATTCTACTTCAAGCTGAGCTGGAATTGTAGTGCTCTGAACTGGGATCAAATTGGTGATTGTAAAGAGCTATCAAAACTTGGTAATGTGCTTAACTGTTTGAATCGGGCGCTAATGGTTGGGAAAATGCATGCAAGATAAAGAAACAATAATGATATACTTGTTAACCATTTGATGCTGAGAGGGAATAGCCAACTTGTCATTATTCAGATGTTTGGGTTTTACCATTGATCATCATAGCAGTGCACAGAGAATTAAACGTCCCTGGTAGCTACGGTAGCGGCACTGCCATTTTATATCTTTAAAAACACATTAAAATCAAATTCTAACTCCATTCCATGCATCAGCAAGGTGATGAGAAAATAATTTGACCTTAAATTGCGGTTGCACATGCAGCATTAAAACAGAAAACTGGGTGGAAAAACAACAGCTTGGAAACATAAAACAAAATGAAGACAAACTCTAATCCTTCAAACAAATCAGTGCAATCCCTATGCTAATTACATGGTAAATTATCAAAAAGGCAACCTTGCAGCACCAGCTAATCACAACCTTGACCTTATAGCACTTTGAACCTGATGTGGTGGAAACAGAGAGATAATGCTTTCTTTCTGGCTGAGATTGGAAGACGTAAGTCACTCTTTGGATTCATGAACAGGCTGCTGGGTGGCAAGTCTGCCTATTGTGGTGGGGGATCTCAAGAAACCAGTGTGGCTGCATGAGAAGGTTACAGATTAGCTGAGATTTAAGAAGGGCATGTATAGGAAATGGAAGAACGGGGAAATCACAAAGGAGGAATATACATGAGCAGCCAATAGTTGCAGGGTGAATGTCAGGCAGGCCAAAGCTCAGAATGAGCTCAGGCTTGTAAGAGAGATGAAGGAGGAGGAGGAGGAGGAGGAGGAGGAGGAGGAGGAGGTGGAGGAGGAAAGATTGCCTTTATTATACAACTCTGGTCAGTGACACTGAAAGCAGCAGGAACTTCCTAAGGTCTCAGGTTTTTCCCCACATGCACTGCAAATGAACCTGGGTCCTTCTGCATGTTCTCAACCACTGAACCATGGGACTTCATGGGAAGGAGGAGGACATGGCCAGGGTGGGGACACTGAAAGCAGCTTGCCTAAGGGTTCCCCAAAACTGGAACAGACACTGAAGGAGTGCAACACTGTTTTCCAACTTTACAGATAAAACACAAAGAAAGCTTTTAAATCAGAGGTAGCCAATCTAGTACTCTGGGACTCTGATGCCAGCCAACACCAGCCAGTGCAGTCAGTGGTCAAAGGTGATGGGGGTTGCAGTCCAACAACATCAGGAGGGCACTGTATTGCAGAACCCTGATCTAAAGAAGCCTTTGCAGGAAGAAGAAGAAGAAGCCGTTGCAGGAAGTCCCAGGTGAGCAGAGGGCTCTTGGGCTCAAATCCTGTTTGTGGCCAGGGGCGTACCGATGGGGGGCGGGCTGCCCCAGGTAGCATCCTGAAGGGAGGGTGACATTGCGATGCGCCCCCTGCCCGCGACCCCCAAACCCACAAATCGCGAGCGGCAAAGCAATAAAATCACCCTGTTCCCTTACCTCGGAGGCAAGAGGCCTTTGTCTCAGCTCCAGTCCCTCCCGGGATGCGGTGGCTCCCAGGCGGAACCTTCTCCTCGCTGCAAAACAAAGGGAGACATCAGCCAGCGCCTGGCTCCCAGCCACGCTAGCCACAGTCTGGGGCAGGAGGGTGGGGGACCTGGGAAGGGGGCATTTCTTCCTACCTGATCTTATAAGCTGACCCACCCTGTCCTCCTCCGTACGGGCGTCTGGGCTCCGTCCCAACCGGCCTGGCACAGAGGCAGCAGCCAAAGTCTCCCCCGGCTCCGGAATAACTCTTGAGATGTTTTTGATGGGGGGAAACCTTGGCTGCTGCTTCTGCGCCAAGTAGGACCAGGAAGGAGCCATGCCCGCATGGAGAACAGACGGAGAGGGAGGCAGGCGAGGGTCAGGGGCCAGGAACCACCGTGATGGTCTCTCATTCTTTGTCCCAGGAGCCGGTGCTGAAGCCTCATCCCTGGAGGCGTGGCCCTGTGGAGGAAGCAGGAAGCATCTTAGGAGAAGGGGCTGGGCCAAAAACTATTGCCCCATTTTTTATGACCCCCCAAAAGAAGTTCCACAAGGACCCCTTCCTTCCTACTGTCCCAGTACCTGATCTTCGCCACGTCCCTCCAGGGATTTCGCCAGAACAAAGTAAACATTGGGGAAAGGCTCCCTCCCTGCAAAGGAAATGGAGGAATCAGCAAGCACCTGGATCCCAGATGATAGCACCAGTCTGGCGCATGAGGGAGGGGGGACACGGGAAGGAAGCATTCCTAATATATGGGGCACTCAATTGGCATTTCCACTTACCTGAGGTGGGAGCCTTTCCCCCCTTGTTCTGGCGGGCCTCTCGCCTAAGAAAGAAACAAGCTCTGTTAGTCTGATTGCTTGGAGGAGTTCCAGATAAATATATAGATAGTAATATTTATTATTATCATCTATATATTTAGACATATTTATGAGCCAATTTTGTGCCCCACCCCTCACTTGCGCCCCTGGCAGGGGCCCACCTCACCACCTCCTAGCTATGGCCCTGCCTGGACCACAGAGAAACCCTCTCCATAAAACTATAGGGATCTCTAAATCAGGCCTTCCTCCTCCACCCCCAAGATCATTGGGAAACACTTCCCCTGCCACACAAGGTCACAACATACCTCCGGATTTTGCTGGATTTCCCCGCACCACTGGGCTGCTGCTGGTCTTCGGTGGGTTTCCCCAAACCACGGCCCTGCAAAGGAAGAAGGACATTGTACTCTCTAGGGGACAGGGGTCCCCTGGGCCGTCCCCAATGATTTACTTCAGGGGCACATCGCCCTCAATATTTTCTCCCCACCCTCTTGCCAGTCTGCTGTCCCAGTTCCCTCCCTTCCTCACTCTTCCACATCCCTCCTTCTCCTGCCTTGCACAGAGCAGATGGGCAGCAGCCCATGGGCAGGCAAGCCAGTGCAGGCAGGGCCCTACTGCGGTGGAGACATAGGGCCCCTGGGCGAGCAGCCCCCAAACATCTGTGGGGACAGCCTGAGCGCTGGTGAGGGTGTCTGGCCAGCTGACCCAGGGAAGGAGGGGGCTAGAACTAGCACCCCTGCCAGGCTGCCCATGCTCACGTCACCACTGGCTGCCAATGGGCCCTGCTCCTGCCTGGGCACCTGACCCCTGGCTTGGAAGGAGGGGGGCGAGGGGCTGGGGCGAGACTGGCCTGCAACCCCCCAACCCAGCCCTGTTTCACTCAGGTCAGCGCCATGACCTCCCTGCACATGTGGGGAATGGATTCCCCATGGAATTTACCTACCACAATCTCCAATAGTTGATTCACTCTTTGTGACACACCAGCCTCCTTCATGGTTTGGCACCTCAGCAGCCTATTATGTCCTAGGAGACAGAAAGGAAAAATAAAAAACAGAGGAAGAGGTTACAGGTGGGAAATATAAAAGTTATGACGCTGGAAGATGAGCCCCTCAGGTCGGAAAGTGTCCAACATGCTACTGAGGAAGAGCTGAGGACAAGTACAATTCAGAGCTGAGGAAGCGGCTGGGCCAAAGCCGAAAGGTCGCTCAGTTGTGGATATGTCTGGAAGCAAAAGGAAAGTCCAATGCTGTAAAGAAAAATATTGCATAAGAACCTGGAATGTAAGAACCATGAACCTTGGTAAGCTGGATGTGGTAAAAAATGAAATGGCAAGAATAAATATTGACATCCTGGACATCAGTGAACTAAAATGGACGGGAATGGGCGAATTCAGTTCGGATGACCATCATATCTACTACTGTGGGCAAGAATCCCGTAAAAGAAATGGAGTGGCCCTCATAGTCAACAAAAGAGTGGTGAAAGCTGTACTGGGATGCATTCTAAAAAATGATAGAATCATCTCGATACAAATCCAAGGCAGAGCTTTTAACATCACAGTAATCCAAGTTTATGCACCAACTACTGGTGCTGAAGAAACTGAAATTGACCAATTCTATGAAGACTTACAACACCTTATAGAAGTGACACCAAAGAAGGATGTTCTTCTCATTATAGGGGATTGGAATGCTAAAGTAGGGAGTCAAGAGCTAAAAGGTACAACTGGCAAGTTTGGCCTTGGAGTTCAAAATGAAGCAGGGCAAAGGCTAATAGAGTTCTGCCAAGAGAACAAGCTGGTCATCACAAACACTCTTTTCCAACAACACAAGAGACGACTCTACACATGGACATCACCAGATAGGCAGCATCGAAATCAGATTGATTAAATTCCCTGCAGCAAAAGATGGAGAAGCTCTATACAGTCAGCAAAAACAAGTCCTGGAGCTGACTGTGGCTCAGATCATCAGTTTCTTTTAGCAAAATTCAAGCTTAAACTGAAGAAAGTAGGAAAAAGCACTGGGCCGGTAAGATACAATCTAAATCAAATCCCATATGAATACACAGTGGAAGTGAGGAACAGGTTTAAGGATTTAGATTTGGTGGACAGAGTGCCTGAAGAACTATGGATGGAGGCTCGTAACATTATACAGGAGGCAGCAACGTAAACCATCCCAATGAAAAGGAAATGCAAGAAAGCAAAGTGGCTGTCCAACGAGGCCTTACAAATAGCAGGGGAGAGAAGGCAAGCAAAATGCGAGGGAGATAGTGAAAGATACAGGAAATTGAATGCAGATTTCCAAAGAATAGTAAGGAGAGACAAGAGGGCCTTCTTAAATGAGCAATGCCAAGAAATAGAGGAAAACAATAGAATGGGGAAAACCAGAGATCTGTTCAAGAAAATTGGAGATATGAAAGGAACATTTCGTACAAAGATTACCAAGGACAAAAGTGGTAAGGACCTAACAGAAGCAGAAGACATCAAGAAGAGGTGGCAAGAATACACAGAGGAATTATACCAGAAAGATATGGATGTCTCGTACACTCCAGGTAGTGTGGTTGCTGACCTTGAGCCAGACATCCTGGAGAATGAAGTCAAATGGGCCTTAGAAAGCACTGCTAATAACAAGGCCAGTGGAAGTGATGATATTCCAGCTGAACTATTTAAAATTTTAAAAGATGATGCTGTTAAGGTGCTACACTCAATATGACAGCAAGTTTGGAAAACTCAGCAGTGGTCAGAGGATTGGAGAAGATCAGTCTACATCCCAATCCCAAAGAAGGGCAATGCCAGAGAATGCTCCAACTACTGCACAATTGCACTCATTTCACACGCTAGCAAGGTTTCGCTTAAAATTCTACAAGGCAGGCTTAAGCAGTATGAGGACCGAGAACTCCCAGAAGTGCAAGCTGGATTTTGAATGGGCAGAGGAACCAGAGACCAGTGATATGCAGATAACACAACCTTGATGGCAGAAAGTGAGGAGGAATTAAAGAAACTTTTAATGAAGGTGAAAGAGAAGAGCGCAAAATATGGTCTGAAGCTCAACATCAAAAAAACTAAGATAATGGCCACTGGTCCCATCACCTGCTGGCAAATAGAAGGGGGGGAAATGGACGCAGTGAGAGATTTTACTTTCTTGGGCTCCATGATCACTGCAGATGGTGACAGCAGCCACGAAATTAAAAGACGCCTGTTTCTTGGGAGAAAAGCAATGACAAACCTAGACAGCATCTTAAAAAGCAGAGACATCACCTTGCCAACGAAGGTCCGTATAGTTAAAGCTATGGTTTTCCCAATAATGATGTATGGAAGTGAGAGTTGGACCATAAAGAAGGCTGTTCGCCAAAGAATTGATGCTTTTGAATTATGGTGCTGGAGGAGACTCTTGAGAGTCCCATGGACTGCAAGAAGATCAAACCTATCCATTCTTAAGGAAATCAGCCCTGAGTTCTCACTGGAAGGACAGATCCTGAAGCTGAGGCTCCAGTTCTTTGGCCACCTCATGAGAAGAGAAGACTCCATGGAAAAGACCCTGATGCTGGGAAAGATGGAGGGCACAAGGGGAAGGGGACGACAGAGGACGAGATGGTTGGACAGTGTTCTCGAAGTTACAAACGTAAGTTTGACCAAACCACGGGAGGCAGTGGAAGATAGGAGTGCCTGGTGTGCTCTGATCCATGGGGTCACAAAGAGGTGGACACGACTAAACAACAACAACAAGTTGCTTTGGGAGATGATAATCAGGCATAGCCCAGTTCTGTGAAGCTTGGAGGGGTGTGTGAGGCATCTGGGCTTTAGCAATACAGTGGTACCTTGGGTTAAGCACTTAATTCGTTCTGGAGGTCCGTTCTTAACCTGAAACTGTTCTTAACCTGAGGTACCACTTTAGCTAATGGGGCCTCCCACTGCCACTGTGCCGCCACTGCCCGATTTCTGTCCTCATCCTGAAGCAAAGTTCTTAATCTGAGGTACTATTTCTGTACAAGCCAAGCCCTGGCTCCATGGCTCACCTGAATTAAGGGAATCCTCTTGCCACCAAGTTGGGAGAGACCCCCTTCTTTCGGCATTGAACGGCGACATGCTCAGAGCGATGGCAGCTGTGCTGCTGCTTCTAAGTCCAGCTCAGCTTCAGCCCTCCCTCGTGCCCCCTTTTAGAACCCACCGCTCTCAACCGACTCTCACCTGCCCCCCCATTCAAACTCCCTTTCCAAGCCTCCTTCCATCTTCCATCTCCACCAGAATTCCACTCTCTCTCTTCCCCCTCCCTCCCTGCTTGACATTCCCTTTGGAATTGTAATAGCATCACCTCACAATAATAATATTGCCGCTCATATCCTCTTGGCCTCCTACCCTGAGAATCCATCTTTCTCTACCAACTCTCACTGTCATCTGACAGGCATCCCCTTTGCAGGGCATTATAAGGCTTGCTTGCAAAGCAGCACTTTGTGACATCAACTGGCAAACAGGTGCCAGGCTGTTGTGTTGTCAGTAAGCTGAATGAAGAAAATTTAAACCAGGGGGGTCAAAGAGTGCTGGGATGAGGCCACTGTGGGTCAGGCCAGAGGGGGCTGTTGGGGGTGTGGTTGTGCCTCCCCTTCTTCTGCATCTTGCTCCCCCACCCGTTCCTTCAGCTGCTCGAGAGAATCATAGCATGGTCGAGTTGGAAGGGGTGCCAAGGGTCATCTAGTCTAACCCCCGGCAGTGCAAGGATCCTGCCCACAGCCAGCCCCTGGCTGGGCTGCAAACTCCCACCACCTTCTTCCCAGCCGGATGCACAGACCCCTTGCCATTCTGCATGGGGTGGAGAAAGGGGAGAGAAAGATCTTTTGCTCCCTATCCCTCCGGACATGGATATGAGAGCCCTGTCAATAAATCCAGGGCATCACAGGGAGGAAGCTTGTTTTCTCCTGCTCCAGAGGCCCTCAGGACCTGAAGCCTTCCGACTCCAGGAAGAACTTTCTGACAGCCAGAGCTGTTTGACAGCGGGAGGAAATCCCTTGGAAGGTGGTAGACTCTCCTTCCTTGGAGGTTTTTCAGCAGAGCTTGGACGGCCACCTGCCATGGGTCCCTGAGCTGAGATTCTTGCATTGCAGGGGGTTGGACTAGATGACCCTCAGGGTCCCTCACAACTCTACAGTTCTAGGATGCTATGATTTAAAGTGCATCCAGTGAGCGTTTAAAGCACATGACGTCCCCCAAATGATCCTGGGCATTGCAGATTCCCTCTCAGAGAGGCCAGCGTGGTGTAGTGGTTAAGAGCGGTGGACTCCTAATCTGCTGAACCGGGTTCGCGTCTCTGCTCCTCCACATGCAGCTGCTGGGTGACCTTGGGCTAGTCATACTTCTCTGAAGTCTCTCAGCCTCACTCACCTCACTGAGTTTGTTGTGGGGGGGGGGAGGGAAAGGAGATTGTTGGCTGCTTTGAGGCTCCTTAAGGTAGTGATAAAGCACGATATCAAATCCAAGCTCTTTCTCTTCCTCCTCCTCCTCCTCCTCCTCTTCTTCTTCTTCTCCTCCTCCTCCTCCTCCTCCCAGACCTACAAATCCCAGACCAAACTGCGGGAGGCAGTGGAAGACAGGAGTGCCTGGCGTGCTCTGGTCCATGGGGTCACGAAGAGTCGGACACGACTAAATGACTAAACAACAACAACAACAAATATAGATGTTGGGTGAGTGGAAAGTCATTAATTTTGTTGAATTGGAATATAATTGTTGAGTAACAAATGTAACTTTCTATTGGAAAGAAGAATAAAATATTATTTTTAGAAAACCCATAAGGCATTCTTACATGAGATTCTTAATGAGCGGAGCTCTCTGATGTTGGTGTAACATGAACAATGGGTTAAATTGCAAGGTGCTTGGTCTCATGTCTTGAGGAGCACTTCCCCAGCCTGTTTGTTCTGATAGAAGGGTGCACTGGCTTGCCATAGGAACATGCCAGGCTTCAGGGAATCCTATCCCTCCCATGGTGGCAGCCAAGAAGCAGATAAACAAAAACAAAAAATTAAAGTGCTCTGAATATTTTGTTGACATTCAGTTTGACAACATTTGACTTTCTTTGTTTTTTGAGTATGTTTTCAAGATTAAGTGCAATGGGGGAGCAGCTAAACATAAGAAGAGCCTGCTGGATCAGGCCAATGGCCCATCTAGTCCAGTATCCTGTTCTCACAGTGGCCAACCAGATGCCTCTGGGAAACCAGCAAAGCAGAACCTGAGCACAAGAGCAGTCTCCTCTCCTGCAGTTTCCGGCAACTGGTATTTAGAGCTCAACTGTCTCCAGCCATGAGGGCAGAACATAGTCATCATGGTCACCAATAGCCTTATCCTCCATGAATTTGTCTAATTCTCCTCTAAAACAACCCAAGTTGGTGTGAATCACTGCCTCCCATGGGAACAAGTTCCATAGTTTAACTGTACATGAAGAAATAGTTTCTTTTATCTGCCCCAAACCCTTCCAACATTCAGCTTCATTTTCTGCTCTCGGTTCTATTAGCAAACTCCAGACTTACAATTTTCTTCAGGATCATAGATGTATGACTGAAAAACAGGTCATGGAACTTCTGAATGGCATGCTATTTTTATTTCTTTGTCCAATTAAGCCTTTTATCCACTTGAAGATCAAACATAGTTTGGCTTGGGACATTGCTATGACTACACTATTGTCATAGCAATAATGTTCTGCAACAATAGGAACTGGAGGCTTTGAGCCATCCTAGTAACAAACATGCATATAACAACTATGCAAGGCATGAAATATCTAAAATGCTAAGAATGTTCATTCCCCACATCTTGTTAAGGTACTGCAGTGTAAGGCAGTAGAGAAAGGAATCCGAGATTAAGCTAAATGGATATTGTACTGATAATATAATTAGTAATCCCTTTTAGCATGTGTTTAGTGTTTAACACCATCAACCGGTTCTGTTAAAGCACATTTATGGCTTTATATTGGTGATCAGTTTTTCTGATTCAGATGTAACAAGAAACTTTGGTTTAAAGTAATCATGATAAAAGTGGCAACTGTGGTACAAAAGGAGAGGATGGGAGGAAGCGGGTGAACAGGCACAATATGGATTCCTAGCTAAACAAGCCATGATTTATAAAGCCAAGTTTGTTATGTCCAAGTCAACTCATGTTTTTAAGCCAGCCAACCAGTAGCTGTTGAAGTCTTCTGGGTTTTAACCAACTAAGTCATCTCCAGGGTGGACCCATGAAAACCAATAGATTTAAGTTAGTCAAGTCCATTAATTTCAGTGGGTCTACTCTGAGTACCACTTAGATGGATACAGCCTTCTAACCCCCAATGGCTGCATCTATGAAAAAGGTTTGAACCAATGTCAACCTGAAGATCATTAGTCTATGCTCTAAGGTAATTACTTAGACCTATCTCTGTTACAGACAGTAGAAATTTACTGATATATGCAATAAGTCCGAGGATCAGATTTAGGGCTGTTGGTTGTAGCTTTAAGTGTCTGAATGCAGCAACGTGGTAAGCAGCAGTACCTTCCTACCCTGGTGCTCAATATGACTATTTCACCACCATTTTAGCAGGCAGTCCTATAGGTCCTCTATGTATTCTCTCACTCCCTTGAAGCTCTTAAAAGGTAGGGTATCTGGCAGTCATAAGCCACGACTGAAACACCCAGTGAATTGGCTGTTCTGATGGCTGTTGCTTGGTTGCCATTGCTCAAATCACAAATAGGTCAGTTGTGTGTCTTCTGTTCGACAGGCTGACAGATGACTTCGGAGGTCCAAGTCTGGTTTAAAGATAAAGAACCATAAGAAGGGAAAGCAAGGTCTATATGTTGCCCGTCAACAGTTATCAGCACCTTGGACAGCAGACTAAACAGGCACAGAAGTAAACCCTGGCCAGAGTCTTCCCCACTATAGTGAGATCTGTATTGCATTCTTTATTTGAGTCATTGCAATTATTTTAAAATGTGCATATGAAAATGTTAAAATTTATATAAAAATCTGTGCCCCCTTTTATGGCAACTCTTTGGGATAAGGTCACACTAATCGTGACTCCTCACTCCTATTTCACCTTCTGTTTTCTCTCTCTCCTCCTCTCTGCACCCCACATTAAAGTTTATTTTCTAATTCTCCCCATGGCTGAGTAAGGTTCATAATGAAGTTTACCTAGATGTCATGCTTCCATTTTATTTTTTATATATATCTTAGGGTTTAATTTTTTATATGTAGACTGGCTGGAGAACCTTGGTTATTGGGTGGTATATAAATACTGTAAATAAAATACTGTAAAAGATGGGAACGGAAAGGAGACACATACCATCCCTTTGATCTGAGGTTTGGTACTATTGTCATCCCACGGGCCGTATTCCCTCAATGGCTACATGGAAAGTGGTGGGTGGAGCCAGAGGCAAAATGTAGATGGAGCAATTGATGTGGTTCTTAGCTCTGTACAGTTACCTACATTCCAGCCATGCCAATGCCAGAGGTTTCTACACACACACACACACACACACACACACACACCTCTGTGCGGGCAAGCAAGAGGCATCATTACAGCTCAAGGACACACTGAAGCTGAGCAAAAGCACTCAAGGAGAGTATGGAGCAGGGGCAGTGAGAGGTGCTATGTGGGGAGTACTGTAGAGAGAGACCTGAAGTGCAACATTTTGCCCCCTAGGCTTGAGGTTTCCCATTTCTGCTTTAGTTACTTAACACGCCACTGTTCCTCTGAGTTCACACCACAGCCTGGTCTATTTCATAAGAAACACATCTGCTGCATTGTCTTACAACCTTTCCTCCTCTTGTTTTGATCTGATCCCTTTTGATTCATAAAAGGCAATTCTATTACCAGCCACAAATGATGGACACTTGAACACCCCCCCAAAAAAAGGGGAGGGGAGATGGCTTTTTGATCCTACTGTAAAGGAGATCAGAACAAAAACTTTAATTGTCGGAGATGCGACTGTTTCAAAATGATGACCTAAAAAAACCACAAAAAGCTTGTGGCCAATGAGCAATTGATGGAGAGCTTCTCAGAGCATAATAGCCATTTATGTCCTTTGTAATGTAGTGTTGCAATAAGATGAGGCACTGCTGAGTCCACCATTCAGAAGTTCTTTTTAGCAGAGGGGAAACATGTATCAATGCATTTGCTTAATGTGAAATTCAAAGCAAATCTGAAGGTTCTTTCACCAAGCAGGCATCTGAGGAATTCTGAGGAGAAGCCCAAATTTAACTGGACAGGATGCACATGTGCAAATGTTTGAGTGTTCCACATAGGTCTATGTTGCCACTTAACATTGAAGCAAACCTTCAGGCAAAAATAAAATCTGAGGAACTCTAAGATCCTATCAAGCTGTGTTGCTACTGATGATGGGAACTCACAACCTTTTCACTTTCCTTTATCAATGGGATCCCATATGTATTTTAATCCAGCACTCTGCACATTCAAAGTGACCTACATATTTATTTAAAATCAACAGAACAAATAATGCCAAGGCAATGTCAAGCAAATCCTTGTTCCTCCACCTTTTCTTTTCTTTTCTTTTCAAGCAGGAATATATTTGTCAAGATCAGGAAACTTTCTGCACCCTGACCCCATGAGAGATAACAACTGCAAAATATATTCTCCCCCTCTAGAAACATGCAGAGATATGGAATGCTCCATCTGTGGTGGTCTTGGTTTGAATGTGTATATTGGTATAGTATTTCAGTAACAAAACCACAATATATAAACCAAAATCTGTAATCAGCACCAATAAAGAAAAGCACAACACCCATACTGTGATACAAACTCAAAACCAATCCAGCTATAGCCACCCAAAACTAGAAAAAAAACTAAGTAAATTTCCTTTAAGACCCAACCAACACATGCCTCCAGAAGGAAGATATTCCAGAACTTGGATAATGCTACTATTTTATAGCCATTAATGTCCTCTTCAACTTGTGCTCCAACTGCTCACTCTCAGCTGAGAACCACAGGACAAGAGCCCTACAGTTCATGCCCTTGCCAGTCACCAGCTTTTATATAGTACCTAGGGAGGTGGGAGAAGAAGAATAGAAAACAGTCTCAATAGCAGTGAGGCACCCCAATGTCTCTTCCACAAAATATATGGCCCCACACCTCCAGCAGCCCTTGCTACTATATGATTAGAAATGAGGATTCTCCTTTGCTGGAGGCATTTAAGCAAAGACCAGATAGCCATCTGTCAGGGCTGTTGTAGTAGCATCCCATTTGCAGATCCTGCACTGGACAAATGGTTTTGGAATGGATGACCTTCAAGCTATTGCCCAGTTCTGTGGGGCTTTTTAAAAAAATCTCTCCCTCTCTCTCTCTCTCTCTCTCTCTCTCTCTCTCTCTCACACACACACACACACACACACACACACACACAAAAACAAAAACACACAGCCTTATTTTGACAAGAAGGAAGTTGAAAAGATTCTGATAAATTGAATCATTTAATTCTACGGTTTGTATTTCTACTTGATGCCCATCTCTTAAAACATAAGCCTTCCTCCACATGCACAAAAACCGAGTAGTTTTTTAACTTTTCAGTGATATATTATGTTTTTCTAGAAAGCCTCGAGGGGAAATATTGTGCTCCAGGTATTGAAGAGAATTTCATACTTAAGAAAAATTATCACATATGGTAGTTTTTCCACCTCAGGAAGAAAAAAAGGGGAAAGGAAAGGCTCTTTATAGATCTTAAGTTGAAATCTTTAAAGTATTAACAAATGCTTTATCTAAGGATCAAACACCCTTTGAAGGATGGTAAGTAAAAGTGCCGCTGAGTCTCTGCAGGCTTCAGGTTGCAAAATTCTCTCTCTAGTGCATGTATCATTTTCTATATGTCGGGAGGAAGCTTGGTTTGACTTCCCAATTTGTCCCAGCACACAAGTTGTATGTGTGAAGGAATACGGCATGAACAAAGACCAACCTGCTCCCCTTTGAAATATAAATCTCAGCAACAACAAGGTGACAGTGGCACTATAATGTGGTTTCCACAAATAAATAGCATCCGTGATGTTCTGTATTGGGCAGGAGGCAGGGAAGGAGGTGCAACTGGCTCAACACTTGATCTTTAGTTTCTTTGCTTTTCCACTTCCTGTCTGCCTAGGAAGTGGGTTCAAAGAGGAGGGGAAAGAGAGAAGAGAGGAGGGAAGGAAAGAGGGCAGGAGAGAGAGAGAAGCAGAGAAAGGGTGACAGGAGGAAAGTGGGTGGACTACCATCAGTGCTGGCACCATTCACTTTTGACGTCAGCTCCACCGACCCTCAACTTTGGCCCCATTCATTCTTGATATGAGAGATCCCCCCCCCATGGGAAAGCAGTACTTAACATGAGAAAGGTTCCCAACCTCTGCTCTAACATTACCCAAAAACTGGCAGCAGGTGGCTTGTCACACTCTAATGGCATCCTTGCCAATCAGTTCCTCGATCATAGAAGTTTTTTAGTAGCCCATTTCCCCATATGCACATGTTAGATATTTTTATGGCACATAAGACGGAATTAACCAACTCTTTAAATGCTTCCATGCCTAATCACCTGGAGGAGATCCTTACTCACCACAGAAGACTGGGCAAATGGCTATTTACAAACATGTTATTGCCACAATACTGTAAGTACAGCTCTGCCTCTTCCATTTCCCTTCTCTTTTGTGTTTGTGTCATGTGTCTTCTTAGACTGTAAGCCTGCAAGCAGGGATTGTATACTCTTAATCTTTGCAAGATGCCTAGTCTCTTCCGAGGCACTTAATAAATCATTTTCCATGCCCAATAGTCTGTGAGCAGCATAAGTTTCACTGACCATTGCATTACAGAAACCTTTCTTGAGGGCTTGATTAGGGTGTAATGAAGTTCTGTGTCTTAAATATCCGGGGAGAGCTTTTTTTAATGATATAAAGACCCTTTTAGCCAGTTTTATGTGCACACTATCATCTGCATATATTGGTGAAGCAGCCTTTTTCATGCTTTGTCTCTAACGTTATTCCCTGGGGGCACATTAAGCAGATCCACTGGCTTTAGTCAGTGCGTACTTAAAAGCTCCCTTGATATGCATGTTGTCTTTAAATTGCTTGGTATTGCCAAGTAGAGCTGTTTAAATCATGGCTTGCATGTATGTGTCTTTATCCCCCCCCCAAAAAAAAAAAAAATTGTTGTTGCCATACTACGTGGTTAAGAAACTACATGGTGAAGAAAATTAGCAACAAAAGCCAAGGCTTTTTCCAATAACTCTCCCCACCTTTCAAAAATGTGCAGAGCTCACAAACCCACTTTGAATCAAGATGAGCAGTTTCCTATCAGCCCCATCATTTGCCTGTGACAAGATATAAGCTTTGTTGTTCTCAAAGTTTCGCTCCCTCAATCAATTCCTTCCTTCCTCTTAATAAAATAGAATTGTACATCTAATTCCTGCCTTGTCATTGCCTGTAGTTATTTAGCTGATGCAGAGAGTCAATTATCCCCAGCCAAAAGTGGCAGAAAATTCCTGTGAATAGAAAATGTACATTATTCTGATGGCATCTGACTTCCCATTCTCACTTCAGTATTCACAGCAAGAAAGTGATAACACCATGGATAACGAACAGCACATTTCCCACATAAATTATTTAGGGATGGCAAACCCACGAATCCATAGAGCAGTGCACATATGTGATCATTTCAGACTGTACTCAGATGTAGCGTTTATGCGTTCTAGCGAAGATGTCAGAAATCCATGGCTTTGCGTCTATTGAAGAAAGGGATATTTTCCCTTTAAGTGCCAGATTTTCTGTTGCTGAAAACCGTGCCTTTCGGATTCGGAAACAGGAGCAACGATCCAAACAGTGTGCAAAAAGTGAGCATATATTATCCTCAAATGTGGAATGCTGTTCACACAAATATTTCCATCTAGGTGAGATAGAGAAAGGAAGATGCCCTGAGCGAATGTTCCTCCATCTTAAAGACACATGTCTTCTGCTCTGGTCAGACCTCACCTGGAGTACTGTGTCCAGTTCTGGGCACCACAGTTCAAGAAGGACACTGACAAACTGGAACGTGTCCAGAGGAGGGCAACCAAAATGGTCAAAGGCCTGGAAACGATGCCTTATGAGGAACGGCTAAGGGAGCTGGGCATGTTTAGCCTGGAGAAGAGGAGGTTAAGGGGTGATATGATAGCCATTTTCAAATATATAAAAGGATGTCATATAGAGGAGGGAGAAAGGTTGTTTTCTGCTGCTCCAGAGAAGCGGACACGGAGCAATGGATCCAAACTACAAGAAAGAAGATTCCACCTAAACACTAGGAAGAACTTCCTGACAGTAAGAGCTGTTCAACAGTGGAATTTGCTGCCAAGGAGTGTGGTGGAGTCTCCTTCTTTGGAGGTCTTTAAGCAGAGGCTTGACAACCATATGTCAGGAGTGCTCTGATGGTGTTTCCTGCTTGGCAGGGGGTTGGACTTGATGGCCCTTGTGGTCTCTTCCAACTCTATGATTCTATGTCTTTTAAAGCTGGAACAGACTAGGCTATCTTCCACCTTTCCATGTGAAGCAGGAGTTGGAACCCTTTGAAACTCATGACCACATTGCTTTCTGGATAACCTTCCAAGGGCTGCATGCCAGTGGTGTGTAGAGCCAGAGACAAAAATGGGTGGAACAACAAAGATAAATGCTACCTTTATAGTGCAGGGTGGTTTCTCTCACACATCCCTCTCTATTCTCAGTCCAGACAAACAAGAGGTGAATTAGAATTCCAGACCACATTCCAGCCAGGCGAAAGCATTTGGAGCATAATGCAGGGTTAGTGAAAGGTGGACTAGTGAGAAGTGTGGCCTGGGGACAGTCCTGAGATCCAGATAGTGAATCCTGGAGGGCTGAATATGGCTTCTGAGTATGAGGATCCCCATCCTTTTTTTAGGTGGTGGTGACCTGGTCAGGATGGCTGATGAGGGCAGTGGAGGTGGTTTAGTGGGGGTATCATGGTGGCAGAGCAACATGGAAGATGTTCCATGCAAAAAAAAAAACCCATGGAAGATGTTCCATGCAAAAAAAAATAAATAAAAATCCCTCTGCTCAAATTCAACTCAAGCTACAGGGGAGAGTTTGCGGACTTGTTAAGTCTGCCTCTAAGGCAGACTTTAACAAGCCTGCCCCAAGTTTCCATTTTCGGTGCCAAGCCCGGCAAATTGACTGACATCTCTGCTAATATCCAAAACTCAAAAAGGAGAACCAATAAATGAAAGACTACTCTCCTGTGAATCTACATCTTCCCATTCTGTTTGACTATAAGCCATACTTTGCAATCAATAATGCCTGGGTTTTTATGGGTTGGCCTGAAAACCCTCATTAAACCACAGAATTAGTTTTAGATTTTGTCCAATATTCAAAGGAAAAGAAAGAAGTGTCGGGGATTTCCTCCCATATAATATTCTATTGATCTGTGCCATGGAGAGAGCATGCCTCCTCATTGTAATAAGACTGTTTATATCGACAACCCAAACAGAAAGCACAGGTTTTTCCCCATTAACACACGGTTTTGATTTTCATATTTCTAAACAATATCAACACCATGTTCATATTTCTTGTTTAACAGAATGGAAATGATCCACTAGCAGGTCAAATGCAATTGACCAGGCAACAAATTTCATATTCCATTCAGATGAATTTTATTTTTTTATTTTGCCTTGGACTTGATTGATGTAAATTGTCCATAATGAATGCTGAAGTGGTCTTTGCCCTCAGGTTTAAAAGCAAGTATGGATGTTGGTTCCATAACCAAACATTGTTATCTTGAACATGAAATTATTCACAGGGGACTAAAGTTTTGGTACCTAAAACCCAGAACTGAATAACTTTTACATTACATTACAAGGGTAATGAGCATGGCTATTCAAAATTAATTTGTTGGCCAGTCTGTCTTCTCTTCCTCCTCTCCAAAGGCTGGTGTGCTTAATAAGGTCCATCCAGTTTACAAGCATTTGGCTATATTGGTCTCAAAGCTCACTGTTAGGGCACAATCATGATAATAAGCATCCTCTGTTGTTAGTCCCATCTTTAGCTAAGGATGCTAATGGGCATTAATAGATCTATCTATTAATCTGCCTTATACTGAGTGAGATCATTAGTCCACTTAGCTCAGTATTTCCTACACTGATTGGCAGTAGTTATCCAGTTCTACCTGAGGACAGAACCTGGGAGCATTTGGATGCAAAGCAGATGTGCTACCAATGAGCTATGACCCTTCCTCAATGAATTTATGCCCATTCTCCCAAGATGTCTTGTTAGTTAGTGGCTATCATCATACTTTGTGGTGGCAATAAAGGTAAAGGTAAAGGGACCCCTGACCGTTAGGTCCAGTTGCGGACAACCCTGGGATTGCAGCGCTCATCTTGCTTTACTGGCCAAGGGAGCCGACATACAGCTTCCAGGTCATGTGGCCAGCATGACTAAACCACTTCTGGTGAACCAGAGCAGCGCATGGAAACGCCATTTACCTTCCTGCCAGAGTGGTACCTATTTATCTACTTGCGCTTCGTGCTTTCGAACTGCTAGGTTGGCAGGAGCAATGGGAGCTCACCCCATCGCAGGGATTCGAACCGCCAACCTTCTGATCGGCAAGCCCTAGACTCTGTGGTTTAACCCACAGTGCCACCCGCATTGTGGTGGCAAATTCAGCCATAATTAGCCAGTCCAATTTTTAAACATTTCTCATAGCAAAACTCTTCAGTTTTTCAAAGGTTACATTAGAAGTGTGGATAGGTGTACAGTAAGACTTTTTCAATGCTAGCACAGTGTCTATATCCTCTGTAACCAATCCCTTGCCTCTTCTCTATTAATTTTCCGAGGCTGAGTGACAATTAGTGATCAGGCAGATTATCTGGCCCAGCAGTTTTTGCAAGTTCTGTAGAGCTGTGTCCTCAACCCCTGGACTATCTGGCGGCAAGTCAGTATGTGAAGTTCCCAGTCTGGGGTCAATCCATGTGTCCGAAGTCCTGCAGAGATTCTGAAGAATCCAAACAGCGGTCCATCAACACAGACACAGCACTTCAGTTCTGCTTTCATACTTTGCATGCTAATGACAGCATCTGGGCTTCATGAGGCATGTGACCCTCACCTGTTCCAAGCCTACTTCAGCTGAGGAATCACACACCTCTTCCTAGAGCTAGTGAGCCACACCTAGCCAACTAGGGAGCTGGGTTGTGGCTCTTTGCCTGCCTCAGCTTCCTGCTCCCTACACCTCAGAGCCTGCCATGTTTGTGGAGACTCTGGCTCTGGTGATGGATCCTACTGCTCTGGTTCCTGTGGGAGCAGCCATCTTTCTCCCATCCATCCCAAGAATGCCCCTGGAAACAACACAAAATCATTACGTAGCATCATTAGTCAAATACATGTATAGTGAGGCTATAAGTGGCTGCTGGCTATGATACTACCTCCAGTTTCAGAGGCAGTATGCTCCTGAATGCCAGTTGCTAGGAAACACAAGTGAGGAGAGCACTGTTGCGCTCAGATCCTCCCTACAGGATTTCCATTGGCGTCTGGCTGGCCACTGTGGAAACAGGGTGTTGGACTACATTGATCTTTGGCCTAATCCATTAATCTTCTGATACTCTTAGGTTTCCAGGGGCATTCTCTCCCAGAAACATGTCCATCTGCTAAGAGTGGCCAAGCCACCACTTGAAGCAGAGGGAAATGGAAACCTCACCCACCTCATATTTAAAGATATGGCTGCCCCCTCCCAAATTGGAATAATTCCACACATTCCCAGTCTCCAACACCTGCTGAATAATCATGCCTGTGCATTTCTCTTTGCTGAAATCAGATTTTCTTGCCTGCCTTCATTGACTTGCATACAATTACTCACAGAATAAGCTGTTTGCATTTTCGACACATTTCCTACAGTTGAACAGCTTGCACTTTAGCCTTTCCAAGACTATGTCGCCGACTGCCAACACGGTCTCCAAAACACTCTCACACTTTGGTGCTTCGTTCCTCCTAAGTTGATTTTTAGCGCTAATTTTGGCGTCATAATGAAGTTGGTCGACAGCTGCATGCCACAGACCATTGACGAATAATGATGGTGAGCAGGCACACTGAGCTACTCAAATGCAATTTCAGCGGCTGGTATTTTGTCCTTGTCAACATAATGTTTAAAAATAAAATTTATTCATGCACACAGACATCTCTCTAATCAGACAGCCTAGAAATCTACATGGCTGTAACAAAGGCAATTTTCTGCACTACTATAATGGCTCTGGTGTTGGATTCCCCATTTGGGGGATGAGACCACTGCCTCTGTGGAGAAGAAAATGGGACTGGGGGAGAAATTAACCTTAGCACCAACCATGGATGCCCCCCCCTCTCCCCAAAGCCCCAACACATGAGAAACCCATTTTACAAAAACCTCCCTAGCCTGAGGAGGTCTCATGACCATCATCTTCCAAGTCCAGGGCTCCAGCCTGGAAACTACAATAGACCCAAGATAACCACAATGCCATTGAAGACAATGATTGTTAAATAAGGGGAAAGGCTTCCCCTAGACCTAGCCACCTGTGCTGAACTGCAGCCTTATCTAAACCACAAGTCTAGGTTAGAGTCATCTGCTGCTGAAGCAATGTTTGGGACTGCTGTGCTCATGGGTGAACCATGAGTGGTTTATCAACCAACTCGTCTTCTTAGGGAATTCTGAGAATTGTAGAGCTGTGAAGCAGAACAACTCTCAGCATCCTTAACTAACCACAGTTCTCAGGATTCTTTGGAGGAAGACATGACTGCTTGCAATATGTGGTGTGGAGATTGGCCATGGACTCCCTATTTGCTTTGTATTGGGTCCTCCTATTTCTGTTGGATTGGACTGGAAACAAGCCAAACTATTCCCCTGATCATCAAAGCAGCCTCTTATGCAACTGAACAGAGAATCATCTCATTTTGACTTAAAAGATGCACTGAAGGGGTGAAAGCCACCCTTTTAGTGAGCAGATAGGTGAATCCACAGAGGAGGAGGAGAAGAAGAAGAAGAAGAAGAAGAAGAAGAAGAAGAAGAAGAAGAAGAAGAAGAAGAAGAAGAAGAGTAGTCTGGATTTGATATCCCGCCTTTCACTTCCCTTCAAGAGTCTCAAAGCGGCTAACATTCTCCTTTCCCTTCCTCCCCCACAACAAACACTCTGTGAGGTGAGAGGGGCTGAGAGACTTCAAAGAAGTGTGACTGGCCCAACGTCACCCAGCAGCTGCATGTGGAGGAGCGGAGACGCGAACCCGGTTCCCCAGATTATGAGACTACCACTCTTAACCACTACACCACACTGGCTCAAGTTCTCCACCACCACCAGTAGTTGAGATGACAAGCTTTGCCTGCAAGGGGTGCCAGATTCAATAAGATCTGGCGAAAAAGCCCGTTGGAAACCCTGGAGAGATGCTACGAGCCAGTGCTGACTGTGTGTAACATAGGGATAGAGAAACCTATAGCCCTCTAGATGTTACTGGAATCTAAATCCCATCAGCCCTGGCCTTTGGTCATGCTGTCTCAAGCTGATGGGAGTTGGGGTCTAGCAACATCTGGAAGATTATCAGCTCCTCACCCTTTTTGTAAGTCTTTATGTGCTTCAGTTTTAACAAGAGCAGGCATGAGAAGTTTCTCTGGCTTACATTTCAATCTGAGCAGATGAAAAATTTGAGGACATTGAATGTTCACCTCTCCTTTGATACAGGCTCTATTGAGCCCCTGAATCTCATTTCTGGATCTGAGCCCAATGAATTTAACTGAGACACTCTTCCCCTAATTCTTTCTATCTACGAAAGCAAGGTAGTTCTTTCCAAAATATTCCGAAAGTACTAAAGGCATTCTTTCAAAATGCATGAATTTTCAGCTCAGGCTCTGGTATCATGACCAAGAATTCAGAAAGTGCTGTGAAAACATTATTACCCCAGTACTCATTTAATACAATTTTTCTTGTTGTCTCAGTAAACAGATCCACAAGAACAGTTACAGAAGGAAAACTCAAAAGAAAGATTTGAACAGAAGAAGGGGGAAATAATCTTAGAATTCAGATGAGCATAAACAGGCAATATTCAGCAGCAATTAACTACCCTCATTAATAAGCGCTGTCAAATTGCAGTTGAATGATTTCATTTCCTTGGTGTATAGTTGTTTTTTAAGGAGGTAGGAAGGAACACTAGATCATTCATTCGGAAGGGGAAACTGAACTGCATCAGGTCCTTAGAAAGAGATAAGGTGGGGAAATGATATCAGACTGGATGTCTTTCATCCTTTGGCACTTTCCCTTTTAAAAGGAATACAATATTCTGGCTCAATCGGACAATATCGAAGACTCATCACAAGCTTTTGCAATGCAGAGGGCATCTGCATGATGGTGTGGGTTTTAAAAAGCTGTGTCTAAATCAGGCATAGGCAAACTCCAGCCCTCCAGATGTTTGGGATTACAAATCCCACCATCCCTGACCACTGGTCCTGTTAGCTAGGGATGATGGGAATTGTAGTCCCAAACATCTGGAGGGCCGGAGTTTGCCCATGCCTGGTCTAAATGAATATATCAAATACACTTTACATTTTTTAAAAAAATGGGGGGGGATATGGAGTCATTTAGCAGTTCTATTTTATAGGTTGATGGGGGGGGGGAGTATCTACTATGCCAGCGTGTCATGTTAGGATTCTATGCGCCCTTGACAGGAAAGATAAAACAGTTAAAGAAAACAGTAACTAAAGCTCAGGTAGCAACAATGACAGCCACACCATCACTGACAACTCTGTCACCATAACGAACCACATTATTCACCAACAATGCTGTTGCATTGACCATGCAGGGAAGGCACCAATCAGCACACACCGTGTGCCCCCGCATCAGCATGCTAAACTCAGAGGCTTCAGAAAGATAAGAGGAAGCACAGCACAATCCAGGGAGCTCTTTCAAGGCCTTCAGGGCTTACATGGGGCTTTCTGAAGACCCCAGACAGAGCCTGTCTGAAATGGATTGAGCAACCAGCTTTGCGCACCACAGTCCATTCAGTGGTTTCCATGGAATTAAACAGGTTTTAATCCCACACTCCACCAAAAACAAGTCCCATTCCTCTGTAGCATGTACTTTTGTCCTTGAATATCAAGTTTGATGAATTGCTAATGCATTCAAAGTTACTCTATTACTGAAGGAAAAAGGAAACATTTTGTAAAGATTGATTCCATAATTTAAATCCAGCCTTTTAAACATGGACATGATTTCAATTGCTGAAAAGAGTTGTGTGCCACTGGTTACTGAATGTCCTTCCTTTAACACACACACACACACACACACACACACACACACACATTTATGTATGTAGGTATGTATGTATATATAGTGGTCAATTTTTAATATTCAAATTTGAATGGAAAATACCCATTTTGCATTTTTATTGTGACATTTTGCTTAAAAACTCAAAATTTGAATACTTTGGCTGTGCTGGCATCTCATGATTGATATTTGTTGAGGTCAGGTGGAGGTGTCCAACATGACTTCTAGTTCTACCTGAGACATTGCATCACTTGATGTTACGCAAATCTCTCTCTCTCTTTCTTAAAAAAGGACTAAAAAGAGAACTCTGGGTCAGGATTGGGAGGGGATTAACTCTTTCCTCCAACTGTGGTCCTGAGAATCCCCTGAATAGCAGTTGGGTGCAATTTTCATCAAAATCTTAGAATGAGAGGGAAAGGTTGAAATACTCCCTCTTTGCCTGTCACAATGTGATTCTGATCAGGGTCCCAAGGACCTATTTACAGATTTTTATTTTTTTAAAGCACTCCTGCAGCTCTACCTGATGGGTTTAACACTTGTACCTTAGTTGCCCTACAACTAAGAGGGCGGAGTACCTCTTTCATACCAAGGACCATGTTCCTTTCTGGGCTACCTTTTGGGAGCACCATACCAGCGGTGGAACCAGAAAGAAAAGTGAGCGAAGAAACAAATGTCAATTTTGCCTTTGTACAGTAGGCTAGTTTCTACATGCACTTACCCACCCCTCTCTATCATCCATCCAGGAAGGCAAGATGCATTTTTAGAGTTTAAGGACACATTCTAGCCAAGCCAAACCATTTGTTGGCCAGAGCAGGGCCAGTGAGGGCCATGGCCTGGGGGTAGGGTTATGGCCTGGTGATAATTCTGAGAGCCAGCTGTAGAGGCCTGGGAGTCACATTCAGATCCACATATTCCCCATACCTCTTCTACAGTCACTATTTTTAAGGCTCAGCTAAAGAATGAAGAAATCAGGAACAAGCCTTCAGTTTATGCTAGATGTAGCCCAAGAACTATAGATTCCATACCCCAAATGCTGCTAGAGGTACTACAACAATGCCGTTAAAATGCTATGAGATATTTACCTCTCGTTTGCCATTTTAACAGATTTCTGGTTTGCCCGTCATTTAGTAAGCCTCTCCTGTTGCAGACAACAACAATTGTCAAATTGCAAGCAAGAGAGGTTCCTGCTTTCCCACCCAGGCACTGTGGAGCGAAAGGAGGAGCATGTGACAGGAGTCCAAACGGGCAGATCTCCAGCAGAGATCACCATCCAGGAAGTAGGGAAAGGACCAAACAGGGAAAGCAATTCCCCCTTGGCAACATCCCCAGAAATATTGTACTCACGTTTTGAGGCTCTGTGATGTTGGCAGGTCTACAAATGGCAAACACTGCGCTGAAGCACACAACATTGTGATACAATGTGACAGCAAAGAGCTGGGCTAATCGCCCCAATCACCATCTGATTGCTTTTGCTGTCAAAATTATCTCACTGAATTACAAACAGACTCACTCCTTCCTCTCCGCCCCCCCCCCCAATATGCACTCACACACTTTTTACTAACGTACGAAATTTGAGCAGCTTGGGAGGAACCCAATTACCATTACGGGTACCAAGAGCGTCGGATATTTGTGGCATCTGGCAAATTGCTAGTGTGAGCTGGGAAACTTTACAAGACTGGGCTTAAGTACTAGTGAGAGCCATTCAATTATGCAAGGAGAATGTTCTCAAAATCCAGAGAAAGCTCTTCAGAAGAACTAAAAGAAGAAGAAGAAAACGGCCCACTTATCTTTTAGTCATTCCCCCCCCTCCCCAGTCTCTAGCAGGTGCAGAAGTATTTAGCTATAGTGAGATGCCCCTGCAGTGTTGCAATCAGCTATAATTATTACAGTTTGGTATGTTCCATCTAGGTAAAGCCACTAGAGGAGAACACAGATCAGAGATAGTAAGAGGTATGGCTGGACACAATACCAAGAGTCAAAGAGAGATGCGCTTCCTGTCCACCCCAGGTCTGGGGTTCCCCACTCTTGTGCTAGAGTGCCCACTACCCTCACATCTCTGCTACCTCTACCCCCATTCCTTGTTTCTGCTTCTTTTTTAAGCCACCTGTTTCTTCCTAGTACATTTTATATTTGCTCTAGTGGCACATTACATTTTCTATTCATCGTTGCTAGTTGTCTGTAATAATATGTTTAAATACCCCTACCTAACATTTCAGATTGACAACTGCATACAGTGGTACCTTGGTTGTCGAACTTAATCCATTCCAGGAGTCCATTCGACTTCCAGAAACATTTGAAAACCAAGGCGCGGCTTCCGATTAGCTGCAGGAGCTTCCTGCACTCAGTCGGAAGCCACAGAAGCTACGTCGGATGTTTGGCTTCTAAAGAACGTTCGAAAACCAGGACACTTACTTCCAGGTTTGCGGTGTTCGGGAGCCAAAATGTACGAGTACCAAGGCGTTTGAGAACCAAGGTATGACTGTAATTGTTGGTTGTTGATGATTTGGTAAATTGTGGAATTTATCTCTTCGTCTCCCTGCTTTGAAGTCATGGTCCCAGACTGGGCCCAACAGCTTGTGGTGGGGCTGAAGGAGCGTCTCCACCCCCATTGTTCTGCCCAGACACTGAGGTCCAGTGCTGAGGGCCTTCTGGCAGTTCCCTCGCTGCGATGAGCCAAGTTACAGGGAACCAGGCAGAGGGCCTTCTCGGTAGTGGTGCCTGCCCTGTGGAACGCCCTCCCACCAGATATCAAAGAGAAAAACAACTACCAGACTTTTAGAAGACATCTGAAGGCAGCCCTGTTTAGGGAAGCTTTTAATGTTAATAGACTATTGTATTTTAATATTCTGTTGGAAGCTGCCCAGAGTAGCTGGGGAAACCCAGCCAGATGGGCGGTGTATAAATACATTATTATTATTATTATTATTATTATTATTATTATTATTATTATTATTACAGAATTGTAGAGCTGGAAGGGACCCTAAAGATCAACTAGTCCAACCCCCTGCAATGCAGCTGTCATGTATGGAGATCGAACCTGCAACCTTGGCATTATCAGCACCACGCTCTAACCAGCTGGCCTCTCCAGTGGTCTGCAGCCACCATCTTGGTTTCTAGCAATGCCTTGGAAATGAACAAAATACTGGCACAATAACATGGCATGCACCACAGACTATCCCCCTGCCCTTCCCAGTGCTCCAAAATGATGCAATATCTGGGACATGGTTAGAAGCAAAGACGATGGCTACAAGCTGCCTGCTGCCACTAGGACCTCTGTCTGTTTTATTTTGTTTATAAAACGGACCCAGGGCAGTTGCCCATGATGATCCATACTAGAGCCTTGGCAGCTGTTCAAGGATGCCATTCAAAGATGCCACCCATTGACACCAGTCCTCTTTGAAGTGCTTCCACTCTCCCACATCCTACCCATTTTTGTATCATTCTTCTGGTACGTTAAAGCAATCATCTTTCAATTATCATGAGAACAAATACATTCTCTTTACCTTTGGCTTGTACTTATCACTGCAGCACTAGATGGGTGCTGTCAAGTCTCATCTTGTGCTGGCATTTGTATGAAAATGCTATCAAGTACCGTTTTCAACAAGCTATGCAGCTTAGATAATGAGCCATTCCTGGTGTTGGTTATCAGTCCTATTCAGTTGTCAAGATCTTGTTTAGTGGAAAAATGCACACGTCTCTAATCCCCAGCTGCAGCCAGCCATTTCCTAGGGACCTGAATACAAAGTACATTTGACTGTCCCACCATTTCAATGTTTGCTCCAGGCCATGCACACAGTTATATCTACCATCCCATTCCTACAATTAGTACCACTCTAGAAAGTCACTTAACATTCTGGAGATGGTTCTCCCCTACTGAATATTCACATTCATTGTACCTGTTAGAATTCACATAGGATATTCTGGGAAGGGATGAGAAATTCTAGCAAGGTTCTTTTCTTTTTTTAAGGGAATTGAGGAATAATTAGGGATTTTTTTTAAAAAAAGAATCAAAGGTAGTATAAAATGGGACACATTTAACTACAGCTTGTCATTTAGTAAAAACAACTTTATATTGATGCCAGAGGTTATATTTTAATGAAAGTGTCAATAACGGCTGTCAAAGAGGAATAGAAGATACCTATCATATTTAAAGCAAGGCAGAGGATGGACAAACTGTTTAATCATGTAGCAAAGGTTAAATTTTTCAGCCAGGCTTTGCCAGTGCTTTCAGATGGACACTGAAACTGAAAAGGACGCTCCTGGAATATTACTTAAAAGGTAAAGGTAAAGGGACCCCTGAAAGTTGGACGACTCTGGGGTTGCGGCACTCATCTTGCTTTACTGGCCAAGGGAGCCGGTGTACAGCTTCCGGGTCATGTGGCCAGCATGACTAAGCCACTTCTGGCGAACCAGAGCCGCGTACGGAAACGCCGTTTACCTTTCCGCTGGAGTGGTACCTATTTTTCTACAGTGGTACCTCTAGATACGAACGGGATCCATTCCGGAGCCCCATTCGCATCTAGAGGTAAACATAACTAGTGATGGCACGTCTGCGCATGCATGTGCGCGTCGCTTTTCACCGCTTCTGCGCATGCGCGTGACGTCATTTTGAGCGTCTGTGCATGCGCAAGTGGCGAAACCCGGAAGTAACACGCTCCGTTACTTCCAGGTTGCCAAGGAGCGCAACTCGAATGCGCTCAACTTGAAGCATATTTAACCCGAGGTATGACTGTACTTGCACTTTGACGTGCTTTTGAATTGCTAGGTTGGCAGGAGCAGGGACCGAGCAACAGGAGCTCACCCGATCGCAGGGATTCGAACCACCGACCTTCTGATCGGCAAGCCCTAGGCTCTGTGGTTTAGACCACAGCGCCACCCGCGTCCTGGAATATTACTTAGCATCACCTTAAAGCTAGGGCTAAGGATGGATGAATCTGAAAATGACGGTTTCTCTCAATTTCTTGTTTTTCCAACCTTAGGTTCAGGCCTCCACATTTGCATATCAGTTTGCACTTTATTTTATTTTATTTTCTTTAAAAAAGTCTTCAGGAAAATTCACCAGCATGTTAATGCAATTTCCCCCTGCAAATATACATTTGTATGCAATTTTGCCCAATACATACAATTTCCCCTAATATAATTAAATTTGTATGTCATTTTCCCTAACGTTTGCATTTTTATGCACAGTTTCCCCATCATGTCCATTTTTATACAAATTGTGTACACATTGGCTGGAGACCTGCATTGCAAAATTCTGCAAAGTGCGAATTTTGAAGGATGGTTGTATTTTGGTTCTTATATTGTTTCAGAAGGTGTAAATTAGCTAGGTTCATCTTTAAATGCAAACTGAATCTAATTCCTCTCCTGTTTCTAGTCTTCCCCATCGGTGCAAATGTTTCATCTGTGGGCCAAGAACCAGTCCTTTGGAGATGGATGGTGAGTTCACTTTATCACTCCTTCTGCAGCCTTCCTGCTGGTTTTTCTCACAGCTTCAAACAGTCTAATTGATGGTCCATCTTTGCTATGCACCACACAGCTTACTTGCTGCTTTAAGCTGCATGCAACCCACCTCAAGACTACATGTTAAAGGTGGAGGTGGTGAGAAATGCATATAAATAAATACTTGATGATAAATTTCACTGAAATCAATTCAATGCCTCAATGGGTGTTTCAGAAAGTAGCAGCAGGAGGAGGGGACTGGAACATTTGCCAGTATGGGAAGGGTTATCCACGTCTTCTGCAGCTTCACAAAATGACAGCACGGGGCAGCTGTTTTCCGAACAAAATATATCTATCAGGTTTACATGGAAGGTGGGTATAAGTTTGCTCCTTACTTTCCAAATAAATGCATCTGGGGGAAAGTGCAACAGTTGTAAAGTCACCGCAGAAATTATCCAAGGTGACTGAGCAGTTTGGAAACTAAAAAGCAGTGGCAGTTTTCTCGGTGTTGGTTTTTAAAGATTCGTTTAAAAAAGCCACACACAGTACCTACAAATGGCGATTTGCCTTTGGACCCTAGAAAGCAGTTTACTGGAGAAGAACGCTACCTGTCAATCAACACAAGCACAAGCAGCCGCTGCAACCTCTTGCAGAATTCCCTGGTTGGAAGCTGCCAACATTCTGAGGCCAGGTGTCAGCGAGAGATCACTAGCATGGGAACTAACTTCAGTGATATCCTGGGGAAATTGATGGAGGGGAAATGTGTCCCTGATGCAAGCCTAACTCCTCCAGGAATACTCTGATTGATCAATGCTGGCCGGCTATAGCATACGGCTGATGTGATCACTGCTCAAAGGAGCATAGATCTACCCCCAGTCACAGCTCCTGGATACTGCAACCTACTTTTGCAGGACCATAGCAATGGGTGCCACTGGGAGTCAATGAATACAGATTGATGGCAGAAGGACCCAAAATGACAGGCAGGGACGTGAAGATCTCCTAGGGTGAGAGACTGGGAGAGGAGAGGGGAGCTCCCAGGTGAGACCTGAGAGGGTCTATCATTTTCTGTGGGGGTCAGGATGAAGAGCTACTTTTGGAAAGAAAGAAAATTCTGCATCTGTGCACTGCTTTTATACTTTAGATACCGTGCTGCTTATTATTCTCCAGTTGGGATTTCACTGTGTGCGCAATATGGTAATGCTATAGGTGGTCTATCAGAAAGCTGAGATACTAACTAAGAGCTTTAAAGATCACCTTTAACATATTTATAAAACCTGTCCTCCAAGGAGTTATTGCAGTGGTGTAGGTTAAGGGCAGAGATTTTGGGAGAACTATTTCCAAAGACTGTAACATCTTTGGACTGCATATTGCTTGAAGAAGGGCTGGTAAGTTGGTATAAAAAGCAAACTGTACCAAATTTTCTCCCTCATCCCAACTGACACATAAAAAATAAAATATGCAGACTTTGTGCAAATTTGGGCCATGGGTTTACATGTACCTAACAACAGCCAATGAAAGAAAATATGAGCCCTGATCCTTCTGAATTCAAAATCAAGCTCTTTTCTCTCCATCTGCTTTGGTAACTTGTAATGCACATTTAAAGCCATGGTTTTCCCAGTAGTGATGTATGGAAGTGAGAGCTGGACCATAAAGAAGGCTGATCACCGAAGAATTGATGCTTTTGAATTATGGTGCTGGAAGAGACTCTTGAGAGTCCCATGGACTGCAAGAAGATCAAACGTATCCATTCTTAAGGAAATCAGCCCTGAGTGCTCACTGGAAGGACAGATCGTGAAGCTGAGGCTCCAATACTTTGGCCACCTCATGAGAAGAGAAGACTCCCTGGAAAAGACCCTGATGCTGGGAAAGATGGAGGGCACAAGGAGAAGGGGGCGGCAGAGGACGAGATGGTTGGACGGTGTTCTTGAAGGTACTAACATGAGTCTGACCAAACTGCGGGAGGCAGTGGAAGACAGGAGTGCCTGGCGTGCTCTGGTCCATGGGGTCACGAAGAGTCAGACACGACTAAACGACTAAACAACAACAACAATGCACATTAAAAATAATTATGATTTTAAAAATAGCAACAATGCCAGCAGGCGAGATAAATTGTTTTGTGTCACCTCCTTGCTGTTGACAGGTGCCAGGTATCGACACAGGAGCAGAACATTTAAAGCCAAAAATTTAGAGCTGAACCCTACAGTTTACAGTTTAAAATGTGTCAAGACTTGAAGGTGGATTACATGTGAACATTTGCTGTGCCTGGAGCATTTATTAATCTTCCCGCTTTCCCACTTCACTCTTTTCCTCCTCGCTTCCTAGTTACGCTGCTGGGAGTTATTTAAACTACTCAAAAAGATGAACCTTTAGCAATGGATCACATTAGAGCCTTACTAATCAAATCACTTGTAAATACCATGTCGGGGAGAGTTTCCCAGAAGGAAGACGGGTTTTCATAAAAATGCACAACTGTTTCATGAAAAAAATGCACAATTATTTTATCACAGGGAGAACAAAACATCCTGTGCACAGAGAACATTGGCAGGTCTAGTTCAGAGGGTTGAGAATAGACTCCCAACAGTGGCCGGCTCCAACCTGCTGTACTCCTGATGTTTGATACTTTTACCCATATAATCCCCAGCCACTGGCCATGCTAGCCAGAGCTGATGGGAGTTGCATTCCAAACAATGTGGAGGGCCACAGGTTCCTCACCCCTGCTCAGTGTTGGTCATAGTGTTTATTGGGGGGGCGAAGATCCCTTCGCCCCCCCAATAAAATATTTGACGGAGCTGGGGCCCCCAAATGGTGTGCATGCACCATGTCATGTGAGTGATTATGCGGGGTGGGGCTTATCTGGCCCCTCCCCGTATTTTATTCAAGTTGGCAGCCCTGATATTGGTTCAGGCTTCTTTCTCCATTGCAGTTCTGCAGTATTTAACTATACCTACACCTTCACTATAGCCTGAACCCATATCAGGGCTGCCAACTTGAATAAAATATGGGGAGGGGTTTTTTTAACTATACCTACACCTTCACTCTTGCCAACAAAGGTCCGTATAGTTAAAGCTATGGTTTTCCCAGTAGTGATGTATGGAAGTGAAAGCTAGACCATAAAGAAGGCTGATCGCCGAAGAATTGATGCTTTTGAATTATGGTGCTGGAGGAGACTCTTGAGAGTCCCATGGACTGCCAGAAGATCAAACCTATCCATTCTGAAGGAAATCAGCCCTGAGTGCTCACTGGAAGGACAGATCCTGAAGCTGAGACTCCAATACTTTGGCCACCTCATGAGAAGAGAAGACTCCCTGGAAAAGACCCTGATGTTGGGAAAGATGGAGGGCACAAGGAGAAGGGGATGACAGAGGACAGGATGGTTGGACAGTGTTCTTGAAGCTACCAGTATGAGTTTGACCAAACTGCGGGAGGCAGTGGAAGACAGGAGTGCCTGGTGTGCTCTGGTCCATGGGGTCACAAGGAGTCGGACACGACTAAACGACTAAACAACAACACACCTTCACTATCCATCCCCAGATTGAAGGGACATTTCCCAACTTCATCGCATCTACCTCGCTGTCCCAGAGTCTTGATTCAGCCCCCCTCTCTTTGGGAGCACTTGCTCAGAGCCCAAAACATCTGATGCTTCCTGACCATTGGTAGCATGTGCCAGGTTGCCCTACCGATTCTTTTTCAACCTTTCTGTTTGTGCACAAAGCTGAGAAGGCGCTCTGGGTGGAGGGGAGATTGATGCCCCTGGCAAGCCCCAGGCACTGCTGCAGATCCTGAGCAAAATAACAGTGCAGCTGTCCTCTCAACACAAAATCTGGTACTTAGATAAAGCAAAGATATTTAAAATATTGTTACAAAGGTTGCATGCCACCCCCAATCTCTACTGAGCCTTAGCAACATTCTAGGGAGTTCCAGGCGCTCACCCAGGGTTGTGTTTCCATTGGAGAATCGAGGCACATTTGAGACTAGTTTCTTTAAGAAATATAGTGGGTGATGGATGTTGTTTTTTTACACATATTTACACTTAAAGCCTTCAATGAAGAGGGTGCAGAACATTCCATGTTGTCCCACTTATAGCTTCAGCATGTTTGGGTCCAAAGCAGCAGTCAGTCATTGTCCCCAGTCTCTCCCACCATATAACACCAGTCCTGAAAGATCTACATTTCTGAGCACATTTCAAAATGTTGGTGCTGACCTTTAAAGCCCTAAACAGCCTCGGCGCTGTAAATCTGAATGAGTGTCTCCACCTCCATCGTTCAGCCCGGACACTGCAGTCCAGCTTCGAGGGCCTTCTGGCAGTTTCCTCACTGTGAGAGGTGAGGTTACAGGGAACCAGGTAGAGGGCCTTCTTGGTAGTGGTACCCACGCTGCGGAACGCCCTCCCACCAGATGTCAAGGAAATTAACAAGTATCTGACTTTTAGAAGACATCTGAAGGCAGACCTGTTTAGGGAAGTTTTTAATGTTTGACATTTTATCACTTTTTATTATTATTATCTCCTTACTTCCTGCTTCTAGTTTCCTGAACACCTTGCCAAACACAACACCTCCCCTTTCTGTCCACTTACCCTCATTTCTCCAGACTTCTGTTTTTTTTAAATGATATTTTCCCTGTGTGACATCACACCGCTCAACAGCTTGGCAACCTCCTCCTCTCACCAGCACAGCCTCCTGCCTGGCTGATGGTTTCCATTGATGGGTTAATGACTTGCTTCCATGAGTTTTCATCATTCTAAAAGACTCCAATCCCAGGTTAAGCCCTGGCCTGGGCGGGGGGGGGGGGGACTTAGCCTGCATTTTTCACTGGCCTGGCATCTTCCCTTCAATACTCCAAATATTATCTAAATTCTACCATTTGTTAATTTCTAACTTTCATTAACTCTAGCAGTAATGGGTGCCCTTGCACCCCCAAACACTGTTACCCCTGATCTGCACAATATATTATCTGCTGCTCACTGAAGACCCATGCAAGTTGATGGATGCAGCTGCCTCCTTCTGTAACTCTCCCACACAAAGAAAATGGACAGTGCATCATCCTTCAGCATCATTTGTGGGGCAGAGTAAGAAGGAACTCTACAAATCCCACATGTGTACCTATCCCTGTGGAACGCCCTCCCACCAGATGTCAAAGAGAACAACAACTACCAGACTTTCAGAAGACATCTGAAGGCAGCCCTGTTTAGGGAAGCTTTTAATGTTTGATGTATTATAGTATTTTAATATTTTTTTGGAAGCCGCCCAGAGTGGCTGGGGAAGCCCAGCCAGATGGGCGGGGTATAAATAATAAATTATTATTATTATTATTATTATTATTATTATTATTATTATTATTATTATTATTATTATCCAGGCACTAGCGATGCCAGTTTTAATTTTCTCAGTTTCTCATTTCTCCAATCTTAAACTCAATTCTCCATATTTCTTAAGTTCTTTAAAAAAAAGACCACGTGGTAATGAAAACATGTCAGCACTTTAGGGTAGATTTCTCCTGGTAAACAAATATTAGTAAGCAGTTTTAACTAATGCACACATTTTTGCAAGCCATTTCCCCATATATAAAACATGCTTTTTTTCATTAATATGTGCATTTTTCTGCACATTTCCCCCTAAGGTATACCATTCAGATGACTTCATGATTAGATTACTTCAATTTGCTCTGTGGGCAACTTCCCTTGTGCTTTATCCAGATATATGCTGCAACAAGGTTGCTGACAGGGCTGACACTGTCAGCATAACACCTCTCCTTAGAAATCTGCACTGCTACTGGGGCAAGTTCAATCTGTTTCTATTATCAGCTTGGGACCAGTTTTCCTGAAGGGTCACTTTACACCATATATGCCCAATCAATCACTTCAATCTGCAGAACTGGCATGGATAAAGATGCCACATAATATTTGTTCTGCACTTGTAAATAATCAATATTTTAGAGTGGTAGCAGCAACGCTTTGGAACTTCTTGCCATTTGAAAACAGGCAGGTTCTTTCACTGTACTTTTAAAAGCACCTGCTTTAAACATTTTTCTTTAAAGCCCCTCTAGACATACAGAATGTCGACATGTGTTTTAGTATCTTTTACATTTACTTTTAATTTTAATGACCTTTTAAAAGGTTCTTAAATGCCTGTTCTGTCTTTTATTGATAATTATAGTATCGATGGGCAGTGGCGTAGCGTGGGTTGTCAGCACCCGGGGCAAGGCACGTAATTTGCGCCCCCTAACCCGTGGATTTGCGCCCCCTAACCCGTGGATTTGTGCCCCCTAACCCATGGATTTGCGCCCCCTAACCTGTGGATTTGCCCTAACCCCAGATGTTGCACCCGGTGCGGCCGGGCCCCCCTGCACCCCCCACGCTACGCCACTGTCGATGGGTTCTTGTTTGTGAATCACCTAGAGGTTTTGTTCCAATCAAGTGGTGTTTAAATTTTGTTAAATAACTGATAAACACTGGGCAGGATTCAACCGATGAGTCCCATCAGCAGAAGTCCTACACAAGGACTACTGCTTGTGCAACAAGACTTCCCCCCTCTCCCCAACCTCTGCCGCCGCTGCATCCTCCAAATGGGCCCAGGTGTGTGTGTTCAGAGAGCCCTTAGAACAGTGCATAGCAGGAAGAGAGGGGGAATCATTCCAACTGACAAGCTGAAATGATTGCCTAGATAGAACAATCACCTTAGCATGATGGCAGTGGCAGAGGAACCCTCTCCGGCACCCGTACAGACTGCACACGCGTGGCAGACTGTACAGTCGCTGTATGAGAGGCAGCCCGTATAGCTGCCGCGCACAAGAGCGGCAGCCCATACAGCTGCCGCACAAGCAGCACCCATGCGCCCATACGGACTGTGGGCACCCTCAGCCACTCTACAGCTGGGGGGGAGGCAGGGGCCATCTTGTCACCCCTCCCAGAGTGGCACCCAAGGCGACCCGCCCCCTCCGCCCCCCCTTCCTACGCCACTGCATGATGGTGAGTTCTTCCCAATATTTGCATCCCAAAATTCAGAGAAGTGTGGATTTTGAAGGACAGCTGTGTTTCAGTGCAGGTATTGGTTTGGGAAGTGCAGATTAGGTAGTTTCTCTTTATCATATAAACCCCTATACAAGGTGTCCCTCTCCTGATATCTCCATGGCCCTTTGAGCAGCTATTATGTTCATTGCCCAGTTCCACTCCATCACCATTTGCAGAAATGATATTAATTCATTCCAACACCATGCAATTTGTGGTGTGCCTGCCCTCCATTTCAAAACCGCTTTGCTACACTACCTACTTCCTCTATGTGTGCTTTGAAACCACCACCACCTCACATTATTTCAATCCACTCCTAGCTCTGTATCCTCACAGACTTAGCAGAAACATTTCCATTGATGGGACTCTCAGGGCTGTTCCATTTTCAGATGACGTGAACTGCTCTTCCGGTCCTCCGCAGGCTTCTGATGCCACTCTGAGGCCCACTCTCCAACTCTCTTAAGCTTCTTAGGTATTCTAGCATTTAGCTGTTCTTGGGAGCGTTGCTCAGTTTTAAAAATTTTTTTTAAAAAAAAACTGAAACAAGAAGCTAAAAATCCTCTCATAATCTTAGCAGCTCAGCTCCTAATAACCACACATGCTTCTCTTCACACTCTTCACTGTTGCCCCCAGAGACCCAACATGCCACCACTCTGAGATATATGCTCTTTCTATAACACAAACTGCTCCTGCAATCAATGAGTCTCAGCAAACTGGAAATATGATGACACTGTTCCATAAATATAAGCTTTCGTTCCGAGACTCCCAGGCTATTTTGCAGCTTCCATTTGTCGATTCCATATATTTTTCCCCTTCGTCTTTAAGAGACTGAGCACAATTAAACCATTTAAATGAAATACTCTTTTATTGTCATCTGAAATGCTATAGTGTTTTTGAAATAAAGAGCTGAACTCTCACTAAATGAATGCATGTCTCTTGCATTCTGTCCCCGCTAAAATGTTAAGTTTTGCTCTTAGTGTTTTGCTTGAAATAATTGCCTCCCCTGCTGACAACTTGTCAAATGTTAAGATGATGCAATTTGATAAGGCCCAGATAGTACCATGTATTTTTTTCCCCACCCATGCAGCCAGAAGTACAAATCCACTGCAGCTGTAACAGCTGTACTTGGCAAAGCTTCAGTTTACACACTGATAAAGAAAGATAATTACTTTCATCATGTTGCAATGAATGCTTTCTGTAACTCATATTGCCAATGTTAAAAGTGTAGCTTTTAATTGCTGGAGGAGTAGCTGTGTTTGCCTGCTTCTGACAACAACAAATCTTGAGACACCTCAAAGCAGGTGTGGCGAACTCTGGGCCTTCCAGAAGTTGCTTAAATTCAACTCCCCTCCTCCCCGCCGCACCCAGCCTCAGCAAGAATGGCCAGTCAGCAGGGCTGAAGGGAACTGCCATTCAACAACAACTGTTTGCCAAGTTCAAGGTTCCTGTGTTAATGCTCAAAGTCCCGATTAACTTGGATTCAATATACCTTAAGGAGCATCCCCTATACTTCATCTTCATCATGCTGATGACACTCAGCTCTATCCGCTGATGGATGGCCACACTGACTCGGCCCCGGACACACTGACCAGATGCTTGGAAGCTGTGGCTGGATAGTTTCATGGGAACCAATTGAAACTAAATCCTTCGAAGACAGAGGTCCTATGGCTGGGTCGGGATGGCATGGGGATGAGGGATCAACTCCCTTCTCTTGCAGGGGCCATTAGTGCCATTGCCTTCCGTTAAGAGCTTGGGTGTAATCCTTGACGCCTCCCTTTCCATGGAGGCGCAGGTTACAGCAACAGCCAAGGTGACATTTTTCCACCTTCTCCGCATCAAGCAGTTGGTCCCTTACCTTTCCCGCCCTGACCTAGCCACAGTGATCCATGCAACGGTCACCTCCAGGCTTGACTACTGTAATTCGCGCTATGCAGGGCTGCCCTTGAAGCTGTCCCAGAAACTCCAGCAGGTGCAGAATGCTGCAGTGAGGCTCCTCACGGGGTCGCTGCCATGGGAGCATATTCACCCAGTGCTTTTCCAGCTGCATGGGCTCCCGGTGGAGTACAGGGTCAGATTTAAGGTGCTGGTTTTGACCTTTAAAGCCCTTCACGGCCTGGGACCCTCGTACCTACGGGACCGCCTCTCCCGGTATGCCCCACAGAGAGCCTCAAGATCCATAAATAGCAACACTCTAGTGGTCCCGGGCCCTAAGGAAGTTAGATTAGCTTCAACCAGAGCCAGGGCCTTTTCAGCTCTGGCTCTGGCCTGGTGGAACACTCTGCCTCATGAGACCAGGGCCCTGCAGGATCTGATTTCTTTCCGCAGGGCCTGTAAGACAGAGTTGTTCCTCCTGGCCTTTGGTTTGGAGCCAATTTGATTCCCTTCCCCTCTTTCTTTTTCCTTTTTCCTTTCTCCTCCTGTGATGAGGCTGCATTTTAATATTTTATTGTTTCAATATTTTAATGTTGTATTTTAATCTTGTTTTTAAGTTGTATTCATTCAACTTGTTTTTATTATTGCTTGAGCCCGGCCTTGGCTGGGGAGGGCGGGGTATAAATAAAAATTATTATTATTATTATTATTATTATATCATCTTCATCATGGAGATCCTCCAATGGGGCACTTCTGGTGAGCCCCAGAGCCATGAGGTTTGGTTGGCCTTACTAGGGACTGTTGCTGTAGTGTGGCAGGTCCTGCCCTGTCAGGGACGCCCACTTGCCCCCCACATTGAGGGGGCCTAGCATCAAGTGCTCCACTCCCAACCTGTGTAACAGTGCTCTCCTGGTAGTGGTGGAGCTGGGGAGCATGGAGGCTAATCTTCACCTTCCATTCCTCCCGCCCCCATTTGGCAGGCCAGCGCTCACCCGGGGCGGCAGGGGATGGTGGCCCCCTCATTATTGGGAGGGCTTAGCCCCCAGCCTAGAAATATTAAGGGGGCTGAAGCCCCTTTTGCCCCTATAGTTGGCACCCCTGTGCCCTGTGGAGCCTCTAGAAGAAAAGTGCAAAGGATTATTCTCCTCACATATCCGCTGGCTGGGAATTTCAGTGTCAAATATCTGCTGAATATTTGACTATTTCCTTAATACTCACTGATGCATCTGTTTGATATATATGATTAAATTTGACAGCACCTAAGAAATTATCCACATAGATGAAGATGGTATTGACAGATAACATGCAGTGATATTCATATCTGACAACACTTAGTTTGCAATTATATTACGTATTCCGTAGCACTACTAAATAGAAGGCACTCACCCTTTTTGAAGTTAACATTTCTCAAACAAATTATAAATGACAAAATTAGTAATGATTTTTTGAGGGGGGACTGGAAATTTGATTCAATTCTAGTGTATTTTAGCCATTTGTTCATACAGCTGGTGTACACATCTTTGTATGCCCCTCATCTCCCAACCATAAACTTTAATGTTTAATTTTTATTTTCCCAATCTTCCCAGTGCAGTCACACACTGTGACCTGCCTGGGACAGTAAATGGGGGTTGGAGGTTTGAGAACTTGATCGGTCAAATCGTAGGTTTAATAGAGAGTTGCAGTAAACTGGGTAAGTCACCAGTTGTGGAGGAACATGAGCCCTGTCCTCCATTAATTTTTTTGCTAGGTGTGACATAACACGTGATTGCTCACTTAGCTTACTGCAATCCTCTACTCATGCCCTTGGAGAATTTATAACAGTCATCTCCAACTTTTTCAACCTTGACAACCTGTAACATAAAACACACTTCTTAGTTGTTACCTGCCTCTCTGTTATTTTCATTCTCTTTCTATATTTATTCTCACCTCTTTCATCCTGGAAAGGGTGACTGATATCACTGCTGTTTGTTCATCCTGCCTTAGTTCTGGGCATGATCCACTCACGGTCCTCCATATGGAAGGTGGTTTAGACAACTCACAGAATGAAGCCTAGGGACGTTGCATCGTGATGAAATAAAATATCTCAAGGATATATGGTAAGTGTCATTTTAATAGGTCTTGCCAATAAAACCTTATTACTTCAGTGTCACAAAAAGAGACAGAGAGACCCTAATCTGTCAGCGTTGTTTGATCCAATAGTTAAATATTATGGCTGAATTTCTTAAATCATCTCTTTCTGGGTTTCAGTTGTTCATATATGTGTGTGTGTGTGTGTGTGTGTGTGTGTGTGTGTGTGTAAAGAAAATGGCATTGGAGAAATCACATAATATTTGTTTGTTGTAAATGCCCACAATTTATTTGTATTGATAGATTTATTCTGAAGAGACTCTATGCCTTTAGTAAGACATCATAAAGCAAGATTAATTCAGAAAGGAATGATATAGAATTATTATGAGGTTAATGGATAGCTCTAAATCCAGCCCAGTTCTTTAGCAGCGCAACAGTACTCTTAAAATGTCCATCCCCTCACTGTTTGATCACAGAACAAAAACCACAGGAGGGTATTGGAAAACTCGGCTCCAAATCAATTCAGCATCCTCTCCCATTCTATCAGATAATTGCTAGCTAATGCTGGTATCCATGACAGTAGTTCAGACCAATGCGCTTACTGTATATGGTTTTACGGGGGGTGGGGGTGGGGAATCTATTTTTCACATTTCCAAATTAACAATGAACAGCAAATAATGTTTTAGACAGTGACATATGGGACACGAATTATGATAAAGGTTCCAGTGCTGAAGGAAGAATTGGAGTCAATTTAGGGCAGGTGCCCCATAATCAGCAGTGACTAATGCCTGGTGATTCACAGGATGTTTTAATCTCTGGCCCATTGTTTGAGACAAATGCCAGGAGAGAAGTCAGCTGTTCCCAAAGTTTAAAAAGAAGAGTACAAAGTCCAAGTTTTATTTTTATGCTTTAAAAAAAATGAATACCATTCAATTCAGAGAGATATCTGCGGTTAACCACAAAGCAGCCTCATGCTTGAAGTGACCTGTAGGCCAGAAGCTCAGTTGGTAAAGGCTCTGCAGAACTCATAGAAAATGTACATTGTCAGGAGTTTGTTAGGCTTCTTATACAATCACAGCATCCAAGGTTCCCCCTCCCCTCCCCTCCCCTCCCATTCCAGGACCCCTGTAGCATGAAAAGTCATGCCAATTAATATGGCCACAGTTATAGCAAACCTCTTCTAACTAGCTCAAATGCTTTACAAATCCCATAAAACAAATTCCAGCCAATTTCAGTAACAAATAGATCTCATAATGTCTTCATAATGCAAAATGAAATACATATATAACACAATATAAAGTTGATTAGTTAGTTGAGAGGACTATACAAAAGACCTTTATATCGGCATCTGTACCTAATGTGTGCTTTGTATCTAACTTGACAGTTTCTTCAAAGAATCAGCAATGTTCTTCTATCACCCAGTGACGGTTGATCACCTCCCTTCCCTAGCCAGCCAAGGTAAAAGGGTGTTCAAAAGGACACACAAGCACAGAATATGTGTATTTATATTCCACAGAATCACAGAGTTATAGAGGTCTAGTCAACCTCCTGCCGTGCTGGAATCTTTTGCCCAACAAGGGGCTTCAACACACAACCCTAAAATGAAGAGCTTTGTGCTCTACTGACTGACCTATCCCAAGTTATAACATTTTTAAAAAAGAAATTCTTGTGAATAGCTACCTATAAAATTTTATTACAATATATATAAATCCCATGTATATACCCCATAATATGCAAAGCATCGTTGCAGTGAGCTTTACAAATTCCATAAAAATATATTTATTGCATATGGGCAGTACTCAAATACTAGGACCAGGTAAATAATGTTTGCTCAGTCTGGGGAGAAATTTGGAGGGAAGGGATAAGTTTAGAAACATCCTCATTTTTACTCTTTGTCTGTCTCTTTCATACACATGCACACACACACACATGCACACACACACATATCTATCATAATTATCATAATTATCTGTAGAACTGTTAATTTTATTCCTTCGGCACAGTACTGCCATTAAATTGTTTAATGAACTATAACTATAACTATAACTACACAGTCAGTTGTGTAGAACTGGGATGCTGTCCAAATACACAGGTATTGAAACAAAGAGTGGGGAAGAAACTCCTCCCCTTCTAGTCCTTTGATCCATTGTGGTCATGAATCTTCAGAGTCAGAAATGCTCTAACTTCCAAACACACTTGAGCTCTAGCAATCCTCTTTTATAAATTAAGCACAGCATTTTAGAACACAACAAAGGCTCCATCTAAATACACCCCAAGTACTTGACAATGAAAAGCTACTTCAAAAAGTACACTGGTGCTGTAAGTGGTGGAGGGGGAGAGAATCAGCATAGCAAATATTAGAGTTTGAAAAGTTCCTTGTTGATTTTGCTTGCATTGTAGTCAATCTATCAAACCTTCCTTCAGCCCTCTTAAGATTTAAACACTTAGCCCTGTCTTTGTACAGTAATCTACCATAGCATATATACAGATGTTTTCTGGTGCATTGTTACAGAGATAGACTTACTACATCTTAGTTACCACAGACTACCCACTTCTTAGCTGCCTGGGAAGAATGTGTCTCTTCACTTGTCACCAGACATCTGGGAAGTCCTTCTTCCCTCATAGTAAAGTTGGTAGGGGGCATGTTGGATTCTAGCAACTCATATGGTGCCTCCATCTTAGATTGCCTAAACTGCAGGTTAAATATCCTAACAGTAAGGAGCCCAAGGCTGTCCACACACTATACCTTTAAATTGTATTTGAAACGCATTCTTTCCCTCAAAGGATTCTGGGCACTGAAGTTTACCCCTAACAGAATTACAATTCCCAGCAACCCTTAACAAACTACATTGCCCATAATTCTTTGAGGGAAAGAGTGTGTTTTGAACATGCTTCAAAGGTATAGTGTGCACACAACCAAAGAGTCCTCTTCCTCCCCTCAATACAGTGGTACCTCAGGTTAAGAACTTAATTCATTCTGGAGGTCTGTTCTTAATCTGAAACTGTTCTTAACCTGAAGCACCACTTTAGCTAATGGGGCCTCCCACTGCCACCGCTGCGTGATTTTTGTTCTCATCCTGAAGCAAAGTTCTTAACCCGAGGTGCTATTTCTGGGTTAGCGGAGTCTGTAACCTGAAGCATCTGTAACCTGAAGCGTCTGTAACCTGAGGTACCACTGTACTCAGGAAAAAGGAGAGAACAAAAACAAAACTGGAGGAGGGAAAGCAGGTGGCTTAGGCTTACAATTTTACACAAATTAAGACAAAATGTTCACCCACAACAAGGAATTGAGACCAATCTCTATTATGACAATATCAAATGCATAATAGAAATTTAATAAAATTTGCAACCGTATACTGGCAAAAGTAAGAGGACTAGAGCTGTACTGAAATGTCTAAACTACTAAAAGATCATGCGAGGGTGGGTGGTGAGAAATCCTCTTTTTGAGTTGAAGTTCTTGTGTCAATTAACATAGTGTTGCAGTCTGAGCTTCTCTTATTAGCATGGATATATATACAGTGGTACCTCGGGTTACATACGCTTCAGGTTACAGACTCCGCTAACCCAGAAATAGTACCTCGGGTTAAGAACTTTGCTTCAGGATGAGAACAGAAATCGTGCTCTGGCAGCGCAGCGGCAGCAGGAGGCCCCATTAGCTAAAGTGGTGCATCAGGTTAAGAACAGTTTCAGGTTAAAAACGGACCTCTGAAACAAATTAAGTACTTAACCCAAGGTACCACAGTGTGTCTGTGTGTGTGTGTGTGTGTGTGTATCCACATGTACTTATAGCCAGGCATGCAGACTGAATTAGGGTGATGTCTTGGTCGCAACTCCTACAAAGCTGACAACCCCATCAACTTATGAATTAAAAGTCTCTCAAAAATACTGATATTGAGCATAAAGGGAGTAATCAGAAGACAATGGGATGCTTTATTAAATCTGTTTCATTGTTTCGTGAATCCTTTTATTGCCAATATATAAGAGAAAAAAGGTTAGCCATGTACTCTTTTAATTAAAGTCATAGTATTCTTTTTCCCTGGTGCAATAGGCCCTCCTTCCCTTTTCCCTTAATTTCTTTTTTATGTTTAGGGTTGGTGTGTGTGCATGTGTGTTCAGTATATCCTTCACCACCTTGGTGTTTACCACACCTTTTGAACTAAACTCTCATCAGCTCCAAAGACCATGCCTGATGGTTAGGGATAGCAGGAGCCGTATTCTACCTGTAGAACATCTGTAGAGCACCAGGTTGGGAGACTCTGGTTTATCGGATACACACAATGTATACGATACAGCACAATGGCTTTCTATTTGATTTCTTACATTCATTATTATGGAACTATGCAATACTGCAAAGAAAATAATTAAGCAGATCTGAAATTGTGAATTATTTTGCAAACCGACGCTAGTATTCCATAAGATCAAAACTGGGTAGAAACAGCTTGATACAAATAGGCTGGCATTCCCTGTTTGTTTGGGTTTTAAAAAATAAATACACACACTATATAAATTGTTAGCTGACACATCAAGATGGGTGGAGATGGAGATTCTACCCTTGAAAAGTAATAAAGTTGTTGGTGGCCTAATATGTTCCAAGTGGTTTGTCACCTACAGCACTGCATTCTGGATGTCTAACAAAAAAACAACAACCCAAAAAACCCTCTCTCAAGTGAATTTATTGACTAAAACCAGTTCCACAGAACCAATTAGTATCTTACACCGGCTGCCCTGCAAGGCTTATGAGGCCATCCATCACCTGTCCATTTAACTATTTAGCATTTGTTCCAGCAATTTGTCACACTGTCAGAATGCGAGCATTTCAGAAGAGGAGTTTTTGGTTGAAAGAAGTCTAACCTAGATACTGCAGATATTTATCCTTTAATAAGACTTACTCGAGATTTATGTTTCTATTATAGTTAACCTCTTAAGCACTTAGCTGTAAATGCAGGAGGGTGTGTGATTCTTTGCATCTCAAAAGGTTTTACCTTTAAATCAATTGTTTTCTGGGAGAATTTAAAAATAGTGAGGGAGGGGGAGGATACTGAGAGTTATTCCATCCTTCATTCGCAAGTGAAGGGTGATGCTATCTTATAGCTGCAGTGGTTATATTTTACCTATCACCTCTTTCATCTAGTCACTTGTTTCCCCATTAAGTTCCAGCCACTTTCTTAATTTGAAAGCTTCTGTGAAATTAAGAATTAAAGAATTAAACCTAACAGCTGAATAAAAAACTAAAATTGCTAGAGAAGGCTTAATAATAATAATGATATCGAGTGTTAAAAACAATACAACATTAAATATTAAAAACTTCCCTGAGCAGGGCTGCCTTCAGATGTCTTTTAAAGATAAGATAGCTGCTTTCCCCCCTCACATCTGATGGGAGGGTGTTCCACAGGGCAGGCGCCACTACCGAGAAGGCCCTCTTGTCTGGTTCCCTGTAACCTCACTTCTCACAATGAGGGAACCGCCAGAAGGCCCTCAGTGTTGATCTCAGTGTCCGGGCTGAACGATGGGGGTGAAGATGCTCCTTCAGGTATACAGGACCGAGGCCTGTATCTCTTTTAAAGAGATAAAAAGGCAGGTGTATATGCAGGGGTATATGAGGCAGCAGAGATTAGCATGCTTGCTCTGCTCCCATCATTCTTCATTCACGGGAGGGTGAACATGGCAATGCTCTCCAGAATCCAGGGGTGAGGAATGAGAAAAGCCTACATTTACATAAACGGTTCCTTTCTGTAGACCAGGGTGGGGCACCTCAGGCCCCAGGGCCAAATTAGTCCCCGTCCCCCCCCCCCCGCCTCTCTACCTGGCCCTCAGGACTCTCCCCACAGCACAAACATCATCCACACCCTTCTCCCCAGGCTACATCCATCCCTGCCCCTTGCACATTCCGTGAGGGTTTTGCCTGACTGTGATAGGTCCTTGAACTCTGATAACTAACTGAGGTAATAATAAATAATAATAATAATAATAAATTATTTATAATAATTTTTATTTATATCCCGTCCTTCCCAGCCAAGACCAGGCTCAGGGCAGCTAACATCAGATATAAAACAATTGATTAAGATACAACTTAAAAACAAGATTAAAATGCAACATTAAAATGCAGCCTGATTTCAATAGAAACTCAAATCAAAAACTTTTTGGGGATGAAAATGTCAAATCTTCACGAGATGATGATTAACTGACAGCTCACACTGGTCAGAGGGAACTGGTGCAAAACAAAACAGATGTTTCCCAAGTAACACCCACCAAATCACACACAAAGAGGATGCTCAAACATCACCATTATTATTATTATTATTATTATTATTATTATTATTATTATCCCCCCACCTTTTCCCCCTAACAGGAGTCAGATTACAGATAAAAACAAAAATTGTTGAGCACATCGAAACGATTATTAAAAAAATTAAAGATTAATAGAATTTAAAACTATATACATATATAAAATTGGTTTAAAGCCGATTTAAACAGCACAAGATAAACAGCATGGCACCAGTCATTTCATTAAAAGCAGTCAGTTCCCAAAAGCCTGTTGGAACAAGAAGATCTTCACCTGCTGGCAGAAGGACAACAAGGAATCAGTCTAGCTTCTCCAAGGAAGGAGCTTCAGTGTCTGGGGGCAGCTACTGAGAAGGCCCTTTGCCACATCCCCTCCAAGCATGTCTATGAGGGTGGTGGAACTCAACTAAAACCCTCCCCTGGTGATCTCAAAACCTGGGCAGGTTCATATGAGGTTTTGAGATAGCTTAGAGCTAGGGCTTTCTAGGTCATAACCAGCACTTTGAATTGTGCCCAGAAACAGTCTGGTAGCCAGTGGAGATTCTCTAGCAAGGGAGTCATATGCTCCCTAGAACCAGCCCTGGTCAACAATCTGCCACACGACAAAAATAATAATAATTGGGGATCCATTGTGTATCCTTAACAAAAGCCAGACTCTTGCAATATATATATAAAAGCACATTGTTCCGGAAGCCAGCTGAAGAATGCTGACAGCATGTGACAGCATGCCTAAAAATTGAGATTTGGGGTGACATCCAGCACCTATTCCACTATAAATGGCAGGGTCAAATCCAAGACATATGGGAATCTCCCCACCCCCACCCCACGCTACTGCCATGCAACCTTACTAGGACATTTTTCACATTTACACAGTACGAAGCACTCACCAGTAATGATGATGGTGAAGATGATGATGATGATGATGATGATGATGATGATGATGAAAGTCACTATGTTAAGCAGCAGCAGCAGCGGGTGGGGGGGAGTAACTTGCTGCTCTCCTATAGTCTTGCTGTTCTCCAGGTGCTCTGCAAATATGCTTGCAGCTCTCATACATAGGCTACGAAAGCAGCAAGCCTATTCACTGAGGCCATCCAGAGAGGAGTGGTGTCAGAGTGGCTGGATGCAGAGCAGTGGAAGGAGGTGCCAATTGGGGAACCTCCAAAGGAAATCCCAGAGGTGGAAGGTTCAGAACCCGAGGATTGGTGGTGAGACACTGAGGAGAAGTCATAGAGGGGAAATTGGGAGGAGGTGATGGATACTGAAGGTACAACAGGGTTTAGTGAGCGGGATGAACCTGTGACAGGGAGCAGTTCAGACTCTGAGGCTGAAGCAGAAGAGGGGTGTCAAGAGTGCTGAAGAATCCCCGGGAGTCTCCCTCTCCTGCTGTAACAAGCTCACCTCTCTCCAGTATCCAAGAATGCACTGAATAATGAGGAGAGTGGACCAGAGGTCAGAAGTGGGCAGATGCAGTTTGAGACTGCTTTGGAAACATCTGGGAGAGGAGGAGCCTTAGAAAGGGTTGGTGGCAGAGGCCTTCAGTCCTTTCAACTCCTCTATAGTTGTAAGACCTCCTGAGAAGTGTTCCTGAGTTGGATGCTGTTTCCTTGAATAAAGGGTTAACTTCACCGACAACTGACTCGGTTTCTTCGTGCTGACCTGTATCTGACTCCAGCCCTGACAGGTGGGACTTGGAAGAGGAGGAAGAGGAAGAAAAAAAGAAGCCATTGCTCCACTGCTGCCTTGCATGGCAGCTGTGGCAACCCCACAGTGGGGCAGCGGCTTCCTCCTCCTTGGTGCTGTTTTTCTCAGGTGCTACCTGAGGCAGTAGGGACATGGGTGGCGCTGTGGATTAAACCACAGGGCCTAGGACTTGCTGATCAGAAGGTCGGCGGTTCGAATACCCACAACGGGGTGAGCTCCCGTTGCTCGGTCCCTGCTCCTGCCAACCTAGCAGTTCAAAAGCACGTCAAAGTGCAAGTAGATAAATAGGTACCGCTCCGGCAGGAAGGTAAACGGCGTTTCCACGCACTGCTCTGGTTCACCAGAATCGGCTTTGTCATGCTGGCCACATGACCCGGAAGCTGTATGCCGGCTCCCTCGACCAATAAAGCGAGATGAGCGCTGCAACCCCAGAGTCGGTCACGACTGGACCTAATGGTCAGGGGTCCCTTTACCTTTTTACCTGAGGCAGTTGCCTCACCTTGCATCATTGATGAGCCGGCTCTGATAAATGGTAAATGTGGAAAGGGCCTAATCTGAAAGCCATTTTTCCAGAGGTCCTCAATTGACAACTAACATATGCTTCCATAAGAACATCTGCTTTTTTATTTTTGAAGAGTTTTATGTCTTTACAGAAGAGAGAGAAGTATTCTTATAACTTATGCTTATTCTTATAACATTTCAGTGATTTTTCTTCTTCATTAGGTTCTAATTGCTGAAGGGTGCAGATTCAACTTTTTCATTTTGCTACCCTGCCGTTTCCCTCCGCCCAGCGCCCCACTCTCCCCATCCCGATTTAGATTTCTTCTAGAGTGGCTTCAACAGAGATGCTTGGGAATCAAATGCCATCTCTGCATCTGAATGCTGTTAAGCAGCTCCCATGGCATTTCACACAGACTTTCAATGTGTGTCTGTCACTAAGCTCACTCCCAGAGATAAAACAGAAAATGTGAACTCCTGCGGGAGGGAGTGTTGAGTGAAATAAGAGAGAGAGAAACCTTTCTTGAAGCCTTCTGAATGTTACAGCTCAGTCAATCATCAGACCTTCAATCTGGGGCTCATCTCAACTGGTATACTAAAGGTTTTGCAGTACAGGGTATTAGGTGGAGATAACTGAATTTTTAATGCAGACAGGCAAAAAAGTGCAAAAACTTGTTTCCCTGCCTTTGCAATGGTTTAAAAGGAAAATTCTGAGCTTTCTTATATGTTATTAAGGACAGTGTTCAAGTAACCTTTACTCATTAAAATTAATGACTATGACAAGTAAGGACCACTCATTTCAATAACTTTATTCTGAATAAAACTTAGATGAATAGTACCCCAAGATTTTGCATTCTCCTTTGGAAAAAAAAATAGTTTTCCAATAAATCTCGAAATGCAAAGGGGTACTGGTTATTCCTTTTATTTGCTCACATGTCATCAGATTGATATATCTCCCTTCATCGTATATGCCGAGGTCCAATTTACTTTATATAAATAATAAACTTTAAAGGACAATAAGAAGCCCAAAACAGCAGTCAACGCACTTAAGGAGCAGCAGGCCCACTTACAAAATCAATGACAAAAAAGTGCTCAAGAAAGACTGTGAAGCTCTTAAAACTAGAGATGGACGCAAATGGTTTCTCAACAGTCCCCATCCTATTTGAGAGTGCAAATATATATATATATGGAGCATTTCATCAAATTCCCCCAGGAGAGTAGACATTCTCCAACTGATTATGGGACTCCATATTAGCCACCACAGCTGCACATTTTATTTCTTGCCCCCCACCTCTTTCTAGCTGTTCCATTATAAAAGTTCAAGGGTCCATTGCAGTCATTCAAAACGAAATATGCAAAGGGGGTGAAGATGATGGACTTTTTCGAGCTAGCTGACCTGACTGGAAGAATCCGCGACCAGAAAGAAGAGGAATATCAAGAAGACTGGAGGAAATTCAAGGACTATTTGAATAAATATTGTAATATAAAAAAATTAGAAAGTACTTGAAAGTACTAAATAGGCCTAAGGGACACGGGTGGCACTGTGGGTTAAACCACAGAGCCTAGGACTTGCTGATTAGAAGGTCGGCGGTTCAAATCCCCGTGACGGGGTGAGCTCCTGTTGCTCAGTCCCTGCTCCTGCCAACCTAGCAGTTCGAAAGCACGTCAAACTGCAAGTACATAAATAGGTATCGCTCTGGCAGGAAGGTAAACGGCGTTTCCACGCACTGCTTTGGTTCGCCAGAATCGGCCACATGACCCAGAAGCTGTCCGCCGGCTCCCTTGGCCAATAAAGCGAGATGAGCGCCACAACCCCAGAGTTGGCCACAACTGGACCTAATGGTCAGGGGTCCCCTTTACCTTTACCCTTTACTAAATAGGTTTAGGATTAAATTAGGATCTAATTAAATAAATGGGATTTAGAACAGTAAGAACAAAGTGATTAATTTGATTATAATTGGAATATTGTTGTTTAATAATGATATTGGAAAGCTGTTACATTCAGGTACAAGGAAACTCAGAAGGGAGGGACTAGAGGAAGTCAGTTACTATGTCCATAAGGTTGGATTTTTAAACAATTAAGTTCGTTTTTATTGTTTGTTTGTTTGTTTGTTTGTTTGTTGTCATTTTTCTTTGATGCATTCTTTTGTTTTGGTTCTGGTTTGACCTTCGGTTGTGCAATGTTTGTTGCAATATTTGTTACAACTCTGGAAAATGTAATAAAAATTATTGGGGGAAAAGAAAGGAATGTGCAAAGGGGGTGGAGAAGGGAGGGGTGTGGCCTCGGGAGAGGGGGCGTGACTGGTGAGAGTCCAGAGGGCCTGGCAGCACCTCATTTGGCCCCTGAGCTAATAGGATTTCAAGTGGCCCGCTTATAATCTTTTGGATCATTTATCTAATGCTGGACCCAGAGATACTAGAACCACGAAATATTCCTTGTTCTAAACTTATTTTGAATATCTGGTGGGACTCCCCCCCCATGTTACTCAGTTCTGATTTAGCCGTTTCATATTACATATAATCTGTTTTCAAGTTCTGTTGTTTCGATCTGTAGTGAAAACAGAACAGAATTTTGTTACTCCTTGGTTTCAAAAGATGTAAAAGATGTGCTGGTCATATCACTTCTGTGTATATTTTGAGACAGGAAACTTTGGTTGCTAGATGGTGTGCGATGTTATCCCTAACATGGTTTTCACATGACTTCATACCCATTCTGAGGTTTTCTTTAAACTCCCTGATGCTTGGAGGAGGAGAAAAAAAATGGGAATAGAATTATTCACTACTGCTTTCTGCCATTGTTGCTGTTCCTCATCAAAAATGCATGAAAGATTGGTCTGTCCTGAAGAAAGAATACTGCAGCATTGGTTCAAAACAATGCAACTGTCCTTACAGGAGGCTTAACAGTTGGTGCTGAATTACTGGATATACATTTTATCATTTTCAATTAAGAAAAGCAGTCTTACTCTTGATTCATAACCTTTATCCAGAAGTTCAAACAGCATTTTATTTCTCCATCACAAGCTCTTTCATGGGCTGAAAATTCATGGTAGGTTGTATTTCTCTCTAGCGTGCATACCCAAAGAGAGTGTATTTTCTCTTCGTGAAGGAATGTTATATTGAGCTTGGCTGAGGACATTTTAGAACTCATAACAAGCCACAATTAGGGTACATGAACAACCTGAGAAACCCATGAGAAGCTGGCAAGCCTAACCTTGCAGTGAATACTAAGAAGGGAATTGGCAAAGCCATCCAAAAGACAGGACAGTGAAACTTACAAGACAAGCAATGTTGTTGAGCCCTATGCTAAAACAAGGAATTTAGCCTCGTGTGTAATGTTCAGATCCAGTTAGAGATAGGCAGGTTTCTTGCCTGTACCATTAATACAAGAATGTTCATACATGAATCTGTTCTATCCCATTTCTGCATTAATTTGTGTGGTTTTTTAAGAAAAGAAAAGAAAAAAGTGCATAAGAATCCACATTAAAGTACATATTTTGAATTTTCAGATTGGCACCCCCCCATAGAAATAATGATGGAAAATACGCACCCTCTAGTTTGATTTTGGAAATTGTTGTTGTTGTTATATGCATTTTCCCCTTCACTTTTTTTCTTACAGTGCAAAAACAAACATTAAAACCAAGCATAGGAACAATAGTAAAATAGGAACCTAGAATGCCCTACTATATATATAAAAGGGAAGATCAAATACAACCCACTCCACTAAAAAGATGAGCAGAAGAAGAGACCGCAGATACATATTCTTCAAATTAAGGGCCCAAAGCCTGGGTAAATGAAAGAGTTTTCACCTGGTTCCTAAAAGCAGATAGTGATGGCACCAGGCACGCCTCCCAAGGTGGAGCATTGCAAAAATGGGGAGCCACCACTGAGAAGGCCCGTTCTTCTGTTGTCACTCTTTGCACCTCCCTTGGAGTGAGCACACAGAGAAGGGCCTCAAATGAAGAATGCAGGGTCTGGGTTGGTTTGTGTGGGAAGAAGCTATGAAAATGGGAAATAGTTCATTTTTTAGTCTAATTCTGAAGTTCATAACCTGACTAGATGACATAATCAGGAGTGTGAGAGGTTCTAAACAGTGACTCTGTGAGCTCCCTCATCACCTGTACAAGTCTAGCACCCTGTTTCCCATACTGGCTCTTCTCCACATTGCCCGGGTTCAACCTGTGGATGGTCACCACACCTTCTACTGTTTCGGTCGCCCGGTGCTGTGTTCCAGCTGGCCAGTCTATCAATTTGACTCAGTTTTCCTCCTCTGCCCGGTTGGGTGTCAGCCTGGCTGTGGAGTCCCTGGCCAATAGTGGGAGCTCAAGCAACATGACTGATGGGGCTATGCTCATTCTTCTGGTGTGGTGAGGGCCTGAGCAGCATGAGGGTCTGGGGAGACAGCAGAGGATGCATGTTTATTCCACTACTACTTCCAGGGGACTCAGTGTCCTTCGTGGTAGCATTGACCCTGACAAAGGCAGGAGTCTCAAACTATGGAGGGGAGGTTGAAGGATCAGCAGAACACAGTCTTGATATATGTTTGTTCTGAAGCAGGCACACTACATCTGTGCAACAATTCACTAGTCGGTGGTTTCATTGCGCCCATCTCTTATGTCAAACAAGTGAAAGTGCATGTATTTCAGAGCAGTAAATGCAAGATCCACATTTCTGAATTGTAGGATTTTCATGTATTTGCTTGCTTCTAAACACAGAAATTCCCTCTGCTGTATAAATCACTAGGGAGCTCTTTGCTCTTAGTGATTTTTACACCTCTGTCATTTCATTCAGAGATCTATACAGCACATAAAAAACATCGCTGCCTTTAGACACCTAACTTCCAGCACAGCATGCTTTTTAGCAAAACGATGCACAAATGGCACCTATCCATAATTTTAATATTATTCATGAAACATGGAAATTTTGTTTGAGTTTCCTGTAAAGCACAAAGGAAGCATGTTTAGAGTTATTTATTTGTTTATTTGTTTATCTTGCTAGATATATAATAAAATAATATCGGCACACGTAATCTTCAGTTTGTGGTTAGATGAAAATGGTTATCAATTTGTTGTCAACTAATCTCAGTGCAATTACAGAGCTCGCATATTTTATAAGTTATTCCACAGTTACCACACAATGCAAACCCAAGATGCACCAAGATGCAAGAGTTTGGATTCAGTTGACCTTGGACTTGACTAGCTCAGCTAGGTCTCAGTTGGCAGAAATTAAGCTGGTGGAACATACGCTGGTGTAAGTCCCTAAGAGGGGGCAGTGGGGAGCAGGATGTGGCAAAGAGACACTAACTATTCTAATCCCCTTTCAGCTCTGTCATATGACTTAGCAACGCAGAGAAACTTAGCCAGCAGAAAAGGCAGTGTGAGTCAAAATTCTCTCGAAAGGAATTTGGGATGGGGTAACTTAAGCTGGTATGACATACACCAGATTTCTGTAGTTAGAATTCCTCTGTTTATTTTCCTGATCCAGTGAGAGAGCTCTTTCTGCAGTTCTTTATTGGACTGGAAATCATGCAGTGGAACAGGGCAGCACTTTCCCATTTTGCCTCAGGCAGCAAAATGGGATGAGCACCCCTGGGTGCTATTATTGATTGAGAGCTGCATCCCATACACAGCCACGAGTAATGTGCAACCCGACTGCTTGCAACAAAAGCTGGACTGTGGTCAACATTTATAAGCACAAACTCAATACTGCTCTGTTGTGTATTAGTCACAGCTACTTTGAATGCATCCATAAAGCAACAGAAACAAGAGTAAGGCTATCAAACCATGGACTTCATAAATAATCATATTTACCTATTAAAAGCAATCACCAATGCAAAATCACATACCAAGGAAATTAAGCATAAATGTATTGGGTTTTTACATGCACTGTCCATATTTGAAATATGGCAACCCTAAGCTACACACAAAAGTGGCAGAGTGGTGTCTGTAATGCAGGTTGCCACTAAACACCTCTAAGAATTGAGAAAGGGGGTAATTTAAAGCAGAGAAGCATGTGGGTGCAAGTGGTTGCTAACCCTTCCCCAACTTGCTGCTTTCCCAGTCAAACTATCCCCACCAGATACTCTTTCCCCAAGCTGGGGCTCTGAAACAAGCTAGGCATTCCTGATGTTCTTATAGCAAGGGTCTGTCACAATGGCCTGCATCTGCATCCTCCATTGACTAGCGTTGAGGATCTTGCCCAGATAATATCTGCTCACTCTCCTGGTTGGACAAAGTGTCATGGGGAAAGGCCAGGTACCTTTCCTTAGAACACACCAACCTTGCACTCTTCTCTATGATCATTCTCCTCAACCACCATTAATCTCTTCCATCAGGGTCCAGAAGCAATGGATCCTTTTAATTTTCTCCCCCACCTCCTTTACTCTGGACCCTCTGTTGTTCATTGTCTGCCTTGTGTTACAAGTTTCTCGCAAGCAGCTTAATTTTTTTAAAAAAATATTTATAGCCCTTGTATAAACAATATTAATAATGTACAGATCCATCAAGTATACAATTATAAACACACAGCCTTCCATATCTCTTGCAGTGCAGTTTGAATATAAAATATTCAGTGCTTATCTTGCGTAGTGAGTTTTACGAAGTAATTCTGTGCAGGTATGTGGAACTAGGAGGATAGGGAGCCATCTTTTCTCTTTGACTCAGGCAGCAAAACTTCCTGATGGAAGTTTCAGAGTAGGAGTGCCCTGTTGGCTTACATCTATCAACACCAAGAAAGCATCATCTCATTTGTCCAGTACGTCATTTTTATTAGTATCCCAATGATCCAACCATCCCATTCAAGATGAATATTATGTATTTTGTTCTATGCCTTCCCCCCACATACTTCCCACTTTCTTCCCATGGTACAAATCTGGAAATCACACACACTTATTACACACATTAATGAGCCAGTTTCCTAGAGACAAGGCTGGCTTTGGAGCACAATTTGAGCACAGATCATATACCATAGATATCCAGTGGCCTCCTTTACCAGCTCTTGCTTGTGGAGAGAACAGAACTCAGCAGCAGAGACAAACAGAGCTGAGCCATGGTTAGTACCTTCCTCAACACATGGAGTGGAAGGCACTATGATTTTGGCACTTTGCAACTGATGGTAAAAGTGAGCAGACACTGAGAAAGTGGTAGCATTAAGGCTGTGGAATCACATGCAGCACACACTGTGTAGAGCAGGGCCAGAGAACAGTGGCTTGCAGTCAGTGAACTAGGGAGACTAGGCTAGTCCCCTAAATGTTCCTGGTAAATTAGAGTATTAAAGCATTAAAGCCTAGAGTCTCCTTCCCAAAGCCTGGGAAGCTTCCGCCCAGGTTGGGGAGGCAGGCACAATGTGTTAGCATCGCCCTTGAGCCAGTGCACCAACTGGACTCATGCACCTCAACCCCGACTGGGCTAGGCGAGCTGGGTAGCACTGCCAGAGACCTCCTTTCTCACAGGAACAGGTCACAGTGCTGTGGACTCACAGCTTAGAGCTGAGAGCACCGGATTCACTGTCTCAATAATACAGTCGTTGCGCAGCAGAGTTTTGCAGAGTCTTGCAGAGTATAAACCACTCAGAGAGCAGCTCTGTAGAATATCTTCCTTTTATTCTGTAACTACAACTATGATACAAAACTATATACAGAGCTGAATATTCTAAGCATAAATCAATGCTACACTGAGAGTCTGCAGCTGCTCTTAGCAGCAATCTTATCTCTAGACACGATCTCTAACACTCTCTCTCTCTCCGATATACTGACTGACTGACTCTCTCTCACACACACACAGATGAGGTGCTGGGCAGAATAAGTAGATAGCAGGACACGCCTCCTCCTCTCTGGAGAGTCAGCAGAGACCATCAGGAGATGATCAGGAGATTCTTGGGTATGGGAGGGGTGAAATCTCCTCACAATGCTCACACACAAAACGTCAGGATGTTGGTAAGGTCACACACGACATCAGTGCCCTCAATTGCCCTTGCAAGCTGGTGACCCTAACTGTTCCCCTATGAAAAATTTCACTGTATGCCACTGCTGGGGAAAGATCCAGGCATCTCTATCCAGGCCTTAGGACTCTTCCTAGACCATACTCCAACCCAAGTCCCACTCCTCAGTGGGCTTCCACCACATCCTGCTCAATTGCTTTTCCCTAGCTGGAGTGTGCTATTGAATTGTGATAACGTCTCTTGCTTCCTAGATGAAGGGTAGAGCAGTAACCTGCTGTACAAAGCTAAGACTCAAATGTATTCCTCCGTCCACTTTTGCCTCTGGCCTCCCCCACCACTCCCCCCCCCCATTTAAAAAGGGCCACAGAATTTAATTAAATAAGATGCTAGTGAAATGATTAGTGCTAATGCAGCAGGATTTCCCACCTCTCCTCCCCCAGTGTGTGCCCCATTCCATCTCCAAATCTGCTCTGAAGGGTTGGGGGGCAAACCCATCTTGAGGGGATACACAGAGGGAGGAGATTATGCCACTGTGCAAATAAAAATCCTTCTGCTGCCAAAACAATCTGCTTAATGCTACATTGAATACAACCCATGTTCTCCAAATTTATTTTTCTTTTTGCTCTGGCTGCCATTTTCCAGAATGGGGCTAGGCCTGGCTCATCGTAGCTGCTGCTATCACTTTCAGTACCAGCCAGGGAAAAGGAAAAATAGGGAACTTAATCAGGGATGGACAGAGTTGGCTCTATCATCAGACAGAGTGAAGCACCTGCCTCAAGCAGTGGATTTTGGGTGCAATGAGACATCAGTGAATGATTACTTTTTAATTAATTATCACACACACACATGATATTCCAAGGAAATTTTTGTGGGATTATCTGTCTTGGGTGCCAAAATAACTTGGACAGTCGGGGCACCAGAAGAGCAAGACAGATATTTTTATTATAAAATATATAAAAAATAATATTTTGAGAGGATGTCACAGCTTGGGAAAGAGAATGACTTGGGCCAGTGCCCAGGGTTGGGCAGAAGTTATTTGATGTCCTCTGGGGGTCAAAGGGCCATAATCAAGCACCTCACCAGGAAAGCTTTGATCAGAAACATAAAGGCACCTGACGTGTCCGCCCTCAAATCTCTTTATACGGACTAGTTATTACGCCTAGAGTGTTAGGAGATCCTGAATACAAATCAAAGAACAGGAAATCTACTTTTAAAAAAAAGACTGAAGAAGACCAAAGTCAACCCATCTCTGCATTGTGCATGAAACAGAGAATGCACTGCGATGAATTCTCTCTCTCTCTCTCTCTCTCTCTCTCACACACACACACACACACACACAGAGAGAGAGAGAGAGAGGGGGGGGAGGAGAGGGAGGGAGGGAGGGAGGGAAAGAGATTTCTATACTTTTGTCTAAAATGTGAAATGATAATGAGTTTCCTGGCAGGAGCTCATGGAATAGTACAAAAAGGAGGTGATTTCAGAACTACAGAAGCGGCTGCATTTAGCAAAGCCCTGCATTTATAATCTGCTCCATATTTCTAAAAAGGAGCGGAAAGCCTGAAAGGGATTAATGTTTGGGAACAGGATGGCTCCCATTCACGCCACCAGGACAAAATTGATATCATTCTGTCATCCTGTGCAGACATGGATGGATGATCTCATAAACACAATGCTGGAGGCCATGTATCTATTTTCATTCTTTCCAGTTTCATCTCTTCTTTTTCCTCCCTCACAGTCTTTCTACATTTGGAATATTTCTGTGACTTTCTCATGACATCAGAGATGGCAAATAAAATACAATGAGCCAGCTTGATATTGTGGCTTACTGTGCCAGTATTTGAAATGTTCCCCACTCAGATTTCCTTGCCCTTTTGTTGAAAGTAGGATTGGGGACAAATTCGATTCAGTTTGCATTTAAAGAGGAACCTACTGACTATCCTTTGACATTTTCAGTTCCCTGAATTCTGCAACAAAGTTCTACAGCCACATTATGGGCTAAAGAATTTGCATATGCTATGGTAAAGTGTGCATATAAATGAATATATTGGGGGAAATAACAGACAAAAAAAGTTATGTCAGGGGAAATTGTGTTGTGAAAAATATGTATATTAGGCAAAACTGCATATAAACAAATGTAAACAAGGAAACAGTCACACTGAAGTGCTAATGAATTTTAATGATGCCCTTAAAAAATGCAAACATAGAGAAGTGCATTTAAGATTGGAAAGGTGAGAAAGCAAAATTGACTAGATCCCCAGTTAAAATAAGCATATTCAATGGCAATCCTAGAAATAAGCAATTTAAGAACAATCTTTTCCTTTTCAGCTTCTTTCTTTAAAAAATATATATAATAGAATAGCAAGTTTCTGACCATCATGGTTACGGAATAAACTGATACTGTCTCCCCATCTTGAATTCACTGTTGCTTAATGTCCTAGTTCTGGGCTTCCTATGGATATCTGGTTGACCACTGTGGGGAAAAGGATGCTGGACTAGTTTGGCCTGATCTGGAAAAGGCTCTTTTTATTTTTACATTCCATTTATTATCCCCCATAACACATGCTTTGAAGCTCCTTTGCTCAGTCCCTTGCATTTGCAGTTAAAAGCAACAGGTAAGAAGTTAAGGGAAAGACCTCCAGCCAAGACTCTGCAAACTTTGGGGTTTATTTTTATTTTTATTTTTTGCCAGACTAGGTAATACTTGGCTGGATGGACAAACAATCTGACCTGGTAAAAAGGCGGTCTCCTATCAATTCTCATCTGTTTGGTTTCAGTCAGAATTTCACAAAGTATAACTGCTGGTAACAACTGAGAACATGATGTTTCACTTCTGAAAAACAGATTGCACATAAAAGCAAATGCTAAAATGAAAGCCACAATTCCCACACATTGAGAAAAATGACACACATATAACTGAATTTTGGGGACGGGGAGAGAAAATTTGGTGGAGTTAGGGTGAGGGGAAGAAAAATAGCAACAAAGAATTCACAAGGCCTTGTTGATATGTGCACAAACAGTTTTGAGTGCTTTCATTGTGGTGCTCCTCATGGTGGCTTGACTGGCAATTGACTTTATGAACTGAACTTGTTCTCTTCATAGACTTGTTGTGAGTGAAAAACTACATGTGATTATACCTCATGAGTTTCTGATCAACACACAAGGTACACAGAGAGGGACACACACTCGCAAAGCAACTATTGTTATAACTGTTACAAACACAGTGGTGACCCGCAAGACGAATGCCTCGCAAGACGAAAAATTCGCTAGACGAAAGGGTTTTCCGTTTTTTGAGTCGTTCCGCAAGACGAATTTCCCTATGGGCTTGCTTCGCAAGACGAAATGTCTTGCGAGTTCTTGCGAGTTTGTTTCCTTTTTCTTAAAGCCGCTAAGCCGTTAATAGCCGCTAAGCCGCTAATAGCCGCTAAGCCGCTAATAGCCGTGCTTCGCAAGACGAAAAAAACGCAAGACGAAGAGACTCGTGGAACGGATTACTTTCGTCTTGCGAGGCACCACTGCAGTTATAACTGAGGCATATGTACATACTAGGCATCTTTATGCATTAAAAAGGGGAGGGAGATGACTCTGTCTTGTGCTGGTAAGTTTTCTACACCCTAAAAACTTTTCTTTAAAAAATGTAAACACCCTCTAGGGATGTCAACTTGAATAAAATGTGGAAGGGGGGCAAGTAAGCCCCACCCTACATAATTGATCACAATATGTGGCACATGCACACCATTTGAATGGCAATGTCCATCAACTTTTGGGGGCCTGATTCCCTCAAATATTTTATTGTGGGTGCCGAAGGAACCTCAGCCCCTAGTTCCTATGACACCCTCATCTTAAATACTGTATATCAAGAATTTTAGCCATTCCCAATGATATCTCCCTATACCACACCACAGAAATCTAAAATGATGCTCCTAATTTGATCTTTTCTGTAAAACTTCATATCCAAATTCTTCAGTAAGGCTTCAAAACGAATGAATGCAGGAGTGAACACATTGAAACATGAAGTCTGAGGGTCACAAGCATTTGGCTGCTAGAATATTGCGCCTTCCTTTACATTTTTATTTATTCATTCACTATATTGTGTACGTCAGCCACTAAAGGTGTTATTAAAGTTCCCTCAAGGTAGGCAACAAAATGTGCCTGGTGAATAGGATTACCAAGTTAGAAGTGTGTTCCCCACCCCCTCTGCTCACTCTGTTCTGTTTCTTTATTTCACCGTCTAACCACTGGCTTTAATTAAACTCAGCCAAAGGATGGCAAGACCTGTAAATCTGGGAGTGCTGCTTATTCAGGTGGCATGCTGAAAGCTCTTATGGTTCTTGTTTAAGAAGCTTTGATTTAACGATTTCCCTTTAGAAGCCTCCAGCGAAAGGCGCTTTCCCTCAAAGTGACTGATTTAGCGGTAGCCTCAGAATATTCCGCTCTGGGTCCCACAGAGCTCATGATTAATTGATACAGGTATCAGGCACAAATGGTCTCAATGGGCTGTGGGAATAAAACATGTTGTGGTTTTTATAGGATGACTTTTTCTCGATTACTGGTAACCACCTGCTACTGTTGCTAAATTCCAGATCTGCAAGTCTGTCCAACTAATTTAAGACAGCATCCTGGTTCTGGATCAAGCCACCAGGCCATCAAACCATCTAAATCCACAGCCTGTTAACAGACAAGCGTGGTCAGCTAGGTGCCTCAGGGGCACAGTGTGGGGAGGGCCAGAGGGGCAGTAACCCTGGGTGCGTGATTTTGAGGGGGTGCGAGCCAGGGCCCCCCCCCAGGGATCCCTGCCCTGCTTGCCGCCAGGGGTCTCTGGGCCCCAGAGCCTGGCCCAGCTTTGCCACTGTGCCCCCGGACCCCTTGCTGAATGGCCGTCATAGTTGGTTCCTCCACACTTTCCCTATACCAGAGAGCTGCACTTTGTGCCACAGGAACAAGGCTCTTGGGGCTCTTCTTCTCAATGTCCCTGGTCTGCAGAGCATCTTGCTGGTGGTGCTGGGATTTGTAGTCTCAGGCAGCTTTTTATTATTTATTTATTTGTTTGTTTGTTTGTTTGTTTGTTTGTTTATTTCCACCCACCATTTAATACAAGCCCTAACATGGTGGTATGAAATTATATATGCAATAAAATATAAAGCACAATAAAAACAGTAAAATAATCATAATTAAAATGTATTATTGCAAAGGACAGAGGCATCATGTCCCTTTTAAGCATTCACTGTAAACACACAAGGCTCCAGTCCATTTCGTTGGAACAGATACAAAATTAAACATTTCAGTAAATAGTTGGGGCACAGAAGCAAAGGGAATATTTCCATTTTACCCATCAATAATAGCAGCCTACAGAGGCTGCATTCTGAGAAGCGTGAGAGCCTTCTTAGCAGTGAAATTAGATCAATCCACTGCATAGGATTCAAGCTCATGTTTGCATTTAAACTTAGCACATCATGGGGAGCTTTTAGAGTTAGAACTAAGCTTAGGTCACCCTGACTGAAGAAGTCATGGAGAAGTTCTATTCTGCACCAGCTGCAACTTTATCAGAGAATTATTGAAATAAAAATAAGTCATAAGTACATAGAATATATATCCATCTTTGTGACAACCATTCGCATTAGGAAAATTCTCCCTAAACTATTAAAAGCAGATTTTGGGTAGCCTCACTTAAGGAAATGTGAAAATCTGATGTGGTAATTAAAAGGTTAGTATACTACGCACACCTGTTTCTGATCTTGGAAATGTGCTTGATTTATCTGAAGGGGTTTCAAAAAATGGCTTTAATAACCTATTCTGAAGCTATTCCAAGTCTGATGAAAAACAGAAACTTCAGATCTCAGAAGGCCTGTTCAGGCATTCAGGACTTGCAGTAATGTTTATTTTTGTGGGTGCGGGTGTCACTCTCACTTGTCCAGTCCCCACCATTGTGACCCATACAGACCTCCTTTAATGCTTTGCATGCAATTGGGAGTCTGTCTGCAGTATGGACAGCCTGGTAGTGCTTGCATACTGTCCCCGTGTGTTGGAAACTTGAGCACCCAGGATTCCAGCTCACAGGGACAGCCTGATCTGGTTTAATAGTCTGCCCCACGGTGCAGATGTAAGAAGATCCCACTGGATCAGGCCAATGGCCAATCTTGTCCAGTATCCTGTTTTCACAACAGCCAACCAGACGCCTTTGGGAAACCTGCAAGCATGATCTTCCTGTGGTTTCCAGTAACTGCTGTTCAGAAGTATGTTGTTGTGACCATGGAAGCGCAGTATAGCTTCCATCAGTACTAGAAGTCATAGACAGATGTGTAGACACCATGGTGGAAGGGGAAAGGCAAACATCTGTAGCCTCATTGCTGGGTTGTAAAGCCTCTCTTTCAAATCAGAACCAGTGAAAGCGGTGAAGGTCCTGTGTGAGTGTCTGGAGGCGGTTGGAGGATGGATGGTGGCTAACAGATTAAGGTTGAATCCTGACAAGACAGAAGTACTGTTTTGGGGGGGGGCAGGAGGTGGCAAGTGTGGAGGACTCCCGGGTCCTGAATGGAGTAACTGTGCCCCTGAAGGACAAGGTGTGCAGCCTGCCTGCGGACTGTCTCACCAGAGTGGTACATGCTCTGGTTATCTCTCGCTTGGACTACTGCAATGCACTCTATGTGGGGCTACCTTTGAAGGTGACCCGGAAACTACAACTAATCCAGAATGTGGCAGCTAGACTGGTGACTGGGAGCAGCCGCCGAGACCACATAACACCGGTCTTCAAAGACCTACACTGGCTCCCAGTACGTTTCCGAGCACAATTCAAAGTGGTGGTGCTGACCTTTAAAGCCCTAAATGGCCTTGGTCCAGTATACCTGAAGGAGCATCTCCATTCCCATTCTGCCCGGACACTGAGGTCCAGCAGCAAGGGCCTTCTGGTGGTTCCCTCACTGTGAGAAGCCAAGTTACAGGGAACCAGGCAGAGGGCCTTCTTGGTGGTGGCACCCGCCCTGTGGAATGCCCTCCTACCAGATGCCAAAGAGAAGAACAACTGGTAGTTGTTTCTGGTAGACCTTTAGAAGACATCTGAAGGCAGCCCTGTTTAAGGAAGCTTTTAATGTTTAATAGATTATTGTGTTTTAATATTCTGTTGGAAGCCGCCCAGAGTGGCTGGGGAGGCCTAGCCAGATGGGCGGGGTATAAATAATAAATTATTATTATTATTATTATTATTATTATTATTATTATTATTATTATTATAGCCCCTGCCTTCCACACAGGAGGTCCTAGGTTCAATCCCAGGTAGAGCTGCAAATGAATCTCTTTCTGAAACGCTAAAGAGCAACTCCAGTACTGAGCTGAATGGACCAATGGTCTGAGACTCAATATAAGATAGTTTCCTATGCTCCCACCTCACAGTGTGGCTGTCCAAATAGGCTAGAGTTAAAGAGCAATGGCCGTCCAAACTAAGAAAGTGTTTCAGAGTAAGTCACAGTTACAAAATTCATTTCAGAAAGCTATTTCTCTGTTAAGCTTTTAATTTTACAGAATCAGTGCTGGATTTACATATAAACTAAACAAGCTATAGCTTAGGGCCCCACTTTCTTGCCCCCCCCCCCAATATACTTCTTCTTAATTGTATTTCACTATTAATATGCTTCTTCTTAATTGTATTTCAGTTCAACAATTACTTTGATAAAATACATATTTTGTTATGTGCAAATAGCTTTAGATACCTATTAGGTCCATAAATTACCATATAGCATATATTCAACACAAAAAAACAGTGACAATTTGTTGTTGACAAAGGACAGCTGGACATATAAAGGGCCCCATTACCTTCAGTAGCTTAGGGCCTCATCAAACCTAAATCTGGCCCCGTACAGAATCTAAGCAGGGCTGTCAGTGATCAGAACCAGAAAGTAATGGTCCACAGTAAGGTTCAGTGGGTTATAGCTACAAGTAGGTTGTTTGGTGGCCTATTATTTATAGAGGCTTAGCCTGCAAGACCAAACAGAGAGCACTTGAGGAAAATAATCCTCATGGGTCTAGGTAACTCTTGTGGTAGGACTCTGAATTTATTTCAACTTTCGGCCCTCCCCAAAGAGGAAGACCCATAACATCTCAGTAATGTCTAGATCCACATTAAAGGTGCACCTAAAACTCAGCCTTGAGGTAGGAGTTTTAATACAGCATAGAAAGCAGAGGAACTTCAAGAAAGCCAAAATATTTGAGAAGACCAGAGATACTTCGCAGAGAACCTTTTACACATTTCTAGATTGTCATCCACTTTTAACTAATGTAAATGGTGAAACAACGCTGCACACACTTTCATAGGTGAAACAAGTGAATAGTTTTTAGGAAAAGCAAAAAGCATATTTATTCATCCAATGTTTTTTCTCATGACTTTCTCCATACTTCCATAATGGCAGCACAATGAGTCTCAAGTCATATGAATAGTACCACCTTAAAGGTTTGATCTTGTGAGTGTGGCTGTGATTTAAATTCTGTCTAATAATGGTTCGTATATTCTGTGGCCTATTCACTGATCTTATATTGGCTGTGAACCAACTAACCAAGCCCTTCCCCACATGGGAGTCCTGCCCTTCTCCTCATCACTTTGTATATATTCAAGCCATACTATTTTGGAAAGCCATCACTGAAGGGACAGACAAATTCCCATGGAGATTAGGCACAAGTGGCTTCCCAAAGAACGAGACCTTTAAAATGATGGGTTTTCTCTCCTAATGCAAACTTTCCCCTTTGAGAGCCCACTTGATCAGGCATTCCATGAGACATTATTGCTTGAAAATAGCTTAATGTAATAATATTGGCAGAGCTTCTGTTTTAAATTCAATTTTCTCTCATCACAGCCATGCTAAGTAATTGCATGTGGCATGCGAATGTGCATTCTCAGCTGCAGAGGATGTGGCCAGATACTTGTCTAGTTCATTTAATTGCCTCCGTACGAGAGCTATGGATGGGAATGTTGTGGGGTCCTAGCACTGATGAATATTAAGTGGCCTTGTCATACTGAGCAAGTAGAATACCTGCAAATGTTGGAAGGTTGTACCCATGGCATCTGCTGTATGCACAAATGGATCTGGAACAATAATAGTAATAATAATTTTACTCTTTATGTAAAAGGTAAAGGACCGCTAGACGGTTAAGTCTAGTCGGAATCAATCATGGGGTGTGACGCTCATCTCCGCTTTAAGGCCAAGAGAGCCTGCGTTTGTCTGCAGACAGGTTTTCCAGGTCATGTTGCCTGCAAGACTAAACTGCCTCTGGCGCAATGGGACACTGTGGCAGAAGCCAGAACACACAGAAACACTGTTTACCTTCCCGCCCCAGCAGTACCTATTTATCTACTCGCACTGGCGTGCTTTCAAACTGCTAGGTTGGCAGGAGCTGGGACAGAGCAATGGGAGCTCACCCCATCGCGTGGACTGGAACTGCCAACCTTGCGATTAGCATGCCCAAGAGGCTCGGTGGTTTAGATCACAGCACCACCTTTACCTATTCTTTATATGCCACCCATCTGAGTGGGTTGCCCCTGCCACTCTGGGCGGCTCCCAGCAAAATATTAAAAACACAATAAAACCTCAAACATTCATCAGCTCTGAGATATTCGACTCGATATTTGGTATATGACCTGTATGTTTGGGATTCAAGCTCTGTGGAGGAGCTTTCCCGTAGCACACATTCTGTAAGCTTTGCCTCTGAGCAACTTATGAAAGCACACAGATCTTCAAAACCACAGACCCAACTTTGGGGCACAATATTTGGGACTGTTTTATCAAAAGCTCGTTTTCAACCTTGACTCAAAATCAAAGGCCTTGTGAGTTGGGCATGGGGACAATCATCTTGGAGATAATAGGTGGTCCTGCGCCAAAGCATGAAAACTACTGCTGTGCCCACTGCATTTTTGAAGTTCTTTGCGGCCTGTTAAAAAGGCATTCCTTTTCTGTCTCTTTCGCAAGGCTGAGGAAAACGCCGAATGCATTTTTCATGGGAGGTGTTGGGCTTCCATGGGCAGCAGCGCATCAAAAGACCTCTGGGCCTCCTTCTCTCCCTGGACCTCTTTAAGCCACAAGTATGGGTGGGATGGACAATTAGAACGCAACTATTTATTTATTTTATTCATTTATTTATTAAATTTCTGTACTGCCCTTCATCTGAGGATCACAGGGTAGTTTACAATATAAAAACATAAAAATACGTAGCGTAGTAACAAACAAAAACAGCAATGGCTGCTACAAGATAGGGCTGAGTCTCAGGTTGTTCTTTACTGAAAGCCAACACAGGAACTCTATGTTCCTACAGGATAGCCTGAGCCCTTCCCTAAAATGTCTTGCCTCATTTTGCCCAGTCTCGAGCCTGAACCTCATCCTGCATCCAACCTGACTTCTGCTTTGCCTTGCTTCATAATAATAATAATAATTTTATTATTTATACACCTAGTTTCCCTCAGTTAGACAAACAGTCCTTGAAGTTCTGCTCCTCCCTGGCTTCTTTAGCGGTCTCTTCATTTCACCCTTCTAATTGCCTTCCCTGGAAATAAAATAAAATCAAGGAAAGCTATGGTCACAGCCAACACACACACACACGCATAATGATACCAAAAATCTTTTTATTTATTTGCATAACTAATCCATGTACTGTCCTGAAAGGGTGGCATTCTTCATTAAGTATTTTCCCCTATGTTGAGAATACAAATTTTGTGACACTAAGGTTGAAAGCCTATACTTGCTTTCCTTTTGTAAGTACCATGATTAAGCTTAATTTGGTTTGATTCTAAGTAGACATGCCTAAAACTGTACTGCACTTAGAGATAGAGAGAGAATACAGGGAAAGTTCAAATTATTCTTGACTTTCTGTAATAGGGTCACTTAATCACACATGGAAATTTTTAGAGAATGGAAGGCAAAAGCAAAAGGTGAAAAACAACAACGAACATCTTCATTACAGCTCAAGTCTGGTAATAAATGACAAGCATTATAGCACTACATAAGATTATTACGGTTCTCAAGCTTTTCAGATGGGGCTGGGAGGGAACAGGAGCACAGTTTTTTTATATAAAAAGAATCAAGGACAAAAGAGCAAACTCACTAATAGTATCTAAAGAGAAGGGAGCGGGTTATAAAAACAGGTGCAGAAAAACCTGTGCATTTAAGTGTTTTGAATTATGCAGGAAGATCTCAGAAACAAATCTTGGCAGAAGGGCAGGCTGTTCCAGAAAAGTGTGTCAGAGGAGCGAAGGAAAGGAATGAGAGGCAACTGCTGATATGGCCAGGGGCAGCCCAGATATCTTTAGCTCCACATACCCATGTGAAGTGGTCTTCCTTCCTGAGCTGTTGCCAAGGGACCTCACCAGCTAGTCCCCATTGCCTCCCATTCCTCTGGTATTGCCAGGCAGGGTGTCCTAATTCTCGGATCAGCTCATTCAATGGCCCCTCTATGAAAACTTTGAATCAGCCTCCCCACCACCCTGTCTTTAAACATACTCGTTTCAGTGAGGGGAAGGGAGGCTGATTCAAACTGCAGCTGGGCGTGCAGATTTTTCTCTCCTCACTTCCATCTCATGCTACATAAACTTAATACCTGGTGTGACGTTTGCCCTCCTAGGTGTGTGACATCATACTGGGTTCATAAAGAAAGGGTTAACTAATTGTAAAATGACTAACCAATGGGAACCCAGGGGGCAGAGTTAACTGTGTATAAGGTTTAAGCACAGAGGGGTTTTTTAGAGAGTTAGAGTTGTTGAGAAGACAGTCTGGAGTTAGATGAGACAGATAAGAAAAGTCTGTGGGTTGGGCTAGTGTGATGGGAGAGAGTGAGAGAATTTGCTAAGAGGAGTCAGTCAAACAGTTGAGATAATCAGTCAGAAGGTATTAGGAAGGTATAGGCCGGTAAAGAAACTAAAGTTAAGATACTGACAGGAATATTATCTGAGAAACCATAAACTTCTTAATGTTGGTAAAATAAACTTGCTGGGGTTTTTTTTGTTCACTTTTAACAACTGACTGGACTCAGTGTTTTACCAGAGAGTAACTGGTTGGTGGCAGTGGGGAAGCGAGCACAGTGGTGGCACAGGGATCAATAGGCCGTTAAACGTCCGGGGACCCTGTGTGATCACCACACCTGGGGCTGCTAATACCACCATTGGTGCCTTCCCATCCCCACCAACCTTCCCATCCCCACCAGGTGTAGACAGGCATGAAATGGCTGGGCCAAGAACAGCATATGGGTGGCAGGAGCCTGCCTTGCTCAAGGAAAAGAAAGTGGTTCTATGGAACCACTTCTCCCTCCCAGGGCATTTCCAGCAGTGGCGGAAGAGGATAAAGAGCAGAAAGAATTTATCTTTCATTCCAAAATGCAGGCCTTCTGTCACCTAGCCCAGCAGCAGTGGTAGGAGAGGGGGCAGAGGGCAGAATGCTCTAGGAACACTCTAGGAACATCCCTGCACTCCTCCTTTGAAGTTCCCCTGGATTTCCCAGCCTCCCCGTGCTTTGAAACCCTTTTCAGCCTCCAAATCGGAGATTGAAAGGAGCAGGGCCGAGCAGGCTTTGCAAGGCATGAAGAGGTTTGGAAAGTCTGCCCTGTGTTGCCGCTTGCAAAACGGATCGGCATGGGGCAAACCTCCCCACACCTCTTTTTTTCAAGCTTTGATTGCATAGTTTGGAAAGAGCTGTGTGGCTCGGAAAACCCACCCTTCAAGGATGCTTTTGATCTCTTTTCACCTCCTGTGCAACAAGGCAAAGATAGATACACACCCCATCCTTTCTCCCAAGTTGAAGGAGGGTTTGCAGCCATTAGCAAGCCTGTTATTTTGCCGCCGCCCCCCTTAATCTGCCACCAAGGGCACCTGCCCACTCTTGCCCCCACCCTCAATCCAAACCAGAGCACATTACAGCAGGAATGAAAGCAGCTGGGCATCAGCTGAAAACAGTGCCACAGATCTAATGTTGTTGTTTAGTCGTTTAGTCATGTCCAACTCTTCGTGACCCCATGGACCAGAACACGCCAGGCACTCCTATCTTCCACTGCCTCCCGCAGTTTGGTCAGACTCATGTTTTTGCTTCGAGAACGCTGTCTAACCATCTTGTCCTCTGTCGTCCCCTTCTTCTTGTGCCCTCAATCTTTCCCAACATCAGGGTCTTTTCCAGGGAGTCTTCTCTTCTCATGAGGTGGCCAAAGTATTGAAGCCTCAGCTTCACGATCTGTCCTTCCAGTGCTTAAAATTCTACAAGGAAGGCTCAAGCAGTATATGGACCGAGAACTCCCAGAAGTGCAAGCTGGATTTAGAAGAGGCAGAGGAACCAGAGACCAAATTGCAAACATGCGCTGGATTATGGAGAAAGCTAGAGAGTTCCAGAAAGACATCTACTTCTGCTTCATTGACTATGCAAAAGCCTTTGACTGTGTCGACCTATGGCAAGTTCTTAAAGAAATGGGAGTGCCTGATCACCTCATCTGTCTCCTGAGAAATCTCTATGTGGGACAAGAAGTTACAGTTAGAACTGGATATGGAACAACTGATTGGTTCAAAATTGGGAAAGCAGTACGGCAAGGCTGTATATTGTCTCCCTGCTTATTTAACTTATATGCAGAATTCATCAGGCGAAAGGCTGGGCTGGATGAATCCCAAGCCGGAATTAAGATCACCGGAAGAAATATCACAACCTCAGATATGCAGATGACACAACCTTGATGGCAGAAAGTGAGGAGGAATTAAAGAACCTTTTAATGAGGGTGAAAGAGGAGAGTGCAAAATATGGTCTGAAGCTCAACATCAAAAAAACGAAGATCATGGTCACTGGTCCCATCACCTCCTGGCAAATAGAAGGGGAAGAAATGGAGGCAGTGAGAGATTTTATTTTCTTGGGCTCCATGATCACTGCAGATGGTGACAGCAGTCATGAAATTAAAAGACGCCTGCTCCTTGGGAGAAAGGCTATGGCAAACCTAGACAACATCTTAAAAAGCAGAGACAGATCTAATACTAATGTGCTATACAATTACATGCCTCTAGGAAACCCAGTTTTGATTTATTTTAGAATAGCATCTTGGGTGGGGAGAAGAATTTGGATTGTAGAAGCAGCAGGTCATGCAATGTACATATGATGCAGGGATGGGGAGTTGAAGAGAACTATAAGGAAATGTCACTTTGCCTCTTGGGACTTACAGCTCACTCCCCCTTCCTAGGCCATGCTCCACAGCAACCACATCCTTGCATTTTTTTGCCTAGCTGGAATATAGCTTTGAACTCAGATGGTGTCTCTACCCTTCAACCTGCTGTACAAAGGTAAAATTTGCATTTGTTGCTCCGCCCACTACTGCTTCTTGCCCTGCCCCCCCACTAGCATGTGACCACCAGAAGTGAATGTGGCAAATGTTTCCCTTTCCCTGTAATCGTTGCCATCCAAAGCTCCTTGCACACACATAGCACCCCTGATTGTGACTCCTCTGAGACCAGGAAAAGTAAGCATGGAGTTTTCCAACTGGCTAAAGTATCTTCCGTGTCCTAGAAGGAGGGTGCTATTTGCAAGCTGAAATAAAATATAACAGAAACGAAACATAATAAAATCCTCCCAACTGTCAGCATTCAAACAGAGCTCTAGAGGGAGAAACAAAGCAATGGTGAGGTATTTTAAGAAGGACAAATATAATTTATTTCGTATTTACTTAAACAAAATGGAAAACCTTCCTGCATATTTTTTTGCACCAAAGAACGGTTATATAAACTCAAGAGCACTCACAGCTGTGGCGACTGCAGAATAAAAATAAGACTTGAGACCATCTCCTTGAAAGCAACTAAATAAAAGTGATAAAACTATCTAATCTGCCCTGTGTAATATAGAAATAGAAGCTGTGCTACGAATCAGAGATGGGCCAAACCCTCTCTAAATTTCACAGCCTTGTTCACCAACATTTGCTGCCTGGGACTAATGTGGTGGACGTTGCATTTATTTTATATATAAAGGAATTAAACACACATGTGCGGTGAACCTCACTAGGCAGTGTTTATTTATACGGGATCCCAAGAGTCCACACTTCTGAAAGCTATAGTACACACACATCTAGAATATCTCACAGCTGTGGGCATAAGGCAGACATATTCCAGAATCCTCAGATCTTTTGGTAAAGCTGCTAGCAAGTGTTCCTTCACTACCACCACCCCCAATTAGAAAAGAAATTCATGTTCAGAGTCCCCATACCCTAATAGCCCAGGTTCTGGAATAGTTCACATTGCATGATCGATGTTGCAAAGGGGCTAAGCATCCCTTTGAATTGAATTTTGAGAGATTTCTGTGGGCACCAGTCACAAAACAGCTGCCATGTGAGATGGTATAGCACAAAACTGGTAGAAAATACTAAGGGATAACTTAATGAATTTTGAAAATTGTACAGAAGGCCCCATGACCAACATGCTAGGTATCACTAGGTGTGGGATAATGTCTATTATGATACCTATTACTATCCATCTACATCTGCTTTGTCATAATGGAGATCCCCTCCCCCAAACTAGACAGATATGCTCAGAATATCTTATGAGAGAGCCAGTGTGGTATAGTGGTTAAGAGCAGTAGACTCGTAATCTGGTGAATCAGGTTCGCGTCCCCGCTCTTCCACATGCAGCTGCTGGGTGACCTTGGGCTAGTCACACTTATTTGAAGTCTCTCAGCCTCACTCACCTCACAGAGTGTTTGTTGTGGGGGAGGAAGGGAAAGGAGAATGTTAGCCACTTTGAGTCTCCTTCGGGTAGTGATAAAGCGGGATATCAAATCCAAACTCTTCTCTTCTTCTTCTTCTGATATCCAGATGTTCACTGGCTCACCTATGGTCTTCACAGCAGTTTCCCCTTTAAATGTAAATGTTTACTCTTTAAACTTCTAAGTGTAAACAAAGCAAGAGAATATGTACGTAACCCTTTTTAGAGTAGATCACTCGCCATGTGGGAAGGCAGGTAGCAGTTACTATCGTTCAAATTAATTACATCTGAGCCCTTCTACCTTAAAATGCGGGCCCACAAGAAAACATTCATTCTTCTTTTACCCATAAATTTCTCTCCATTCAGAACATCCACATGATGCTATTCATCTCTGACCACCCAGATTTGAAGTCAATCTATTTGAAATGTATCCCCTAGAGTTTTAGAAACAAGCTTGCTGTCAACATGTGTACGGTAGTTAGCTGCCAAATTCTTAGATGAGATCCCTACTGTCTGAACATACAGTTCAGTTTTCAAAGTGTTCTATCTTCTGTTTATTTATTACACACTTCTTAATTAAATCAGACTTAAGACACACACACAAACACGAGGATCTCTAAAGGCTTATAATGAGATGTTGACTTTGTCTAGTCTTCAAATTCTCTGAGTTGATTCCCACCCCACTCTCTTATTTATCTATTTCACTTGGTTTAAACTCAAACTACATGTTATGCAGAGTTCTGAAAAGTTCTTTAATTATTTCCTCTGTGTATATGCTGTTTTCAAAGTCCAAAGGAGTTCTGGGCAGGCTGGAATTTTGAACAGAAGGGACTATTACAAGAAAGAAGAAGAAGAGGAGGAGGAGGAGGAGGAGGAGTTTGGATTTGATATCCTGCTTTATCACTACCTGAAGGAGTCTCAAAGTGCCTAACATTCTCCTTTCCCTTCCTCCCCCACAATAAACACTCTGTGAGGTGAGTGGGACTGAGAGACTTCAGAGAAGTGTGACTAGCCCAAGGTCACCCAGCAGCTGCATGTGGAGGAGCGGAGACGCAAACCCGGTTCCCCAGATTACGAGTCTACCGCTCTTAACCACTACACCACACCGGTTCTTTAACCATTTTTTCTTCTGTCTCATTTCAACTCAAAATCTCACTCTAAGGCAAGGCATGTGGTGACTCAGATCTGAACCTCCTTGCTTGTGGCCCCTGTCTCTGGAGTGCTCTCAGTGATGTTTCTGTGAGGTTAGGGGTGGGCATATCTGTACATTTCAACATGTTTCTCATGTTTCCAACCTTAATTTCAGTTCCTGACATTTCCAGTTAGTGATTTTTTTTAATTACTTCTTATGAAAATTCATCAGCATTTCTGTGTGAATTTCTCCGGCTAGACACATTTGTATATGCAATTTTTTCCTAATAGACACGTCTTTTCAAGCAATTTTCCTTAATATTATGTTATTTTCACTATAAAAATGCAGTTATGTGCACATTTCACTCTAGCACATGCATTTTTGCACACATTACTTGGTTGGAGAGCCACATTGCAAAATACAGAGCTGTGAATTTTGAAGGGTGGCTGTGTTTTGATTCTTATATTGTTACAGAAAATGCAAATTAAATAAGTTCACCTTTAAATGCAAACTGAAACAAATTTCTCCCTCATCCCTACCTGAAGCCTACATCAAGGTTTTGCCCTATAACAAAAAAATGAATAAGTAGTACTAAACTAATTATAGAGTTTATACATGTATGAACTATATGCCTGTAGGGTCTATAAAAAGCTGATTGAGATGTAGGGGATCAGGGCCAGAGACAGTAGGTATGATGGGGCGATAGGATGTGGATGCTGATGGTCTTAAAAAAAAAAGACTTTGCTAAAAGAGGCAACCAAGTCTCTAAGAAAGTGCTTTATTGGAGAAGTTGATGGATTCTGACTCCATCAGTACTGTCAGGCGGCAGAGGAAACAACCCCCAGGGCAGGTTTCCGTTTCCAGGAATGGATAAGCAGAGTCATAGCTAGGTGATAGAATCATAGAATCATAGAGTTGGAAGAGACCACAAGGGCCATCGAGTCCAACCCCCTGCCAAGCAGGAAACACCATCAGAGCACTCCTGACATATGGTTGTCAAGCCTCTGCTTAAAGACCTCCAAAGACGGAGACTCCACCACACTCCTTGGCAGCAAATTCCACTGTCGAACAGCTCTTACTGTCAGGAAGTTCTTCCTAATGTTTAGGTGGAATCTTCTTTCTTGTAGTTTGGATCCATTGCTCCGTGTCCGCTTCTCTGGAGCAGCAGAAAACAACCTTTCTCCCTCCTCTATGTGACATCCTTTTATATATTTGAACATGGCTATCATATCACCCCTTAACCTCCTCTTCTCCAGGCTAAACATGCCCAGCTCCCTTAGCCGTTCCTGATCTTGCGCCCCTGGCAGGACCATCCAGACTGCGTGCCCTAGCCATGGACAAATTAGCTCTTCTTTCTGCCTCTCCTCCAACCCCCCCCATTCAATTCACCCTCTATTTAAAACCATTTCTTACGAGACAATAATCGATATTTATGGACATATTTTAGCTGATTTTAGGGGGGTGGCATCACCTGCGCCCCTTGTGGGGGGGGCACCTTACCAGCCCCTAGCTACAGCCCTGCAGATGAGACAAGGAAAAGTCCTTACCACCTGCTTTTTATTCAATATTTACAAAGAGAGGCTTAGAATGCAGCCTCTTGGAATAATGGTGTTGTCCCAAGTAAATCTCTTTTTCTCCCACTTCCTCATTCAACATCTCTTCTATAGGTGGCACTGAGGGCCCTTTGCTTCTGAGCCCTCTGTTCAAGGCTTGCTGGGTTCTGGGGGGAGGGTATGGAATGCTTTCCAAAGACACTGTGTCCATCAGCTGCTGCCCTCCTGGTAGTTCCCCTTCTTCTTCTTCCTCCTCTCTCATTATTTCCCAGCTTTCCCCCTCATCTGCCTCTGAGCTGTGACCTCCCTCAAACCCCTGTTGTAAATCTGAACTTTCTTCTTCTCTGGAAGCGTCAGGCTGGCGCGGCTGTCTCTACCATTCCTCCTCGGCCCAGTCCCTGACAAGTACACAGCCTGCATCACTAATCATGAAGGAATATGGAAGTTTTATTCTACCCACATCCATGCCTTGCTGAATTTGAACATAGATTACGGCTGTTAGCAGAAGTGAGCTCAAATTGTTCCAGCAAACTTTGGGGGGGGGGGCGGTTCCTCCCCCAGTATGATCATAGCTGGCCATGGTGCATATTCCGTGCAGCACAATCTAAAGCAGGCTTATCCAAAAGTATATTTCCTTTTCTTCACTAATGCAATGTTGGGAGAGGAGGGAGGGTTTAGGTCCTTGGTGCTTTCAGACAGGTGTGTATTTTAAGACCAGTACTCCTCGTGTATGCAAGTTTTTTGCAGCATCCATGTAACAGCCTTGCATCAAAATACCAGTTTGTACTTCCACCAACCCCTCCATATAATCTGGGTTTACCCTTTCCATCCCATCTGGAAGTGTGTTCCATTTCATATAAAAGTATAGGCTTCTTATGCCCTGTTTTATATACTAATAGGGCAGACATGTGCATAAATACATGTGGCTGCCCTATTATGTCTTGGTTAGCCCTTAGCTTGCCATCTCGAGAAGTCCCATTGATTTCAGTGGGATTTAAATGCTGAGTAAACAAGTTTTGGAAGAAGAAGAAGAAGAAGAAGAAGAAGAAGAAGAAGAAGAAGAAGAAGAAGAGGAGGAGGAGGAGGAGGAGGAGGAGGAGGAGGAGGAGGAAGAGGAAGAAGAGTTTGGATTTGATATCCTGCTTTATCACTACCCAAAGTAGTCTCAAAGCGGTTAACATTCACCTTTCCCTTCCTTCCCCACAACAAACACTCTGTGAGGTGAGTGAGGCTGAGAGACTTCAGAGAAGTGTGACTAGCCCAAGGTCACCCAGCAGCTGCATGTGGAGGAGCGGAGATGCGAACCCGGTTCACCAGATTACGAGTCCACCGCTCTTAATCACTACACGACACTGGCTCTGAGGCATTTAGAATATAGACTGACGGTGGAAGGAAATGCATTGATAGAACGTGTGCCCACAAAAACCCCTCTGTCTGTAGAAAGCTAGTATATCACGGAAATGTATATCCATAAGAAGCTAGCTTTCCACAAAGGGGGAGTCTTTGCCATATGATCTTCACATCCTGACCAGCAGCCTTTTAGAGTGAAACTGTTAGGAAGGCTGTAACTCCTCTAGGTGTATTTACAAGCCTTATGAAATGACTGAGTCAAATGTGAGGTACTCACTGCCCTATTTAACAAATCCTGCATGGCTTCTGATTCGCCACATTCCTGGTATTTTCTTTCTTTTTTCTTTTAAAAAAATTTATTAAAGTTTCCACATATTACAAAAATAGTAAGGAAAAAAAAAGAAAAAAGAAAAATATACAAAGTGAAAACAGTTAAAAACAGATTAGTCTTTCCATATCTTATTTTTCGTTTGCTTGTTTCCCTGACCTCCTCACACCTCCCTTTTTTGTATTCCAGTTCAATTAGTTAGTTCAGCAAATCCTTTCCCTCTTTAATTTTATCTTAATCTTTTATCTTAATATATTATAGCTTTAAATTATCCCCTGTTAACAATCCATTTTTACATATTCCTTTAACATTACTGCTAAAAACCACTTAACTTCAATCCAGCATCATTCTAACATTCATTAATTTTGCAGTATTTCTGTAAATAGTTTTTAAATTTCTTCCAATCTTCTTCCACCGACTCTTCTCCCTGGTCTCGGATTCTGCCGGTCATTTCCGCCAGTTCCATGTAGTCCATCACCTTCATCTGCCATTCTTCCAGAGTGGGTAAATCTTGTGTCTTCCAATACTTTGCAATGAGTATTCTTGCTGCTGTTGTAGCATACATAAAGAACGTTCTATCCTTCTTTGACACCAATTGACCGACCATGCCCAGGAGAAAGGCCTCTGGTTTCTTCAGGAAGGTATATTTGAATACCTTTTTCATTTCGTTATATATCATCTCCCAGAAAGCTTTAATCCTTGGGCACGTCCACCAAAGGTGAAAGAATGTACCTTCAGTTTCTTTACATTTCCAACATTTATTATCGGGCAAATGATAAATTTTTGCAAGCTTGACTGGTGTCATGTACCACCTGTATATCATTTTCATAATATTCTCTCATAAGGCATTACATGCCGTGAACTTCATACCTGTGGTCCATAACTGTTCCCAGTCAGCCATCATAATGTTATGTCCAACATCTTGTGCCCATTTAATCATAGCAGATTTCACCGTTTCATCCTGAGCATTCCATTTCAACAGCAAGTTATACATCTTTGACAAAGTCTTACTTTTGGGCACATTCCTGGTATTTTCATTCCATCAATGGCAGAGGCAGAGTGCCAACGAAATATCACTACAATCATGCCAGCTCCTCACTGTCACATTCAGTGAAGTTTTTTAGGTTCACAACTCTGAACACCTGGGCTCTAAAATTTGGGATATAATTATGAAGTTATGTAACCTGCCGTGCACTAGGCATTCCTTTTGTATCTCTGTGAAAATGTGGGTATTTTTGTACATGACAGATAGGACAAAAATAAAAATTGATACAGGGTTCCAGGGCTCAGAGTTCTGAAAAGATTTCAAAAACCCAACACAGGGATAATCTAAGCTAAAAATAATTTCTCTCTCTCCCTCTTTTTTTAAAAAAATTGCAAACTACATAGTAATAGATCTTGACAAGAGTATTATTCTGTTTCATCCATTTCCCCCCTAAATTATTATCACCTTAGAAATTACTTAGGGGTTATATTAACATTTAGTTTCTCCTTCATTCGAAGGACAGTGACACCTTAAATACAAGTTGTTTTCAGTTAATGTGAGAAGAGTTATAGAAAAATCCAGGTGGTTTTATAACCAGCACATTATAAATTCCTGAGAGGAAAGGATTTAAAATAAAATTCCAGCCTCTATTCCCCTCACCAAATGTTAGTAGTCTTGTAAGAGCAACAAAATATCTCGATGTTGAAAACAAATTAAGAATGTTTCCATTGCAATTTGATAAAAGCGTTACCGCTTTCTCTCCGCATTATTATTATTATTTGCAAGGTTCCCCCCCCTCCCCCGCTTGCACACACATGCACAAAAGCTCTCTTAGAAAATAGAAAGAGAGTCACAAAAAGCCCCTGGAGAAAAGTGCGATATAGATTGAGCTAAGCATTGAGTTGGCACTATCATCTCCTTGGGTCATCACCTTTCATACAGTGATTGGCATATCTGATCTGACATTGTTTGACTTGTCTCTTGATTGGCTGGTTCCCTGCTTAAGACCTCCCCAAGGCAAAGCCTTGGATTCTGTGCTTTGTCCAACAGTGGCGCTTCTCGGGAGCAGCTAAGCATTTTCATGAGGAAAGGACAGCGAGGTGAGAGGAAACGTCAATCATCGTGAGCAGTGTTGCAGTCCCTGCTGCACCGACAATGGAGAAAGAATATAATTTAGGTCACTTCTGCATAAACACTATTAGTTTCATTCCATTTGCTTTTATTCCTTTTTTTAGAAAGGGGGGGAGGGAGAAAGATGTCAGGGAAGTACCAAATGTCTAGCAATCTATATTTTCTACACAAATAAGAGGAGCCGCCGTGAAATACAGCACTGAAAAATTATGGGAGGTCTGAGATTACAGTGGTACCTCGGTTTAAGATCCGTCCGGTTTAAGAACGATTTGGTTTACAAACTCCGCAAAACCAGAAATAGTGTCTTGATTTGAGAACTTTACCTCAGTCTAAGAACGGAATCCGAACGGTGGAAGGGCACCGACAGTGGGAGGCCTCACTAGGGAAAGCACGCCTCGGTTTAAGAACAGTTTTGGTTTACGAACAGGCTTCTGGAATGGATTAAGTTCGTAAACTGAGGTACCACTGTATTCACCACTGGTGCTTATGTGACACTCTCAAATTAAATACTGAAACTAAACAGATATCACTCTGTTCTGACATCTTTCTGGGAGTCAAGGGGAAACCCTTATCACGGAATAATTGAGTCCAAGAATTGCTATTGCTCAGTTTCTCTCTCTAGTCTCAACTGGCAGCAATACAAAACACAAATTGGGACCCACAACTTCAACTAGCATAGGGAGAGAGGTATATTGGACTAATTGCAATAAATAAAATACTTACAGATAAATATATATCTATTAGCTATATTTATTTTATTTACCTAATCAGGATATGGGGGGGGGGGGGGAGAGAGCAGGTCCAATTTATCTCCAAAATTGAGATGGATCCTGCCAGGTCCTCAATATAATTACATACAAAAAGGATATGTAATTATACCCCAAGCTTTCGGGCAAATTGGAGTTCATATTGTGATACAATAAAATGCAAGATATAAGAAATAAAATAAGCAATAAAATACATTTTTTAAAAAAAATAACCATACAGCATCCAGCACAGCCGTTACAATTGTCACAACAAGCAGATAAATCATTAAGTGGTCCGCCAAGACCTTCAGCAATTTTCAAGGGGTCCATGGGGAAAATGGTTTGGGAACTACTGCTTTATATAGCTTATGGACTGATCCCTCAATACTGTTCAAAAGAAAAAGGCCCATGTCTAATCGAATTTCATAGCCTGGAATCCTTTCCATTATGAATTTAATCCCCCTCCCTGCAATATCATTTAGCACTGAATATTGCCACCATAGGTGACCCTGCCTTTTCTTCTTTTTACACTTCCAGCATTTATGTTATTTATGATACTTATTACCTTTGTGTTATAGCTGATGTTGTGCAAGCAACATTCTAGTCATGCAGTGGTGCTTCCCTTTCCTCTCCCCCCATGTCCACAAACCCCTAAACCCGTGGAGCAGATTTTGAGGGTCTGAGTAGGCTGCAGGGGAAATGGCAGCAAAGGGAAAGTCTCTTGCATGAGAGCACATTTGTTGTGCCATCAGAACAGCAGTGTTGGATTCAGCCCACACACTTGCCTCGTCCTCACCAAGCTCGCGTGTTCAGTAGTGAAATGGAGAGGTATTCTTGCTTTAAGCTTCATTTGTTGTGTGTTATCCTGATTGTTTTCACACAGAGAGATACAAACAGTGATTTTAATTCAGACCCATCCTATATTTTACCTTATGTAACTTGGTTTCTTCTTGAGGGACTCCTGCTACTCTCCTAGGCATCAGACCTCCTAAATTTCAAACAGAATTGCTTTTAAATATCCCCATTTTAGAGGCAATAAAAGTAAGTGTAAGTGTGCGTCTGACATCCTAGAAGTTTCCCATTGCTTTCAAAAAAAATTAATAATTAAAAAATACATCAGCTTCTCTTGCTTGTAATTTTGGTGTTTTCCCATTCAAATGGCATCAGATCTTCAGGCTTTCAACTACCCTGCTGCCCTCCCCCAAGGTAAGATCTACACAACTTCAGAAAGTCACTTTAAAAACATTGGTTTCTTTTTCAGAATGAACACATCTAAACGGAAGACATTTTTGTTTTAAAAGGACTTTCCCTGAGGCCTGACCAAGTTGTTAATGGAACATGAATAGCAACATCTGCAGGGATGGCTTTTGTTTATTTATATAATATTTTTGTAGAGATGGTTTTATGGGTGTTTTTTACAGTTTGTTGAAATGATTTTATTGTGCTTGTGCTGTACTCTTTTTGCCTTGCACACCACTCCTATGAAGCAGTTTATCAATTGGTCAAACAAGCAAATAATTTCCTGGAAGCCCTAGGCAACATGTCCAACATTTAGGGCTAGTTTGAGTTGCAGCCAATATCTAGAGGGCATCCCCAGAGTATGGATGTAAGTGACATTATGCAGTGGATCCCACTTGTTCTGTCCAACAACATGCCAATTTCCCGTAGGACAGAAGGCACATCCAGAGATTCAGTTCCCCACATGCAATTTTTGAAGCAGCCCAACTGCACAACTATAACACATTCACCCACCAGAGCCTACTTTTTTAAAAAAATATATTTATTTTTTATTGGTTTTTACAATTAAATACAATACAATTAAAACAATAAAAAAGTTTTTACATAATCAATTTTCGAGATTCTCTGAATCTCATGACTTCCCCCCGTCCCTTATAACAATTAATCTACAACTACATATCAATACATTCTCCACAGTTTTCATTTCTCTAAATGATCTGTATCTTTTGTTTCTTTACAAGTGGTTCTTAAATTCCAGCTAAATAAATTATAATTTCCCCCCACTTCTTTTAAAAGTATGTCTTCTTGGTTCCTGAGTCTCCGAGTCAGTTTTGCCATTTCAGCATAGTCCAGCAATTTGGCTTGCCTTTCTTCCCTAGCTGGGACTGTTGTTTCTTTCCATCTTTGGGCTAATAACATCCGTGCAGCTGTTGTCGGGTACATAAACACACCTGAGCCTACTTTTTGACCGTCCCTGTTCAAAGATCAAGGCCTACAAATAAAGCCCATTGAACACAGTGGAATTCACTTCTGAGTACACATGTGCAGGATGAGCATATTTTTAAGGAACGGTTGGTACCAAACCACTCCTATGTCACACATGGAACACTCAGCGACAGCTTATAGTCAAGCAACACTCACAGAATGGGGAAAGCAGGATGGCTGGCATTTCCTAAATTGCTACAAAGATGTGACAAGGATTAAAATATCACACAGCTCTGCCTCTGAACATAGGTGGAAAAGCAACACAGTTTTTAAATCCCCTACTTATGGGTATGGATTTTAAATTAAACGAAAGAAGCATTTGGGGGTGGGGGTCACAAATAATTTTTTTCAAAACGTGCTGGGCTTTTATAGCTGTCTTCAAAATATATATATATATTTCTTTTTTAAAAAAATGACACCTGAGAAAGAAAAAAAGGAGGAACGGTGAAATATTCAAGGGGAGGGGCTGCATTCACTTGCTCCCAGTTAGGTTTACTAAGTCAGTCATGAAGGCAGGAGATGTAAAATGCATCAGCTGTCCTCTGTTCAGTCCCAGCCTGACAGTTCAATACTTCCTCATCTTCTGAGAATGGCAGTGCCTGAGCCCTGAGTAAACCATGTCTGTATGCAAACTGTCAAGGAGGGCTCGGCATATCATTAGGCTTGACCTCCATGGCTGCAGTGACAACAGGGAGCCGCGCAGCCAATTGCCACCTGTGTTAAAATTCATCCTTGCATCTCCCAATTCAGCAGCATGTGAAGCAAACCCCATAAATAGCAGCCATTTGATGAACTACCTCATTTACTGAGATAATCTTAACCCTTTAGAGATGGCAGGCATACATACACGGCATATTTAGCAGATCTACAGAGCCTTTGTCAAATTAGCGTGCTCCTGCAATGGGATGCATTTCTAGGATTGAGGTTGCAATCCTATGCTAGGTCTAGGGGTGTGTGTGTGTGTGTGTGTGTGTGTGTGTGTGTGTGTGTGTAAATTGATTCAGTCTGCATTTTTAAAAGGCAGGTGTAACTAATTTGCATGCTCCTTAGCAGTACATGAACTGAAACACAGCCATCCTGCGAAATTGGCACATCTCTGAATTTTGCAATGCTCTTCTCCAGCACATACTAGTGTAAAGTGTGCACAAAAAGTCATATAGTATAACATTAAACAAGCATTGTATTAGGAGAAGTTGCTGTGCAAAAATTGTGTATATGAGGAGGATTGGCCTACAACTATGTGTCTATTAGATGAAATTTGCTGGCGAATTCTCATGAGGGTTTTATTGGGGGGCGGGGAAGATAAGCCAACTGATGTAGAAATGTCAAGGACTGAATTTAAGATTGGAAAAATGAGAAACTGAGAGAATAAAATATCCACTTGCTTCTGGAAACTGATGAAATGTTGTAAATCTGAGGAAATTTGAACAGGTTTTGACAATTCCCTCCTCGCTATTTTATTCCCAGCCAAATTTAGACTTTCTTATAAAGGCTTCCCTGATATAGAAACAAATGCCATTTCAAGGCTTAGGCTAGATGACCTCCAGTGTCCCTTTCAACTCGATCTCTAGGACTCTATTAACTGAATTAGTGAAATCCTCATATGATCTTCATTCATTTGCCCATTAAAACCATTCCTGTCGATTACTTCGTTTCATTCTAAGCACGCTGGAGTGTTCTTTATAATGTCACAATATAAGTACAGAACTGTGCAAGGTGGTGATCATTGCCTAATGGAGCTGTCAGCTGTGCAGAAAAGGGTTAGGAATAAGCAGCAATATTCAATAGTGTTCAACACAAAGTCTATTGTGGGGCTTTGACAGGAGGCATGAAAATGACTTAGATAATTTCACAAGTATCCAGCGTTATGTCATAAGCACCTGGCTTATGCTCATTCAAGAAAAGAGAAAAAGGTAGTGTTGCACTTCCAATTCACTTCCTCACCACATTTTAGTCTGAGAGTGGCCTCACACCCAGGAGTAAAGCTTGGGTGTTTCATTTTCAGAACAGTACCAATATGCCCAATTAAAACAGATCCATTTGCAGAAACTGTGCCATGTGTATCTGACAGAGCATTTTAAATTGGCATGTGTGTGTGGACTTCGAGATGGGAATGGAAGCTTTTGTATTAAATGCAGCAATGGTCATATTCATCAGGTCAAATATGGGATCAGGGAAGTTTTCTCCAGATCTCTCTTTGTCCTTACTTATAGGCCACGAGTTGGAAACAGATAGATGGTTTTGGAGACTTTAAGCAAAAGTCAAGTGCAGGCTAAAGGGGATTTCTCCCCCCCCCCCAGTCTATCTTTTCCAGCATTTTGTTGTCTTAACTAGAAGTGATTTGAGTCAGCTAACAGCTACCCCACTAATCCATGTTGGAGCAGAGGACGCGTAGGAGAAGAGAGGAGGAGAGAGGGAAAAAATGGCTTGAACAACTGATAGAGCAGTTGATTGATAGACCAATGGGAGAAAGGGAGAAGACTTACACGTAAGGTAAGGATAGCAAGAGACATAGAAATGGGGATTGTGTGGTACACAAAGCTCATTACTCCATGCAAAAATGGGTTGTAGTCCATGTATCTCTTTATAGCATGACATCAGAAGAAGTACATCATAGCTGTCTACTATGTTGCCTAAAGGGTGGCGCTGTGGTCTAAACCACTGAGCCTCTTGCGCTTGCTGATCAGAAGGTCAGTGGTTCGAATCCCTGCGACGGGTTAAGCTCCCATTGCTGTCCTAGCTCCTGCCAACCTAGCAATTTGAAAGCACGCCAGTGCTAGTAGATAAATACGTACCACTCCAGCGGGAAGGTAAATGACATTTTGGTGCACTCTGTTTTCGATCATGGGCCAGAAGTGGTTCAGTCATGCTAGCCACATGACCCAGAAAGCTGTCTGTGGACAAATGCTGGCTCCCTCGGCCTGAAAACAAGATGAGCGCCACAACCCCATAGTCGCCTTTGACTAGACTTAACCGTCCAGGGATCCTATACCTTTTTTTTTACCCACTATTGTCTAATAATACCAAGGACTGTGTTCATATCTGCTCTGTCACTAGTTGCTATATTTGCTCATGGAATCTTTTCTATTTTCAGAAATTCATTCTTCATAAAACTAATTAAGAGTTCTCGTACCCGTCAAATTTGGCAATTGGAATGGATCCAATCTATTTATTCCAATTATATCTCATGCTTCCTCCCAAAGGAGTTCAGGGAAGCAATGGATGCACAGGCTGCTTTAAGGCCCTTCCTGGAAACTTTGTTATAAAAATAAACAAGAAACTAGGTTTCTCCTCTCCAAAAAATGTAATTGGGGAAGATTGGAAGGCAGGTTTGTCCAAAAAGAAAGTGGAACAGTGCATATCAGGGGTGGGGGGTTGATTGTTAACCCACTCTGGAAATGTGTGGTAACTCTCAGCACCTTTAACAAACTACAATTTCCCAGGATTCTTTGGGGGAAGCCACAACTGTTTAAGTAAGCATGATGCTACTTCAAATTTATAGTGCTAAAAGGTAAAGGTAAAGGTACACCTGCCCGTACGGGCCAGTCTTGACAGACTCTAGGGTTGTGCGCCCATCTCACTCAAGAGGCCGGGGGCCAGCGCTGTCCGGAGACACTTCCGGGTCACGTGGCCAGCGTAACATTGCTGCTCTGGCGAGCCAGAGCCGCACACGGAAACGCCGTTTACCTTCCCGCTAGTCAGCGGTCCCTATTTATCTACTTGCACTCGGAGGTGCTTTCGAACTGCTAGGTTGGCAGGCGCTGGGACCGAGCAACGGGAGCGCACCCCGCCGCGGGGATTCGAACCGCTGACCTTTCGATCGGCAAGCCCTAGGAGCTGAGGCTTTTACCCACAGCACCACCCGCGTCCCTATTTATAGTGCTGAAGGGGCCTAAATCCGCCTTGAAACAAGAAATCATTGAATCATATTTATGTGGCATTCCAAACAAAACACTTCAAATTTATACTAAAGTTTTAAAGTAAGGAATGCTCAGTGATCTTAAAACTTTTAGCAAAGTTAAATGAATTGGACGCGAAGTCTATGCTTGTCACAAATTCTCAGTTTTTAGATAAGAACAACCTGGGGGGGAAAGGCTCTTGGGTGCTGGTAAATGAAAAGATAATTATACGGTAGTTAAATGTAAAGTTAAATGTAGCAACTGAAATGTACATAATGAACGACTATTATTGTTTCTATGCTTCATCTGCTTACGAAATTATCACTCAAGACAGCTGCGCGAAGGTGATAGTTGTATCATCTGCACTCATGCCTGCACTGAAGTAACCCCAAAAGAATATAAGCACAGTGCAGCCAGTTATCAGTTTCCACCTTGAACGACAGGTAATTGTTTGCTGTTTTTATATGATACTTCATGAAATCCCAAGGTAGGGGTAGAAGCAAAGCAAGCACTCAGCATAGAATGTGGAATCTAGATGGAGAAGTCCAGTGTGAGAAAAGGCTCAACAAGATGTGTACGGCACTTGGGTCTTTATCAGAAAAGGGAGACCTGCATACCCTCCAACATTTGTCTGATGAAAATAGGGACGTTCCATTCCATAATGATAATTTTACTATTTATACCCCACACATCTTACAGGGTTGCCCCAGCCACTCTGGACAGCTTCCAACAAATATAAAAACATAGTAAAATATTAAACATTTTTTTAAAAAAAACCTTCCCTATACAGGATTGCCTTCAGACAGCTCGGGGGTCGGATAGCGCCATACCCTCCAACATTTTTCCTATGAAAATAGGGGCATCCTAAGGAAAAGAGGGACATTCCGGGATCAAATCAGAAACCGGGATGGCTTCTCTAAATCAGGGAACTTCCTGAAAATACGGACACTTGGAGGGTCTGGGCCTGGGCCTGAGATTTCCCCCGCCCCCAAATTACAGGTTTTTTTTGTTATTTTGTGGGCAATCAATTTTAAAATTTGATTAATGAGGGCCCCATTGGTAGGAAATCTGCTGAAGTTCAGATAAGTAGCTTGAGGGCCTAGGTGATTTTATCATTATGGTTTTAAACAGTGCTTAAAAAAAAAAGTTTAGGGGTAATTAATTTCCCTACTCATATTGAAATATTGCCCCTCAATGAGGCCAAACTTAGATTCACAAAATGTTTAAGGGTATGTGTACCCTTTTTTTAAAACCAGAACTGGTTTTAAAAAAAGAAAACCTGGGAAACTGGTGGATTTTTTCTCAGTGCTCCCCTCACTTTCCCTCAGAGTACTCTGGATAGCTTTTCATGTTCTTTTCATAGTCATACTCTGCTGTTTATTCCTTATTTTCCAGGGACAGTCCTGGATATACAGAAGCCATTCCGGTTTCTGATTTGATCCTGGAATGTTCCGCTTTTCCTTAGGAAGTCCCTATTTTCACTGGAGAAATGTTGGAGGGTATGGAGCAATGTGATCCCTGAGGCAAGGACAACCTTTAGAAGACATTTGAAGGCAGCCATGTACAGGGGAGTTTCATGTTTTTATATATGTTGAAAGGTGGCCAGAGTGGCTGGGGCAACCCAGAAAGATGGGTGAGGTACAAAAGCATTTTGTTTTTGAAACTGTTTTTGTGGGTCTTTGGACAGTAATAAATAAAGTTGCTGTTATTTTTACAAATTATTATTATTATTACTATTATTATTGAATAGGATGTCCCTATTTTCATCAGAGAAATGTTGGAGGGTATGCTATTCTCTGCTCTCACTGCCAAAACTTGGAGGAGAATGATGGTCCTTGTGCTGATGACCCCCACCACTTCAATCTCCCTCACCTACATTACTGCAATTGGAGCACAAATGGGAAATAATCCACTGCAATTAAATGTTTGACTTGTCCCTCAATAAGAAATATCCCTCCCAGCCTCTTCACTTCCTCCTCTCTCCTTTACACCCCCTCATCTCTGAACATTTCCCCAGCCATCTTGGTTTAGTTTCTCAGAAAAGAAACGGGGGTGTGGGTCGTGTGTTCAACTTTTAAGGAAAAAATCAAGGCAACACAGGTACCTGGAAGGTTGGGGACTCCCTGATCCACTTTGACAGACCTTGTTAATGGCATGATCCAACTGAGGAATGTCCCTGGTGTCCATCTTCCAAACAACAGACACAAGTTTGTTAAAGGATGGTGGAAGTTGTTAAAGAGACCCCCATTCCCCTCATAGAACTACAATTTACAGAGTGGGAAGAGGGACTGAATATTGACTTGTAGCGATGTGAGGGGAACAACTCTCAGCACCCTAAACAAACTACATTTCCCAGGATTCTTTTGGGGAAGCCATTAAAGTGGTTATCAATGTGCTTTAAATGAATGGTGGGGATAAATTTAACAATGCAGCAGATACAGCAATGGACTTAGATGTCTTACTACAGTGAAGCAGTATAGAATCTTTGCTAAATAAAATAAATAAATGTGGCTCTAGAATCACAGCTAATTTGAAGGCTTACTCTGGCATGTCAATAAGGAACAGTATTCTAGCATGAGGTAAGAATCATGTTCCTTTCTAGTTTTCTTTATGAAAGGGTACTTAGTAAGACTCACTATTGCTCCAATATATTTGCTACAAAATAGTTTCACAGCAAAAGGGCCTTTTTAAAAGATTGACCTGGAAGGTAATGATATGTTAGCCTTGCCACTGTGGCAAATGCTATATCTCACAGGAATGTTTTTACCACATATTGGTTAACCAACGCTATTCACATTCTTCCTGTAATGGGACCTAAATCTAGCTGTAAGAAAAGCTATAATGCCCACAGAGTTAAGAGCCTGTCAGTGTCTCTGTTTTTTGCAATCTATAATACCACAGGAAAGGAACGGAAAGGAAATTTGGCCTCTGCATTCACAATAGAAGTTGGAAGAATTTGTTCTCCCCATTCCTGCTTTAAATATTTTAAAGAGGCTTGACTCACTTGCACCTCTAACACATGTCAATCATTCTGTTGTAACAAGAGTGAAGAAATTACACTGATCAAGAAACTGAAAGTTGGCAAGACTTTTCTTAGAGACAGAGCATATTGGACACAATTGAAAAAATCTGGTGGTGTTGTGATTAACAGCGCAACCCTCTGGAAATTATTTTGAGGGTGCATGGCAGGAATCTATTAATTACCTTTAAAAGAAAATCCTTACAATTATATATATACGAAAGGAAAACTTAGCACTCCTAGACTCTGACATCTATGTGTGTGTTTGTGTGTTACTGTAATAATCAACCAAGGAAGACCATTGTCTTCCCCTTAGAAAACAAACTATTGCATTAGTTAAACAGCTAACACCCCCGTTTTTGAAAGCGAAACTCCACTGGCTGCAGTGCTAAAAGGCATCGCTGAGGTCCAGGATTATATTGTAAACCATTTTCATAAGGGCTCTTCCAAAAGGCTGAATTATCAGCGTTTGCTTAATAGACTGTCACATGGATTTGAAGGTCAGTGATCCATGAACTAAAACAGTCTTTAAGAAGCCCGTAATGTGTTACTTGATGATGACTACAAAGAAACTAAGTCTATTGAGCAGATAATTGCATATTTATATAATGGGCAATAATGGGAATTACAGTCTGTCCGTTATGTCAACTCTCGGGAATATACATGATTGATTTTTATATATATAAAAGGAGGGAGAACTATTGGTAGGAAATAATTATGCCTTTGTTGTCTTCTGGTTTTAAAGGCTGCTCGCTTAGTTAGACATCTCTTTAATGAGAAAGAGAATCAGGAAGTGTCTAGAAAAGAAAACTTTGCTTATATATTTTGACCCAGTCTATGTGGAGCATGCCTCCTAGCTAGGCATTGACTAGACATTCACCTACTTAGCTTTAATAATGTAGGAAGCATCAGTTGACAGACCTTCTCATGTATTATGCTGCTCATGTTCTTGCCCATCACTTAACACATCCCATTTAGACAACCAAATGAGTGGGAGAAGAATTAGTTTGTAAAGTTACCATGAGACTTACAAACTAAGTTTGCCATACTCAGTATGCTTACATAGGTGTAAGCAGACAAATGGAAGAGCTAATTGTAAATAATACAACCTTGGGGGCCACCTGTACTTGATCTTGGTGTCAATTTAAAACAAAAAAAAGGGAAGGTGTGATGAAATTGGCTTGCTCTGTTCCTTAACTATTAAAAATATCCTGGAAGGATGAGGGAATGAGGGTCAAGAGGGCTGCGTGCCGTAAGGAAAATAAACGCCTCTCACCAAGCTATATGGGAAGGTTTCAGGAAGGAGGAATGGAGAGCAGGTGAAGAGAAAAAGAGATTTTTCTCCTTTCCCACTTTTCTTTCAGAACGATGTTTTTGCTCAGTTAGCAAATTCATACATTGTGAACGTGACCTGCTGTATCCTTGGGGAAAGACCTGCGGTCGCAGTAGACAATGCATCTCGATACTTGTAATTCAAAGGCATCGAGGCAAAAACTGTCAAAACATTACTAAAGTTGACAAGGACATATGGTTCATTAGTTTTGGAACTGATGGGTTATGGACCAGTTTGCGATCCACTTGGTAGTTTAATTCGAGTTAGGTTATGTAAAACCAGCACTGAGCAGCATCATTATATTTCAGGTCATCAGCACCCATAATCACAAGCATCAATCACTGCTACATTAACAATAAAAACAAAAAAACACAAAAAATGACTTATTGAAACTCTCTTGCTGCTTCCTGCATACTGACCTGGGGTTTAGAATACTAGTAGTACCAGCCTTTGTCCATACCCATACATTTAGGGGGTAAGTGAGTGGCATTCACAAATAGTCAAATGTTGCAGAAATAAAGAGTCACCTGCAGCTGTAAATATATCTTCCTTCTCAGCATTCTTTCCCATGCCAACTTAAACCTACCCAAGCGTGCATGATGCTTGCCATTGCGTATACCTGACAGCATTATTCCTAAGAGACCAGAGTTTTAAGTGCATTGCCTGTTACCATCTCTTCAAAAATACTTCAAGACATATGGCCTGACTCACACACTTTCTTCTGAAACAATGAGCTAATCCTCCTCAGATTACCAGAGCAGGGCAAAGTCATTCAGTTACACATATTCTTAACAATTATTATTATTTAACAAATTCAGCCAGGGGAGGGATTTGTTAAGTATTGTGCTAAGTCAAATCAGTGGTCCATCTAGTTCACATAGTCCACCAAAGCCACATTTATACCATACATTTAAAGCACTATGACACCAGTTTAAACAGTAATGGCTTCCCTCAAAGGCTTCTGGGAGCTGTAGTTTATTGAAGGTGCTAAGAGTTGTTAGGAAACCCCCCTTCCAGAGCTGGGATTCCCAGAGTGGTTTAACAAGCACCTTTCCCAAGGTCTCTGGAAACTGTTGCTACCTTAAAAGCACAAGGGTCTCATAACAACCCTCAGAACCCTAACAAACTACAGCTCCCAGAATTCTTTGCAGGATTTCATGACCACTTAAAATGTCATCATTACATTGGACATCACTATTTACTTGCCCAGCTATTTAGCAAAATTTATGTACTGATTGTAATTAAACCTCTAAAAGGTTTACAAGAAATATTCAAATGATCAACAAAAACATTTTAAAATTAAAAATTTAAAACATTGAAAAAATAATTAAAATTAACAGTAGACCTATGAGAGATTAAAGCACATTGGCATCTACATGTCTAGATAGACTTAAACAAAGATGTTTTAAACAGATTCCAAAAGGAGTACAGTGAAGATGCCTGCCTGGGTGTCAATAGGCAGAGAGTTCCAAAGTTACTAACATGGGTATATCACTCATGCTGCTAAGCAATCTAACCCAGATGTATGGATGGAGGAGAAATTCAATTCTGTTCACATTTAAAGGCAAACCTACCTAATGCTGAAACAAAGTGTGAACTATAACACAGTCATTTTGCAAAATGAGCATTTTTCTGAATTTTGCAATGCAATCCTGCAGCCACATGTGTACAAAAATGTATATATCAGTGGAAAGTGTGTATAAAAATGCATGTGAATGAAAATAGCACATCCATATGCATTGTGTTGGGGCTACCGGTAATTGTTCTGCAAAAATGTGAATATTCGGCAAAAATGCCATCAAAACCGAGTATATTAGCAGAAATTCACACTAGAACGCTGATGAATTTTCTTGAGGACTTTAAAACCATCACCATGATCATAATGTTCATAAGCTAATATTGGAAATGTGGAGAACTAAATGTAAAAGAAGGAATGAAGAAACTGAAACTAACAGATTCATCAGTTAAACCCACAGGAGATCAAGTTGTTGTTCTTGACGCATATACTGCTTAATCTCATAATCAGCTTCTATGTGGTTTACAAGGTATAAAAAAACCAGTTACACTAAAATATTTGAGTATAAACATCCATAATTGAAATAAACAGTGGAATCATCCCTTTAAGAGAATAAAGCTGTTAGTATTTCCATAAAATGATAATGCTAAGAGTATGAGAGTTCACGTAATTCTGGAGAAACTAACACTAGGGGTAGTGTTGACCTAGTATCGGGTTTTGTTTGTTTGTTTAGAAGAATGAGGGAATATAAATGAAGTTTTATATAGAGCTGTTCCACCAGGCCTTTGGTCAGGGCGCAGCCTGACTCCCTCCTTTGGCAATCTCTACAAAGCTTTAGTCTATGGTTGCCATCAATTTGTATTTTAATTAATTTTTAGAATGTATTTATAATGTTGTACTGTTTTAGTGTTGTTAGCCGCCCTGAGCCCGGCTTCGGCTGGGGAGGGCGGGATATAAATAAAATTTATTATTATTTATTATTATTATTAGAGTCAGTAAATAGAGAGAAATTATTCTTCTGCCTCAAAATGCCACAGTTAGGAGAAACTGAACCACAGAAGATTGACACCCAAAAGATTTGCACACTGTATACAACTCACTTACATAATTCTTCATCAGATGTTCACCAGCACTGATGACTTCAAGATGGGGGTCATGGGGATAATGGAGGAAGACTATGACTGAGCAGCAGAGCATCTTCTACAGATGCAGAAGGTCTATGGTTTAGTCCCTGGCATTTCCAGGCGTGCCTGGGAGAATTCGCTGTCCAAAGTGCTGGAGGGCCAGATGATATTAAGCTAGGTGGACTTTTTTTTTTCTAAGTCCATAATCAGAAGCCATGTAAATGTAAAGGGGTGCACTGCCTATCACACCCTGCTTAGGAGCTCTGTAAGGCACTGATAGCTGTCACTGGAAACAGAGCTAGGTGGTCCTTCAGTCTGATTAATTTTTAATCTTCATATTTGCTGTTAAGCAATCCATAATAACCAGCTCTTAGGCAGGAATCCAGGCCACAATTATACATGCTTAAGCCACACTAAAACCAATGGGACTTTCACAGATAGAATTGTGGCTGGAGCACAGCCATAAATATTTCTGTGTGAACCTTGATGTGTTAAACAAAGATATCAATTAAAACCTATTTTTCAACCTGCCTCACATAAGCCTTTTAACAAATATAATTACAGATGTCTAATTTTTCACCGCAGGGAGCACCAGAGAATCATTCGCAAATAACCAGCATCAAAATAGGTCTAAAATAGGATGTTATTTTTAAAGCGGAAACTTCTTGTTGTTGTTTTTTAAAATAAAATCCAGTTGCAGGTTAATACACACATTCAAGATTTATATTATAGATATGAGAGCTTTTTACTTTGAACTGTTGAATATTTGCTTTTCTTCTCATAGATAAAATTAAGATAGTGCAGTTTAAGGCAAAAACAGTTATATAACTGCTTTGTTAATTGGATATGGCACATTAAAGTTGGGATCCAAAGAGACAGACTGCTCCTAACAGGATTTTTTACTTTCTCCTTTGAACAGGAAACCCCAATGCCCTCTTACAAAGTCTTTTAGGTTTTCCTCAGCTTCAAAAGTGATTCAGCATGAGAGCCAGTATGGTGTAGTGCAGGCATAGGCAAACTCAGCCCTCCAGATGTTTTGGGACTACAACTCCCATCATCCCTGACTACTGGTCCTGTTAGATAGGCATGATGGGAGTTGTAGTCCCAAAACATCTGGAGGGCCAAGTTTGCCAATGCCCGGTGTGGTGGTTAGAGTGATGGACTGGGAGGACAGGATTAAAATCCACACACAGCCTTAAAAGTTTACTGTGTGAGATTGCGTCAATTACAGTCTCACAGCCTAGCCCACCTCATATGATGGTTGTGAGGTAAAAAGAGGGGTATAAGTGTCACCTTGGACTCCTTGGAAGAAAGGTGGGGTAGATATGTAATGATAAATAAATAATAATAATAATAAATTTTATTTATATCCCGCCCTCCCCAGCCGAAGCTGGGCTCAGGGCGGCTAACAACAAACAAAATAGTCCAACATTCTAAAAACATTCATTATAAAATTAATTAGATCAAATTAAAATCAAATTAGTGGCAACCATCAAGCAAAATTCTGTGCGGATTGCCAGAGGAGGGGGTCAGGCTGCGCCCTGACCAAAGGCCTGGTGGAACAGCTCTGTCTTGCAGGCCCTGCGGAAGGATGTCAGGTCCTGCAGGGCCCTAGTCTCATGTGACAGAGCGTTCCACCAGATTGGAGCCACGGCCGAGAAAGCCCTGGCTCTAGTTGAGGCCAGCCTGACCTCTCTGTGGCCTGGGATCTTTAGGATGTTTTTATTTGCAGACCGTAAATTTCTCTGTGGGACATACCAGGAGAGGCAGTCCCGTAGGTACGAGGGTCCTAGGCCGTATAGGGCTTTAAAGGTTAAAACCAGCACCTTAAACCTGATCCTGTACTCCACCGGGAGCCAGTGCAGCTGGTATAATACCGGATGGATGTGATCTCGCAGCGAAGACCCCATAAGGAGTCTCGCCGCGGCATTCTGCACCCGCTGGAGTTTCTGGGTCAGTCTCAAGGGCAGCCCCACGTAGAGCGAGTTACAATAATCCAGTCTGGAGGTGACCGTCGCGTGGATCACAGTGGCTAGGTCAGGGCGAGAGTGTTGGAGGGGGATTTCCAGCCGGTGGCAGAGGACAGAGTGACTCCAGGAGACATAGGTGTAAAAACCCAAACTAAAACGAAGACTTTATTACTAAGCAAATAAACACAAACTCTGGTGGGTGTTATTCCTGCAGGCAGGCAACAAAACTCAGCTTTTTTCCTTTATAGCAACGGTCACCTGCAGCCAATTAATCCCAGAAACTTCTTAAAGGTATACACACGTTTCTGTGCCGAATGTCCTCTAACAGAGAGAGATAAGGGGCCAACTGCTTAGCTTGGCGGAGATGAAAAAATGCCACCTTTGTTATAGCTGTAATCTGCGCCTCCATAATTGCAGAAGGGTGAGTGTGGGGAACCGCTGTTGAAGAAAGGCAAAACCAAAGCTCCCTTCAGTGGACAGAACTGCCCAGGTGATTCCTGAAAGTCAGCTTGAATCAGACCAACTGGAGGAAAAATGTATGCGCCCAAAGAAAAAAAAATGTCTTACAATCAAAGGAAGCAAATGTGGGCACCTACAGATGTTTCTGAACTATAACTGCATCATTCCTGACCATTGGCCAGGCTGGCAGGGCTGATGGGAGTCCTCATGGTTTTGGAAGCTCATTTTACATTAGGGGTTTTTTAAAAAAAATCCATTCAGTAGACATATGGTTTGTGAGTTCATGCACATCGTACCCAAGAGATGGAACCTGAAGATCGCTTAAAAGGTGCAGGAGGATTTCAGATAGAAACTCTTATTTCTGATGCTTCACTTTTTTAGCTGCACATACCACACACACACACACCCATGTACATTCCAGCCCTCTCCTCTCACAAGGGCTTCCTGCATTGTAAAGATTTGCACAATTTGTGGGTAAAGACGAGAAGCTGAAAAATTGCCACTCTCTTAGGGAGCAACTTCCTCCCTTTAACTAATCGCCAATGCTCCTCATGCTATGATGTCCCTTTAGTGCCATTTTCAGTCCTTGCTCGCTCAAGCTGGTGAGATTAGCAGGCAAAAAACAAAGCAAAAAACCTGTTAACAATTACATCTCCTTCTAACAGTGATACAGTTGCTGCCAGAACTATCAGCAAGGGAGCACATAAATGCTGGCGGATGGGGCTTCCTTATTGATCACTATAAAAACACTCACAAACAAAACGTGAACTCCGAAAATCCATTCACAGGCACAGATGTAATCTTTAAGTACAGCTTGTTGATATTAAGCCAAGTTTGAAGGGAGTGCTCTCTTCTTTCAAGGGCATCCATTACACCACATACATATTAACTCTATGCCTAACAGATCCAGCAGATGCATTTGTTTGTGAGATGGTGCATGCATATTGATAGCTTCCACCTACCACACCACACTTTACCCTACTCACGACAACTATATTTGGAATAATATTATTTATAAAAAAGGAGCAAATTTTCTCAACCAGTGCATGAAATCACACACAAGTCTATCGCCGTCTTTTAATTTAATGTCTGAGAAAGGAATCGATTTCCACATAACATTTGAATTCCCACCCTCTCCTTCAGAGCATGCAGAGAAATATTTATGATATTAGCCTATTTATTCTCACAATGACATTGCATCATGGTAGGACAGACAGAGGGCTAAACTACATGGGATGATAACGATACACAGTTACCAACCCAAACTGCAACTGTGCACCTAACCTTGCCTTCAGAACATCTAATAGCATAACCTTTGTATTAAAAAAAGTAGTAGTAGATCCACATATGAAGGCAGTGGTGGCTGCTGCCTATTGGGACTGGTAGGGTGGAAGGAAGTGAGACCAACAGTCAGTGGGGCCAGATCCAATGAGAGGCAGAGCCAGCCAACTCTAATTTTTTCCCCATCCTCCTCCATGCTGTATTGGTTGAAGGAGCAACAACGAGACTGATGAGGAGGAAGCTGATAGGCAGGGCTAACTGCTGATCTGGTTGTAAACAGGAAGACTGATAGGCAGGAACTAGTTGAGGGCAAGCTGAAGATGGTGAGGCTGTGCCCCATTCACTCTAGTGAATTACCTCATCTGGGATCATGGCCCCACCTCATCTGGGATCCCAGTTTGTACGTCTGAAGAAATGTTTCCTCACTCACCTGAGATGTAAGAAAACTAACACATTGGACTAGAATAATCAGGGGTCAGCAAACTTTTTCAGCAGAGGGCCGGTCCACTGTCCCTCAGACCTCGTGGGGGGCTGGAGTATATTTTGGAGGGGGGAAATGAACGGATTCCTATGCCCTACAAATAACCCAAAGATGCATTTTAAATAAATGGACACATTCTACTCATGTAAAAACATGCTGATTCCTGGACTGCCCGCAGGTTGGATTTAGAAGGCGATTGGGCCAGATTTGGCCCCCTGGCCTTAGTTTGCCTACCCATGGACTAGATGATCCTTGTGGTTCCTTCCAACTCTGTGATTCTGTGATTTATGAGAATACATAGAAAGGAGCCGAATACGTAGAAAGGAGCACAAACACCCAAGGAAGCCCCACTCCAAAGGCTAGGTGCACAGCTAAAACTCTAGACCTCCAGTTTTCTCAGAACACCAAATGTGCTCTGCACTCCATGAAGCGACATCCAAGGTGGAAGTGCTGGCAAGATGCAGTTAGTTCACAACATGATCTCATTTGTTGGGAGCCAGCTGGCCTTCCCCGAGATCTGATCTCTTCAAGGGTACTCAGGAAGAAGAGCCTACACCAGAACAGTGATTTCAGCTTAGGAAGTCAGCTCACGCAGGGATAGCAGCTAGAAGGCAGCAATAACTTTTTCTTAATGCTTGCAAACCAGCTCGGCTCAGGAAAGGGAGCAGCAAAGCTGCAGGCATTTTGCTCACCCTGCAAGACTTATCTCACACCTCTCAGACAACGAAAGCCTCATTAGCAGGCAATTATGCCTATTTAAAGTATGATTTTATGCAGATTTTGTGCTGAGGCTGTTTTGTATTGATAGTTTTATTTGTTAATTGATTGTGTTCTATTGTTCTTAATTGGTTAACCACTCAGAGGACATGGCTAATTGAGCAGGATATAAATAAACTCCTGCCTGCCTGACTCCTGCCCAACAGTTTCCTTTAGACCCATTGTCCTAATAGCGTAAGCAGTTGTGGAGAGCTGTACTTGCCATTATTCAACATCTTCCCCTGCTTGTTGAGATGCAGTCTCAACATCATTTTGCCCTTAAGATTTTTGCTGAACAGTCTTCTTAGATAGATACATAGATAGATTCATAGATAGATACAGTGGTACCTTGGTTTTTGAACGTCTCTGTTGACGAATGTTTCGGAACTCTATCACCGTAAACCTGGAAGTAAATGCTTCCGTTTTCAAACGTGCCTTGGAAGTTAAACAGCTTCTGCTGAGTGTATATGTTATTTTTCTCACTTTTCTCTATTAAATTTACAGACCTCCCTTTGTGCCTCAGTTTTTGAACATTCCGGAACTCGAACTGACTTCCGGAATGGATTACGCTCGAAAACCAAAGTATGGCTGTACATGAAAATAAACCCCATCCAATTTCATAAACCAAGGGTCTCTGTATTTACTTTCAAGACAGAGGTAAGGAACCTTTTTTAGCCAAAGACTGCATTCCCTTCTGGACAACCTTACAGTGATGACATACCCATGAGGGACACAGCCAGAAGTAAAAGTGAATGGAACAATGGAAATAAATAAAACCTTTGTAAAAGGTAAAGGTAAAGGGACCCCTGACCATTAGGTCCAGTCGCAGATGACTCTGGGTTTGTGGTGCTCATCTCGCTTTATTGGCCGAGGGAGCGGGCGTACAGCTTCCGGGTCATGTGGCCAGCATGACTAAGCCACTTCTGGTGAACCAGAGCAGCGCACGGAAATGCCGTTTACCTTCCCACCAGAGCGGTACCTATTTATCTATTTGCACTTTGATGTGCTTTCAAACTGCTAGGTTGGCGTGAGCAGGGACTGAGCAATGGGAGCTCACCCCGTCGCAGGGATTCGAACCGCCAACCTTCTGATCGGCAAGCCCTAGGCTCTGTGGTTTAACCCACATTGCCATCCGCGTCCTTTGTACCTCTGTACCTTTGTACAGTAGGCTAATTTCTGCGCCCTCTCTTCCATCCAGACACGCAAGAGGCATGATCAGAGTTCAAGCATACATTCTAATTAGGCAAAAATACTCAAAATAAGGACCAGTGGGGTGGGGGTGGCCAATGAAGAGTTCTGCAGAAGCTGTATCTCAGTCCCTGTGCCTGGGGTTCTCATCACTGGTCTAAACCCCACCAATTTACATCCTTTCAGTGTCGTCGTAGTCACTTCTATTGCACCATTTGTTTTCCACCAGGAGATGCCTATAATTTTATGACTTAACAATTCCTAAAACAGTGTGTTCTTTAACTGTAGTGAATGCAGACCTATCCACAAAGGGCATTTTCTTCTTTGAATGTGGGATGGATCTGAACTACCAATCCTTATGTTTTCTTCTTGGTGGTATCTGTGCAGCTGCTTAAGAATCAAATGCTACATTAGGATGTTCTTCTTTAGTAAGTGCTTCTTAAGTAGCTCTCCATTGTGAAAAAGCTAGACCCAGTTTTATTTCCAAAGGTTGCATGCAGGGGTGAAGGTGAGAGAAGGTGGCGGGGGGCGGGTATGAAAACACTGAGGAATAAAGTAATACAGATTTTGGTTTAGAAGCTATGGTCCACATTTCCTAGTGGGAACTGTGTATATATAGCAAGGACCATTTAGTCTCAGATGCAATTAGAAATTGATTTTCTAAATAATTTACATTATCTGCATGGCTAAGCAAGGCATCGCCAATGCATTTGCACTATCTGCAGGAAGCGGGATGCAGCAAAATGGCTATGATGGGAAAAAGAGAGAGAGACAATCTGTAGGCAGGGTGAGCCCTTTGAGAACAGCAGCTCCTTGCACAAGAATAAGCAAATTAAGCAGAATCTGGGGAGACGAATCATCCTCGCAAAGTGAACCAGCCTCCCCATTACATCCACTGGGCAGGGACAGGGATGACACCTCCTACCATTGACTATCACACTACACTATTCAGTGTGTGTCTATGCTCTGTGTGCCTGCCTGCTTCTATGCCCCTGTGGAACCGTAAACTAGGGCCAAATCTAGACTCTCATGTATGTTAAGCCTTTTCATAGGGTTATAGCTCTACACCAGTGGTGTCTGCTGAAAGGCAGGCACATGCAGGTTTTTTTGGGGGGTGGGGAGGGAACCCTTGGCAGGCCAAATTATTTTTATTTTATTATTTATTAAATTTATATATCGCCTTTCATCTGAAGATCACAGGGCAGTTTGCAGCATAAGAATACAAGATACATAACAAAATAGCAACAAAAACGACAAAAACCAATAACACCCCCAACTCCCCAGTTGGAGTGTTGGAGCAGCTGCCTGATGAGTCAAGCTTACAAAGTTTGAAGGATATATATATATGCAAATTAAAGGTTGAGAACATGATAAATGTGCATTTATGCATGATGCAGAGCAGGCATCCCCAAACTCAGCCCTCCAGATGGTTTGGGACTACAATTCCCATCATCCCTGACCACTGGTCCTGTTAGCTAGGGATGATGGGAGTCGTAGTCCCAAAACATCTGGAGGGCCGAGTTTGGGGGTGCCTGATGTAGAGAAACAGAAATGGACAGAGAGAAGTGGGTGGCTCTTAGGTTTTCTGCCCTCTCATAGAGCCCAGTGAACAGAGGCGGAGCTAGGTGCTCCGGCACCCGTAGCGGTGCATATACTGTGCGTGGGGGGGCTAGCTGCACGAGGGGGCATGCTGCCCGCAGCAAGCGGCATGAATCCCAAGGAGCACTGCCCACAGCAAGCATCCCATGGGGCGGGGCAGTGATGTCACTTCCCCTCAGGGAAGACACCTGGGGCAGGCTGCACCCACCACACCTGCCTTTCTCCACCAGTGCCAGTGAAGTTGAATGGTGGACAACACTATTCATGGCTAGTAGCCTTTGTTCTACCAGTTGCTGGCGGAGACTGTTGTTGTGTTCTGATCCTTCTTTAGGGCTTCCTGTAGGTATCTGGGTTGGCCACTTGAGGAACAATTGGCCTGAAGGAGCAGGGCACTCCTGGTTTTCTTCTGCTAAAGATGGGAGATTCAGGACAGACAAAAAGGACCTACTTCTTAATGCGGCACATAGCGAAACTATGGAATTCAGTTCAACAAGATGCAAGGGCCACTGACTTAGACCCCTTTAAAATGGATTTGACAAATTCATGGATGAAAAGTCTGTCAGTGATCATGATGGCTGTATACTACTTCCAAGATTAGAGGCACTGTGCTACTGAATACCAGTAGCTGGTAAACAGCAGCAGGAGATAGCAATATGCTTGTGTCCTGATTCTGGCCTTCCCACAGGTGTCTGTGTTGGCACTTGTGGGGGACAAGATGTTTGACTAGATAGACCTTTGGTGTGACCTAGCAGGGATTTGTGTGTTCTTAAAACTGAATGCGGCAAACACCAAGTCCGCACACATGTATTCGCTAGATCCATTTGTCAGGGTGCTCCGACAGGCTGAAACTTCTTGCTGAGTGCACACTTAGAGGGTTTTCCCTCTGCGTAATGTGCAAAATGGATCTTAAAGTCAAGGAACTTGAGAGGCACATAATATAATGTGGTGATTTAAAAGATCCATTTAAGAAGCAAGTCGTTTATTAACTTTGCATGGCTATGGAATAAGATTAAAATTATTTGCATAACCTGATTTACATAATTCACACCAGATTTCTCCTCTTGGCCCCCGTCATGTAGACAATGAAGAATTTTTATATCTCAGGCAAAATGCATCAAGGTGTTTATGTATTCTCTCAAGCCCAACTTAACACTACTTGCCTACTGAATTGTTTATGGACTAGTGCTGCATAGGTAAACTTCAAAAACATTATACCTGTAAGGCATTGCTCTAATATACTAGGAAAGGAATAGCATACTTTAGTGTGAGGGTTTAATGCAGCCCCTGCATCTATAATAGCCACATCATAACATGCACGCATGTAATGTCATAGTCAAAGAAATATAAGCTACCACCCTGCAGTTTTGTTGCTTTATGTAGATTCCCCCCCCCCCCAGTTGCATTACTAGATGCAGTCTGCTTTAGTAATAAGCTTACATGACTTTAAAATGTAGAGTCACCCAGGCAGGACATTTTAATTCTGTGCACACTATACTTGTTGAAGTGAAATACAATGATTCTATGATCTGAATTGCTTTTTGGCAGGAGTGCTATTTAGAGATGGTGGGAGTTGTCCTGTCCTTGTGCTTCAGACTGCAAGTGGAACGAGTTATTCTTCACAGAAGCACTTTTATGAGCAACTTCTTATTAAGACTGAGCTGAAAAGGGGAGGGGCTTTTTTCCCACCACCACCGCCGGAGATTTTTCACGAGGGCACACCAACAAAGGTTGAAAATGTTTCCATCCCTTTAAAGTGGCAAGAGGCACTTGGGTGGGGGGGGGGAGAGGGAGCTCCCACCACTCTTTTAGGCGAGTGCTGCTCTTGAGAAAATTTTGTGTGTGCGAACTTACAAACAGGAAAAGCTACCCTCAGGAAATTTCTGTGTAGTCCTAACTCAGTGCAGAATACTGAGTGTTGATTGTGATGAACCATGGGTTGCCGATGTGCTGCCATTGGGCACCAGTCTGGCAATTCTGCCTACGGTGTTAATAAAAGGTCTCAGACAATATCCCCTCAAAATCCTCATTTTGTGGGAAACAAAGGCTTGCTTGCTTGAGGACTATCTGCAACACAATGATCAGCCTTTCTGCTCCCACCAACTCCCAAAGAAGGCTTCAAAGCCTTTGCTACTATATACTCTCTGGCCTCTTTCTGGCATGTTGTTCAGCTCCAATCCATACAACCAAGAATGCCTTGATCGCTTAGAGGTCTAGGGAAATCCTGGTATGGAGAAAAGTCACAGTACAGAATTCTCCAAGATGGGCCAGTGCATTCTCATGTGACCTTCATAGCCTAGGAAAGAGCCACACCTACAGGGGCTTCCATGCCACACATAAAATATAAAAAAGGGGACCAGAGTGGCTCATATTGGTCATATTAGAAGTCCACTTCCAGCTGCTTCCTCTATTCTGCCTTCTAAACATCTTGAGATTGTGAAATGTACATTGGCGCTGAACTGAAAGCAAGTGGCTAATTAGATTTCAACTCCCTATTTTACCAATATTAATGTTTCTTTTTATAATTACTTCTATAAGTGAAATGTAATTAACATCCCAATTTGATTGTTGTGCAAGTGCAAGCCATCTGGGGCTCATTGACATTGCTTCCTATCATTGTGGTGCTCTTCAAGTGTCTCTGTTGGCAAAAGTAGGAGTGGGAAAGACAAATGATTTGTGACAGTTTAAAATACGTGCTTCCACCTCACAAAAAGTCATTCATGTCCCTCAAATGAAAAAAGAGTGGCATGGCAAGGAACAGAAAAATGACTCAATGGGGAAAGAGTCTTGTTATGTTAATGAAATTGTCACCCAGAACAAACTGCTATGTTTTTCTTTCATCCCACCCACCCACAGCGGGGATTCCCAATTTTCTGAGATCTGAGGGCCAAACTAGATGTGTGATTGCATTTAATGTGACTGCTTTCTTTCTTCTAAACAACAACCAAAGCATCCCAGTCAGGTTCAGAACCATGACATTGTTACAGAAAGTGCTTAATGCGTTAATTCCATATGACTTGGTAATGCTGACTCATTCCCCACAATGCAGCTATCTGAATCTGGTGACTGTCTTCTCTGTTGCAGTGGTACCTTGGGTTACAGACACTTCGGGTTACAGACGCTTCAGGTTACAGACTCCGCTAACCCAGAAATAGTACCTCGGGTTAAGAACTTTGCTTCAGGATAAGAACAGAAATCATACTCCGGCGGAGCGGCGGCAGCGGGAGGCCCCATTAGTTAAAGTGGTGCTTCAGGTTAAGAACAGTTTCAGGTTAAGAACGGACCTCCAGAACGAATTAAGTTCTTAACCTGAGGTACCACTGTATCTTAAATCTATGGCAGACAATATTGCACACATGATTACTTCCACTTCCTCTCTGCCATGTGAAAATTCACCTATCTGAATGTAAAGAATTATGCTCAGACTTTGTTGTACACCACAAATCTAGATATCTGAACATCTAGAGTCTTACTTGTTTGTGCTTTGCTGGTTTGTGGCAGCCATTTTGGGGCAGAAACCATCCACAGAAGGAGGGAGGGAGCAAAATCGCACAATTCAGATAGCAGGAGAGACTGGACAAATCAGTTCCCCCCTCCTTTCTCTTTTGCTGGTTGGCTGTAGCCATTTTATGAAGAAACCACGGAAGGAGCTGGGGGAGAGATTGGGCAAATCCCCAATTAGAAATGTTCCCAAAGGAATAAATGGAAGCTGTGGGCTCATTATGTGAATGGTTGCCTAATGAATGATTTCCAGGGAACACATTGTGAATACTTTTATTTCCATTTATGGATTATTTGATTATTTGCAGAGTATTGAGATTTAACCAGTCACACCACACACACACACACACAGAGAGAGAGAGAGAGAGAGAGAGAGAGAGAGAGAGAGAGAGAGATGAACCCATAGAAATACCAGCTCATCTCTGTGTGATGTCTTTATCTGGCAGGACAGATGCAGCAGCAGCAACACAACTTTCAAGAAAGGAACATCTAAAATATGCATTCCACAACATCTGTCTAGATTTCACTTAACTGCATATTTTAGCACCCTCTTTAAATATGGGCAAAGAGTTCCCCTTCCGCTGACCTTTAGAAAAAGAACCCAGAAAGCCATATGTAGGCCAAACACTTTGACACGTTAGCAGCCAGTATATTAAACACCAAAAATCTGATGTTAGGAAGAGAATTGAACTATCCAGTTGCAGTGTCTACATCACAGATGTGTTCTATAAAGCATTTGAATTTATCAAAATAGTAATTAATTATACTTTAAATAATACTGAATAATATTTCACATTTACAGTGACCCTCGCCTGAGGTACATGAGAGCCATTGCTGGGCTAACGATTAGGTCGCACACACAGAGATGCACTGTATTTCAAATGCACAGAAATCAAATACCTACAAGAAAGGTCCTGTCACAATATAACCCTTAACGAACTACAGTTCCCAGGATTTGAGGAGGTGGTGGTGGTGATGATGATGTGTTTTGAATGTGCTTTAAAGTTATGGTTTGCACAAAGCCTTCTAGAACTTTCATTATCTGGGACCACTACTACTTAGGTCAGCCCAGTGACTATTTGAAATTACCAACAGTGTTTCTTAATATTTGTCATACCTGTTATATCCATAACAAGAAAAAAAGAAACATGCATTTTGAAATACATTTCAAAATGACTATTTTGTGAGAAAACATGTTGAAAATACATATTTAGATGCATATTTTCACAGAGCTCCCCCCCCAAAAAAAGCCAATTGCAGCTTAATGTGGGAAAGGATGAGGATGGTTTTATGAATTAACACATGTGAAAGTGAAGGGGGTGGAAATAGACTAACCCATGTACCCCTAGTACATAGATTGGGGAAAATTTCTTCTGTCATAGGGAAACAGTGTTTGAAAGAGAGAAGATTGACCTGGCTGACTGACTGAACCCAAAGGGTGCTCATCAATGGTTCCTCTTCATCCTGGAGAAGAGTGACTAGTGGGGTGCCACAGGGTTCTGTCTTCAACATCTTTATCAACGACTTGGATGATGGACTCCAGGCAACCTGATCAAATTTGCAGATGACACCAAACTGGGAGGGGTGGCTAACACCCCAGAGGACAGGATCACACTTCAAAACGACCTTGACAGATTAGAGAACTGGGCCAAAACAAACAAGATGAACTTTAACAGGGAGAAATGTAAAGTATTGCACTTGGGCAAAAAAAAATGAGAGGCACAAATACAAGATGGGTGACACCTGGCTTGAGAGCAGTACATGTGAAAAGGATCTAGGAGTCTTGGTTGACCACAAACTTGACATGAGCCAACAGTGTGACGCGGCAGCTAAAAAAGCCAATGCAATTCTGGGCTGCATCAATAGGAGTATAGCATCTAGATCAAGGGAAGTAATAGTGCCACTGTATTCTGCTCTGGTCAGACCTCACCTGGAGTACTGTGTCCAGTTCTGGACACTACAGTTCAAGAAGGACACTGACAAACTGGAACGTGTCCAGAGGAGGGCAACCAAAATGGTCAAAGGCCTGGAAACGATGCCTTATGAGGAACGGCTAAGGGAGCTGGGCATGTTTAGCCTGGAGAAGAGGAGGTTAAGGGGTGATATGATAGCCATGTTCAAATATATAAAAGGATGTCATATAGAGGAGGGAGAAAGGTTGTTTTTTGCTGCTCCAGAGAAGCGGACACGGAGCAATGGATCCAAACTACAAGAAAGAAGATTCCACCTAAACATTAGGAAGAACTTCCTGACAGTAAGAGCTGTTCGACAGTGGAATTTGCTGCCAAGGAGTGTGGTGGAGTCTCCTTCTTTGGAGGTCTTTAAGCAGAGGCTTGACAACCATATGTCAGGAGTGCTCTGATGGTGTTTCCTGCTTGGCAGGGGGTTGGACTCGATGGCCCTTGTGGTCTATTCCAACTCTATGATTCTATGATTCTAAGATTCCTTCTTCTCCTTCTTCGAAAGATTGAAAACCCGCCTTTGAGGGCTTTTGCCAACACAGAATGGGGGCTTGGATTAAAAAGACAACACAGAGAGATGAAATTCTGAGGAGCAATGAACCAGTATGAGTTTGGAAAGAACTCCTGGAAATCGGATAAGTATTTTCTTAATGAAGGAAGCTAATGAATACTGAGCCAATTCCAAATCAAGCTCATAAGATTTTACCCATCACTAGACGAGCTTCAAAAATTTTCTTGCGCAAATTAAGAGACTTTCTCCTAGAAGTCTGAACAGATGTGCTTAGTTTTTGACATGATTTGCACTGGTTATGGCATTTGCATTATAGAAAACCTGCTCTGATAACCTTCACATAATTCTGGAAAGAAAAGTACATCTGGGAACTGAAATCACCACGCATTTGGGGAGGGGAAATTGCTGATGGAATTCTATAAACATGACTTGATAGAAACATTTGAGGAATTCCACGGGAACCAAGATGGATTTTGATCAGGATTGCAGTCACTGGTGGAGGAACGGGGGCGGGGGGAGTGCACTGCCCCCGGTACCATCGGGGAGAGAGGTACCATCATGGTCGCCCCCCCCAACACACGCTGTGCACCCCCCCACCACTCCGGGCACCATGCCCCTGTAGGTGGCGTGCCACGCCCCAGGACGCATGCCACGCCCCCACGGGCAGCACACCATGCCCCTGGGACACGCACCAACCACACCCCCACCTGCTCTCCACTCCCAGTGCTGGAGCATGCAGCTTCGCCACTGACAGCAGTCCTGTATATAATTTAAACCCTGCTTAAATGCCCTGATCCACTTTGAGATTACCTAAAAAGTATCTGGTCACTCCTATTTTCCACTCTAATTCTGTAGGGAATTGGATGTTACACTTGAACCTATGACTTTATGACAAACAAGAGGTGAGATTACAATTCAGCCTCATGCCTACCTAGCCATTTTTGCAGCACTCAGTTTAAATTATATTAATTTTGCTCTTCAACAGTGTGAAAGTTATCACCTCTGATGAGAATGCATGGAGTCAGAAAGCATCAGAAGTGAAGTGAACAGCACCTGATGGAGTCGGACATCAATTCCCATTGTCAACGGAGAGGAAGAATTAAATTGATTGCTGTACTTAGGCCTCCACCATTGTTAACATTGTCTTTGGTTCCAAGAATAATAAAAAAGGCCCTGTGAATAAATGAAAATCATACTGCTTATCTTTAAATCATTTTACCATCAACTCACACTGGAGAGAAACACTGCCTGTTTTACTGTAATATGAGCAGGTGCTCATCAGCTGCTGTTATAAAACAAGGCTCCAAAACAGTATGCATTGGGAATGTTTCTGAATAGATGTTGAAGCTAAATTTGCATAATGATGCCCCTGTTGGTAGGGAAATCCAAATGGGTTCATTCAAGATCTTCAGCTTAAAGGTTTCAGAAAATCATTTGAGCTTCAGTTTCGCTGTTTACTTGCAAGTGTGCGTCTACGCAAAGGCTCTGCAAAGGGGCACCACTGATGGTGGGTGGGGAGGTGCAACTGGGAAGGGAGAACAAGGTAGCAATTAGGGAATATACGTATGATACTCGCTTCTGCACTCCAGGATCTCAGACAGAATCTTTTAGCTATCCATTTACTAGATTTGTTAGCCACCCAATAATTAGCACTGCCTGGGTGACATAACAGCTTATAATAAAAACAATCTGAAGGAAAAGCAGCCTTACAAGATACAGACCCTCCAAGTGTCCCTATTTTCCGGCGACAGTCCCAGATTTACAGAAGCCATCCCGGTTTCTGATTTGATCCTGGAATGTCCCACTTTTCCTTAGGACATCCCTATTTTAATCAGAGAAATGTTAGAGGGTGTGGAGTTATGTGATCCCCCGAGCCAAGGCGATTGTTTTGTTATGTTTTTATATATGTTGGAAGCTGTCCAGTGTGGTTGGGGTAACCCAGTCAGATGGGTAAGGTACAAATAATAAAATTTATTAATTATCATCATCATCATCATCCCTATTTTCATCTGAGAAATGTTGGTGGATAAGACAGTGTATTGGTTCAGTGGCAAAAGCTTTGTCTACAAAAGGTTCCAGGGTCAATCACCTGATGTCACTATGAAGGGAGTTATTAATGTAGGGGAGCATTCAGAAAAATGTCGCTGCGCACCTGTAGTGTGAAGTGCTGCCCTCCATTCCATCACCTCATTCTGTTGCATGTGTAGATCAAGCCTTTATTCTGAATGAAAGAAATCACACTAGCAAAGCAACCAGCCGAAAATCTTTCTGCTGAATCATATGCACACTTCCAAACTACTTGTAATGGGTCCTCGTTCTGATCTCTGCTGCCCTTTCCACTTCCCGAATAATCAATAAAAATATATTGAGATGGTGCTGCTACATGCGACATTGACTAGCAGGGTTCTGCATATGTGCTAAACCATAATCCACCCCCTGGTAACAGGACATATGCATACAATCTAGACTGTCGCTGTGGAAGAGCTCACAGCTCCCCTAGCAACTGCACAAACCTCCACAGGGTTGCCTACTTTGCAGTTGGAAATCGCCATCCCTAACCTCTCCTTGTTTTATCGAAAAGTGCCAAGTGTTGGTGGGGGATGGGGAAAGTGAAATCACAATAAGGAAACTAAGTAGAAGTGGTTAAAAGAGCAGATTTCCTGCTGTGTGTCCATATGCATGTTTAGATCTATCCATCTGTTTGCAACGTGCAAATGGTTTAAACATATTTCTTTCAAATGATTTATATGGTCTCTTAAACTGTCCTCGGTTGTTCTGTTTCTTTTCCCTCCTCCCTCTTTCTCAAGCGCAGTTGGCTGGAGAGCACACTTCTTTTTTGCGAAACTAGACTCCCTCCTTCCTCTTAGGAGTTAAATAATATAACTCAGAAACATTTGGAGGGCAAAATTGAAGGCTTCAATATATGTCCCTGATTTTCTGCCCATATTGCTTATTTGTTTATCCTGATGGGAATAAGCTTTTGTCTATTGCAGAGAGAGAGAGAGAGAGAGAGAGAGAGAGAGAGAGAGAAGGATAAAGATTTAGAGTTCCCATGGGGGAGAAAGCAGTTTTCATTGGCATTTGAGTGAAATATTAAAGGTAAAGTAGATTTAGAGGGACATACTGTAAGGGTTGTCACAGTGATCAGAGAAGCATCAGAGTGAGGAAAAGGACAGCTAAAAGTGGAAGAGGAAAGGCAGGTCTTTCAGGCCAAGGTATATGAGTTACGGATTGGCTGCAGATGGAAGATGGCAAGCCAGAAAAGTGGAACAAAATTATATTGGCATTGCCGTGTTGTCTAAAGAACACTACAAGACCATTAGTATTGTTGCACTGCCAGCAGGGAGGTGCTGTCAGGGTGAGATTTTACTTAGGCAACAGGTATTGATTTTTGCTCTGCTGCCACAAAATAGGAAGGGAAAGATTCCTTTGTCATCTCCATATTCACAGGAAACAATGTGCTCTATTTAAAATGGAAATATCAAATGAGACAAGGACCGTTTTATCCCTTAAAAAAAAAAAAGAAAGCCACACACCAGAGAGAAACTGAATGCATTTTGAGTTGCCATATCTAACCTTCAGTTTGCCTTTGTTCGATTGATTGTTTTGATGTGAACACTTAAAAATTCCATACCATTCAGAGAGTGACTTAAGGTTCATTAGTTTGTTCTCCCTCAAAGCAGCAGCTACTGGAGAATAGATCTCTCAGGGCCAGGCTGGAGCCTTGGGGGAATGTGTGTGAATCATGTCAGGGCAGCCAAAAGACCAGGAATAAAATGGCATGGCTGGGCGTTTTCTTTTAGGGCTTGGGCTCGGAGGCCGGTTAGGAGTGGGGCTGTAGCTCAGGCATAGAGCACGTAATTTGAATACAAAAGGTTCCAGTGTCAATCGCTTGCACCTCCAGGTAGGGCTGGAAGAGAACCAACTCTGAAACAATTGTGAGCTGCTGCCAGCCCTGGCTGACAATACTGAGGCACATTAACTGATATCCAAGGCTTCTTATGTTCAAATATAGGCTAGGGCCATTTTGTACCTCCACACTCAGCTGTTTTGTTCTAAGCTGTGTACAAAGGATGGGGAATAGGTGTGGTCAGAGCCAAAAGTGGATGGATCAGTTGGTGTGACATTTACCTTTGTCACAATCACACTAAAGCCAGAGGTTTGTACACACACCAACATATTCATCTTGGAAAGCCAAGTACAGTATTAGAGTTCAAGAAAACATTTCAAGCCAAGTCAAAGTACCTGAGAAGGACATGGAGCAAGGCTCATGAGAAGCTAGGTCTAGGGGATAAGCCTACTGAGAAGCCTGAAGACCACATTCCAGCTCCTAGGCCTGAAGCTCTCCACTATACCTTAGGTGAACAGACAGGTTTTGAACTAGCTCCACCTCCAAACCTACCAAAAAACCATAGGACTCCACTTCTGCAACCTACTAGCACCCTTCAGTTCTACTTCAGACCCTTTAGGACTCTGTCCACAGCTTCCTTGTTTTATTTCAAGCACTGGCAACCCTAAGCCAGGCCCTGAGATGAGTTTCATCTTGGAGGTGCAGACTGGAGGCCATAGCTGGAAGCGTATCAGAAGTACTACACACAGGAATATTCTGGCTACGATCAGGCCAATGCCATGGATGGGATCAGTGAGGAAAGTCAGAGGAAAGTAGAGAATTGGCTCCTTTGGGTAAGGAAGTTGTGTTTGGTCACTGCACCTTAGCCTGGTATGATCTCATACTTATGAGAGCTTATGAACATTGAAGCCTCTCTGGAATTATGCCTTCCATTTAATACTTTAACCATAAATCCATGCTTATGGGACCCAGTATAGTTATATTTTCTGCTACAAACATGGTTAAGTTTATGCAAGCATGGACTGGAGTGCGAGACAAAGAACTTTACATTGAACTCTGTTGGTATTAACATGTTGATCATGTATGCTTCTTACTGAATCTCATGATAAACAGCATCCCTCAATACTCTTGAGGTTTCTATAATCCACACCTATTAAATCTGTGGCTCAGTACGGTGTAGGGGCATTCTACACGTAACTTTAAATGACTTGTGGTTAGAGTATCTGAAGGACCACATTTTACCTTACAAGCCCACCCATCAAGATTAGCTCTTTACATCATACCTGGCCATCAGCTATCATGGCTAGTGCTGACGAGTGTTGAAGTTCAAGAGCATCTGGTGGGTCAAGGCTTCTCCACATCAGATTTAGAACTTTATCAGATTTTTGGGCAGATTCCCCTACCCATTCATGAATTAGATAGACTGCAATCTGGAACGCCCTTCCAGAGATGTCAATGTACTTTAAATTCTTTGTTTAGGCATCAGATGTGGAGTTATTCTACCAAACTTTTACCTAACTGGATTTTGACAGATGGTTTTGTATAGATTTGATTAATTGGCTTGTTTGATTGTTTGGCATTTTATACGTGAATCACCTTGGGAGTGTACCTAAAAAGATGGGATGTAAAATGCTGAATGTATGGCCAGAGAAAAACCATGTCAGTTAATGGAAGAAAGGGTAGAAATCCCTCTAGATCTACAGATGGATTTTAGGTTTTAGGTTTTAGATTTCTGTACAAGCCAAGTCCTGGCTGTACTTCACGTGGAAGTGTAGGAGGCTGAAGACCTGGCCCCATATGCCTAGCTGGAAGGAAGACTATGTTCATCTGGCAAATGACCAGGAAGCAGAAACTGGAAGTTCCAGCAAAGGGAGAAGGCCAGAGCTGGGATGAATGCCAGAAACAAACACTGGTGAAATCCAGGGAAAAGCAGACTAAATGCCCTTGAAAACATTCAGAGCATTTGATTGGTCTAGAACCAGGGGCACAGAACCTTTTGGGACCCAAGAGCTGCACTGGGCAACCATCTGCCAGTGCTAATGGCACTGCAGCGGGGGCAGAGACATAAGTGAATGGACTCTTACCTTGGTACTTGGTACAATAAGCTAAATCTGGATGTCATTGCAGAGCTCAGTGGAGTAGGAGACTGGCAAACGAGAAGAGCCTCTGAGGTGTACTTGCCTGGAGGCAGAGTCAGCATCCAAAGTCAGGTCCAGTCCTAGCATTGGGCAAACAGCAATGCACATGATCAGATGGTTCAGCAGTCAGGGAATCCAATTATCAAGGGTCATGATGAATGGCAAAGTAGAGCTCAGAAACTACAAGTGTTGTTTTCAGCATCCAACTGCTGCTGAAAGCTCTGCTTAAGAAGGCTGAAGCCAACTGGTTCTCATCAGTGCCTTCTCCTCTGTGTCCTTGAGGGCTGATAAGCTGCAGGTAGAGTCATTCCACCTTCTCCCCACTTCAGGCTGCTGCTCAGCAGGCGAAGCTGACTCCTGGCTCATGACACTGGGTTTCCCAAACTTGGGTCTCCCAATGTTACAGTTCCTGGTGTGGTTTAACATTTAATCCCCTTTCATGGGGAATTAAAGGGGATTCGAGGGGTGGGACACTACAAACTGGGAGATGCAGTAAAGTGAATACATACTGTGCAGGATTATAGAGTTGGAAGGGACCCTGAGGATCACGTAGTCCAGGCATCCCCAACCTTCAGCCCTCCAGATGTTTTGGACTACAATTCCCATCATCCCTAACCACTGGTCCTGTTAACTAGGGATCATGGGAGTTGTAGGCCAAAACATCTGGAGGACCACAGGTTGCGGATGCCTGATCTAGTCCAACCCTTCAGTGCAGGAATATGCAGGTGCCAATTACGGGGATCGAATCTGCAAACTTGGCATTATCAGCACCACACACCAACCAGCTAAGCTATCCAGATGCTGTTGACTTGAATTCATGATGCTACTATAAGTTTTTTTAAAACTGAGCATGGGTGCTGTAATGTAAAGAGAACCCACACTACTCTTGGAACTGAGGGTGCTGTAGGGGAGAGGAACCAAAACAGTGGGGGAGATTAAGTGATTCCTTAAAGCTGTCATTTCAGGAAAACTACTACAGCTATTCTTCTAAAATTTGGTAGGATTAATATCCACAGGAGAGGCTACTGTGCTTTCAAATTCCACCCAATTCTTTTGCACACACATACACACACACAGCACAAAATCTACTGTATTTCATATGCTCTATCCATTCTTGAAGACCACTAAGCTTGCAAATCTCATCTGATTATGACAAAAGAAGTTATAGTTGTGTATTTATTTCCTCATACTTATAGATGGAGCAAAATTTCATTTCCCCCCGGAAGCAGATTTGGTCTCTGACTCCAAGTCAAATAAGGCAGCCTGCAGAGCACTTTGGACTGAAGAGGGCTGTACTCTGGAGCACCAAATCTTGGTCCAGAACAAATCCCATTGTCAGTGAACACCCCTAATAAATTATTCAAAAAGTTCCTTCTTCCATGCATTTAGCAGATTCCTTGTGTCACAGTCTGTTCAAATGGCACTAGTCTCCTGCACATTTGATCTGATAGTATTATGAGAAAGGAGATTGGAAAAATCATCTGTTTTCAGGGAAGCTGAGTTGCAAATATTCTTTTTAGAACTCCATTTCTTAATTATTAGTTATTCCATTACAAATTGGTTTCAGTCCCTGAAACACAGAGGTTAAACATCACTATAGACTTTGATTTATTTGTACTTTGGAGCCTGCCTAGCTTGTGATGCAGCAGATTTTTCCCTTGCTCTCAAGTATTTGTTTGCTGTTTCATTATTTATCCACTAGCTTTTATACCCTTGACTTTGGTAAAGTATATCATCTTGAATTTAATTGGAAACAAGCACCTATCCATAGCGGGTTATTTTTCAAACTTAGTGTATCTGGAAAATTAAGAAGTTGCTTTCTTGATGTATTGATTTTTCTGAGGAAAATATTTGATGGTGTTATGTTTTCCTATATGTGTTTGACTGTGAGATCAATATTCATGGGTTGATCAAAGCCATACATGACAGCTAAATGAAAACCATTAAGCTGAACATAGGACTGGGTTCACAAACATATGCAAAACCATCTTCATAAGAGTGGTCTGGAGATCTCTTTGGACATGAATAAGAATCTGAAGTTTGAGGAAGAAACTGGTGTAATTAATGGTGTCAATCAATTTATTGACCTTATTAAAAAGAGAGAGAAAAGAAAAAGATTGTCTTGGGTCAAGCTCTGAGGGAGTAGTTCCTGTGTCTGAGAAACTGGGCAACCGCCTTCCCTAGATGGAGTTGCAGTCCCCCTGAAGAAACAAGTACACATCTTGGCAGTGTTTCTAAATCCAGCTAAATTACTGGAAGCCCAGATAGCCTTGGAAGCCCGAAGTGCCTTCTAGCATCTTCAGATAGCATGGCAGCTGTGGACATTCCTGAACCAGGGAAGCTTGACCACGAGTAGTCCAGGCATCAATTACTTCAAGGTTCGATTACTGTAATATTCTGTATGTGGGTCTACTCTTGCACTTGGTCCAGAAACTGCAGGTAGTACAAAATGCTGCAGCATGGTTGCTGTCAGGAGTGAGCTGTTGTCAGCATATAACATCCTTGCTAAGAGTCTGCATTCACTTCCAATTTGTTACTGGGGGGAACTGAAAGGGTTTCTATTGGTATATAAATCCCTTAAGAGATTGGGAGCAGTTTATTAAACTTGTTTGTTGAACTAATTTTATTATTCTTAGATTTTGTGTTCTCCTGTCTTTTATTCCATTTTTACCATATATACTGCTTTTATGGCATGAAGCTGTCTATAAATTTCACTCATTCATTCATTCATTCATTCATTCCCTTGTACTCAGAAGCTTCTGGCTGAGAAATAATAATAATAATAATTTTATTTATACCCCACCCTTCCCGGTTCAGAAAACGGGGCTCAGGGTGGCTAACAACAAATTTAAAACACTTAATTGATGCAACAAAAAAACAGCATAAAATACAGTATAAAATGTGAATAACAATAAATTTCGAATTCAAAAATCAATTTAGGGGGAAAATCCATCCAATAAACATTAGATGATCACCAGGGCTAGCTAGCTAAGTTAGTCCTATTTGGGCCAGTGAAGAGACTAGAGGAGAATTAGCTGTGGGATCCCAGAGTGGGTAATCTTCATAAAAAGGGGAGGGGGGAAGGAAGGGGAATAAAAGATCAGGCTAAGTTCAAATTGAAAGCCAGGCGGAATAGCTCTGTCTTACAGGCCCTGTGGAAGAAGTTAAATCCTGCAGGGCCCTGGTCTCATGGGACAGAGCATTCCACCAGGTCAGAGCCATCACTGAGAAGGCCCTGGCCCTGATGGAAGATAATCTGACTTCCTTAGGGCCCGGGCCCTCTAAACTATGATTATTCATGGACCTTAAGGTCCTCTGTGGGGCATACCAGGAGCTTCCTGGAGTGAGAGGGTTGTGGCACTGAAGATATTAGCATGGTTCAGGTGCATTGGCAGGAGTGCCAAACTCCCCACCACCTTATCCCTCTCCTTCCTGATAAGCAGCAGTGACCCCACTGACAGGAAGTTGGCACTTCACACCACCAGGTGAGCCACTTCAAACTTCAAGGTTGTGTAAGGAAGTAGCTTTACCCACCATGAATTTGTCCAATCCTCTTAAAGCCATCAAAGTTGGTGGCCATCATGGCTTCTTGTGGGAATCCAACACCCACTCTTGCCCTCTGCCAGTCCTACAGCCTATAGACTGGGAATATGTGTGAACCTGCTCAAGTGGATTGGAGTTTTGGAGAAGAGCTTCTCAAGAATCCTGACGATGTTACCTGTGTGTCATACCCATGCAGCAAACGTTTACAATATGTGTTTGCTTTTTGCAATGTAGCACATGAGCATTCCGCACCGTGCTAGGCTTCAGGCAATGCCATGATGAGCAGGAACACCCCAACCTTTCTAAAAGGCTGCTTTTGAAACTCCAACTATTATTCCGTTTCTAAGGACCATTCCCTTGAAGTTTAAAGGAGGAAAGAGTGCTATTTTACATATAAATCCTAAATCAAATCTAATTGAAGAGGCTTTTACTTTGAACCGGAATGATAAACAGGACTTTGGTGTGGTAGAGGATATCTTGGGGAAAGAGGCAGATATTCAATTATTAAAATATCAGTCAACACAGTGGAAGCAGAAGACACAGGAGAGAGAACTGCTTTAATATTCCTCTCTGAGCAGTAAGTGCAAGAAGAAATATTAACAATTCCAGGATGATACAGATTCCAGACCAGCTGAGGTAATGTAACAGTCGAAAACCTGGATAACTGGCTGTTAAAGCTGTGATTCCATGCACAATTATTTGAAAACACCATGTGTTGGGACATCCAAGCAAACATGCATAGATATAGGCTACATATAAGTACCAGACATGTTTCTCAAACACAGCCCTAGGCTTCTCTTGAGGCTTGATTAGAAACCCCAGGTGTGAGCAGAAAGAGTTGCTATCGATGGCTGAGCAGGTGAGAGATGGAGTGGGGCCTCTGGATGTTTAAAAATGAGTCTCTGATCCAGACTAATGGATGTAGGTGTACCACCCCAAACATGGTGACGAGTTGTATACTATGGTTTTATTTTGAGGTTAGGCATTATTCTCTCGTCTGTTTAGTTTTGAGAGGTCAAATTAGGTTAGCTTATTTGTATTGTTTTATGCAATGTTGCACAGAATGACTTTTTGTAATGGCTTAATTAATTAAAAATTCTAATTGTTCTGTTTGTTTGTTTTTAACTAATATATTTATTTTTCAATTGATATGTTGGGTACAATTTTGTGGGAAAGTGGCACATACATAAACTGATAATGACAATAAGCCTTTATTTGACTGTATGACTAATATGGAGCACACAAGCTTTTCTAGATTTTCTAGCAAGCGACAAGATCAGTCCCAGATGTGAAAGGGTAGACTCAAGCAAGGGGTACTCTCAGTGCCACCTCAGTGGCCAAGCTGCACCCAGTGAGCTTACAAGGTAAGCAGGAATAGTCAATGGCCACTCCTCTCAGTACCATGTACTGTGTTACACTGGGGCCTATTAAGAAATTAAGATGGCAGCAACTCAAGCTGCTGCTTGACCCATCCATTTCCTTAGAGACACCGGTGGCCATAGTGGTTAAGAACATCTTTTGCCAGCTACAGGCCAATAATATTGATTCTGTTCTGTGCATTCTGCAGGCAATATGCATATTCCTGAAAACCCGTTGGAGATTATGCATGATCACTGTAGAATATACAAAATGAACATGAGAGATGCACATGAGAGATGGACATTCCCCAAGACCTATCACTGGGTATGTATATCGACCAAGAAATGTTTCCTTCAGCAAGCAGAATCAGAGCTTCACCCAGTTCAACCACCACTCCCCCAATCTGGTGCAAAGGGGGGGTCTGGATTGCAGCTTTAAGCAATTCATCATTTTTGAGTGATCATTTTTAGCTATTTAGCTATGATTTAATAAACAGCATGTATTACTCTTAGATAAATTAACACAGAGATTCAAATTATTCCAGGGACAACACAGCTTTGCTTCTTTTGCAGCTGTTTGTTGGGATGTTAATGATCATACAAACAACAGAAAACACAACCATACTCTGTCTCCTGCATATGTAGGTTTGAGGACAGTGCAAAATGATCCTGGAACTGGGTTGTTTTCTTTACTGAGATCTCCATATTTTCTTTGTCCTTGGCCTTCTATGCTTGGGTGTGGGCACCCATCTAAAAGTAGGGAAATGAAGAATTGATATGTGTCCGATTTTCTAATTTAAAGAGTGGTCTAATAATAATAATAATAATAATAATAATTTATTATTTGTACCCCGCCCATCTGGCTGGGTTTCCCCAGCCACTCTGGGCGGCTTCCATAGAAACCAAAAAACACTAAAATATCATACATTAAAAACTTCCCTGAACAGGGCTGCCTTAAGATGTCTTCTGAATGTCAGGTAGTTGTTTATCGTTTTGACATCTGATGGGAGGGCGTTCCACAGGGCGGGCGCCACTACCGAGAAGGCCCTCTGCCTGGTTCCCTGTAGCTTTGCTTCTCGCAATGAGGGAACCGCCAGAAGGCCCTCGGCGCTGGACCTCAGCGTCCGGGCAGAACGATGGGGGTGGAGACGCTCCTTCAGGTATACTGGGCCGGGGCCGTTTAGGGCTTTAAAGGTCAACACCAGCACTTTGAATTGTGCTCGGAAACGTACTGGGAGCCAATGTAGGTCTTTGAAGACCGGTGTTATGTGGTCTTGGCGGCCGCCCCCAGTCACCAGTCTAGCTGCCGCATTCTGGATTAGCTGTCACCTTCAAAGGTAGCCCCACGTAGAGCGCATTGAAGTAGTCCAAGTGGGAGATAACTAGAGCATGCACCACTCTGGCGAGACAGTCTGCGGGCAGGTAGGGTCTCAGCCTGCGTACCAGGTGGAGTTGGTAGACAGCTGCCCTGGATACAGAATTGACCTGCGCCTCCATGGACAGCTGTGAGTCCAAAACGACTCCCAGGCTACGCACCTGGTCCTTCAGGGGCACAGTTACCCTATTCAGGACCAGGGAGTCCTCCACACCAGCCCGCCCCCTGTCCCCCAAAAACTTGTCAGGAATCAGCTTCAATCCATTAGCCACCATCCATCCTCCAACCGCCTCCAGGCACTCACACAGGACCTTCACCGCCTTCACTGGTTCTGATTTGAAAGAGAGGTAGAGCTGGGTATCATCTGTATATTGATGGACACCCAGTCCAAACCCCCTGATGATCTCTCCCAGCGGCTTCATATAGATGTTAAAAAGCATGGGAGAGAGGACGGAACCCTGAGGCACCCCACAAGTGAGGGCCCAAGGGTCTGAACACTCATCCCCCACCACCACTTTCTGAACATGGCCCAGGAGGAAGGAGCGAAACCACTGTATAACAGTTTAGAATGTACTTACCTTACCCTTTGCAGTTGACTGCACTATATTCTTTTAGAGTCCGTGTTTTGCTTTTGCTTTTTGGACTTGTTCATTTTTTATGTTTGAAATTCAATAATAATAATAATAAATATTTGAAGCACCATTGATCACCAATACATGAAAATATGAACACTAGTAATGTCAATTCATAATTGAAAAACTTGCATTAAAATGTGTTGGGTATTTTATGGCTAACACAAAATTCCTATGTCCTGCTCTTGATTCCTTGTTTTATTTTTGTTTTTATTTTGCTATACTTGGCTGCTAGCCACCACTGATTTAAATTGGCCATTACAAGGGACCTTTCCATTTCTGAAAGGTCCCGTAGCCTCCCTTCCCCCACCTAAAAGATCTAAGCTGTCTCTGCAGCAGAAGTCTGATGCTTGATAGTCAAAACAGAAAACATTATGACTGACCATAAATCAAATAAGTGTGAAACTGAATCTCAGCCCAAGTGGGCTAGATTTAATTGTATTACTTTCTAGTGGAACTCAATACTTATACCCTTCTATGACTTTCTTATTTTGAAACATAGATTTGACTATGCAAGGCACTATATTTTTCACAGAATACACTAAGTAAATATGTTTTGAATAAAGAACCAAAGAAGCGCCCCCATGGAAAAGACTAAAGGTTCTCTTAGCCCAGAATTCTGTTCTCACTGTGGCTAAGCTGAGGCCTATGGATGTGATGGTGTGGTGGGTTCACCTGACCTCCCAACAGCTGAGTCACTGCTGCTGAGTCATAGGGAGTGGTGAAGCACCATGGAGGTTGATGCAGTGTGACTGCACCAGTAGAGCCAAGCCGGCACCAATGGTGTCAACTGGAACTAAACATTGAAGGACTGGGCCCACCCCTCCTGACCCCCTTGCCATGCCAAACTCCTTCCAAGCACACACTCAGGCAGGTACAGTGAGCCTCCCGTCAGTCAGGTGTTCACCACTCCTGTACCCACTGCTGCCCACTGGCCAGTCTCCTGTTCATTGGTGCTTGGGCTGCCATCACTGTAGTTTGGGGGTGACACCCAAAGAGGCTGCTCTCCCTGCCATGGGAAGGCACCTTCTTCTTTTTTTCTTCTTTTTTTTAATTATGTCTTTATTGTTTTAAAATAAATACATTTATAGGAAAAAAAGAAAAAGAAAAAAGAAAAACAAACAAATAATAGAGGAAAAAACAAAAAGAAAAAAACAACAATAATAGTATAACAAAGACTCTCCTCCCTGAAAGAGAGGGGAGTGGTTGTGGGTGGGAGCCCGAGCACCGCCCAGCAGGGGGCGTCGCCCCCTGCCTCCAGCTCACCTGGCTGGCGCTCACGCCCCCCCAGTGGCCACCCAACCAGGTGCCGCGGAGGGGGCGTGTTCAGCAGCCTTTTGCTGCAGCGCCAGCCTCTCCCTGGCCTCATTTATACACCCAACAATGCAAATAATTATGGATCTTGTAAAGAGAAAATTTAAAAATGACTTCCAATTAGTCTCAAGGTACTTTATCTATTGGTTACCTTATACTGCACAGTTACGTATTTCTTATATAGTCTCTTTTTACATCCCTATGAACTGATCAATTACTTTTTATACAATACAAGGGTCAGTCTAGTTCTGCCAGGTGGTTTCCTTTTATACCATGGTTTTTAAAGTGTTCTTTAAAAATTCTCCATTCCTTCTTTGCTGGCTCAGCTGTATGCCCCTGCTGGGCTGCTCTGTGCCAAGCTACACAAAGCGAAAGGAAGGTCGGGCAGCCAGGCGGGGGTGGGCATGCACACACACACATACACACACCTGTGCCCATGCCCACTATCACTGCTGTGCCCTCTTGCTCTTCTCAGAGGCAAGCCAGAAACAGAGGACAGCACCCGGCTTTGGGGGGGGGCAGCAAACCTAGGGTTGGAGATGAGAAGGCAGATGGGTCAGGGGAGAAAATATTGACGGTTCTGTGCCCCCAGAAAAAAAATAGGGGGCACAGTTGGCACCTATGTCCAGCACTCATGCCAACCTCCCCACCACATCACCCTCTTCTTCCAGTTAGCAGCAGCCAACTCAGCTTTTGGAAGGTCAAGTGAGCACTGCTATCCCCCCATGAACAACTGAGACACAAGCCAGCTAAAATACCTTCTTTCACTAGTATGAATAGTCTCTTGCCATTGTTATAGGACGGGAGCTGTTGCAACATGTCCGTTTTGCAGGCTTCTCCAATAACCTTGGAGGTATGAGTTCATACAAGAGGAACTTCCAGTGGGAGGTATGTACCTCTCCTCTGTTTTTCTTTTGGTCTTTGCCTCATAAAAATAAAAGCCACGAACAAACAAAGCTTGCTATCATGGGAAGGCTTCGATGAAAGTCATTTGTAGCCAACAGCACATTGCTAGTTTTCTTTGCTGTATAAACAAAGGGGGGGGGGCGAATCTTTGAAGTGCTTTGTTGAGGCCTGGGTGGCCAACTGACCAGAGGAGGGGGGGAACAGCCTCCTGGATTGCTCAAGTGTGATGTTCAGAAATCAGCAAGTAGATTTCAGTTAATGTCACTTTTGCATGTTTTTACCCATAAAGCCATTCTTGTTCTGAATAGATCTGTGAATACCTACCTACCTACCTTCCCTTCAAAATCTATTCAGGAGAGGTAACTCTGTCCAGGAGTCCAATGGGGGGACTGATGGGCCAACACACCACTCCCAAAGGCAGCCCATGTGGGGCTGTGGCATCTAATCCATGTTGGGGGCAACTCTCCAGCACAAGTTCGGCCCCACCAGGTTCCTATCAGGTAGTCTGATGCTGGATACATGCCCCAGTGCCTTAGTGAAACCTACTCTTTCCTGTAATAAATAAAGTTGTGGCCTTATTCAAGCCAACACCAGTCTCATGTGCTCATTCTTGTGCCCCCCCCCTTCACCTGTCACTGCCATTATGCACCTGTGCTGGCAACTGACCAGAGCGAAAGGGGGGGGGCAGCCCCACACACCTCTCGTTTGATGTTCAGAAATCAGCAGATGAATTTATTTTCAGTTAACGTCACTTTTGCATGCTTTCTCCCATAAACCCATTCATTTTCTGCACAGATCTGTGTATGTGTATGTGTGCCCTTCAAAATCTATGTCTGAATCTGCCTTTTCTCACACATACTGGAATGCAGGCAGCATTTTGATATGTTTAAACTGCCAAGAACTGTGTCACAACATTCGCGCAAGTAGTCTCAGACAGGTGGATCAGATCATTTCCGAATTCACAAAGGTCAAACTCCTCACGCATGTCCAATAATATTAGCACATCATCCTGCTCTTAAAGTCATACCTTGTTGGAAAGCTGCGCCTTCCAGTTTGACTCCCTTTCCACAGCTTGCCATTTCCCATTCCCCTCCCCCCAAATTTTCTGATTTTTATTTTCTTGGGAGGGCAGAAGCGATGCTTCTCAAAGTGTCCCGTATTTGTGTATCTGTGTCTGCATTCCCCAATGGCTGAACCGTCCTTGTTTACAAATCTACTCATCCCACAATAATTAGGATCATTTGGGCTGAAGGATTGCGCTTGTTCTCCACCAGCCTAACTCCCACCAATCTGCTCACAAGCGGAATTAAATGAAGCAAACTCAAAGCAGTTCTCATTTAAATAACTGGAAACGTCAATCATGCACCTGCTCTAAGCTGCACATTAGACACATGCTGGAGACCAAAACACTTTTCTATCAGTTATTGTGGAAGAAGAAGTGCCATTGCTGTTTTTTTGTAGGTTAGCCAGACATGAAGGAGGACCTTCGTGTGCCTTTAATAGCTGCATGGCAGAGGAATTGTTGGCAGGTGCAAGCTGTCATGAGAATGAGAATAGTGACCCCTCTCTGCTTGAAATTCACTCCCAACATCATACTGTTTGACCCTTTCAGTGTTACTACAGTGCGGAAGCAGGAACCTGTGGCCTTCCAAATTAAACTGGACTCCAACTGCCATCATTTCCGGAGATGAAGGATGATGGGAATTGTAGTACAACAACACTGTTTCCGTGCGCTGCTCTGGTTCGCCAGAAGCGGCTTAGTCATGCTGGCCACATGACCCGGAAGCTGTATGGCGGCTCCCTCAGCCAATAAAGCGAGATGAGCACTGCAACCCCAGAGTCGGCCACGACTGGACCTAATGGTCAGGGGTTCCTTTACCTTTACCTTACCAAGATGAGGAGGGTCAAGGCAGCAAGGAGCTTGGCACAGAGTAGGCACAGTGGCAGAGCCCATCTAACACTCCTACCTCTGTGCCTACACTGTGCTCAGCACCCTAATGCCACGTGGCTACACCTCACGATATCCAACAGCAATGTACAGCTTTAGGAAACCAGGTCTGCAATGAAGCACAAGGCTGTGTCCATTAGTTTTCCTGCAACTGGTGATTCCCAGAAACTGGTATTAAGAGTGGAGGTAGAACAAAGACCTCATGGCTAGTAGCTAGTAATGAAGAATGGTCCCATGCATCAACTGAAGGAACAAGAGCCAACAAGCAAGACCACCTAGGAGGGAAGACCAGCCTGGCCCCAACTGAATATACATGCCCATTTTTAATTAACCACTTCATTCTCACTTTGTAGAACTGATCTGTCATTACTGCAACCCTTTGCTGCACTTCTGCATTTTCTTTCCCACCTTCCCGTTGTCTTTGTGCATCTCATGTCTTTCCCTTCCAGTTTGTAAGTGTGACAATGCAAGCTTCTTTTGGAAACCATCATTGTCTGGGAAACTAGCTAAAAAACACACACAGCAAATCAATAAATAATCAACTTGATTTTTAAAATTTAAAGATATCGTTGAAGGGGAGGAGTGCCATCTTTATCTTTTACTAGTCTCTGCTCCTTACAACTACCACCACTGAGAGAGAGAGAGGGAGAGAAACAGAGAAGTTTTCTGCTGCTTCACAAGCTCAGCATCTAAGTCCTCTAAGGCGAAATTTCACGCGCCTTTGTGGTATGACTCAGCCGGAGAGCACAGATGTAGCAGTGTCCTCATTATATCTGTTACCTTATGGCTTTAGCAGTTCTGGTTCACACTTGAATCCATTTGAAAGTCCTCCAAGTCCTTCCCTATTAGGCTCTTTGTAAAGGAAGATATCAAACAAAAATATGTTATGCTAGCAGAAAATGTCACGCTTTAAGTGAAGGCAAGTTAGCAGCATCCTTATTATACCCTCATAAGCAATAGGGACTTTTATTGATGTTGTTATGAGTAAAAGGCATGTAAGTGAAGCAATTTTGAAGGAGGTGTTTACTACCTCTTCTATCCCCTTGAAAGGACCAGAAGTGCCAAAAAAAAAAAGTAAAAACAGGGAAACAGCCGCCTACATATCCTTTACTGAAAATGGTAGACCAGCAAAAGGGCAGTCCTTTTTTTTTTCCTGGGGGGGGGGGATGCAGGGGTACGCATACCCCTAAACATTTTGTGAATCTAAGTTTGGCCTCATTGAGGAGCAGTATTTCAATATGAGTAGGAAAATGAGAGTACCCCTAAACATTTTTTTAGAAGAAGAAAAAGCACTGCAAAAGGGTATACGTTCAAATGGATAGTATGAATCATCCAACAATTGCCGGTCAAAAGACTGGATGCTTGCATTTCAGTATGTTACTAAGGCCCACTTCATATGTGACACAGTAATGGAAGCAGCTCCCTGATGAGTCCACTTATACAATAGACAAGTGTGTGTAGCATTCACATTTTGTGTGTGCCCTTAGGTAACCCCAGTTCTATTTTTCTAGGAAAAGAGGGGCCAGAACCAGGGTTGTCTTTACCCAGGGATGCAAGGGGTGCAGGGCAACCGGGCGCCAAATTCTGGGGGGCGCCAGGCGCCTGTCGCTGAAACCGCCTAAGCTCTTAACTATCTACCCATTATGAAATAATAATTTTGACCAAGCTAGAAAAACAAAATACATATATACCTAGGTATTACCGAAATGTATACCTACTGTTTCACTAAAGGAATTTCGACTTTCGACTTTGTGCACTCATTTACCAGAGACACGCCACGCCAGCAGCGGCACTTGTCATTCACAACACCGCCACTTGTCAGACTCAAACATGGCGCTTGTCATTCGCAACGGCGCCATGCACGCAAAATTAACACTCACATCAAAATATTATGTTACGTATTGTACTGAGCTGCGCTGCTATGTGGCGGTGGGGGTCAGTGGCACCTTTGACACGACTGATGTTTCTCCTAAGTAGGTGTCTAAACAATACTTAGAAGTTTAAGGTGGTAGTGTTGTATACTTAAGTATAAGTGTATTGTAAATAAATGAGCAAATAAAAAAGTTTTGATTTGATTTGGTATGTTAATAAGATGTTTTAATTGGAAAATTAATAAACGCTTTTAAAAAAAAAGTTTATTTCTTTTTCCTCCCGTCTTTCATAAACAAGATATATGGTGTAAGCATGGTGTCTGACATAAGCATAATAAAAGTTAATTTGGGGGCTAAACTAAATTTGGGAGTGCTGGGTGGATCTTTGCACCCCAGCAGTGCATATGCTAAAGACAGCACTGACCACGAACACCTCCCTTGTTCTCTTACAATGGCAATGGCACCTACCTGAGAGGTGTCAGAACTGAGCTCCAGTGAGTTCTGGCCAAAGAAAACCCCTAAGCGTTATTGAAGCCAGAGGTAAAAGCATGTGAATGGGAAGGGAAGCTGTGGATGCAATGAAAGTGTGTGAAGGGTGGGGAGTAAGGATGAATACCGCTGCTGTGAGAGATTCTTTGCTAGCATTGCTTGGTAGTGACAGACACAGAGGCAGAGGAAGACCATATAGGTAGCACCAGATGAGGAAGAGACAAGTGTCCCAAGCAGACAAGACTCTCACCCAATAACCCTGTGATTAATGAAAAGCAAATCACTTTCCATTTACAAATTGTAATGGGATCTGCAAGTGGAAATCAAAGTAAGGTCTCTTCCAGATGATCCATTTATTGAGAATTCATTCTGATTTGCTTGCTCCAAGATATCATGGAGTTTATACCATGTTAGGGTAGGGTATTTGTTCCGATTTGTTTTCAAGGTGATTATACAACAATGTACAGTCATCCTGATTTGCCGGCATGGTGGTCATGTACCTTCCTGTCAAGCAGTGGTTCATCCCACATTTTTGATTGCCTTCCCTCATCACGTTTCCTCATCACAAGAAAAAAATTAGCTTTTAAAAGTTGCACCAGAGCGTTTTAATCCACTTTATTTGTGCAAAGCTAAATTTCCAATGTGCTATTGAATTCCACCCACAAAAGACTGATCTTGTGGTGACTGTGATCCCAAACAGGCTTACTTGAAAGTTATTTCTGGAAGTACTTTTTTCAGACAAAATAAGTTTCGGGTACGAGTATTAAAATGAAACCTAAAATTATTTCTCTTTCAAACATCTAACCCTGGACAAAACTTGATCCTTCCCAGTGAATGCCATTTTCCCTTTCTATGCTCAGTCACAAACACACAGTGACAACACTGACACGCATATCATTTCTTCCTGGTGCTGAGATTGGCAGAGTGGGTTTGCATAGTACAGGCTCGATGCCAAGAGCATAGTGAGAAACTCCCACCAGTTAATATATCCTGCACTTTGTTGAACTCAATAGAAGATAAGAGCTCAAAATATGTCTCTGAATACCAGTTGCTGGCAATTGTGAGTGGGCTGATTGCTGTTGCAATCGGGTCCTGGTCATAGGTATCTGGTTGATCAACTCCAAAATGCTGTAGTTGATGAGCACTTGGCCTGATATAGCCTGGTTTTTTCTTATGTTTTTATGTGTATGCCAACTGACTCTGACTTTGGTCTTGGATCAAAATTCCTAAATTTATCTTCCTGCCCCTCTCAACTCATATCCTTCCAGAGTGTAACACCGGTTTGTACCCACCATGTTGGATGTGCTTCCACCTGCCCTCACAAGAAGATTTGTGCATGCAAAGAAGAAGAAAAGAAAACCCAACCCATAGCAAATTCCTAATACGTGGGTTTTAACTTAATCAGTCATGTTAAAGAAGGGCATGAAATGAATGATCAAAGCAAACCCATGATCTGTAAATTGAACAAGAAAGATAAAGAAGGCGGCTCTATCACAATCTTGTAGTTCTGCCGAGTAATTATCAGCTCAATTATCTGATACAAAATGTGGTCTGACTGGGCTTTTGTTCTTTTCCAGACAAAACTAATGTATGCTCTCTCTTCCTATTAAGATTAGGGATTTGTAAAACCTCTCCATTTCCCTCATGGATATTTCTACTTCCCACAATGCTGGTGTGAGCAGGAACATTTCTGTGGCTATGCAACGTTAGTTTTTGTTCGTCTTTCCACATTCAAAGCACAAGCCTTACTTCATCATACATCATGCTTAGATTCTCACTCACCAGTTCCTCCATTCAAAATTCAGCTGGCTATTGTATTCCATTTCACACACACACCAAACAAACAAACAAACAAACAAACCTGAATGCATAGTGGAAAATGTGACAGATTCCACAATATACCCTGGGAACAAGTAGAGATCAACCCTCAGATAGGAGTGGACTTTGGTCTTTCAAATTTCAGCAGTGCCCTGTGTGAAGCTAAAACTCTGCGCCCCCTGCCTCTTTCCTTCTGTTCTGCTCTAGATCATAGCTGAAATGCCCTGCAGCACCCCCTAGGTTTGGCACCTGGTACGACAGAACCAGTTGCAATGCTCTAAATCCTCCTCTGTCTCAGATCATGCAAAGTAAGAACTGGCATGGCTCAGATCCACATTCTGTTTCTACAAGTCCTCGCCATGTGTACCCCAAGGTCTCCAATATGCCCAAGACACAATGATTGGCTGGAGGCCCATAAACTTAAAAAGCAAGGCCTAGCACCATCTGGGGACAGCACTGTGTCATGCCAGATAGGGTGGCCACTAGCAAATCACTGAAAAGGAGGAAATGCTTCACCAAAAGGAAGGGCAATGACACATGCAATGTGCTAATATGTGATGATGCTAGTTCAAAACGAATTATTATCTCTTAAACATAAATACAATACCCCTCACCATATAGAGAAGACTCTATGCCTACTCAGCCTGCTGTCCAGGTACTAATGCTGATTGGCAACTTCAGACCCCTGTTCTTGCTTCATTAAATTAGACAGCCCTTCAAATAGGGAACTGCCACCTGTAAAGTAGGATGCATGGCCATCCTAGCCCAATGGCTTAGGACTTGGTGCTTGTAACTGTGGAATATTTACAATGCAGTCAAACCAATAGTGCATGTTTACTAGATGGGCACATGATAGGAGTTGAAGTTCATAGAGTTTTCCTCTAAATTTGCTAGAGAGAACTCTGAGAGCTGCTCCTGCTGTGCCCTGACAGGGGGAGGGCATAGCCTTATATAATCTTCTCACTTTCTCTCCTGAAGAAACCAGAGGCCTTTCTCCTGGGCATGGTCGGCCAATTGGTGCCAAAGAAGGATAGAACTTTCTTTATGTATGCCACAACAGCAGCAAGAATACTTATCGCAAAGTATTGGAAGACACAAGATCTACCCACCCTGGAAGAATGGCAGATGAAGGTGATGGACTATATGGAACTGGCGGAAATGACCGGCAGAATCCAAGACCAGGGAGAAGAGTCGGTGGAAGAAGATTGGAAGAAATTTAAAGACTATTTACAGAAATACTGCAAAATTAATGAATGTTAGAATGATGTTGGATTGAAGTAAAGTGGTTTTCAGCAGTAATGTTATAAAGATGTGTAAAAATGGATTGTTAACAGGGGACAATCTAAAGTTATAATATATTAAGATTAAAGATTAGGATAAAAACAAAGAGGGAAAGGATTTGCTGAACCAACTAATTGAACTGGATACAAAAAAGGGAGGTGTGAGGAGGTCCAGGGAACAGGCAAATGAAAAATAAGACATGAAAAGACTGAACTGTTTTTAACTGTTTTTATTTTGTATTTTTTCTTTTTCTTTTTTCTTTTTGTAATACTTTGAAAACCTTAATAAAAATCTTTAAAATAAAATAAAATATAATCTTCTCACTTTCTCTTTGCTCTTTCACCTCATTCCAGCAAAGTAGAACATTTTAAACTAGACTAAATCTTTGTAACTGGATTACCATTTTAAGCCTGCCTGAACAAAGCTACTGTTATCTGTCATTCTTCAACAAGAAATACTGAGTGAGTAGATGTTATTTTTACCTTCTACAAGACTGTTTGTGGGGCGGGGGGGGGGGGAGAAAAGAGGGAAATACCAGGAGAAACCAATCCACCTTAAAGCATCCTGGATTACTTAAACCAAAAAGCTAAAAGTAGCCTCTCTAAGCTTCCTTTTAAGCTGCAAAGGGATGCACTCTTCAGAACTCACAAACGTGAGGAAGGAATGATTACATCCAATAAATATATCCTCTCCTAGCATCTATGCACATCCCTATAGGAACTGAAGATGGAGGGGAAGTTGATGGAAATCAGGAGATCCCACTTACAGACGAGAAAGTGCAAGCAGCCTTTTGGATTCAGCTGTTTGTTCCTGGCATCTCTGGTGTTCCTGGGATGGGAAAAAAAATCAGTAAGAAGATTATTAACTTAGTAGACAATGTTCTCTGAATGTTCAGACTTCCCAGTCTATCAAGTCTTCCTCTCTGAGGGAAGCCACAGGAGAGTGTAGTGCATGGGTCGGCAAACTAAGGCCCAGGGGGGGCAGATCTGGCCCAATTGCCTTCTGGATCCGCCCATGGATGGCCCAGGAATCGCTGCATGGATTGGTGTGGGGATTCTGATCATTTGGGCTGTGCCATTTCCCCCCTCCCTCTCACACACCACAGCGGCACCTCCTCCTCCCTCCCTCCTCCTGGCTTCTCCCTGCCCTGCCTAGAGGAGGAAGGGGGCTGGGCTTTGTTGAGCCACAGTTGGCTGAGTGCCATTTTAAGCAGCCCCTCTCTGGAGCCAGCCCTTTTGCATCGCTCATCGTCCCTCCGCCGCCGCTGCCAGCCCCTGCCGCTCGCAAGGCACACGTAAGCAGCCACTGGGACTCGTCCAGTGCTGTGGAGAAGGGAGGGGAGAGTCGTGGGGGGATTCCCCCCAAAAAATATAGTCCACCCCCCCATAAGGTCTGAGGGACAGTGGACCGGCCCCCTGCAAAAAAAGTTTGCTGACCCCTGGTGTAGGGTGTGTGTCAGGTTGCACTCTCAGTTGACACAAAGCAGCAACTTCAAAAAGATCTGGACAGCCCTCTGTGTGAAATGACAGCACCCCCTACAGTGTCAGAAACCATGGGAGAGTTTTTTGACAGGCAAGCTAGTGCAGAAACCAAAAGCACTGGTGTGGGGATGATACTCTATCCATCTCTCAAGTTAACAGTACAATTCCATGCAAACCCAGAACAGTTTAGCTCCATGATGATTTCTCTCTCATGCTCCACAGCGATGATCAAAAAAAGAATTAAAATGTCAGGCTGGGGCCCACCCTATGCTATATTTATTCATTCAATACAAAAGCATGTGTTATAGAGGCAGGCGCTGCTGATTTTGCTGGTGAGAAAAAATAACAGATACAATGAGAGGCAAAGTGAGATCCTTTGTTGAACGTAGGAATCAAAAGAGAGGCTGCTGCAGATGGAAATACTCAACAAGGACAATTCCTTTCTTCCAGTGCAATCGGCAGATTAATTTGTGCTGCCTTCTCGTAACACACACCTGATGTTCTGAGTCCTCTGTTCCCTCCAGGGCACCTTGGATAGACAAGCTTCCTCCTGGAGGTAATCAAGGCCATCAAGTCTGTTTCTCTGCACAATTGGCAAGTGGCTAGTCTGGGGCACCATCTATGTGACAGAATCCCAGATTAAGCACTGCAAGCCTGGACAGGAATTGGCACAAATGGTTCCTCAGATGGGGCAGAGTTGCTATACTCGGTTGCTATTGCTTACTGGGAGAGAAAGGGGGAGTGGCAGAAAGAGAGTTGACATGGTACCAACATACCGGCGGAACCAATCTAGCACTCCTGCCACTGGGTTTGCATTTCTCTAACCTCCCAGTAAGTAATAGTGACCTGCCTGCTGGGAAGCTAGCACAGTTGCTCTGCCCCAGCCAGCAAGTCACTTTTGGGTACTGACCCAAGGGCTTGTCAGGGACAGGACAGAGGACAAATGGTGGAGACCCCCCTCCTCCCCAGCCCCAGGGAAGAGGAAGACAGTATAGATTTACAACTGTTGTCACAGCTCAGAGGTAAATGAGGGGCAAAGTTGGGAAATAATGGAAGATGAGAAGGGTGAGGCAGAGCCAGAAAAGCTGGCTGACACATTATCACTAGAAAGCATTCCAGACCCACCATCTCCCAGAACCCAGTGAGCATTGAAAATAGGAGAGCAAAGGGCTTGGAGGCAAATGGCCCTAAGCGGCCACCATAAGGTGGGTGGTGCTGTTGACGATTGAGGAGAGAAGTGGGGTGGAGATGACTTGGAGCAATGCCATTACTCCAAGAGGCTGTATTTCTAAGCCTCTCTCTGTGAATATTGAATAAAAGACAATGGTAAGAACTTTTCTTGTCAATCTATTCCTAGCAGCCTACTGTGGGGGCGGGGAGATCAGTTTCCCTGATGCCTGACAGGTCCTTCCCTGGAACATAGGAAGCTGTCCTCCACTGAACCAGACTATTGGCCAATCTAGCTCAAGATTGTCTACACAATGAATGGTAGCAGTTCTCTATGGTTTCAGGCAGGGGTCTCTCCAAACCCTACCTGGAGATGCGAGGAAATGAACCTGGGACTTTCTCCTTGTTAAGCAAAAGCTGTACTATGGAGTTACATCCCTTCCCCTGCTGGCCTTGTCCCAGTTCAGTTATTGCTCTTCTACATGGGAGAGGAAGAGTGAGAAATAGGACTTGGCAATATCTGGTTTTCAGCATCACGATATATCACCAATTTAAACATCACAATATACGGATATATCATTATGTCTTTAATAAGGACGGAGCTGTTTCCCAGCTTTATGATATATCACCAGCCAAACATCATGATATACTGATATATCCCAATGTCTGAAATAAGGATGGAGCAGTTTTTCCAACTTTGTGATACATCACCAGCTAAACATCACAATATACCGATATCTCCCAATGTCTGAAATAAGGATGGAGCTATGCAGAGGCATTGGCTGCCTTCACTGTTTTTCCCATATTGTGATTTTGCATAACACACACACACACACATCATGATTTGCAATATATTGCCAGGTCAAAAACCATGAAGCCGATATCACAATATGGACTTCAAACCAATTTTGGACGATATATCAATATATTGCCCAGCCCTAGTGAGAAACAGAAATTGTGGTGGGTGGGTTACTGCCTCTTTAAACTGGATATGGACTAGACAACCCTTCAAACGGAGACCTCCTTCAAAAAGTGGGGTTATCTTTGCAAAGCAGAGCACGTGGCCACCATATTTTAGGCAGCAAAATGTCTTGGATCAGTCCTGGTCAGCAAGAACACAGTAGCACAGCGAAGGAGAGAGCAGGAAGACCTGGCAGATGGCTATCCAGAACAGCGTGTGTGTTTTTCCCCCAAGCTGTTTTTTTCTTTTCTTTCTCTCTTGCTGGAAAGAAACATTCTTTGGACTTTTCTCTCTCTTCTTTTCTTTAGCCTCATGTCTGTGTAAATCAGAAATAACTGAAGTCTCAAAAGATACATAGTACTAGCGCAGGTGAGGGGAGACACATCATTCATAATTACTTACAGTGTACTTGACCTAGCTTAAGAATGATCCCATTTTAAATAACCATTCTGAAGTTGAAAAATAATTTGCTGCATACTAATGCAATAAGTGGTGGGTAGATTCTATCCATATTCCCTGTGTAAAAATAATTGGCATAACTGTTTGAAAGAACAAGAAATATTCCCTGTGTATGAAGCCTGGCTTTTTCAGAATTGCACAGAGGCTCGTGCATTGCCCTATAAAATCATCTGGTTAGAATTCTGCACTAATTGCCTTAATCAGCACAACCTGAAATCATATAGTCCTTTTCCATAATTAAGCAATAGAACATGACAAGCAGAGTTTTCAGCGTGACAACATAACAGCAAAGATCATGTATCTTAATTACAAATATTAATAGATGATACACATATCTAATAATATGCTGCACTGATGTTCTCAGACTTATTCAGAAAGCTCTACTATCCTCGTAGTAGTTTTTAACGTAGGAGTTCACATTAACATACTGCATCACAATTAATGTAATTGAAAATTGTGTGTATTAGAAACATTTGCCACTTTGAAATATTAGCATATGTGCTTGCCCCCCCTTCCGCATCAGCCTTAAAGGGGAAAGCAGTGCTGGATTTAGAGGGCTGTGGGCAGAGCTCCTGCACAGGGCACCAAGCGGAGGGGGTGCAAAACAATGGTAACAATAAATCTGTATTTGTATGGGTACATACTGAGAAGTTCCATTTAAAAAGCAGCAGTACCAAAAGAATTTTCTGTCAAAACAAGAAATATTTGGGAGGGGGTGCCAAATGTTGTCCTCACTCAGGGCACCATACTACCAAAACTCACCCGTGGGGAAAGGCAGCCAGGGACGAACAGCTGCATTGCACAAAGGAAGAACAGTTACCTTTATCACTATGTGGTCATCAGTGGCCTACAAGACACATGGATACTCAGGGAACAAAAAATGGAATGCAGGTAAAGGGAGAAGGAGATTGTGAACGGCGACAACAGCAAAAAAGGAGGACCTAATGATGAGTCTCATCCTTCCTGCTTCAAGTAACGAAGTACACATCAAGCCTCCTCAAAAAGCAGGAGGAGGTTTGGGGTTCTCCGAATAGTCTTAGATTGTTCTTCCTCATTCTCTGAATTAAACTGAAAACAAAATAAATGTTACCATGCTTTAAAAATGCATATTGAAGAAGATGCGCGCATTTAGAAATGCACGTTTTAGAGAAAATGTTTCAATTGTGTATTTAAAAGTGAATTTAGATTGTGTATTGAAAAGTGAATTTCCACAGGATTCATTTTTTTTAACTAACAACTATCACCACCACAGATTAATGAAGAAATGGGACACAAATTTGCACATCACCGTTCTCAGCTGGAAAGAGAAACCCGGGGAAAAGGTTTGGGGAGCTTTAAAATTAGGTTGCAACTAGAAGGTTCACATCACAGATACATTATCTTTCACCATTGGGTGGTTGCCACGATCTGCTCCCAGCGATCAAAGTTTGTGGAAGCTAGTGCTCTGAATGCAATCGTTTAACCTCTCAAATGGACATGAGCTACCAAAAGGCTAATTAAATTTTTATGGCATATGCAACCACTTATATCCCTAAGTTTTGTTTCACTGCTGTAATGGGTTTAAAGGGTGAGAGCATGTATCGCTTAACATCTTGTATGGGCCTCTCTATATAAAAGCTATTGCAGCATCCATTCATCCATACATTTGTTTTTTTGTTTTTTTATTTAAAGTGTCAGACGATCCCATTCCAAGGTTGAGAGCAATGAATGACACTTTAAAAACAAAATTAGGTCTGGTTAATATGTGCATGTTCATCATTTGGCTGCAACCTTAAGCAAACTGTAGCATACACAGATAAATCACTAGAGAGCTGTTATCATAGATATACCTGAGTATAGAGTTCATTGTTGAATTAAGGAATGGAGAAATATTTCCATTTCATTTCCTCCCCATTCCTCTTTTTTCCAGTTTTGAGTTTATTTCTCCACATTTCTGTATCAGATTGCCATTTCAAATAATTTAGTCACAATTTCTGCAAATTATACACCTTTTTGTATGCAATTATGCCTCATATACACATTTTTGCCAGCAATTTCCCCTTGTGTAATGCATTCTATAGCTTATCTTCACTAATATATGCATTTTATGCACACACACACACAAACACACACAATATGTACACATTTTTATGCACGTTATTTAATTGGAATTTTTAACATTTAATTTTTATACACATTATTTAATTTGAAAACGGCATCACAAAATTTGGAGAACTACAAATTTCAAAGAATTGCTGTATTGGTTTTCATATTGTTCCAGAAAGTGCAAATTAAATCACTTTAAATTTTGAACTGGACCGAATTACTCCCACATTCCTAGCTGAAGTACGTATCCTTTGTTTCCTAAACTTGTGCCAGCCTGGTTTTGAGGACACAAAGAATCATCTGAAGGAAAACACTGAAAAGCTGAAGTAGTTAAGCAATTATTTGGCAAAAGCTTGCTCAAAAAAGCCAGAGTGTTCTAGATATGGTTACCTAGGTTTTCATGTACCTGGTAAGTAGAGGAAAATCTGGGTCACATCACAGGGCTGATTCAAGCTTTACTTGCAGATCTGTTTGCTGCAGTTACAGCACGGAAACCCATTGTGGAAGAACTTGGTATTTCAAGGAGGTAGGTTAATTGGTTTGTACAATTCTTCATCTTTGCTGATTGACCCCACAGAAAAGGCCTTCCCTCAGGTTGCAACATCCCATGCCTCAGCCAATGGCAGCACCCCCAGGACAGCATCCTCCTTAACAAATGGAGCAGATCTATATGGGAGCAGGCTCTAAATTGTACAGGGCTTGAAATGCCAACCAGAGCACCTGAAATTTGGCTTGGTAGTCAATCAGCAGCCAATACAGCCTCTTCAAAATTGGTGAATCGTGGCCATGGGTAGATCTCCCTGCTCAGCACTACATTCTACACTAGCTGCAGTTTCCAAAGCAGCCTGAAAGACAGCCTCACATGTATCAACAATACAAAGAACTGTTGTAGACCCAACATCATCTGCCTTGTTTAAACCTAAGGCATCCACAGTGGCCAAATTGTTCCTACCACTACTCACCAGAAAGCCTAGCAAAACCCTCTTCCTTCCAGCTATTTCCCCTGCCTTCAAAAGCCACGTTTCTCCCATCTGCCACCTGCAACTGCAACCCTGCCTAGGAAAGTTGCCATGACCTCAAATGTAATTTGATCTGAGCTGAGATATGCCCCCCCCAACCTCTGGCTCTTTCCGGACAACTGTGCAGATTCTCACACAGCCTCCCCTCTTGGACTCCCTCAACTTGATTGTGAAACTGAGGCTGGATGTGTAATTTGCCTAAGGTCAGAATCAAAAGCAGAGAAAACTCTGACTCTTCAAACAAACATCAAGGAAATGCCACGATGTTCACTTGGCAATAAAGGTATCATACAATCCCACATGAAGACAGATTCCCTGAAGGTTAACACAGATCGCGGCTGTGCTTGGAGAGTCCCTTAAGTGTCAGCGGTTTCAGGCTGAAACAATGGCCTGGGAAGAAAATGGGACCAAAAATGGATTTCATGTGGGTGTGGGCATGCTTTGGGCTCCTTTGCTGGGCTCAAGAGCATGTCTGCACACTTCTGTGCCTTTATCTTTCAAAGAGCCACTGCCAACGTTGCCCTAGGTCTTACCCACAAAGAGGCTGCATTCTCAGCCTCTGAATTATTAATAATTGCATGCTGCTTCTCTGCAAAGATGCTACACGGAGGTCCTTTCTGCTTGCCTCTAGTGGCTGTTCAGGTGGAAGTTAAAAGATCCCATCACACTTTTTTTCGAAAAGAGCAGGGCTTAACCTTAATGTGAAGCCTGACCTTAATTTCAAGGAAAACATGTAATCTCCAAGGCTGCGTGTCAGTTATTTTTTGAGAGCACAACAGCTGCCAAGTTAGCCAACTGAACTATTGCATTTCTAACCTTGGGTCTACTATTTTTCTTCCTCAAATGCATCAGCATAATAATCATAAATAATCAGAACAACAACCAGCTAAGAACATTTTAATACCCTATTTAGGGCAAAAGTAGACAAGACATTGGGAAGACTGAATGCATTTCCAGTTGTTTGGAGTTTTAGTTGTGAGTTCAAAGCAGCTACTCTACCCTAAGGTAAAGGTAAAGGATGCCTGGACGGTTAAGTCCAGTCAAAGGCTCATCTCGCTTTCAGGTTGAAGGAGCCAGCGTTTGTCCACAGACAGCTTTCCGGGTCATGTGGCCAGCATGACTAAACTGCTTCTGGCACAATGGAACACCGTAACGGAAACCAGAGCGCACAGAAACACTGTTTACCTTCCCGCCCCAGCGGTACCTATTTATCTACTCGCACTTGCATGCTTTCAAACTGCTAGGTTGGCAGGAGCTAGGACAGAGCAACAGGAACTCGCCCTGTCACGGGCATTCAAACTGCCAACCTTCTGATTGGCAAGCCCAAGAGACTCAGTGATTTAGACCACAGCACGACCCGCATCCCACTCTACTCTACCCTGTATCAGATCAGAGGAATGAATCTGGGGAAAGGGTGTTTAACCCTCTGCCCAGTACAACTTTCCTGAACTTAGTGGCCACTCACCCTTCTCAGGTGGGCAGCAGTTGAGGACCTGCACCCTACCTATTATCCCCAGCAGCAGAAGCCCACGTGTTTGCAGGCTGTTAGGGGAGCCCCCTGGCTGGTGGAAGTACCAAGCAGAAATCCCGCCTAGTCTTCAAGCATTTGGGTGAAAATGGTGCTGAACTGTGTTCTGAACCAGCACCATATCCAGGGTACCCCATTAGAGGGGTCTCAGTGGAAGTCTTTGTCCAGAAGCCAGCCATGTGGCAGAGGGGCCATAGAGCTTCCAGTGGTGGCCTTAGGATGGCCACCTTGGTAGATCGACGTCTTGAGAGAGGCCACATTCCTTGAAACAAACCTGATGCAGTTCCAGACCTCCAGCAGGACGTTGAAATGAATATACATCCAACACCTGAGCCAAAATTCCACCCACATCTATAATCAATATGAGGGTATTTGCCTTATTATGACAGCAACACCATAGGTAGTGTAATTTATTTTTGCCACTGCTCCACATTCCTTCCTTTCTATCCTTCCCCCCCCTCCCTGTCCTTCGTACTCCTTGCTATGTATGTACAAAGCTATGTTTCAAGTGGGAAGGGCCATAGCTCATTGGTACGGCATGTGCTGTGCATGCATACTCCCAGAAACAACCCCCCAGCATCTTCAGGTAGGGTCAGGATAGAGCCCTGCCTGAAACCCTGTAGAGTCACTGCCAATCACTGTTGACAAGCTTGAGCTACATGGACCGATGATCTGATTCAGTAGAAGAATTGTGTGAAAAATCACCATTAAAGAAGCCAACATGTCAGTTCAATTTATTTTAAGTGATGACAGAATCATGGCAGAATACACCCTGCCTCCTTTGTATGAACTTACACCCACTCCTCCCACATAGGAATGTGCACTCTGATCATTTATGTAAAGAACCAAAAATATAGATGAAAACAGTACTTGTAAACCAATTTTCCAGGTGTCCCTCTCACATGTCAATAACTCAGCTTTAAAAAGAGGAGTTAAAATACAGTATTGGATTTGTTTTTTTTTTGTTTTTTTTAATGTAGCAAATATGCTGCTACGTCTGTAGTTTTACCCAAGGAAAAGCATAGGATATAGTGTGTTGGTGATATAGTTTTAAGTAAAGCATAAATTGCACCACAACATTGTTACATTTGCCTGGGATTTTGGAGGGAACTGAAGTTGAATGCGTTGGGTGGCGGAGGGAGATTATAATCTTAAACAGGAGTTGTGGTGTAGTAATTAGAGAACTAGAATGAGCACTAGAGGTTCAACTCACTATTCAGACTTGAAGTTCACTGAACAGTCACCATCTCCTAGCCTAGCCTATCTCAAAAGGTTGCTGTTGCCACCCATCTGTCCCGAGAGAGGCACCTTTGGGGGTAAAGTCAAACTGCTGTGTTAGCAGCAACAAATTGACCTCTCCAGAACACATGCCTGGGCAGTGTGTATGGAGATCCTGGCCTGCTCAGACGACAAGACCCTCCTCTCAGCCTCGCTGATGTGGTCCAAAGGAAAGCAGAGCAATACGTTTGGCAACTTGCTGCAGTTGTTGGAAGCAGGCGTACAAGGCACCATCCAACCGTTTTAGGGACTCCAATCTGGATTTGTGTACGGTTTACCCCTTAGCCTTTTATTCTCCTGAAGATATCCTGCAAGGCAGCAGAATTTTAGGATCAAGGTTTTCCTTCTCCTACATGGGCTACCTTCCCAAGTTGATGTCAGGAGCTGGAGTCAGGTGCAGGTCAGCAATAAAAAACTGTGGCTGTCAGTGAAGTCAACTCTTTATTCAAAGAAAGCAAAACAAAGCAGACCTTGCGATCCCAGCAAATCTTCCCAGTAGGTCTTGCACCTAATGAGGCAGTCGTGAGAAGTGAAGGTCCCAGCCTTCCCACAGCTGCTTAAGTCCCCTCCTCTCATGGGTTTTTTACAAGCGTCTGTGTTCAACCAATTTCTCGTCTGCCCTTTGTGTGTTCTAGGAGGCCATGGAGGAGTGGAGCTGGTCACAGCAGGTGGAGGAGACAGCCTGGATTCTTCAGCAGCATGCTTCTCTGTCCTCCTCTTTTGCTTCTGGTTCTGGACTTCCCTCTGCCACAGCCCCTTCCTGCTCACTAAACTCTATTGCCCCTTCAGATTTCAACACCTCCTCCTCCCAGTTTTCTCCCTCTGACCACTCTTCGTTGTCCCACCACCAGTCCTCTGGCTCTGAACCTTCTTCCCCTGGGGGTTCCACAGCTGGTGCCTCCCACCACTCCTCTGCTCCCAGCCAGTCCATGACAGTTGATGAGCCCCATCTGCCTCTCACTTCCCTCCACAACCACCTTCTTGACTGTTGTGCCACTATTGGTCTTGTCCACTCAGTATGTCAGAGCCTGTCGTCACATGCAGGGGAAGTATCATCAAAAGGTTAGAGTGAAGATAAAAGGAAGAACAATCTTGTGCACCTGTTCAGCAGGTTGGTTGGGTGAACAGAATTTGAGACTTGTTAGATAGGCCAGTGGGAGGAGTCTAGTTTGGTATCAGAGATTATTCGTGTTCTCTCTCTTTCTCATGTGTTTATACATGATGGCTTCTTGGCTTTTCCTGGATTTGGCATAATTGATGTGCATAGTCAAGCATTGATCCTGCCCTCTGCTTTTGAGCTTGAACACCAAAGATATTAAGATCTCTATTCATGGTTAAAGAGAAGACCATTTATGGATCATTAGGTTTCATCAAAGGTGCTTTTCAGCTTTTCAGCATCCCTGTTCTCATGGGCACATGCCATCCCCCAGAGATGAACAAAAGGATACATGGCCAACTTTGCTCCATTCTCCCTGCTCATCATTTAGTGGATTATTATGACTTGTAAGCCTCCAGGGCCCTTCAAGGAGCCCTTAGTTTATATGACTTACTTGAGTGAGACTAATGTGTTTATTATGAACACTGGTACCAGAAGGCCATGGAAACAGGGAGACACAATCAAGATAAACAAATAGATGAAAAGCAAAGAGAAACTAAAGCCAAAGTTGGGCCAACACATTGTGGTTTTTGACCTAGAAATAAACAGTTAAGTTCCATAATGGGGGCATGTAAAGTTGCTGGTCTCAGATGCTTTGCAACAGGGTCTTTGAATACCAAGAAAAGTACTTCAGAGCTTGTTAGGGTTGCAAGCAGTTGAAAATCTGTTTTAGGATCCTTTCTGTAATACTAGGGAACTATAACAAAAACTATGTCTGCTCAGTGTATTAGTGTTGTAATTTATTATTATTATGTCCTCATCCCTCACCCTTAGGTGAAGCAACTGAAGTTCCCAAGTCATCTTCAAGGGCAAACCTACATAGAGTGCATTGCAATGATCCGATTTGGAAGTTAGAATCATAGAATAGAATCATAGAATCATAGAGTTGGAATAGACCACAAGGGCCATCGAGTCCAACCCCTTGCCAAGCAGGAAACACCATCAGAGCACTCCTGACATATGGTTGTCAAGCCTCTGCTTAAAGACCTCCAAAGACGGAGACTCCAGCAAACTCCTTGGCAGCAAGTTATCAGAGCATGGAGTATAGTGGCCAAGTCATTGCCCACCATGGTGACTTGAACCTCTAGGGACAGTGGTGAATCCAGGAGCACTTCCAAGCTAGGGGAGTACAATCCTAAGACAACGCCTTTCCCAGCCCCCGGCTGTGAGAACTCAGGACACATAACACTACCAGTTGGCTGTATTTCAGTTCATGTATTTTTTCAGAAATTGCAGATTTGGTAGGTTTGTTTTCAGTGCAAAGTTAACCAAATCCCTGCCCCCAGTTCCTAACCTGATGCTGCTATGGTAGCAAGCCAGGTAATGGTGCACTGCAGTTAGGTTAGCAGGAGGGAATAGGAAGGTTGGGCGCAAACTAGTTGAAAGGAAATTGAGTCATCTCCAAGCTCGGGTTGATAGCTAATCTGGAAAAGAACTTTGAGGTGAGCATTACAAACTGTTGACATTTACATTCAGCGCCAAGGAATTGTGATGCTTCACACCATCTCTCATATCTCTAACTTTGTGGAAGTGACAGTGTTAACTTCCAAAGTCCTACGTGGTTTTGTACCAGGTTACCTAAAGGACCACCATCACCTATATGAGCTTTCACAACACTTTAAGTATGGCATCAAAGGATATATTCATTTAACTGTCAGTAAGATCCATCACAAGGGCAGAGAAGTATTTTCAGCCTGAGGACCGTATAGCATTCTGGGCATCCTTTTGAGGGCCTTTAGTCAGAGACAGCAGAGCAACACATGCAAATGTAAATCTTGTACAGTAGGCTAGTTTGTACAAACAAACTCACATGTCCCTATCCAGATTCCATTCAGAGGAGCAAGAGTCCAAGGACACATTCTTCTGAGGCGAAAACATGGGGTATGAATGTGCCAGACGGGAGAGTTTGCAGAGAGTTCATAGGGACAGACAGAGAGGCCTGAAGGTTCATAACCCCTGGACCTGTCAGGTTGTTTGATGCACAAGACAAGACCTCCTTGGGAGAGGCTCTTTGGTTATGATATTCACTTCCTTTTGAATTGTACTTGGCCCACTCATATTAGCTCCAAATGGGCCTATTTATTCAATGCTGCCTTGGTAACTGTTAGCATTTTTGAGGCAATAAACAGTCAATAGGGTTAGTAATGGTAAAATAGAGGCCTTTTTTCTTTTGAGTAGAAATAGCTGGAATGTATGCTGCTATTTCCATTAAGATGAGTGAAGTGGCAGACAGAGGAGCTGTTTCTCTGCCTCTGAATTCCTGCACGCTTCAAATTATTGAGAGCAAATGACTTTATAACAGCATCCTGCTGTAGCTTCAAAATTTAGATTATTGGGGGGTTTGGGGGGGGATACACACTCCTTCCTTGGCAGCATCTTGTAACCCTTACTCATTTTATAAGAGGCCTCTTCATCTAATTAGGGAACAGAAGTAATACTTCGTGTCTTATATAGCTGCTGACAGCTAACCAAATATCAGGCACTGAACAGTCACAACAAACTGTTTGCAATCAAACCACAACGTTAAAAAAATATTGTGGATTAAATTTGAATAATGAGCTCACTGGAAGGAATTGCAATCTGCTCACAGTTCTTACACAAGTACAGAAGCAGAAAGTCTGGATTCCTTCAGTAAATTATGCACTGCAAATTATTCATTCAACTCTAATTAAAACATTGGAAATCTTAGGAACTTGAAGACCGTGTATATTGCAACACATCTGCCTGTTTTACACTAGTTTTAACAGAGATCTGTTGTACCTGATTGGTCAAAATGCTATAAATAGTATTTCTTTACTCAAACATCAAACCAGATATATGCATTCATGGTCAACAGCTAGGCGACTGAAAAATCCTGGATGCAGATAGGAAAAGCAGACATTCAATGGGTTACATATCTTTAGGAGCCAAGCAAAAACATTCCCAATATATGGCCTTTTAAACTGGACGGGTATTGTTTTTGTTTGTTACTATGTTGTGCTTTATTTACCATGTTGTGCTTTATTTGTGCTTTTATATTGTAAACAGCTCTGTAATCCTCAGATAAAGGGCATTATAGAAATGCATGTAGTAACTAATGTGCACATAAAAATGGACATATTGGTGAAAATAGCAAAATGTAGAATATTCAGAAAAACTGCTTTGCAAAATAAAAATGTGTGCATTAAACAAAACTGCATACCCAAAAATGTGCATATTTGGGTAAATTCATTTTTATTATTAAAAATAAAAACCAGCCAGGGATGTGTGGAGTTCTTTGTAAGGTCTTCTGTACCCATGGAAAGTCCATAGACTGTCTCAGCTTGCTCTGCTTTTATGGGTGGTAATGACATGAACATTAGAATTAATCCAAGTGTGGAAATTGTCCTTTGCTTCAATGGGATTTAGTGGTGGTGGATAAATTTGGTTCATTTGGAATTTTAATATGAACCTACCTAACCTGCACTTCCTGAAATGAGAAATGAATCAAAACGCAGCGATCCTTTAAAATTCATACTTCTCTGAATTTTGTGGTGCATTTTCGCAACCATATATTATGTACAAAAATGTGTATAGCAGGATGTTGTTTGCATAAACCTGCGTATATATTATATATAGATATGCATTATATTAAGGGAAATGGCTTGGGGAAGTGTGTATATTGGGCGAATTACAAAAACCTGCATATGACAATAAGTGGGTGCTAAATTGATGAATTTGTTTGTGACTCATCAGATTAAATGGCAAAATGATGTGAAAATGCAAAGAACTGAAGACTGGAAGTTTGAGAAACCGAGAGAAATTTTTAAAAATGACCTATTTGCCCACCCTGATGTGCATTTGGATATGTAATTGACTGCAGGTCCCAGTCTTAAACCTTACGAAAAATTTGTACAACCAGCTCTCAAATGCACACACAAACAAAACAAAATGTAAATCAGAATAAGACAGGATAGTTGATCACAGCAGTGGAACTGTAATATCCGTGTCAAAAATCAAACCTGCTAGATTACTCATGCACCTCTAAAGCCAACTCATCTTTTCTTTCAAAACCACAAAATATGTATTCCAAGCCAATCAGTCAATTTTTAAGTAATAGCTTTCTACCTATTTGTGTGCCGCTTCTATTTGTCTGTTTATTTATTTATTGCCTTCATGCATTATTCTATTTGGTCTCCTACATTAAAATTCTAAATAATTTACAGTCGTCAAGAGTCAAACACTGGAGGGTCTTTCTTTCTTTCTTTCTTTCTTTCTTTCTTTCTTTCTTTCTTTCTTTCTTTCTTTCCAAACAACTAACTACAGTTTACATTAGGTTTTTCCCAGTTGTTCTTTAATTCAAAAAACTGCATAGCAGCTTGATAATGCACAACTTTCCCATGGGAATAGTGTTGATAGGCTCCCCCTTTTTTGATATTTGGCTCCCCCTATTGTTGTTGTTGTTTTATATTTGAGATGTGTACACCAAGCTAATACAAAAAACACCCTCTGCCTGAGCTAGAAGTTAGACAACATATAAAACCATTGGAGAATAACAACTCTTGAAAGACACTCTCTTGTGTACTCGGAAGGGATGGAATGGATTTTTATAGTCTCCTGGTTTTCAGTGAATGATCCAGCCCTTTCAAATGGCAATGCCTTTGTGTAACACATCACCCTAGAGGGGGAGACAAAGACTATGGCTGTATCTCTCATAGTTCGCGTGATGTTTTGTACTCTGTTGAGGATGTCACCTAAGGTTGGGCCAGCTTGATATTCTAGCATCCATTTTTAACCAAGTATGAAACTCTAATTTGAGAAGTCAGCAAAACCAGTACAATTCTCTTCTTGTCTCACACAGCCAGAGGCTTACTGCACCCCTTTTCCTGACCAGATGTTTCCAGGAAGTGTTTGCATATTCTCTTCCCCACCCCACCTCCTGCCCAATCCCAATGCATTCGTTTACTATGCACAGACATTTGTTGTTTAGCTCAACTTTCATTAGCATCCATCAGCGTTCATAAGCTTTCCTGGCTGGCTCTTCACAAGGTTTGCCTCTTGCAGTCTTACATAGTATTGATTGGTCCATGGCAGTACATAGTTGGCTCTCTTTGCAATATGGTGGCTTTATTTATTCTATTTTTTAAACATATAGTTCTGAATGTAAGTGTGTGTCTGTGCCTGTGTCTGTGTCTGTGTCTGTGTTTCTGTGTCCATATGCTTGTGCCTACCTTATCTGTGCCTCCCTCTGTCAGCCCACCCTTCACTGCCATAGGATCATTTTTACCTAATACTTAAATGAAGCCCATATTTCCTGATGGAAGCTTCTCTGTGAAAGGTGTCCAGTAAGTGAATGACTGACATAAGCATCTGGGGTGGAGAGTAGACGGGAAATTCCCCCTGTCCCTGATTAACCATAATCTCCAGATTCCTAGCTTTTATGTTTCAGAGTTTAAGACTGCCCACCCCCCAAAAAAAAATCTTTTGGACTAACTGATTACTTGATGCCATTTTACACTCCTTGAAACTGTTCTCTCTCACCTGAAAAACAGTGCATATCAACTCTTAACAGTTATTGTTTCTCAAACACAGAGAACAAATGAGCCGAAAACATTGATTGGAGTACTTATCTGGTGCAAAATATTCCCTAAAGCCTACTTACCAGGCATAACCAGATAACTCCATGCATCTCCCAATATTACTTTGCATTGCTGATGTTGAAATTGCTTCCAAGACCTTATTCTGTTATTTCACCCTTCTAGAAGTCTAGAGTGACATTTAAGAAATGAAAACCAAACTGAAAAGGAAGCTTCAGTTTTCAGCATGATCTCCCTTTAATTTGATGCATACAGAAAAGAACACACACACACACACACAATATCTCCAAACAATTTTAACAAAAAAACACAAATGCTTGTTTTGAAAGCAGAGTTTAAAGGGGGGTATTTAACATGCTGCTAATCCACCCAAACTCTTCAGGTGTTTTATTTCTTTTCACAAAGAAAGATGAAACAGGTTGACATTAAAGGAAATGAAAAGAAAGTCAACTTAGGCTACCATAATCCCTCAGACTGGAGAGAATTTCAGTAAAAGATAAACAAACTCAATACAAGGGGGAAAGCAAGTGAAATATAATAAGACTGGAGAGGAGGAAGGAATTGATTCAATATTGCTCTTTCTCAAAGCCCAAAATTCACTCATAGATTATTGCTCGATCCAGCACAATATGATTTGGGTGTGGAAGTAACCCTGAGCACCCTAAATTTCCTCGCCCACATTTCTTTGCATGAGCGGATTTGCTCACTCCACCAAAATGAAGTGGGATCCCAGCTCAGGCTATCTGCTTCCTCATCAAAGTGCACACAGAACTCTGGATTAAGGTAGCATATTACAGAATGAATAGGTTTGACTAGCACCATTGGTAGCCATCCTATATTGATAACATCAGAATAGTCCTGTTGGATTAGGGCATCTTTTCCTCACAATAGCAAACTGTTAAGTTGTGGGCGAACATATCAGACGACACAGCGATTCTTCAAACAGCTCTTGTTTATTCAAAGGCCAGAACAGAACTGAACTCAAGAGCTCAGTCAGCCTGCTTATATAGAGCTCCAGAACAACGTAACTGTAGCAACTTTCTAAAACTATCCAATCACTGAACGTCACTTTCGATCCTTCATTTGCATACAAACTATCCAATCACTGAATGTCACTTTTGATCCTTCATTTGCATAACTATCTACAGTATCCCCCTGCTGGCCCAGGGTGAGAACTTCAGTACATAACACAAACCATATAGTGATGGGAAGCCCACAAACAGAGCCTGAGTACATCAGCAGCACTCCGTTGTGTATAACCACTATAGGTCATGAGCCTCTCAATTCCATAAGGATCTGGCATGGCTTGGCATCCCCAGATGGAGGAGGAGGAAGTAGAAAGATCAGAGGCAACACTGGGAGGCTGGCACTCACATAGGGAGCACTGTGATTCTAGGTGTTGGAGAGGTAGAAGCAGATCTGCCAGCAGTCTCCACCGCCCCTGCTGCAAAGTGCACAACCTCATGAAGGCAGGCACACATCCCATAATGTTTTGTTTGCCTCATGGGATTGTTTATGGGGTGAAAAGTGTGGTTCTGACTCCTTTCAAAAAAAAAAAAAAGAGTGGGATTTAAATGTAAATAATATAGGCTTCCATAATCTGTTTGTCAACCAAGCTATTTTGTAGAGTGATTAGCTGGTCAAAGTTGGCCTGGGAGGAGTGGGGTAGATAAGAATCTAGTGGACGTGGGTGGCACTATGGTCTAAACCACTGAGCCTCTTGGGCTTGCCGATCAGAAGGTTGGCGGTTCGAATCCACACGACGCTGTGAGCTCCCGTTGCTCTGTCCCAGTCAACCCAGCAGTTCGAACGCACACCAGTGCAATTAGATAAATAGGTACCACAATGGCAGGAAGATAAATGGTGTTTCCATGAGCTCTGGTTTCCGTCACAGTGTCCCATTGCACCAGAAGCGGTTTAGTCATGCTGGCCACATGACCCGGAAAGCTGTCTGTGGACAAACACCGGCTCCCTTGGCCTGAAGCGAGATGAGCGCTGCACCCCATAGTCACCTTTGACTGAACTTAACCATCCAGGGATCTTTTACCTTTAGATGAGAATCTGGCCTGCTGATCAGATCAAGTTCTCAACCCCTGATGTAGAAAACCCATCTTATAAGAGTAGAGTGGGAAGGGGGGGAAATAGTTGTAAAATCCTCACCTAGGATCAAATGTGTCAGCCACACAATAGTTATAAAATCGAACCATTGAGATGGTCTGATACTGCAGGACATATTTGCATGCGTTTCAGCCAAGGGAGTGACAGCATTTCACTCTCCATGCCATGTAGGCTGTAGCAGGCCATTTGCTGCCAGCTTCATATCACAACCCAGCTGTGTGACAGAACTGTCATTTCACTAACATGCATGTGAGACGCACCAATAATCTGCAGTCGCTACTAGTCCCTGGAAAGTAAATCCTTTATGCAATAAATAATATTGGGGAAATCATTGCCTCCAATATCGCACAGTGTAATAACCTTTCAGCTTTTCTTCTGCTTTGATTTTCTAGTTTTTGCTTAATGCTTGTCTGGTCAAATATGGCATTATGTGGAAGATTTAGTATAGAAAGAATACTATAGTAAAAAAAAAAAAAAAACCCCAACAACCATGTCACAAAACAAAAGGGACAAATGGAGATTTTTCAATCCAGAGTCATTTGATTTTTGCAAATCCATAAGATATTTTCAGATTTCTTATTCAGCTCTCCTTGATTACCTGAGTTTCTCTGCCTTACTTGTATTGCATTATTTCCTGTTAAATAGAAGTGCTATTCAAAAAAACCCACCACCACAAAACCTAATACATTTTGCTAATCTCACTGATAACTTTTAACCTTCCCTCAAAATTCCTGGGAATAAATATTGCAAATTCACATCAGATTTCTTTTAAGGCAGTGGTCTCTCGTATATAGCTAATCAAATAAAATATATTTTAACCTCTTGAAATGCCTTCAAATGTTTCTCTGAATTCAACTCTCCCCAAAGTGGAATCCGATCAACTCTTCCTCAGAATTTAGCAGAACATATTGATATTTTCTTTATCATTACCTCTAGAATTCCCAAAGTTCCTACATCTGTTTTTCCGCCAAGCAGGACATTCCAAATCTGCTTGTCATTTTAACTGACAGTTATATATTATATGGCAAACCCACATGAATTATCAAATAACTAAAATACATGTATAATTGTGGGTTTCTGGGTAATGGGACCTAAGGGACTGGGGGGGGGAGCAATCAGTCAACATTTTAAAGGTTTTCAGACATATGTCCCTAACCTGTCACCTAGCATCCTAACAGAAGTTACACAGGCAAAAAAGGTGGTTTAAGTCAAACCATGTTTTAAAGGCTTGTTTTCCCTCTGCCAGGCTTGGGCTACCTCAAGAGAGCCAGTGTGGTGTAGTGGTTAAGAGCGGTAGTCTGCTAATCTGGGGAACTGGGTTCGCGTCTCCGCTCCTCCACTTGCAGCTGCTGGGTGACCTTGGGCCAGTCACGCTTCCTTGAAGTCTCTCAGCCTCACTCACCTCACAGAGTGTTTGTTGTGGGGGAGGAAGGGAAAGGAGAATGTTAGCCGCTTTGAGACTCCTTAAAGGGAGTGAAAGGCGGGATATCAAATCCAAACTCTTCTTCTTCTTCTTCTTCTCAACCAGCAGTAGCCCCACTCCCAAATCAAGTTTGGAATTGGGGTAAGTTACACTGGTGTAAATTTCACTGGCTTCCTATGGTTTGGATTGTTCTGTGGAATGCTGGGATAGGGGTGAAAATTACTGCCAGTCCATCTCGACTATTTAAAGCATATCAAAGAAATGCTTGGGCTTTGAAAGCTACATTGTATTTTATAGCAACGATGGACTTGAAATAACCCTGTGGCTCTTCATATACCTTGATCCTATTATCCCTGCCACTTCAGATGAAATATGCACTCAAGGAAACTTGTGTGAAAATGCACACCAAAAATAGGACCCAGGGCCTAGATTAAACAGGACAACTCAAAAAGCAGTGGCTGATGGGAGTGACCAAAATTCATGGGTGAATTGCAATTGGAGCAAGTGCTTTTCCACAGCAATTTAGGAGCAGAAAAATTTGATTGGAATGGCATTCTTCCCATGATTCTCATAGATCTCTGCTTATAACAACCACATAATTAATGATAAATTCTAATTAAATATCTGATAATTATTAGATCCTAGAGGTGACCATAAACAGAAATGGGTGAGGGTTTTGGGAATGGTGGTAACGAAATATGCAGGATAATTAATTGGCAGGTCTCAGACTTATTAATGCCTAATGACTTTCCAGGCCCTATCCACCCCAGCCCTCGTAACTGACTCCTAACTGCTGTTTGTTAACTATCCACCACTATCCCACTGTTTCCCTCAAATTCAGGAAGCTATTAACCCCTACAGTGCTAGTTCCTCTTAGAGATATTCAAAATTAATGCTATTTCAATTTGTATGCGCTTTTCCACCTAAATATGCCCAAATTGGCTCACACACAACTGTAAAAACACATAATTGCAATAAACCGTCTAGAACCAATTCCTTTCAGAATGCAGTTGGCAGTACAAATAAACAATTCATGCTGATTGTGACAAGTTAACAAACTCTTGTGTCATGCTACTTAACCCAGCAAGTGATTGTATGGTGTATGGTGATGTGTATGGTGATGAGTGTATGGTGATGAGAGTTTGCAAATACCCTGTGTTGTGTCAATTGATTATTAGGAGGGTTTTGTGGATTTGGGGTTTTGGTATTTGGAGAAATCCCTTGAAAACAGTGACCCATGCTGTTGTAGACCAGTCCACATGCTATTGTCAAGCAAGCAGGGGCTAGAAGCCTCTGAGGAACACTTGCCTGAGAGCAGAATTAACATACAAAGTCCAACAGTCTAGAGATCAGAGGACTGAGATGATCACAGAGCCAAGAGTCTAGTCCAGAGGTCAGGGAATCCATATGGTCACAGAGCCAAGGATCCAGCAGGAAGCAGGAAGATAGGGCTGGGAGCTACAGGCATTGTTTCCAACATTTGACTGCTGCTGAGAGCTCTGTTTAAGAAGCCCGGAGACAGCTGGCTTTCATCGGTGTCTTCTGCTCTGTGAAGGCTGATCAGGTGCAGGTGGAGTCCCTTTGCCTTCTCCCCCATCAGGCTGCTGTTCGGCAAGTGAAGCTGACTCCTGGTCCATTACACATGCTGGGAAAAATTTCCTTTCCCTGGGAATGTGATGGTTCCATCTCAGTAATTCCCATCCTCACATTTCAAACCTGCAATAGGATAACCAATGGTAGCTGAGACTTGTCATGGAACATTGCACAATCAGGTTCTGGATAAGGACCATACCCTAGGTTCTAGTTGGCTGGATGCTTTTAGGGTGAGGGTATAAAACTCAGATTTCTCTTGCCCCCTTCTGTTCTGCTATTCTCTTTTTTCTGTTGACTGCTTTTACAAGGGAAGCTTGAGGAACCAATTTCCCTTGGGGAGTGTGGGGCTCGACTTTGGTGAGCAAGGTATATGGCAATGTAGCTAGGGGGAAAGTCTTATTTTACTGTGTTCTGGTTCTATACCCCAAAAGTTCTTGTGCTTTTAAAGACATTATATCGGGATCCTTTTCTGCTATTTCGGCCCAATTCCAAATAAATTCTGCATCTATAAAAGGCTTGGCGTGAGTTACTGAGGGGGAACTCAGATTCTAAATTCAGTATCCAGGCTGCTGGGTCACTGAAGAACTGATGGAGGATTTTCTCTTGTTTTCTGCTAGTTGGGGAATTGCAGGTGAGGGGAAATATGTTATGGTACTTCTCAGGTCTGTGTATCGAGGAAGCTAGGATTTTTGGAGCTTTAAAATTCTTGCTTTTGGACATTGCAGAGGGTAGCGTTTGTGTTGGAAGAAAGGGGGGGGGGCTTTAATTGATTTGGAGACATCCATCCTGACACTGATAATATGTAGGATATAATATTAACTTTAAAGCTGACAATAGAAACCACTGAAACACATCCTTGAGATATATATATATAGAGAGAGAGAGATGAACGATGTGTTTTAATGGTTTCTATTGTCAGCTTTAAGGTTAATTGATCAAAGTTAATTGATCAAAATATAATGTATATATGATCAAGGTATTGTCTAATTGAGCCCATTAGATTGAGTAAAATCTCTACAAGTGGACCTATAAGGGCCTTCTTGGTAGTGGCGCCCACCCTGTGGAACACCCTCCCATCAGATATCAAGGAAATAAACAACTATCTGACTTTTAGTAGACATCTGAAGGCAGCCCCATATGGGGGGGTTTTTTATCTTTGAGGTTTTCTTGTGTTTTTAATATTCTGTTGGAATCTGCTCAGAGGGAAACCCTACCAGATGGGTGAGGTATAAATTATTATTATTATTATTATTATTATTATTATTATTATTATTATTATTCGTTTCATTCCCCCCCCCCCCCGAAAAAAAACTATCCTGGTCGTACTTATGCCCTCTTTAACCTTTTGTGTCTGGGGCACGCATGTGCTGTAAGATTGATTCCGTGGTTTAAGGAAATAACAACATGCCTTTGGATCATTCTGCAGATGGCTGGTGAACAGATTCCTTATTCTGTTGTCTCTTTGCATTATCAAAACCCAGGGTCCTGTGGTGATGACCCATTTCAATGCAGCTTATGCAGGAAGACATCCCATAGGATTGTGTTCTGCCCTGTGCTTAAACCAGAGTACTCCAGCAGAGTTATTTCCAGTGCTTTGTGACATTTCCTATTTATTTAATGGTAGGGGTCAGGCTCTTCTAAGAAAAATAGATCACCTGGGATTTTTATTTTTTTTTATGAGACAGAGATTACTGCAGCAACACAGGCAATGTCTTTGTGTGTATTTATTTATGAGGAAAACACAAATGAAAAGATTAACCTGAACATTGAGGACAAGTTTAACATAAGCCTACCGCAGGCTCATCATTACTGGTCTGTCATTCCTGACCTTGAAAAGCTTTAATATTAACGGAAAGAGATGGAATAGATCTGGGATACAAAACTCACTCCATTGGCACTTGGAGTTCTATTCACTAGTAATTATCTTTGGTTTCTGCTTGAGAGGTGCAGTTTTTACCCTAGACCCCCCATTTCACTCTGCCGTGGGTTTGGAGTTCTAAAGATTCCCATTAAATAAAAACAGAGGTAAAGCTATTGTGCACATGCGGGGCAGGGGGACTGAAGCTCAAAGAAAACATCCCAGGTGTCAGTCTGGAATGGAAAACTGTCTAACGGCTAGTGAAATCCTGGCGTGTGGAACTTTCTTCTAACATTTCCCTCAAAAATGCATCATTCATAAGATGACTGCCCCAAAGATTTGGCAAGTTATAAATCAGTCTGTGGGGACGCGGGTGGCGCTGTGGGTAAAAGCCTCAGCGCCTAGGGCTTGCCGATCGAAAGGTCGGCGGTTCGAATCCCTGTGGCGGGGTGCGCTCCCGTTCTTCAGTCCCAGCGCCTGCCAACCTAGCAGTTCGAAAGCACCCCCGGGTGCAAGTAGATAAATAGGGACCGCTTACTAGCGGGAAGGTAAACGGCGTTTCCGTGTGTGGCTCTGGCTCGCCAGAGCAGCGATGTCACACTGGCCACATGACCCGGAAGTGTCTCCGGACAGCGCTGGCCCCCGGCCTCTAGAGTGAGATGGACACACAACCCTAGAGTCTGTCAAGACTGGCCCGTACGGGCAGGGGTACCTTTAAATCAGTCTGTGAAATCCACTTGTCTCCTTGCATTCCATTTCCTGCCTCCCCAGAACCATGGAGCCTTTGCCATTTCTTTGTTGCTTGCCCTGTTAATCTATGTATAAAGTTTTGCACCCAGATTTTCATTGTCAATTTCTCAACCCCCTCCTTGTTTCGGTAGGGATGGTGGTATCAGCTGATTTCTGTTCCATGTTCGTTCCACATGAGTTCTGTCATGAGATATTTTCATCCCATTTTCTGATTTTATTTTTTTTAATGCGGAAAATTCAGATTTATATTAGACGCAACTTTCTCTACACATTCCTCCCCAGTATGCTTCCCCACCTCCAGCTTGAACATGCATTTTTGTTTGCATGCTTCCAAGCAGAAACTGCATTTCTGAATCTGGAGAAGCTTGCCATGCAATTGTGAACCGCACATTTAAAGCAGGATCATACCACTTTAAAGAATTTGCACAGAGAAACCATAGTTTGTTAAAGGTGCTGAAAGCTCTTAGGAGGCCCCCAATTCCCATCATAGGATTGTGAAGATAAAGTGGGACAATGTACACCACCTTGAGTCCCTTGGATGAAAGGTGGGCTACGAAGTCAGAAATCCTTATCCTCTATTCCTGCTTCACTTGTCTTCCACAGCATTTGAAAGTAAGATCTGATCTTACTTTCTATTCCTGATACTGCTGAAATGGGTCAAAGCTTCAAAAGTCTCAAGACTTTCAGTCCTCACCTTACCCATTTGCCTTTCTTTCCTAGTAGAAGAAAGCGATTGTCTCATCATTGCTGGTTCTGGAATTGAGAGAAAAGTGGAATAGGCAGGGGGAAGATTTAAAAGTATGATTTAACAGCTTGCAGACAAGAAGCTGCAGCCATTGATGAGGGGACGGTTGGAGTACGAGCGCTCTCCAGGAGAACCTTTGTCACCAAGCTCCTCAAGTTAAAGTTCCCCAAGCAACTTGCTGTTACGTTGAGTTCGTGATGGTCAAACTCTTTTCCTCAGAGAAGCTTCTCTAACCCCCGCCCCGCCTCCCCACATCCCTCCCCACCCTTTCACTAGTTATGTAGTGCATCAGGCAACTGCTTACCTCAGGGACATGAAAATAAATCCGGATGTGTTTGATCCACAGTGCCAGAGCTGTTCGGTTGCCTATGGAAACAAAGGCTCTCTCTTTTTTTAGGGAGTTCGCTCAGCAAAAGGCTGTGATGCCAGATAATCCTGTCAATCTAAGATGCTGCATTATGTGCACATATTTATTTATTTATTTATTGCCAGAAACAAAAGCAAACAAGAAATGATCGTCATAAAAGTTCAAGACAGCCCCCCTCGTAAGAGTTCAAAAGGGATGCGATGAGGCGGAGTTCATGAGCTCAGTGGCCAAGGGGCGGGGGGGTGTTTTTTATTCTAATCACCCTTCCCTTTTAAACAAATTGATATTACAAGTTTGATACCTTCTCAAAGCTGGAAACCATCTGCCTTTGTCTCCCTTTTTGACCCTGCAAAAGGTTGGGATGCAGAGAAAATCTGCTTCATGCTTCCTTACAGAATCCCTTCCCAAGGATAAATTGGATCATCAATCTGTCAGGGTAGCCCTTTTCTCCATTATTATCTATTTTATTTTCTTAGAAAAGTGATTAATTCTCAGCATGTAATTCTACTTCTTCTTTTTCTTTGTAGTAACATTCACCTAGAGTTTTCTTTTCTGTTGCTTTGACAGACATCAAGCCTCACCTCACAATAACATCACCTCCCTCTCTCCCTCCATTCCCATGTGAGAGGCCTGTTTTGTTGTATGATTTGACATGCCTCACTCAGGAGGTGATAGCTGGCCTTCCAAAATAGAAAACCAGAAGAGCTGAAAAACAAGAGACAGCAGTCAGTTACCGTAAACCTAGGGCCTAGACACCCCAGCTGCTGGCCTGCCCTCTTTTAAATCAGAAGGGGTTTCACAATTCCCCTCTTCACACGAGATCAGGTCTGATATTGGCAGGCATGGTGTCAACATGTGGCACTTTGGGGAAAATGCCAGGGCCCCAGTGAACTGTGGTTGATACCTAACTTGATTCTCTTTTTAAAATAAGCACTCTGATACTGCCAGCTGACTGCCATTTTAATTTCCCTTTTCCACACTACCACATTAATCCAAGCATACATAGGATTGCACTGTCCATGGCTGGTTTTTGCCCTCTGAACCTATTCATATTTACCCAGCTTATGTGCCACTCCTAAGCAAATGAGCCATAGGATGACATTCTGTGAATATTTACAAAACACCTTGAACCAGCCTTAACTCAGACCCTCTAAGCCAGACTTCCTCAACCTTGGCCCTCCAGATGTTTTTGACCTAAAACTCCCATGATCCCTAGCTAGCAGGACCAGTGGTCAGGTGTGATGGGAATTGTAGTCTCAAAACATCTGGAGGGCCGAGGTTGAGGAAGTCTGGCTTAGAGGGTCTGAGTTAAGGCTGGTTAAGAGGGTCTGAGTTAAGGCTGAAATGTTGGAGGGTATGGAGTTATTGAATCCCTAAGCCAAGGAGATAAGTAACTATATGACCTTTAGAAGACATCTGAAGGCAGCCCTGTATAGAGAAGTTTTTAAATGTTTGATGTTTTATTATGTTTGTATATATGTCGGAAGCCACCCAGAGTGGCTGGGGCAATCCATTCAGCTGGAAGGGGTTTAAATAATAAACATTATTATTATTATTATTATTATTATTATTATTATTATTATTATTACTATTACTATTACAGAATAGGACACCCCTATTTTCACTGGAGAAATGTTGTATGCTGACTGAAGAGGGAGCAGTGATCAACTTCACTATGATTTTCCTTCCCTCAGATCTCCCCATGGAGGCAATTTCCCTCCCCACAGCAACGCTTCCTCTCTGCTGAGCCCAGCATCAAAACGAGGAGTAAAATTTCACCCTCTATGCTCTTCGGATGTTCAATGTGATGTGTTTGCATGTGCTTGGGGGGGGGGGGGGTTTGACTGTGGAATGACATGTCCACTGCTGTCATGTGGCTCACAGAGATGATGTAATAGGGTTGTGGTGGTCCCTAGACTAAAAAAAGGCTAACCACTTCTGCCCTTGGTCAAAGCCTGGCTCTGATGAAATCTGTTGCCCTTACCTATAGTTAACCCAAGCCAGGATGTGCTTTCTTTTCCACATCTTTGTGCCAGAGAATATTTGTTCAATAAGGCTTTCAGACTGTGAAAAGATTACACATTGTGCCACTGTGTTTGGAAACAGCCTTATTATTTTTTATCACCGGGTTCTTTTATGTTTGCTTTTAATTTTTGTCTTGTAACTAGATAAGCACCATTAAGGGGGTATACCAATAAATGAATATTTAATTTTGCCTTTCACGGTGTTCCAAAAACAAAATTAGAAGAGAACAATTATACCTCTGTGTAAATTCAAATGTAATTCCGCTTTAAGGAGTTGAGACCAAAGAAACTCTGGAAAAAAATATTCTGCGTATAAATATTCATATCTCCATGAATAGGTAACTTTAGGGAGAGTTTTGTTCATGAAGACAAAGTAGCGCCTCTCAGCTGCACAGTGGATGACTAAGATCATTTGAATGATTTATTGATAAGCCAATGTACAGAAGTAGTTCAAAGAGGACAGGATGGTCTTTTTATTATTAAAAAATAAGTTGATTCCAAGGGTGTCTGACATTGTTATGAATTCATGAATAAAGAAGTAGAAGCAGTGAGGGGTTCTCAGTTAGAGGGAAGAATCCATTTACCATGTTTTGTGAATAACCTTCCATATGTTTCCACAAACTTGCTTGTTCTTACACTTGGGGTTGATTCACACAGCCTGGTACATCTACCCTGAACTTGATCATTGTCAGCTGCATGTGTGAACTACATGCACTGAAAACTACTGCAAACCTACAGTGGCCAGTTCACACATGCAAGTCATCACTGCATCCATCAAGTGATGGATATGCATGTGTGAGTCTGGCATAAGACCCACTTCACATGTTACAGAGAAGGAGCCACATGGTTGTGCCTCATCGTGGGAGAGAAATCCAATTCAGTTCACATCTACAGGTGAACACATCTAATTCACACTTTCTGAAAGGGCATGTGATCCAAAACATAGCCATCCATTAAAATTCACACTTCTCGGAATTTTGCAGTGCATCCAAGTGATGTGTACAGAAATGCCACCCTCCCCATCGCTCACCCCACCCAGTAAGAAGTGGCTTATCTGCTGGGAGATCAGGTAAGCACCTCCCACACCATTCTGCCTGCTACTAACCTGGCCTGAATTATCCATGCTGGGGCAACCTCTCAGACACTCTGTGTGGGGATGTCCATGAAGACAGCCCCACCATTCAGCTGGTCCAGAAACTAGTCCCAAGCTGTTGTCTAGCATCAACAGAACAGATCATATTGTGCCAGTTCTAGGCCAGCTTCACTGGTTCTTATTTGTTTCCAAGGACAACTGTGCTGGCTTTGGTTTCAAAGCCCTAAATGGACTGGGACCAGGGTATCTCAGAAATTGCTTCTTCCCTTATGAACCTATCCAGAAATTTTCTTCTTGCAATTTGCTTGGTGAGACAAAGAGTGATGATTTTTTTCAGCACAGTGCCCAAGGAGGTATGTGTAGGCTACTTCATACAATCTTGCTTCTGCATACATATTTTAAATGATGTTGGGATTTGTTTTTGTTTTTGTTTTTTGTTTTGTTTCTGTTGACTCTGTACTGTTTTAATAATCTGCTGTTTTATAATGTTTTACATTGTTCATTGTTATGTTGCTTTATTTTTGTCATTGCAAGCCACCTTTGGCTTGCTATTCAGAGACTGGCAAGATACACAGTTGTATTATGAATAAATACATAAAAACAATTAACTAAATGTTATGTGTAGGCTGTCATATCATTCTATGAATGAAGACTTTGCAGGATTAAGATATTTTTGCAGATGAAAATCTGGCAGATGAAAATAGAAGCACTTGTTTGCATTTGTAGCACTCATATTTCATTATAATTATAATCATAATTATTATATTTATTTATACTTCACCTTTTCCCCTAACAGGGACTCAAGGTGGCTTACAGATAAAAATAAGAACAGCTAACAACAAAGAAAAAACCATCATTAAAAATAATTAAACACGGATAGAATTAAAGCTATATATACACACACAAATCTATTTAAACCATATAAATAATTACAATGAAAATAGCATGGCACCAGCCATTTAATCAAAAGCAGTCAGTTCCCAAAAGCCTGTTAGAACAATAAAGTCTTCACCTGCCAACAGAAGGGCAACAATGAGGGAACCAGTCTAGCTTCTACAGTGAGGGAGTTTGAAAGTCTTGGAGTAGCCACTGAGAATGCCCTCTGCCCAGATTGCTTTTGAAACTGGGACACGGGTTGTGGCCTTTTGGGGGGCAGGGGGAACCTTAGGATATAGTCAAAATAATGTGTGACTTGGGGTTTGGAAGGAAAGTATGGAATCCAAGAAAACTGACGCCCCCATCAAGAGCCTCACCTTTAGAGCAACTTTCACCTCAAAACAAAATGGCACCCTCTAGAGCAGGGGTAGCCATCATGATGCCCTCCAGATGTTGTTAGACTTCAGTGCCCATCAGCCTCAGCCAGCATAGCCAATAGTCAGTGACGATAGAAAATGTAGCCCAGCAACATCTAGAGGATGACTGAATCCCTATCCCCATTTTACATCCATGATTCCTTCCTGAACCACCCTATTGTCTGTCATGTTATTCAGCTATACATACCTGAAAGCTCCTTCTCATTGCTATACGGCACATTCAATAACAGTGCAAAAGCCTGTCCCTGACTAATAACCAAGTCTGATATTTGGGTAAAAGAAATACTAGTATAAAGAGATTTGTTGTATAAATCAACAGCTGTTCAAGATGTGTCTCACACATTTTAAAGAGGTATGGATCTTGTGAAGGCAGGAGGTAGATTAAAATCCTGCAGGTGGGTGATTTTTGGTACCTCAGTTTTCCAATTGTTTATTAATAGCAATAACAAACAAACAAAAAATCCGCATCCCTTTCCCCCTGAATTATCCTTCTGAAACTAAGAAAGGAAAAGCAGAAGTAAATGGTTGGTGTGTAGGACTGTGAGCTTAAATCTGACACTGAAAGCAATTTCATAGGCTGAGTGTGTTCTTAATTTTGAGTGCTAAATATGAATCTTTATTGGTTGCCTTTGATTAGGTCAGGGGTAGAGAACCCTTTCTCAGCTTGAGGGCCGAATTCCCTTGTGGGCAATCTTCTAGGGGCCACATGCAAGGACTAGGTGCAAAAGTGGGCAGAGCAATGAATGTAAATGTTATTTCTGCACAGTAGGCTGTTTTCAACACGGACTTGCACAGCCCCCTTTATCCTCCATCCAAGCAAGCAAAAGGCGTTATGAGAGGAGACAAAAATATTCAAAGATGGTGTGAAGTAGCTCCGTTGAAGGGTTGTCATGGACTGGCCGAGTATGGATGATGCAAACAGAGGACTGATCTATTGCCCTGAGCCAAGCCTCCAGACACATTGTCCTGACTTGGCCAGTCCAAGATACAACAGGGGTCTTTCCTGGGGACAGGGATGTGGCCTGGGCAGATTCCCAAGGGCTTGGAAGGTCATGTTGGGCCCCAGACCAGAGGTTCCCCACTCAAACCAGATGTTTCTGCAGCTTTGCTGAGAGAATTGTGTTAGATTCCCTGATCAGTAATGACTCAGGCACTTGAATATGCAAATCATCTCCCTTGATGGATCCCTTGATGGATCATGGCTCCCCCACCTTGACTTGGAAGCACTTCCATCGGGTGGGCCAGAAGTCAATGGCTCCCCAATGCCTATGCCAAACCTCTTACATCTGCAGTCAATCATGTTGTGGCCTTATTTGATGCAATTCAAGCTATGTTGTGTCTTTTATTCCTATCCAGTCAGTGAGGAGAGGTGGGGGGGGGGTTGTCTGTCAGGAGTTCACCTACACTCGAGTAGGATTCTGGCAGAGACACATGCCCAACTGGCATGTTCCCTCCCTCCTGGTCGATCGTTCAGGAGCTTCATAAGCTTTCTTCGGCCCGAACATCACAGCAACCGATGCCAACTGACACCGGCACACTTAGGGATCCGCAGAGTTTGCGCCTCAGCAACTCAGCATTTTGGCTAATCTACTTTATTTACATATAAACACACACGGAGCACTGCAACATAGCTCCCTCTCTCTCCAGCATCAGACAGCAAAGAGAAAAGAACAAAGGACAATAGTCCCACTTCACGGAACACAGTAACACAAACATCCTGTCTCCGTCGCTTCCCACTCTGTGGAGTCAAAACACATACCATCTTGTGAAAGACAAAAATCCTATGACTGCAATCACGGAGCAGGGATTCTAACAAGTCATCACTGTGTATGGATCATGGGCTGCTGCAGAGAACTGAGTCCATCTCTGCAGTATGATTTTGTAACTGGCTCTGGTCAGGGTTCTATTAAAAATCTATGTAGATCCTGCAAGCCTACCTATTCCTGCTTGACATGGTATCTTTGTGTTCATGTACCTGCGTTTATAACGTTGTTACATCCTGGAGACAAGAAACATATGCATCCAGTTCAGAGGCTAAAATCTGAGAATTTGCGAGTGTAATAGCTGACCTGCTTTTTTCAGGGTGGGAGGAAACCCAAACAACAAATGGGGATCATTATTTACCTGGGAGAGGTGTTGGATATTCAAGACAGCCCAGCAAAATACAGACCATTGAATATGAAATACATTGTCATTATACAGGTAAGTTCATCATAATTTCCTTTATAGAGACATATGAATTTACTTTTTCTGTCTTTGAGAGCAGGATTTTTCTAGCTGTGCAAACAATGGAGCTAAGGGATGAAAACATTTCTGCTGAATACAGACCAATCATTAAGAAAGGGAGTATGTTACACGTAATGTTGCATGAAGTGACATGCCCATTATTAATGTTATGCCACTTGCACTCAACATTCCTGACACTGATTGACACAGTAATAATCATGTAATATACCCATCATCTCAAAGAGCTAAGGAGTTAGAGACAGCGACTATAAATTAGGGCCAAAGGTCAAAGTCAAGCACAGTTACTCGAAAATGGAAACAGAGTAACCTCATGCAGGCACAAATGGTTTACAAATAGAGTGTGCATTCTAAAAGCTGCAAATTCAAAACCAGACATTGTTTTGATGCAGCATGGGCATTCAGTTATTTTTAGAATGTTGATCCTTTACAATGATGATGTCAAAAAAGATATATACTGTACAGAGGAGCTGCTGGCATCAATTGTGTCAAATGGATTTTAAATGATTATACACAGTTTTACAGATTCAACAGTAGAGATCAGGGTGTTCTGACTAATTTAATAAACTCAAGGTTTCTATTACAATGTATGCACATTGTGTGATTTCTCACCTCTTGACCCTTCAAAATTTGATAGTTGGCAAGCAGCTGAGTGGGTGATAGGATGGGGGAGAAATCGTAAACATGGAGAACTGAATTTGAGACTGGATGGGGGGAAATAGGAGAAACTAAACTGGCAGATTCACCCACACCTTCATAGTGTGTGAGTTGAGTTTACTGACAAACAAAGTGTCTGGTGTGATATGAATGTTGTCTCACTGGTGTTTTATCTCTGAGGCTTTGTTCAGTCATGCAAGTAGCCATCAGATGTTGCCGTCATCAAGCAGTGAACTTGCATGTGTGGATGAGCTCTTCCATGGAAACGATCCTTACATACATTCTTTGTCTATGTTCAGGGAAAAGGAGGCTTGAAATAATGTGGAATGTGGTGGAGAGCTTCCTAGCGAAGATCACTCCACAGGGTAAAGTTTCTAGCTAAACCTGGGGCATCCTGAATTTGAACCTGTGGAACCTAACTATGCCAAGTGATTTCATGCAAGATGAGGTCATTTGGAGCCTTGAGAGATGAGTCTGCAAACTCTCTACATGAAGTCCCTGGCATTTGCTACCTTTACCTGTATCACTGGTCCCCAAAGTCAGGCAGAGCTGCAGTGCTTTACAGCTCACTTCTTCTCACATTTTAACATCCAGAAGCTCAAAGAGGCTCATGCCAGTTTTGCTGCTCTGACTGCTGAGTAAAAAGGACAGAAAATCATTAAAGTCAAAACAATTCTAGCAAAGGTAACTTTAATAGAAAATTACATCAATCACATTGAAAGAGGGGGGAAAGTACATTTCAATTGATGTCATTCGTTCCTGGACTAATATCGTCTATAGTTTTTAAGAAGTTAGTCTGGTGCTTGAGAAAACAAGACATTAAAAATTAATTGTGCCTTCAGCAGAGATTTGGATCTAGCATGAAGAGGTAGAATTTTCATCAGTTGTTTCTCTTCTGACAGTCAAAGGGCACAGGGTTATGATAATGGTACAGGCTATGAAGAGTTAGCTGCGGTCACTGAAGTTCTGACTCTTGACCTCAAGAAACTCCTTCCTGGCAAGGGGGTCCAAATTAATTTGAAAAAGCTTTAATAGTGGTAAGATGCTGGCCAACATTCGTCTATGTTCAAATAACCTATAGGTTAGATTACTCCAATGCATTATAAATGGGGCTGCCTTTGAAGACCGTTCAGAAACTACATCTAGGACAGAATTTAGAGTCCAGATTATTGACTGGGAACAGAAGGTCAGAGAATATTACACGGATTCTGGCTCAACTGCACTGGCTACTGAATAACTTTCAGGCTCAATATAAACTGTTGGTTTTGCCACACAGAAATAAAACAACAAGGATCACTTCAGTTGTCCTTTTTTATTGAGCATTCATCACACTTTGTGCTCATGATGTTATCAGGGCAGTTACACACCATCACAATTTCAGCACCTTTTGCAACTACCAGCCATTTTGGGGTGGTCATACTGCTTTGTTTGCAGTATGTGCACGCCCCGTTGTTTCCTGTTAAAATCCTGTAACTTTGCATACTGTAAATGCTCATTTCAGAGAGGGGTTGCCCCACTTTTGTAGCACTATAGTACCAGAAATAATGCAGTAACACTGGGGAAACATCTCTGGGAAAGTTTTTGTAGGTGATGTTGTGTTTTTACTATTTTTTCTTGGGAGCTGCCCAGAACCCAGTTGGATGGGTGGCATATAGTTGATGAGGATGAGGATGATATTATACAGGACAGCTTAAAAAGTGAAATTATGTGAAGATAAAGGTACAGGGACCCCTGACCATTAGGTCCAGTCGTGGCCGACTCTGGTGTTGGGGTGCTCATCTCGCTTTATTGACCGAGGGAGCCAGTGTACAGCTTCCGGGTCATGTGGCCAGCATGACTAAGCCGCTTCTGGCGAACCAGAGCAGTGCACGGAAACGCTGTTTACCTTCCCCCCGGAGCGGTACCTATTTATCTACTTGCACTTTGATGTGCTTTCGAACTGCTAGGTTGGCAGGAGCAGGGACCGAGCAACGGGAGCTCACCCCATCATAGGGATTCGAACCACCAACCTTCTGATCAGCAAGTCCTAAGCTCTGTGGTTTAACCCACAGCACCACCCGCGTCCCTTACATGTAGATAGTCCAGTATAAATCCACCACTAATGTACAATTGTTGCTTCAATGTTATGCAAAAGGAACCCCCCCCCCCCTAGAACATTTCTTTCCTTATAGGGGACCGTGGGGGCACCCACCCTTTCTAATTCAATTGCAGCAGCAAGATAGTAGAAAGCAGAACAAGCATCTTCCTATAGTGTCAAGGACAATCTGAGCATGTGAGAACTCTTATTTCTGACTCACACATTTCAGGTAACCTTTGATTTAACATGCTGTGCTGCCTGTTGATTGCCATGGCTCTCACAAATCTCACAGTGAGAATTCTGTCACACTGTGCCGGGGATGTTCTCCTTAGTGACACACAACTATTGTGCACAGCTATCCCACTGACTGTACACCAAGCATTGTCAGCGGTGGAATGTGAATTTTCCTTTCTTTCTCCTCTTCTGAGCAATAGATTACAATGGACTCGGAGATCATTAGCCTTAAATACTCTATGCCACAGAGGAATGTAAGAAATTTGGTCCAGCTGATAGGATTTTTAAAGCCCCTGCCAATACTTTGATCAGAGAAAGGATTTTCGAGTTCACACTATATACCTTTTGCTTATTAAAAGGATTACTGGGGTGTTCTGTCAATGAAATGCATTTTTATTGTGTTCGATCTATGAAATAATATTGTATTATCCCTGTACCATTTCAGACCATAAAACTCACATCAGCTTTTCCGTCCTCTTAATGAAGAGATTGAAGCAAAAGTAAATTACATGAATTTCGTATGCAGTCTTCTTAACAAGAATAGCACGCTTTGGCTCTCTTTGTTAAGAATACGTTGAATATAGATAATAGTATGTCTTAAATTCATGTGGGTATTAGCTAAAAATTAATGTTGAAAATGCCAAACACAATAGGGTTTCCTAATCAAGCTGGAATATTGAAGTTGTCTATCCATCTCATAGTCCTGTATCAAGAAGAAAATAGGAATAAATGTTTTGGATACAGAATACTTATTACCTCTCTCTCCGTCTGTCTCTCTTCGGTTTTTATTATGGCAAGTAGATGTCAAAGGTTACTAATAATTAAAAGGCATATTGGAAATTAGCAGGAAATTAAGCATTCTGGAGGCTCCTCGAAGAAAAAGCAAGCCTGTCTCTTACAAAAAGAGGTAATACGGCGAGTACTGGTTTCGAAATATCATTGTGGCATTTGAAAAGAATTGAAATCTTTTATTATAAGCATCAAGCTGTGAGGAACAACCCTCCTATATCTCTTTGACCTAAAGAGTCCTGTTTATCCTTTCTAGGTATAAGAGCAGCTGGTCAAAAGTGTCATTGACCTTTGTGACCAACTTTATATGGACGATAAAAAGAAGAGAATGGAAGAAAAGGTTTCACACAACAGGTGAAAGGAACAACTTTGAGCGAGGAGTTCTATTTTGTAGAACCAGATCATTGTCTGGAAGCCTTATGATGTGCTTGTGTGTGTGTGTCTATTTAAATAGGAAGAATAATTAGCAATTAAGAGTAATTTGAAGAAACAAACAAAACACATTGAGCACACATTTTACACAGACCAATTATTTCACAGGGAACACATCACAGCAATCAAGTTCAGCTCGAGGTGAACCTGTGGCTTAACTGAATCCTGCACAGCATACCTTTCTAAATAAAATAGAAATTGCAAATTAATGTGAAGATGGATGGAAGAGACTTACGAATGAATGCATACGTGAACATTCTACTGTGTGCTCTGAATGACGAGGAGATTTTGCACGTGTTCCAATTAAATAATCACAAAGGCTTCAGGTGTCTGAGTGGAGCACTCACAAAATGCCTGGAGGGTACTTGTGCCTTTCCCCTCTGGAGAATGGGACTTCTTCCCAGAAGAAAGATGGTGCAATAGGATTGTTTTTCCTATAGGGGATTCTGGGACTGGTATTCTCAGTCAGCGAGAAAGGGTACTCTGTCGATGCTCAAAGAGCACCTCTTTCCCATGTCTTAAGGTAAGTTTCAGGACCAAGGCAATGGTAGTTAACGACAATGGTCCGCAATATCGAAATGAATGTTCATGAGCATTACCACGCAGGAGTGCTCATTTTTGAGAGTGAACCTACTTGAAAGCTTGAAGAACTTCTAATTGATATAAAGGAAAGACGTGATAAAGGAAAATCTTGTAAAGATGTTTTATAGGTGGTATATAACACCTAGCAAACTATGCAAAATGTATAAAACAAAATCTAAAATGTGCTAAAATCAATCAGAGGGGACACCGATTCATATGTGGTGGACCTGCAATAAAATAAATAGCTTCAGGGATATGATATATGAAGAGCTGAAAAAAATATTTAAACAAAATTTTATTTAAAAAACCAGAAGCCTTTCTATTAGGCATATTAGATTTAGATATCGCAATTGAAAATAAGACAATATTTCTTTATGCAACATCGGCAGCAAGAATTTTGATTGCCAAAAATTGGGAAAGTGGAACAGTGCCAACAAAAAAAGAGTGGCAAGACAGATTATTTGATTACCTTGAATTGGCAAAGTTGACAGCTTGAGGACAGCCCAAGCAAAAATTTACAAAAGAATGGGGGAAATATATAGATTATATATTAAAAAAAAAAAAAGTGCCCTGGACTTGCTTTGAGTGACTTTTGCAAAATAAAATACAGTGTATAAATGCAATATAAGGAGGAAAGGCAGGAACACAAAATGAGAAAGAAACAGTTTACTAAGTATAAAATCAGACCTGTGATGAGGAGGAAGGGAGTCTATTAGAATATAATAACAATTGGATATAGATAATAGGATAACATAGGTCCGAGTGCAGAAATTAGAGGACTTATGGATATTTGTTTATCAGTTATTGTGTATGTTTTTGTTGGTTTGTCTGTATTTTCTTTTATAGTTTTTTAAAGTGTGGTGTGAATGTGTTGTAGTAATAATCTAATAAAAAACATTTTTTAATAAAGAATCCTCAAAAGCATGGTGCAGCCTTGAAAATCAAGTCAAATGTGAAAGTCCTCTGTGACTGGCCTGTCCTGTGCTTCTCTAGGGATAGTGAACACTTTACACTACTGGAGAAGATGTGTAGCTCTGGTGCTTTGCTCTGTTGAAAAAGTACAGCCATTCTCTGAAGGGATGCACAAATAAACAGATCCTTAATACAGTTCTCTTGCAATATTCGTAATACCTCAGCCTTTATGGACGTGAAGTGGAGGAAGGGTTGCATAAAAGTTGCAGTGGTTTGCTGAAGCCTGCAAAGCATTTCTACAGTGATGACCACAGTCGTACGCATGGGTGTGGGAGGAACACAGCGAATGGTAGAGGGGTGTGATGTTTAACTCTGGAGAACAAGTGCTAGTCATAGTAAACAGTACTGATCTAGAGGGACAAGTGATCTGACTCACTATAAGGTAGCAGAAGGATGGTTGAAGGCAGAAGCAAGCCAGGATCAGGCCCCGAAACAAAATTCTGTGTCAATTGACTTTGTTGTCATTTAGTCGTTTAGTTGTGTCCGACTCTTTGTGACCCCATGGACCAGAATGCGCCAGGCACTCCTGTCTTCCATTGCCTCCCGCAGTTTGGTCAAACTCATGTTAGTAGCTTCAAGAACACTGTCCAACCATCTCGCCCTCTGTCGTCCCCTTCTCCTTGTGCCCTCAATCTTTCCCAACATCAGGGGCTTTTCCAGGGAGTCTTCTCTTCTCATGAGGTGACCAGAGTATTGGAGCCTCAGCTTCAGGATCTGTCCTTCCAGTGAGCACTCAGGGCTGATTTCCTTAAGAATGGATAGGTTTGGTTTTCTTGCAATCCCTGGGACTCTCAAGAGTCTCCTCCAGCACCATAATTCAAAAGCATCAATTCTATTCTATGAAGCAGCAATTGACTACCACCCAACAAATTATTGAATACCTTTTAATAAAATTCAGATTGTAGAGAAAGGAGGAAGCATACGGTAAGTTGAGCAGTAGATGTGAGGCAATGAACCCACCAAGCTCCATTAGGACCACACTGAGTGACCATGTGTAGCATTATATTAACAGCTTAGTTTATATCCACACCTGCCTAGGTGGATTAATGCTGTTCTACTCCACTTCTCGACTTCAGGGCATGCATTACTAAAGAAACAGCCTTTGAGCCAATTGCGCCGCAGGTGATATTTCAGAAAGGAAATATGATCCATATCTCCTTACTTGCAATCTTGTGTAAAAACCATAAGGTCATCCTACCTCCTGGGGTTTGCCAAGAAGAAAAATTAAGTGCTAAATTATTATGATATATGGAGAGCTTCCCAAAGGCTTCTTCCTGAAAGAAAGAAAAAAAGGAAGCAAATGAATCAGGAGGAGGTGATATATTTTGGAAGGGGCCACCAAACTCCCTATAACTCTAAATCCATTGCTATTGGGGTTTGAAATTGAACGATTATAACTTTGAGTAGCAGAGACTTGAGTAAGAAGTGCTGGTGGAAGAGTTTGTGGAGCATTTCTGCACCACCCCCTTCCTCTTTTTCATTGTAGGTGTTTGGGGAAAAGACGAGATGCGGGAAGAATATAAAAGTGTCAGTTTATACCTAGCTCTTAGTCATACCTCTGTTTGTTGTACTAGTTGCTGATTCCACAGGCATTCCTTCCCTGGATAAATGAGGAGGATAGCCTAAAGGTTTAATATACCTTAATGTCACAGTTCACTTCCCACTCACTGATCATGTCCTACCTCCTACCTTTCTGTGCGTAGTTTATCTGATTCAAAACAAATTATATGTATAATAATAAGAAGGAAAATGTCCAGTGACTTTCAGAAAGAAAAAACTCAGATTAAGGCTTTGCTGAATGGTCTCCAGTTCTGATTTTTGTTGTTGAAGATAACAACTTGAGGAGTAGACATATTACCTGAAATACATTTTGAGATACTATATTATGGATATTTGTCTTCTAATCTTGGCTTTTGTATTTCACAAACTGTTTAGAAACTGTTTTAACCAATAATAATAATACATTATTCTGTGCAGTGCTATTGATTTTCATGAATGCTATTGATTTGATACCATTTATCCAAGGTCTGTCTTTCTTTCTTTCTTTCTTTCTTTCTTTCTTTCTTTCTTTCTTTCTTTCTTTCTTTCCTTCCTTCCTTCCTTCCTTCCTTCCTTCCTTCCTTCCTTCCTTCCTTCCTTTCTTTCTTTCTTTCTTTCTTTCTTTCTCCTTCCTGGATTAGTGAACAGAAGGGAATCATGCAATGTAAAATTAATTGTACAAAAACATAATTTATATCTAAATAGGACTTTTTTGAAATAAATAATAATTGGCTCCTCATAACTTTGAGTGACTCGGGAAACTAGTAATTTTGTTTTTGTTTTTAAACTCAGACTGTTTCAGTTTCAACTTTTCCATAAAAGGAGAGCATATTTCTTTAACGCAAACACTAAAGATGAATTCCTTCTGTTGGGTGGATATTGAAAAGTAGAATACCAGTGTGGTGCAATGGCTCAAATGAAAGGTTTGGCAAAGTCAGTTTCAAATCCCTGCTTACCTCTGAAGCTTATTTGGGACACAGCCTTACCTTATAGGGCAAGGATTGCCTACCCAGTACTCACAGGTGGCATGGTGCCTGCACAGACCTGAGGTTTTTTTGTTTTTTTTAAGTAAGTTGCAAGCTCCCCTAGAAACAAAGTTATGAAACAAAATGTGCCGGTATCTTTCTAAGTGATTTATGTGAGATGAGCCAGCCTGGCTGTTCCTCCCTGTTAGTGGTTTTTAGCCATTGGGTAAAGATGGAGCTGTGATTCATAGGTGAGTTTGGACCCCAGGCAATAGGTTCCTAATGAGCTACTGTTTCCCCCTTTCCTTTAGTGCACTTTTCCACAATGTCTTGATGCAGCAAGAACTGTAGACAATTTAAAATGGCAGCTTCCTGGCCACCTGCCATTGGCATTCACTAAACCAGACGGCAAGCAACAGGATAGACCAGAACAAGTGCCAGAACTTGCTGGCCCAGTGAATGCCCAAGGATGCTGGATGCTGATGCCTGGCCTGATAAAGCCAGAAACAAAATCTCTGCTTTGATTTGCAACTCGTGTGTCGTAATATTCATAGGCAATGTTTCACTGAGTTAATCATATTGGACTCATCACCTGTGCTCCCTTGGGGCAGCAAAGGATCCAATAGCCAAGCAACATGGCCACTGTTTCTGGGCTAGCAGTTACCGCGTTCACTAGGTGCGACTCAAATATGTGAGATTCTTCCTTTGCAGCCATGACTTGAAATCACAGTTAGAATGTGTTCCCAGTTCTACATTTTTAAAAATGGTGCCTTTCCTTGTTGAGCTGCTTTCAGAAGTGATTGGAAGGACTCAGAAGCAACCAGAAGATCTCTAGTATATCTGATACCTGCTGTAAACGGCATGGCAGAGTGACGGGCCAAATTCAAAGAGTGCACCTTGAATTCAGTGAACCTGTACCTCAAGTGACCCCCTGCAATCTAGTCATCGATCCCAAAGCTGAGAACAGAAATATGAAACTGCACAGATGTTCCCTAACAGTAAATGAGACGAAGCAGAATGCTTCTACCCCATTTCCAAAGCCCAAAATACAGCTGTAACAATCCAAAGCTTCTTTTTTTTATGGTGCGACAACTAAAACTGATTCCTAGAATGTGTCTGTCTGTCACACTCTTTGCTCTGTAGCCCCTGCATCAGGTCTATAAATTACATCCATGAAGCTTCTCAGGCTAGACCCACACACAGGTGGGGGGAGGCAGAGAAGGAGCTGCAGATTCACAAACCACGGCTGCCTGGATAATTTATGGTTGTAAGTATTGTTTTTAAAAAGGTACTTTTCTAAGCACATTTGAGAAATACGTTTTGTGAGGATTTGGGGAGTAAAAATCTATTTTAAATTACACTAATCTGTGTTGGGGTGCAATGCTATAAATCTGGCCACAAGGAAATACCAGTGGGGTGAAGAAAGGGGAAAGCAATAAATTCCAGCATGCAAGTGTTTTCTTTTTATTAACCTCCCTTTTGAAAGCTGCAATAGAAAGGGGCAGGTTATATTCACAGGAGACTTATCAAACATTTTTACATATATTGTTTTATATATTTTATCCATTAATTAGAACTGATGATATTTTATTACATTATGCTCTACATTGCCCTGAGCTCATTTGGGAGGAATGGTGATAAATTTATAAAATACATCAAAAAGTAAGTAAAATATTTAGCTCTAGCAGCATACAAACAATACAGGACTGAGGTAAAATACCCTAGCCTCAATTTTGTCAGTGGGCATTTTGCCAAATATTTCAGTGGGTGAGAAAACAGAAAGCACTATTGTGTGTGAAATTTCCCAGACATTTTTCTCTGCAAACTGTCTTCTAAGAAATGTCAGCTCACTTAACGTTGATTGGAAGTCTGCTGTTAGCAGGGATGGGGAATAAATTTGATTCTGCTCACATTTAAAGGCAAATCTCCCACGTGTTCACTTTCTGAAACAATATGCAAACCAAAACACAGCTATCTTTTGAAATTCACACTTTTCTGAATTTTGCAATGCAGTTCTCTAACCAAGTAATGTGCCCACAATTGTACATTCAGGGTAAAATATGCATTAAAGGGCACATATTAGTGAAAATGAGCATGCAAAAAATGCACTATATGAGTAAAAATCACTTTGCAAGACTATGTATATTAGGCAAAATTGCATACAAAATTAGGAGAAAATTGCATTAAAATGCTGAATTTTCATGAGGACATTTTTTTGAAAAAAATGCAAACAGATGTGAAAATGTGAAGAACTGAATTTTTACATTGGGAAACTGAGAAACAGAGAATTTGACAGATTCACCATTCCAGGTTCTTAGTTTATATTGGTGAGTGAAGAATGCTGTCAGAGGCTCACTGAAGCTAGGACCTATGTAATAAGCCAGAAGTGATGCAGCACAATGTTAGTTTAGCTCTCTGTGATAGCCTCTTGCTCATTCGCTCATTGGCATCATACAGTGAGGAAGAGAAGAGAGCGAAGGGAGACCAGCTTCAGCAGCAGCATATACTGAAAAGGAAATGACACTTACAAAATGGTGGCATGGACTTTGGAAGCTTTCCAGCTATTGCTATAAGTTCACAGCACAGATCTTCAGTGTCAATATCTTTGTTTCCCTTGTCCGTCAATCATTTTTCCAGATTCTTGCCAGCTTTAAGTACACACATGCCTCAACTGTCTGGGCAGAAACCTGCATTCATCCACACAGGGGTCTTCCATAGTAGCCCAGGTTAGAATGTTTACTGATAAAATGTAACCAGTTCCCCTGCTATGGGTTTTGCATCCTGTTTCTAACACCCAGCTCCAAAACAGACTGCGAACCAAACAAAAAGCACTGCGTTTCTTTCATTCACACATTGTATGTGTTTAAGTTAACATCTTCAGCGTACACCTCAAAATGTAATAAGTTCCATTGGTCTCATTGAAATCAATAGACTTAATTCTTGGTTATGTGGCACTCATGACCAGGACTTGTAAACAGGGGTGTTTGTGAGGGCGTTTCGAGGGGGAGGCTCAAAATGCCATTTCACGGTGTACATGGGACCAAGAGACATGGACAGCAAGGAGGTGCTGCAATGATGGTAAGAGCTGTTCAACACTGGAGCAGGTGGTGAACTTTCCTTGCTTTGAGGTTTCTAAGCAACGGTTGGATGGCCATCTGTCAAGGATCCTTTAGTTGAGATTCTTGCATTGCAGAGGGTGGACTTGATGACCCTCAGGGTTAACAAACAAACAAACAAACAAACAAACAAACAAACAAATAATATGATTCCCTGATCTACTAAGTGCTTTTAAGTAAACTGAGAACCTTGTACATCCATATGGAGTTGCTTGTGGTCTTTTTAAAAACACACTTTTTCATCAGCACCCTCCCCCTTATGCACCGAAATGGAAGCTGGTTGTCACACACATACACAGTATACCCAATGAATTTCAGCAGCTTCTGAGACGGGTCCGTTTTCATGTTAAACCTTACTCCATGTAGAGATAGTGTTGCTTGTTTCTCCAAATTGAAAATGCTATGTTGAAAACAGTTCTGGACACCTTGTGTTGTACCAAAGAAAACACAGCCCACCTGTCATGTATGACAGCACATCAGGGGCTCATTAAATGTAATTGTTTTTATGCCTACCTGTGACTGTTTTTCAAAAACCTGTCAGGTTACAATCCCTGTCTGGTTAGCAACATTTGGTTTTGTGTTTAGAAACAGGACAGAGAACCAAAAGTAAAAATCTGGATTCTCACCAAAGAAAACCAGCTGATGAGGTCACAATTTCTGCAAAGGTTGGTCTACACAAGGGACAGGTGGGATAGTACTTGGGTATTCTCCCACGGTGTTGCTATTATAAGTTATTAACCCACCTGAAAGAACAAAGAGGCCCATTTATTTCTTAGTTTCAAAAATGTGTGTGTTTTTTAATGAAACTTTGGCAATGTAAGAATAGCGTAGTACCACTGGCCATTTGTGTATTAAAATGCATGTTTCCAGATCCGGAAGGCAATGATTGAAAAATCCAGATTAACCCTTTGAATTTCACAGCTTTTTGGCACTGAAATGAATTCTGAGCTGGAAAAGTAACTATACCAAGCCAGCTGGCTGTACCTTCTTCCTTCTTCTTCTTCTTTTTTTAACTGTACCAATCATGATTAATAAGTTCCGGATGGCATCAATGAAGGTTAAGGTATCCTTGACTTACATGTAAAGGTTAATGTAAAAACAACGACCAGCTTCTGTTTAAACCGTTCCTTGTCAAATCACATTTTGCTAATGACTTTTAGATTACAAGTCAGCCTGCTGAAATCACCAGATTCCTCTTGTACTTATCTACTGGGGGCAGGTATTAAGATAAATATATTAGCCCTCTAATACTTGTAAAATATAATAGAAAATCAGAAGAGAAGATTAACATTACAATCCCATTCACAGTTGCTTGGGAGGAACGGCCTTAAAATTCATTTGGGTCTTATTTCCAAAGGAACATGTTTAGGTTAGGATTATGGTATAATTCTCTTTCTTTCTTTCTTTCTTTCTTTCTTTCTTTCTTTCTTTCTTTCTTTCTTTTTGCAGAAATACCACACACACACATATCTCAAAGTCCTCATCTCAAGGAAATTCACCAGAATTTTAGTGTGAATTTCTCAAAATATACATACCTGAAAGCAGGTTTCCCTTACATATTTTTGCAAAGCTGTTTCTCCCATTATAATGGATTTTAATACTATTTTCATTAATATATGCATTTTATGTATGTTTTATCCTAATATATGCATTTTCTGTGCATTACCTGGCCAGAGAACTGCATTGCAAAATTGGGAGAAGTGCAAATTTCAAAGTATGGCTGTGTTTCGCTTCACATCTTGTTATGGAAACTGTAAATTAGACGAGTTCACTTTAAAATGTGAACTCAGTTGAAGTTCTCCCCCATTCTGAAGTCTGTAATTGACCACAGTTTTGTGCGGTCAGCATGCCATGTGGAATCAATACATGCAGAACAGTAGGATCATACCTATATTGACTGCAATCCTGACCTCCATTTACTGATCTATTCTTCTGGACAAGTGGTGTGCATAGAAGCTCATCCAGGAGGTCTTAGCAACCCTCTGGAGTGGATTGATTCTACATGGCACATTGTCATCATGGTGTACTTGGGTTTAATTTATTGGGAAATTTCAGGGGTGTTTTGTTTTTTCAACTCTTTTCCTAACCTTGTTGTTTCACCCACCCACCCACACCCTAGAAGGCTTCTTTCAATCCTAATTTCAGCAGGGAGATGGGACCTGCAGGCACCAAGGAGCACCTCTATGGTCACATGTGAGTCCATCAGCACCATGTTGGTGACTCATACAATAAGGCATGAGCCCTATATGAAACATTTCATAGCAATGCAATTGTTATGAAACTTCAAGATGTAATACCGAATAGCTAAAATTTTAGCATTTAGTAGTCCCATTTAAGGATAAATAAATAAATAAATCATAGAATTCAACATCTCTTCTTGAATGTTTCACTTTTTTTTTCTTTACAATGTTATACCGGGAAGTGATAAATGCCAATTAAAAGTAGGAAGAGCTGGGTAGAATCTACCTGCTCCAGGATGTCCAAGTAATTGCCTTTATTGCTTGAATTAAATGTCTCATTATGCCCTCAAAAGCAATATCCTGTCTTGCACAGAATATGGTTGCCTTTAAAGTTTTTCAGCATGCTGGCAACTTTCATCTGAGACGGCAGGATAGTGGGGGAAAGTTGGTTCGCAACCTGCATAGAACTCTTTGGTTTCAATTTGCTCATTCTCCTGCAGTGCAATGCTTGGCTTCCTCATTCCTGCAGTTGGGTGCTTATTTTTTTAAACACACACACACCAATAAGAGTAATAATAATAAATCATTGACTCAAAAAACAAAGTGAGAAACTGCCATAGTTTCCTTCTTCTTTTAGCTGTGGCTAAGAATTTTTAACTCACATTTTATCAATGTTATATGATGTGTTGTGTGAAATTCAGCCTCAATATTTTCAAGCTGTATGTTCTCTCTTATCCAAGTGGTCATGTACCTGTATTCAGTATAATGTGCAAACAAGCCACAGGTCAGTATTATTTAATTGCAATTGCAATTATGGAGTAAGTTAGGGTCACACAACTCATCACACTAAATGTGCATCTTTCAGTAGTGTGAAACTATTTCAAATGCAAATGGTAGCCACAGGAGAATCAGTGAGACTCTGCACTGTGATGGGACAGAGGGGAAATTTAGCCTTTCTGCCTCTGCCATTTTGTCATTGACAATATTCTTGTTACCCTCCATAGCTGCTATTTGCATCAAGAGGGAAGATTCCACTGGCACCCATGAGGGTAACTACCTCTCTAAGAGTACTAGTGGCATGAGTTAAAGTGCTGGAAGCTAACTGCTAGAAGTACCAGTTGTGGTTCGAGGACCCGAACCCCGCGCAGTGGAATGAAACACAAGAACACGTGATATAAGGTTAATGGGCAAGAAAAGGCCACAACTTTATTGATTACAGCAAGTGAAAAGGTATTGGCTTAGGCATTGGATTACGTCAGCTGACTCCACCCACTCGGAGAGGGGTGAGTCTAAAAAACAAACAAACAAAGGGGGTTTATTCACCAGTAGGTGGAGCCTGTTGATGCTAATCCAACTATAGGCTCTCCCCTGATGTCACCGAGGGTCGTGCCATGGCCTCCCGCCAAGCAGGCATCGGACAGAATACACGACTGCCGGATTCCTTTAACGGAATACCCAAGGCGCAGGCGATGGCCACACCTAGCCCTTCGACACCACAACACATTATTCCAATGCCTAACCTACCCACCAATACCACGAAAGTTGTGACGATTGCTACAAGGTAGGCGAAAAAACCAAAAAGCCTAATGCCAAATGGAAAAATTCCTACCAGGCCCCCCGGACAACCAAGGCGACCAACCTAAGGTCCATAGCAAGGCCAAAAGAAAACTGGAAACCCTGCTCTAAGGGAGTGGAGGGTGGGTGACACGCGACGGGACGACAAAAGTGAGGGCTGGAGGCTGGCGCTGCAGCAATTCAGGCTGCTGTACACGCCCCCTTGAAGGCACCTGGTTGGGTGCCTGACCGAGGGCGTGGGCACCAGCCAGGTGAGTGGGAGGCAGTGGGCAAACACCCCCTGCTTGAGGCGGAGTCCGGCTCCCGGACACAACCACTCCCCTCTCTTGCAGGGAGGAGAGTCTTAAACATGGCAATAAGCTTGTTCACATACAGAACACAGGTACATGCTGTCTCTATCCACATATTTTAGTGAAAGAGTGTACGCTTGCTGATTTTCCCAGCTCAATGCTTGTGTGCACAAAATATACACTTGTTGGCTGCTAGGTGTATACAGCTCAACTACACAGGTACACAGATTGTATGTTCAATGTATATATCATGTATGCTCACTGCATATAACATGCGTATACACTGTAGACTGTTTTGAGGTTTTTGCCACAGTCGGGCGGTATATAAATTTTATGAAATGAAAGAATACACCAGAACAAACTTAAGAACATAGGACACTATCTTAGACAGAGTCATACTCATTAGTCTGTGTAGCTGTGTACTGTCTATGCTGGTTGGTAGCGACTCTCCAGGGTTTCAAGCAAGCGTCTATCAAAGCCCAACCTGTACATACCCAGAACTGAATTTGGGGTCAGCGGAGTCTTCTCCATCTGGCCAAATGGAGCACTGCCTCCAAACTCTCCGTCTGTGCTCAGCTTGCCCCCACCTGCCTGCCTCCTTACTTGCAACCAATCTACTGCCTGTCAGCTTCCTTCTCCTTAGTCTCATTATAGCACTCAACAGGGAGGAGGACATAAAATAGTTGCTCTGCCTGTCAATGGCTCTGTTGTTGGGCTCACTGCCTTCCATGCCACCACTCTCAGTGGGCACCAGCTTCCATTGCCTGGAACCCACAACCAATTGGATTAAATGGCAGTGCAAGCAAATGAAACTACAAACAGGGAAGGACAAGGAATAAAGAAAATAGAACCCAGAAGCAGCAACTAAGATAAAAAGGGAGCAGCAAACAGTATGAAACCAATGCGAATATTTCATAAAGCATTTTTTGCCTCTGTCATTTGCCCAGTTGTGTCTGTTCTGTTGCTTTTGAAGTGATGGTCAAAATCAGAGAATATTTTGCGCAGTTGCGTTATAAGATGCTATTTAGGTTCCAACATTCCCGGGCATTATGATCAAAGTTACTGTATTTTTCCACATTTTTTTTATTGTTGATGTTGCTCTTGTTTGTGTTGTTAAGGAAAAGGCCTTGTTGCAGTTGATTATGTACCATGACACAGTACATGGCACTTAATTAGAACAAACCATTCTAATAATTTATTGGGACATCTCTCGGGGAAACTGTTTAAGCTTAATGACAGTGAGTGCCAATTCCTGTTTCTTATTTAGAAAAGCATGGGAATAAAATGTGCCTAATAGAAACATATTTAGGAGCTTTGAAGTGAGAAGATGATGTTGAGTCACGTGTGGGAGGAAATGAAGAGGTTCCACGCCAAAGATTTCTGGTTCATTATTTAACAGTTAAAGGTTTGAACACAGCACACACAGGACAGGGAGGGAGGAGGCTGAACACATGTAGGTTGCAGATTCATATACAATACTGTCAAAAGAAGTGGTGCAGATACAACAAAAAAATTAACCACCTAGGGCCGGATGCAGTTACCCCTTTCCACTAGCGAAGACCAGCAAAAGGACTACCCCCTTTCCTTCCCTCAAATTATTATAATATATTATTATTTGGGGGGGTTCTCTTTTATATATATATATATATAATTTTAACATATAAATTATAAAGTGTACCACAAAACTTATCACTTTTAAAATCTTTTTAGACTTCCATCAGCACCTCTGATGATCTACCGTTTTAACCACTTCTTATGCATTTCTAAACTTTATATTGCCTTTACATCTCTTAACAAATCATCCTTCCCCTTATCCATTTTTGCAATAATTCCATTAATACTCCTCACAAATCTTCTTGCAAACCTACAAACGTCGTCTGCTCTTCACAAATACTTTTCAGATAGTCCGTAAATTTCCTCCAGTCTTCCATGAATTTCTGGTCCCGCCAGTTTCGAATCCTTCCTGTTAGTTTGTCTAGTTCTGCATAGTCCATTAGCTTCATCCTCCATTCCTCAATCAAATTATTATTATATATTAAGGGGAAAACCTTAGTACATCTAGTAAAATACTCTGTTCCCTTCAACATTATTGGTCCTCCACCAGAAATCATAATGGGATAAGCGATAATAAGTCTTCTAACTGAATGTCATGCCCCAGCCATCTAGCTATTGAAGAAACAGCCTGCCATATCTTCCCCTAAATCTAGCTGCACATCGTTCTGTCTATTCTCTTGACAAGATCAGTTTCATTCAAAAATAATGATGAATGCTGCTAAAGGAAAGCACCATTGAGCGAAGTGTTAAATCGTCACTGTCAAGTGACCGCCCTGTTCCATACTGTAAAAACTCCGAGTCAGGACATTTTGATACCTTCTGTAAACCACCAATCTCTTCTGAAAGAGCTATTAACTGAGTTTGGATTAAAGGCTTTTGGGTGCAATTCATTTGTGTCCACACTCCACTATCTCTTTGGATTATTGAACTAATGAGGAACGAGCAGTACATTTCCTTGCCTGTAGAAATATTATTGGAAGTATGTGGCCTTCCACCTTCTGTAATGCATATAAATAAAGGGCAAATCAAGAAGGTATTATAATCCAATTTGACTTTAATGCACCTAAAATCTCATAAAAATATTTTTTCTATTATAATTACAGTTCATGGAGGTTGGCTTTTTGCCACTATAAGCATGAAAGATAGAACAACAGGGGGAAGGAGATCAGATTCTTTCATCACTGCCATCAAAATGTGCACTGGTAAGAAATTTGCTATTAAATAAAAGATTACCTGTGACATGGAATTTGTCATTTACATGATGAAGTGCCCTTGCGGTCTAATGTATGTTGCTTAGATGCTTACTGAAGGTCAGAACATCAGGATACAAAAGAATACCAACGGAGAAGATGAAAGTTCACCTGTGGCAAAACATTTCATTGAAAAAGAGACATCAAATATCCTCATACCAAGAGTTATAGGAATCAAAAACATCCGCAGGCCTTCCTTTCTGCTTGCAACAACATACAAAGTATGGTGATTTTATATATATGGGATAAATTGGTATTTGATGTAATAGTAACTTATTTTACCCCAATTACATGAAGAGATAGCTGGCTCCGTTATGTTGTCTCCATGGAAATAATAATAACAATCAATGTTTTTTTGTTTAAAAAATGTTTAGGGGTACTCTCATTTTGACTCAAGAAAATCATTATTTTATAGTTCAAATCAGGGAAAATAAATACAGTAAATGGACAAAAGTACAAAGATTCACAAAACATTTAGGGGCATGCGTACCCCTGAATCCCCCCCCGAAAAAAGCACTGATGATGAAGATGATGATGATTTTAGTTGTACCCCGCCCATCTGGACAGCTTCCAATGTATATAAAAACATAATAAAACATTACACATTAAAAAGCTTCCCTATACAGTCATACCTTGGGTTACAGATGCTTCGGGTTACATGATTTCAGGTTACGGATGCACCGAAACCCAGAAGTACCGGAACAGATACTCGTGCATGCGCAGAAGCACTAAATCATGCTTTGCACATGTGCAGAAGCGCCGAATTGCGACCTGCGCTTGCGCAGATGCGGCGCTGCGGGTTGCGAATGTTGCGGGTTGTGAACGTGCCTCCCGCACGGATCACATTCGCAACCCGAGCGTTCACTGTATAGGGCTATCCTCAGATGTCATAATGATAATAATTTTATTATTTATAAAAACTTCTACAACAGAATTACACAGAAGCCCTTGGATTTAAGAGATGGAATCCAACTAAGTCATTGAGTAGAACAATTTCTACTCCTGCAATGGAACTTCCCCTCCATCTCTTCTACCTGCAACCCCAACACACAATGTGTCTTGGATAGTTAGGAGAAGACCCCAAACATATTGTTGGGGGAAGGTGCACAGTGGGAGGAAAATGGGATTTCCGTTGTGTGTATGGAAGCCTCTCCACTCATGCAATGATTGAGCTGGATTCAACTCAAGGAATGTGCAGTGATGGTGGCAAAGTTTGAATCAGGGGAGTTTGGAATAGCAACTTACGCCAGTGGGACTCCCACCTTAAAAAAAAAAAAAAAAAAAGCTCTGTGGAAGTTGGGAGGACTTCTAGAACAGTGCATAGGGGAAGAGAGGACAGGTTGTTCCATTAGTCAAGCAGAAATGTTTACACTGACAGAGTGATCTGCTTAGTGCTACATTGAAAGAAGGGAAGGGAAGGGAAGGGAAGGGAAGGGAAGGGAAGAGAAGGGAGGGAGGGAGGGAAGGGAGGGAGGGTGGGTTATATGTGTGCTTGGTGGTAGAGTACATACTTTGTACTCAAAAGGTCTCAGGTTCAGCCTCTTGATCTCCAGGTCAAACTGGGGTAAACTCTTGTCAGAAACACTGTTGACAATGACACCAGTTACCCTAGTTTAGGGAGAAAACTTTTTAGAGTAATGACACGCTGTACTTCACATTCCTTTGCATGTGAGTTCAAGGAGGTTTAAATTGATTGACATGAAAAGTATGTAAAACAAACCAACTCAATATAGAATAAAGGGCCATGGGGGGTGCTGTGTTAATACTGAAATAAAGAAGGATTTGTCTGCTAGGAAGGCACCTAGGGTATTTGTAAGAGATGAAATGTAAAGTGTCAATATTTAAACAAAGTAATGAGGTGAAATGATATTTTTCCTAGATTTTGAATTATACCTTGGGGATGATGAAACTGTGAAGGATGTACATTTAAGATTCCTGTACTCATGGAATTAAAATGGATTCCTTGCAACACTTTCTTTTTTACTGTTTCAAATTCATTTCTCTGGATACATCACAGCATGCCTGCCAATGGCATAAATAATATTTGCTTGCTTGGAGAACCTATGGTTTGGCAAAGAAACGTAAACATGAAGGGGGGAATGAACCATGTTGAGTGAAAGAACGAAAGTGTTCTGTAAAATGAAGACCATAGACTGAATATAAGATAAAGGTCCTTCCAGAATATCATATGCTCAAGCTTACTCAGCCGTTGAGACATTATCTCGGACAGAGTGAAAATTTAAGTTGAATTTGCCTACCAGACTCTTCAGTAATTCTGTTTCATCTGTATGTATATTTATTGTGAGACTGCCCAAAGCTGTTATCCTGGAATTGATGATCCCTATTTGCGTGGTCAGGGGATCTATAAATCTCTTAAAGTAACATCATATTTTCTAACCACAGTAACAGATTATAGTTGTTTTTGTTGTTGTTGTTGTTGTTGTTTTATTCAATTTATTTACCGCCCTTTATCAAAAGATCCCAGGATGGTGTACAACATTAAAAAACACATTTCAGAACATCAGTGATAAAAACATAACAAAAAGCATAGGCGCCGACTCCATGGGGCTTGAGGGGGCCCGAGCCCCCTCAAAAATTCGTTTGGGGGGGCTCCGCCCCCCCAATAATCTCCGGCGCCCCTCCAGCAGAGCGCCATCGCCGCCCCTCCCCCTGCCCAAAATGCACAGGGAGGGGCGGGCTGCATGCCTCCTGCCCTCCCTCCCGAGCAAAAGCTCCACCCAATTTCCTTTGGAGCTGATTAATAGGCGCAGCACGCTCTCCCCTATTCGCTCACGAGGAGGCGGCGCCACTTTATTTGCATATTCATGAGCTTATTTATTATTCATGAGCTTTCCCGGGCCCCCCCAATATTTTTTATAAGTCCGCGTCCCTGACAAAAAGCATACTGATAGACAGCCTAACAATAAAATAGTCATCAAAATAACAGTCCTCTCCCACACACTTTCACAGGCCATAGATTATTTAATAGCCATAGGCCTATTGGAGATTCATTCCCCGTGTCTGCAGTCATGGGATTATTGTCTATCACATGACGGTGTATGTTTTCATTCAGCAGAGTGGGAAGTGAAGGAGACAGGGTGTTTGTGTTACTGTGTTCCGTGAAGTGGGACTATTGTCCTTTGTTCTTTCTCTTTACTGTCTGATGAGAAAGAGGAAGGAGCTAAGTCAGAATGCTCTGAGTGTTTTATATGTAAATAAAAGCAGATTAGCCAAAATGCTGAGTTCTGTTACACAAGCTGTGAAGACACTGTGGATCCCTACGTGTGCTGATGTCTCCAAGGCATCAGTCGCTATGATGTTCCAGCAGAGGAAAGCTTTTGAAGCTCCTGAACGATCGACCAGGAGGGAGAGAACATGCCAGTCGGGCATGTGTCTCTACCAGGGTCCAACTCGATAGTAGGATGGCTCCTGACAAGGCCTGGGTAAGGAGGAATGTTTTTGCCTGGCACCTGAAGACATGTAGTGATGGCATCAGGCAAACCTCTCTGGGGTGAGCATTCCACAATTGGGGAGCCACCAGAGAAAAGGAACGCTCTCTTGTTGCCACCCTCTGAACCTCTCTGGGATAGGGGACACAGAAAAGGGCCTCAAGTGACAAGCGCAGGGTCTGTTCGTGTGGGGAGAAGCAATCCTTAAGGCAATGGAGGCTCACCTGCCAAATAGATTGGCGGTGGAAACCCAGCCAGATGGACGAGGTATAAATAATAAACATATTATTATTATTAAATTGAAGGGAGGTGAGGACAGGTGACCCTACCTAGACCCGAAGTCACCCCCCCCCTAAAGCAGGCTCAAAGCTTCTCAAAGCTTTTCAAAATCATTTTCTCAGCAGCTAAGCATCTGCTCATTCGCTCTGCTGTTGCAAGGCAAAATGTTATTCTTTTATCAGTACGAGAGAGCTTCAAAAAGTTAATGAATAGACTCTGTTCAGAGCAGGCCTGAGAACTGAGTCTTATCTCATTCTAGTTGCAACTTCTTGGACATGCTGAACCGCTCTCATTCCCCTTTCCTGGGAAGGGAGCCAAGAGTCCAAGACAGGAGCTTTCTGTACATACTCAGGAACCTCAACATGGGGCAGGACTCCTGAAGGAGGAGAAAGGGGAGGGAACTAGAAGGGGAATATATACTCTGTGCACATGACTGTGAACCCGTGCTTGTTTGTGAACTATCACACTTGCTCCTTCTACCAGTTCATGGATGGTAGAAATAAAAGCTTTTTCTCCGAAACTATTCCTTGAGTGTCTGTTGACTCCCATCTCCCTTTCCTGGGCGCAATATTTTCCCCACCTGAGGGCAAAGCCTCATAAGGCTACAAAATAACTGTTCATGTGAGCAGTTTACTGTAATGGGGAACTGAAAGCACGGATTGGCAGTTTCCCATCCAAGTACTGGCCAGACCCAGACCTGCTTAGTTTCAGCATGTACCTTGATCCCTGGCCCCGACATCACCAACACACAAACTCCTGCTTGCAACTCCAACTCCTGGACTACAACTCTTTGCATCCCTGATCATTGGCCATGCTGGCTGGGGCTGGTCCCCCATCCTTGTGCAACACACTTGTGCCCTGCAAATAACACCTAAATAGGACTAATGAATCTCATGAACTGAATCTGTGCTATGTAGTAATTTCGCAGCAGCCTAAGAGACATGTGTGCCATCCGTATTGGCATTCTGGTTTGGAGCCAGCCTAGGAAATTCGGTGAACAGTCAGTCCTTGAAAAAAACCTATTTGAAAGCCATTGTGCATCCTTAACAAAAGCTGGACTCTTGTGATATAAGAAAAAGCACATTGTTCCAGAATACCAGCTGAAAAATGCTGACATCATGTGGCAGATGCCAAAAAAAAGGGGTGGGGTGGGCTGCTGCCATGTAACCTTACTAGGACATCCAGGCATGAACCAGACCCAGATCTGCTTCAGCAAGACAGCTGCCACGTACCGTATGTCTTCAAACCATGGTAATGTATTCCATCATTTTTAACAATGTGCTATCTGAAGAAGTACTTCGTTTTGCCTGTCCTGAATCTTCAAACACTCAGCTTCATTGGATGACCCCAAGTTCTAATATTTTAAGAGAGAGAGAAGAAAGCTTCTCTTGGTCCCCTTTCTCCAAATTGTGCATAATTTTGCACACTTCTATCATGTCCCCATACACTCATCTTTTTCCAAACTATAACTGGTGTGCTGGAGAGTGCATATTTGGTGACAAAACTGGATTTTCCTCTTTGTGGTGTATAAAAGGACTCTCAGAATTAAGGACTTTCGGCTCAGTTGCAGCTGCATCGTAAGATTTTCTTTGATGACTGCACAGTCTCTTTGAATGATGCAGAATGTGATATCACACTTCCTGGTAACCATGGAAGGGCAGCCCTGGAAGCACACTCCACCAGTCATCCACCATCTATGTTTCCATGCAGCTGTCTTCCAGGCAGAGTACAAGATAGTATTTTGACCTATTAGTAGGCACCAGTGCAATCCTATACATGTCTGCTAAGAGGTATGTCAGAGTGAGTTAAATGGAGCTGCCTCCCTGGTAAACTGGAATTATAGAACTGCAACCTTAATGGCTTCAGTCTTCAAAAAGAATGCAACTCCCGGCTCCTGGGTCATCTTGGTCCACTCATTCCTGCAAGGTATGTTAAGGATGCTGTGGTAATCCACCAGGTTTCATTGCCAAGGCCATTTCTGCTTTTCTGATCATACGAACATGAAGAACCTACTGCATCAGGCCAATGGCCCATCTAGTCCAGCATTCTGTTCTCACAGGGGGCCAATTAGATGCCTGTGGGAGACTTGCAAGCAGGTTTCAAGCACAAGAGCACTCTCCCCTCCTGTGGTTCCCAGCAACTGGTATTCAGAAGCGTTACTGCCTCCACCTGCTGGTGCAGATAGTTATCCCAAACCTTCCTTGTGTTCCATTTTGTCCAGTTGTGGGAGGGGTAATTTGCAGCTGGATATGAAACCTCTTGCACAAAGGAGGTGGAGAGAGGAAAAACAGAGGCTGAATGCAAATCAGAGTGTGTATTAGAATACTCTTCTGATTATGTGTGTGTTTACAGCATTACTCGTAATGAGAAGCACATTCCAATGCACATTCCCAGCCATAATTAATTCTGCTCATCAGCGGTTACGCATTGAACTGCTATTATAATGCACATCAGTTTGCGTAACTGCTTTTGGGGTGTGGACGGCATGGGTAATCCCCCACTTGCACAGAAGTTGTTTAGAAAAGCAAGGATTTCTTATACACTTCAGGGACTTTCCATAGCTATTCAGAAAAGCACGCTGGAATGCCAAGCAGAAAACTCTACAAAAATAAATCATTTCTACCCACCTTCCTATATGCATAAAATAGTGAAAGTCTGGCATTTGGTGACTCTTGCCATTCCCATGGGAGAGTGCTGGCAGTCCCAGACAAATTTTGGGTATGCTCCACAATGCAGAAATATCCTGGCAAAAGTTGGCAGTCACTAAAACGTGATTGTTAGTATTAACTTGTTTGTGTCTGATGAATGGGAAGATTGATATATGGTTTTTTGGATGTCATCCATGAAATTCATATGGGATTGCCAGCATTCACATGTAAATGTTGGTTATGCCTTATATCTCTAGCTAAGCTGCCTTTGGACAGACACTCATCTCCTCATCCCTTCCAGATCTCAGGGTTGTAAAGACTGAGCTCTGAGATGAGTGCAACTCCCCCTGCCCTTTTCCCTCTTTAGTAGTTAAGCGAAAGTGAACCTCATGTAATAATACCGTAAGTTTGGTTGTCTACTTCATTTCTCAAACTTAATGGTTCACTGGCTGGTTCACCGCTTGGACTACTGCAATGCGCTCTATGTGGGGCTACCGTTGAAGGTGACCCAGAAACTGCAATTAATCCTGAATGCAGCAGCTAGACAGGTGACTGGGAGTGGCAGCCGGGACCACATAACACCGGTCCTGAGAGATCTGCATTGGCTCCCAGTACGTTTCCGAGCACAATTCAAAGTGTTGGTGCTGACCTTTAAAGCCCTAAACAGCCTCGGTCCAGTATACCTGAAGGAGCGCCTCCACCCCCATCATTCAGCCCGGACACTGAGATCCAGCGCCAAGGGCCTTCTGGCGGTTCCCTCATTGCGAGAAGTGAAGGTACAGGGAACCAGACAGAGGGCCTTCTCGGTAGTGGCGCCCCCTTTCAGATGTGAAGGAAATAAGCAGCTATCTTCTTTTTAAAAGACATCTGAAGGCAGCCCTGTTTAGGGAAGTTTAGGGAAGTTTTTAATATTTAATGCTGTATTGTTTTTATCACTCGATTGGGAGCCGCCCAGAGTGGCTGGGGAAACTCAGCCAGATGGGCGGGGTATAAATAATAATTTATTATTATTATTATTATTATTATTATTATTATTATTATTATTATTATTATTAAAAACTAGTTTCTGCCCTCGTCTTTCTTTGCACTACTTCTAATATGAAACCGCTCTGGGTGTAGTTTGGCCTGCCTCCTTGACACCTGCTTAAGCACTATTTGATCATTTACAAGTGGCCACATTTGGTTCCATTAAATAGATTTCATTCCTGCACACTTCCAGACAAGAAGCCGACATTTCCACTCTCTCATTAAGCTAAACAAGTTTGCTGGTAGATGTCCCAAAAGATTAATGAAATGGCTTGTTGTAATTCAGAGCCACGCATTGTGCGATAATATTAATAGTACAGACTCATCCTGAACAAAACCCTAGCTCTTAAAAAAAACACACAAAAAAACAACGAAGGGTTTTCAAATCTAAAGACAGGAAATGTGGGAGGCTACAGTCGCTGAGCTATAGAACATTATGTTAAATACAATCTGACACCGCGTCCCAGTAATTTGAAGGAGATCCAACAGGAGGGGTTCTTCATCTCATTGTGCAGAAATAAATATTCATGATTGCTACACCTCCACTGTTAGTACAAGGATGGTGGTAGGGAGAAGTCTCAAGTTATGAAGTTTATAGGAGGGGGAAGTATTTTAAAATATTGCACCTGGGTATTTTAATATTTATCTTTCTCATTCTCCTCCTCCTTGATCCTTCTCTGCAGAAAGAAAACAAAAAAACACAAACCCAACATGTTGGTGGTAGTACCACTAGCAAGACCCAGCTGAAGACTGCATCAAGAGCAAATTAGTCATGTTTAGGTTCCGTTGAAATAAATGTGAAAACTGAGTCATGAGTAATTTAGGTTCTGTGTATTCCATGGTGCTTAAGTTCAACAACCTACAATTCTCAGAACAGTCACTTGAGCTTGAAGGGGTAGGAATAAGCTTGCAGGAACAAAAAAATTCCCACCAACTTGGGAAGATTATGTTGGCCATTAAAAATGAAGTGATTCATTCAGCACAGGTATTCACTCCCACTCATCTTCTACCTTACTATGTCAAGTGGCCCTCAGCTTACCCTTGATACATGTTGGTGAGAACTCCTTTTACAAGACAGGAGGCTGGACAATATGATGTCTGATTTCTACATATATATATCAACTCACCATTGAAGTGTGCATCATGATCAGATCAGCTGAGTGTTGGTCTTTGAGAGCCAGTGTGGTGTAGTGGTTAAGAGCGGTAGTCTGCTAATCTGGGGAACCGGGTTCGCGTCTCCGCTCCTCCACTTGCAGCTGCTGGGTGACCTTGGGCCAGTCACACTTCCTTGAAGTCTCTCAGCCCCACTCACCTCACAGAGTGTTTGTTGTGGGGGAGGAAGGGAAAGGAGAATGTTAGCCGCTTTGAGACTCCTGAAGGGGAGTGAAAGGCGGGATATCAAATCCAAAACTCTTCTCTGCTTCTTCTTCTTTGTCCAGAGACATGGGTTTCCAGAGTTGTCTGAGCACAGGACTTGGGACTGAAAATGACATGAAAGTGGCAAACCTTTATCAACAGTATTTCTGCATGTTCGTTTATCTTGCTAATACTCTCACCCAGATTTCTTAAACCCTTTTACTGATTAATGTTTATGAAAGTACTATTAGATGCTTAGAAAGAAGGCTTTGGCAAAGTGTATGCAGCTGTCATTAAGATTAACAGTACTTTATGGCAGAAATAAAGGGGAAATAGTAGTTTGAGCAACACTGAGTATTCCACCCTGATAGCTAATGGGATTCAGCTGGTGAGTCTTACGCTTACTCATACTTAACATTTGAACTGGTATCGCTGTCATCAGGCTACTTGAAATGAAGTTATTGCATTCAACTTATAATAAATCCACAAACACTTGAGCAAAGTATCATTACAGGCAGGGGATAACATATACATAAGGGTTGGAGAACCTTCTATCCTTCAGATATTGTCAGATTCCTCTGCAGCCAGTACGGTCAGTAATGATAGGAGTTGTAAATATAAATTCTCATTTTGTTCTATGTCTGCTTCACTCTCAACATCCTGTCAATGATATTTTCCTCACAGGGGAAGGGAAATTCCAGCTTATGTGGCAAGGTCATCTGGATATCATTTGAAATTTTAACAATTCCATTAATCCTTTGGTGAATGTGAGCAAGTATCACAATCTCTGGCATCTCTACCTGATAGGAGTGACTTTTAGTAGCACTCTGAGCCTTTGGGATGGTAGATGACAAATTATAACCCAGGGAGCTGATGGATTAAAATTATTTTCTGATGGCTTTCATGGATATTCCTGTCATCTCAGAAGGCAATTCTGTTGAAGTCCTAGTTGACCTCTGGATTGGAAAAATGGCCCAGATGGTGGACACAATCATTCCTACATTCCATTTCCCACTTGGTAGAACCAAATGAGCTCCCTTCTTTGGGGGGAGTTGAAGTGATGAGACTGTGGGACAATGGCTAAAGCAATTTTGGCAGAGAACAAAAATGAATCTGACTAAACATGGGCTAGAACCCATTAGAAGGCCTATTCTGTTGCAGAGATGATTGTAAAAGAAATGGAACTTATTCACCACTATTGAACCAGCACATGCTCATCCAACAGCACTTCGGTGGGGGGCAAATATCTGCTGCATCTTGACCCATAGGATAGAAATGATAGCCCGTTGGGGCCACTTTGCAACACACTTTGCAAATAAAGTTGCTTTTATCTTTGCTAACTTGGTTGCCATCATTAGTACAGGTCCAGTAGATGTAGCATTGGTTCTTGCTTGTTTGGTTGCTGTTTTTGTACTAACGTAGTCCAAGGATGTGGGAAGGATCTTGAAGAAGTGAGGCTACCGATCCTTGCCCTTCCTGGTTTATAAGAACTTCCAAGGGAGATGGCTGGGTGGATTAGGGCAGTAGTTATCATATTTTGTTTGGACTAGTAAATTGCTAAATATATAATCTATTAATCAATCTATATATTCCCCCTCAAAGAAAAAAAAACTGATGGTCAAAAATGGTTGGGTTAAGTTGGAAGTTGACAACTAGGTTCCCTGAAGCTTCAGTAATAGTGTCTGGACACCTAAAAGCTAGAACTGGTCAAAAAGATGATGCCTTATACACTCCCTTTCATGAATCTCCTCCTGAACTGGATGCTGCTCACCATATACCTACCAGGCACCCTAAAAAGGGGGGTGCAATTATGCAGGCCTATGTCTTTTACAAATGACCAGTAGGTTAGACCTGGTGATAATGAACGGATGTGCCAAAGATGATAAAGATGGAGAATTTACTTTTATATCAAGCTTAGGATATGATCGGCAGGGACATTTAACTAAGCAAATCCAGACCCACAAATGGAGTAAAGCATCCTTGCACCTATTTTATTTAACTTTTATATTAACTCCCTACTTGAAAATATGGAGAAAGAATGTGCCCATTCACCAAAATTGGCAAATATGTCCCTTCCGGTCCTTCTATATGCTGATGATGAAGTTTTAATTTCTCTCTTCTGTGTGGGACTAAGACAATTGTTAAGAACCTTAGCAGCCTATTGCAAAATTGAAAAAGTAATAATTAACTATACTAAATTCAAAGTAATTATGTTTTTTAAGGAGCGTGAGAGACATTAACAGCATATTGACATCTAGCCCATTGAACAGGTAACATTTTTAAAATATCTGAGCATAATTTTTCATGAAAATGGTTCATAGAATAATCAGATTATATATGCAATTGCAAATACCCAAAAAACCATCAAAGCAATCACAAGGTTCTTTTATGGGAAAGGAGGTCAGTATATTCCCACAGCTACCCAGGTATTTCATAGCAAAAGTTATATCACAACTGGCTCCCAGGTGTGCAATTATCAAAACACTTCCCCTTTTGAAATTCTACAAACAAAATTCTTTAGTTGTCTGCTGGGGATTCCTTCCTGTGTGCCCAACATAGCAGTTCACCTGGTGGTCGGACAAATCCCAGTTAGGTCCCAGATATGCATTCTGAAAATCCATTATTGGCTAAAACTAATTTTCTTCCAGGTAGGTCTGGCACCCTTAACTTTAATAGACATATGTAAAACAAAATGGAACTCCTCACTGCAAGAGAAACTGAGAAGCCTAAGGTTCACACCACAGGCTCTGATCACCTGTGGATATGAGATAGCCAGATCCACAATTAAGCAACGAATATGGGATGTTGAGCTGCAATCCAACATGAGTGAAATGACAAGGTATCCAGAAATTAAAGATAATGGGAGGGGGTTTACTCCAGCGAGGTATTTATCCAAAACAGAAATACCCAAATTTAGAAGAGCTTTTACCTTTGCCAGATTTAATGGCCTTCCATCAGCATTATTGCAGGGCAGATCTGAAGGCAAACCATATTCAGAGTGAACATGCCTATGTGGTTTGAAGGAAGTTGAAACTGCTGCTCATGCCATACTACAAGGTTATACACTCTAAATTTATCACTTCTATCATGCAGCAAACCCCAAGCAGAACAGATGATTATTACTTAAAATACTTAATAGAGGACAGGGAACCAGAGATTACCTTACAAGTGGCTAAATTCTGTGCTGCTGCTATAAAATTAAGGAGACAAGCTTTCAATGAATCTAAAGACCAATGTCTTAACATGTTTTAAATTAGCAATTAAGGTTTTAACTTATATATTTTAGTTGTTTTGTATCAGAATTATTTATTATGCATTAGCTCATAGAGCTTAATTTTAATCTATTTATGTTTGTATGCTCTCTGTTGTTTTATATGTCAGTGGCCGAAATAAATTGATTGATTCATTCATTCATTCAGACTAGTGCAATATGTTCTACATGGTGCTGCATTTGAAGAATTGACTGGAGCTGATTATGAAGTAGATGTAACTCCCATTTTACAGCAACTTTGCTGGCTACTAGTCCATTTCCAAGCACAAGTCAGTGTGCTGATTATGACCTACAAAGCTCTACATGACTTGGCCTCCTGTCTGTCCCACCAACATCTGAAGCACATTATACATACATGTGCATTACAATTATATATGACGAGAGCACAGCTACACATAGATTATCTCACTATCTGCTTTGTTATTATGAAACTCCCTTTGCTACGAGACTCATTGTAATGTAGAGCTCTCATAAAAACATACGAAGAACCTTGTTGGATCCTTCCAAAGGTCTATCTTAGTCTAGCATCTTTTTCTCACATTGGCCAGCCACATGCCTATGTGAAACCTGCAAGCAGAACAAACGTGCAACAGCACTCTCCCCATTTATGATTCACAGCAACTGGTCCTTAGATACCTACTGGCTCTGACTGTGGAGGAAAAACATAGCCAACATGGCTAGAAGCCATTGATAGGCTCATCCTAAATCTCTGGACTTGGACTTGTCAATTATGCTGGCTTCCAGTGGCTTCCTTAAATGAACAGATTCTTTGATACCATATTCCCTACCACAATAATTTTCAGATCTAAGGCATTGCTATTTGCCCTGAGGCTTGGGATGTGGTGGGCTAAAATTTCAGCCACAGGGAGCTTCCACAATGGGTTCCACTGATCTCACTGTGCAAGCAATATGTGGGGAGTGTTCCAACCTAAATAAATAAGCAAACAAAAAAGCAATCTCTTCTCAGATGTTCTTGCAGCCTCTATAGCCAGAGGCCAGTGCGAGCTGAATAATGCCCTGAAGAATTTTTGTCTGGTTGTTTGACAAGTTGTGAAACTTGTCTTGCAATGTTAAATTCAAGCTCACTGGTAAAAGAAAACTCAATTGTCAAAATGCACTTAAAATTCAACTATGATGTACATCAACACAATGTTCCAATGTGCACCATGCAGGTGCTTCAGACACCATATTCACAGTGGGTTCTTAGATGCAGACTAAATTTCCATGCACAGTAGGGATGATGGTGTCCCAAGAGTGAGAAATATCCACAGAGAGAAAATCGTATGGGGAAATGGTTCTAAATTAAACACTCTTTAATGCAAGATTTCACCAGCCCTTCTCAACTAACTTGCATAACAGATAGGGACAGAGATTGCTTAAATTGTCCCTGCTGCTGACCTACATATATTCCTGGGGAGATCTGCATAGAGCCTATGTGTACAAACTTAAGGGTTTCTCCTGCAGTTATTTTTCAAACTTGTGCGGGCATTGACTCTGTTCCAACCTACAGCTGAACACATAGGTCATTACAATCCCCCCCCAAAAAAAAATTCAACTTCCTTTGAAGGACTGAAAAAGAGATACTTGATCGGAATCTCAGGTGAGATACCCACACAGTGGAAGTTTCTCCCAGTACCAGTTCACCACGTGCAAACAGAGAAAGATTCATATAGCTTACTGTTGCGGAAGATAAGGCTCAGTAAAACAGTAAAACAGGACGTAGATGCCTACAACTTGTTTATACAGGTATATACTGTACAGATACATATAAGTAAAAATATCTCCGTTGCTCTAAATAAGTTCAATTCAAGGCATAACACCAGACAACTAACAGACTCAGACTGACAGCTACTGAACTAACATGAATTTATCACAGATATAGTTGTTGCACTCGGCTGTTACTATAGCAACTGGCTTGGCTGCCCTTGTGCCTGCGATTAGCTCATCCAAGGGATGATTTAGACACATGAAGAAAATTAACCCCCTCTCATGTTCAGTTACTCCAACAATACTACAGTCATACCTCATGTTACGTTTGCTTCAGGTTGAGTGTTTTCAGGTTGTGTCCCACGGCAACCCGGAAGTAACGGAACGGGTTGCTTCCAGATTTCGCTGTTTGCGCATGTGCAGATGTGCAAAATGAGGTCATTTTGTAGTGAATCGTGACCCGCACACACGCAGACATGGGTTGTGTTCTGTTCAGGTTGCGAACGGGCCTCCGGAACAGATCCCATTCACAACCAGAGGTACCACTGTATATATTTTTAGTATTCCACATCATTAATATTCCACATTTTGTCATGCATCCACCATCTCTTCCTGATTTCCTAACCACTGTAAAGCCCTGTCAGTACAGGTACCACTAGGAAAATTAGACATTTTCTTTAGATGTTGTAATATGTAGAGGCATGAATGTACATAGAGTATGCTCTTCCAATCTGGTGGACAAAATCTTGTTATTAAAGAGATGTTAGTAATCCGCCCTTCCAAAAATACCGTATTTTTCGCTCTATAACACGCACCTGACCATAACACGCACATCGTTTTTAGAGGAGGAAAACAAGGGAAAAAATTCTGAATGAAACAGTGGATGTATCATTTTTGTGCTTCATGCTGTGGCCACAGACATGTGATCTGATGGTGAATTTGGGGTAGCTCAATGCAAAGATCCTGAGGATCCATGTGGATCCATGCTTTTTAACCACATTTTTGCACCATTGCAGCCCCAGGCAACAGTGGGTGTGTGATTTTGGGGGGGCAGGCTGCTATGTGATCTGATGGTGAATTTGGGGTGGCCCAATGCAAATATCCTGAGGATCCATGTGGATCCATGCTTTTTAACCACGTTTTTGCACCATTGCAGCCCCAGGCAACAGTGGGTGTGTGATTTTTGGGGGGCAGGCTTCTATGTGATCTGATGGTGAATTTGGGGTGGCCCAATGCAAAGATCCTGAGGATCCATGTGGATCCATGCTTTTTAACCACGTTTTTGCACCATTGCAGCCCCAGGCAACAGTGGGTGTGTGATTTTTGGGGGGCAGGCTGCTATGTGATCTGATGGTGAATTTGGGGTGGCCCAATGCAAAGATCCTGAGGATCCATGTGGATCCATGCTTTTTAACCACGTTTTTGCACCATTGCAGCCCCAGGCAACAGTGGGTGTGTGATTTTTGGGGGGCAGGCTGCTATGTGATCTGATGGTGAATTTGGGGTGGCCCAATGCAAAGATCCTGAGAATCCATGTGGATCCATGCTTTGTAATTACATTTTAAGTGGGGAGTGAAGGAAAAACACAGAAGAGACAAGAGAGCGGTGTGCAGAGAAGCAGCTGGCTAAGAAAGCAGGAGAGGGATTTAACGGGAGGTAGGGAAAAAAGGCAAAAGTTTCCACAAACCGAAGCCACCTTTCTCTCTCCTCCTGCATGTTTTCTGGCTGCCTGCGAGGAGCACGGAGAGGAATTAAAAGGAAAGACCTCTGCTTTCCCCTCTGCTTGCCTGGAGGGGAGGGGATTTGCCTGCTCTTTGTTCCGTTTGAGCAAACACAGCAACGAAACAGAGGAGGGTGGGCAGTAAGACCCTGAGGCAGAATGCAGGAAAGCAACCACTTCCTCTTTTCAGGTTTCCCTTCTCCGACACAACGCGCTTTGATTTTTGCTGATTTTTGTTCCTGCGCTCCCCTAATCGGCTCCAGGGACCCCCCCCCCCACATTCGCTCCATAACACGCACAGACATTTCCCCTTCCTTTTTAGGAGAAAAAAACTGCGTGTAATAGAGAGAAAAATACGGTAATACCTCTTCATACAAAAGCACTTGGATGTGTCATTCTTTTCTTTTCCCACACTTTCCTTTCCCAGCCACTGGTGGAAACCTATTGAGAAGTACTCCTTTTCACCATAGAAACAATTAGGTTAAGCAAAATCTTCTCCATAGGTGCAATAAGTACAGTAGATGTTATTTTGCTGTAACACTCATTGATCTGTGTCTACTAATAATGGCAACCTGTCTTAAAAAGACGGAGTGAATGAATATGTGCTTTGTAATTCCTCAATAGACCAGTCAAGCAATTTCAATCATCTACATTAATGAGAAAAGCCTTCCTTCAAACAGCCTCCGCTCCCACTAACTACTTCTTTTTTTTTTGTACCTAAGGTTGTTGTTCTTGCTACTTCAACAGAGATATACAGGCAAAATATATAGCTGAAACTCAGCAAGTTCAGAATAATCAAATGCATAGGAGAATATAAGAAGAAGAGCCCAAACAGATCAGTCTGAGGATTTATTTTGCTATGTATTTAAAACTATTTTTATACTTTCTCTAATTAAAAAATAATTCTAAGGTGGTTCACAGTTTTTTTAAAGAAAAATGATAAAGATATATTAAAACGAACTACCACTAATTAATGAATCAATTAGTCTGGACATCTAAAGCCAGGAAATGCCTGGACCTTTGATGTCAGGCTCGGATCCAGGGGAGCTCCCAGACTATCACTATTTTCAGGTGGGATTCACTATTTTCAGGTGGGTAGCCATATTCCAACCCCCTGATCATGTCGCTTACCTTTTTCTGTGCTCCCCCCTCCTCCCCGATTAAGACTGCCCTTTTCGATCAGAACTATACACAGTGTTCCAAATGTGACTGTATCATACATTCATAAAGAGTCATGGTAATACTGGCCTTTTAAAATTCTCGGTGTCTTTCTTAACAATCCTAACACAGAGCTTACCCTTTTCACCACTGTTGCAAACCAATCTGATATTTTCATTAGCTATCCAACATGACCCTAAGATCACTTTCCTGGAGAGAAAGAGAGGGCAAATTACACCCCATAAGGTGTTTCCCCCACTGCTCCCAACATGGCTTTTCATCTGTTTACATTGAATCGCATTTGCTTATGTGTGTCAATGTATTTGGAGGGACTCTTTGAGAAGCTTTTCATGGTCTCAGGCTTCTCAATGGTGCTGCTGCTATGGGTCATCAGACATTATATTCTGTGAAGGGCCACCTGATCTCTATTAGTGAAAGAGTTTGCCCGACTTTTAACAAGCAGTATGATCAGAGTAAATTGAGCTCTTCATTAACCACCTTGGCTAAATATCCTGTCTGTGACTGAAGGGATGTGGGCAGTGGAATTCAATTCAGATTCACGATTAATTGAAAAGCTACATAGTCCGCAAATTTCTGAAACAGTGCATCTGAAATGCAACCTTCCTTTGAAATTTGCACTTCTCTGAATTTTTCAGTGCCGTTCTCCAGCCAGGTAATGCATTCAAAAATGCAGGAACTAGGGTAAGATGTGTGTTAAAATGCATATATTAGTGAAACTAGCCTACAAAAAATGCATTATATTAGGGGGAATTGCTTTACAGAAATCTGTGTAATAGACAAAATGCATATGAAGATTTGTATGTTAGGGTGCACACTTTATCACAAAAATGTGGAGGAATGATCTTAAGCTTAGAAAGATAAGAAACTAAGAGAAACTGAAACTAATATATTCGTCCATCCCTACCTGTGAGGCTACCATACAATACTATACTGACCAGTGTAAGAGACAGGAGTCTAGGCTTGAAGGGCTGCTGTTCTTACCCAATGATGTTCCTGGTGAATTTGCTCTACCCACGCCCTTAAACTTAAAAGACACACAAGTTGGTCTCTCCCAGGGGGAGGGGGCAAGAGTGCCCAATGAGAGAGGACAGTCCGGCCTAGTATTTAGGGTTGTACCACCCCCTCTTCTCCCTCCTTTTGCCTTGCAGCACCCTTCCTCTGTAGTGTAAGCCAGGCATGGCCAAACTTGGCCCTCCAGCTATTTTGGGACTACAACTCCCATCATCCCTAGCTAACAGGACCAGTGGTCAGGGATGGTGGGAATTGTAGTCCAAAAACAGCTGGAGGGCCAAGTTTGGCCATGCCTGGTATTCAGCTTTTATGGGGCTGAATAGGAATTTGGAGGAAGCCCCTGATTGGCTCTCAGGATTCCCTCTTTTCGCTTGATTCACACTGTAGGACATCTTGCCTTAACTTTGTTAGTTTTACTGCTCTGCGTTCAGTGTGGGTAAGTAAGGAAATGCAAGACCTTACATCACTGTCACCTTGAGGCATTATGTGGGTAAGGGGCAGTAATCACCCATAGCCTGAGGCTTGGGGGCACAAAAAGGTGAGTTTAGGGCCTGGCTTGAGCAGTGAATGCTGATCAGTAGGGCTCAGGTGCACAGGTCGGGCTCTCCTTACACAAGGCTTATGTAGCAAGGAAGGAGAGTCTTCCTCCAAACCTTGGCAGAAGAGCTAATACTGTGATAGCTTACATGACCAGAGGTTAGAGCAGGCATAGGCAAACTCGCCCTCCAGATGTTTTGGGACTACAACTCCCATCATCCATGACCACTGGTCCTGTTAGCTAGGGATTATGGGAGTTGTAGTCCCAAAACATCTGGCGGGCCAAGTTTGCCTGTGCCTGGGTTAGAGGGATGCTTCCTCATATGCATACACTGATTTCACCTGCCCACACACTTATATAATTGCTTAACTGGCAGATCCTTTGTTTTCATTATATTTTAATAAATAAACATTTTTACTATTTAGTAAGTTGGTTAGGGTCTTCTTTTAGGGTGTGGGGGCAAGGTTATTACTGAATTACTGCATTTTTTAAATCTCACGTCTCGTCAAGTAAACAAAATTTAGGTCTAAGAATCTTTAAAAAGATACAAATGATTGCATCACACAGAGATCGAACACCTGGTTGAAATCAAACCTGCAAGCAGTTTGCAAAAAATAAAATAACATTATCAGTAAAAAAAAAACCAACACCCCCCCCCACACACACACACACACATTTAAAAACATTCAGGAAATAATGAAAATCAGTGAGAAGCTAAAGCCTGAAAAAAACCACATGCCAGCTTCCATATGTCTGCAAAGGCTTGCCCCGTGCTATTTTTCTAGATGAAGAGGTGCCGGAACTCACCATGAACACCTCCCTTGTTCTCTTATAATAGCAGTGGGACCCATCTGAGAGGTGGGGGGGGGGAATGGGCTTTTTTAGCAAGTGCTGAAAAGAGTACAGTGAAGGCACCTAGCTGAAGTTAATAGGCCAGGATTTCCAAAGTGTCAGTGCTGCCACACTAAAACATTGATATCTTGCAAGTGTGATACAAATATTATGTAATATTTATGCACCTGTAAAAGTGCCTGTTCACCGATTTATTTATTTTTAAAATTTTAGTTATGCTTTTCAGGTTTATACATTTCATTAAGTTTACAATCATGTTATCATTTCAAAACTTGACTTCCTTCCCCCTCTTTCTGCGGTTCCTTAAATGTATTTTTAATATCTTCTACATATCCAAATTGACTTAATTTGCTCATTTATTTATCTACTTTAAATATATTACTCATAAAACTATATAATTTATAAAACTTATAAATTATTATTACAATAATTCTACCAATTTTCTTATCTGTTTTCAATTTATCTGTAAATATTCAATAAACCATTTCCATTCTTTTATAAAAAGTTTGTTGTCTTGATTTCTTATTCTTCCAGTAAGTTTCACCATTTCTGCGTATTCCATAAGTTTTTGTATCCATTCTTCCTTTGCTTCTGTTTCTTTCCATTTTGGGGCAAGTAACATTCTTGCTGCTGTAGTAGTGTACATGAATAAGTTCCTATACAGTTTAGGTAGTTCTGTCCCTATAATTCCAAAAGAAAAGCTTCTGGTGTTTTTTTTTACAAAGGTTATTTTAAACATCCTTTACAATTCATTATATATCATTTCCCAGTAAGCTTTAACCTTATTACAAAACCTCCACATATGATCAAAAGAACCTTCTTTCGCTTTACAACACTTATTTGATTTAGATTTATACATTTTTGCCAGTTTTCTCGGTGTTAGATACCATTGATATATCATTTTCATATAATTTTCTCTTAGACCATAACATGTTATACATTTTATATCCATATTCCACAATTGATCCCATGCTTCCATGCCTATATTATGACCAATAAATCTCCAAATGGGTCCAAATTTCAGTGTCTAAAATTCCTGGTAGAGGACAAGCATCTAGAGATTACGCTAAGGGTGGCGAAATTCTGTGCGACTGCCATAAAACTTAGGGAACAAGCTGTACTACCAAAATGATTAAGGTTTTAAATGATAATTTTAGGTTATATTTTAGTGATCAAGATTTAATATAATTTTTTAACTGCCGCTATATCTGAATTGTCTCTGTTATACCCAATTGCAATTCAATGTATTCGTGTTGTGTTTTATGATTTTCCTGATATTGTAAGTGACCTGGAACTGGTCTGTGACCGTAATAATAAAATTCTAATCTTCTATTATGACCAAGCCTGTTCACAGATTGAAACAGTCAAGTGGGGATATATGGGGTAAGGTGATCTTTCAAGTTAAGTGGTCCCAAGCTGTTCAGGGGTTTATATACTAATAATAACACCTTGAACTTGGCCAGGCAGCAGATCAGAAACCAGTGCAGGTCCCTGAGCAGCAGTACTACCATATTGGCCCAAATATAAGCTGCACCTGAATATAAGCTGCACCTTTAAAATTGGAGGGGGGGGAGAAAAAAAATACCCGAATATAAGCCACTCCATTCCTCGCTGCTCCTGGCTGCATATTGGGCGGGGGGGGGGGCTGCATTGCCAATGGCATTTCCCCTTCCTCGCTCTCTCCCTTCCTGGTCTTGGGGGAGAGGACGGGGGACTATCCACAGGGCGGGCGCCACTTTGCCACACTCCTGGAGCTGCTTGCTCCTGGCTGCATACAGTAAGGTCGCAAATACAAGCCGCACTTTAACTTTTCACAGCCAGAATTTGGGGGGAAAGTGAGGCTTATATTCAGGCCAATACGGTACATGCTGACAGGGTCTTACTCCTGGCACCAATCCAGCTGCAGCATTCGGCACTAGCCTCAGCTTCCAGATCAAGTGGAAGTGAAGCCCCACATAGAGCCCTTTCAGTAATCCCGTCTTGAAGTAACCAATGTATGAGCTGCTGTCAACCACTTGAAATCTAATTCTAACAGAAAGACTTCAGGTTTCTTAACTTCTGTGTTTTGCATCTATATGGTGATTATGGTAAGGATTTCAGCCTGGAACACCAGTTTGACAGATGGAAGGGCTTCTGTTGCTGTATATTTTCAAACATTAATGCTATCATTTGCATGCTGAAGAAAAGAAATTTTGATTTTACAGAGGCCACCAAGGATTAATTTAATGATTTGGGTAGAGTTTAGATTTCTTCCCAGGAGGTGTGAAGGTTAAAAGGTACATCTAGCTAAATATTTAAAATCTTTAACCTTTCTGGTTTGATCCAAATGATCCTGGGGAAAGAAACCACTTATATAGCTTAGCTTGTAGCTTGCTTAAAATTTAAATAGTTCTCCTTTGTAAATCCTGAGCCATTGCAGCAAATGCTTCTATTATTTCTGTGTTATGCTTTGTAATAACATTTTAAATCTGCACTTGATGCATTTTTCAACATGCCTCCCAGAGTCTCGGAGACTGTCAGCACAAAAGAAGTCAGAAATTTTGTGTGCGTGTGTGATAAATCTGCTTCTGCATCTCTTCCCATATGGAATTGCAAACTCCATCAACATCCTTCTTGAGTTCCATTGCTCAGCTGGTCTTCATATTCTTTCCAGAAGCTCATGGAGAAATTGGAGGAATGTATTATCTATCAATTTGTATGCTGGGAATTTTTATCAACACTGATTTGCTGCCAGACACTGAGTCAGTCCTGATGCTTGAGGTTTGGGGCAAGGAGGCAACCTCTACCGCATCTTATCTATAATAACGCTTCACACTTAAACGACACATTTTAGCTCTCCACAGTGGTTCGTTATTAGTCTGGTATCTGCAACAGTCCTGCAGAACAAGCCAGTTTTATTACCTCTATTACGCTCCTTAGGCTGGCATAGCCAGACACATCTAATAGCATGTATAGTTAAACGATGGAGCTCGATCCCACAGCAGGCAGTGATGGCCACCAATCTGGATGGCGTTAAAGGAAGATTGGACAAATTCATGGAGGAGAGAGCTGCTAGACTTGCTGGCTATGCTTTGCCTCTACAGTTAGAAGCAGCAATGCTTTTGAGTACCAGTTCCTGGAAAGCACAGGCAGGGAGAGTGCTCATGTTTTTGGGTCCGGCTTGCAGGCTCCCCACAAGCATCCGGTTGGCCACTGTTGAGAATAGGATGCTGAACTAGATTGGCCATTGACCTTCTCCAGTGACAGCTCCCAGACTTTGGAACTCCCTTCCTAGATAAATTAGACCGCTCCCTCTTTGTTGTCCTTCTGCTAGCTTGTGAAGTCTTGTTCCAACAGACGTTTGGCAACTGCCTGTTTTTTAAGGAAAGGTTGGTACTGTGATAGTTGGATTGTAAAGAACTGTTTGCATTAATATAACTTTGATGTATCTATTTTTAATTATATTAATGTTTAATTGTTTTACATTAGTTTTTTCCCTATGTTCCAGCTGTTGTAGCTGTAAGCTACCTTGATTCCCTATAAAGAAAAATGTTACTTGTAATATTTTTTATAAAATAATAATAATAATAATAATAATAATAATAATAGGCCTGATGAAGCAGGCTGTGCTTGTGTTCTTCTTTCATGTAGAATTTAAATATGATAGATAAGTACACACCATACTGAATATACTATACACACACACACACACACATACACATACACACACACACACAGTACAGAATACATAAAATATAAAATTATATATAGTCCAAAATACAAACCACACGTTTTACATTAGTGGTGGTATTTTTGAAAAGGAAAAGGTATTTATTGGCTCAAGAAAAGCAGTGACAGGGCAAGAGCCTGAAGGAAAAACCTATCCTGTCAAAGCTCATTTCTATCACCGTGCAAGATTATGATGCCGTCCCCAGTGTTGATGTGAAGGTGTTCCAGGCGGCTAGCTCTATAGTTTGTTCAGTAAATGTCAGTTCTTCGTTGTGATGTCTTTCTAGAATTTCTTGACATAGATGCTCTTCGTCCAATAAAATGATAAATAAGTGGGGGAGGCACTTTAGGGATATTGATTGAATGTTTCTGCACAATTTGGAAACCACTTCAGCTTATTTCATTCACAGGTCCAATACAAGATAGACATGCCCCTTATCTCCACCAAGGTTAAAGGGGGGGGGGGGATTCTGCTTTTATATTTGTTCACGGAACCATTCCCATGGCTGACAATTATTGAGGTAGATTCTCATTATTATCACTAGTATCAGGGTTACTCCATTGATGTGGTACACTGGATGGAGATGGCGAATGACAAGATAGATGTGTGAGACAGTACTGAGCAGCTGAAAAATTATTTGATACTAACCTATGCGTGGATGCTCGGAAAACTAAGTTCTAACACTCAAGAGCCATGCTAGGCATGATGTTACATGCACCACTGCATTTAACATGCTGGTTAAAGGTAAAGGTAAAGGTACCCCTGCCCGTACGGGCCAGTCTTGCCAGACTCTAGGGTTGTGCGCTCATCTCACTCTATAGGCCGGGAGCCAGTGCTGTCCGCAGACACTTCCGGGTCACGTGGCCAGCGTGACATCACTGCTCTGGCAAGCCAGGGCAGCACACGGAACACCGTTTACCTTCCCGCTAGAAAGTGGTCCCTATTTATCTACTTGCACCCGAAGGTGCTTTCGAACTGCTAGGTTGGCAGGCGCTGGGACCGAACGACAGGAGCGCACCCCGCCGCAGGGATTCGAACCGTCGACCTTTCGATCGGCAAGTCCTAGGTGCTGAGGCTTTAACCCACAGCGCCACCTGCGTCCCTAACATGCTGGTTAGATCAGTCCAAATGCCCATCTAGTTGCCCATTTTGGACTTGATCCAACTAACCCAGCGCACTTGCAGAAGGCAACAGAAGAGCTCCCACTGGCACATGGGGGCTTTCACCCTTCTCCTCCCTCTGTGTTCCTCCTGATCCTCCCTCAATTTTCTCTGGTGGGTTTGTAGAACCCCCAGAACAGAGCATGAATAATAATAATAATAATTTATTATTTATACCCCGCCCATCTGGGGAAGGGGAGAAGAGGGGGGAATCATTCCATCTGGCAAACAGAAATGCTTGTGTTTACAGAAAGATCAGAAGAGTACAATGCTGAATTCTTTTCTCTGTTCTCACAGCATCCCACCAGAAGCCTATGGCAAGACCATCAGGAGGTAAGACCTAAATGCAACAACACTCTCCCCGATACGTGATTCCCAGCAACTGGTATTAAGCAGCATACTATCTCCACCATTGAGAGTAGAGCACATTCATCATGGCAAGTAACCATTGAAAGCATTATGCTCCTTAAATAGCATCAGCTAGAAGGGGCTGTGTCAGACACTGGACTGGTATTTAACTCTGTTGTCTTTCCAGCTTCACCTTTTCTATCTGAGAGAGAGGGGAAGTTAGCATATTAGGTTTGGAAAGTTAGAACATTGGCCTATCTAGCTCAATATCATTTGACTGGCAGTGGCTCTCTAGGGTTTCAAACAGGAGTCTTTTCTAGCCCTTCTAGGAGATATCAAGGGACCATTTCCATACAAAATGTGTGGTAGAACCACACCATTCCTCTATGACTACTTCTCTGGAATTTGTCCCTAATATTATTCATCCGAATCCACCAAGAGAGAGATGCAGGTGGAGGTACTGCTTGGATTTCTTTGCAGCACTCAGACTTTCAGACAGAAGCATGAAACATCCACTAATTTCATTTCATACAACACAGTGTACACTGAGGTATGCATTTCAGTACACCTTATAAGGTGGAACCAGTAGCTGCCCATGTGGTGGGGCAAAGCTGTCCTCTCAACAGCTGTGTCTCTGCAGCTTACCTATATGGGGCAGGGTAGAGTAAGGGCTATACAGGTGAACCAGCAGGAACATCACTATCCTGTTCGACACCATCTCCATCCAGGTAAGCTGCAGTGAAGTCATTGTAGGAGGGCAGCTGGTGGTAGTGAGCTCATTGTTATGTGCCATACCGTCTGTATGGAGATATACATCATCTAAATTCCCCTTGAAGTATTCTAGAATATCAGGAAATGATGATGCTTCTGGGTGGAATGAAATTGATCCAATTTGTCAGGCTTTGAGTCAAGTCCAGTGTCTGAAGGACGACCATAACCAACATCATAAGGTAGGTTGAGATACCTGAGCAAGGTGATTTATATACATGTTTACCCATGCAAATTTTTATACATGTAAGTTCCAATGTGTTCAGGTAAGTGTGCAAAGGGCTGTATCCTTAAGAATCCCTTTTCTTCCCCTCCCCCACAAAAAATGAAACCTGTCTCTAATTTCCAGACTCAAGTCAAAATGATTTATAGGTGGACAGTAAAGCTGCCTTGTAAAGTCAAGTTGATTTGTAGATAGATGGCTCAGCAGATTTGATCTTAACTACATCAGGAATTAAATTAGATTAGAAAAATCAATGACAATTTGAAGACACTCAAATAAAAACCAACATTTTTTGTGGAAAGAGACTGGGGCCAAGCCACAAAGTCAACCACACTCAGAGCATGTGGATTTGGGGATGTTTGTTTTCAACACAATACATATGGCCATGTTTGTATTTAACAGAAGGGCAGCAATCATCCAGCCAGTGGCTTTCATTAGCAATTCACATCCAATGGAAATTTGCTTTCTTTCAAAAGGAAATGGATGGGCCTGCCTGATTTTTCTCCTTAATTACTCAAATCAAATTGAAAACACACCACAAATTCTAAGTGCAATACTTGGCTAGACCTTCTGGAAACAATAATATAAAACACAGAAAACAATATCTAATGCATTGCAGTAGTGGGTATAGTATAGGCAGAGGGATTGGTGACCTTGAGTCAGAGACACCCAAAATGAAATACCTTTGCAGTCATGCAGTACATAGGCAGTGCCATCTAAAAGTCAGCCAAAGGCTAGCTGAGGGATTGTTGAAAGTGATCTTTCTGCTGCTCTACCAGTGAAAAGAATCCAGAAGGAAGGCATTTACATCAGCAAGGCTACTCCCCCAGTACACCAACAGAAAGCTCTACCCTAGTTGATAAATAACTATACAACTTTTAGAAGACACCTGAAGGCAGCCCTGTATAGGGAAGTTATTAATATATGATGTTTTATGGTGTGTTTATATTTTGCTGGACACTACCCACAGTGGCTGGGGCAACCCAGTCACATGGGTGGCATATATATAATAATAAAAGTAGTAGTAGAGATGCAATGTCAGCAGTGTTCCGCCAATGGTAAGGACCAAAATGGAGTGTTCTGTGGGTGTGCTAGAGGCAGACTGGCAGTGGCCTTGGGTCTGCAGGATCCAAACCCCCTTATTTCCCCCATGGATCGTAATTAAAACTACATATGTCCTGGAGCGGGCCCAATTAATTCTCTTCCCATTGCTGTCAATCGAAGCGGGGGGGGAGCGGGAGAGAGATGGGAAAAGAAAGGAGAGGAAGAATCAAAAGCCACCTCCGGCCCTGGATAAGTGGATTTGTGCAGGATTCACCTAAGGAGAGCCATCAGCAGAAGCCCTGCACAAGGGCTTCACCTTTTGCAATTGAGATTTTGCTGCTATCCTCCTCCATGGGCCCCCCAAAATTGGCTCAGGAGCAGGGTAAGAAGAACCCCTGGAACAGTGCATAGGATTAGGGGAGCTCTATCTGGTAATCTGATATGTTTGCTCAGATGGAACATTTGTAATAGTGTGGTTTTGAATTCTACCCCATCTAGTATTTTCCCTTCCAATGTTTATATAGTATAAACCCTTTCAATGGGGGACTAAAAGCATGGATTGGCGGTTTCCCATCCAAGTACTGGCCAAACCCAGACCTGCTTGGTTTCATCATGTACCTTGATCCCTGGCCCCGACACCAGTTGCACAGGAACACCCAACACACAAATTCCTGCTTGCAACTACAATACCTCTTTGCATCCTTGATCATTGGCCATGCTGGCTGGGCCTGGTCCCCCATCCTTGCTCAACACACTTGTGCCCTGCAAATAACAGCTAAATGGGACTAATGTATATTTTGAACTGGATCTGTGCTACGTAGCAGTTTATTTTCTTGATAGACATAGAGGCGGGGAATCTAGTTTCCCCCCAAGTCCCTGGTAATCCATGTCAGGGTAAATGTCTTGAATCTCACAGCAGAAAGAATTGCTTCATTGTTGGAGCTGTTTCTCTCCTCAAGCAGTCACTAGTTTAGAAATATTATCCCCATACGAAATGACAAAAATATAAGCTACAATGTTGTGCTACCACAAAGCTTTCAAACATGACATTTTGTAATGACAAAAGATTAAAGAGCTCAGGATAACTTCTCAATAAACTTTGTGCTGTGTTAAGTTTTAATACCTTGCTGTGAACAATCTCTAAAGATATCTGTAGATATTAGTGAGGCCACTGCAGCATCCTATTTGGGGGCTTTTTGATAGTTTGCCTGTTTTATTGCTTTATAGATTGCATTATTTACGTTTTCTGGTTGATTTCCTTCTTTGGAATATTTTCTGGTGGAAAGTGGGTTACAATTGCTTGAAACAAGCAAACAAATACTGACCCATCTGATATTTGTGACCATCATGGATGGCATGAGGAAGATTCCCAGATTTCACTGTAAGGTGAGTATTCACAGCAAAACAGAGGTGCTTGCGAAGACGATGGGGGGACACAACATTGTGTGTGTGATGTCAGGACGTTGGGAGGAGCCTGGGGCAGAGCTATACACAAGGGCCATGTGGCTCAAGGGCCGGCAGCTCCTTCTCCACCTTCTCTTGGCACCACTGGAAGCTGATTCAACCCTCCTTCTCTGTGGCCTATGGGGCACAAGCAGTGGTGAACTTGGGTATTATGATGCCCTGTGCAAGGCCAAAATTTGGTGCCCTTCCCCCAGCCTCCACACTACCCTCCCACTACCTGGTTTTGGGGAGGAGGCCCTCACACTTCCTTCCCTAAGCTTGGAAAGTGCCAACTAGGCTTTGGGAAGGAGGAGGGAGGGCTCTGGGACCCTGCCAAAGCCTCACACCTTCTTCCCTAAGCCCTGCAGCTTGCTTACCAGACTTCGAGATGGCACCCCCTCGGTTTGCACCCAGTGCATGCACACCTCTTGCACAGCCCTAAACCCATGCCTGGCACAAGAAAGGGGAGCTTCACTCTTTTTCTCTCTGCCACAATCCTCACAACAAACAACAAACACAGCTTCCCAAAGGAAAGTTGGAAGCAGTAATGCTTCTTAATGCCAGCTGCTGGAAACTAGACGGGTGAATACTGCTTGCTGGTTTCCCACAGGCATCTGGTTGTCCATTGTGACAACAGGATGCTGGATTAGACGGGCCATTGGCCTGATCCAGCAGGCTCCTCTTCTGTTCTCATGTGGCTGAGGAAAGGGCAAACAGTGGAGAAAAATCCCCTTATGTGTGTAAATGAATCACCACTGATCCAGCTTTGTCAGTGCAACCCAATGAACCCGATATATAATAATGGATTGCTTGTGCTGAACACACTTTTATCTGTGAAAGTACAGAGGTACATCGACTGCCGCGAAGAAAGGCAAGGTGCCATACATTCATCAAACCAGAAATTAATATGATGATTTGAAAAGCATTTTGGAACCAAACGTCCTAAAGATCAAAACCAGCTGCTTTTTATGAAGTAATCCTTCAATCAAAGTGTGGATTTGGTGTTCCACGGAGCAGGGAATCCATCACAGCCGTCACAGCAGACCTAGCAGGTGCCCATTTAATATTGCTTGGTTGTGCAAAAAAAGAAGAAAAAAGTTTTCATTGCCAAGCTTTCAGATTCAGTTGCAGATTTATTATTCTACAATGATTTATTTCTTAAGTGGATAAAGATTAGTCGGAGCAAATAATGAAAGAATATCTGAGAAACAACAAATAAATGAAATGTCAGGTGACACAGGCAGTATCAACACACCTGGGCTGTAACCATCTCTTCTCTTGCTAAGCAAGCCTAACAATATCTACTTAGAAGTACAGTGGGGCTTACTCACAGTCGAGTGGTGTTAGGTCGGTAGCCTAGGTCAGTAAGGTGTGTATTTTCTAGGAAGAAAATATGCCCCCTGGGTGGTGCTTGAAATTGGTTGAATCTCAGTTCATAACTACAGAAACAATGTCACAGTCAGAATGTGCCTTCAGTTCTCCAACTGCCCATTCAGGAATGGTCCATTCAAAATGAAAGAAATAATTACAAGGAGCTTCCAGCGAGCTGCGATGGAGGATGGCTGAATTCCATCACCGCCGTACGTTTCAGAATCAGAGGCTGAGATGGGAGTTATCAGCCTCCCTACATTCCCCAGACTGGGGAGTGGCAGCTCATCTGCGGATCGCCCAACACTTGGTCCCAAATTCAGAAGGAAGGAGGGGCTAGGGGCACTGGATGGAAAGCCCGGAACGTTTCTTGGCAACTCTCCAAAGTCACCTCCATTTAGCAGCAAGCTTCCAATTCTTAAGATGAAAAATTGGATTTAAGTTTTGGACATGATCTGAGCAAAGGGGAAGAAACTACTTTGCTAATTAATTCAGCCACTGAGGTGCTAAAAAGGATTTGAACGGAAGAAGGATTAACATCTACGTAGACTTCGTATATTGGAACTGGAAGGGGAGATGAGCCTCCTTTGTTATTATTTTTCATTTTGCTATGTTATGTGGCAAAGTCCTCCTCTGAAAGAACCAACTGCCTGATTATTTATAGCAAGCGAGACTGGAGAGGTGGTGTATTTGGTGATATAATATGACTCTAATAATCATTAACAGTTGTTCAAAAGTGGAAAACCAAGTTCAAAGTATTTGTCTGCAGATATATTTGGAAGAGGATAAAGAGTTTCCCAACCTTGATTTGGAGAATGACTGGAGAGACGCCAAAAAAGACTTTGGAAGTTTGCCTGGAATTAGAATCGGAATGACACAGCTCCAATTAACCGAGCGGCAATGACCGGAAGTAGATCAGCTGGCAGAATTAAATGCGGGGCCTTAGGGGGATAGGTGCCTTTTAATATCTTATTTAATATTTGCATTCCCAGTTTTATATGGCAAAACCTTCCCTGGACAGGTTAACCATTTGAAGGACAGCTGGTCTTAAAAGCATTGGGCAGATGCCTTGATTTGATTTTATCTGGACTGACTTGGCTGCTGCCCGAGGTGAGAAGATTTTTGGATTGGCTTGGCAGAAACATCATTTTGTGAAGAGATATTGTGAACACACAGAGGGAACTCTGGATGTAAATTCCACACAGAATATATTGTTTTGTTTTATCTCGCTTGTTTGATAAACTCAGAGGCTGTGAAAAGTTATGAGGATTAACATCGGAATGATGTATGGGAACTATCGTGAAAATTATGAAAGCAGTAGAAGTATGAGATGATCGGAGCCCCCCGATCTCAGGACAAGGGAAGATACCTCCCAATTTTTTATATAATTTGGCATAATATTTGGACTGTTTGATTATTGAATAATATGTATAATTTGGAATATTTAATTTGGTTTGATTGGATTGTTCAAGTGGAAAATTTAATAAATAGTGTTTAAAAAAAATAAATGAAAGAAAAAATTGGTCCGAAACCTCTTTCACACATTGCTACACCCACTTAGTGACATTCCAAAAGAAAAAAGAAAGAAATTATCAGTTGTTCTTCAAAAATACGATCTCATCATTCATATATATATATATATGCATCTATATGTGTTAGTTGTATCTTATACTGTCCAGTTTTCAAAGAATATTTGCTTTTAGGACTTTAAAAAAACCCAACCTTTGTTTTAAACATAAACTGTTGTTGAACCAGAGTATTGCTTGTACTGCAATGTCAATAAGTGCCTCTTCAGAATGGCATAGTTGTGATTGTGGAACTGGAATCCAATCAATCATCTAATTAATTAATCCACTTAATTAATCCAACCCAAACTCCAATTAATGTAATATGCATAGAAGTATATTTTGACAGAAGGGGAAGTTATCCTTCCCCTTTTATATCCATCTTGAACTTATATCAACTTAATTTGTGTGCTTCTATCTTTCTAAATAAAGTCTGACAATAATTTTGCCGTTTTTAATTTGCTCTTCTGTCAACATAATAGGAAAAGGATCAAAAAAGTAAATGTAGCTTTAGCATTAAAGGAATTCTGACTGCTGGTATCCCACACAAAGAGAAAATGATATTTATATAGGCATTTACACTGTTCTACTAAAGAGGGGTATTTTTTATACAATGATTCATAACTAATTTTTGGATGCCAGGAAAGATAGTGGTATGTCAAATTCCTAAATCTCTTACTGTCAATTTGTTCTTGTATTATTTTTCTAATTCCCACCTTGCTCTTTTTGGAAACTGTCACAATTTGAAAACCACCAGCTAGTCACTTGGCCGCCTTACTTAAAATGTTATCCTCAATCTCAGACATTTGGGGTTCCTTGAAAGTTGTGGTTCTCCTTGAATGGGAGGAGCATCTTCCTGGGATCCATCCTGGAGGCAGCATTTCTAAGGGTTAGTGAAGAACAAGAAGTTTGCATTGTTTCAAAATGAATCAGAAATAAATCTACCTCCCCCCACCAATTACTCTTAAGAAAACTGTACATCTGAGCTATGTGGTAGTACTGGAGGTTAGGGCTCATGGCAAGGCATCAGAATGACCCCATGTCAAACCAGGCTCAAACTACAAAGAGGTCAGGGCTCAACTCAACAAAAAATCATAGAAGGCTCTCAAATGCAAAGAAATCATGACCTGGCCAACCCTTTTTTTTACTTGAGATTCAACCATCAATACTTGGACTTCCCTAGTTTCTGTTAGAATTCCTGCTCCATGATTGCAGTCATGGGATTTTTGTCTATCACATGACGGTATATGTTTTGACTCCACAGAGTGGGAAGTGACGGAGACAGGATGTTTGTGTTACTGTGTTCTGTGAAGTGGAACTATTCTCCTTTGTTTGTTTGTTTTTTCTCTTCGCTGTCTGGTGCTAGAGAGAGAGGGAGCCATGTGGCAGTGCTCCGTGTGTGTTTATATGTAAATAAAGTAGATTAGCCAAAATGCTGAGTTGCTGAGTTGCTAAGTTGCTGAGGTCTGTTACGCGTGATGTGCAAACTCTGCAGATCCCTAAGTGTGCCGGTATTGGTTGGCATCAGTCGCTGTGATGTTCGGGCAGAAGAAAGCTTTTGAAGCTCCCAAACGATTGACCAGGAGGGAGAGAACATGCCAGTTGGGCATGTGTCTCTACCAGGGTCCTACTTGAGTTTAGGCTAAGCTCCTGACAGTTTCCACATTTCCAAGAGTTCTGTACAAGAAAGTACAGGGGCATACAGTGTTCAGAGGGAGAAGGCGCATGTGCAGTGGCCCTGCGACCAATGTCCCCGGCATGCAAGGTATTCCTGATCCATCCCATAGGTTCCCACACTGAGCAGAAAGGTCAGGACGGGTCTTCTAAGCATGCAGTCAGAAGCTTTCTTTGTGATCAGGAACCATGATGATGCATGATTCCCAGTTGCAGGCAGGCTTCTAAACATGTCCAGACAAACAGGGGAAACTAAATGGTTGAGAATGTAGGAATGGGGACTTTGAAAGTAGGTCTGGCATGCCTACACCCATCCCTACCACCCTCTGTGCCCAGATTTGCTCTCCTGAACACATAAAAGGTGCTAACAATGCAAGTCAACAATGCATGGCAATAATCACTGCATTAACAGTTATTTGGCCACAGCTACCCAGGCTCAAAAGGTGTCATCTGGAACATTAGCCCTGCTAAATGAAAATAAGAGAGAAAGTACTGTGAGAAATCTTGAATACTGCGCATCCTGCAGAGTTGCAATTTCTGAATTGTGTTGACAATGTGCAAACATGAATAAACTGTTTCCTGACACAAGGCCAAGTTTGTTGCAACCCATTTGTCTCTGTGAAGGAGCAATATTGTCACTTGGTGAGTAATCAGTAACGCAACGTGTTATAATGTTTTGAAGCAGGATTTATTGGGCGGTGATTTTTGACACCTTCTTTTGTATCATTACTGCTTCAAGGGTGGGTGGGGATCAATAGTTTGGCACCATTGCTAAAAGTAACTGGCAGGGTAAGTTCTTCTTGAAGGCTGAGTCTGATTGAATTGTATACACAGGTCGCTTCACCAAATTTGCAGCAAGCAAATGTGTGTTTTCTATTATTAAACAAGTGGCAGAGAACTACCAATTTTTTAGGGGACCAATTTCTACATAATGGTAACCACCAAAAAGACACTATTTTTTTCTTGCAACTCGGCAACCTCACTTCAGAAAGTAGGGATATTTTAACTCATACAAGGGATAAAAGGCATAGAGCAATGGCTCTCCCAAGGTTTCTGGACTGTTTCATCTCTGAGTATTGCATACCCTCCAACATTCCTCAGATGAAAATAGGGACAGTCTATGCTACATCAATATCATTGCTTGAGCGTTTCCTCCTGGTCAACATATTGGAGGAAACACACAAATCTGCACTATTTTAAGCACAGAAATCTTTGAATTTATGTATTGCATTTAGAAAACCCTGAGGGAAAAGGAAAGACTACGTGATGTCATCATGCCTTTATGAGGATTTTGGAAGCATTATAACTTTGAACAACCATTATTGTTGTGATAGGACTGTCATGCCTCTCTAGCGCATCTTCTGAATGATACCCGGTATACCTTATGTCCTCTCCAGGCTGATACTGTAGATTGTCTTCAGTATATTTAAGGATCACATAAAAGTTGCAGTCTTCTCAGTATTCCCCCAGAACAGTTGAGCTTCTGCCTAAGAAGTCATGCTGTTTCAAAGTGACCCTTGGTGATTTCAGCACAATATCTGCATCCACGAGAGATCAAAGCAGCACTATTTATACTCCATGTTTCGCCTCTTTGTTTCACCCTTTAAGCTGGCTAGCATGTCACAGTCAGAGTGCTGTTCCACAGTGAAAGAGGGAAACGCTTGCATTTCAACTGAAATATGTGACAGTCAAAGGAGTTCTTAAGCAGGTAATGAATTTTCACACTGAAAAGAGTAATTGCCAGATAATGGGGAAGGCGACCTTTTCATTTAACACATAAAAGGATGTGAACACAAGAGCATAATGTGTAATGGGAGGGGAATGACTTTTACACTCACAAATGAATCGCAGCCCAATTTATCCAAGCGGCCAACGCAACTGTGACTTTTTATATTTGATAATGTTTACAGAAATATTGATTAATGCTATTTAAAATGATTAGATGGGTGTCTATCAGGGTCAAGGAGCCTGTGGCTTCCAGGCCCTCAGGACCTCACACTTTCCCCAAGTCACACTCCTCACAGGCCTTGCCCCACATCCCCCTCAAATGCTTTTTACCTGGCTGGCTTGCACCCTTGATCTGTGATAATGCATCTCGTTTGCCTGGGTGAGGATAGAGAGGGTGTACATAGGTGTACAGAAGCCCCTGGCTTTTGCATAGCTGGAATGTAGCCTAGCATACCAAAGTAAAAGACACATTCACATTTTTTTGCCTTTGGCCCCACCTCCCACTGTGTTGCAGATATTAAATATTGTGCAGTTTGCAGCGACTGGAAGCATAAGAACTGGCTCCCATGGAAATGAAACATTGTTCAGTCCCATAGAAATATTATTTCAACTTTACTGGCAGAACTTTCCTTACAGCTCAGCTGGTTAGAGCGTGGCGCTGATAATGCCAAGGTTGCAGGTACGATCGCTGCCTGAGACAAATGCATATTCCTGCCTTGCAGGACTAGATCAGGGGTCGGCAGGGTTTACCTCGCCTGGGCCGGTTCACTCCAGCGGAGATCCCTCCATGGACTAGATGGTGCTCAGGGTCCCTTCCAATTCCACAATTCTATGATTCTATGAAAACATAATTAAAATATCCACGGTAAAGCCCACCGTGACTTGAGCACCAGCTTTTAGTTAGCATTGTGGTGAGGTGGGCACAGTGCAAGCACTCTGGCAGGAATGCCGAATTGGCTCCACTGATGCACCATGCAATGCTCACTGCCACCTCTCCCCTTTCCTCTCCTTCCCAGAACACAGTGGCAACACAACTGGAGGGAGAACAAGTGAGTGGCACATTCCCACCACACCATCTGCTGCTGGTCTGGAATCAGGATTCCTGTGCATAAATTTTAACACCTGTCTCAACAATGAATGTTGAGTCAATAAATGTTGGGTCAATAAATGTCTGCACTGTCTCTGTTTGTGATTACCAGTCACACAAATGAGTTCCCAGTTCAAAGGATATAATGTACAGTGTACTGATTTTATTACTTTGGCAGCTATATGACTTTTTATTATTATTTAATCAGGGGAAATAGAATATTCTCTGAATCTTGAATTTTCTGGGGGTTTGTGCAGGTTCAGTTTGACTGGGACCATTCCAGAGAAATGGAAGAATGTGATGAGGTAGACTGTGTTTGTTTTTGAATTCAGAGCAAAGTTTTCTTCTATATTTGTGCCAGAGAATGTCATGAACTTAAGCCATAAATTAACACAATTGGGCCATGTTTGTTCTCTCTCTCTCTCTCTCTCTCTCTCTCACACACACACACACACACACACGTATATACATCTGTTAGGACCTTCCTGGTTGAAATCAAATGATGTAAGCAGCAGTATCCTTGCCAGATGAACATGCACTAAGAAACAAGAACAGAATTGCTAATAATGCAAATATATCATTTTTGTCAGCTGCATTTCCATTTTAGCTTTGTATTTGACGGCTGACAAAACAATAAGATGCTCATTATACCTATAAGATATAGACACTGCGTGGGGAAATATCCATCTAAAATGCATAATGCAAACAAGTGTTATTGACATTTTAGGCTAAAAAAAAGAAGAGTAATCCCCAGTGGGTTATTCTGTACATTATTGCAGCTTAGGTGGATACCAAAAGAAAAAAGAAAATGTCCACTAAGAAGAGCTAAGACCACAATTAAAAGGTCTGAATGCTGACTTTTTGAAATTATTTCTGAATGCCATTTCTAAGGATTGGTTCACATGAAACATCAGGTGGTGTCAGGTATGTATGTATGAACTGTCACAGTTCAGCCACCTGCTCATCTCTGCCAAGATAATTTTTTACCTCTCAAATAAGGTACTTTTTAAAAGAGTTTATTCACACATTCAGTTGTGAATCATCTAGGGTGATTGTCAAGTAAGTTATACTCAGAGTAAACCTACTGGAATCAATGGATCTCGTCTGAGTAAAACATGGTTGACTACCGCCCCTGGTGTTTTGTAAGCAATCAAATGACTTTTATGCACATATGAACCAAAGGGCCAGCATGTTACGGCTTACGTGACTTTACCATCTCAGATGTTCTTCCATTCAACTTTCAAATAAGACAAGAGCGTTATTGGTAGACTGTTCTCTCGATTTATTATAGTCATACAGTGACAAAACTCATCTGTGCTAAGCCAATTGAATATTATTATTATGATTATGTTGAATTCTGTGGTGATCACTGGCTAGATTCAATCTTTTCAGAGAGTTTAAAGTAATATTTAATCTACTAACATCTCCCATAACCAGGTATTGTACTGCTTCAACACCCTGCCAAAATCTGTTTGATCAATATAAATATCTGTCTCTTTAAGACAAGCTCTGCTACAGCACAAACCTACACCTGTCTGCTCGAAGTAAGACCCACTGTGTTCAGTGGAGTTAACTTCTAGGTAAATGGTAAGCCTAAGACTGCAATCTTATAACCCACTGAACTCAATGGGAAGTATTGCTGAATAAGAGATAAGAAGGATTGTGTTGTTATTCATATAACTAAACTCCACTGAAATCCAGACACATTCAACTATATCATTACAATTCCCTTTTTATCATGACTATTTTTTTGCTGGATTCCACCTGCTGTGTGTGTGCGTGCAAAGGAAAATTTAACCTATTGTTGTTGACATTTGAATACAAAATTTTAAAATGCTTAACTTTATTAAACATCCACGTTATATTTTAATTGGGAAATCATGTATAACACAATCTTCTTTCCGTAGTTTACTGTATTTCTTTCTTGCCCTTAGTTCTACCCCCTTTATCCTGCCAGCTCTTTCCATCTGGTCAGGAAGCAAAATTACAGTAATTGATTCTTGTGTCCTTTGCAAAGAATTATGTTTCCCTCTGATCAGAGGGAAAGATTGTGATTTCCTTTCCCTCAAAACCTTTATGGCTGCAAAGCCGAGAAGCTAAGATCTGATCTTATTTCGATGCATCTGGAAATGATAGGGCGAATCTTCTTGTCAAAAACAAGACTTTATGATGCATTATTTTCAAATGAGATTTTCTTTTCTAAGGAAGCTAGCCAAAGGTTCTCAAGTGCTAAGAGACTCCCACTAAAATTAGTGGAGTTCTGGAAGAGGACAAAGCTGCCATTTCAGCAAAATAGATATAGTGGTATATCTACTCCCAGTACAAGATGCAGTATGCTTCTGAATACCAGTTGTTGGAAACTGGTAACTAGGACTGCCATATGTACAAATTTTCCCAGACATTACCGGGATTTCAAAGGTGGAATTAACATTTGGGGGGAATTTCTGAAATGTGGCACTTTGTCCTGGATCTTAGGCAAGTCAATCGAAATAAACCAACAAACCAGCTCAACAACTTTGGAGTTTTCCTAAAAACCTGGTTCTTACTTTTTGAAATATGGCACTGTAGTTTATAAAGGGTGCCGAGAGTTGCGTGTGTAGGTCCCCAGGCCACCCCTCAAATAATTTCACACATCACACGTAATTTTAGTTTTGGTTTTGGGGCACTATTTTGGCCACAACTTTATTAAAATACAAAATCAGTGAGTGGTTGTTTAGACATTGGTTATGACTATCTGTCCCCCCGCCTGGGACAGAACTGACATACCGAGGTCCGATCGGAAGCCAGTAGAAGGGAAAGTCAAAGTTGGGGATCATTTGAGCTGAGCGTCGCTCACCCCAGCATCTCCCCAGGGCTTGCCGGCCCTGGTCCCATGACAGGGATTGGACGAAATCGTGGCAAGCCCCAGGATTCCTTTAACGGAATTCCCTTCAGCGCAATAGGAGGGGCAGGCACAGCCTATCCTGACCCCTCCACCACCAGCTTTTTATAACCAATGCCTAACCGCAACCTTACAAGTTGTGACGAATTGCTAAGTACAGTGGTGCCTCGCAAGACAAAAAGAATCCGTTCCGCAAGTCTCTTCGTCTTGCGGTTTTTTCGTCTTGCGAAGCAAGCCCATTAGCGGCTTAGCGGATTAGCGCTATTAGCGGCTTAGCGGGCTTAGCGGATCAGCTGATAAGCGGCTTAGCGGCTTAGCGGATCAGCTGTTAAGCGGCTTAGCGGATCAGCTGATAAGCGGCTCAGCGATCAGCTGTTAAGCGGCTTAGCGGCTTAGTGGATCAGCTGATAAGCGGCTTAGCGGCTTGGGAAGGGGGGGGGGAAACCCTGCAGGAACTCGCAAGACATTTTCGTCTTGCGAAGCAAGCCCATAGGAAATTCGTTTTGCGAAGCACCTCCAAAACGGAAAACCCTTTCGTCTAGCGGGTTTTCCGTCTTGTGAGGCATTTGTCTTGCGGGGCACCACTGTAGTAGGCAAAAACCAAATAGCACAGCCAATCAGCCAAATGGCAAAATTCCTACTAGGCCCCTGCGCCAAGGCAGACGACCCCATGACAGGCAAAGCAAGGTCAACCAGAAAAGAGGGAGGGCGGGCGGGTGATCCGATGCACTCTGCAAAAGAGAAAGGAAAACCAGAGTGCCCCAATATTTAAAGACTATAGTCCCACCCACCCAATTTGCAACATACAATTTGCCCCAGCAACCCGGTTATCCAATCAAAGCACCAGGCAACAACCATTAACCTGCTGGCAACATAGGTCTGGCCCGGCGGCCCACACCGCAACACGCGCTCTCATTTAATTGGAGAACGCGCTTTGGTAGGAATGCTCCTGTTCCCCTGAAACAGCTACAGTTTCAGATTTAACCAGGAAGAGGAATTGATGGTTAAAGTACTCTGAAAATTTTAGAACTATGAGGTAATATCATATAAAGAAAATGCCAGGGCGGGGATATGGGAATGGAGGAGGGAAGTTGACAGTTCAATGATAGGTCTGCCTTCCACTTCTTGGCTAGAATCTCACCCAACACTTTCCACTCACAATGTTTTGGAGGAGAGATGTTGATTTTATAAAACCTTTTTGCCAGTGCCTTTTTTGTCGCTCTTTGGCTTGTTCTCTGAACCGTACAAAGAGTTTGTTTCAGCTTGTCTCTTGTGTGTGTCCTTAACCCAGACTTTATACTTGTTTGTTTTCTCTCTGTTCTTTCCCATCCTTCCTAATCTATCCCAATCTCAACAGCTGAGTCCTAAGCTTCTTTGAGGCTTTAAAGGTAAGTACCAGCAATGTGAAATGGGGTTGGAGGTGAACAGACTAGTTGGATTTTTTCAAAATTGATGTCATATCTATAAATCAATACTCCAGTGGCTGCACTCTGCACCAGCTAAGTCTTGAGGAAAGCATTGCTGTTAACCTCTGAAGCCTATAGCCAACTGCCATTTAGAAATTCAGAAATGACCACAAACATGGATGTTCAGAAGAGCCCCTTCTCCATGACCAGCGTACAGTATTGTCTTGGACCCATTTAGTCCACATTGTCTTTCTACTGGTGATCAACCATGTACTTTGGAAGCTCAAAGGAAGGACAAGTACCATTGGCCATCTTCTTTGGATGACCCAAAACATCAAGCATGCAGAGGTATAGCCCTGTTTCACAATTATGGCTAATAGCAGTTGAGATACTCATTGTTCATGAATTTGTTCAATCTTTCCAAAAAGATATCTAAGCTAAGAGCCATCACCACCACCATCAACCTAGACAGACTGAAAATTATGCATCCTTCCTTAAGAGAAAGGATGATTCAATTACTTGTTGAAACAACTGATATTGGAGGCATGATAAGCATTAAAGAGGGCAGCGGAATGAAAACATTAACATGATTAATATTGTTTTATTTAACTATACCACATGTCAAGAAGCTCGTAGTAAGATATTTACAGTTCCTCTCCAGTCTCTGAGCCATGGAAATGCATGTGCAAAGCTATCAAGCCGTGACAAACTAGTTATAAAGCCATTCGCAAAAGGGCAAGTTCTCTGAGAGACTGCAACCCTTAAAAAATTTATTCAGGTGCCCTCATTTCCTATCATCACTATCTAGCACAGAGCTATAAAAATGGATCACAATGCTAATAAAACAAAATGACTACATGCTGTTTATCTAAGATGGCCATAAAAATCTAGCCAAGTGAATTAATTCCCCTGATAACACAATAATTTAAGTCCAAAAGGGATGTCCGGGATTTTGACAGTCGACTGAAGAACAGGGTCCAAACCGGAACTTGTCAATGGCTTTAAGCTGTTGGTAGGAATAAAACTGCCGGAAGAGTTTGGTTTGATTTTAAACTTTTCTGAAAGACTGTGGCTGAATATGCCACTATATATTTAAAGCAGTATTATACCACTTTAAACATCTGTGGATCCCTCCAAAGAATCCTGGGATCTGTCGTTTGGCAAGGATGCTACGTCCTTCCCCTCACAGATCCACAATTCCCAGGAAGAGGGCTTGACAGTTAAACTGTCATGTGTATGTATATGCATGCCCATAAGTCTGGTAATAGTACACTGAGGTCTCTTCCCCCCCCCCTGAATTTCACACAATGTTAGGGAGTAGATTTGTATAATACTTACCTGCTTCTTCCACCTGAAGAACAGAGGCATAACGTTGATGGGGGTCCTGTAAGTTACTTAGACAACTCAGTGGCTAAGCAACTGTCTCCCAGCCAATGACCCCAGTGTTTCACATCATGTGATTATTCTGTAGGAACAGCTGTTTTGCAAGCTACAGTGTTCCTCTTAATCAGACTCTCAACTAAATGAGAGTGCTATTTGACTAGGGCTGCAGAGACATGGAGAGTACAGAGCAAAGCAGGATAATTAAGAGTCGTGTTTAATTAAATTCAGCCTTGCAAAAAAGGCTGTGGGTTTACTAGCCCACAGAAACCATTACCCTGGGCCAAATTGACGAGACACCAATCATACAATTCATTAGGTATGGTTTCAGAAATGCAACCTTCAGAAAGTGAAATTAGATTGATGCCACAGCATTCTCTGCAAACCAGAACTGTGGCCATCTATTAAAGACTGATCCTCAGATGGAGGCTTGATATCCAAGCTTTCAAATCTGCCAACATGAAAGAATTTAGAGGAGCATATTGTCATTCCAAATCCACTCTGATCAAAATGAGATGGAGATCTAAGTACCTAGGGGTGCTGCATCCTTGTTCCAGAGTTTCTCTTATGCCTCATTGTGGCCTCATGTGAACATTAAAGAAAATCTGTGACAATACATCATAATGGCAATATCCCACTATCATAAATGTCAGAACAGTGGTAGCATTTTGAAGGTTCTATAAAATTCTGCTGTTGAAAACAACAACAAAGTATTTCCCTTGAAATGTCAGGCACCACTGGATTTAAGCAATGGCTGGTGAAACAGACCTTGGTGGTAGGCAGAAGTTCACAATGCCATTTACAAAACCATCTTCTGTTCCTGCAGACCTGAGGGTCAGACAGAACTCTAACTTTGACATTTAGCACTGTGTTGAAAAATTACATTGTGGACAGTGTACGGAAGGTCATAAGTTTAGCCTGAGCATGCAACCCTAAGCATACTTACTATAGTGTAGGCCACATTGAACCCAGTGAAACTTAGTTCTGAGTGAACATGCATAGGACTGCATTGCCTCTATCTTCTTATTTCTCAACCATTTTCACCTGGTCTTTTAACCCATCTTCTTCCATCATCCTCTGTAGTACATAAGGCTGCAAGTGGGGGGAGGGAGGAATGAAATGGATAAGGGGAACTGAAGGTTGAGAGAAGTTGTGGTGATAACTTCATTTCCCAATTTGGCACTGAATGCAGAAAATGCAGGAGGAACTTCTTATAGTTTTCTTCATTTCCTTCCATGTAGAGAAGGGAGAACCAGATGTTGTGGACTACAGCTCCCATCAGTCCCAGTCAATATGACAATGACAAAGCTGTTAATGGAAATTGTACTCCAAAACATCTGGACAGTACCACATTGGCTAGCCCTGCCATAGAGGTTCATCATGTACCAGAATCACTACTTTCTAAGACCTTCCTGTTTGCTCAGGCAACCTAGATCACATTTTAGGTGGAATTTTGTATTACTCTACACTCTTTAGGCTCTATGCCTGCTTCATACCTTGCTTCATATTGTCAGGATAATTTGGTGGGTTTTAGTACTGTATTGTATGGATAGTTGTATTCTCACATTTTTACATTTCCATAGAGACTTTTTTTGTGAATGGAAGTTAAGAATGATTGTAAATAACTGAGCGAAAACAAGCTAAAAATTCAAGGAAGGCATCTGGAGATTTCCTGCCAGAAACTACTGCCCCAGGAACCCATAAAGTTCACTTGGAAGTAAGTGCCACTGAAAGAGGGGTAGATGAACCTGTCCGTTTCAGTTTATCTCAATGTCTCATTTTCCAGTCCTCAGTTTAGTTTGCCACTTTGCTACATCAGTTTGCAATCAAAACAAAAAAAATCAAAGTCCTCCTGAAAATTCATCAGAATTTCAGCGCAAATGTTTCTGAATAAACACATTTTTATAGTACACAACTTGGGACGTGGGTGGTGCTATGGTCTAAACCACTGAGCCTCTTGGGCTTGCTGATCAGAAGGTTGGTGGTTCAAATCCCCATGACGGGGTGAGCTACCGTTGCTCAGTCCCAGCTCCTGCCAACCCAGCAGTTTGAAAGCACCCCAAAAAGTGCAAGTAGATAAATAGGTAGCGGAAAGGTAAACGGCGTTTCCATGCACTGCTCTGGTTTCAGTGTTCCATTGCATCAGAAGCGGCTTAGTCATGCTGGCCACATGACCCGGAAAAGCTGTCTGCGGACAAACACCGGCTCCCTCGGCCTGTAAAGCGAGATGAGCGCTGGAACCCCAGAGTCGTCTGCGACTGGACTTAACTGTCAGGGGTCCTTTACCTTTTTTATATACACAACTTTGCCTTTAAAAGTGCATTTTTGCATGCCATTTTCACATATGCATTTATGTGTTTCATCTCATCTAGTGCAAATTGCATAGGGTTGCATTAAGCTGTGTACTGAACTAAATGCTTTCCCCTATCCTTGCACTGAAATCAATAGAACTTCTTTCTATGCAACACTGGAAACTCCAGCATATTTATTAGGCATAAGTATCAATGAAATCAATGGGATTTCTAAGTAAACTTGTTTAAGCTTTGGGATGTAGATATATTTCAGCTGTGTAAGTGTGGCATCAAGCAAACCATGAATGCTATACTCTGCCAGCATGTCAGCTGTTACAAACAGTGACAGTTGCCTTAATCTATCTCATTTGGATGAAACACAAGGCATCAACAAACGTTGTGTCCTGTACTGTATTACTTTTCTCTGGCAAGCTCTGCACTTTTAACACTGGCTGGGGTGAGGCACTTAATTGAATAGAATCTAGTGATGGAGAGGATGCGATATTTTGTAAACTGAGCTGACATTTTGCAATTGGTGGGGAAGATGCTTCCAATAAAACAGGATCCTGGCACTGGAAATCAATAGAAGAAAAATGTGAGTAGCATGAAAATTGTGTGGTGCACAGAAGTATATCTGATTTCTATTGAAAATGGAAGGCAAATCATTACTCTGAGTATGAAACTGTCATAGCGCTGGTTGAACTGCTGTAGTCCAATGAAGGTGATGTTTTGGTTTTCCTTAACGTACTCTATATTTCCAAAGATAGAGGTCTCCTCTATGTAGATGATACAAGGGATACCATTAAAGTGGTGTGGGCAAAGGTCAAGTGAGCACCCTCACCTGCTGTCGGCTATTGCCAACTAGTCACGTCATAGAAAATATGAGATTTGAAATGGGTTCCTAGTTTGTAGGTCAATCACTCAGCCACTCTAGTGCAGTAGCCCTTAGGTGAGTAAGCGGAAAACATCACTTTATACAAATAATCAAAACGGAAAATTGCAAAATTCAATGGGAGGAGTTAAGAGAGCAATTAACTTTCCCCATCCAAGTATAAAATAAAAATACTGTATGAACGATAGATTGGTAAATGCACAATGACTTCTCAGTGGCATTCAGTCCTTTTCTGGGTGTGAATTCCTCCCCCTTGATTGATGTTCATATTACTGATATGATGTGCTTCGCATTTGTGAACAGACTCCGGTCATCTGGAATCCCTTCAAAGCTGGTCTGTGTTTGATGTGTCAGAACTGTCTAAGGCAAAATCTGACAAAACAGGATGAATTTCTCTCTCTCTCTCTCTCTCTCTCACACACACACACACACACACACACACATATCCAGGTGCCATTATTAGTGATTGAGCACATATCAAGGCTGCTGAAATGAAATTCTGTTGCAGACAAAAAAAATATGAATTATTTCCTTTTTTCCCCCATCCTTGATTTGGAATATCACACATTTCTTCATGCATGTTCAAAAGAAATTGAACCCTTCCATTACTGATTCCATTCTTCCCCAGAGAAACACTTAGATGATTTGCAATGTCCACTTCATTTACTTGAAAGGTCAAAGATGAAATGAATGCCACACCTTCAGTGATATTATGAATTACACCAATTAAATTGGATGATTAACACACTGCTAAATAGCACAAAGGAATAAGAACAGACTTCAATGGAGTGAGAAGATAAAATTATGGCTCGTGTAAGGGGACTAATTTTTTTAACCCATGAAGGTAAATAATACAGACTGTTATAAACCCCTTTGTATTGAATATGCTCATGATATGGAAAACATGGAGAGATAAAACTGGCCCCATTCTTCATTAATACATTTTTTATAAAAAAAAATATCAGCCTGTATTTAGAGATGAAGATAATTTTTCTCAGTTCAAGGAATGGGATTGAAAAAGGATATATTATAAGGAGAGAATCTTCTCACACATGAACAACTTGGGACACAAATCCAGGGCACTGGGATCAACTTGGGTTACTTTACAAGAGGATTAGACATTTCATGAAATATAAGGCTGTCAATGGCTACTAGCCATAAAGGATACATTCTACTTCCAATGTTTAATGAAGTTTACCTCTGCATACTAGTTGTTGGGAATCACAAGCAGAGAGAGTGCCATTGTTGCCTTTGGATCTTGCTTGTAGGCTCCTCATAGGCATCTGGTTAGGCGCTGTGAGAACTGGATGCTGGAGAAGATGAACTTGGGTATTTTTTATGTGTATGCAAACATAGATTGGTAATGGAAGATGCCTATGGGAAGATAACTCGATCAGATGTTCGAGTCTAGAGGACTTGTCACCATCTTCAAGAAAATGTTTCATTTATGTTGTTGATGATTTGTTTAGTATTTAAGGAATAAATTTGTTTTGTTTTAATTTGAAAATGGCAGAATAATAATGATAATCCAATAGCATCATTCTCTCAGGCATAACTTTATAATTGCTATCCCTAAACCGTGTCCACCAACCTCACCCACGGTTGGCCGCAACTGTGGGTATTATTTTTATACCTGTCCAGTACATATCAAAGAATATTTTCCGAAGCTAAATTTACTGTCAGGGTTTTAGCTGTCTGTCAGCCCCTTATATAATTTGTTTTCAACGCTATGCTTAATTCAAGGTCAAGGCTCGACCATATGTTCCTCTCATGCTTCCTTCCTACAGGTGCCCTCCCTGTTCACTCAAATAGCAATCTTCATGGAGATTAATTTAGCAGGTATATAGTAATCTCTCCATAAAATATTATCTGGGATTAGCTGAGATTGTAATATCCACATAATAAATTACATTGGACTTGGACCAAATCAGAAGATTTCACTTGCTCGTATACTCACTCGCAATCTCTCTCTTGTGTGTTTAAAAAACAATAACTGAGTACTAGCCGACCTGGTTACTGACCATGCCAGTCTTTTTCTATAATGCAATAAAAAATAAGCATGTTTAAGAGTTAACCATTATAGGAGAACCTCAGAACTAGGTCTATTTTTCAGAAGTTATAGATGCTAACACACCTGTGTAATTCATGTTGTCATAAATGTGCAATACCAGTTTGGAATCTGAAATTGAGATTACAGGCTTCATGTTTGGAGGGAGCTCCCTGCTCAGCCCCAATACTACTCATTCCTCTCCCACTGTTTACTTTGACAATGGATGGGCTCCTTTTTAATGAACATGCTGCCTCTTGGCCAGCCCCTCCACAAGCAGCAAAGGTTCTCCAGTGCCTTGAAAAAGAGGAAGGGAAACCATTTTCAGCACATTCCTATACAAATTCCTTTACATACTAATAGTAACACCCTGAACTTGGCCCCATAGCAAATCATCAACCAGTGCAGGTCCTTGAGCAGAGGTGTTGCATGCTATCAGCAATTGTGCTGTAGCATTGTGCGTTCAGTGCAACTTCCAGATCAAGCACAAAGGAAGAGCCCATTGCAGTACAGTGGTACCTCTGGATGCGAACAGGATCCGTTCCAGAGCCCCGTTCGCATCCTGAAGCGAATGCAACCCACGTCTGCACGTCTGTGCATGCACGGGGTGTGATTTGCTGCTTTCGTGCATGTGCGTGATGTCATTTAGACCGTCTGCGCATGTGCGAGCAGCAAAACCGCGGAGCGCAACCCGAAAATACCTAACATGAAGCTACTTCAACCCGAGGTATGACTGCAATCCAATCCTGAGGTAACCATTGCACAAACTACCATGGCCAAGCTTTCCCTGTACAGGAAGAGTCATAGCTGTCATCCCAGTCACAGCTGGTAATTTTCTTTTGTGTACAGACCAAATGATCTTAAAACCCTTTTCTCATTTACATGACCCAAACTGTGCCTTGCATCTTGTCTAATGGCTGCTTAAGAGTGAATTCTGAAAGACAGATTATGTGGCTCCTTTCTTGTAACAGCTCCTGCCAAATGTCCTTGTTCTGTGGGGACTTTCATTAGTGTGCACCCTGATCTTGTCCTCCAAACCCTCATTGCTTTAGACAAGCATGGATTTAATTGAAAGAATATCAAGCTGTGACAGTGGCTCAGGTGTGAAGGCTGTCTTCCTTAGAAGATTAAATCCAGGCTAATGACTGAGATTTTTTTTTCCCATTCCTCATTTAGATAAGATTTAATACTGCCTATTAATTACTATTCTAGACTGGCTGCTTTCTAGAATGTTCACACATCAGAAATGTATTTATGGGAGTGCAAATGGGACAATTGCCCAGGGCAGAGAATTTGAGGAGGCAGCGTTTGTAAGACCAGCAGGGTGCTTAGACTCTTAGCTTTCATTTTTAAAAGTTCATACATGCTGGGGGGAACACCTAAACCTAAATATGAGCTGCCAACCCACCCTGGCAATTTCTGTGAAATGGGGTAGCCTAACTTGGCTTCTTTGCAATCCCACCACTGAGATATGTCAGGGCTGAGGGCTGAGGGAACGCCATCTAAAGGTCACCTGAGCTAAAACGGAAAGATGCTGCATCTCTGCTACCACACCAAAGCCTCAATTATCAGGGTCACACAGCGACGGCTTCCAGCAACATCTCACCAGAAGCCACCATCATTGTGCAACCCCATCAATGACAGTTGGGCTGGGTGAGACATCAATGGGGGTACTGCCTTATGGGCCAGCCGGCCCTAGATGGGCTATTCTGAGTGGTGCTGGCGGGGGGGGGGGGATTGTGGTATGTATAGAGTAGTTTCCTTCCCACAACCTAGTGGGATTTTAATTTGGCAAATTGATACCCAGCCCTTCTTCCGTAAAAGGGAGCCCAGGGTTGTTAACAGCCTCAAACTAAAGCAATGCACCACAAGACGATTAAAGCATGAATCAAAACATCACTAGAATGACTGTAGCTAATACCGCCAATGGATTATTTATTTACTTGGCTTGTTACCCAGAGGTATTCAGGTGACTTGCAAAGGCCTTATGCCCAACCATGTCCCAAAGGCTTGGATAGAGATTCTACTTGAACATGGTCAAGGTGTGTGTGGTGAAGCACACCTGTAATTATTCTTTTATTATAATTTATTAAAATGTATACAGCCCAAAGATATCAGGGCAGTTCACTGTGTGTGTGCATGTGTGTGTCTGTATACACACACACCACAACACATAAAAAACAAAGCAGAACTGTAGCAGGTAAAAATGAGGTCTCCTGTCTCAATTCAGGGTTCAGGTGGTATACCTGAAATTCTTGATAACTCAGAGGTTTCACAGTGGAGTCACTCTTGGTCAGCAATTGCCACTTTGAGGTCAGCAACAGTGTGTTTGAAAGACCATCCATAGTCAGATCATGGATGAGGGAAGTCTTACTCTGAGCCAACCTGGCATTCAGCAACAGCAGCCAAAGACAACCCCAATTCCTCAGGTTAGAGGAGGGGCTGGCACTCGGCACAGTCACTCACCACCTGTGCCAAATTCCCCTTACCTGGCCTGCCCCACCTCCCACAGCATGTTCCCCCCTACCCTGAACCATTGCTATGGGCCCCTTCCTTGGGATTGGGCTGTGGAGAAGCCTCTTCTAATAAAAGGCTAAGAGCTATTTAAAACTCCTTAGGAAAGAAGCAGAATGGATTCTGAGGCTTCGTTCAATAGTTCCTAAGGGTTCAATGAGAATATAGATTACATGCCTTTTTTCAGGATAAGGACATGCACAGAGCAATTTTGATCATCAGTCTGTGTCAGACCAGAGTTTCAGGTTTCTTGTACAATGGAGTCCTTCCAGCCATTAAGAGTTCTGAATTTTGGGGTGCTGTCATTGTTAGGCATAAAGGTAAAACAGGAAGCAGTTTCCACATTGCATTATAGACAGTAATATGGGCATTTATATAATAGTGAGAACTCTCATTATTTTACTCATTATGTATTTAAGTTATAACAGGATTCACCCCTATAGTGCTTTTCTGCATTAAAAAAGTGAGAGGCTGGTGTTTTAGGAAATGATCTCATAAATCCCAAGTTAGGGTGGCTACATTTTAGACTGACTAAGTCTTCTACAGCTTGCATTCTACTTAGGAGTAAAAATAAGTTTAGTATTTTATGATATGGAAGCTAGGATATCTCTACATGAGGTTGCTCACCGGGGCAAGACAGTGTGAGCATATAATGCCAATCACGGGCTGACTGTGCTGGCTGCCAATTAGTTTCTGGGACCAATTCAAAGTGCTGGTTTTGACCTATAAAGCCTTAAATGGCTCAGGACCGCAACACCCCAAGGACCGCCTCTCCCCATTTGAACCAACCTGGACCCTGCAACTATCATCTGAGGCTCTTCTTCATGTGCCTTCTCTGCAAGAGTTCAAGAGGGCAGCAACATAAGACCGGGCCCTTGCTGTGGTGGCTCCCCTCTTATGGAATGTTCTCCCCAGAGAGGCTTGCCTGGTGCCTTCATTACATATCTCTAGGCACCAGGCAAGAACATTCCTGTTCTTCCAGGCTTGGCTGATTAAACAATCTATGGCCTTTTAAACTGTGGAGGGACATTGTTTTTGTGTGTTACTGTGTTTTGCACTTTTGTGTTTTCATATTGTAAGCTTCCCTGTAATCCTTGGATGAAGGGCGGTATCAAAAGTTTAATAATAATAATAATAATTATAAAATAATGTTACATTATATAAAAAAGTGAAAATAAAAGTGAAGAGTCCAAGCTGTCTGCTGGGAATGAACATGAAGATGAACTAGAAATCTACCACAAAATGAACTTAATTCGCCTTTAGTTCACCTAGCAATTATGGAACCTACTTTCAGGCATAGTTCAGAATTTGCCTTAACTAGTTCAGTAAACTTTTTTCAGCCGAACTAGTTCGTTCCAAGCCTGGGTCTTATACTGTCCTGGCATAACTATGGATATTCTGTGGCAGGCAGAATGAGAGTGTCTGTGAGCGTATGGAATGGGGACGTTAAAACTCTCCAGTCTGTGTTTTCTTTTGAAAGTCTGAGCCTTGATATGTGTTACTGCTGACGTGCTTAGGTATATAATCGTCTCCTGCTTTGTTCTTTCTGTCTTTGTTCTTGCTATTTATTTCTGAGTTCTTTCTTTTTCTGTAAGGCTATATGAAGAGACTATACCTCTTGCGTTCTAAAATGTGTGTTGCACAAGCTCCTTTCCAGATGTTGCTGTGCCTGAAGAATGAATGCACTGGGGCTGGGGGGGGTGGCATGGCAGCAGATCTGTCATGCACAAAGACCCCCATACACAAAGACCCCAATGAAAGCACAAAGACCCCTAGGACACCTTCATTATAATGTCTGAACAAATTCTTTGTGTGTGTAGCCACTTATTGGGATTTTGTCCAGACATTCTAATGAATTGGGATTTTGTTCAGACATTCAAATGAATCCCCCGCCCCAATGCACATTAATTCTACGTCCATAGTAATATCTGGTTAGGGAGAGCCAGTGGTTTTCAGACTAGTACCTAGCTGTGGCTATAAGGAAGAACGCAGAATGCCAATGCTGGCCTTAGTAGCAATGCTATCTCTCATATAACCCAAGTAAGCTGTTTGCCTACTAAAAAAAGTCCAGGGTGCCTTCATTCATGGAATCATAAGATTTTAGAGTTGAAAGAGATGTTGGAGGACACCTAGTCCCGTGCAGGAATCTTGTAACTATGGCATCCTTGAGCAAAGGCAATCTAGCCACTGCTCAGACACTTCCAGCTAAGGTAGTCAAGAAACTCTAACCCAAGAAACAAATAATTATGACACAAATATGCATACATGATATGAAGAAACGAGAATACCTGCCAAGTTAGTATTATGTATTGTACATGCAATATAAATGCTTTTTACATTTTTAATGCTGATTTGAGAAAAGAACCCCCGAAACCGAGTTAAAGAAGAGAACACCCAAAAACACTGATTCTAAAATAATTTTCTCCTTTTTTTCATTTAAAAGCCAAATATGTAGACAAGCTAAGGGCAAAGAAATATTATGGCAATACTGAAAGAGAATACAGTTAGTTTTATTTTTGGCAAAGATGGGCATTGGAAATGCATTTTAAGTACTAAAAGTCAAAGGTCTCTAGCAAGTAAGTCAATCCCTTGGACTGAACCTCCACTGGTCTGCAAGGAGCGATGAAAGAAATCATGGATTTTCTTTCTCTCCCTGTCAGAATCCTTTTTATTCCTGTTTTGATCAACCTTCCTTTTTAGTTTTCCTCTTCTTGCAACTTTGCCTTTTGTATTCCTTGCTTCTCCCATAGAGGATCACCTTGAGCACAAGTCAGCACTCTACTAATTTTTCGTGCTCCAAAAATGTCAGCAGGTCAGGTTCAGGTTAAATCATCTTCCCACACTTGCCTGCCTTGCATTTGGTCTCGCTTTGCTTTATTTGGTCCCCACTTCATACTAAAGAGTTATGATGCTCTCTAAGCTTCCAGCATAAAAAGACAAAGTTTGTTCGTTAGTGTCCCACTGTTTTGAAAACTGTGGCACACTAAAACATACATTTTTTGCATAGTTGACCTGTGATACCCCAAGGCTAGATATAGTGTTGTGCCCAATCAACCCTTCCTTGGGGACATTGTAACTTTGCAGTGCAGAGTATCCTAGACCCATTGAGATAATATAACTGTGTGGGATAATATCAATGCCTAGATATGATTATAGTTGTAGACTATTGGATATACGTCACTTGCATTAAGATAAGTGTTGATGAGCATACAATCCTGTGTTTCAATATGGGCTCGTGATTTGATGGTAGTATAAGCACCCATAAGTGCCAGCTGCTAGGGGCCGAGGCGTTTTCGATCCCCCGATTTCTTTCTGAGGGGGCTAGTCCCACTCAAGGTTCAGAGGGCATTCAGCAGCACCCCCTGGCTCCTCACAATGTCACGCAAGCAACGTCAGGATGTCCTATCAGGCCCCCTCGATCAACTTGAGAAAATGGCACCTCTGGTCACCACAATGACAGTGTAATACAGGGTTTCCCAAACTTGGCTCGCTAGCTGTTTTTGGACTACAGTTCCCATCATCCCAGACCACTGGTCCTGCTAGCTACAGATGATGGGAGTTGTAGTCCAAAAACAGCTGGAGACCCAAATTTGGGAAACCCTGGTGTAACACTAAGTTTTGGGGCTGGATCCAGATGTAAGTAAGTCATGCTTTAGGCCAGTTGAAAACAGTGGTGCTTAAGCTTCTCGTGACTAGCTATTAAGCATGACTAACTTCACCTAGATCAACACTTTGTTTTTTCAGTGTAACCACCGCTAATGCCTGGTAGGAATGAAAGCAGTGAGTGACCAAACAGGTCAATGTGGGATCATATTGGTCTTCTTTATTCCTAATAAAAGCCCCTTTTATCTAGGAATGTTAAGAGCTTCAGCTGAGGAATTCCACTAAGCTTATCAGAATTATTCATATTGAAAATATATATTTCATCACAACCTTGTGCCTTTTAAGACCAGGCACTTCTTTTCCTGTGCAAATCAGAGCTAGGAAGGTACAATTTACAGCACTTGCTGAGGTCCTGCTTGCAAGTTTTCCCACAAGCACCGTGAGAACATGATGCTGGACTAGATGGGCCATTGGTCAGATCCAGCAGGCTCTTCTTGTCTTCTTACTTTGGGACAAGTCCTTAATCCTTCCACTGCCTCCTGGTCTTTTCCTACAACTCCTCACTACCATTGGAAACAGCCTTAAGTTGCCCTTGAAAGTTTTCAGAGGTTTTGCCTCAATAAAGCTTTAGATATTTTTTTTTGCTTAGGAACACTTCAATATATATGTGCAAAAGTCCCAATACCCTTACATATTCTTCTTCGGCATTCTTCGGTGCTTTGGTTAAGCATGAAATGCCAGAGTCACACCAGGAGAAATTCAGTAGAAATTTCCAGACAACCTAATTATTGAATATCTGTTCTGATTTGTTTGCAGGGAGATTACATGACAGTAAGCATTCATCCTTATTTGCTTGTGTAGTAGTAGTAGTAGTAGTAGTAGTAGTAGTAGTAGCCTATCTGACTGGGTTGCCCAAGCCACCCTGAGCGGCTTCCAGAATATCCAAAAACATAATGAAACATCAAACATTAAAAACTTTCCTGCACAGGGCTGTCTTCAGATGTCTTCAAAAGGTTGTATAGTTACTTATTTACAACGCACATTTTTCAACACATTTCTCTGCCTCTGTTCTAACCACAAAAAGTACTTTTATTTAAGTGGGCTTGTTACCCAACAGAGTATGTTCATCCACTCTGATTGTGCAAAACCACATTTTTTGTATGCATTGGAATGTCACCTGCAAAATACTGACAGTCTGGGGGCACCCAGAGGGAAATATATTTTCCTCACACGACAAAGCCATTGCTTACCAACTGCACTCTGAATTTCTTTTTCCCCCCCCCACTATTTCCAACATCCCCAACGCCTTGTGCCTAGTGCAGGAGTAGGGAATCTCTGACCCGTGTGCAAAAGTTGGCCTACTATATCTCCTCATATGAGCCTAGTTTGGACAGGACATGCCTACCTGAAATGCACTTGTTCTATAGTAGGATTGCCATACATCTGGAATTTCCAAGACATACATGGAATACTGTAGTCCAAAGCAGTGTCCGGGTGGAAATCTGCCCCCTCCCTCCAAAAATGTCTGGGGAAATCCGGACGTATGGCAAAAATAGCTCAATATAGCTCAAAAACAGAAATTTTGTTTTGCAGTTTTGCAAAAGTTCAACAACTTTGCCAAATAAAGCTCACCAACCTTTGTGTCCAGACCCTAGCAACCCTAATCTACAATAAAACAATAAACAGGGTGGTGATACAATGGCTACTGCAGTAGACACAAGATAATATCACCAAGGCAGCTATCTGTAAACAAACTATAAACACCCATAAAATGGCAAAAGTGGTGTCTTTCTAAAACAGGTTAACAAACTGAAGGGCACCGTCCTCTTCCTATGTTCCTCCCAATGGAAACATGCTGATGGGGACAGAAATACCCCTGCTTGAAGTCGTCTATATACTGTCTTCATTTGTATATTGTTTACTACAAAGCTCCATAACTAAGCCCTTTGGGGATGAAGCATCTGATTACCAGAGCGATGTCTGAGCACGGAACAACTGATATATATCACAAGTGGACTCTTTATTACTGTGTTTGCAATCGTTCAAGATAAAACCTATTTTTGAAAGGGAAAAAAACCAGCACTGAACCACTTTTACATTACGTGGGCTCTTTATTTACTGTGTTTGCAATCATTTAAGATACAGTGGTACCTCAGGTTAAGTACTTAATTCGTTCCAGAGGTCCGTTCTTAACCTGAAACTGTTCTTAACCTGAAGCACCACTTTAGCTAATGGAGCCGCCTGCTGCTGCCACCGTGCGATTTCTGTTCTCATCCTGAAGCAAAGTTCTTAACCTGAAGCACTATTTCTGGGTTAGCGGAGTCTGTAACCTGAAGCATATGTAACCTGAAGCGTATGTAACCCAAGGTACCACTGTAAAACCTATTTTGGAAAGAAACTACTTTTGCCATTTTATGGGTGTTTATTGTTTGTTTAGAGATGGTTGGTGATATTATCTTGTGTCTATTGCAGTAACCCTAATATACGGCAGTTGGGGTAATGGCAAGGGCAGAATTTGGCTTATAGGGGATTTCCTCAGAACTTCCTAGGCACCAAGCAATCAGCTTGGGAAGAGCTGTGCAAGGGCTTCCCACAAATCCCTTTTGTCCCTTACCTGTGCTTTCAGGTCTTGTGGTTTGTTCTTGGGAAGCACCAAGCACAACAACTGCAAAGCCCCTTGCACTGTACTTCCCAAATGCCCAGCTACTGAGCTTGTGGTTGAGCATTTAGCAAACGACAAGCATAGGGCTTCCAAAGCCCCTTGCACAGCATTCCACAAGTGCCTGACAACTAACTAATCATCAGGCATTGGGGAAATGCTGTGCCTTAACAGGGACCAAGCACCCAACATCATTATGACACCAGATGATTGACCAGCGGGTGGTGCTGCCCGCCTGTCTAGGTTGGTCCAAAGAGGTGGAGAGAGATAAATATCTGTCCTACTGGACCAAGAAGGCTTCTCACACCAGCCTTGTGCCCCCTCAGTGCTTCCTCTGGGAACAACTGCACCTACCTTAGCAGATCTGCAGACCCAGATGAAGGAATGCAGGGGATTCCTCTGCTATCTCTTTCAATTTCTCTTGTGCAAATGGTGTCTTTATTCTGTCACAAAAGCCTACGGTATAAATAAAGAAGGCAAAATGAAAAGCAGAATGTGAGTTGCATGATAACGGGAATGTGGGGAGCACATTTCAAACGTCTGAAGGTGTGTGGGCCAGATGGTCCTCAAGAATCAAGTCACTCAAAATGTTGGTTCCTTAAATAAACACAAGGCATGTTTGTTCTGAAATATGACATTGCTGAAGTTGGAATGAATTCCTCCCCACGAAGACTACATCCAGGAGAAGAAATCCTAGGCTTGGAGGAGATTTTCATTTGGTCCACATTTTTAAGCAAGGCAATTTGCACCTCCTGGACTAATACAGAGACTGGTATGCAAAAATCCATTGGGATTTCACACTTCTCTGAATTTTACAATACTGTTCTCGGCTCAAAAAATGCTTTTTAATTTTTTTTAAAGTGTTAAAAGACATGTGTTTTAGGAGAAAATACATTTATAAATTCATAGGTCGAGATAAAATATGTATCAAAATATGAATATTTAAACTTTTTTAAAAAAAACTTTATTTTTAAAACTTATTTTTGGTCTTATGTACAGACACGTGTGAAATTGACTTATCTGCCTATCCCTTGTAAATCTACAGGAAATAGGATACAAAGTTTGGAATAGGAGCATTATCAGTCACAAGACCTTGTAATCAAAATAGCACTAAGTCCCTTATTCTCCATTAGCATAAGGATTTACCCTTGTGTGACAGGAGTTTGATTCATCCCCACTCCTCCCCTGCCCACCCGCCATGTATCTGTTCTGGGGTTTTCTCCAACCATCCAGAGCAGATTTGGAGTACACACAGGGGGTACACACAGGGGGAGGAGAAAGTTACTTTGCAGAAGAGTATATCCTTGCTCTCATGGAATGAGGGCATTGGACACTGCCCCATGTTTTAATGATACCAGCAGTCTACTGTCAGGACCATCAAAGAAGAGAATGCTAACCAGTCAAGGGATGGAGGGGAAACATGATATCTACCAGGGCTTTTTGTAACTACAAGGACCTCAACATGGACATCATGTGAGTTTGTTGGGATGACCACCAGGCTCATAACTAGGCAGAACTTAGGCAATGCTGATGTTTCTGAGAACCAGTTTTGCAATGTGAGGAGATGTACATGATTTCTGTGATTTTGGGTGTGCCAAAAGAAGGAGCTCCTATAAAGCGCACTTGACTACAAACTTGGGAGGTTTCCATACACTATCAAGATACTTGCATGGGGGCTACTGTAACTGTGCACTAGCCCAGAGTGTTAACGGAGAGGAGGATGGTTGTAAGATGAAGTTTAAGGAATACAGGATAGATAAGTCTTGATGAGAAAAGTTAAAGTTGAGAAGAAAATTCCCAGCTGATAACACTTGGCTCCAAATTGGGAGTGTGTGTATGAGGGGGTGAAAGAGGGGCCATTTCTATTTCCCAGACAGCATCTGAGTAGTTTGGATTTGATATCCTGCTTTATCACTACCCTAAGGAGTCTCAAAGCGGCTCACAACCTCCTTTCCCTTCCTCCCCCACAACAAACACTCTGTGAGGTGAGTGAGGCTGAGAGACTTCAGAGAAGTGTGACTAGCCCAAGGTCACCCAGCAGTTGCATGTGGAGGAGCGGGGACACAAACCAGGTTCACCAGATTACGAGTCTACCACTCTTAACCACTACACCACTGGAGAATTAACTTAAAAGAACACTTCTTGAAGAATGCATGTGCAATTCTTAGGGCAATTCTTATAAAATAAAATAAAATGGCAAGTGTTGGATCCAAAGAAGTCATTGCATGAGTGGAACGGTCACCCATTCTAGATGTTCACAATTGAGTTCCCTTCCACAACTCCAAATTTTGGCAATAATGGTTGGTATGCAGGGGGTGCACTTCTCAACTGACCTCCCTGCAGCTGAGTTGCTGCTGCATACCAGGACAGAGACGAAGTGGGTGAGGTGGTAGCAAGGTTGGTGTGGTGTAAACACATCAGCATAGCCAATCCAGTGTTCCTGATGATACAATTACACTGCACTGACGTCACTACCACCTTTTCCTTCCCTCTCTCCATCCTGGTATGCAGGGGTAACTCAGTCACAGGGAGGTCAGATGAGTGGTGTAGCTGCTCCTGCTCCTATGCTGCAAGAATATTTTTTTGTGGGGTTATTAGTCCCCCCCTCCCAAAAAATATACCTTTTTTAATTTGCAATTTCTGTTTAAGAGCATTGTGATGCTTATGTCACATCCACTCTTCAGCATTAATAATTATTATAATCATATGAATAGACAGGCGATACCTTTCACACCAAAGGATTCATAAGTTAATCTACAAAGCATTAGCTGCAGAAAAGTCGGCTGGCTTACAGACTCTTTTGTGAAGGTGCAAGCCAGTCTTTTGTGACTAACAGATTTCTAGTTCCATATGAGACTAGAATCAAGAAGGGTAATTTTTGCTGTCAATTTCTGGCATTCTTTTGAACACTCTGTCATGTTCTATCAGCGCAGTCATGAAATTAGTGTAAAGAGTAGAAAGCTTTTGTAATGATGACTGAGGATTTCACTGCCAAGAACTCGGCTATGATAAACATGAAAGAAATCACTCTTTTATACAGTTTTTTTATTATTTCAAATTATTTAAAACACTAAACGGCATGATAAATGCTTCTAGTATTACCACCAACTGTTATTATATTTTTTCCTCTTTTGCGTCATGTTCATCCTTTCTCTTTCAAACAGAAGAGGACACACACAAAGAAATAAATACATTAGAGAGAACGCCAATGTAAACAGCTGCTAGGTAACAAAAATCACTGACATGTTTAGATCATGACTAACTGACATTTGCTCTCCCTCTCCCCAGTTTAGCCTGTAAAATATGTGAATCAATAGGAGTATTGAGTTGAATTATACTACTAAGATAATGGCATGATGATGCCCAGATGGAAAACAGCATTGATGCAGTAGAATATTTTACAATCTGGGTTGTCGTTCTATATAGATTCCAGCACTATGTAGAGGAAGCTACCATATTCAGTATCACACCGAAGCCAGTATTTATCTACTCCAGAATCACAACTAAGCCATCTACTCCAAACAGCAGCCATTTCACAAGGTGCTAGGAAGCAGTTAGTTCCTGCTACCTGAGGTCTTTCAAGTTGAGACTCTGTGCATTGAACGAAGCATTGCTCTAGCATTGAGCGTTTGCTCTAGCACTGGGACCTTGCCAGTTGCCACTGAATATTATCTAAAGTGATAGCATTTCATTATCACACACATTATTCATTTCATTATCACATAATGTGTATAACGAATTCACTGCCAATAACAGACTAATACAGCTCTGTTGGATTTGGTTTAATTATATTTATTTCCAGATTTTTAAATATCCCAATGCTGTGGGTTAATGGAAAATTTTAAGACACCATTCACTGTGTTTCCTGTGCTTGTATTGTCCATGTTTGCTTATTTGTATTAGCTTGGTTGTTGTTTTTTTAATTTGCCACTTGTCTTTTATTTAATAAACAAAATATGAAATAAAATGAAGGGGATATATGTGCTTCCTTAGCTGGAGGCCACAGAAAACACTTGTTAATGCAGATTGAAGTCATGCAATAATTTGTGAGTCATTTGCCTCTCCTCATTGCATAAGCAGACTCTCAAATTGCTATTCCTGCTATTACCACAGTCTAAGCTTGAAAAAAGAGACAATGTACATATTTTTGTAAACTAAGAAATCTTTAATAAACATTATTTTTTAAAAAGAAAGAAAAGACTATCTCAACAATTGATACTCATTTTAATGTAGCTAGCCACTGAAATGATACTACCTCTATACAATAAATTGTCTTCTGGCACCTTAAAAAATAACAAATTTATTATGCCATTATGCCCTGGACTACAGTCCACTTAATCAGATGCACAAAGCATTATCCTCATATCCTGAGTTACACAAAGATATATGCATGTGTAAACACCGAAGCTAGAAGAAGAGGAAGAGGAAAGATGACTAGCACCAAATAACTCTTCCAAAATGGTAGGTTTTTTCAATTCTGTGTCTTAATTGGTAATGACAGAAAATATTGACCTTCATTGCTACAAAATTCACAAAATTGTCAAAGTCCTTTCTCCTAGAGCTCATTTATTTGTATCAACTGATTCTGATGAATTCTTCACCAGCATATGATAGCATATTTAGATGAAACACAGTCATTATCACCCAGCAATAGATTTATTTGACTCTTAGGTAATAACTGAGTTCCCTCCCTTTGAACCCACCATATTTAGGGTAGACTAGCCATGGACTGATTGAAATTGCATTGCTCCCCAAAATATTCAATTTCATTTTCATTTATGTCAAAGGCAGAAAACATCAACAGCACAAAAGTTTATGGTGAATTGGCTATGTTTCCTCTGAACTCTTTATCCACACCCATAAGTTCTCTTTTTCTTGCATGCAATAATGTGCAATAAATGTACATTGGTAAAATGTTTGACATTGAAGAAAGACTGCTCAGCTTAAAAAAAAATGTGAAAAGGGGAGAGATTTAAAAAAATGAGATTGATCTGAACTTTAAAGATGAGAACAAATCTTCCCTGTCTTTTTAAGATGCACCATTATGAGAGGTAGGCAAACAATAATAAGGCAGGCTGTTTGCACATCAAGAGTTCTGCAAGGTTCAGAAAATCACATGACATCACAATTAGAATTTGAAAGCAAGACTGCAAAGGCTTCCAGAATTTTCTTCTAATACCATGACAATATCATTAACCTAGCATGTGATTTTTCTCTGTAATGCCGTCAGCAACAAGTACCACAACTCCCTAAGACCGCAACATTGTGTGAACATTAGGTAGGGATTATGTATTGAACAGGATAACATTTTGACTCTACATCCTCAGTCAGGTATGGCTGTATGATGAGATCACTGAGGGCTAGAGAAGACAATTGAGAAGGAGAGCAAGTCACAGAAATCTGAGTAGTTTCAGCTAAGGCCTTGTTTAATCACAGCCCATTGTTGCTATACTGACATCATACAGTTGGTAGGGAAAAACCATCTCCAGGAGGAGAAAGAAGAAGCTGGGAGGGGGTCACAAATATTGCCACAGCCTAGCTCCTGAAGATACTAAGCTGCCTAGGTAGATGGTACAACGCACAGTTCAGCAGCTCATCACATGGGACAGCTGCTCAGGAACCCAGAGGCCCTCCAGTTCAATCCTTGGCAGTTCTTGACACAAACATAGAGCCACATCTCATGCAGAGACATAACAGGCAGTCTCTTCTAAGAATGGACTCTGCTGCTGCTGAGCCTGACTCTGCTTCGATCATGACTGAATGCTCCATCCATCCTCTATGCAGGGTCAAGATGAAATGACATATCCCTTGGAGAAGGCAGCTTTGAAAAATGGACCGATTCATGAAGAAATGAAGTTGACATCTAATACACTGGGGCCGTGGACCAGGAAGCCTTTATTAGTTAATTCAGTTGCTTTCCATAGAGCCAAAGCCTATTCATGTGATGCAGTTTAGCAACTGTAAGCCATACATTATGCGTAGGTGAGGAGAAACTTTGGTCCTCCAGATGTTGCTGAACTACACCATCCCTGGACATTGGGAAGGCTGGGAGTTGGAGTTCAGCATCGTCTGCTGAGCTAAAGGTTCACCACACCTCTTTTATGCAATCCTCTGGAACTCACTCATAAAGCAAAAGGTGGTATATGAAAGTGAAGCTGTTATAAGATGCATATCATGCCTAGTGGACTGCAGCTGAGATGTCCTAGGGGAAGGTGAGACAATCATTGAAAATGCCTGTTAACTGACAACCAAAGAGACACAAGTCGATGGGAAACAGAAATTCCAAATGACATATTGAAATCACTAACTGGGTTTCTGGCAGGTCATACAATTCAAATATATTGAAAAGCACTGAAGTTACTTAACAATTTATGCATTTAAGTAATAAGTAGGAGATGCAAGCCATTGTTTCCATGAGCAAACTTTGCAAACAAAAAAAAGAAAACAAGGAGTTGAGAGGAAAATAAGTATGCAGAACAAGAGAAGAAAAATTTGAACATAAATCTTTGGACAGCTAAAAGTCATATTATCAACTATGACATATGTTGAGTAAATGAGCTATTTTTCTTACTCAAAGAACCAGAAGAGCATGCATTTGTGTATGTGTTGGAGAGGGGGTGCTTAAAGAGATTGTGCTAACAATTTATAGTCCAGAAATGCTTCTGGGTCTACAGGAAGCCTGGCAGCCTTGGCTGAAGTTTTAGCTACATAGGCTTCAGAGGTTCCATCTTGTGGAAAGATTGCCATGCTTATCCAAGCAGGACATGACAACTGTGACTCAAGCCTTAGCAACATCAAGAACAGTGGCATCAAAGCTTGGGAGGGATGGGGTTATAGAGTGCATGCATGTTTTGCATGCAGAAGGTACCAGGCCTGCTTGGGAGGGGTCCAGAGTGAGAGGTAGAGAGGGTGAGAGGCAGATTTAGGGGAGACAGACTGGATCCATTTGCCTCTGTTTTGGCATCCAGTGTGATGGAACTCCTCAGGCTCCCCTAAATCTGCAGAGCTGAACCTTGAGGTGCTGCAACTATGATTTAGAACGGAGACCCCAAGGTGCACCACTGCACACATTGAACACACAGTTCATTCAAGCAATCTAGAGGAATGATCAGATTTCAGGAGCCGGAGTCAGCTGTAAGTCAGTGAAGTTAACTCTTTATTCAAATAAACCCAAACAGTGCAGGCCTAGTGATCCCAGCAACTCTTCCCAGTAGAGGTGGTTGCGAGGACTGAAGGTCCCATCTTCCCACAGCTGCCTAAGTCCCCTCCTTTCCAGGTTTTTTTTCCATGCAATCGGAGTCGATGTCTGCAAGCAACCAATCTCTCCTCTGCTCTTTTAATTCCTCTACATGTTCTGGGAGATCAGTGGGAAGTGGAACTGGGCGCAGCAGGAGGGGGAGACTCCCTGACTTCTTCTGCAGCCTGCCTTCTCTCTATCTCCTGGCCCCGCTCCTTTCCAGCCTCTGAATCAGGACTGCTCTCTGCCCCAGTTTCTTCCTGCTCACTAAACCCTATTGCCTCTTCAGCTTCTGACACCTCCTTCACCCAATCTGCTCCCTCCTCTGCCTCTGACTATTCATCATCATACCACCAGTCCCCTGGCTCTGAGCTTCACTCCCCAGCTGATGCCTCCCATCATTCTTTTGCATCTAGCCAGTCCATGACATAGGACCTCAAGGTTGCACTCCAGGTAGGGGGAAGCACAAGTGGAGTACAAAGCTGGACCAGTGTGGAGTGTAACTTCACAGAGGCAGATCTAGAGCACTGCAGCTGGTTACCCCACACCGAGCACTGAGCCTAGGGGGTGCCATAGGGCATCATAACTATGACATAGTGAATTGAGCAGCACGAAAGGCAAGAGGTGGGGGGGTGCCAGATTTTGGCCTTGCACAGGGCACCACTGAAATTTGAAAGAGTAAAGCCCCCCTTGAACTGGGGGGCAATGAGAAAGGCCTAGAGGGCTGCACATGGACTGCAGGCTTTATGTCCTCCACCTCAGGTCGACAAGTTCCTGTCCAACTCTATGATTCTGTACCCAACCTATGTTGCTCTGCAAGGGCTGTGCTAGAACTTCAGGAAATTGCCTAATTCATGAGGCAGTTGGAGGCAGCCTCCTTTATTGCTCTGCAACCATCAGAATAACAATTAGAATTCAGTTTAATTGGCCTAACGCAGGTGACATGAACGCTCTAAACGTATTTTCCCAAAAAGGCGAAACCGAGACATTTTATTGATCATAAAGGTTTTTTTAATGCAAACAGAGGAATGCTGAAGTAGCAGAACTGTCTGCAGCAGGTTACAGTTTACAGCGATAAACCTCCCATCCCCTATCAAGCCTTCAACACTCCCTTCACCATGCAGTCTTTATCTTCACATGCTGACACATGTAATCTAACATTCTCATTTTGCCACAGTAGGAGCAATTCCTTGACAATTTGATTATGGTTCCCTGTCAGCTCTCACGTGGGATATCTTTTGAGTTTTCGGGGACTGCAAAATATTTTGATTTTTTATGATGATAATAATATTTGTTGGGGATGGAGGATAGTTATTTAGAAATAAATATTGATTTCAGATAGCAAACCTTCCTCTTGGATCTGCATACAGCAAGCTGTTTCAAATAGCCACAGGCGGCCACAGACATGAGCTGCATGAAGGAGGTAGGGAAGAAGCTTATAACTTTCATGAAAATATAAACAGTGGAAGGAGGCTTTGGGAATAAAAAAGGGATCACCATCTCTGCAGCTAGTACAAACAGATTTGCTGGTCTCAGTCAAAACCCTCACGGACAACCGCAGCAACCCACATCGCCAACCACAAGCATGTTTGGAAAGCTTTCCCAAATGCAAGCCAAATCCCGATTAGTTTTAGAGAACATCATATCCCTGCAGGGTCATTTTGTCCCCTTTTCATTTCTAGTGTATGTGAAAGTGAGTGAGAGAAAATGCAAAAAATACCTTTGCTATAACTAATAGAAAGGTTGCTGCCTTGATTCCTGGAGAGTCATTGTATTTTTGCAACAAAAATAATCAGTTCTCCAGTAGAATAAGAGGTACTAACAGATTTATTGGGACAGCAACACTTGTGGCTCTGCTCCTGAACAACTCCTGTTCATTTCAAGGAAGCTTGCATAGGCTGTGTCCCAAGTGTGTTGTTCAAGAAGTTCTTCAGAATGTATAACCTGTGGACCAAACAAGACATGATCCATGCAATAAGCTATTGTGCTCTTTTTCTAAAAAGTACATGGGTTTGATGGGGGGGTGGAACGTGGATCCTGGGGAGTCTTAAACCACCTATTGCCTTCCTACTGCAGTCCCAATTGTGACTGGTTCTCCCACACCTGCAATTTGCTTGGTATAAATAGGATTTTCCTTCCAATGCAAATTGCGGGCATGGTCAGGGAGAAGGCAGTTTGGATATAGACCGCAATGAGAATCAAAGAGTTAAATTCGCTATGCAGCCCCACCAGGGTCCCAACTTGTATCCCCCCATCTGCATCTGCAGTTTACTCTAAGGAACCATCCAAGTGATTGCTAATTGCAAGAGTCGTGTCACCTTGAATTTGACCCCAAGAAGGTCCAAGAGATGCAGTGAAGGCAACTCGTCTGTACTGTAAGAAAGCTTTACAACTTCACTCACCAACTCAGATAATATGAATTTGAGCACACTATTCAAATAAGTAATCCTTATCGTGACCAGTCACACTCAATAATCAATCCTGCAATATAAGTTTATTGTTTTAGCCCAGGCATAGGCAAACTCAGCCCTCCAGATGTTTTGGGACTACAATTCCCATCATCCCTGACCACTGGTCCTGTTAGCTAGGGATCATGGGAGTTGTAGTCCCAAAACATCTGGAGGGCTGAGTTTGCCTATGCCTGTTCTAGCCAAAGACTGTGACAAGCCCACAGAAAGTACTAAGAAAACAATATAGATCATACATCCATAATATTACCCAACATCCATGATGTAAAAGAGAGTCTGATAATTTTTGAAGGCAGTACCACGCATATAGCTTTGAGGAGATGTCTAATAAGATAACTGGCCAATAGTTTTGTGCAGCATTCCTATCCTCTTTCTTATAAATCAGGAAAATGATATTCATTTTCCATCCAGAGGACATTTGGCCTGCATTGTTTATGGTGGTAAATAGGATATGCACCCACCCATTTATTTATTCCTTATAGAGCTCTGGTGGAAGCGTATCTTCTCCATGAGCTATAAGAAATAATTGAATTTGCCAAAATGTAAGTTCATTTCAAATTGTCATTAATTACTCATGAAAAAATGGGGAGGGTGGAACCCAAAGCCTTCTGGTCTTGCTGGGTTTGTGTGGAGCGCCAGTTCACACAAAAGTGGCCTTTTATACAACTGTCACCTTTGTGTGTAAACTCTGTGTGGCAGCTCATAAAAGCATCTGCATGGAGTCAACAAGTATCTGAACTGGATTAAAGAAACATTAAGATGAGCTCTGCAAGACGAGAAAAAAAGTCTCATCCAGTATCCTCTTTCCCACAGTGGTTAACTGGGTCCTTCTGGGAAGACCACAGCTGGACATGAAGGCAACAGTCCTCTGCTGAATAGTCTAGCATGTATTCAAGCACATCTTGAACTTCAAGGTAGCATATAGCTTTGTCTTGTATCCAGTACAAGAGAGCCAGTGTGGTGTAGTGGTTAAGAGCGGTGGACTCGTAATCTGGTTAACCGGGTTTGCTTCCCCGCTCCTCCACATGCAGCTGCTGGGTGACCTTGGGCTAGTCACACTTCTCTGAAGTCTCTCAGCCTCACTCATCTCACAGAGTGTTTGTTGCGAGGGAGGAAGGGAAAGGAGAATGTTAGCCGCTTTGAGACTCCTTTGGGTAGTGATAAAGCGGGATATCAAATCCAAACTCTTCTTCTTCTACAATGCTAAGCGACTATCTCATCAGAGCAAGGATTTACACGAACATAATGGGATTTTTCCCTTCCCCTATGACCCCCAAACCCTGTACTCAACTTTACCCATGCCTGTTGTTGTTGTTGTTGTTCAATGGAAGCATGGTTAAATCTATAGTCTCCATTGCAATAGCAGGGCAACAAAGATGTCAAGGTCAATAGCAGGCCAACAATTACTCAGACCTAATTATAAAGATCACATTGTCTCCACATTCATCTTATGACAACCTGATGTGCCTCAGGAGGCAGAACTTTGGGCAAAGACTGCTATTTCAGCCAACACATCAAAAAGGGACTCTGTTTTTGTTGTTGGCTGTGACTGTCACTGCAGTATGACAGCTACATGGAAAGCAGCTGGAGGAACATCACTACAAAGAAGCAGTGCAAGACAAACAGGCTATGAGGTTCATGAAAGCAAATACAAGAACAAAATGTTGAAATGGAGGGAAGGCTCATCTTCCTCCCCAGATGAGAGAGCTGACGATGGCCCTGCGTCTATTGATAATTTATATGAGTCAAGTAACATATGCACATACCCGTTAGACAATCAATCAGTCTATCTAGAAATTCATCAACTCAGCAATGTAGTATTCAGGCATACAAGGAGTTATTAAGATGCCATTAATCAAGGAGCTCCCAATGAAAAGCTTAAACGTCTTAAAGAGAAGATGTGATATCTACAATATCTGCATTCTTCAGCCTATTCTTTTTTTATCACTGGCTAATCTCATCAAAAGAGGATTGATAAGGGTCTCAACTGCTTATAATTTGCACCCTCTGATCTGGAATCCTCATCTATATCCCCAGATGTTGCAGTGGTTGTTGGGGGCCCAGCTTACATTATTGGCAGCCTTGTGTGAGTCGCTTTGTGGTGGCTTCTGTTCTTGGTGCCGTATTAAAATTTAGAACCACATTGGTAAGGTCAATAGCATAGCTTAGTGGTCACTTGGCTGGGAAGGTCAACAGTCAGGTGAGAATAACTTATGTAATTTGCCCCAAACATTACAATGGTACTTGAAGAAGTAATTTCCTCTTCAGTTATAGCAATGCAAAACAAAGGTGGGGGGAGTATGGACAGCCAATTTGCACACAAAGGCACTTCTCATCTTCATTACTATCTGACAGGTTCTAGAGATGAGCCATAGGAAGGAAAACATGTTTCAAGGCTTAGCCTGGCTCAAATGAAGCTGTGTTCATCATCAACAACATATGTTTCCCCTAAGGAGAGCAGTAAAAACAAATGCTATGTTGGAAGATCCATGTATTATTAACAATGATTGAACAGTAACTGCTGCTTTTCACTAGCTGGTGGTCTAGACAACATGTATAACTATGCATATCTATATTTATATACACACCATAAAATGTGCTATTTTTTATCATTAAAACAGTCCAATGGATGCATAATCAGACAGTTTAATACATAGGCACCACAAGGCAAATGAAACAACTTTTAAATAATTTTTCTATCTGTGATATATGAACAAATTCAGGTTCTTTTTGGTTTAACTTTAACCAATGGCCAATGCTTACAAATTGGCCCAGATATTTGTGTCTTACTTCCTTGAACTCAAGCAAGTAATAAGGGCATCTGTTGGAACTGTAGTATTAAACTTCTCCTTATTGGATAGTTAGCAATTTCCAATAAGGAGCATTCATAATTGTGATTAGGTGCCATCAAATGCTACAGTGGTCCCAAATTCACATTAGCTAATATAGTTGTATTCGTTTCTGTAAATACATATTTCGGCGTATTTTTCTAATTCAAGTTTGGCCACTGCCAGTTTTATACCAAAGTAGGCTGGAGAAAATCCATAAGACCATTAAACAAGTGGCTTTCTGTTGCCAAGCAGGCTTTTTTTTTTTAGCAAAGTGTGGGAAATGCTCGTGTTGAAATAACTGCAGTAATTTCACTGTTTCCATGAAAATACTTGAATACCAACTTAGTAATGCCCGTTACTTTTAATGGGCCTACTCTGAGTAAATAATAGTTGGCTACAACTCTGAGTTCTTGAATGTCCCGCAGAGCTGTTGCTAATGCTTTTTGTTTGAGACAGGTACCTTTTTAATGCTATTGCATGTTGATGAGGCTGACTAATAATAATAGATCCTTAGAACTGTAGAATTGGAAGGGACCCCAAGGGTCATCTAATCCAACCCTCTGTGATTGAAGCTCCTGTCTTGCAGGGGGTTGGATTAGATGACTCTCTGTATCCCTTCCAATGCTACAATTCTATGATTATTAATCAGCCCCACCAACATACAGTAGCACCCAAAAGGTACCTGTCCCATTTGCAGTCTGGAGTCTAGCTACAGAGGACATGACAGAGAACAGGACCAAAAATGCGAGGGTAACCAAGAAATGAATGAGAGCACACAGAGAGAGGCTTTCTGTCAGTTGAGGATGGAAGTTAAAGGGTCAGGTCAAAGGCCTCATGGAAAAGGCAAATCCGCCCCCTTCTGCTTTCAATATGCATTCAATTCACATCCACACTATACATTTAAAACATTGTTATACCACTTTAACAGCAACAACTTCCCCCAAAGAATCCTGCAAACTGTAGTTTGTTAGGATTGCTATCCATTCTTATGAGGTAAAGGTAAAGGGACCCCTGACCATTAGGTCCAGTCGCGGACGACTCTGGGGTTGCAGCGCTCATCTCGCTTTACTGGCTGAGGGAGCCAGCGTACAGCTTCCAGTTCATGTGGCCAGCATGACTAAGCCGCTTCTGGCGAACCAGAGCAGCACATGGAACGATGTTTACCTTCCTGCAGGGGCGGTACCTATTTAGCTCCTTGCACTTTGACGTACTTTCGAACTGCTAGGTTGACAGGAGCTGGGACCAAGTAACGGGAGCTCACCCCGTCACGGGGATTCGAACGGTCAACCTTCTGATCAACAGGCCCTAGGCTCTGTGGTTATTGCCCTCACAGAGTTCTCTGGGAAGAGGGATTGATTGTTAGGCCCCTCCTTTCAACACCCTGAACAATTTTCAGCACCCTGAACATTTCCCAGAATTCTTTGGGGGAAGCCATGACTATTCAAGTAGTATATTGATGCTTTAAATTGATGGAGCAGATGTGGCCTCAGTACAAGGAAACAAGAAGAAGTGATAGTACTGGCAATGGCCTCATATTTCCAGCACTATCGCCTCTTCTGCTTGCTTTGTTCAGCCCTCACAGGCATTAAATTCACATTATAAATGATCGAAATATATTTTGATAATTGCTGCAGGTGTGGAATAAGAAAACCTCTTTATTTATGTAAATAATTAAAAATAAATGTCAGCAGCGCTACACCGTCTGCTCATTTAAGTCATTTTAATGATACATAAAATATAAAAGAAGACTTCAGCAAAGGTCTCCAAAGAGAAAAGGGCAATACCACTAAATAAAGAAGGATTATCATGCTGGGGCAAACATGAAGGGAGATGGCATTTATACAAAATGCAATTTATTTTGACAGTAATTTTCTGTATTTCCCCTGCTATTATTGAAGATATATGTGTTTGAATTAGAGCTTTCTCTATCTAAGGCCAGCTGCTCATTCTCTTTGGTCCCGGAGTGAAGTCACACTCCTCTGTTAATGGCTTCACAGTTTGCTAGCTGAGGAGAAAAATGGGTATGATGTCATACATCTGTCTTTTCTTTTTTTCCTCATCTTTCACCTCACTCGGGGGTCATCCCTAAGAAGAAAACAGACTGTTAGGGAGAAATCCTTTGCTTTGCTAAGAATTATTTTACTAATAATGAACCACAACGGTAAGGAAAACTACAAAACCAGTGCGTGGAAAGCTATATAAATTGAAGATATGGAGATTTGTTTAAGAAATGTTATCAAGCTGCCTGTGTGTTAAGACATTCTGCTTGTAATCCTGTCACCAAGTAAGGCCTGGGAGGCTATAGGAGAGCATTCTATGTTGGTCCACAGCTATGGAATGACTCACCTTCTGAGGTACGGCATGCCCTAACATTATTAACTTATTGATAACAAGTGATGGTGGACTTCTTTGTCGAAATTACTTTTCTCCTTTCCCTCATTTTTTGCAGGGCAGGTAGGTGAGATGCAATGCGAATTGTCAAATCTGCTTTATTTGTTCCCCATTCCCATGCAGTCTGTTATCAAGGTTTTGGTGCACATTCTACATATCTTAGTATGAGAAATGTTACTAGTTATGGTTCTCAGTTTATGGGCATTCCCTCCCTGGAACCATTTGGTAAGGGAGTGTTATGTAAATGCATTGAAGAAATAAAGAAACAAAACAAGGATTGTACCTGAGACCTTCTGCATGCAAAGCCAGATGCTCTATCACTGAACTAGGATTGAACATATTTTCACTCTTTCTAAATAAGAGAATTGGCTGTTGTCATCTGGTACTTTATTTAACCCAGAGACACTCACGATGACAAAAATGTCTGTAAATATTTGCTCTAATTTCCAAGTATCTCAGCTTAGTTTCGTCCAGACTTCTTGTGTCTGCCCGTAAATACTAGCCAGTCTAACGGACTGTGGTTCATATGGGTGTTGTTGAGGTGAGAGAAAAATTGTGCTGCATTCGAATTAAGTGGATTTGCATGTGAATATGATCATCTGTGTACCACAGCATGTGTTATTTGTTTCATTTGCTGTATATCATCTTTGGTTTTGATTCTTTTTTCTCTCTCTTCAAGAAATTGCCAGTTACCGGTGAGCTATCATTTTGTTGTTAATGATGATGAAAATCCAGAGTTTGTATGAGAACAGTGCCAGTACTGTAATTGCACAGCAGAATCCACAACGTACATTTACCTCAGTGGTTAATCAAAGCTAACACGTGCAAAGCAATGGCATGGGACACATGCTGTGTTGAACTCCAAGATGTAGTAGCAAAAGGGGCTGAAGTGTTCATTAAAGCGTTTCATTAAAGCAGCTCTCACGGAAAACAGTTTGCAGTAACAATGCACAGAGAAACAAATAGGCATGGCTATCATAGGGCCACCAATCTCTGCGGCTAATTAACAGTGGCACCAATTACTAGACACTAGAAGGATGTACTTTTGGGTCTGTTTGCTCAACAAGTTTATTCCCCCACCCCCAGCAGATGATGTCAACTAGAGTTTAGTTTTTAAAGTGGATTTTCAAGTGCAAGTCTTGTCTTGAAAGTGACCATGCTCATGCCCAGTTTTTGTCCTTTGAATTTTCAATTTATCAGCATCCATGTGCTGATAACCTCCAGGTTGGATTACTGCAATACTGCCATTGAGGATGGCTGTGAAGCTGGAGCTGGAGCAAAATGCAGCAGTTCACCTGCTCATTGGGGTAGAATACTGTCACCATGTTGGGCTACTGCTAGTAAGCTACCAGGGTGCTGATTTTGATGTATAAAGCCCTAGAAAGCTTGGGACCAAGTCCTGAATGATAATCTCACCCCTTGTATACCCAATCTGTCATGATGCTCTACAGCTGAGGACCTCCAGCAGACACCATCTTATCAAGAGGTTCATTCTGCACAATATAGGAATCGTGTCCTTAGTGTTAAGGCACCTACCCTTCGGAATTACTTCCATTAAATAATAGACAGGTGTCATCTCTGTTTTCTTTTTGGGTGCCTCCTAAATACACCACTGGCAAAGCAGGAAGCACCCTGGCAAGAGGTACTCTTCCATCAGCCACCAGCAGAAGATCATGCATGGGAATCAGAGCCTTCACTCAAATATATATTTTTTCATGGAAAAGGAATGTTGAAGGTTTTCTTCCAATGGATTTTTGACATATAACAGACTTTACCCATTATAATTATAGAGAACAATATGTTGATTTGCCCATTAAATACATGAACTATTTTTATGATCATTTTCTATCTGCAAAATGCCCAGAGGCCAACTAGCAATTAATTAGATAGCTGGATGGTGATAACCGTATAGTAATAAGAAATGGTATACTGTTGGGAAAATGCTAAGAATCTGAAGCAGAACCTGATGACATAAGTACAAGATTGACTATGCAATAAAATGAGAGCTGATGTCTTTCCATGGGGCAATTTGTAACACAGAATATTGGGCAGATCTAATGTTCCCAAAGAATTTTTGATTGGAAAAAATGAACATATAAATTCAGAAAAGACAAGGAAATTACCTTAAGATAATTACAGCCTACCAGGTACTGATTCTGCAGCATCACAAACTGACTGCACAGGAGAAGCGTGAAAAACCTATTGCAAATCCTTTATGTCATCCCTCAAAGAAACAAGAACAGTAACTCTCAAATACTTCAGAAACGATATTCATGCATTTAATGCAGCAGCCCTGCACAGCACCCTTCAACAAACAGGCATACATATTTTCAACCCTGAAGCACTGGACCACTCAACACTAAGGCAGTGTGGCAAGGAATCAAACCTCATTCTTGAGCATCTAGAATATTAATCTAAACATGTGCTGCCCCATAGAGAAGACTGCATAGATACTGAGGCCCAGACACATACACTCATAGGTCCCAGGCACATAATTTGTATCAACTCGTCTTGTGGTACATTTCAAGCAGGGATCTCATTCCTAAGTACACCACAAGTAGAACAGGTAACCCCTGGATGGTTAAGTCCAGTCAGAGGCGACTCTGGGGTTGTGGCACTCATCTTGCTTTCAGGCCGAGGGAGCCAGTGTTTGTCCACAGACAGCTTTCTAGGTCATGTGGCCAGCATGACTAAACCACTTCTGGCACAACTGAACACCGTGACTCTGAAACCAGAGCGCACGAAAACGCCTTTTACCTTCCTGTCGCAGCGATACCTGTTTATCTACTTGCACTGGCGTGCTTTTGAACTGCTAGGTTGGAAGGAGGTGGGACAGAGCAACGGGAGCTCACCCCATCATGTATATTCAAACTGCCAACCTTCCGATCAGCAAGCCCAAGAGGCTCAGTGGCTTAGACCACAGCACCACCCGCGTCCCTTTCACATGTAGAACAATACATTTGCAGCATAAGGTGGGTCAGTTCAAAGAGGAGTAGAACTAAAATCAAGGTCCTTTGGCCCAGAAAAAAATCTGGGCTGCGTAGCAAGGTTCACTTACTTATCTGGAATGAGTACATTTGTGGCACCTATAATCTGCTTCCAGGCACTCTATGGTGACAGAGATTGCTCTATAGGGAGTTGATAGGGAGTTGTAATAAGTGAGATGGTGTCATATAACTCATCACTACACAGCTCACCTGAGTGAGGCACTGAGAGCACACCTACATATATGCCAGTGATGGGGAACCCATGGCCCTTCAGATCTTGTTGGACAGCATGATCACTTGTCAAGGGTGAGGTGAGATGTAGTCCAATAACATTTGGAGTAGCAAAAGTTCCCCACCCTTGTTGTATGCCCTTGGACGGTGACGAAAGAGACTGGACTGATAAACATGCAGCCAGGCAAGTAAGCCTTCAGAGAAGTGTGATAGGATAAAAGCAACTGGAATAGCTACAATGACCAAATGAGAATGGCGGTGGGGTATTTGTGTGTGTTATAGAAAGAATATGCTTCTCTGGAGTGAAAAGATGGGTTGTATCTTGAGAAATACCACCAGAAGGGAGAGTGGCTCTGCTCGCTGCAGTTCCTCTGCCTAGTTTTTTACAATTCCCCCTTCCCTCTCAACCTCTTACACCACAGCCCACCACATTCAAGGTTCATTGAAAGCAGCTTTTCATATACCTTGGGGGGGTCTGCTATGGGGGGGAGAGAAGGTGTGGGTGAGAAACACACATTCCACCCACCTCAAATGTATGCATAGCTGAACCCCAGATATAATTATATTTAGTATTTTGTATGCTGTTTTGGGGATTATTCTGAATCAAAAGCTGGCTTAGATATATTGTTGTTGTTATTGCCATAGAAATATTAATAATGGCAACAACAGTGGTAGTACTAGTAGCAGCCACAACAAAAGAACTGTATGATCTGGCCATGTAGATTATTCTAATGTCAGAATTCTCAGCTTCAGGTCCTGTATGTGTAAGAGGGAAAGCCTTGCTAAGAAGTGGAAGTGGATTTTAATGTATCTTCATGTGATTATTTTAGCTTGAACATTAATTATGTTTTAGATGCCTCCAGCAGCATCATTATCATAATCATTATCTATCATCTCTTCTATCCATTGCTGGCTGGGGTGGGGGGACTTTGTGACCAAGCAGGAACTCTCCTTTTCCCTCATCAACCCTATCAGTACTACACTTACTAGTCTACTTGACTAGCTTCTTCCCACTGCTTCCAACTTCTCTCTCAGTTGTGAATCCATTCATCTCCCTACTCTAAGCCATTCCTAAGCCAACCTCCATATTACTAGGCACTGGGGCAAATTGTCATTGTCTTCTCTCTGCACAGAGGAAACTACAGGCAGTGACCATTTTAGCCGCACACAAATGATGCACGATTGTTGATGCCCAGGTCCTTTTGGACCTGATAGAGGGAAGAATGGAGGCAGAATAGGAGCGGGGCATAACAGGGCATAACGAGGCCTTGTGTTAGCTGTGAAGTCCTTGAGTGTGTGCTAATGGGGCATCCCCTCAGATCCATTTCCTCAATCTCCTCTCCCTCTTTGTGCATTGTTCTGAGATGTTACACCCTTCTCTTCCTTTCAAAGGATGAACATCTTCCTTAGGCATGTTCCTTGAGATTGATTAAGGACTTCAGAGTTGCAGTGCTAGCAAACCTCGGCTGTGCTCCAAGAAGAATACTGCCAGACATGCCATATTTTACAGCTATGAGAAAGGACCATAGCTCAGTTGTAAAGCAGAAGGTCAATCCCTGGCAACTCCAGGTAGGACTGGAGAATCTCCAATGTGAAACCCTAGAGAGCCCTCTCCAGTTGTCAATACTGAGCAAGGTGGACCAGTTGCTTGACTCAACAGGAGGCAGCTTCCTCTGTTCCTGTGTACCAGTCAGTTGTCACATATGCAGCCACGTCTGACAGCAGAGCCTGCTCCCTTTGGGATAAAGGCCTGGCCCTGATGAGGCGCTATAATTATTAGACCAAAAAACAGCTTTGAAGTGCAGACCTGGTACACTCTAATATGAATGTTCTGGAGGAACAAGGACATTTGAACTGGCAAACATTCCTTCTGCTAGGAAAAAGAGATAAATCTGTTGTCATGGTTCTCTTTGTGGCATCTTTCTAGACTAGAGGACATAAGAAGTAAGCCCAGAGAAACGTGAGAAGAATGGCCTGCTTTATTATTTTGCAGCTTGGAGGACTTTTATTATTATTTGAGCTAGGTTTCTATGCATTTGCGTGTTCAGACCCAGAGACCTCCCCCCTAAATAAAGACACATTTGACTCAAATTTTAGTTTTGTTTTTTGGCAGAATTTAGGCCACAACTTTATTGATTGCAGAAAGTGAGTGGTTGCATAGGCTCTGGTTCGACTAGCTCCCTGCACACTTGCAGGCAGCGCTGACCCAGGGCACCAGCATAGGTCAGCCAAGTGTGAACACACACCCCCAGATGCTCCCCTGGACTCAGGCATGGGCACAACCCCCTCTTGGGGGTTGACCAAACCAGTTGAGTTCCTGGATTCCTTTAACGGAATACCCTTCACATAGGGATGGCAAGACCATTCTCCTATCCCTATTACCTGAACCAGTGCCTATCTGCAACCTTACAAGTTGTGATGATTTGCTACACAGCAGGTGAAACCCAAATGGCAACAGCCAATCAGCCAAGTGGGGAAATTCCTGCCGTGCCCCTGTTCCAACGACAGACGACACACGACGGCATAGCAAGGTCAATCGCAAAAAAATTCCCCAAAAGTAGGGAGAGCTGGGCGGGTGTTCCGAATACATGAGCCAAAAGAGGAAGCCCTGGGTCACGTGCATGGGTATATAGAGGTACCTTGATCTGTTTGGACTGTGCCCCATTGGCCAGATTAAACCCAACATCAAGGGACCTACCAATTGGGTGTTGTGGCTATCCAATCTTACCCACCCACAACACAGGAGGTTGGTCTCCAGGTCTCACCGCAACACGTGCCCTCTTTTAGGGAGGACACGCTATCTAACAGAAGGAAAGAGAAAGGAAAGGAAAGAGAAGGGATAGGAGCTTTTATAAGTTGTGTACCTTTTTTCACTGTCTCTTGCAAATACTTGGAGTAGTTCCTAATACTCATCTCAGAAAATAAATAAACCCTTTTTTCCAGTACATGCATTTGGAACCCACCTCTTGCTTCTGTAAGAAGAGTATTTGATACAGAAATGATATATTTGGGGTGGAAAACAGAAAAAGACCAGTTTGATTCCTGGTAGAATCTGGAATGTCTCCAAAGAAGCTAAAATGCCACCAAGTTAGGTGATGCTCTCTGACTTCTGGGTTGCTCCCTGACTTCTGGATCAAGCATGATCACCCATCCTCAATTTCACAAGAGCCCAAGAATGACATCTGACCATTGCTGCTACGTGGTTTGAAAGCAGCATCAACTGATTTTTATATTATATGATTGTGACGATATTGAAAACCACTTTGAGAGCTTTTCTAGGTTACAAGGCATGATCTAAACTTTTCAGTGACTCAAACAATAATAAATAGAAGCAGCCATTATATTGGAAAGTGTTTTCCCCTGCAAAATGATATTAAATACCGCATACTGGTTGCACTGGAAGAGATAATTGATTTTTGTGAGGGAGATAGCAGTATAGCAAAACACAGACACAAAACACCACTGTTCTAATTATTATTTTTTTGCAACCATCTGATTTCCTGAGCCAAACAGGCAATCTGAAAAGCATTAAAAGGTTGACCCCCATTTACATTAAATCCTTGAATTACATATGCCCCCAATGGTTAACATTAATCTTTACCTTAAAAGCCTACTAGCACAGGACACAACATGAATGTATGCAATTAAAGTGTGCCAGTTTTTTTCATGGAGCTTGTCAGTATAAACCTTGCATAGTCATTTAAAAGTCTCATTTTTATCCAAAGGCAAAAAATATATAGCAAAGGCAAGCGATTACTAGATCTCCCCAGAGATTATTGAGCCTTAGGTCGGGGTGAAAAATATTAGAAAAATCACTAGTGCAATTTTCTTTACATTGACCTTCCAAAGACCTCCAAAAAGCAACTGTCCTCCAGAGGCAAATTATTCATCAACCTCTCTCTATACTGTTTCAGGCTGGGCTTTCCTTGGCAAAGACAGGAAGCGTTTGGTGAATTGCACATGAGTAAAGAGATATATATCAACTCGACAGGAGTCCTAAATTGAGGCAGTGCCAAAACATGCTTCATTTAACAAAGCAAGTTAAATTCAGTCCTTACTCTCAAAGATGGATGCTTACTGCTACAATTCAGCCCACCAGGCATTCACTATGTCTTCCTTATTCAATGTTTATATTAGGAAAGGGAGTTCTGAATCTTATTTACCATTACAATTGCAAAGGCTTTGTACTTCTTGTTAACATTTCCCACCCTCTCGGTAAAGGTTGCAGTGACCTAAGAATTCTGGGTCCAGTATCTGACAAACGATGACTACAAGTCTACAACCCAACTCAGTTTGTATGGTTGCTATGGAGAACGCAAGGCTTGGTTGAACTGCCAAAGATGCAAGGCTGGCATGAGCAATGTTAAGTTCTTGTTTGAAAATGGAGGGCATTTGTTTCATTCCCCACTACCACTACATAAGCATGCACAAACATTTCCTTTAGTGCCTGTTTGCCATGTTATATCTCTGTTGCCTATACGTGGATTAACTTCTCCTATGTATTGAGATGAGTAGTCACAGAACAGTCCCCTGACCAGATGGGTTCATGTTTATTAGAGATGGTGGAATGTGTCAATTTTAGGTTCTCTCAGCTTTCTCTTCTTCCAGTCTTAAGTTTCGTTTTGCACATTTCCACATCAGTTTGTGAAAAGTGTATTTTTAAAGTCCTCATGAAAATTCACCAGCATTTTAATACAAATATATCTGAGTATACACAGGTTTGTATGCTCTTCCCCCTCAACCTGACTCCCATACAGGAAGAAAATCTGGCTGGAAGACATGTTTTTCATCTTAGCGTGACATGGTAAGGTGGGGAACAGAGTATGGTTTTATTGGCTTGTTCATTTTCGTATAATCTTGTGCAGGCTAATGAGCACTTCTAGTCTGGCCCTTAGATTTGATATTGCTCCTCAGGCAATATGGTTATTTATTTAATGATTTTGTAAGTGATATCCCATAATTGCTTGTGCACTGCATTCAGACTCTTCTTTGATGGGAAGAGGGTCTAATTTAACCAAATACAGTGCAAATGGTTCGGAATATTCAGATGCTCTAAATTCAGCCTCGTAGAACATCAGATCTGATGCAGTCGCCATGACAAGCGCTGCTTCCCAGCTGTAGTTTTTGCGAGGAACATTCATGTTTGTTCACTTACACACTGTGCTTACCCAGATTACATTATTGTACCAGCTCAGACATGGCATTTATGAACTAGGCCTCAACAGTTGGATAATAATATATGTGAGGGTTTTTTTAATTGTTTCCTCATAGGTGTCAAAAATCAAGCTTTTGAATTGCACCAGCATTATCGGTAAAATTAAAGATTTAGTGTACGGTGCCACCAGTGCTATAATATTCCAGGTTGATAATCAAATATGGAAATGATATGATACAGCTTAATAGGCAGTGATTTAAAGGCATTTAATCACATTTTGCAATCTCACACCAGCTTTTGAGTGGCTTGTTTGTGTCCTCCGATAGGTCTTATAGGTCTCCAATAAGCTCTGCAACATGAGGTGTCTAGAATGCTTCCTGTGCACTTCTGAAGAGATCTGGGGGGGGGGGTATTCTTATTCTTATTTGTTAGTTGCTTTATCTTTCCCCAGCCAACCCAAAGAAATTTACAAACAAACCTGTTAAAGCCATTTTAGCTGTTGTTTCTCATCTTGCATTATGCTTTTACTTTAAAAAAACAATCTGCTGCTGTGCTTTAACAAACAAACTATCCCAGAGTTCTTCAGTGCTCTGCAGGCGCCATTTTGGACAGTCTTACTTCTTACAAAGCTCAAGGACTTAGGAAAACATAGTTGTATACAGTTCAAAAACAAGTGACAAGGCTTTGTGGAGGCCCTGAGCCAACTTGGGGGGGGGGTCTGACATTCTTTTAACTCAGGATTGGGGAGGAAGACCCCTCAATTGACCTTATTCACCTCATTATTTTCCCTGCCCTGAGCCATTGGTCACTGTCATGGTAGAGAATACTCTGGGAACTTCCTTCACACTATGAAGTCTTCCTTACGTTGCTCTTTTGCCTATATAAAGTTCATCATAACCTCTTCTAGGAGCCTGAAGTTCTGGAATACATGATAGCATATCTCACATCCTGAATGATGTGTTAGGTGGTGTGTTGCCAAAGTATACACTTTCCACAGCACCACATTCACAAAGTATAAATGTCTTTGGTTGCCCATTTCTGGGATCAGGTCCTACTCTTATGCATTTAAAAGGGTTCTGTTTTTTAAGGATGGAAATTGTAGACAGCTTGGTGGCAAACAAAGCTCAGCAACGTATTGTTTCTATGATGTGTCGTAGACAGCAATGGTGAAAAATGAAAGCATAGCCATATAGAATTAAAGCCCACATTTAATGTGACCGTGTAAAGATTTCCTAGCTGTTTCATGGATGATTAAGTAAAATGAAACACACACAACATAAAAAGTGTGGCTGCCAAAGCCCTGGAAACCGATGACTGATAATGGTGTTCATAAACATTATTCAGATTTATCCGTGAAAGGTGTGTGATGATTATTAATTAGTGACTTGGATTGCTGGTAAAATATAAGCCTGGTTGCAAGAGCACTTATTGACCTTATGAATCTCTGAGATCACTGCAAATGAGTCGTCGTCGTCCCCTATTTTCATTACCAAGTTAAACATGTAGGCTATAGCATCATTGTGATGAATATGGCAAGTAGAGAAGGGCCATTTCTTTGAATGATTTCCCCAAAGACAGAAGAAGCAGGGAATGTAGAAAGGGGAGAGTTTAAACAACTAACCATTGACAAGTTGCTTTATCCTATAATTACTACCATAAATTATTTTCACCTGGACATTTAGGTTATGAAAATGTTCTCCTTTTTATATTATTATTTAAACGGCTTCTTCTATCATTTTAAAAGGCTGTGTGATGTGATTCCCTTTCTAGTTCCTCATTGAGACACTTGGATTTGGTAAAAGGAAATACCTAATCTCTGTCTTGCAGTAAAATTTCCTAAATGACAATTTTAAAATGCTGGGGAGCAGGTAGATTGTCGCTTTCATGTAAGGCTGAGGCAAATTGTCTCACAAAATAACTTGGTGGTTTTAATAATTTTTGCCACTAGTTCATTTGTTTCTTGGTTTTTTAAAGGATTTTTATTTCAAGGATTCTGCAATGTTAACATATTTTTCAGCCTTATGGGATCTTTCTTCAACCAAAAGGCAGGTTAGGAATTCAGTAAACAAGCAAAGCCTTGTTAAACTGCTGTTCTTTTGCCTCCTGGAACTAGAAAGGTAAGAAAGACTCATCCAGGAAGCCTATATTTTTTATCAATTATCAAAAAAGAAACTTAAAAGAAAAACATTCCAGTCATTCAGATCTAGGACTGTGCACTAAATATAGAGTGGTGGATTTTTAAAAAAGCAAATTTGAATTGTTCTACAATTAGTGTGTGTGTGTGTGTGTGTGTGTGTGTGTGTGTGTGTGTGTGTATTCTCTGTGGGCTTAAATGTGTTCTGATTTATACTGACACATCCAATAATACTCCATGTGGGATCTGTGTGGGATGCAGTTGTTGTTAGTCATTGTGAGCTGCCCAAAATAGCATCTCAGGCTGCTAGCAACTCTGAGGGTCAGCTGCCAAAGACATTCTACTATGCAATGTGTCACTACTATTTGCTTGCTGATAATAGCTTTGAACAGCAGCTTCTTCCACAGCATGGCTTCCATCAGTGTTATTTAGCTGTTAGGCTGATATGTAGAAGGCCATACATATAACGTGCCTTACACTGCAATTCCGGAAGTGTCTGCTCAGAAGTAAACCCCAAGTAATTAGGTTAGAAAGCCCCAGGTAAGTATGTATAGAACTGGCAACATTATTTTTCCAGTATCCGAGCTTTGTGGGGGTATTTTCTTTCAACAAAGCATAGGACACAAATGCATAAAAGGCACTAAAGCATATATTCAAAAGCCAATGGTACTCAAAAGCAAAACAAAATAACACTATCCCAAAAGACACACAAAATGCACAATGCAGAAGCATAAATATGTACCGTAACTTCTACAAAAACCGGAACAGAGTTCCCACTGTGATATCTTTTCTTGCAGTCCAGTACCTTCCCTAAAATCCCCCGTTCACTCTCAAAGAAATTCCCATTTTAAACCCCCGGTTCTCCCAGCTGTATTCTTAGCACAGCTGGGTCCCATAATATACCATACCATCCTCTTAGTGTGAGCATTTGACAAGCCCTCCAGTACTTAGCATATATTAATCTCACTGCCACAATCGTATAGGAACTCCCTTCTATATTTTCAGATGCTGCCTCTTTTAGTATCATCGTTGGGAAAATTGTAGGGTGTAACTCAAATCTTCCTTCCAAAATAGCACTAAATTCCATAGCCATAAGCCCTTCCCCCATTTTCTCTTCCAAATTTCCAGCACAAATCAGAAAGGTTCTTAATCATGTTTGACAGAATTACTGTGTTTTGCTATCATTTTAAAGCCATTTTCCAAGATAGAAGAAATCTCCAATTGTAATTAATTACCCATTGTTTCCACAGATACTATATTATCCTTTTCAGTATCTAGCAAGGCATGATCAATTTAAGAAACTGCTTTCTTTGAATTAGAAAACAAAATATACTCAGTTGTGATACTTCCCTTCATTTTGAAGAAGAGCTTGATGTTGAACACAAACATTTATGTTTGCCCCCAACAGAATGACCTTCCCTCTCTTCCCCCCTTGCGCTGTTCTGGGGTTCTTTTGATTTAGGGGACAGAATGTTATGTGGGAGGGCACATAATGGTGAGGACAGCTATTTAGGTGAATTCAGCCCTTAGAAGTCAACAGTACACAAGCCTAGGCACACACATCCCTTCAGTGCTCTGGGTTTTTCTCCTGCTTAGTTCTAAACTTCTCATAGTTATCAGTCTTCAGTCTCCATGGAATCCCCAATTTTCACACAAAATCCTAGCTAAGGCTGGGAATATCCCTTGCCTGAAATCCTCTAGAACCACTGTCACTGAAACAGTGCTGAGCCGGATGTGCCATTGGTTGGACTCAAAATAGGGCAGCTTCCAAGTTCTTACAATAAACTGGCTCCTGAATAGCACTGTAACTTTCCTCTCTAACCAGTTTAGCCACACACATGTTCATTGGCCATATACTACCGTCTCCTTACCATATTTGGCAATAGAGTCCTCCTACGTCTACTGCCCCTCAGATTTAACCTTACTGAGACTTCACTATTGCCTGAATAATTAACTGGTTATTTCTGTGATAATCTGCATATCAATTGGCTTTATCTTTCATAAACCATTGGCTCTTGTCCGGTTGCTAATCTCCCCTGGAATAAGCACATATAAATGGAACAGGTCACATGGTACGCCATTGTCATGACAATCATTCATCAGGGTACAGCAAAGTTACCATAAAATGAAAAGTTTAGAGTGCTGTCTGCAAAGAAAGAGTGCCGTGTGCAAAGGAGTGCCATGTGGAAAACAGGATCATGTGCAAATACTAACATTTTTAATCTTCTTAACTGAATCACTTGTAGATGAGTGTGTTAAGGGTTTGAACTATGAGGTTGGCAGGACATCATACTTGGCCAAGATTAAAGCTTGATGCTTTGCCTCACGCCTGGCTTATTGACTTCGCTAGGCAATGAACCAACAATGATTTCCCATGACACCATGAACATAAAACCTGACACATGTTTCTTCTGCCATGCTATGTGGGCTTTCCTGAATCCCCCACCCCTCAGGTCATTTTGGGGATACAAGCCCTTGCTCAGGACTTCTGCTGACAAGATTCATTAAATGAATCCTACCCTCTGTTTCCAATTGTATTGTTGTGAGTTTGGGGCAGGGTAGACTGTATGCCTGAGTCCTTTCTAATTCCTGGATATAACAGGGATTCAATTGTTGGAATAGCCAGATAGGTTTCTTGGTAATGCCCCCTCTCTTACTATGAGTCATTAACATTCCAATGGAAGTGACTCTGTGGCGGAGGACAAATGTGTGAGACCCCTTCCCTCAACTGTTAGTTAGAAAGACAAGGGCCAGAGTTAACATGTGAGAGTTGGAAGGAAGCAGGCTGAAAAGCCAGAGAGAGAGAGAGAGCCGTGCCTGATCTTTTCTTGAATGCAAGGTTGTGGCTATAGGAGAAGCAAGACCCTCTTGGGGTGTTGATGCTGCGAGCCCCTCCATCATAGTCTCAGCTTGTATATATGTGTAAATAAATAATATATCATAGAGACACCACAGTCCCTGCTGTCCCTCATTACGAGGAGACCAAAACTTGGGTCAGCACCTGGAATTATTGGAATCTCACACTGTTCAGAGATTGGGGTGGCATGCAACAGTATTTCTCTTTCATTCTCCTGAGTTATTGTTGGAGTGTTTGGTTCAGACCCTTTGTTCCCTTTCTTGTTGTTGTTTAGTCGTTTAGTCGTGTCCGACTCTTCCTGACCCCATGGACCAGAGCACGCCTGTCATCCATTGCCTCCCTCAGTTTGGTCAAACTCATGCTGGTAGCTTCGAGAACACTGTCCAACCATATCGTCCTCTGTCGTCCCCCTTCTCATTGTGCCCTCAATCTTTCCCATCATCAGGGTCTTTTCCAGGGAGTCTTCTCTTCTCATGAGGTGGCCAAAGTATTGGAGCCTCAGCTTCACGATCTGTCTTTCCAGTGAGCACTCAGGGCTGATTTCCTTAAGAATGGATACATTTGATCTTCTTGCAGTCCATGGGACTCTCAAGAGTCTCCTCCAGCACCATAATTCAAAAGCATCAACTCTTCGGCGATCAGCCTTCTTTATGGTCCAGCTCTCACTTCCATACATCACTACTGGGAAAACCATAGCTTTAACTATACGAACCTTTGTTGGCAAGGTGATGTCTCTATACTTCTGTAAAACTTTGGTTATGAATGCCATGAACCTAATCACAACTATTTTGCGTTTTGTAGAATGCTTCTGTAGAATAATTTAAAAAGAAGACTCCACTCATACATCACCAGCTAGCTTCTCTCAGACAACTTTTCTCAAACAAACGCTCCCACCTGACTTCATCTACTAGTTTTCACAACTCCCCTAACTCAATAAGGCAGCAAATTAGTTTCATTAATAAATGGGGGGGACAAACAATCAGCCTATAATCAAACAATATTTCAGTTCATCAAACACTTAATTCCAATCACAGTAGGTTTAATTTCATTCAAATTTCCCTCATACATTAGTCATTCTTTTAATTTTAAATGAAATAAAAGCCAGCCTTTAATTTTAAACAACAGAATCCAATCAGTTAATTTCACCCTTCCTTCAGTTCCAATTCATTCAGTGACAACCTGTGTTTGGAAACTCTTACTATGAAATACCAGCCTCTATTCAATTCATCGTTGATTAGCTTAGAAAGAAACAGCCATTAACTTAAAGGGACACAGTCCCCATATTGATTTCAAGGACTTGAAATCAGTCCTTGCTTTCTCCAAACTCTTCATTTCTTCTACTATGTTTAAGCTTCTCCTTAATCAGACCTGCAATCACAGTCTTAAACCTAAAGAAAAGTTTCATTTGAATAAGTTTCTTTACTACTCTCTTCATGCCATTGTAGCCTGACAACAATTATCCATGAACTCATGCTGTGCTTCTTGTGCTCCCCAAAGTGCACTTCAAAAGCCCTGTCTAGGTGTTCCGTCTCATGCAACCACTGCACCCATGCTGGCCTCTGTACAATGCTATCTGTTATGTTGTAACACAACAGAGATCTGGGCCCTCTGCCTAGAGCAGCTTCAACAACCATCTTAGCAAACCCTGACAGAGTTTCATATTTCCACTCGACACTAGGCCCCTTCTCCAGATACTAACTCTATTTCCCATCAGTCGAAATGCATGCTCTTATCACACTCTGAAGCCTTGAGCTAAGAAACCACATAGAGAAGAATAGTTGCGATCTTGGATTTCCAACTAACAAACACATATACACCCACTCACAATTCTGCCATTTTGGGGACAGGGCACTTCTTTTATTTGTTTCTATTACCAGGGGCAGACTTGGATCTTTCAATGGGACATCCCTATTTCCATCGGAGAAATGTTGGAGGGTATGAATTTCAGCAGTGTCCTGTGCGAGGCCAAAATTCGGAGGCCCCACCCAACCTCTCGCCTTCTGTTCTGCGAGTGCACTACGTCATAGTTGTGGGGTGCCCTAAGTCACCCCCCCCCTCAGCGCGGCACCCAGTGCAGGGAAACCAGTCGCACTCTCCAAAATCCGCCTCTGCTACTAGTTTGTTTTCAGGATACTTGTCATAAAAAGCAAGAGACTGGGCTGGACACCAGCCATTAAAAAAAAAAGCTGTGTTTTAGGCGAATAAAGGGATTGTACAGTAGAATTTGTTACAACACCCACCAAAATCCCTGGATTCTTCCTCTAGATGCAGGAAAAAAATGTTGAGTTCTTCCCTCTAATCCAGTAAACCACTAGGTTCCACCCCACCACTGGATCTACTCCAGGATCCACCTTCTGCCCTCTATATAAAAAAGTAAAGCACCTCTGACAGTTAAATCCAGTCATGAACGACTCTGGGGTTGCAGCACTCATCTCGCTTTACTGGCTGAGGGAGCCAGCGTTTGTCCGCAGACAGTTTTTCCGGGTCATGTGGCCAGCATGACTAAGCCACTTCTGGTGCAATGGAACACCGAAACCAGAGCAGCGCACGGAAAAGCCATTTACCTTCCCACTGGAGTGGTACCTATTTATCAACTTGCACTTTGACATGCTTTTGAACTGCTAGGTTGGCAGGAGCTGGGATCGAGAAACGGGAGCTCACCCCGTCACAGGGATTCGAACCGCCGACCTTCTGATCGGCAAGCCCTAGGCTCAGTGGTTTACACCACAGCGCCACCCACGTCCCCACTCTCTATATAGATAGCAACAAATACATTGTTACTTTGAGTGTTTTGATGTAAAGTTTCTGACTTCCTGCTGTTTCAATGGTCCATTACATTTTAATTCAAGCTTGGGTTACAGAGCACTATTTGAAACAGCTTCATTTATTATTTTGGTACAAACAAGCAGAATTTAAACACAGAATAGGACAGGAATTGATAACGGAAGCTTCAAGCCCATGTTAGCACCTTTGAACTGCAGGAAATCCATTCACAATGGCCGTTTCTTGCATCCTCCACAAATACGTAATGAGTCCTTCAGCATTTGTAAAAGGGAAAAACAGTCCAGGGGACTATTATATTTGTTACATAAACCAAATGCTTCTGCCATTTATAGCCTTATAATTCTTGTTAAGATTCCACATGAGAATGATTTTGAACACCTTGAGTGCACCTAGGAAAATAGCTCTTCAACGTCCTCTCTCCCACCTCCATCTTATGGAACAATAATACTAAAAAGCAAATATTAGATCAAGACCAAACCTTATAAAAATTTACAAAGCTCTACAGCAGGTATAGCCAATGGTTGCCTTCCACATGTTATTGGCCTACAACTCCCATAATGCCTGAACATTGGCTGTGCTGGCAGGGGCTGATGGAAGCTGGAGTCCAGAACCCCATATTGTCTACTTCTGATCTACATGGTTTCACCTAGGAACAGAGGTGGATTTAGGGGAGCACTAATAGTTTGGTCGCACTGGGCGCGGAGCCTCAGAGACACTGCAGGAGGAGCTGCAACTATAATGTAAAATAGAAGGTGAGAGGCAGGGAACACTGAATTTTGGTGTCATCCCGGGCACCACTGAAATTTGAGTCCCCAGCGCCCAACACTGCTAGGAAGACCAGAAACAAAAAGCGGATAATTAAAACATTTAAAACAAGTCTATGTGGTAGGGTTGGGGTGTCTGCTAAATCCCTTGTCACTTATTCCCTTCTCCTGTGGCTTCAGGTTGAAAAGGAACAGGATTTCATCATCTATATCATCATCCTCTTAGCTGCAATCTCCCTGTTAATTTGATAGAGTCTTATTCAAATGCAAACTGAACTGAATTCGTCTCCCATCCCTGTTCAGAAGTAATTCCCACTATCTTCAAGGAGGATTTCTTAGCTGCTGGGCTATATTCAGAAGCACTTCCACATTAGCAAGGCTGCTTATGATGCTTACAGATCCTTAGTGATTTGGGCCATGAATATTTTCCAGAAGCATTATGGGCATAGACTTTGGTTTGGTGGGGTGCTGTTTTAACATTTGGCATGTTTTATGTATACCACACATTTTATGTGCACTTTAATATGTTTGAGCATTTAGGACTGGACAAGCTTTTTAAAATAAAAATAATAATATTTTTTTTATTTAAGATTTTCATGAACAACAAAAGAACATACAAAATAAAAGTTTGCAGTTTAGAAATCTAAGTCTCTCTCTCTCTCTCAGACTTTCCTTCACCTTTTTGTGAGCTACTATAGCCAGTGGCGTAGCGTGGGGGGTGCAGGGGGGGGCCGGCCGCACCGGGCGCAACATCTGGGGGTTAGGGTTAGGGGGCGCAAATCCACGGGTTAGGGGGCGCAAATCCACAGGTTGGGGGGGCGCAAATTACTTGCCTTGCCCCGGGTGCTGACAACCCACGCTACGCCACTGACTATAGCATTGATTTATTATTATTATTATTTTGTAATTTGGCTTTCGCTAATAGGACAACACATATGACAAAGATTTCCAATGACCAATTGGCTTCTATTGCCCCAGCATTAACAAGAAGGTAGTGGCTAATTTCTAGCAAGACCTTGGCATGAAGATAAATTGTCTGACTTCTGAATATTTCATGGAAAGTACAAAATTAATGACTGTGATATTGAAAAAAACCTTTTTATGATGATCCAAGGAACACCTCACTTGACCATTTTATCATCTAGGATATGCAAACAGCCACATTAAATACAGTTACAATCTCTTTTGTTCTGCAGGGTACGTATTCTTACGTTTTATTGCAACAAGAAATATGGCCCTTGCCAGGCAAAGAACAGACACTAGTAATTTAGAGAAACTGCCTTTAGTCTTTATGTACTCAACAGCTTTCTTTCTTTCTTTCAGTTGTATTAAACCAACCTTCTTGTTTGGAGTCCTGATTCCATCAGTGGCCAGACAGGTTTTTCCAGGAATTACACACATAGGAATGAAGGTCCTCTTCAGTTGTTTGCCCCTAAATAATCCTGAGATTACAGTGTACAATCACACAAGAACATTAATGTAGTGTCAGCTGCTCTAATCTACCATGCCTTTCTCACAGTTATCACACTGATGAGACATAATGCCAATTAAGCATCATTGGATGCATTGTGGCATATTTTATATTGATGTTGTCGCCAGTGTTTTAATGACAGGTGCATACCAATACAATGCTGATTTATTGGGAAATGGTCTAAAATGTTTTAGTAAACATTTGCCATCCGTATATCTAGGCACACTGATGTTATGTCTTCAGACAGTTTTGATCAAATTACAAATCCGATATTGCGGGAATGTTCACATTATCAAAGGTGGAAAGCAACAAATGGCTTTTGTTGATGCACAAGATAGTTTTGTATGTATTTGCCAAAGTTCAGTGCTAATCCCATTACTTAGAGAGAATGCGCTGACAAGCTTTGTAATCTCCACTTTTAGAAATGTACCCTTAATTCTAGTTTTGTTTGTTTTTAATATATATTGGTTACATTGGTCAGAGGGAGAAGGCTGGGTAGAGAGGCTAGATGCTGAAGGGGCAACAGGGTTTAGTGAGCAGGGAGAGACAGTGACAGGGAGCAGTTCAGACTCCAAGGCTGAAGCAAAGGAGGGGGGTCAAGAGGCTGCTGCAAGATCCTGAGAGTCTCCCTCTTCTGTTGTGACAAGTTCACCTCCCCCCTGGTCCCCAAGAACTCGCAGAATATTGAGGAGGGCAGAACAGAGACCAGAGGTGAACAGACACTGTCCTGGCAACTGTTCTACTGGAGCAAGACCTACTGGGAAGTGTTGTTCTGTTTGTATGCTGTTTCCTTGAATAAAGAGTTAACTTCACTGACAATTAACTTTGCTTCTTCATGCTGATCTGCATCTGATGCCAGCCCTGACACGATGCTTGTAAAATGCGGATGAGGAGGGGAGAAAGAAGGCTTTGCTATCCCTATGCTTAGTGCATCCCAAAGTGCTGAACACAGGGTTGGCATCACCTTTTGAACTGTGGTTCCTATGTGCCCATCAGTAACCTGGCTATCAGGTACTTGGAAACCTGTATGCAAAGGCTTTTGACAGGTGAGTGTGGCACGCCGCCTGTTGACCATGCAATGTCATAATGGCATTATGTGACGGACAGGTAGGTTGTTCCACCCATGTGTCAAAGTTGGCCTGTGAGCCAGAGGTTCCCCATTCATGATTTACACCAAAACAAAAATTGAACTAGTAGGCTGTTTCCACCATCTTCACAAAGGTAAAACCCAACAGGGAGGATTTCTTTATGTTTCTTGTTTATGGACCCTTCAGTGGGCTCAGACTTAGTAATACTTTTACAGCTATCTCTTTTTAATGGCATGTTAAGTAAATATGAAGGGTGTGTGTGCTACCTCTGCACCCCATTTGTCATTCTCCCCAGTCTCCACAAATTGGAAGGAGATTGTCTGAAGTAGGGCGCCTCCTATTCTATTATATCCAGATATCTGTTGCTTACTACTTGAATACAACTTTCTTTCTTTTCTTATGGAGTGAAATGGTGACTTTATCATACGTGTATCAACTTTTGGCAGAGCTACCAGAGGGCAGGGGAAAAATTCCTACAGCCTACCAGGTTCACCATCCTTGATCCAACACAATACTTCTCTCTTTCCTCTCCATCCCACATAAACATGAAATGCACACCTTCTTCAGGAAATAAAAATAAGATCCTGCCTCCTGCAGAGTGATGGATACTCTTCATGGATAAAACTTTGAGAATTTAGTATGCAGTGAAAAGAATAATGACTATGAGAGTATGCAAGGCAGGTGTTTGGGATCCCTGGAAGATTTTTTTCAAAAGCCTCCTGCCATGAGTGTTGGCTGAGTGAGGTTGGAGAGCAATCCTGCCATGCAGGAGTTTATTGTGATGTGTTCTTTTCTTGACAGTTTATTCATCAAGGAGCTGATTGTCTTCTGGAATCCAGCCTTACATTTACTTGTAGTCGTCAGTCAGAATAATGTGTCCATAACTCAAAAATCGGGCTGCCATGATCTTGCTTGGTTAGCTGCGTAATAATAGAGAGCTGAAGAATCCTCAGTGCTGCTCACTTTCCCGTCTGTGGCATTATCATTTTTTCCCCTTGCCATTACCTCAAGCGATAACATCTGATACTCATAATCATAATATATTTGGAGGGGGCTTTTATCCTTGGATTTGTCATTTCCTCTCATGGAAACGTATATGTGGGTTTTCCTAGGCGATATCGTTCCAGGCAAGCTGTTCCAAGCACTACTAGGACAAATGTTACCAATCCATTGTCTGATATGGGCATATTCAATTATGTCTTGCACAACATTAATGATGATTACTTGGGGGTCAGAATTAAGGCCAGCCAGAAAGTGACTCATCTATGTTCAGGCCGCCTGGCCTTCCCACATCTTGTCAAGGGAGATGAAAGGACAGAATAATCAGGAGCAATTGTCATATGTTGACAGATGCTTCCCAGTAATGACTACCCCCTGCAGCCATAACCCAACACCTTATGACACCAAAGCAGTTCAGTGTTAATCTTCTTCTTTTTCCATAACACAAAACATGGCATGTGTTATGCTTGTGGTTATCTGCATCAAATAACTAACCATCATTACAGCAGCTCATGTCAGTCCAAGGAAAGATGTAGAAATATTTACTGAATGCATCTACCTGCACCATACACTTAAAGCAGTATCATTTGGGGCTGTTCAAAAAATCCTGAGAACGGTGGTTTGTTAAGGGTGCTCAGAATTTCCTGGAAAAAGGAGTTCACTGTTACACATAGGAGCCAGCTCCTAGGGGCTGAAGTCCCTTCGTCCCCTCAATAAAATATTTGAGGGGGCCGGAGTTCCCAAAGGTGATGGGAATTGCCATTTGTATGGTGTGTGTGCGCACCATGTATTGTGTTCGATTATGAGGGGCATGGCTTACCTGAACCCTCCCCCAATATTTTATTCAAGTTGGCACCCCTGCTGTTAAACCACCCATAATTCCCCTCAGCTCTCTGAGAGGAAAAGGAGCCGTTTGTGGTATTTGGAGTCTCCAACATCTGTTCACCACCCCGGCCATTTCTCAAAGCAAAACAGTTCAGGGAGGAAGAATGTTGTGCAGATAATGTATTTATGGTAGAAAAAACAAATTCTCTTGCCTCACAGTTTTCAACATCATTTAAAACAGCTACTAAATCTCACTATCTCCCAAGGGGACAATGCTGTAAGTCAGGAGTGGGAAAACTCCTGTCTGCAGCCTGGGGTCTCCCCATGTGGGGCCTCCCCATAGTGCTTTTCTAACCCTAATTACACTGCCCAGAGACCATGGGAGGGGGGGGGGTCACAGCTGTGGAGGGAAGAGTTAACCCTTCTGTTTTCATGCACTGTGACCCACCACTACAAAAATATTGCTCTGATCACCCTATAGGCTCTAATGGGTTGGGTATAAATAATAAAATTATTATTATGGAATAGGACGTTCCTGTTTTCATTGGGACATGTTGGAGGGTATGCTGTTTTTGAGCCTGATTGCCTTGCTGGGGGCATTGGGGGGGGTTCACCCACAGCTGGGAACGGAAGAGCTAGCTGTGCAATGTGGTTTTCTCTGAACAAAAAAATGTTCCCACTCCTTTCCAGCTGCAGTAATTAGGCTTGTAAAAGTCTCCTATTGGCCTCAATGAATGCAGCATCACCACTGAAGGTTTCTGAACATAACTGAACCAAATGAGATACAGTAGAAGAGGTGAATTATATTAGCAGGGCTTGAAAACAAAGGGCAGCCTCCCCGAGGGCCTTCTAATTGTGCCGGTAGTGATCTAACTTTTCTGGTCTTCCACTTACACTAATTCCCACAAGGAGAACTCCCAAGTGCACCCACAGAAAGGCCTATTGAAAATCAAATTGTTCTGCAATCGAAAAGGCCTATTGAAAAGTGAGAAGAGCCAGGAGCCCAAACAACAGGTGTTTTCCCTACAGTTTCAGGATCACCCTCTTAATCTCTGTAAAGAATGAAGCAGGAAAACTATGCAAGGCCTCTTCTTACTAGGCTTATCAAGACAGAGGTGATTAGAAGCCGCCCTAATCAGTTTATCCACAAAGCAGCCAATGACATTAATTCTATGTACCACTGTTCAGTGCTACAATTTCTCTCTTATTCTCCCAAACACTGTCAGTGGGTGAATTCATTTGAAATTAAAATTGATTTAAAAGTCCTTTTGTAGCTGTTTTTGTATATAGTGTACTGCATGGAAAACGCATTTCCTTTTATATGTTTTGGAACTGGGGTTTTAAGGGAGGACAGTGAAGTGAAAGGACAAGTCCTTAGCCAAAGATCCACAAATAGAAACTTTACAAGGGGGGGGGGGAGTCATTGCCACGCTGTCTCTGCCTCTCAGCAATGCATGCATGTGCAAATCAGCCGCTTGTGAGCATGCCCTTGTTTTCATATGAAAGCAAGATGGGAAAGAAATGTCTCGAGAGACTTTCACTAACTAGCAGTTCCTCTGATTTTCAAGCTGATTAGGCCTCTAATTCTGCATATCTGCAAACACACTGGAACTTGAAGTGAAGTGGCTGCCGTCTCAAGACTATGTAGATAACACCCAACCACATTCAATACACATTGCCAAGGAAATGTTTTATAGGAACAATGGAATATCAAATCAGTTGCTATTGCTACACACTGCCCATTGGCAAAATACTTACCCCCATACATATGGAACACAGGGACGGGAGATTCCAGATTTTCTACTCCTCTGAATCTCTCCATGGATGTTGATATCCGTCACTACTTAAGTCTTATTTCCAAAGTCGAAACAATACACTGTGGCTTTTCATTTAGGAAGTTCTACACAGCTCTGGTTGTGTGCTCTTTGACACAGGTTTTAATCCTTTCCATTCACTGCGGAGGGGAGGAGTCTTCCTATCTCTATATTATTAACATTTGCGGGCATATTGAAGAAACGCAGCAGGGGAAAAATAACCACAAAAAAAGAAATATTGAAGGTGTAATGGGATGAATGATTTCATCAAGACATTAGAAGAAACTTCATGCTGGTAACCACTCTTCATAAGGGCAACAGACTGCCTCAGGTGGTGCTGGGGTTACCAAAGGCTGGGAAGTTCTTTGTGAAGAATGCTGTAGATCCTACCTTAAGCAGTAGACTAAATGACCTGCGACATTCTTTCCAACTCTAAAATTGTATTATTATATTATTCTAAAGTTGTTTTGTACAATGTATTGCTAATGTGCAAGCTATGTTGTAATGGATGATGTTAGGCTAACCTGCGCATAACAGTAACACCGAGCAAAAAAGAATATTGTTGGAATCTCAGGGAGGAATTCAACGTAGTGCTAGGGAGATTGTTCTACCAGACAGCGAGAAATCCTTGAGCTGATGGAACAATCTCCCTTCTCTTCCCCCATGTGTTGTACTGACTGTTCTCCTGACCCCCTCCCACAAGTTAATTTGTGGGGGCATGGGGCATGTTGAGGAGAGGGGGGAGCCCAATTGCACTACCAGAAACCCTGGAGTGGGAAGCCCTGGTGCGGGCTTCCACTAGTCATGCTAGTTACTAGGCCTTACTTAAGGGTAAAGGGGACCCCTGACCATTAGGTCCAGTCGTGACCGACTCTGGGGTTGCGGCACTCATCTCGCTTTATTGGCCGAGGGAGCCGGCGTGCAGCTTCCGGGTCATGTGGCCAGCATGACTAAGCCACTTCTGGCGAACCAGAGCAGTGCACAGAAACACCGTTTACCTTCCCACCGGAGTGGTACCTATTCATCTACTTGCACCTTAACGTGCTTTGAAACTGCTAGGTTGGCAGGAGCAGGGACCGAGCAATGGGAGCTCACCCCATCGTGGGGATTCGAACCGCTGACCTTCTGATCGGCAAGTCCTAGGCTCTATGGTTTAACCCACAGTGCCACCCGCGTCTTACTTACAAATATATAATAACTGCTTCCTCATTGTTCATGTGTTTATTGGTAATAGGACACACACACACACACACACACACAGAGGACATGAAAACATCAGAAAACTAAGCATATTCCAATTCCAGAATTAATTGGCTTGTTAAAGAAGAAATCAGTGGATACCAAGTATTCATAGATAAGGAGGAACAGGTCTCCCCAAACATCACACACAGCACTGGGCCCAGGCACCATCCACATGTAGACCATAAGATAAGGCAAGGATGGGGAGCCTCTGTGCTGGTCCCGGGGGGGAAGGTACTATTACCGTAGCCAAAGTTCACAAGATGAGACGCGAGGTCCGAAACAGGGAGCCGGGCGGGGTCAGGAACACTTGAAGATCAGAGGCAGGAAGCTGGGCAGGAAACAGGAACACTGGAAGGTCCGAAACAGGGAGCCAGGCGGGAACAGGAACACTGGAAATGCAGATCTAGGTCCGGGTAAGAACAGGTACTCCACAACGACGTTGCTTCAGACTCGGAATCCCAGGCCATCACAGCCTCAAGCCCAAAGGCTGAGTATGACCCCCAAGGGCTTTCTATCTGACCTTTTCGCCAACACCCTTTCAGGTCACACCTCTTCTCCTCAGTTCAGACCGTGAAGATTCAGCTCAGTTTTTATGGCATTTTGTTCATTATCATGACAACATATACTAGCCAGCGGTTCATGTACAAGTAATAATTATATCTTCTGTAAGATGCCAACACATGCCTCATCAGACAAAATGTATTGTTTCACATCCAAAGTCTTTAGTTGCTATTTGACATTTTATTGTATCCTTTTGCTATGAACACTGCTGTTTCCTTCTCTGCATTTGATGGACATAAGCTCCACTCTGGGAAGAAAACAAAAGCATGGCATCATTAGTACCATATTCCAGTTCCTGTCTGGTTAATGTTGATGGCCCAGTAATCCCATACATGCAGCAAATACAAACGCCTGCTCTAGCTATTAAGTGAAATAATCTGCAAAATACTGTTCCGTGTTGTGAGGTTTAAAAAATAATAATAAAAGGTGGGTGATGATGCACCTTCCTGCAAAATAAAATCAATGCCTGTCTTGAAATGTTGAACATTACAGCAAGGACTACAGCAAAGGGGAAACGTTTCAAATCCAAAAGTATCTTCCCTTAATATATACTGTGCTGTAGATCGCCTGTCAAGTCAGGGGACATTTCAGATATGAATTCAGCCAGTGCATATGCTGACTTTCTAAATAAAGCTTTCCAACCTCACATTTGAGGTTCTGTTTTTTGCAAGTCTGTCTTCTCGCTCTAACCTCTCTTGCCTCAAAAAAGTACACTGGGGCAGGGAGGCCTTGTTATCAGTTGATTGAAAATTCTTTCGGGTCTCAGGAACCGTCCCCTCTGCCCCCACAAAAGACAAAGAGTTTGCCCAAATTATTTTTCTTTAGTTATTTTATTTGCTACGCTACATCTGAGAAGCCCTGAGAAACATGAATTGTGTCACGCCTTTTAACTTTCTAGCAACCCTGTGAGGTAGGCAGGAATAGACAAATATGTTTGTTTCTATTTCTCGCTTTTTTCAGCCCCCCACATTTCTGCATCAGTTTGCAATTTTGTTTAAGTCCTCATTTTAAAAATGTCAACATTTTAGGGCACATTTCTCCTTATGTACGCATCTTTTGCATGCAGTTTCATCTGGCAAACACATTTTCACAAGCAATTTCCTACAACGTAGTGCATTTTATATGTCATCTTCACAAATATATGAGCTTTTGCACACTTACCCCTATTATACACATCTCTGAACACAATATTTGGTTGGAGAGCTGCATCACAAAATTTGGAGAAGTGAAAATTTCAAAGGATAGCTATGCTTTGGTTCATGTATAGTTTCTGAAAGTGCAAATGAGGTAGATTCACCTTTAAATCGTAATTGAACCAAATTTCTCCTCTATCCCTATAATTTCTCCACTATATCTATCCCTATAACCTAGGAGGGTTAGATGTAGGAATAAGAGATTTTGGCAAAGTCACCAACGTTGAATCCATGTGTCCCTTAGTCCAAGTCCAATGTATGATCCACTATGCCAAACTGATAAATTTGAACCAAATGTGGTAGCTTTTGCTAGCGGAGCCATATATCTGGGAAATTTGAAAAGGGCGTTTTCTAAGAAAAGTCAAATTTCTCAAGTATCTTTCACACATCCGTAGACATCTTCTGAAATTTGCCTCTAGTGAAATGTGAGACAATTTTGGCCTTGCAAAACGTAAGAAATATTTGAGAGAGCCCAAGGGAGGTTCTAATGTAAGCCAGGCAAATTTTTCTTGGTTTGTTCCAGATATTCCCATATTTTGCATGCTGGGAAAGACTCGTACATATCTGAATGGCCCAAATAGTGTTGCATGTTTTCCTTCCATGAAATAGCACAACAAGAAGGCTACAGTTGGTTCTTTTTTCAGGGTTGGGATGTTTTCAGTTGGTTTGGCAAAAGTCATATCTGTTAGACTAAATTATAGAATTTGAGCTTCATTTGGGGTAGTAGTTGTTTTAGTTGATGGTGGCAAAAACTGCTAAGATTTATAGAGGAGAACAAACATAAAGAGACATGTATAGAAGAGGGGAATGGTGATATTAAATACAAAAAAGTCAATTAGAGCCTAAATGAATGTTGAAACAAGCAAAGTGGCATTTCCCAAGTACAGTAACTAGAAATAACACAGCTATCGTAGCATTGCTAAGTGAATTAACATCTGTGGTGTGAAAGAAAACTATTACTTCTATTCGAAGTTTGTTATCAGTTGTAATTCAGTTATTCAACCCTGGAGTCTCCCTCTGAAATACCTTTCTTGAACAACGGCAAGTTTTTGTATATACAGTACCGTATTTGTAGCTCTGTTGTTAGAATGTTCAGATCATTTTTCTCCAGTTGGATCTGATGCATGGAACCCAGGACTGAACACAAGCCCACTTCATGCATTCAAAAAAATGTGTGTGGCATAAAGTGCAAAGGAGGAGCAAGTGGGCATTGGTACCACACCCACCCACCCACCTCCATCCCTCCCTCTACTCTAGCCCTAAGCTTCAGACTTTGAGCAAGAATGTCTAAGGGAAGGTTCTGAGCACATTTGGCTGGTTGCACTTAGAAGCTTCCTTGCAATCAGGAGCCCCAATAACAAATTGCAGAGGTGAATCCCCTTCAAACCTGCCTGCTAAGCATAGGAAGGTTGGAGGTATTTGGGTGGGGCCATTGCACACTCACTCTCCCTATGTACGTGAATAGTTCTCTACCCTGATGCTCTACCTACTATATCACATTGGGTTTAAGTCAGTATTTGTTTTGACTCGCCGCCATTTAGTACTGACAGAGCATGCCTCTTTGGAGACCTGTCCTGCTTTGTGGAAACTATCCTATCGCAATGAACATGGAAATCTAAATTATAATGGGTCCATCTTTAATAAAATGCCTTATTAAATAGCGGGAAACAAGAAAATAATCCATTTTTATTACTCTATCATCTCTCTCAGCCAACTGCTACGGTAATAAAATTAAGCACTCTATTTCATTGAAAACAAGGAATGTAATTGTATTTACCTTTTTTTTCCATCGTACCCCCATGCGTACACGCACACAAGAAGCAATCAGCTGCTGGACTCGTTAGGTTGCTGATTAAATACTTTGCCAGTTAAGTCTGAACTAATTAAAAGAGAATTGAGGCTGCCTATGCATCAGCCAGCAAGGTATTAACTTTAACTGAGCTTTCCCTCACGTTCCATTGCCTGAAAGAGTCTGTTTGGGGTACTTCTAGAATGAAATGCATATCCTTAAAAAATCCTCCCGTTCAGGTTTTCAGACTAAGAGATCTAGTATCACTGTTTTGATGTAGAGTCCTGCCTTTCAGGTGTGCCCTATTGGGAACGGCAGAATTGTGAATCTGGATTGGTGGAAGAAAGATTATAGTAAAAGGGCTTATTCACACTTACCTTTCCTTCACACTTTCCAGGCATGCTTCGTGATTGTCCAAGTGCCCTTTTTTTTGCTCTGGAGCTTCCCCCACAAAAATCTGCTCTTTAAAGCTCAATCAGAGCAAATGTCAACCCATGGAAAATCCGAATTGATGTTTGCTCTGATTCAGCTTTAAAGAATAGGTTTTTGCTGGGATAGCTTGGGGCAAAAAAATTCTGGCAAGATTCCCGCATTCTAATATGATACTGAATTGAAGGGAGGCCATTAAGAGCTTCTATCTCCAATTAGACATTGACTCCATAGTGCACAACTGCCTCTGGTCTGTTGTTGTTTTAATTCATTCACTCACTTGGAAGCCATGCAGGCTGGAGTGAGCTGGAGAAGATGGGGAGGAAATGCATGATTATTCTGACTTCCACAGATGTTGATGTAGTGCTTTACTTTTCTCTCTTTTTGGTCCTTTCATGAGCTTTGACACTTTCCCTTATGTTCTTTGTCTAGTTTAACCTACAAGCTTCTCGGGTGTGTTTGTAAAGTGATAGTGACACTGATATGAATAATGTACTCCACATGATGCAGGAATGCCATTTTTATTTTATTTTTAAGGAAGTTGTAACCACAGAGATGTGGTACAAAAGAGAGTGTGTTTCCTACCTGGATTCCCTACCTGGATTCCCTACTTCTCATCTTTCACTGACAAGACCAGGCAGCGATTCCATCACCACCCCCATTTATTTATTTATATCTACACCTTTGAAAGCGTAATATAACAAGGTTTAGTATCTCCATCCATCTGAATTTTTAACCTGACAGACCTCACCAGAAAGGCCTTTTGTCTTGAGAACCTATGTAACTGCTCATATAATTGTCTTAAAACAATTTGTTGTTGTTGTTTAGTCGTTTAGTCGTGTCCGACTCTTCGTGACCCCATGGACCAGAGCACGCCAGGCACCTCTGTCCTCCACTACCTCCCACAGTTTGGTCAAACTCATGCTGGTAACCTCGAAAACACTATCCAACCATCTCGTCCTCAGTCGCCCCCTTCTCCTTGTGCCCTCCATCTTTCCCAGCATCAGTGTCTTCTCCAGGGAGTCTTCTCTTCTCATGAGGTGGCCAAAGTACTGGAGCCTCAGCTTCACGATCTGTCCTTCCAGTGAGCACTCAGGGCTGATTTCCTTAAGAATGGATGCGTTTGATCTTCTTGCAGTCCATGGGACTCTCAAGAGTCTTCTCCAGCACCATAATTCAAAAGCATCAATTCTTCGGCAATCAGCCTTCTTTATGGTCCAGCTCTCACTTCCATACATCACTACTGGGAAAACCATGGCTTTAACTATACGGACCTTTGTTGGCAAGGTGACGTCTCTACTTCTCAAGATGCTGTCTAGGCCTGTCATTGCCCTTCTCCCAAGAAGCAGGCGGCTTTTAATTTCGTGGCTGCTGTCACCATCTGCAGTGATCATGGAGCACAAGAAAGTAAAATCTCTCACTGCCTCCATTTCTTCCCCTTCTATTTGCCAGGAGGTGATGGGCCCAGTGGCCATGATCTTCGTTTTTTTGATGTTGAGCTTCAGACCATATTTTGCAATACTCACTTCCAAAACACCAGGCCTTGAGAAGGTTAGGTTCTGACTGCACAGTTTCCTGAATGAATCAGCCAAGATCTAATCTAACTAGAAATGATAAAACTTCCATAATTCATGATGATCTATGGGTGGAATTAAAAAAGCTATTTTACTTGTGTCCATGGTGGACAACAGGCAGCACTTTAAACTCTTTTCAAGCTAAGCTTGGGTATTTAGCAATGCCAGTCTCTAAGCTTTGGTTCTTTGGCTCCCCAGCCTTGCTATGTCCTCTGGCTCCTTGCCTGCCTACCTGCCCATATACAACCTTGTTCTAGGCCCACCACAGTTTGAATATCGTGGCTTCATCCCTTTTAAAGCCTGCATCAATCCTTCTTGTATGCTAGCGTGGTTTGCCCAATTCAGGTCCCAAACATGCTGGTCTCCACATTCTCAGAAAGAAATGTTCTAGCATAGCCTTTCCTTGACATGCTAGTTTTCTACATGTGGGGTGTTGTTGTTGCTGCTGCTGCTACTACTGCTGCTGTTATATATAAATAATGGTTTCAGTCAAACTGAAGCATTCTAAAGCAGTACTGTCCAAGGAGTGAGGTAACCCTATGACATTTGCAAACATACAGTTTGTCTCTTAAAAAACAGTGTGTGTCATATAGTTAATGACACCCGTAGGACTTGTGCCCAAATACAAGATTTGGGTGCTCTTTTCCTATAAGAAGCAAGGCTTACAAGATTTCTGGGGTTTTTTCCCCCAGCTCAGATTTTAGTTGGAGTCAGAGAAGAATTCCTGGCTTACCCCACCTGTTCAGCTATTCAGTCAGCCCCCAACACACACACCCCAAACAATTCCTCTTTGCTTTCCACATGACTTAAACAGGAGGGTTCAGGGTTTCAGGAGTAGTAGTGGGTCTACTGAGGGAGAGCCAGAACAAGGATTTATCCTCCCCCTGAGACAAAAGACCCTTGCTGGTCCTTGAGGAATTACCGGTAAGTTCTCTCAAGGTCAACTTCCAAAGATGGATCGGCTCAGAAAAATAAATAAATAATTTGGAAATAGCTTGGTTTATTTCGAAGTTGTGGGGCTTATTTTTCTAAGCCAATCTGACACCCATCTCTAGTGTCATGGAAATGGCTATGACATCTCCAAACTGTTGAAGAATTCTCTTGCATCAACTGAATTCTTGAAAGTCTCTTTATAGAAGCTCCCCAGCTGCTATGCACCAGACTACAAGATGATGATGGAGTGTTTATCTCACAGTAAACGCTGCAAACACTGAATTCATGTACAGGAGGTGGAAGAATGAGGCTGACATCTGTTGCTAGGCAGGATTAATTAGGTATTACTTTAAATGATGAATCCTGGACCATTCCCATATGAACAGTTGGTAAATGCTCTGTTCTAATCAGAGATTTTGAAGATAAAGATGTTCTGTTACAAGTCCCATGCCGGCTACTAAGACCTTTATTAGTTGTATTAAGGCTCTTATCAGTTTCATCAACTTATATTAGCATGTACGTTACACAAACTGTGTCACATTTGCCTAAAGAGAACAAATATTTTATATTATGTAGCATTTTACCTTTTCTTCAGTTTTTAAGCTTTGGTCAGGATTGATTGATTGATTGATTGCTCTCCTGCTATTGATTTTTAGGTTGGTTTGATTGGTGATTGTTTTTAAATCACTTTTTAAAAACATTAAATTGAAGAGCACCTTCTTCTCCCACAAGCCCATTTGCTGGAAGTGAAAATGGGATAAGGGGATGTCCATTTTTTTCCAGAGGATGGATGAAATTCCCTGGAAGACTTGGACCTCAGTGTTAACAGTAGTGGTTCCAGTAAGGAGATGTACACTTAGCATGACACTACGACGGAGAGAAAATACACATAGCTGTGGGAAAGCCCAACAGGGCCCAGCAGGCCACAGAATATTGAAGGGGCCCTTGAAAATTTGGGGGGCCTTGGTCCCTCAGCCCCTCTTAGATGGCTCCCCTGTTCTCAGGCCTTACTAATTGAGACTCTTCCAGCATAACTAAACAGTGGTCTGTTTAGTTTAAGGTTATCGCTTAAGGCTATCTGTGGTTACCCAATCCCCATCTGACACTGCCTGACAAGGGGGGAGAGAATTGATGGGATATGTTAGAGGTGTCCACAGGCCTCATTCATTGAAATAGCCTGGTCATCAAGTGCCCATCTGCATAAGCTTCCAGCAGACATGGGAAAGCAGGACTAGATTATGCCCTGTGAAGATCCCTGTGTAGCTGGGCACTGCTTTAGATCAAAATCTGAATGTGTACAGGGCACTGATTTCATAACTAAATATTATAATAAAAACTTGTTACTCTGTGCCTTAATGGTGTGCTATTTCTCTCCCAAGACACACACCAGATATTTCAGCATAAGCTCCTGTGTTTTGTTCTTTAACCAGCCTCTGAGAGTAGGTGAATTCGTTCCATTCCAATGTATTGCATCCAAATTCAATTTGGAGTAGGTGCCTTCTAAGTGCAGTGTTGAATGCAATCCATTCTTCTCCCTTTCTCTTCATGCTGCTAGGTGTACCCAGAAGTTTGTGGAAGAGTCTGAAAAGCATCACTAATAGCAGAGAAAAGTGAGACATAAAAGGCTTGAAGAAATCACCTCCAGATGAAGGAGGACAGAAGGGGACCATCAGATCCAGCACAACCAAAGTGTTCAGTAGTGAGAGGATTCCCCTGGAGCAAAATAAAAAAAGGACATAATACAATATAAAAAAAACACTTTGAAGGCAAAGTGAGAGGAGAAATAAAACTGCCGTAGCACATATAGAAAGGAGACGATTTTGAAAAGCAAGGAAAATTGTGTGTGTTCTGACATTTCATCAGCCTCACAGCTAACATTGGTTTGGGGAAAATAGCCTGGTTTCTGCAACAAGAGGTGCCTATCTTCCTTACCTATGATTTTCACTTGTTCCTCAAAGAGGCAATGCTGCAGAAACTGATCATTTGGTCATAATTCTCCACAGGGGGGAAAGAAAACAAGAAAAGGAGCATTACAAGGATGTACAACCATACGCACCACAACTAAACAGGACCATAGCAGCCTTATAGCAAATCACAGCCCACTGGTTTATCTGCATGGCATTGTCTTTACTGAAATGCAGTGACTCTCTGGGGTTCTGAGCAGGAGCTTTTGCAAACTCCATGCACAGCCAAAATGAGGGCAGCGAGCTGAGCTGACAGGAGGAATAACTGGTCCAACAACATTCTGGAATTCAAAATGACCACAACCTTAATGATTACAGATGTTGGTAGGCTTTGGCTCAGGCATTTGGCTTGGACTCCTGTTGGATGGCTGGCATTGGCAGGGTCACGTATGGGTTAAGGGTCATCCCAAGACACAGGCCAACTGAGCAGACCCAACCCCAACCCCTCCACTTGGAAGTTCTATGGCTCATCAGCTTGCCATAAGAGCTTCAGGACAGAATCTTCCATCCAGACCCCTGTACCAGGGTACCCTGAGATCACCCTGCTTGCAATGAGATGGGGAAGGTGATGCACCATCTCACCCCAACCCCGAGAACAGACTAAGGATTCTACCCAATGCCTTAACTGCTGGAGTTGTGACAAATGCTATGATGAAGGCAAAAAACAACAGCCCAATAGGTTTGCAAGCAAATTCCTTCCTGGTTCTGAATATGAGGACCAATTATCTCCACAGCAAGGTCTTCAACACAAACTGCTCTAGTGAAGCTTGTGTCTAGGATGCAGCCGGCCTAAATACCCCAGCAGCAGACCAGCTTGTGTCTAGGATGCAGCTGGCCTAAATACCCCAGCAGCAGACCAGAGTGAGGACCAGAGCCCCACCTCCATCAAGGCCCCTATTGGCCCGTTTATATTTTCTGTTCTGGCAGAGTATCCCATTGTTCTCCTCAGCCAGCTGAGGCCAAAGGAAAATGGCTGGCCATGAAGGATGAATGGGCTGCCTTCCCCACTTCCATGCCTGGCAAGCTGCACTGGGCCACAACTGTCACCTCCCCATGGAAGGGGGTAGGCGATCGTTCCCAGTCCTAACTGAGAGGCCGGAGTTTGAACCTTGTGTGTGCAAAGCATGTGCTCTATCACTATGCTACCACCCTTCCCTTTGAGAATTCAGAGAGGATACAGGTGCCAAGTTGGGCAGGGCCAATGGCGTAGCGTGGGTTGTCAGCACCCGGGGCAAGGCAAGTAATTTGCGCCCCCTAACCCGTGGATTTGCGCTCCCTAACCCGTGGATTTGCGCCCCCTAACCCGTGGATTTGCCCTAACCCCAGATGTTGAGCCCGATGCGGCTGGCCCCCCCCTGCACCCCCCACGCTACGCCACTGGGCAGGGCTCTTGTCCAGTAGATATTGGCATTTCAGCAGGTGGGCAGCTCATGAGAGAGAGGTGAGAAAAGATGCTTGGAGACCTTCTAGATAGCAAACAGCTAATGTATTATTATTATTATTATTATTATTATTATTATTATTATTACCTGAAGGCGCGTCTCCACCTCAACCGTTCTGCCCGGACACTGAGGTCCAGCGCCGAGGGCCTTCTGGTGGTTCCCTCACTGCGAGAAGCCAAGTTACAGGGAGCCAGGCAGAGGGCCTTCTCGGTAGTGGCCCCCGCCCTGTGGAATGTCCTCCCACCAGATGTCAAAGAGAAAAATAACTACCAAACTTTTAGAAGACAGCTAAAGGCAGCCCTGTTTAGAGAAGCTTTTAATGTTTAATAGGTTATTGTATTTTAGTGTTTTGTTGGAAGCCGCCCAGAGTGGCGGGGGGGGGGGGGACCCAGCCAGATGGGCGGGGTATAAATAATAAATTATTATATTATTATTAACATTTGAAACTCCCTCTCATTAAATATCAGAGAGACAATGTCTCTTCTGGGCACCTAATAAATCCTTTCCTTTTTTAACAGGTCTTTGAAGCAAAGATTTTTATTTTAGTCTGTATCTGTATTATTTTTATAGATGAAATTATTTTATGCATGTTTTTATTGTTAAATCGCTCCGAGGTCTTTAAAAACTGCAATAAATAAATTTGCTTATCCATTTGTTGTTGAGTTTATATCCCATCTTTCTTCCAAGGAGCTCAGGGTGGCACACACAGTTCTTTCTCTTGCCCATGTTACCCTCACAACAACCATGTGAGGTGGGTTAGGCTGAGAGATGGTAACTGGCCCAAGGTCACTCATGTGAGCATCATGGCCCAATCAGCATTTGAACCTGGTTGAATCCAGCACTCTAACCAGTGTGCCAGATTAAGCAAATGCTGGTTGTTCACTATGAACTCCCTGACTTCACATCTCTTGACTCTGTAAAATAGAAGAGCTAAAACAATATACAGATAGCTGCTTAATCTCACTTATTTTAGTGGTTAATTTGCATATTAGTTATTCCGTTCACTGTTATCAGTTCTCGCATGACAGAATGCATGGGCAATTGCAAATGTATGATTTGCCTAGGGCATTGTTTCACTGAGTTCACAACACGTGGCATATATTCTAAACTAATGTGTATTCAGACATACTATGGGGTTGGGTGCTGCATGCAGTTCCCTAGTGCAGTAACTGTAGCCTTTCCGAATAACTGATATCCATGTACAGCTTTTTGAAGATATGTTGACGATGCCCTCTGCAAAAGAGTCGTATCAGTCTGTACAGTTTCTACAATGGGATAAAATCTCTCATAGGCATTTGACGGAGAATAAAAACCCTGAAAGCAAAGCTCCAGAGTTTTCATCATGTCACTAAAAACATCAAAGCAAAATTGCAACTATAATTTATGTGCATAGTGGGAACAGATAATTTATGAGTGCATGACTTAAAAGCTACTTCTGCCCTTCCACTAATTGGTCTCTTGTCTTCCTTCGCATCCCATACTGCACATCCTACCTAAACAATAAAGTGTCACTATGAATCTCTACCTTTATGTAAAATTGAAATTATTTGGAATTAGCGTTGGTGGGGATTTGTGTAGGGATTTGCCTTCATTCTGGACCTTACCTTGGGGCCATTCTGTTGTTTTCTACAATTTAATTCAAAAAAAGAAGAAGACGTTAATAAGCCAAAGTCTAACAGAGCCATTAAATTAATACATGCTGCTTTAAACAGCATGGTACACTTTTAACATGCACTTTGATACAGTCTAGAATGGTTGGGATGGAAGCCATGTCAAGGAGACTGGAGCTAAGTTCATGGATCAGTAAACCTGAAACACCAGAAACAGGTTATGAAAGCCAGGGGTGGAGGAAGGGAGGTGCAGTAGGTGTGGACCACCCAGGGTGTCACTACTGAGGGGGTGACAAAATGCCAGGCAGCACTCACCGTGGGGCCTATAGCACGCCCAAGCCACACGTCACTCCTGGGAGTGACGCAGTGGCTTGGGCACCCGCAGGTTCCACGTTGCCCCAAACAGTCCACCAACCACCTCCCCCTCAGCTGTAGGGCAACTGAGTGGGAGGAGGCAGGCATGCTCCGGAGGCCCCGTGGTGCGCCCCGCCGCACCCTCACCCTGCCCATATGGGTGGCTTGCCCCGCCCCTGGGCGCACCACCCCAGGCATCTGAGCAGCTTCCTCTGCCATTGATGAAAGCCAGTGCCTCTTCTTCTCTTCCACCTCCAGGCCAGCCCTATCATTGAACAGAGTAAGGTGACCATCAGAGGCAGAGGATCCTGGAGGTGCAGCAGCCCTCCAGTCATTCCCCCTTAAGCTTTTGGCAACTTAACTCTGTTGTAACTCAAGTCCCTAGTTCACAGCACCAGGGTAAATAAAAACTGAAATAATCTCAACACGTTTAAATGCACCAAGCACTGCGTCCAACTTAAGCAACTGAAAGTCCCTGAGTAAATCAGAGGAAGCAGAAGACCGAGACAAGTCCCATGGTCTATCCACTCACAAATGCGTGAGTAACTTTACTCGTGTAAACTTCTTTGCAATTAGCTTTCATTAAGAAATTTGGCTGTAAAATGTCTGGAATTTTCATAAGCATTTATCCCTCCCTGGCTCTACTTCAGTGTTTTTGACTTCATCACCCTACATAAATCAGAACACAGCTCAGAACGGTAACTTTAATGAACCTTTTCATCATGTCCTGTAAATCAATCCATATGGGAGCTATGTACCTTGACTTTTTTATATATATAAAAAAAAGCTCTGGCAGAAGAAGTATAAGTAAATGGAACCAACAGGCTGGCACATTTAACTCACGCTCCTCAACACAACTGGCATTGTCCTCTGTGGCCAATAAAGCTATGTACCCACAACCAGAAGTGGGCCGGCTCTTCCTCATGCAGTAAAAATGTGGCGAAATCACAGACCAGTCAGCATTTCCCTTTCATTTTGGAGTCAAGAGACCAAAAAATGTGCCAGGGATCACTGATAGTTCCCAGATCAATTTAATTAGAGATGAACAAATCCATCTGCTTCTAGTCTTTGTCTTGTTTATGTGTTTTAACCATGATTCCATTGCATTCTGTCTCCACATTAATGTGTGGATTTTTATTTTTTAAGAAAACCTCTCAAAACACATATTGAAACGTGAGCTTTCTTTTAAAGTATGTATTCAAATGTACATTTTCTCTCAAAATATGTTAATGCATGTTTTGACACATTTAAAATGTCAAGGATTGCTTAACAATATTCAGAGAAGTGTGAAATCCAGTGGGGAGCCAGGTTCTAATGTTTGGTGTGGACATTAGAAGAATCACAGAACCATAGAGATGGAAAGGTGTGGATTAAGTTATTCACACACACAAAAAGACAGAATTCCTTGAGCATTCTGAAATTATTCACCACCAATCTAAGCCATTCAAGAGACTGTGGCAAGGCAGTATCCGTAAACCCATTCCAGCTCGTTTCTTTTCTACATTCCTCCAAATGCTACACAACTGAATTTTTACACAGCTGAGGGAATTAAATTAAATAAAGTGTCCTAAATCCCAGGGAAAGCAAAGGAAATTTGCCTAATTATATCTGGCTGTCACCCTGTTAGTTTCAATGCACATTTGAAAAGGAGCCTTAGTGATGGTTGCCAACAATTTGAAACCTGGCAAACAACCCGGCCCCCTTCCACGCACCTAATCTCACTGATTCGCAAGGCAGAGGAGAGAGGTAATCAACATTTCTTGAAAACTGTGCCACTGCACCACCAGGTATTCCAGCTCACTCCAAAATCAGGTGATGGAACCATAAGGTGACACTGGCACTATGCCACATCATTGCTGTTTTATCGCGCATGGAACTGAAATGCCAGAAAAAACTAAGCTGGCCGCTAAAGTGTACCAAAAGAGATAGGTTCACATGTTGTGGGGGGGGGGGCATTCTAAGCTGTATCCTCCAATGTGGTGCACCAATTAATTTCCTCTATTGTCATCTCACTGGGGGAAGGGAAAGAGAGGAGGAACTTAGCATACTGAATTATTCTGAGTAAGACCATTGGCTCATTTCAGCCCTACCCGAGGGTGCTGGGGATCAAAGCAGCTGAACCAACATCTGGACAGAGCACTGGACACCTCAAAAGAGTTGCTTCCCATTCGTGAGTACAGGATTTCAAGATGAAAGTACCAAAAAGTGAACTGTGCATGCAATTTCTTTCGTAGGAATTATAAAATACAAAACAACTTTATTGTCCTCTCATGGGACTCAATCATCACAAAAGCAAAACCTGAGCACTTTGTTTCAGCACCTGTTACTGGATCTTATGTCATTGATTTCTTTTGGCAGTTTCCACCAGAAACAATTAAATGGTTCAGTCTTAATTGCTATGCTGTCTTCCTGTTGGTGCACTCACTGATCTGTGCTGTCCAGATTGGGTAGAATTTAAAGATGTGATTAGCAAAAAGCATGAGTGGAAGTCAATGAATGGGACACATATTCATTTAGAAAAGGACTAATCGTCTACCTAGTTCCATGCATTTGAAAATAGGACTTTGTTTACACCAGGAGTTTTCAACCCGTGGGTTTCCTCATAAGATTATCAGGGATTAGCCACTGTAAAGATCAGTAATGGAAGATAAGCATCCCTGAGAGGCAACATCAATCGTGATCAATATAACCACGATCGAGGTGTTACTATAAGTATATAAAGCCCTTAACAACTTGGTCTCATTTTACTTGAATGATCTCCTTACCCTATACAGGCATCCCTCCCTACTTACGCAGGGGTTGCGTTCCGGGCACCCGCGCACATAAGTAAAATAGCATAAAGTGGGGGGTATCCTCTAAACACCCTCTTTGCCACTCTCTCTTCAATCCACACCAAAAATACTGTATCTGAAAATATCCACAACTAGAATTGAAGCTCTGGGGCCAGCAGGAGGCTGGAGGATGCAAGGGAAAGCAGCAGCAGCTGCTGCTGCTGCTGTGCTACCCCGCACATCAGCTGTTTGGCAGGGAGGGCCCCTTAGAGTTTGTGCCTATGACTTGGCAGGTGTATCGCAGCTGCCTCTTTTCTACAGCCCCAGGGAGGCAGCCAATACAGGAGTTGTGACCGCCATATTTTGCGAGCATTGTGTTTTTAGTGTTTTCTCTTGGCGAGATAACTGCAGCTGTGCTCGGAGCAGGTGAAAGGTGATAACAAGTTCAGAATATATAATAAAAGTACTGGATACTGACATTTTAACAGGAGGCAACATTCCTCTCATAGATTTCATTATCCTGTTGTTGTTTTTCCCAGAGAAGAGTGCTTGGCAGTAATCCAAAAGTGAGAGGATACATTTAAAAATGACTAAATAAATGAAGTTCACATGGATATAAGAAGAAACATTATCTCCTACGGTATTTCTCAAACCAGTTGCCAGATTCCTACATATATTCTAATATTAGTAGATTAATGCTGTAACACAAAGCTGAAAAACATGCAGGTGGGTGTGTAAGGCTGCATGGTCAAGCCGTTAAATGAAGCATAAAGGAATAAGATAATGGGCGGGGGGGAGTGCATTCATTTCTGGAAAATAATTTCTCTCATGGCCTTATATCTCACACCCCTCTTAGAAATTAAAATGCAATAGGTTGAACACCCCAACAGGGTTATAGGCAGAGGGAAGTGGGGAATGGGGGCAAAACATTGGGAAATGGAGCTGTCAATGTCATACAGTTAGCCCTGCATCCCTTTGCCTGGGTAGACGTAAGACTGAACTGGCATTCAGATGGCTGCTGTATGTGCAACAGGAGGATGTTGTCTTGTCCTGTGCCTCAGGTAGAAGAATGTTTTGGGGTGACCATGCAGCCTCTGCAGCCTCTTTCCCAACTCTTCAAAAGGAGGGGGGTTGGTTGATTCAACACTTGTCTGACATTTCACTAGTCTCTTACTAGGTTCTGTATCTGACAACGTGCTTCCTCCAGCACAACGATTTTTGGCTGTGCAACAGAATTTTCTCTCCCTCTCTTCTCCCCACATTGTCCTTAATTCTGTTCCAGGCATTTCTCTCTCCCCTTTAGTGCACTTTTCCTGCTTCCATGTTGTTTTCTAGGAGTCACTGGAATCTCCATAGTTTTGTCCTTCCTCCCCCCCCCCCCTAGAAACAGGATGAATCTTTCCTACGCTGGGTTCATCTGAGACCAGGTACTCTCTAAAAGTTATGTTCTGCAAATGCCATAGTTAACTTACAGTACTCTGGTATACATGTCTACTTAGAGGCACGACTCTTAAAATAGGCTTAATTCCAGGTAAGTGGTTACAGGATGGCAGCATATGCTTGGATTTAGGATTAGCCCTGGGGGGAAACAGAGTTATTGGGCCTTTAGCAGCTTTATCTCCATAATTAGCACCAGCAAGACATAGTCGACTTGCCATGGTATGCTTGAGGTTGTCTGGGAAGTAGATGCAGAGAGAAGCTGTAATGATTCTTATCTTATGTCATGCCTCCCTATTTTATGTTATGCCATGCCCCCCACACACATGGCAGTCATTTGGTGACTATTACTCAGAGCAACCTCTCAAAATTTGAAATGTGCTCTCTGGTTCAGAAAGGTTGATAAAGCTAGGTGAAGAATATAGACAAAAACACATTGTGATAAGCCAGTCTTGTTCCTTAACAAATACCTGTATTATTATTATTATTATTATTATTATTATTATTATTATTATTATTATTAAAATGTAAGTTATGTTTTATATTTTAACACTGTACACTGAATTGTAAGTAAATAAGTAGAACACCTTTCTTAAGATTATTAAAGGAGTGTTGCTTTTCTAAAAAGAATCTTTTCCACAACCATATTTCTCAGCTGTCCCAATGCAGACGAGAAGAAGCCATGCTGAATAACAAGGAGCTTTCACAGCCCAAATTCCAGGGAGGTTATTGTGGAAAGAACCTAATGCACTATACAAATTTCTCTATATTTATAGAGTTTTTTTATGGGCTTATGGATCAGTTAGCAAAGAAAGGCATTAAGCTCAGCATTATTTAATTAATAGCTATTAATTTTACCACAAGTCTAAGCATATTCCAACAACAGGTTTCCTTTAAGTTCCAAAATAAGATATTTGACATTTAGGTCATGGTTGAGCTACCTTTCTTTGATCTCTATTATCTTTCGGCAAACTAACCATGAACTGATATTCCCTTCACTCACAGAAATATTAATATGATTTATTCATTGAATTTGTATACCACCCTTCAACTGTCGATCTCAGGGCAGTTCACAACATAAACTATTCAAACCAATGCTCATTTACATCATAAGCAGAAAATATTAACCATAGTATCTTACCAGCTAGGTTTCTTCTGAATTCTTACTTACTCCCTTAACCATCGCAGCACCATTGGGAACGGTAGAGATATTTCCCTTTATTTGCTTTTAAGCCACCTGCAGTAGCAGTGTGAGAGAAGCACTTCTAAAACGACATACAAATATGCATCCTATACAACTTTGCTATACTGGAGAAAACGCTGCTGCCTCCAGACAACCGCTCCAGGAAGCTTCTCTAATACGTATATCTCATTCAAAGTGCTTTCCTGATGCCTCTGCTGCAGAAGAACCATGGAAGGGTAATATAATAGGGTGGTGGGATGGCACTAATTTATCGTGTGGTGGCACAGAGGCTGATGCTGCCCTGGTTTTCACAGCAGCTTCTCCTAGTGTGGTGAAGCATCACAGCAGCTCACCTGTGTGAGGCTGTGATAAAACAAGGAGGTAACATGTTTGGGACTGGGTGGGTGCACCCATTACCATGAGAGTGCCAGATTGGCTGTGCCACTGCACCACACAGCACCACACACCTCCACTACCCTGGCCCACCCCAATCCTGACTAAGCAGTCTCGCTACTCTAAACTGGTTTGAAGTATAAATGTATGAAGGTACCTTATCTTGAGTCAAAGAAGAAGATGGAGAAGCATCAGAAGTTAGAGAGACGAAAGATGAAACCTTCAACAGCTGCTAGGAAAACAGTAGACCATGGTAAGCACAATGCAATCCATGTATGACACCCAGGGAAAAAGCTAACTACAAGAGTGCAAAGCAGAGTTCTTAAAATGTGTGTCATTAAGAACAGAATACTCTGTTCAGTAGCATTTGTTTATAATCCAAGGTTATAGATAAAAAGCTGTCATATTTTGTTCTTGAATAAAGCTTTAAATTATTTAACATTATGAAAATTAAAAAATGAAACAACCCCAGCACAATTCATTCTCCATTGCCACATTTAATTTTTTTTTTATTTTTGCACCTTGAATTCTGAAAGCCTACAATATCCTAAACTGTTCACATGCTTATTGTGCTTGTTATGAACATGCCAAAATGTGTATTTATGAACTCATCTTTTCCCCCAATTTCTGAGAAGAAAAAGACACAATATAAGAGAGCAACACCAAAAAGGTGGACCTGTCAAACATAACATTAAAATGCTCTGTGCAGAAATCCATTGAGATATATCTGCATTTTCACACACAGCAACATGAGACGTCTCGACTACAACAGAAAGGGAGAAAGAATCAGAATTTACCTCCTCACAGAAGTCTTATACACCATGCTACCTCATGTACTGACTCCTATTTTGTCTTAGTTAAATGGAATATTACAGAGTGGAAGGGGGTCTAAAAAACTTTGCAGAATTCCAATTACCTTATTAATGCAAAACATCCAGGTTTATCACACTTAAAGAGAGAATGGGGGCCTTTCTCTTTAATCCATACAATACCTTATTATAGCGTTAACAATTTTTCATATCATTTCATCCATTTCCACCAGAATTTCTCCAAGCGACTTACAGCAAAAAGAAAAAGAAAAAAGATATACAAAAAGCTGGCGGGTGTCATACAATACAAACATTAATGTTCCATATAACGTAACATTATTTTTTTTAAAAAAAATCTCAAATAATAAACAAAGCAATAATCAGACCCACAAATAAACAACAACTCAATCTTCCCAAGTCCAAAAACCATTCACATCAAACCAATAATTTCCCCCCTTTAACCTCCTCACCCCACCCAGAAGTCTGTTGTCAAGGCCAGCTGTTGCAAATCAGTGGTTGGTGGGTCCAGTGTTCTCCATGGATGGTCCAGTGTCTCTCCTCTCCCTTCAGTGGGAAGCAGTAAAAAACAAAGCAGGAATATGGTAACAAAAGTTTTGCCTGCTTTACAGCTCCTGCTGCCGGTGGGGGTGCAGGTTTTCCTCTTCCCCAACTTCTATCACTCTGAAAGCCAATTCAGAGTGAAGGCAATGTTTTTTACCCTCATTCTGAATGTTTTAACCATTCATTCAGATATATGACACTATAATCACATCATACATCTCCCTGACCTCGCTCCTCATTATTGGCTGACAGTATGAAAAGCAGGTAATGCGGTGATATGTCATGGACTACGTTACAGGGACAGGAGATGTGGTTGTCTAGTCATGTGGTTGTCATTCTGCTGGGAACCTGATGCTCATCTTCTCATTTGTTTCTGCCTTGAAAACACACAGGTATTTGGACATCATCATATACTGTCCAAATAACAAGAGAAAGAGCCCTTTTCGAGAAGCACAGTTTGCTCTGGGAAAAATGCCAATCTCTTTTTCTCATGGAAAAAAATAATAGGCAGACATTGTAGAATCTATACACCTTGATGCAGAGGAAATTAAACTGAAATAAGGATGAAAGAATTCAAAAGCACTGCAGCTTATACCCTTGGATAGATTTTGACATGTAGCAGGATGAGGAGTTTAATTAAGATGAGGTCTTCTGTGTAACTTCCGAAACACTTTGGAGATCACAGCTCCTGACATGCAAGCACACCATGTCACAAAGAAGTGAAAATTCCGGGTCATTGCACTAGCCACATGGCCTGGCATTTTGGAAGGGCAATGACAAAATTTGTTCAACTTTGCATGAATCAGAGGCTGGTTGCCAGATGGGAATTAGCAGTAGTTGTACACAAGGGAGCTCGGTTATACTGCTGAGTCAGATGCATTAGCAGGGCAGGTCATTCCAGTACAAAAGCCAGTTATGACCATAGTTTGCAGAAATTGGAATCTAAATGCAAGAGAAGTAAGGGAAGAATAAGAGACATTAAAACACATTTGGCTGAAAAAAGAAAACATATTTCAAATTGGCAAGCACTGAAACCACTGCAGTCAGTGAAAATTCCATAAAGCAAATCTTCCCATAACAGATATCTACCAAGGATTTTCCTTTTTTTATAGCCTGCAATTTGTGTGTGTGTGTGCAAAATTGATGTTCAATCAGACAAGATATTTATGACTCTTAGGAACAAAGTGATTCTTTTCCTTTTGGAGTTACAGCCTGATGAACATCATCTGATGCTCCTCTAATTCCTATGATCAATCCCTTAAGGAAGTCCTAGGTAATAATTTGAGGAAAGTGGTTGATGGAGTTTTGAAGACCATCTCTTAAAGTACATAGAAACAGTATGCATCCAAAATGAGAATCTAAGGCTGCAATTCTATGCACATTTACCTGGAAATAATCCCCACTGAATTCAGTAGGATTTACTTCTGAGTAGCCATGCATATGATGGCACTGTAAGAAAGGAGCTCTCATGCACCACTTCATTATATCAGTCCCTAAATATTTTTATACTTCAGTGTATTTTTTTATTGGAAATGAAATTCTAGCTCAATTAATTCTTACCCACAAGTCATACTTACATAGCTGCACTTCCTTGAAATTTCCCTTAGTTACACATATGGCCCTTTCACAAAGAGGTATGTTCATATGCTGCTCTTTCATTCAGCTTATTTCCAGACATAAATCTGTAACTTCCTCAAATTATGGATTTGAGGTTTATGTCACAACACCACCCTCTTTTTTCTGAGATGCTCAGGCACTGTCCACACTCTCCTGGACCACCTTTCTTTCAAGCTGTCAGCCAATCATCACTCACCACCAACATTCCAAGGCCCTTTCTCCACCTCCCTATCTAACATTACCTTTACTATTATACTTACTATTATGCAACATTACGTTACTTAGCATACTGCATGTACATTCAGTATTATATACAAGCACCAGAACATCACAGCTTACATCTTTGGGAGATAGATATCATTGACACAAGGTCAGCATGGTGCAAACACACCAATGGATCCTGCTGGCATGTTTCCACCACGCCAACCTCACGACCACCTTGCTCCTGGCTTCTCCATCATGGTACACAGCAGCAACTTCCTTGGAGAGAGGCCAGGTGAGCTGTGCCCCACCATACCATCTACTGCCAATGCCATGGATGATATGAGAATCTGAAGCTGGGATGCGTGTGGCACTGTGGTCTAAACCACTGAGACTCTTGGGCTTGCTGATCTGAAGGTCGGTGGTTCAAATCCCCGCAGCGGGGTGAGCTCCCATTGCTCTGTCCCAGCTCCTGCCAACCTAGCAGTTTGAAAGCACACCAATGTAAACAGATAAATAGGTACCGCTGTGGCGGGAAGGGAAATGGCATTTCCGGGCGTTCTGATTTCTGTCATGGTGCTCTGTTGCTCCAGAAGTGGCTTTGCCATGCTGGCCACATGACGTGGAAAGCTGTCTGTGGACAAACGCCAGCTCCCTTGGCCTATGGCCGCAACCCCATAGTCACCTCTGACTGGACTTAACCTTCCAGGGCTCCTTTGCCTTTTATGGGAATCTGCACACCTTTTTGTGCTGTCCGTCCATGCTCCTCCCACTGGCAACAATGAATGGGAAATCATTAAAATCATTCTACCTTCCACCCTATCAGTATGAGACCAGCAAGGCAATGCATAGTCCAGATCCTCTGCCATTGGTTTTTCCCACTTCCTTTGTCCCACCGGTTGGATTGTTCTGTTAATATCCCTAACTTTTAGAAAAAAAGAAAATAGTACTCCAGAAAAAGAAATATGAGAAGTAGAATTTCTGCAATATTTTATTATGCAATGCAAACTATCAGAATGCCTCTTTGAACCAACCGCAGTGACAAAATTGCGTTAGCAAAATTAATTTTAGAGCAAAATATTCTGTATGTAAAAGTATTCAATTAGGTTTCCTCTTTCTTCTTCCTAATGAGAAAAAAAGATGGTGGCACCGCCAGAGCTAAAGGGAATCTCCAAGCAAATGTTATCATTCATTATATGGCATACCACAGCAGGAAGCATAAATCATGCACACACAAGGAAGGGGTTGTGCAGTTATTAGAACCCAAAACAATAACTAATAAGGGTGAAGCACAGACCTCAGAGAGAAGAGCATTGGGTGTACAGCTTCCTTTATCTTCATTATCACACCATTCGACCAGCTATTGATATAACAGGAAGGTGCTCCTGCTGTGGCAGAAGTGGCAAGCTATAGATGGAGGCATTACTGTCAGAGAAAATTAGCAAGGCAAATGCAGCAAAGAGCATCCCAGGAGAATTAGAAACCAGCATCACAGCAAACCAAGGAGTTGTTTAAAAAAAAATGAACAAAGCTACAGCAGGTGCAAGGACCCCAAATCAGTGGGGGAGTTTCCTTCCCAAAGAAGAAAGGGTAATATCCAATTAAGAGTAGATCCACTGTAATCCATGGTTTTCCCAGTAGAGATGTATGGAAGTGAGAGCTGGACCATAAAGAAGGCTGATCGCCGAAGAATTGATGCTTTTGAATTATGGTGCTGGAGGAGACTCTTGAGAGTCCCATGGACTGCAAGAAGATCAAACTTTCCATTCTGAAGGAAATCAGCCCTGAGTGCTCACTGGAAGGACAGATCCTGAAGCTGAGACTCCAATACTTTGGCCACCTCATGAGAAGAGAAGACTCCCTGGAAAAGACCCTGATGTTGGGAAAGATGGAGGGCACAAGGAGAAGGGGACGACAGAGGACGAGATGGTTGGACAGTGTTCTTGAAGCTACAAACATGAGTCTGACCAAACTGCGGGAGGCAGTGGAAGACAGGAGTGCCTGGCGTGCTCTGGTCCATGGGGTCACGAAGAGTTGGACACGACTAAACGACTAAACAACAACCACTGTAATCAATGGGCCTACATATATTGGTATCAATGGACCTACTCTGGCAAATGCTGAATATCATCCAAAATTCAGCTTTCACCTACAGCATGGTCAGGAATGCAGGGAGTCAGGTGGGGAATAAAGAACAGAACCTCAACTATGCAACTGTTCTGGCTTCAGCACAGATCCAGGCATAGGCAAACTCAGCCCTCCAGATGTTTTGAGACTACAACTCCCATGATCCTTAGCTAACAGGACCAGTGGTCAGGGATGATGGGAATTGTAGTCCCAAAACATCTGGAGGGCCGAGTTTGCCTAAGCCTGGATTAGGCTGTGTGTCTATCTAGAGCGCTCACCTCACATCTAAGTCTGGCTGACTTCTGTACATGAAGTAGTGAAATGACATGTTGTTCTATACTTCATCTACAAAAATGTCTTGGGCCAGCCCTGCCCACAGTCGACACTGAAAAATAAATAAATAAATAAATAAATAAATAACTTACACCCTGCCCTCCCCGGCCACTTTGGGCGGCTCCCAACAAAATATTAAAAACTCTTTAAACCTCAAACATTTAAAACTTCTCTAAACAGAGCTGCCTTCAGATGTCTTCTAAAAGTCAGAGAGTTGTTCATTTCCTTGACATCTGATGGGATGGCCGCATGAATCAGCCCTTGCTCATGGGCTGTTCTGGTACTGCCTAGGAATAAATGAATAGACTGAGGTGTTCCTACCAATGCATTAATATCTGAGAGTTTTGACACACAGGGTTTGGCTCTTAATAGCGATGAGGTTTTGTTATTCAATTAAAAGTTCTTACCTAAATTATCCCCTTCTAACAATGCAGATTGTCAAAAACAAATGATTGAAATATATTTGTTTCTCTGGATATGGCTGTATATATTTTGAATAATCCGAAACCAGATTTGAATCTATTGATCCAGGAGCCCAGGCAAAATAGTAAACAGCTACATGTCTACTTAGGGCTATAGTTAAGTCTATCCAATCAGTTTCCCTCAATTTATAACTCAAGCAGAATTTGTCCTCAGGGTTCACTCACCTCATACTAAGTCTACAAAATTCGGTCAGTAACAAATGATAATGGCTGGAGGTAATCTTGGCGCACATTTGGAGCTGTGCATTCATTGGTTAGCTGCCAGCAGCAGTTCTGTTTAGCTGATTGCAGCCTCAGGGAGATCATGACCAGGTCTGGTAAGCAGGGGTGTTTGCAAGTGGGGGAAGCTTGGAGTGCCGTCTCATGGTGTATGTAGGACTAAGAGAAATGGATGGCCAGGGAGCTACTGCAGTGATCAGCAACACCTGTGCAATGTCTGTCATCCTGCCTGAAAATGTGCAAAACTACACCTGCAGCAAGTGCAAACAGGTTGCTTTGCTGGAAGAGAAGGTACAGCAAGTTGAGGCCCACCTATCCACACTGCAAGTTATTGGGTAAGATGAATAATTTCTCACTAGAGCAAAGTAGACAGTCCTGCAACAGCTAAGCAGGGGGAGTACCCCTAGGAAGGAGGAAGATCACTCATTGCAGGAGACAAAGCCCTGGAAGAATGGGACACACAGAAGAAGCACTGTCAGGAGTATCATTGCTGTGCCATGCTGTGTCACTGGAGCTGTAAAACCAATTCCATGCCCTCACCTTGGATGCCAATTCTGGACCAGAGGAGCAAGTACAACAGTTGCAGACCTCAAAATACACCTGAGGTATCTGTGGAAAGTACACTGTACAGAACGATTCCTGCCACTTCCCAAAGGAGGAAGATAAGTGTGGTGGTGGTAGGTGACTCCAGACTAAGGGGGACAAAGGCAGCAGTATACAGAGGTAAAACGATGTCCTGGGAGGTTTGCTGTCTTCCAGGTGCAAAGATTCGTGATGTAACAGTGAAGATAAAGCCCACTGACCACAACTCCTTCCTTCTGACTCATGTGGGTACCACAATTTAAGAAGGATATTGGTAAGTTGGAACATGTGCAGAGGAGGGCAACCAAGATGATCAAGGGTCTGGAAACCAAGCCTTAAGAGGAGTGATTGAGAAAGTTGGGTATGTTTAGCCTGGAAAAGAGGAGACTGAAAGGAGATGTGACAGCCATCTTCAAATATCTTAATTCTTCAAAGAGCTTTAATTCAATTTGGCAATAATTTCTGGAGTTATTTATATACTAATTCTCATTACTTGCTCTATAGGATGTCCATCCACGACCCATCTGCTTTTCACAGCACTTTTGGATAATATATTCTTCATTCATACTTGGGATTTAATTTTTTTATATTTTAATTTTGAAGGCACTTATTTTATTTAGGTGTTTTATTTATAGCATTCGTATGCCACTCCTCAGCCAAAAAGCCCCCCAGAGTGGCTTATATAAGTTAAAACAAGATAGTCCCTCCCTGCAGGCTCACAATTTTAAAAAGCATGACTCACAAGGAGACGGGCACAGGGAGAGAAGAGGGGGAGACTCAGGCACCAATCCTTAAACAGTTCTTCTAATGGTCATCTGGCACAATTCAGGGGTAGGAAGTGATTGATAAAGCTGGTCTTCCAGCAAAGCTGATGGAATGAGTTATATTTCCTATGTCTCCCTCTGAGGCAGCCTGAAGCAATGGGTAAAGTTGCTGGTAATGGTGGGGAGCTTGGTTTCTGATGGCTCTAACTCATGCAACAATCTCCAACAGAATCAGTGTCTCTCATTTCCCACATGGAGTGGCATCTAACTTGTAAGGTAGAAGAACAAAAGTCAGTATTTTGTCTCCTAAGTTTGGCTGATAGTGGAAGGGGGAGAGACGGAGGCATGTCTGCTCTGTGCTGGACCCAAAGCTGTGACTTCCCTGGAAACCTGTCCATATGAGTGCTTAGCTGTAACTTTTTCACCCTTACCAAGGGCTATTTCAAGGAAACCAGCCCTGAGTGCTCACTGGAAGGACAGGTCCTGAAGCTGAGGCTCCAATACTTTGGCCACCTCATGAGAAGAGAAGACTCCCTGGAAAAGACCCTGATGTTGGGAAAGATGGAGGGCACAAGGAGAAGGGGACGACAGAGGACGAGATGGTTGGACAGTGTTCTCGAAGCTACGAACATGAGTTTGACCAAACTGCAGGAGGCAGTGGAAGACAGGAGTGCCTGGCGCGCTCTGGTCCATGGGGTCACGAAAAGTCGGACATGACTAAACAACAGCAAAAGGGCTATTTCCTGCCGACGCACTTCACTGTTCAGGCACCACATGTGTTGGGTCAGTGGTGGATAGACTTCAGGCTTGCAGGATCCACTTTGTTGGCTTAATTTTACTCACACATTCCCAGATGCAGAATTTGGGGCAGGATAGGATGGGGTTTAATAGGAAAAGAATGCATCAGTGGGAATGATGGTGGCTGCCAGCAGATGAGTTCTCCAACCTACTCCAATTCCCCCCAATGCTTGATAAGCTGATTGGGTGGGGGATTCACCTGCCCCTTTCATAACTGAATCCACGCTGTTCTGGGAATCTTTTAGCCAGCTCTAAATAAAAATGCATAACGCTTCTCCCCATCAAATTAGGCGCAAATCCAGTCAAAGCCAAGCACTTTCAAGCCCAATTGATTTCAGTAGAGGAGCTAAACACATGATTAAATCTCTCCCATGGAAACCACCGAGACTGAAAACTGCTTAAATTTAGCTTACTATGTCCAGTGTTCATAGCCATTTTGATCCTACAGAGAGTCATAGATAAATTGAATCATATATTTTTCTCCTGTGTTTATTAGAATTGAAAAATGCTCAGACATTTTAAACCTACAAGCTCTTCAGCAATTATGGTTTTTGTTTAGAGCTAGCATCGATTTTGTTAAGGATAGAGTAGCATTCTCAATCTGGTAGTCGTCAGGCCAGATGTGTGACTTTTTTTCTTTTCTTTTACCATAGGCATGCAATGACAGGGCTTTTTATACTGTCGGACCTTGCTGACAGTGTTTTTTGAGGTCCGTTTTTGTCAGATTGACTAAAGTTTGCAACCTTGAACAGTTCAGCATGCTGTCATTATTGTATTGCACTCATGGCACTGATTGGGCAGAGTGGTATGATGGCTTAATGTGTTCTGTTGGTCAAAGAAATGAGCAGTTTAATTCAACAAGGGAAGGGAAAATGGTCATTTTGTCTGGGATTCACGTCTTACACTGGGCAGAATGAAGGCCCAGGGTTCAGGAAAACCACTTTAAACAGTCCTGCCTTCCCCCAAACAATCCTGGAAACTCTGGTCTGACAATGGCGGTATTCCACTCACAGAGCTACAATTCTCAGAGTGGTTTAACAATCAATTCCTCTTCCTAGGGAACTCTGAGCATTATACCTCTGTGAAGGTAACAGGGATCTCCTCACAACTCTCTGCACCCTTAGCTATGATTTCTATGATTTTTTTTCAGGGAAGCCATGGCTGTTTATAAAGTGGTATGTTGCTGCTTTAAATATATGGTGTAGATGAGGCCTAAGTCTTACTTCAAGCAGACTTGTTGAAATTAATGGACACAAATAAATTAGGTCCATTAATTTGAATGGGTCTACTCTGCATGAAACTTGACTACCACTCATTTGACTGGAGCCAATATAATCACTTTATTGGGGATGAGAGCCTGCCTGCACAACCCTTTAAGCTAATCTATTGCCCTCAGGTACGCTGGAAGACCCTGCTCAACCAGGGCTGAAGTAAGAGACAACTTCCCATTTGGTCAGTTACCATATGTTGAATGGCGATATGCCATTGTGTCCTTTGTCTCAGGATGAAAAAGTGGCTTGGGCCATCACAGATGTGAACACAGAAGTCTCACTGAGTTCAAGAGGATTTTCTCCCAGGTAAGTGTATATGGGTTTACAGACTTGATGTTCTTTTTGTTGTGTGTGTGCATTTTAACAGTGATTGTAAATGAATGGGTTTTGTAATATTTTGTCCTTCGCCATAGCTTGTAGCCTAAAGGACCCCTGACAGTTAAGTCCAGTCGCAGACAACTCTAGGGTTGTGGCACTCATCTCGCTTTACAGGCCGAGGGAGCCAGCGTTTGTCCGCAGACAGTTTTTACGGGTCATGTGGCCAGCATGACTAAGCTGCTTCTGCCACAATGGAACACCGAAACCAGAGCAGCGCACAGAAATGCCATTTACCTTCCCACTGGAGCGGTACCTATTTATCTACTTGCACTTTTTGGTGTGCTTTCAAACTGCTAGGTTGGCAGGAGCTGGGACTGAGCAACGGGAGTTCACCGTGTCATGGGGATTCAAACCGCTGACCTTCTGATCGGCAAGTCCAAGACCACAGCACCACCCGCGTCCCTAGCTTCTAGCCTACAGTGCAATAAACTTGATTCTGAGAGCCTAACCCCATATTACATGTCGGTGCAGCATTCTTTTCTCTCACCATTTATTATTATTATTATTATTATTATTATTATTATTATTATTATTATTATTATTATTTTGCAGAGAAGAAAAGGACTCTTAGAATCATAGAATCATAGAATCATAGAGTTGGAAGAGACCACAAGGGCCATCGAGTCCAACCCCCTGCCAAGCAGGAAACACCATCAGAGCACTCCTGACATATGGTTGTCAAGCCTCTGCTTAAAGACCTCCAAAGAAGGAGACTCCACCACACTCCTTGGCAGCAAATTCCACTGTCGAACAGCTCTTACTGTCAGGAAGTTCTTCCTAATGTTTAGGTGGAATCTTCTTTCTTGTAGTTTGGATCCATTGCTCCGTGTCCGCTTCTCTGGAGCAGCAGAAAACAGCCTTTCTCCCTCCTCTATGTGACATCCTTTTATATATTTGAACATGGCTATCATATCACCCCTTAACCTCCTCTTCTCCAGGCTAAACATGCCCAGCTCCCTTAGCCGTTCCTCATAAGGCATCATTTCCAGGCCTTTGACCATTTTGGTTGCCCTCCTCTGGACACGTTCCAGTTTGTCAGTGTCCTTCTTGAACTGTGGTGCCCAGAACTGGACACAGTACTCCAGGTGAGGTCTGACCAGAGCAGAATACAGTGGCACTATTACTTCCCTTGATCTAGATGCTATACTCCTATTGATGAGGCCCAGAATTGCATTGGCTTTTTTAGCTGCCGCGTCACATTGTTGGCTCATGTCAAGTTTGTGGTCAACCAAGACTCCTAGATCCTTTTCACATGTACTGCTCTCAAGCCAGGTGTCCCCCATCTTGTATTTGTGCCTCTCATTTTTTTTGCCCAAGTGCAATACTTTACATTTCTCCCTGTTAAAATTCATCTTGTTTGTTTTGGCCCAGTTCTCTAATCTGTCAAGGTCGTTTTGAAGTGTGATCCTGTCCTCTGGGGTGTTAGTCACCCCTCCCAGTTTGGTGTCATCTGCAAATTTGATCAGGATGCCCAGGATGTCTCTTAGGAGACTTTGAATCCTGAACAGAGGACTGAGGAAGAGGGAATGGAATGTTTAACCCCTTTGCTGCCAGCTGTTTGCTCAAAATTCAGTCCCTGAATCTTTTGTCCCACAGGAAGGGAGAAGCAACCGAAAATAGGCTTCTTTGAAAGGAAGTGATGAACAGAAAAGGGCAAAGCAGCTTCTCCCTCATCCACACAAGGCCAACCTCCTGTGGGGGCCTTTGCTTGAGAGGAAGGGGGAAACTGTTGCAAAAAGGAATTACAATTACATATAATGTATACTTTGCCCCGATTTTGATTTTTCCCTGAACACTTCCATATATTTCTCTGAGCTCCTTCAGGAGGAAGGGCAGGTTATATACACTGAATAAATAAATAAATAACTCCTTTTGCCAGATATTAAACCTGTTGCAGAATGAGAATTCCGACCATCATTCCAAACAAGGGCTGTTAGGTCAGCTAGGGTGAGGAGGGAAAATCTATTTAACATCCTAAGAGCTAAGCCATGTTGAAGCGTCACATGCAACCAACTTAAAAGTCGCAAAGCTGATCAGGTAATGAAGGTTAAGTCAACTTTGTGCTGGGATTACCTCGCCTGTCCATGTCTTTCCCTGGTCAGGACTAATTTATAAGATTACCTCTGTTAAAAACAACTCTCTATCCTACTTGGAAGCCTTTCCTTCCCAAGGAATAAAGTGCTTACGTTAGTCATTTAAAGCTGGCTAATCAAAAGGAGGTCCAGATTAATTTCCCTTACATTCTTTTCACAGCTTGAGATTCTAATTGATGTCGCTCTCAGCTGATCTATCTAGTCCATTATAAAACAATAGCATGGATTTCTGGGTCTTTCTAAGACTTTTTTTTGCAGTTCAGAAATGTTTTGTGCATATATATATAAATTTAACTCACATTTGTGACATTGGTCAGGCAGAAACAGATGCCTTTGCCATTGTTTGCTATTAAAAATAAAAAGCTTTATATTTCATTAGGAATAGGCCCTATTTGCATCATAAGAACACATAGATGGAGAGCTAATTGAGCTCCTACTGAATGGGAAAGGTCAACTTCACCAATATAGTTGATGGTCATTCAGTTCTATTTGAGTGTGAAGGAGCAACCCAGGGGATACAACAGAGGAAAAGAAGTAACTATGAGTACGTGACCAGGTGCAATGGGGGGAAATCATTGGCTGGAGGCTGGTTACGTGGGAGCCGGTAGAAGTTAAATCCTTCGAAGACAGAGGTCCTTTGGCTGGGTCGGGATGATATGGGATTAGGGGGGGGGGCAACTCCCATCTCTTGCGGGGTCGCAATTAGTGCCAGCACCATCCGTTAAGAGTTTGGGTGTAATCTTTGACACCTCCCTTTCCATGGAGGCGCAAATTGCAGCTATAACAAAGGCGGCATTTTTTCATCTCTGCCAAGCTAAGCAGTTGGCTCCTTACCTCTCTTGCCCTGACCGAGCCACTGTGATCCATGTGACGGTCACCTCCAGACTTGATTATTGTAACTCACTCTACTTGGGGTTGCCCTTGAGACTGACCCAGAAACTCCAGTGGGCACAGAATGCTGCGGGGAGACTCCTTACGGGGTCCTCGCCACTGGATCACATTCACCCGGTGCTATACCAGCTGCACTGTCTCCCAGTGGAGTACAGGATCAGGTTCAAGGTGCTGGTTTTAACCTTTAAAGCCCTGTACAACCTAGGACCCTCATACCTATGGGACCGCCTCTCCTGGTATGTCCCACAGAAGACCTTACGGTCTTCAAATAAAAACATCTTGGAGATCCCGGGCCACAGGGAGGTTAGGCTGGCCTCAACCAGAGCCAGGGCTTTTTCGGCCATGGCCCCGATCTGGTGGAACACTCTGTCACAAGAGACTAGGGTCATGCAGGACTTGACATCTTTCCACAGGGCCTGCAAGACAGAGCTGTTCCACCAAGCCTTTGGCCAAGGCACAGTCTGACCCTCTCCTTCGGTAATCCTCACAGAACTCTAGCCCAATGGTTGCCATTAATTTGATTTTGAATTGATTTTAGAATGCATTTAAATTAATTGATTGTGATTTTATGTAAACTGTGTTTCCTTTATTTTTGTTAGCTTCTCTGAGCCCGGCTTCGGCTGGGGAGGGCGGGATATAAATAAAAAATATTTATTTATTTATTTATTTATTTATTTATTTATTTATTTATTTATTTATTTATTTTTAACAATGAGTATACACACAGGTCCCACTTCACAAACTTTCACTATTCAAAAATTAACTTAGCAGAACACAATGAAATACTATTCAGACTTTGCTATATGCACTGCAGATTCAGATACCTGAACATAGAACAATTTTTAATTCCTTATTTGCCTTTTGCTGTTTGCCTGAAGAATTTAGGGAGTGAGGAGGAGCAATTACAAATAAGAGAACATTTTTTTTCTAGGCAGGTGGCTTTGGGAGGGTTAAAATCCCATGGTCAATAATGGATTAGAAATTTTCCTGTAGGAATCCATGGAAATCATCCACTCATTATGTGAATGCTTGCCTAGTAATCGATGTCCAGGGAACACATTGTGTTCAGTAAGCAGGACCTGTGTATACAATGAATGTGTGTTTCTCCTTCCTGTGGCATTAAAGATTCTGAGTCGGATTTGGAGTGTCTCTTCTATGAATAGGAGGTTTCATTCCCATTATAAAAGGGACTATGAGTGGCAATTCTTGCTGATGAGGTGAGACAATTTTGCTGCAGCCCCCAGAGCCATTTCCCATGCTATTCCAGAAGGTCTCCAGATCCTTGAGAACAAAATAGAGTGGGCTATCAAGGGAAAGGATAAATACCGTTTTGTCCCCTTCCACCAGCAGAAGCATCCTGTGAGCTTCTCACTTGTGGGAACTAAGAACTGAAGCCCCTATTTTCATAGCCACTATACAGTTTTCTTTGGAGTTGTCCAAGAAATCCATGCAGAGCTGGAAAAGCTCAGATTGTCAGATTCAACCCTTAACAAGTTGAATGAAGCCAATTTAATGCACTGAAGTAAAGTGTCACAATGCTCTGGGATTGGGGGAGCCATGCTATTTAAATAACATTAAAATATACATATATTCCTACTCATTCAAGTGAGGTCTGAAGACGTTGTTCAATGTGGCAACTCATTCTTCAATGCAAAACCAAACCATTAAATTCTAAGAATTAAAATCAAGGGGGAAATTTATTTATATTCACAACATCACGCTTTAAAACCATTTCCCCCTTTAAAAAAAAGTGGTAATTGACTGTATTGCTACCAACTACTTCAGCACTCTTAGCCCCCAATCATCAGCCAAAGGAACAATAGCCACCAGTTGCTTTTAAAGCAAGAACATTAGCAAGAGAGGATCAACCTAGCCTGAACTCGATTAAAATGAATGCTTATAGCTCACCACTTTGTGAGCTTCACCCTCTGTCTTCTTCTCCTTCATTCACCTTTCCCTGCATGATGAGGCAACCCACCTCTCTTTAATTCATGTACGCAACTTCAGGAGACAATAATTGTCTACAAATGTGATACAAATACAGTGGTACGTCGGGTTACATACGCTTCAGGTTACATACGCTTCAGGTTACAGACTCCGCTAACCCAGAAATAGTGCTTCAGGTTAAGAACTTTGCTTCAGGATGAGAACAGAAATTGTGCTCCGGCGGCGCGGTGGCAGCAGAAGGCCCCATTAGCTAAAGTGGTGCTTCAGGTTAAGAACAGTTTCAGGTTAAGAACGGACCTCCGGAACGAATTAAGTACTTAACCTGAGGTACCACTGTACCATTAGCTACTACTTAATACCACCACTACCAAGTCAGTCTTGCAATCAAAACTGCTATGTAATCAAAAGACTGAGCTGAGAGCATAAGAACTGTGGAGAGTAGCCATCCTTGAGGAAGGGCCATAACTCAGTGGTAGAGCATCTGTCTTGCAAGCAGAAGGTTCCAGGATCAATCCCTAGCATCTCCCTATCTGGAAATGCTTATAGCTCACCACTTTGGGAGAGAGTCCTCCCTGAAATCCCAAAGAAAAGATGCCAGTCAGTGTAGATTAGATGGATTAGTGGTCTGGCTCAGTAGATGGCAACTTCCTCTGCTCCTATGTCCCAAAGAGCAGTGGGAAAATTCACCATCATTCCGCTCCACCATCTTTCTGTGCTACTAGGCTGGCCAGCTATTAATAGGGAGGGGGGGGATTAAATTCAGGTTGCATTTGAAGTCAAATATACTAAAGTCACTCTTACTGAAACAAGACATAAACTGAAACAGTATTCATTCTAATTCCGCACGCCTCTGAATTTTGCAATACAGCTCTCCAGCCAAACAATGCGTACAAAGTTGCATATATTCATGGGAGGAAAACATATAAAAAATTAAAAATGTTTTGCAAAATGTGTATATTAGGCAAAATTGCGTACAAAATGTCTATGAAATTCACGCAAAAAATGCTGCTGAATTTTCATGAGGACTTTTAGAAAAATGCAAAATGATGTGGAGATGTAGTAGACTGAATTTGAGAAACTGAAATTTACAGATTTCCTACTTACCAGACAGAGCAACAATCTCACAACTATGTCGTGGCAGAGCATGTGTGAATGTGTGTTTAAGGGCTCTCGAATAAATGAAATGAATAAATGCTTTTGAGAACTCGTACCAATGTATTGGTCTCTGTGTTGTTCTCCTATGCCACATTGCCTTCGTGATAGCTACATCATTAAATTATATTGAATTAACAAGCAGTACTTGCCAGTTCTAAGGAAGAGTTATGCGGAATTTGCTTCCAACAGGAAAGGAAGGGAAAGGCCAACATATTGGTTTTGTGCTTCTGCTACACAAACAGCCTCCCAAGTGAGTTGTCCTCCCCATTGGCGATATGCTACTTACTGTTCATGAGATTCCACAGAGATGAGTGTGTAGGGCTCTTTGTAGTAGCCAGTAAAATGGAACTAATTTGAGAGGGTTGATTGCCAAGCAAGCAGATGGAAAGCCATCAGATCTGCTTCTTCTCAACAGGTGTTCCAGCAATTTTAAATTTTTTTAATGAAACATGTTGGCAGGAAAGGGAGACCGTTCCAATTATTCTCAGAATGCAGCACTTGCATGGAGTCACTTTCATGACCTTTCATTTCCAGGAAGATTCATCACATAACATTGAGGGGAATGAGGAACACTTTCTGACATGTCTGGCCCCAGGCGTGATGCTCTGCAAAGTACACTAATAATGTTCTAGCTGGACTGTGCATAGCTTTGCATTCCTTCTGCCAGGTTTTGACTGCTACCAGACCTCCTTGTGTGTCTATCCATGCAAACCCACATATTACGTGTATTCACAGGGATATTCTTTGGGAAGTTGTGCGCCAAAGATATTGCAGTGGACACAGCATTGCCTTGCTTATGTGGGGCAAATTCACAAAATGGAAAATACTATGTGAAATGGCTTTGCAGCGTGAAGCACCAGTAATGAAATGTAAGAGAGCAAGGTGGGTAGTTGTTACGAATCACACAGACTACCTGAAGTCATGTTGTCACAAACTTAAACAGTTTCTCTATGGCACATTTTCTTGTGATATAATGCTTGTGCTACTCAAAGAGAAAACACGAAGAAGTAGTGCTGGGAAGAAACAGTGAGATGAGGAGAGGAAACAGGGGTTGGACTCAAGTTAATCTGAAGATTAGGTCTGGCTCCTGCAGGCATTCACATGTTGGAGAAAGCTTGAAGCAATCCAGTGAGTTCAATACCCAATAGACTGAAAAATGTATGTTTTGAGAGGTTCCAAGATATAGTAAGGAGACTTCCTGACAGGTGTTAGATATAACACAAAAGGTGATTTTATTAAATGTAGGGCTGGATGGGAATGGGCATTAAAGGATGTAGGTAATGAGCTGCCATTATACATCACAACATTATTTTCCCACCAGACAGTGGCAGGGAGGCCAGAACTAGCAGCCAGATGACTAAGATGTCCCTCATGGGGGAAAAACTTTCCCCAGGAAATGTAAATTTAGATTTGCCAGTAGAAAGTGCAGACTGAAGTAGGAGGACTTAATCCAGGGGTAGCCAGAGTTGTGCTCTCCAGATGCTTCTGGCCTGTGATTCCCATCACCACTGATCATTGGCCACGCTGGCTGGGATTGATGGGAGTTGGAGTCCAGTAACAATTGCAGGGCACAATACTGGCTGCCCCTGACAATCTAATCTCTAAGGAGGTGCTTGCTGTAGGAGGTTCATTGTTACTTTTCCTAGAGCTGCTTAATATTTGGATTTGGGTGTTGAGATGGATTCCTGAATTCGCAATATTCAAGGTTATGGGGACTATTTAGGCATGCATTCATGCTATTGCTGCTGTAGCGAAGAAACTCCCTGCATGGCAATGATCTTTGCCAGGAATTCCTGAGCCTTTCTTTCTTACTTAGCTTCAACTACATAGCTTTCTCTGATTCCTTACAATCATGCTCAGAGCATTGTGCTCAAAGCAAAGCAAAAAAAAAAAAAAAAAGGAACCTCACAGTGGTCTCAGGACATGTGCAGAGTTCAAGTTGAACTAAGTTTCTCAGTAACATAACTTTTTAAATCTTTAATTATTGCACAGGTGGGAGAAGCTGAGTGTCTGCCTCACCACAGCCTATACGAATAGACAGATTTGCAGACCATATTTTACTCTGCGTAGCCATTAAAGACCCAGGAGGTATATCTGAGTAGAGAATCTGGCATCCATGTTTCCTGAACTAGCACTCATCTGACAAGCACTCCAAAGGACAAAATATTCTCAAGCAAGGGTTCTGAAAGGACAAGGTAGTCAGAAAGAAGCAGCAAGAAAAGAGAGCGGCTCTGAGTCATTGCCTTGGATATGCTGCCCTCTCAGAACACATCAGGCTCAACAAACCTTTTGGAGTTTTTCTCTAATCAAAGGCTAAATAGCACCTCTTGAGGCTGGTCTTTCTTTTTGTTGGGCAAAGGAAGACCAAACCCTGGTAATTTCCTTAGAGTTGGAAAACCCCATATTACATGAACCAGAGAGCTGCATTCACTAAACTGTCGGTCTAAGTTTTTATAAAAAACACCTCATGTATGGAATGGAGGGTGCCAGAGTGCTTTTCCTGGACACATTTTATTGATAGTCCAATAAGACTGCAACAATTCCTCCCGCTTTGCAGAGGCTCCTCTTTTCTTTCTCCATTCCCTCTCCTGGGTGGAATTTACACATATATAAAAACCATTTTGAAAATGCTTTATAAAAAAAAAGTGTTTTTAAAAAATACATTGAATTTTCCATAAGGTTCACCATCGCCAACTAGGGCCACATTGTGTAATGCACTTAAAACACTATTAAAACGTTTTATTTGCAGCTGTATAGCTGAGTCCCCAGTTTCCATTCCCCTTGCATGCTTTGACCTCTGATCTTCTGCTCTTTCCCTCATCCACTTCCAGAAACAAGGTGGCAACACACACATCACCAGCGAAAGAAGAAATGTATCACCAGCCAAAAGAGGACAAGAGAGGGCACCAATTTGCATACAAATTTCATGTGCTAATTTATATGTATAGATGCAGATTTAGAGATAATGACTATAATTTAAATAGACATGCCATGCATGTCACCATGGTGGGGAAACTGTAACCAGTAACCTTTGTGCCTTCTCGGTCTCCTGCACAGATGCTAACTATTGATGGGTAACTTCCTATCTTAATGTTGGGTTATCTTAATACTGGATCTGGACTAGACAGCCCTTCAAACAGAGGACAGTCATTTGAAAAGCCCTTCAAATTCAGTACTGTCCTCTGAAAGTAAGACATATAGGCTACCCTGTTCAGAAAAGCCTGATTCACATTGCCTGCTGCCTTCTCTACCTGTTTTCTCCTTTCCAGTGGCACTGCTTTTAGTATCCTTCTTTTCCTAGACCCTTCAATCTGCCATGACCCTTCCTATAATCAGAATATGATAGTGGATGGTGATAAGGGCCATTTAGTGAATAGCTGTCAAAGACCTGCATGCTTGCCCACCCTTTCTCTGTGCCAGAAGAAGAAGAGGAGGAGGAGGAGGAGGAGGAGGAGGAGGAGGAGGAGGAGGAGGAGGAGGAGGAGGAGTTGAATGATAAATAGGCACTATGAAAAAAATATATTTTAGTGATTAACACTAGAGAGCACAATCTTCAATTAATAATTCCTAGTGATTAAAAAGGGGATTGTTTGGGGCATTTCAGAAGATAAACAGTTTGCCTCTAAAGCAACCAATAAATGTAAGAAGCTGAAGTCAGCACTATAACACCCAATGAGAAACCTTTAAACCAGGCATTTCTAATAGTAAGAGCAAAACAACTCCCAAGAGAGATCATCACTTTGACAACTCAAAAGCAGTTTAGGTTCAGACGTTAATAGGAATGTGTTGGATGTTTTTGTTCAGGCAGGGGGCAGACAAAGTGACTCAAATGGTCCTTTCATACTCTGCAAGCTTTGATTTCATTTTCATTACTAGGGCTGCCGCCCCTAACCACCACTCCAACCTAACCTGCCAAAGCCTTGCCAATGACTCCCCCTTTGATTACACCTGGCCAATCCCTGCTTCTCCTTCTCTTTACACCTCACACAAACCCCTTCCCCCTTCCTTTATAGTTCATCCAACCCCTCTTCCATTTAAAGCTCACCCAAACCCACCTTCCCCGCCCAGGCACTCACAAGTTTCTGTCTCGGCTTCCCACCTCCTTGCCCCCTCACCCACCTGCCAGCCTGTTTGACTGTATGCTCGTTCACCAGACTCAGCCACCCGCACATCTGCTTGTCTCTGTCTCCAGTTCCCCCCTCCTCATTTGTCTTCACACTATAGTTTGCAGTGCCAACCGTTGGTGGCAACACAAACTGCAGCATGATGACATTCTTACATTTTTTATGTATATAGGAAGATTTATACCACAAAAGTGGAACATACAAATCTGCCTCATAATGAGTCAGACCATTGGTTCATTAAGCTCAATATTCTTTACATTAGGTAAAGGTAAAGGTACCCCTGCCCGTACGGGCCAGTCTTGCCAGACTCTAGGGTTGTGCGCCCATCTCACTCAAGAGGCCGGGGGCCAGCGCTGTCCGGAGACACTTCCGGGTCACGTGGCCAGCGTGACATCGCTGCTCTGGCGAGCCAGAGCAGCACACAGAAACGCCGTTTACCTTCCCGCTAGAAAGCGGTCCCTATTTATCTACTTGCACCCGAGGGTGCTTTCGAACTGCTAGGTTGGCAGGCGTTGGACCGAGCAACGGGAGTGCACCCCGCCGCGGGGATTCGAACCGCCGACCTTTCGATCGGCAAGCCCTAGGCGCTGAGGCTTTTACCCACAGCGCCACCCGCGTCCCACATTCTTTACATTAATTGGCACCAATTTTCTGGAGTTTCAGAGTATTTTTAAGCCCCACCTGAAGTTGCCTAGAATTGAACCTGGAACAATTTTATTATAGTGGTACCTCAGGTTAAGAACTTAATTTGTTCTGGAGGTCCGTTCTTAACCTGAAACTGTTCTTAACCTGAGGTACCACTTTAGCTAATGGGGCCTCCCGCTGCCGCCACGCCACCACCGCACGATTTCTGTTCTCATCCTGAAGCAAAGTTCTTAACCCGAGGTAATATTTCTGGGTTAGTGGAGTCTGTAACCTGAACTATCTGTAACCTGAACCATCTGTAACCTGAGGTACCACTGTAGTTTCTTTATTTAGTACATCTAGGCCCTACTTTTCTACCATCATGAAAATCAAGTAGTGTATTCCCAAGTAGTCTTCCATCCAGGCCCATGACCAGACCTAAGCCTTCTTAGCTTTAACAGGATAGCTATTTCTTTTGCCCTGGAGCAAAGCATGCATTGAGATACGACCCTCCCCCAAATTAACAAATCCTCAGTTAGTCTCTCTCACCTAGGCTCTCTTCTCATTGAATTCTATTTAAGTTACTGCTCCTAAGCTTACATCATCTAGTCACCCACTCCTTAATATGTCATTTGCTGCCAGATAAATCTGTTCCTTCCTGTATCTCCTCCTCCTCCTCCTCCTCAACCTTACAGTAAAAATTTAATGCTGAATTTGTAACCTCTGTGTTTTGCAACTCTATAAATCTGAGTGTGATAGTGATGATTAAAAGTTTTATGAAAATGCTGAGTCAATTTTATAACGTTTCAGCTTGGTGCTATATACATGACTGAAATATTTGGTCATAAAATTAAGGAAAGAGTCTTGAAATACAGTCACGGGTTGTTCCTTTCAGAGAACACTGTGTGAACTTTAATTCAAGAACACCCTGATCAATGTTGAACATTGCTTGGAAAACTGGAAAGTAAAGGGGCTCCCCCTTTTTTTATTAAACAACAGTAGTGGGGGCACCCAATGTCATAGTAGTAATTGCAATAATCAGTAAGAATAGTATTGGGGAATTATGAGTGGTAGCCAACTGAGTTTTACTCAGAGTGCACATACTGAATTTAATTAACACTATTCTGTTAAATCCATTAATTTCAATAGGTCTGCTCTGAGTAAGGCTTAGTTGAATACCACTTTCTATGTGTCTATGCCCTGGCAGTTGTGCTGTGAGGTGCAATTTTATCCCCAATGTTGTTTGAGATCTATCTGAAGGGGGGTCAATAGGAAATTTGGGCCACAATGTCACTAATGCACTGATGACACCCATCTCTAATCCTCTGTTACCTCTGAATTGGGAGACACTGTTACTGTTTTGAACCAGTGCCTAAATGCTGTGGTAGGCTGGGTGAGGGCCAACATATTGAGACTAAATCCTGATAAAGCACTAAGTGAGCATTTCCCCCCAGACACACACACACACACACACACATATATTTTTCACCCCAAACCTTTGGCCCCAAAAAGTTCAGGGCAGTTTTATCTAACCCAGGCTGTTTTAACTTCGCAAGGCACAAGCCTGCCTCCTGCCAGCATGTACAGTTAGATCGGGGCCCCAATCTTCCCCCCAAACCAGTTGTATCCATTGTACTCTATTTTAGTATTAAGCAGACCTTTCTTCCTGTGGGCTGTCAGCCTTTTGGGGTCTGATGTGAAGTGACTGGAACCATAGCTATTTTAAACTAACATTATCACAACATATTACAGGCATGGCAAAATGCTGAAAACAACTGGCCAGTAAAGACACGTTGATGAATAGTTATTGACAGCCCTTGTGGAGGCATGCATTAATAAAAACTGCCAGGCCATTTCTGCAACATTTGGAAAGAATGAAAATAAGAAGCCTGAATATGTACAGTAATGATAATATGTGTATAGATCTAGGGGAAATAAACAGATCGTAAAATCTGCAAGCACAATAGCATTCTTCACAGATGCCCTCTAGGGAGAGAGATGTACTTTGAAAGAAATGTAAACATTTTGCAAATATTTTCCCTACCAATACTATGTATTGAGTTGCTTGCTGAAATTGCAGTTGCAGGTTTTCATAACAGAAGGCCTATGCACTGCACAGTGCTGCAAGGGGAAGCTGGTTGAAACCAAGAGATCTTAGGGGTTCATCAACAGGAGGAAATGTGTGAATGTTGCAGTTAGGGGTTGGGGATAAATGGGAATCAGCTTGCATTTAAAGGGACACCAATAAAATTCATATTTTCTGAAGCATTAAGCAAACTGAGAGAGTGTCATCCTTCAAAATTTGTACTTTTCCTGCTAAGGAATATATACAAAAATGCACACACAATGGTAACGTGTGCGTAAAAATGTTAAAGTATTAGTTAAAATAGTATGTAAACATGCATAATATTAGGTGGAAATGCTTGCAGACAATGTGAAGATTACATACAAAAATATGCATAGTAAGAGGAAATTGGACTAAACTGCTAATTGATTTTCATGAGGGCATTTTTTTAAAAAAAAATGCAAACTGATATGGAAATATGGAGAACTGAACTGGAAAAATTAGAAATTGCGAAAAACCAAAATGGACAGATTCTCCCATCTCCAGTTGTCATGCTGCCCAGACCACAGAATGTTCCTGTGTTTCTTTCCTTCTTTCCCTCCTAGTTGATTACTGAATGGTGTCTCTACCAAGATGGAGCACCACACAAACAATGCTAGCTGTTCCAGTTGTTTTGGAAGATGGTAGTTGCCTAAGTTACCAGCTCTGCCTTCACAATCGCCAAGTGGTTTAGCACCAGCCACCCACTGAATTACCGAAACAGGTCATATTCAAGCAGGACTATAAGAGCATAAGAAACAGCAGAGCAAAATATAGAATAGAGTTCACCTGTGCTGAGAGCGTAGGAACTGTTGAGCCTAGCCAGAGGTGCCTCTTATTTAGCGTGAGCAAGCCATTCCTACATCACTTCATGCCATATGGCTGAGAAACTAATTAAAACAGAAAACATGTCACTCAAGTACTGCTCACAGACCAGAATAATCTCTCTACATTCTGGTAGAATCTTCAGAATCAAGCCAGGTAACCTGCAGGAGCACACCTGAACCACCCTTTGGGTAGAAACAAGACATTTCTCAATGGGGCTGGTATAGAAGCAGCTCCACCACATTTAGTATACATGTAAAATAAGTATAACTCTGTGTGTGTGTGATGCAGTTTGATTTACTGTAGTTAACAAAGCTAAACACTGTTGAGTGTCGTCTTCTGTTAGATCTCTAGAATGCAACCCATTTGGAGTCCCTATGAACTTCTGTAGGTTATTGAAGATTTTCTCTGGAGAGATTCAGCCTAATTTATTGGACCCTCAAATCTCCTTCTGATTTGTTGTTATTAAGGTCATTGTTCCAAGGAGCTTACAATCTTATTCCACTAAAGGAACCCAAAGAGAAGGACTGGAACAAAATGAGATACCAGGGACTCAGCTATGCAGCTGCAAATAAAACATTTTAAGTCTGTTTTAAGTGCAGTCTACAATGTGACACTAGATGGTGATGATGAACCTTTCGGAAAATTCAATGTATTTTTAAAAAACGCTTTAAGAAAAAGCATTTTCAGAACAGTTTTTATATGTATGTAGATTCCACCCAGGGTACTAAGGGTTTAATATGGGCAGTTGACTTATTTATTATTGTATCTATTTAAAAGCATTTATAAACCACTTAATATTTAAAGTGGTATACAATCTAACAATATGTCAAGAAAACCAAAGCACAATAAAACAGCAATATAAGCACACATAAAATCATATAAAAGTGGATAAAATAGAAATTCAAAGGATTCAAAAGACATAAATCAGGGACCAGCCAGGGCCAGAAGGTACCAGTATGTCTTCACAAGACGTCTGAAGCTGTTTAATGTATGGCAGAAGGAAGGGCATTATGCAACACAGGAACAACCAGTAGTGGCCAACTGGGCAGTGCAAGTTGGGCTGCTGTGTCCTCTACAGCCTTGCCCATCCCCCTTTTGGTAACTGGCAGTAGTGTGCAGCATTGGGAATACAACCTTGCCCAAATTGCCCCATTAGCCTCTACCAGGGGCAACAGCAGAACATGTCTGTTTTTGTCATGAACTGGCAGGATGACAAGGAGGAGGAAGAGGATCACGGCAAAGGGTTTTGCCAGGACTGGGGTACACCAAGGCAAGCAGGAGATGGGGAAGGGGATGTCACTCACAGGGTGACAGAGGATGGCGAGTTGATGGGGATCTACAGCAGGCATAGGCAAACTCTGCCCTCCAGATGTTTTGGGACTACAACTCCCATCATCCCTGATCACTGGTCCTGTTAGCTAGGGATGATGGGAGTTGTAGTCCCAAAGCATCTAGAGGGCCGAGTTTGCCTGTGCCTGGTCTAAAGCAGGGGTCAGCAACCTTTTTCAGCTATGGTCCACTGTCCCTCAGACCATGTGGTGGACCAGACAATATTGGGGGGGGGGTGAACAAATTCCTATGCCCACAAATAACCCAGAGATGCATTTGAAATAAAAGCACACATTCTGCTCATGTAAAAACACCAGGCAGGCCCCACAAATAACCCAGAGATCCATTTTAAATAAAAGGACACATTCTACTCATGTAAAAACACGCTGATTCCCAGACCGCCCACGGGCCTGAATGAGAAGGTGATTGGGCCACATCCGGTTCCCGGGCCTTAGGTTGCCTACCCTTGGTCTAAAGCATAGGGAGCAGCGGGAGGGGCACTTTAAGAGGCTGAGGCAGGCAAGGGCCCACAGCCCAGCTCTCTAACTGGCCAGGTGAAGCTCACTAGCTCTGGGAGGAGGTGTGTGATTCCTCAGCTGGAGTAGGCTTGGAACAGGTGAGGACCACATGCTTCATCAACACCAGATGCTGCAATCAGCATGTAGAGTATAAAAGGGCAGCAGAGTTGAGATGCTGTGTCTGTGTGACTGCTTAGGTTGATGGGCCCATGGGACTGTGCTTTGGGTTCGACTCTGGACTGTGTATCCTGACCTTTGGACTTTGTTGTGGGGTTTGACCCTCAAACTTGGCATCCTCTCTTGCTGCCAGGTAGGCCAGAGGTTTGGGACAGTTTTCAGGGCACCACGCTATCATCTTCCATAGCTGAGCTTACTTAATATTTGCATCCTGCTTTCCTTACAGCAAATGTTGAGGTCAAACCGGCTTAAAATAATCGCAATAGCATTTAAAAAAAACAAAAAAACAAAAATGCAACACTATGATATGAAACACAATAGCATATAAAGCAAACAACAAACTCATCAAAAACATTAATGCAATTCAATAAGGTCGTAGAAACTCGTAGTATTGCCAGGATACACCCTAATCACATGGAATCTTACTCCAGAACAATAGAATGGATTAGCTGTTGGGTTATCAAATGCATTGTTTTTGAACACTTCATTGAGTGGCAGCCTCATTCACTGTGTGTGAATTATAGGCTCCTACATGGAACTATGGGACGCGGGTGGTGCTGTGGGTTAAACTACAGAGCCTAGGACTTGCTGATCAGAAGGTCGGCGGTTCAAATCCTCGCAATGGGGTGAGCTCCCGTTGCTCGGTCCCTGTTCCTGCCCACCTAGCAGTTCGAAAGCACGTCAAAGTGCAAGTAGATAAATAGGCGGGAAGGTAAACGGCGTTTCCCTGCGCTGCTCTGGTTTGCCAGAAGCGGCTTAGTCATGCTGGCCACATGACCCGGAAGCTGTACTCCAGCTCCCTTGGCCAATAAAGTGAGATGAGCGCCACAATCCCAGAGTCAGCCACGACTGGACCTAATGGTCAGGGGTCCCTTTACCTTTTTACATGGAACTATACAATTAAAAACCATTTGGAGTGGGTGGTCAAGGTCCTTGAGTCAGTGGGGCCTGTCATCTTCAGACATCTGTGGGGTGGGGTGCCATGAGTGGTGTTCCCTCAGACGGTCAAAGTCATTACAGGTCTATACACAGACAGGCAACTTAGAGGTGATCAGGCTACGTACAACTCTTCCTCTTCCTTGTAAGCATTGTTTGAGGTAGCATATAACATGAAGGAGAACTTGTGGATAACTGCTAAGATACTCAGTCCCACATTGTATGTATTTTGGAATGCTAATGCTCATAATTAGCATATGGAACTATAATTTCTGGATAGGCACATACAAAGACCCTGCAGTTTATTATTCATTACCAGATTCTAATTGTGCATTTTGGGATGGTCCAGTGACAAAGTGACACTTAGTTGTAAACCCCCGTCCCCCCATTTCTGCACTGCTCAGCACGAAGAAGCTGCAAAATGTATTAGAAACCAGTGTCTTTAATGACTTTCTTGAAATGCATTTCAGGTTATTCATGCTGAGAAATGTTTATCGTTTGAACTTTCAGACTGCTGGGCTATGCAAAATTAGCCAATTCTCTGTTAACTCATTGAGGGCCATTGTCTACTATCTATCTTCTATCCATCTATGTACTCTTGGAAAGTGGTTTGTCAGTCAGTTCATCTGCCCATCTGTTCTCTGTAGGTTCAGTTGCCTCTTGAGATAGCATCACCAAATTCAGCACAAGCGTTCCCACATTGTGGGCAGTGGTTTTCATGGGTATTGGGACACTGGCCTCCATTTTGAATCAAGATGGCGGACCAAAACTTGACTTTGGCATGACTTTGCCCATTTTTAGCATGCCTTTGGCTGCCTCAGCAAACCTGGTCCATGGGTTCCCAAGATGTGGGCAATGAATTTCATCACTGTTTGGACACCAGGGACCATTTTAAATCAATATGTGGACCGAAACATCATTTTGGTGTGACTTTGCCCATTATTTAGCATAGCTTTGGCCAATTTTTGATGTGACCACTCCTAAGTCTATCCTGACACATTTTTGCATGAATCTGTTGCAATTTTAATGGATATTTTAAAAAATAAATAAATAAATGCATACACATTTTCTCTTGAGATACCCAGTCTAAATGTTTTTTTATCTTAAAATAAACATTTTGATAGGCATTTTGGTATATCCCTTGAGCATCACAAAAACTGAAGAAGTATGTACCGGTAAATAACACAATGAATGAGATTTGTATCATTAATTGTTATAAAATTTAATCAATATTTTTTTAAAAAATGAAGAAGTGTGAAATTCAAAGGATCACTGCATTCATCCCCATACATTAGTTCAGGGGTTTTTTATCAGGCAGTTCATATCAGGATTTGCGAAGAAGAAATCCATCAAGCATCCCTATTCACTCTACACAAGCTCCCAGGAGGGGGGGGGAAAGCATGCAGTATACTAACTTGGAAAAACAAGTTCCGTGTGTATGTGCAGTCATTGTTATTAGGTGAGTCTAGCATTTATTAGGCATTTTAAAAAGCTGGAGATTTGAAAGTCAACCATATATGGATGCTTCTGCAGGAACACTTTACCATTAGAAAACTGCAGACTACACATGAAGTGGCCATGTGAATTGGCCTTCTGTATGGTGAAACAAACAAGTCCCTTACAAGTCACTGGATCTGTGATGCTTTCAAGGCTCAAATACTAGCCCTTTCCCCTATTAAAATTAATTACATGTGAAACCTATGGGAGTAATTCTCTTTCCTAGATCCCATCTATGGATAGTCAATTTTCCTGTTTGAATTACAATCAGTTATTTCTCCTGCCATTCCTTTAATGTTGCTCCTGGGAGTATTTCACTCTAGGCTATACTGCGGTCATGGTTTTTGTGGTGTTAGCAGTCATAAATTCTAAGCTGTTGTTTCACAGGCATACTTACTCCAGGTCAAAACAGGTAGTGCACAGTTTGATGAGATCACAGGAGATTAGGAGAAGATAACACTTGAATTCTTGCAATCAGAATTAAACAGAGAATTTGTGAGTTTTCTCCCCACATTTGTGTCAACTACAGTATGGCACAGATGGAGAAGAGTTGATAGATATTTAAGTACTTCTCAGCCTTTTTAAAACTGGATTTTCAATCCACTTCAAATTTACATTCCCAGCCCCCATGCTTTGCTGACGTGGAGTGTGGGGGGATACTCTGCCTGAAATCCCTACATTTTAAAAAAATCACATGCAACCATTGAAAAATATGTACTACAGACTCAAGAGGAAAATCTCACACGAGCCACTTGGGGAAGGCCATATTTAAAACTATAATCCAGGTCTCTCTAGCATCATTCAAATGAGTGGCAATTGTACTGAAGCATTTCCTCACCAGTTCTCCCTCTGACGGAACAAAGCTGCCATTGATGTTTTTCGAGATACCCCATTTATCCATTTATCACTCTGCTATTGACAGATTATACACAGCTCATTAAGTTTTTGATTACAGCATCTTCTTAGCGTCTTTTTTTTAAATAACTCTATTCCCAGTAGTCTATTATATTGAATTTACAGACTAAGACAAGCAAGGAATCCTGATGATTCTGTCTAGTTAATACATAGACCTGTTTGGTTTTTTAAAAAATTAATTGGGGAAAGGCCATGTCTTTCCATTCCCCAGGGGGAAAGCTTAAAGATTTGCAGGAAAGGACAAAGAATCAGCAGAATATCAGGGTTTTGCAGTGGAGGCCTTTGACTGTTTACTTAGATTATAGTGTGCCAAATGCACTTGATTCTGTGTATGGGTGAATGTGAGCATGCACACACTGTTCCTCTTGCCCAGGGTGCAATAGTAATGATAAAATAAAGGTGGAGGGTATCAGATAATTTATGTGACATGCACTGATGAAGATGATGTTGTTGTTGTTATTATAGCAGGCACAACAAATATTATCAATATGCATTGCTTTAAAATTAAATTAATCTCAAATATATCCAAGAGATGGAAGCTATAAACCTTTCTAAGAATCTTGTCTTCTACCTGATAAAATCTCTTTGACCTTAATCTATACAACACACACACACACACACACAAATCTGAACAGGCATCCTAAAAGAATTGGGACACGGGTGGTGCTGTGGTCTAAACCACTGAGCCTTGGGCTTGCTGATCAGAATGTCGGTGGTTCAAATCCTCGCAATGGGGTGAGCTCCCATTGCTCGGTCCCTGCTCCTGCCAACCTAGCAGTTCAAAAGCACATCAAAGTGCAAGTAGATAAATAGGTACCACCCCGGCGGGAAGGTAAACGGCGTTTCCCTGCGTTGCTCTGGTTCGCCAGAAGCGACTTAGTCATGCTGGCCACATGACCTGGAAGCTGTCTGCAGACAAACGCCGGCTCCCTCGGCCAGTAAAGCGAGATGAGTGCTGCAACCCCAGAGTCGGCCATGACTGTACTTAATGGTCAGGGGTCCCTTTACCTTTTTTATGCTAAAAGAAAGCATAAACCCCAATCCAAAAATTAATTTCTCCTCCTTTCCCCTTGGATTCTCCATGGATTGCTTTAAAGCACAGACCTGTTCCTGGAAAGTATGGTGCAAAAAGAAGTAGGAATGAGCCCTCTATGCAGCCTAGATGGTCCAGGTAAAAATTCATTAACCTGAATTGTTGTTTGCCCCGATTCAGCAGTAAATATTGAGTATTCCTGGGGAAAGCAGCAGGGGCAAAAATAAATAAAGCACTTGGGCATGGATGGGGAAAGTGCAGACCTATGCCTAGAAGGCATGAGGCAAAAGGTAAATGTAGATAAGCCCTTAAATACATGTAAATCTTTTTGTGCGGAGATTCAGTTCCGGACATCCCCTCTCTGCATGTGCATTAGCGGAGTGTGCATAAGCCTTCCGCACCCTGTTCCTCTCCCGCCCTGGCCCACCTCATTCCACCCCTTTTCGCAACATCTTCTGGGGCTGGTGCTGTGCGCAATCATGCAACATTCTGATGCACCTAAACTGGGAGTTGCCTGTATGAAGAACTTGGTTCTAAGTCCAACACCAAACGCATCCAATGAGACTGACTCTGTGGTCTCCACCATATGATTCCCAATACACAAAAATGGAAGGAATAGGAGGCAGGTTTGACACTGTAGCATTGGTTTCATTTGAGGTGAAGGCTCATGGCTATGCGTTCCTAGCCTTCCTGTTACCTAGTTCAACATTATTTCTGTTGATTTTAGAATACACTTCATGGGAGGCATATGGTTTCTCAGAAAGCAAGATGCCCTTTTGCGAACTTTCAGAGAAGTGAGAGGTGCTAATTTATACTTCTAATGTTCTCATTTTGAAAGAGTGTTTGTATAATGCTCAAAGTGGATGTTTGGCGCATATATATCCCCAATTAATTTCTTATCTGCTCAAACTATAAATGTTTCTAATATTTTAAACATGGCAAATAATTGGGTGCAAGAACAGGGAGCTGGGCTAGAAGAGCCGTTGGCCTGATCCAGCAGGCTCTTCTTACATTCTTTTTTATATATATAATATTTTTATTAAGTCTTACATAGCAAATTTAAATTCAAACACATCAATCACCTCTGCATCCCTTGACTTCCCTCCGTCCTTCCATGGTTACCACTATCAATCCAACTTTCCATCTGCTTATCTTATTTCCTCTAAGTTGTTACAAGAATATTATCAATTTTTCCATTGCTTTTTGTAAATTACAAGCATTACTCTAATTCTGCCAAAGTTTTTAGTTGTTTACAATTTTCTCTTAAGTACATTATGAATTTTTCCCATTCCTTCTTAAAATTCTTTTCTTCCTGGTTTCTGATTTTCCCAGTCATTTTCGCCATTTCGGCATAGTCCATCATCTTCCTCTCTGGTTGGAACTTTATCTTCTTTCCATCTCTGGGCCAGTAGTATCCTCACCGCTGTCATTGCATACATTCTTGATATAGTATTTTGAAGGCACCTGATGCAGGAACCTTGCCAAAGCTAAACGGATCAGGGTCTGGTCAGTGCCTGAAAGGGAAGTCACATGGGAACCCTGTAAAATCCACTTTGTGCTCCATGACAGAAGAAAGGAAAGCTATAAATGTAATTAATGAACTTTCCAAAATTTCAGAGGACAAGCTTGTAACACCTCAACATGTAACAAGCCTGGCTGCCTGGGCAGTTCCCAGTCACATGTTCCTAAATGTTTAAACTCCATCCGCTGTATGGTCTTGTACGCATCAGCAACTTGACATGCGCTGTTTGAAAAATCAAAACAGTGTTTTGTCCTGTTGGTTAGGCAAACACTATCAGCCTCCAACCTGTTATCAACAGTACAAAATGTGCAGAGCCAAGGTGTGATAGAGCAGCCTGAGCTCTATGCAGTGCCTCATGAAAGTTCCTCATGAAAGAATTTGCATGAGAGAAGATTAAACCTCCACCCTCTGCCACTAAGGCACTTGACTTCTAGAGACACTCTGGAAGAAGCTCTTCTCTAAAAGAAAATGACAACTCTAACAATTACTTAACAACATTTAAAACCTGGGAGAGGGAGGTGAAAAAGGAAGATGGAGATAGTGATTTATATGGGACAGGAGCCATCACTGGTAAACAGGGGCAATTGAGACTTTTGTGGTCTTAAGTTGATCTGGGTCGGGTCAGGTGGTCTGGATGGGTGAATCTGTCAGTTTCTCTCAGCTTCTCACATTTCCAATCTCAAATTCAGCTTGCCACATTTCCACATCAGTTTGTGACCTTTTAAAAAAAGCCCTCATGAAAACCCATCACCGCTTAAATGTCCACTTCTTCTTATATACATATATTTGTGTGCAATTTTGCCCTATGCACACATTTTTGCAGCCTTTCTGCCTAATATAATGGATCTTTGTATGCTATTTTCACTAATAGATGCATTTTTGTGCATGCTCTCTGGCTGGAGAAGGGCACCACAAAATTCGGAAGGGTGGCAATTTCAAGAGCTAGCTGTGAATCTGTTTACATATTGTTTCAGGGAGTGCTAATTAGGCAGGTCCCCATTAAAACACGCACCAAACTGAATATATCCCCCCCCCCCATTCCTATGGGAGATGAGCTGACAAGCCATGTGAAATATACTCAGAGTCGCAAAGTGATTTCATGCTCTTTATTCAGCTCATAGTGGTGAGGAGGAATGAATGAATGTCCCCTCAAAGTATCTGCTTTATATACATTATTTACACAATGGGCTGCACATGATTGGCTAATTCCGGAATTCTACTGTAAGCCAATCAGGTTGTGGATTCACTTCTATCTGGAGCATGATTGGGTGGTTCCTGCCAACCAATCATACTGCTGCATTGTTCTAGGACCAATCAGACTGCTGCATTCTGAATCCTATTGTTCTAGGACCAATCAGACTGCTGCAGTTTGGATCCTATTGTTCTAGGACCAATCAGACTGCTGCAGTTTGGATCCTATTCAACTCAGTACATAACACCATGGTACGCTCCTTTGGGTTGGATCAGGTGAGGAAAGTGGCTTCCCCTTCCCCTCAAAAAAAATCTAACTTGATGAGCTTTTCTGAAGTTACCTGAGACCACAGCCCCACACAGAAGTGGTTTCTTTTCATTCCAGCCCTGAGAAACAAGGAGCCTAGACTGGGAGTTGGAATGAAGTCTATTTATTTCCCTCTTTTTGGCTTTTGCACATATCTACTGGAAAGTTTTTAGGTGGAGATGTCTTGCTCAAAGGTTCCACAGACAGGAATGGGGAAGATCTTCTTACCCTCAAGGGGGGGGGGGCAAGGAAAAAATAACTCCAAGCTGAGAAGGAGATTAGGTAAAACCGAGTCCAGCAACCTTTCACTGTCAATTTGATGGGCGGGGAAGGGGGAGGCTTTCTTTCAGACCCAAGTTTCTTGATATAATTTTCTGGCAGCAGTCAGGAGAAGATGCTTGAGGAAAACCAGGCTGCCAGTGTTTTTACTATCTGATCATTACACCGCCACTACTCTACACACACACACACAGAGAGAGAGAGAGAGAGAGAGAGAGAGAGAGAGAATCCAATGCAAAGTACTGTTGCAATAAAGACCTGTTACAATAGGTTTATCTTGGTTGGGGAAATATATGCTTGTTCCCATCATTATATCAATCAATTGGAACTCCTCACAAAATAAGGTGAAGGCATGTATTTTAAAAAAAACTATATGAAACATACAGGATCCGTTCCGGAGACCCGTCCGTAACACGGAACTGACGCAAGCCGAAGTCCTGCATCTGCACACACCTGCGACATGATTTAGTGCTTCTGCGCATGTGCGAGCAGTGAAACCCAGAAGTAACCCATTCCAGTACTTCTGTGTTGCCGCAGGACGCAACACGAAAACACGTAACCTGAAGTGGACGCAACATGAGGTATGACTGTACACATCTTGTAAAGTGTCCTTTGCACCAACTCCTTTTTCTATATATGTGTGTGTATCTGTGAGGTAGAAGGCGTGTAAATATTTTGTTAGTCTTTATTGTGCTACAGAACTCTTATTTGTCCCAACTCTTCCAGGCAGACATTCTTTCCCTGCAGAATCCTGTATCCACTGGATTAAGACATTTCTCTCTCTCTCTAGCACCATTTCCCCCTTCCCCCCTGGTCACTCCCCACTCTTCCCTTGGGAGCAGCAAATAAAGCTGTTGCAGGCACTAAAAACACAGGCCTGGATCAATAGCCAAATAATCGCCTATTGATTGAGCAAATTGGGAGCTGAGTTAGGGCAAAATAAATCAATGGGAAATCAGATGAGCCAGCTCAGCCCTGGGAGCCAGGGACATGGGCTGTTGCATTTTTCTTCTTGAACTATTGTTGTTGAATTGAGATGGAAGTGTGTCAGGGTCAGAGGTACAACTGATGACCATTAATATCCTATCCTTCATTTCCAACACATTTTCTTAATGCAGTCCGCACTCCTTGACTGTTATAGTACCATATAGCAATTATGTGCCGTGTTTTTCTTTCAGACACAAAGAGCAAGCTTGGAATAGTTAACCTAGCATTTTTTTATTTTTCTTTATTGTACTTCTGGGAAGTGAGAAGATTCCCATAATCCACTCTGACACATACACTTAGCATAGATACAGCTTTGCTATAACTTGGCTGAGAACAAAGACCGCAGCTAAAATCCTGAAGCAAGCTACACCAAAATCAAGGCTGCCATTCTCAATTTTCCTATGGGAAACAGTAAAGTGTTGTGCTTGGGGACACTGTTGCAGTGAGAGCAAAACTTGCTTTGCTTCCCTGACCCACTCTCCCATCGATACAGCTGTCCTCTATGGAAGTATGCATCTCTGTACTCCCGAAGTCAGAGGCAAGTAGTCAATGGACTAGGCTATTCCCCTAAATGATCCCCAGGCACCTCCTTCCCAAAGCTCTGGAAATCTCTGCCATGCTTAGGGTGGGAGGCACAGTGCTCACTTGCATGTTAGGGCCCCCCCTTGCCCTCGCCAGCTGGTGCCTCTAGCTCTGTTTCCCTATGAAAAATTTCAATGCACACCACTGCCTGAGGCCCTACACACACACACAATCTTGTGCCCCTGCTGGTATGTTTGCACTGTGCCAAGCTCTGAAACCTCGCACCTCACCTTCCCATTAAGCAGGAGCAACTCAGCTGTCAGGAGGTTAGGTAAGCGCCACTGCCCCAACGTACTGACAATTACTCTCTCCCTCTGTAAAACTGGCGAAGTTGTAGGAAAGTGCTACTAAAATATGTGACATAGGTTAGCTGTACAGTGGTACCTCGGGTTAAGTACTTAATTCATTCCGGAGGTCCGTTCTTAACCTGAAACTGTTCTTAACCTGAAGCACTACTTTAGTTAATGGGGCCTCCTGCTGCCGCCGCGCCGCTGGAGCACGATTTCTGTTCTCATCCTGAAGCAAAGTTCTTAACCCGAGGTACTATTTCTGGGTTAGCGGAGTCTGTAACCTGAAGCGTATGTAACCTGAGGTACCATGGTATGCTGATTTTTCTTGCTTCAGTCGTAGCAAACAAAATGGTTTGCTTTGCTAATATGCAAGTATGCACTGTTGATGCATGGACCAAGGGAATCAGTACCAAGGGAAGCAAATTTGGCTGGTCAAGGAAGAAAAGAAAAATGTGTTTGACTTTCAGGAAATACACAAGAATCAAGGCCAAGAACATACAGTTAGGGTCACTGTGATCTGGGAACAATATTATTTTAAGGGATGCCATAAACGTAGTGAGGAGGAGGTCAGCCCAAATGTGCCATGTACTGCCAAATGTATAGCTAAATGTCAGCCAAAAAGTGTTAACAGAAGTCAGGAATTTAAGTTCACTATGATAGACGGTTGAAGTAAAGCTCAGTATAATATGATCTACATGTGAACATTTACATATCTTGGGAATGTGAAGTTCACAGTGGTGAATGATTACCTACACATCCAGAGAGGCAGTCGCCATCAAGAGCTTGTGAAAGACAATGGATCTATGACAACCATGATGTGAGAAAGTGATTCTGTCACGTCACAGTTACATAGGAGAAACATGAATGGGTCCCTGATTCCTTGTAACAGTCCTATGGACCATGTTTGGTTCTTAGCAGGTCTGATTTTGCCTTTGATAAGATGAACAAACTCTGGTTTAATTAGAACGGGGATGGGGAACCTGTGGACTTTGAGGTGTTGTTCAACTCCTATCAGCCCCAGAGGTTTCCCACCTCTGATTTAGAGCCCCCCTCAATTAATTGGCATTCTGTAAGCTCACAAGTTCATGACATACTGGGTGCCCCCCCCAGCCCTCGAATGTCATGCTTTGAACTGAAGGGTGTCATAGGAGTATTCTAAATAAAGTGTATCACCAGTAATAAATGAGCAGCACACATACTTTAGATTTCAGGCTTGTGAGTCTTAAGGCTCAGTATTGTCAACAAGAGGTGACAGGGCTGCAGACAGGAGTCTTCCCTGCCTTACTTGCCAGCGGTAGAATCTGAGACTCCTGCTTAGGGCATGTCATTTCAGAGGGTATAACTTTATTTTTGCAAATTTCTTCAGTCTTAAAAATATGTTTTAGAGTGTGAGAAATTCAAATCTGCTTTTATTTTTCCGACGACAACATTTAGCTTGGTAGGTCTGCATTTGATGAGAAAGCACAGAAACTGCTATCGGAAAACCAAATAATTTTAATTTTTCTTTTTGAAAATGTTAGGTAATGCTCAATGATGATGATGATGATGATACATATTAATATATAATATAACTGCAAGTACTTGGCTATCATTTTTAAGAATTTCTGTGCAATTTTACACACAATTCACTTCCCAAACAAAACCAAATTTTATTAATTTAACCACAGCTTTTGAGTTCCCAAGTCATGTTACAACTTTTTAGCACCCCTCATTTTTTGGAATTTGAATGCTGAAAAATGCTTAATGTATGCACTACCATTGAGCTATGGCTCTGCCACCAACGTGAAATGGATAGGTGTGCCTTTGGTTTCAGTGAAAGAGCTAGGCATGTCCTCTCACAGGGACATTAAAGAACTTAACTTTAGCTGTGCTATTCTCTATTGTCACCTACACGACCTATTTCTTTAGAGGAAAATCAGGACTATATGAAAGAGGCTGTCGCCTCAAAAATTTTCATCACGTCACATAAAACCAATCAGAGCAAATGTCAATGTGATGCCATCAGTCACAAAGGGTGCAGACACATACATCAGTGCAAGGAAACAGGCAAGGTGTGGCCCAGCCCTTTTCCAGACGACTGCTAGTGTTAAATGCATAAAACCCTGGGGATTTATACATGAGTGCACCATTCACAAGTGGCAGTGCTGGGCATTTATTTTGGTGCCAGGATTTTTAAAGCAAAGTGTGAAGCAGCTCAAATGCTCCAGGGAACTATGACAAACCTACATGACCAAGGAGTGGTGCATGTGTGGTCTGGTGATGGTCGAGATTCAGGTTGCACAGAATTGGAAGGGACCCCAGAGGTCCGGAATCTCAATGAAAGCATCAATGACAGACAGCCATCCATCTGTCATTAAAACCTCCAGTGCAAATCTGTCCCACTGCCCAACAGCTCTTCTATCAGAAAGCCCCTTCTGATGTTTAGTCGGAATCTCCTTTCTTGTAAGCCATTGGCTATGGATGAGAAAAGAGGCTTGCTCTCTCTTCCATGTGCCAGCATTTTAGAAATTTGAAGGTGGCCTGCATATCTCCTCTTTCCCAGGCTAAACCTACCCAACTCCCTCAACCTTTGGAAATCACTAACTTTACCTGGAAGTGACCTACCATTTACACCAGAGGTGGGGGGGGACCTGCTCCCCCCCAGTTGTTGCTGGGCTGCAACTCCCACCCCCCTTGACCACTGGCTGAGCTGGCTGGGGGGCTGATGGGAGCTGGAGTCCAACAACATCCCAAGGGCCACAAATCCCACCCACCCAGCTTTGCAGCAATCAGACTTAATTCTTAATAAGATGGATACGACTGTAACGGGCTGGGTGTGTTAGAAAACACCTGTGCGTTGTTAAAGCGAGAGAACGAGGGGCGTGGTAGGTGCCGGAGACGCTGTGGGTGGTAAGCAAAAAAAGGGGAGCTGGAGCCGGAGCCGGCTGGTGATACCATCGGCGTTAGGACCGCTCGGCGCGCTCAGGTCCGGAGGTGGTATAAGGTTCGCAATCTCTCTCGTCGCTGCCAGTTGCAGGAGGAGATTGCTTTTAAGTGAAACGGCGGTGCCACCCCCTCTGCGCCTTCCTCGCCGCTCGCCCTCCCTCTCGCATTGATCGCGTCCTGTCCTTAAGTTTGCGAGCTTCTTTTCGCCACTGCAGGGGCCGCGGCGAGCGCCCAGGAGCTGCCGGTAGGAGTAGTACCCAAGGAGAATTTGCAGTCCTGCAAAAGAGAGAGAGGAGGAGGAGGAGGAGGAGGAGGAGGGGTGTGTTGCATGTATATTTCATCCGATGGACTTTTCCCCGCGTCTCGCCGTCGACGCTGATGTGCAGTGACATTTCTGACTGGAGCGCCGCGACGCGCCCAGGAAGCGGCGGCGGCAGCGGGGCCCTGGGAGAGGCGAGGAGGCTCTGGTCGGCGCCAAGGCTAATTGCGGTGATTTATGTCCCTTCCGAGCACCTTCAACGTCGGCGGCCGAAAATAAAATGAAAGCTGGGGGGGTCCCGCAGCGACAGCCGCCGCCGCCACCAGCACGACGGGAGCAGCCGCGCCACCTGGAGCCGCCGCGGCCGGCGGGCGAGCAGCGCGCGCCCCGCGCCTGCCCGCCAAAAGTTTGACGCCAAGAAGTGCGGCGGCCTGAGGGAAAAGCCGGCCGGGGAAGGGCGGGAAAGTCCCAGCGGAGCGGGACGCCTGAAGGGACGCCGTCTTCCCGCGCCGCCCTTCCCGCCACCTCTGTCCGAGCCAGGTCCCTCCCTCTGCTTCAGGATTTCCCGCCCCGTTGTTAGCCAAGCTGGGCTGCTGCTCCAAAGTGGCCGCGCCAGAGGAGTGGCTAATCCCCGCCGGGCGCCGCGCACGGGGAGCGCCCAGCCTCAGCCCGAGGCTCGCTTTGCTTCCCCTTGCCTCGCTCGCGCAAGTCTCTCTTTTCGGGGGGCGTGAGGTGTAACTTTGTTAGCTCGTCGCCTGCGAAGGGAGAGCGGCGGCAACGGCACGCGGGAGGAGCGGCCAGCGAGGGCAGCCCTCGTTTTCCACCCTTAGCGTCCCTGCACTGCCGGAGAGGCACCACAGCCTCGTTGGCTCCTTCGCCCGCCAAGGGGGTCCCGAGCGAAGGCGGCGCCCGGTTCTTCGGCCTCGGCGTCTTCTCCTCCTGCCCGACGCGCGCAGCGATCGCCCCGCACGGTGAGTAAAACCGCGCGCTCCGCGCGAGCCCGCCCGTTGCCCGCCCTCCAGACGGCGCTGTGCGAAGGAAAGGAAGGGGGTAAACTTCCCCCACCCCAAAACGAGGTTTCTCCCCACTTCGGCTCGCTTGCTTAAGATCCCAGAGCTGGAAAGATCGAGGACCCTTTCTCAGCCTGCCCGGGGGAAACTTCGCTGTTGGCCAAACACAGGCACGAGATCCCATCCGAGGTTTGTTGGGACTTCCCCACCTAACTGGCTGCTGCGTCCTCCTCTTTCCCTTCCACCGTGCAAAGGGCTACCTGAAGGGGATGCTCTATTCTTTTTTTATTATTATTTTCTATCCCGGGTTGGAGGGATGGAAAGTGGGCATTGGATCTGGATGCAGCGCTGTGGCTTGCTCAGAGGAAGCGGGTGTTCATCTGTCTATCTGCCCATGTACTTTTTTTTTTTTTTTTAATGCAGCGTCTTCAGATGCATATTTCCGTAGCAAGCAGAATTATTGTGCTTTTCTGGCGTTTCCTCTTCTCCGCCACCCCCCCCTCCTCCCCGCAGTAACCAATTAAGAGATATTTAGAAGAGGGAAAGGAGATCAAACTTAGATACGAATAGAAACTGCGCCCTCTGCCGTTCGTCCGGGAGGGTCTTCCGTGGGGAAGGCGACCAGATTTGCAATCTTGGCGAAAGGGCGGAAATGTGCTAGCGGGGTATTTCAGAGGGGTTGTTTCTAGGAAAGAGGGCAATTGACCTTTTATTATCAAACACCGAATATGTTCAGTGGCGGCGGCGGGGATCCAGGCATCTTTTCTGCCAAGGCAATGAAGCTAGAGATGTACTCCTTGGGCTGGCACCGTCTCCCCTGAAATCCATTGTTCTGCTAGTGGGGTGTCCTCAATTCTGAACCATCTAATTAAATTCTGCTTCATAAGGAAACCTTCAATATGTAACCTTCCTGCCCTGGACCTTTGCTAGCTTAGAATTTCATTTTAAAATCACAGAATCGATGGCACAAGATTTAAAGAAGGGAGAGAACCTCACTGTTGCAATTTACAAAAAAGGGTTATCCTCAGCACGAGATCTTTCCCTGGAATTTTTTTTTTTTTTTAATGATGGTAGGCAGTAAGAAAATGGAATGTGTTTGCTAAATACAGACTACTTTTTTTAATGGATCATCTGAGCCAAAGCTGCTAAAAAAGTGCACCGTTCATTCTGAATCCGAGTAGCTTTTTCAGTTCTGTGAATAAAGATTTTTGTGCAGGGAGGAAATGTGATTCAAAATACAGCAAAAAAAACTGGGAGAGGTGGCTTAAGCCCAACTCCACTGGGTCTTCGTTCTGATGTGAAATGAAATACAATATTTCTAAATTGGTCAGATATAAGTGTTGGGGTTGTGGGGGGCGGCGAGAGAGGAAAATGAGTTTATCCCCCAAAAACAAAAGCATCAGATGACAGTGAGCTATGATGAAAAGGTGTATTCAACAGATAACAACTCTTAAAAGTTTGCATGCTTTACATCTTGTTCCCTTAACGTATGAGCCATATATTGATAAATATTTGTTTCTTCATCTTTCTGTTTTCCAAATATATGAAAGCAGGGGAATAAATAAGGCAGTGGTGCAGGTTGTGGGTTGCCAGGCCCCTTTCCTCATAGGCTTCCTTGTTCTTAGGATCTGTTTGAAAATAGCCCAATCCTAAACCCGCTTAATTGGAAGTAAGCCACAGCGAACTTAATTGAGCTTTATCCTTGAGTGGATATGTAAAAGATGATTCTGTCAAATAGATTTCATAACACAATCTTGTTAGACTCGAAATGTGTTCCTGGAAGTCACTTATAACATCATATAAATTCAGCCCCATACTTTTCTGTCAAGTTTTAGGAACTTGAAAGATTTCCGTATTTGCCCTAACAAGAGAGTTGGGTAAGTACACCGCAAAATGTGTCGTTTGAATCATCGTGGATCCTGTATGAACTATTTCCACAGCAGTTCGCAATTAGAGATGGATATTCATTCTTTCTCAAATTGTCACGCCTAAATCACATTTAAAAATGCAACTGCATTTGTGATCCAAGGTGTAGAATTATTACTATTATTTTAAACAAAGCCAGGGCTTTTTAGCTTATCGACAGCCAATTCCTTGCATATATTTAAGTGGTAACGAATATTGAAATTCAGCTGGAAAATTTTCTTATGAGTGTCATGAGAAGCCATCCTGTACGCAAGGTTGCATTGCTACATTCAGGATTGTTGCCACAGTTTGTTACTTTCCAACAACTTTTCTTATGTTGTGCAGGCACCGATCTCTCCCTGGTAATTGTGTCTAACTGTTGCAAGCAATAGGCTATTCTGTAGCAGCTACTTAAATGAAGGATAGGCGCTTCAGCAGTCTATGGCAGTTATAACAATACGTGCTTCCAACAGTGACTGATAATATTGCCCTCGAATGAAAGCATGTGATTCATTTTCCTTCCAATTTGAATACTGTGCTACGCTATGAGGCATTCGTGTACTATGTTTTCCGGATAATGCTGCAAGACAGAAAAAACGGGACAGTCATCATTGGGGGTTAGGTTGCTTTAGAGCCTCATGGTTTTCGTGATTAAATTTCAAATCTTGTCTCTCTCTCTCTCGCCTTACAACTTAAAATTCCAAAAATCCCTCTTACCTTCCCAAGGGAAAAATATCTGCACTGTTCCACAGTTCAAAAAATTTAATTGCTTTTTTTTTAAAAAAAAGCTAGACTCTTTACCATCAAAATCCTCTTATATATTTCACCCACACCCAATGTATTTTACTTCTTTCCAAGCCTAAGGGCATAAAGCATACACCCAATTATCCATATGGTCCTATTTTTGCTTGTTCAGCAGCTAATTTAGTATTTATGAAAAGCAGTGGGCTAGTTCTAAATGCAGAGGTTTCGCATACACCAGGTTTCCATAGTTGTGGCTGTACAAAATTGGCATTTTCCACTTTTGATCCCACATTCAAGAAGGTAAAGTGCAAACCCTATTTTATATATATGTTCCCTTTTAGCTTCCAAAGTTGACTGAGCTTGACCTTTATTTTATTTTTTAAGATGTGGGCTGGTTTTAAATGCCGAGACCCTGGCTTACCCTACCAGATTTGATTTCCTGAGTGGTGGTGGGGGGAGTGGAAAATTGTGGTGGTTTATTGCACGTTCTGGATTGTGTTCATAACAGTATTATTGGAGCCTTTGAAGAAAACACCACCCAAAATGCCATGAAAGGATTTTAAAGAAAACCTGTAGAGAATAGCATAGAATACAGTTGACACATATCTGCTTCATGGTTTCATTATCTATCTACCAATCTACCTACAGTACTAAGTTATATTTGATTTGCATGTGACAATGTAACGAAAGGCTGCAAACCTGACCACACTTCCTTAAAATGCATAAACACTTTACTTCTTTTGAAGTAAATATAACTAGAACTGGTTTGGGTTCTTTATTTTTTTTAACTCTTTTTAAAATAAAAATCAAGCCAAGTAGTAGAGGCAACCCTTACATGGAGAGTTCTCCTGACAGCATCCCCGATCATCTCATTCTTGGGTGACAGTTTTTATAATGAGATGATTATTATTGCGAGTGTGGGAAGATGGTGCTGTTCCCAGTGACCAAGCCTACTACAAGAAGCTACATTTGCCAGCAAAATGTTAATGAGAATTGACAGTTCTCTTTTATAATAATTAATTACAGCTGGCATTCGCTTTTGGTGTCTGAGCTAGGGTATCAAATTTGGTATGCGTAATGAATGCAACATGCAAGGCTGGGCATCGATTACCCGTCCATGCCTAAGAATAGATTGCTGATTACGAAGCGATTAATATCACTGTTTTAAGTCACGATAAATGCAAGTTAAGAATGTGTGTGCTGGCTCATGGGGGTGGTGGGGTGTGAAATGCCTGCTGTTGTTTTTTTCAGACACTGGAGAATAGGGCATAGGTGGAAAATTTAAGGGTCAAAGTACCTTGGGAGTGATGAGCTATCAGAAACAAGGGACAGCTCCAATACACTGTGTGTTGTGGCTCTGTTGAATACAGTTAGCATAATCCATTTATTTTTCCAGCAGATTGCAATTACCTTTCCTTCAACTAAGGAAGATGCTAGTTTTTGTATGTGAGGTGCTGTGGATCAATTCAGTTTAATATGGTAGATTGCATGATTGGATAGTAGGCAGAGGTTATAAACTCTTGGGAGGATTCACAACACCAGACGTCTGTCAGTTATTTGCACTTCTCTGTTATAGTTCAAATATGAATTGGGAAAATGCTGGGGCAGGGGGTGTCGGTGGCGGAATCCTACTTGATTCTTCAAAGCTCCTTATCTCCACTACAGATGTTAACGTTCAAAAAGTTTTTGATCCTAAGGAAGTTTAACTAGGAATCTTATTTGAATTGTGCTGAAATAAACTGCTGTTCTGTTTAGGATCAAAGTGGAAATTTGTGAGTTTGTGTATCAAAATAAAATCATTACGTCTGTAGGTAGCTGAGACCTGGCTTTCATGAGTTGCTCTCCCCCCTCCCATGCATAAATGCAACATGGGTCACGTGATGCTGTTGCCCCAAACACTGAGGACCCTTAGCCTGTGATCTTAAGTCAGTATCTTTCCTTGTGTCACTGAGAGCTCATTAATAATGAGACGGTGCCAACTAGCTAAGGTATGCTACGTTAGCTTTTGCCAAAGCATGACATTTTTAATACATTAATAATATGTCTGTAATGTAATGAAAAACTATTAATCATGTACCGGACAGGTGCCAGAAATTTAAGCTATAATTGGCTGCTTCTTGTCAAACATGCCATTCACATGTTCTGGTATCTGTCTGATTCTCATATCACCTGCAGAATCTTCTCCACTTTCCCCTTGTCAGCACACTAAATTCAATCAATGATACAGTCTATAATTCTGCGTAATGACCATCATCATGACTCTAAACTTTCCTTAATGAGGATTCATTATACAGGGGAAAGGGTATAGCCTAGTGAAGAGGGGTAGTGTTCAATGCTGCTCTTAGTCTCCACTTTCTGCATTTGTGCTTTGTGTGTCTGCTGACATCTTGATGGAAAAAAAGGAAAGCTCCGCAAGAAAGGTTAGGTATTTAAGCACACATTTGCACAGGAGTAAAGGGTCCTGAAAATAATAGGGCTTACTTGCAGAAGTGTATCTTTTTATTCACAAAGGTACTTCATCATTTCAGCATTCATTATATATAGCTTTTTTCTGGTAATCATACATTTGATTTTCTAAAGAAAAGATCAAATAATACCGAAAAAGTGAATTATTTCTTCAGTAAACCCTTCCCCACCCCAACGATGAATGGGAGTGGGGAAAGGAAATCTGCCTTCTTTCTAAAAAGGTGCATTTTGGACTCTACACTGAAAGAAACTCTAAAACAGTAGATTTGAAATGAATCAAACGCTGTTTCTAAATTACCAAATGAATGCATGAAATGGCTGGGTGATGATTACACAAGACTAAGCATAACAAAACTGAAGGGAGATGTTGGACAAAATGGTATGGTTTTAAAGGTATGTTTGTTGGAAAATATATATATTATAAAAATGCTTCTAGGTTTGTGACAATTTAAAATTCCAACATTGTGCAGCTCATTGCTGGAAGGAAATTCAAGTAGCCAGAACACTTTCTAATGCAATGCAATGCATGTAACAGCTGTACAATACCATTTTATGAAATGAACATAATAGGAAATTGCACTTGCGTCCATAAGGCAATTATTGTAATTTGCTATGGAAACACAATTCAGCCATCTGTTGGCACTGCGTAGTCTCTGTAGCTAAGTTCAGTTTCAAGACGGTGCCTTCTTTGAATAGAAGGAACTTGTTTACAAAAATCGCTTTGAAGACCAGGTTCCCTTTCCCTGGAAGTAGATGTTTTCTGGAATGAGCTGTAAGAAGTTACTATAATGTGGAGAGCTTTTTTTCATATGTGTGGCATCATAGTCTCAATAATGCAACTAGCTAGAAGATCAAAACTGACAAACAGAGGTAAGCAGCTGTATGAAGCACAGCTACCGTACTTCCATATGCCAAGGGAGAGCTGGTGGCGGATGGTGGCTTAATAACAGATTGTTAAGAATGGGGCTATATGATTAAACACATCATCTTGGGGGAAATTGCCAGAAAGAACCAGCTCCTTGTTCCCTTGAAGTCTGTAGATCAGCCTCCCAACATTCAGAAAGCATCATTAAAGGCAAATAGAGTGGCACATTGAAATGCTTCCATCCCAGCATAGGTCTGAGGACTGTGGCCTGTACCAGGGAATAACTAAACTCTCGTATTTTCAGGGGGCACACTATTCTCCAGGTGCTAGACTCTTATATTGGAACAATCTGATTTGCTTGCAGATACTCTGGATCCATGAGCCAATTGGCACCATCTAAATCTAAGGGCTTCACAGATTTTGAGCTCAAACATCATATTATATACACATATGCACAAGCTGTGTGCAAAATTCAAGAGAGATGTCACCATCAAGTGTGGAATGCCTTTACTTCTTGGAGCCTGTAAACACCGCCCCCCCCATCCAAAACTTTTGGGAACTTTTGATCACAACTTAACTAAAATCTGGTAGAGCAGGGCTGGGCAGACTTCAAGCTTGTCGAATCTATATTCTTGTTGTTGTTTACTAGGACATATAATTAGAATCAAAGCAGAAGATGCCAAAGGAATTTGGTTTCAGTACCAGAACTGAGATGAGCTGACAGCCCCTCCACAGAAAGTCCACTCCCAGTTCTCTTCATTTCACTTCTTTTCATTAATTTAGGTGGGAAAAGTTATTTTGTCACTGGTACTGTTTAACAACTGGCAGTCAGAAACCCTTTCTGATCTACTGCTGGTACAGAGATCTATCAGTAGATCCCGATGACCATCTGCCCACCCCAGAGGACAGGAAAGAATGCTTTTGGGGGGGGGACTTGATTAAGCCTGATGGCTGTCAGGTGAACATCTCTGTCCCATGGTTCTGTGCATGATTTTGTATTAAAAAAAAAATAGTTGTAGCATTTAATTAATTTACAGCACAGTGTTTTATGTCCCTCTCCTGTGAACAGAGGGGGTTTGAGAGGATGGCTTCTGCTCTGAAAATTGACACATAAAAGGACATTAAAATAATAATAAAAATAATAAAAAGAAAATACAGAAGGCCTATAGAAAGAGGAAATTATTATAAGCTGCAAATGAGCCAACTGTTATCTTTGTCATTAAACACAATTAAACAAAAGAAGCAAAGCTCTTCCAGTACTAATGAGAAAAAATCCAAAGAGACAGAAGTGTGCTTATAATATCTCTCTTATTAAGCTAACAAAAGCTGAGACGTGTACTAGACACTTGGAGCTGTCTCCCAGGCCTTCTTTCCAAGAGATGAAAAGCACACAAGTTGTTGTCAGCCCTTTGTCGCTGTAATAAAAGATCCACTACCTCTGGTGGGTTGGGGGTTTCTATCCCCCTTTTGGTTATGAAATTCAAAAGCTGTTTAAGGGCTATTTCTTGCTCTCGGGCTTTGCCAAGATGGAAATACCATTTCTGAAGCAAATAAACCAAGGGAAAGAGGGACTCAGGACTCACTGAGAATGCTACATATCTGTCTTTGTTAGAGAGGAGTTAAATCTTTCATGTCAAAATAGTTTTGGTGATGAGTGATTCTGGTAGTTTGTTCACTCCAGTAAAAGCCCCTCCAGTAAAGGTTATCCAGATTATTCCAATTTACCTTATATTGTATCAAAGGCTCTTGAAATGTCAACATATCGTATATTTTTCTAATGCATTGATTCTTGGACAATAACTCTTACTTTTATTGTTTCTAAAAGGGTGCTGGTGCCAGAAGAAAAGAATGATTGATGGCAGTTAGACACAGGCCTGTAGATGCTCATCGTTTTGCTCCAACAACTGATTTATCGGTTTGGCTGGCCATTCCTCATGAGCCGCAAAAGAGGAGGATCGCTCAGGATTACTGACTACCCAGCTGAAGACTGGCAGCATTGCTAAGCTATCATCTGATTTTGAACGTCCTTTACATATGTGATTAAGGCCCTGATACGTTCTTTTTAAGGCAGTGGACATCCTTCAGATGAAAAACATCTCTTTGTAATGCCAGGCTACCACCAAAGTTTCCAACTTTAAAAAAGCAAACACTGTAACCTAACTCTTCTGCTCTGGTCCGGAACATGTTTTTACAGTAACTCTCAACTCCTGGTGTACATACATGTATAATATAGACTACACCTTTGATTGCTACTGGTTATAGCTGTCAAGGCACCTGTGAAGGATTTAGAGATGTATTTGTCAAGATTCTTGTCACTTCATGCCCTTTGGGTTACTGTGTCGTCGGTGATACAGCACTACACTTCGGCTTGGGGGCATTACGATGTGTGTAAGACCCAGATTTACACAGATGAAGGGAAGTTTTGGGATTACACGGCCTGTCAGCCAGAAGCCATAGATATGATGAAATATGTGAAAGTGAGCCTGGATCCACCAGACATAACATGTGGAAATCCACCAGAGACCTTCTGCGGAATGGTAAGGCAAAAACCTGAATGTTGAATTGTGGCCTAAAGGATAGATCCCTCTGTTCAACAAACCGAATATCCTTAACTTCAGTCTTGTGAACCAAGACCAAGGATTTAGGCTTATGGCAAAATTTGCATGTCACTCTATACTATAGGTCTGAAAAACCTTTGGCAAATAGCAGCCATCAGCTTTTTAAGCTGAAGAGGTGATAAGTAGTCATTCAGTATGTTTTTGTTTAGGTTCAGTTGGTATCAATGGCAAAACCATTACTGGTTCCTTTAAATGAATGGTGTGTCCTTTCACAACTGGAATATTTTGAGTCGAAATGCACCTGGTTTCAGCTCGGGATAAAAATGCAAACAAGGTTAACAAGATTTGATTTCAAGTGTATCTTGGTGTTGCCAGCATCATTAAGTGGTGTAGAGCATCTGTACTCTGCCAGGTAACTTCCTCTAAGAAAAGAAGGTAACAAGCTTCTGCAAAAATTAAGATTCCTAGTGAAACATTCCTACATATCTGGCAATCCTATTTTTTCAGAGCATTGTTATTATTATTATTTATTGTTTATTTCTGAGTGTGTTTGCTGTTTTCCTATAACTGAATGAACCCCAAATCCCAAAGCTGGAAGCACAATTCTCTTGGGCAAGATGAATAACCTACTAGCTATTTAAATCTAGTATGCTGACTTGACCTGCATATGAGTCCCTACAGTTTCACTATACTAGTATATGTGTGTATACATACCTTATATACGGACTCTCACCATTTGTAAACTTGCTCTATAATTTAGGTGCAGTGAAAACTTACGCTCTGGTTTTGTCATCTACTACTTTTTGTGAAAATGATTATGCATTCTTATAAATTGCATGCATCCCTGGGCTATTTAAATTGGTGACAAGCATTCATCTTGTGTTTTGTAATGTACACTTTGAGATAACCACAGGACAAAGCTGGAAGTAAGAGGCAGAATATGCAAAATGCTGGACATATTAATTCTGTCTTAACCTGTACACACATGCTGGAAGCTCACTTAGGGCATAGTCTACCCAGTGTGTACCACATTGAAATGAGCAAAAGTGGTACAAGAGGGCTACAAGCTCTGGTATTCATTTCATTTGGGCAGGAGAGCTTCCCAGGGAATTGTGTTAATAACACCTATAAAATATTGCAGGTCCATGATAAATTCATGTAATTTTAAAAAGTATATGGTTTTTTCCAAAGAGTTGAGTGCCCTGTTTCTGAAATGACTGAGAGCTGTGTTTGGTGAAGGATGATAGTTCACTGGTAGAATGATGTGCTTTCTGTGCAATTCTTAGCATCTCTGGATAGGGCTGGGAAAACTCAAGACTCCTGCCTAAAACCCAGAAAAGCTACTTCATGCTAATGTAGACAGTACTGAGCTAGATGGAGCAATGGTTTGACTCCGTATAAAGCAAACTCTTGTGTACTGTTTGCTGTGGTGGAGACATGCAATGTGATCTAGTCACAGGAAGATTTCATTTTTAATACTTTTGCTTTGAGGAATGTTTACATGCTGAAAATGGGATGAAGGTTTCACAAGAATGTTTTGAATTTAGTTTGTTCCAAATCACAGTCATGGTAAGCAGACAGTTAGCATATGGCTTTCCTTTAAAATGTTTTTGGCCTTGATCGAGACTCTTGACAGGTCACGTACTTTGTCTGGTCTCCAGACCCTGACCTGAGGTTTCAAAGAGCAGGAAGGGTTCATGTGCAGTCTGTGGCCCAGACATACGAATGAATGAAAATGTCATAAGAAAATGTCATCTGCAGCTTTTCTCACTCTTGCTTATTCAAAAAGTTAATAAACTGAACCTAGAGTGAAACAATATAAAAAAATTCCTTCCAGTAGCACCTTAGAGTGAGTGAGTTGTACGAATAGTGCAGCCTTTGGTTGAGATTTTGGTTTCTCTGTGCTCGTATGCAAAGAATTTATTTATTTATTTATTTACCCCACCCATCTGGCTGGGTTTCCCAGGAATGTATTAATCAGAGACTGCAGATTAGCTTCAACAGAACAAAGAGGGAGAAGATCCCTATTCCGTTTTTAACATAGCTACTTGCTTGATCACCTGTAGCAAACAAGAATTGCTTGTAGGTGACCAAAATTGTGGGCTACTCACTTTTATGGGCTTCTTCGCAAGGCTGCTGTGTCTAACCATGTAATCTCAACCCTGTCTACTCAGAAGTAAGTCCTATAGGGACTTGTGGAGATAAAGATATAAATGCTTGATTAAAAAACTGTCTAGGACCAACAACATACAGGAAGCATGAAATTCCAGGCTTTGCTATGTCTCTCCTCTTTCCATGCTTGCTCACTGCCTGGGTACCAATGGAGGATGTCAACAGCATGGGAGCCAAGAGGGAGAAACAAGTGGGGAGGTATCAACACGCCAAGGGGAACCTTGGCATTAAGAAAAGTCCATTAGGAGAAATAATGCAAAACAGACTTGGAATACTGAGTATTGTTGGGAAAGAAAGCTGGAAAACTAGGAATGAGGGAATAGAACGCCCGTTTATGGCTTCCAGGACCCCAGAGCGCCCTGACTGGCTAGAACCTGGAGAAGAAACACTTTCTTGTTAGGAATAGAAGGTGCACAGCAATATTCTGTTGCAGCTCTTCCTCATCTGTGCAAGATTGTTCTTTTGATGATCATGATGGCTGTGGCACTGCTTGGCCAAGCTGATGATGGCTAGCATCATGTTCACCTGTGTAGAGAATGACACCTTTTGTAATCCAGTCTCCATGGGAGGAAGGAGGAGTGGATATCCCTCTTTTTGTTTCACTGCTGTACTGTGGGTTCCTTCAGCTCTGTGCTCAGCTCCTTCAGACTTAAACTGAGAATTTCTAAAATTATTTTCAATAATGAGCCGTTTACAGTTGGTGCTTCCCTTCTCCTCCTCCTCCTCCTCCTCCTCCTCGGAAGTTTCCAGCTTGGAAGAGCTTATATATGCATTCATTAAAACAGTGGGTAAAAAGAAGCTTCAGACTTTTGAAAACCGGGGGGGGGGAGTCTGGGGGTTCAGAGAACCCCAAGTTTGTATCTGTGTTATTTTGTTTCAATGGATGTTTGTAATGTTAAAAAATATGAAGAAAAAAAATTTAAAAAGGAGCTTCAGACAGGATTCCCCCACCCCACTATTATTTTATCAATGCACACATGTACACGTGCACCTCAGTTAAATCACATCACAGAAAGGAATCTTGGGGGCCCTTGTGTGACGTGACCACATCAAGGCTCCTTTTCATCCTGTGTTTTAAGGAATTGCACATATGTGCTAATGTGCATTGGCAATATGTAAGGGAGGGGGAGTAAGAAAAGCAAGCTGTACATGAGCAGATAAAGCCCATAATAATAATAAAAATATCAGATGAGGTCATGCTGCAAACAAGATGAGGTCATTCAGAAGATCAAAACCCAACCAAAAGTGCACATGGGCCAATTTCATCAGCATCACTCCTGAGCCATTGCTCGAAGGTGGTGGAGCACTTGCAAGAAGTCCCAGGTTCAGTTCCCGGCGTCTCCAGGAAGGACTGAGAAAGAGCTGCTTGTGGGCTTCCCAGATGCTGAACTGGATAGATCTTGGGTCTGAAAGAGCAGGATGCTGGTGTACGTACTTCTCTGCCTGCAACCTTGGAGAGCTGCTGCCAGTCAAGGAACACAGTAGGGAGCTAGATGGACTGTTTGTCTGACTTGAGCCAAGGCAGCTCCCTGTATTCCTAATATTTGTGCATGTGTATTTCTCATGACAATTTATTGTTTCCAGGTCCCTGGGTGGCTAGGTGCCCAAAGAACATGGTGCTATGCAGGAATGATTGTGTGGGTGAGGGAGGCAGAAAGAGCAGAGGTGCAACTAGCAAATTGCCAGTGTCCACTTGTAATTTGCAATAAGCAGTAGTTTATTGAAGAGTAATAGCGACCAGAAGAGAGGAACTCTTTATTTTCTTAGGCAGCCTTTGCTGCCACAGCCCAGTGCAACATCCAAGTGTCTTTAAAAAACTGCAACTTATCTTGGAATTATCTGCAGCATGCTGCAATTTTAGTTTAGCTTTCTTTTTTTCCTGGAGAGGTTATACAGCGACTTTGAAAGAGCCTACAGATGGAGGAAGTCTGTGTACGTTTGTACAATTTATAGAGCTGAGTTGCTGATGGCAGCGTAAAAGCAAGCCTTTGAGTGCCACTATGGATTTCCTAGCCAATCAAAACTAAATTAGGAAACAAAGATTATTAAAAAGTCTTCTGTGCATGTAATTCTAGCATAACATTATGAGTTGGACCTTAAATGTTTTCCTTGGAGATTTTCGGCGTCATTAATGCAGCAAGCCTTTCATTACCAGTAGGCTCGCATTGCTAAAAAATTAGGGAAATAAAGGGCTCTCTGGTGTAGTTAGCAGTGCCATGATTATGTTTACTGAAATAATTAAACCATCGGATTCCATTCATCAGACTAGTTTATAAGGCAAGAAGTGAAATGAATCTGGGGTTTCATTTGGAAATGCCCTAATATATGCATGGGTGCCTAAGGACAACAAATCGATACAGCACTGCAGCAGCAATATCAAGAACAAATCTGGTATGGAAGGTTGGTAGCTGGTAATTTATCATGAAGGGGAAAATAACCCATTCAGATTGTATACCTCCCTCCTGTTCTTCCCTTCCTTTCTTGATGAAAATGGGGTTGTTTTTTTGGTGAATATCTTCATGTTTTTATGAATGAAGGTTATGTGACCTCTAAGCACTGCATTTCCTTTGGTTGTGGTTCATTTTATTGCTGCATTTTGATGCTCATGTTGTTGTTTTTAAGGTATATGAAGCTACCTTGAGTATTTTTTAAAGGTAGTGCAACATTAGTAAAATAGCACTGTTTCCCACATGGGTCATGGGCAGTGTTAGATATATAGGCTAGGCGCCCAATGGCTCCTTAAACCAAAGGTTACAGTTGCCAAAATGGAATGTCTAGTTGTCATTTGGGGCTAGACAGCTCTAAAGTCTTATTTTTCAATGCGGCTTTTTGGTTCTGATTGTGCAGAACCAAAACACAATGCATAGAATTCTATAGGATGTGTTGCTAGTGTGTGAAAACAGTCAAGATCCAAGGATCCCCAGGCATTCACCTCCTGGCGCCTGGGCATATTCACTTGGTTGCAAGTGGCTGATAGCCGGGTGCAAAATGTTCCCGGTGCCTGGTGAATTTCAAATGCTGGCTGCAAGTAGCTAGCCTTGCCTAGGGTGTGAAATAGCCTGGCACAGCACTGGTGGCAGAGCTTCTTTCTTGCATACAGAAGGTCCCAGGTTCAATCCCTTGGCAACTCTAGGTGTGGCCAGGAATGTCTGCTACCTGAAACCCTGGATAACTTCTGCCAATCGTTGCAGAGTATACAGAACTAGGTAGGAAGACAATTGATCTATGTTCCTACACCCCACCTTTTTCCATGGTAGGACTCCAGCTAGCATACATAGCATTCCTAGGTGCTTCCCTCCAATACAGACCTCTTTAGCTTCAGCAAGGTTCTTGTATTTGCACCTTGTGTTTCCTCATAATTCCCATCATGGGGAGAACGCTCCATGCCAAGGTCTGCATGCACCTCTATGGATGGAGAGATAATGCTTTTCAGAGCATCACACTTCATAGCCCCATGTGATGTGCATGGTGGAGAGAAGGGGTGTCTATCACTTATTCATGCAAATAGGAGTAAGTTTATGAACCAATATGTAGGTTGTAGGCATACAGTTCCAGGTTGAGAGTGGATCTGGGAAGGAATCAAGGGGAATGAGTGCATTGAAGGAAATCGAATCTTTTTTTCAAAGTCCTAGGCAAATGCACATTCAAAATGTCATTCTTTCTGGCCCAGCTAGAATACTGAATGAATATGTTTATAGTGATAAATACTATGCATGTTCTGTATTTCTGTGTTGGAGTTTTCACAGGCTATTTGTAGTGGCACACTTTTTGGTCTCATTAAAGGAATATAAATGCTCCTAATATCGCTAAACCCTCCGTGATGGCTTGCTGTGGGATGCTTGTTTCTTTTGCACCCCGACGGGAACAGCAGCAAAAAGAATATATCTTTCATGAATCAAAATTAAAAAGCCACATTCCAGGAAAAACAGATTCTAATGTCATTCATTAATCCACTTAAAAGCATGCTTGTAAATTATTAACAGGATTATGCCATGATGAATTTGACTGTAAATCTGTTTTCTAAAAGCAAGGTTTTTGGTTTGGTTTTGCTCCGTTTTCAAGAGAGAGAAAAATGCAACTAAAAGAGTCGTCCCCCCGCCCCTCTGGATCACATAAACACATTTTTAAAGTGAAGTCAGGATTTTATAAACAAATATGCTACTTGAGTAGTTGGACACCATATTGCTGAAATCTTACAACAGTTATGTAAAATAAAATGGTTTTTAATAGAAACATGTTCTGGGGATGCGCTTTGCATAGTGACTCATGAGTTCACTCATTCATAGATGATTCCATAGGCAGGAAACCCTGATCCAGATATCTATTTTTCAGTGCATGGGGTCTTCTAATCCTAACCATAGAAGGGCTATTAATAATACTTCAGCATTCTAAGCCTGGTGTGGGCAGCTGGTTAACTCTCAGCCTGATGGGTGAATGATGAACTTGCCTTTGCTCATTCGTTTTTATTTTATTTTTAGCCGTTCTGAAGAGAACGATGTGGAGAATGATGGTGTAGCCAGTGAACAGCCCTTACAAACCCCTGGGCTCATCAGCCAATGCCCAATTTATCAGGTTGCTGGCACTGGGCTGCTCATGAGGGAGGATGTCTTGCTGACAGTGTTCTCAACCTGGGGGACGGGGGGGGGTTCCATTATTAATTAAGGAAATACCATTGGGCTGGGGGAGCTTTGCTGCTGATTCAGGTGACAGTGCAGGTGCAGTCCAAGCAGAATGATGGCACTGCCATATACTGCAGACTGGCCCAGTGTGTGAATGATAATTTTAAGTTTAATTTTATTATTTGCCCCATCCATCTGACTGGGTTGCCCCAGCCACTCTGTCCTGAGAAAAACAAGGTGGGGGACCCACAAAACCACCTGCCACCTTGTTTAAAATAATGGCAATTGCCCCTCCCCTTTCAAAAATGAGCAAAAATCGGATGAGGTGCCGAAAATGCTTCTCCCTATCTGCAGGTTGCAATTGGCACTACAGAGGTGTGTGTGTGAGAGAGAGAGGGGGGGTGATATTTGGTCTCTAACTAGATGAACTATTTATGCTGGGATCACACCATTCTGGTCCCTTGACAGCCGTATGGAGACCAGAGTGGCTATTGTGAATAACAAAAATGACTAACCCTGATCTAAGCAATTATCTTGATTGGTCAGCATCCATTGCATTGTCCAGATCTGGAATATAGCTGAAGTTGGTTTCAAACTAGCCAAATGACACCCCCCCCCAACTTTTTTTGGTGTATTTGTTAATAAGAACCACATCAGGCATGCCTATGGAGACAATACTTGTGTCCAGTTTTCCTAACTGAACTTTGTACACAGCCCCAGAAGCTGGTGTGAAAGACAATCCATGTGCAGCAGATAATTGTGTGCAAGGGTCCACATCCGGATAGAGACAGCTGGTCCATGCTTTGGTTGCCTTGCAGTGGCCTAAAGATGGGGTCGGATATGTTTTCTCCACTGATGGTTGGTCGATTCATCCTTCTCACATCATACTGTTTTAAAGGAAAGCTGCAATTCCTGAAAGAAAGAGAGAAATCTTGCGCCTTGCAAATAAATCAAGTTAGCAACTGGACAGTTTAGCCAGGGGAGCATCAGCTCCCAATCTTCATACAGTATTTTACTTTGAAAAATTGGCAGTAATCCTAGATGCTTTATCTAATGGAGTGAAGCAGAGAAAGCTTGGGATAGAAAAATGTTAGTCTCTTAAGAGCAAAAGGTTCGGCAATATCCCCAGGCAGAAATATCCATAAACACATCATCTCTTAAGGTTATATTTTTAGTACTTCTTTTTTTTTTTTTGTCTCCAGAATTTAATAAATCCACATGGGAACAGTCACTTGGCAGTGACACTGTCTTGATATTTAAGTCCTGACAGTGTGAATGTAATTATAGAGAGAGGCCTTTGAATGAATTTTAATAACATGTATGCCCTACGAAGAGGATAGTTTCTTGCACTTTTTGGTTATTAATCTCCTTCTTTTACTTGGGTGCTCAGTGACTTTCAGTCTGCAGGGGATAGTCTGAAGTCCAGTTCTGCACATACCTAAGCAGATAAGTAATTTTATATCAGATCACAAATCTACAGATCTCAGCATGGCGAGAGATATAGAAGAGGTAGTTAAAGAAGAAGAAATACATGAAGCCTACCTGGTAACTAGGGTTGCTTTGTAGGGCTGGGCGATAGCTGGGTTTCAGCTTTGGGATATATCACCAGTTTAAACATGTGTAAATATCAGCAACCTATTATGGTTTAATAATCACAGGGCAGCACCAGTTTAAAAAGACTTGAGACTCTATAAAGCAGTATGCTGATGCAAAGACAAATCATCAGTTTTGCTGATAGAAAAACTCACCCATTCAGAAAATGAATCTGCTCAAAATAAATATGTTACATATTTCTTGTCCTGTCTGAAAAAAGGAGTCAAATTATACCAAATGCTTCTATTATCTGAGTGAATACCTTCTTATTTCTAATCAGTTTTATGATCATCCTGGGTAGAATTTTTTTTAGCGGTAGGAAGCTCTTCACTCTTCCCCCCCCCCCAAAAAAAGGCAGGAAGACTTAAACAAGCAATGAACTTTTCCACTATTGAAGAAAGAAACAGAGTCTTCTACTTTTGTTGACCATCTTGATATTCCAAATAGAAAAGTAGGGTATACTCATGTGTATATTTGGTGGGATTACTGCTCTTTTATAATGTGCTTTGATTAGAATATGCAGGTTGGTTTTTCATTCTTGTCCAAAACCATTCATGATGTTGCACTTGGTCTACAAAACCCTGCATAACTCAGGGCTCTGTTTACCGGGGATGCTATCTCTTTTCCTAAATCCCATTATGATCCATAAGATCACTTCTAAAATCAACACTCAGGCTTGTGTCCCAGGGAGGGCACTTTGGTGCTGCTAATACAGAAGTTTGGCTTCTGCCCTGGAGGCGCACTCCATTGTCTCTTGAGACGGACAGGTGCCAACAACCCTGTTTCCCCCAATGCCAGCCGTAAACCAAAACCTAGGCTTCCATTCTGTACCCACTTACCTTGGAGTAAGCCCCATTAAACACTTACTTCTGAGTAGACATGCATACCATTGTGTTGCAAGTTAACCATACTGTTAATTCTTAGGGAGTTCTTTAGCTCCTGCACAACAGGACTTACCTCAGTCTCTCTGCAAAGTTTTCACAGTTGCCTTTTGTGAGGAAGGAGGACTCTTCAAGATCCACCTATGCATACTGTGTGGTAGTATTTTCAGACCATAACTTTTATGAATTACCCGATCTTAGATGAACCCAGAACAGGAAAGATGCCTCCTGGTTTCTAGGGGGGGGGGGGAACTATGGAGATTCCAGTGGCTAGAAAGAACACAGAAGCAGGAAGAGTGCACTAAAAGGGAGGGGGAAATAGCACATCTTTAAGACACCAGGGATTCCCATTTGCTAGCGTGCAAACAACTCATGTATCTATCACAGCTCTGACTTCATTGGTTGAAATACTGACAGGCAGGAGCAGCCAGGCTGACTCACTTCACAGGAATTGCTTAACTTGAGGGCTAGAGACTTAACTTTCTTTAATTAAAAAAGAAAGAAAGCGGAGAGTCTTGGGCCCCTGTCCAGGGGTGCCAATAAAGACTTTAGTGGCAGGGCACCCATGTGTGCCAGGTTGTCGATCCCAGCTTAATATGTTGTCGATCCCAGTTTAGTAAGTTGGCGATCCCAGCTTTAGTATGTTGGGTGAATCTGGCCCATGTCAAGCATTCTGCTGGTGCTTTTGAATCCATGGTAGTCATCGTCGTAGTTAGAGGTATGCAAAACCTCTTGCTGTAGTCTGTGCATGTTTCTACCTTGCCATGCTGGTGTTATATTTACCTGCAACAGTGGGCATGTAGTTTTTGCATTGGAACTAGAAAAAATATGAACATTTGCAGATACCCTAATGGAAAACTCTGAATAACTTTGCTGTGGCAACGTCACCATCATATTCTCAGAGTTTTAACTTGCAACCGCCTATCCCCACCCCCACCCCACCCCCACCCTGCTGCCAATATATGTCTTTGTGATATTTCTTTAGACATCTTTGCCTATACAGATTTTTAATTTGCATGCAAAAAAAAACAGCAGCTACTTTTAATTACATGTTCCTTTATTCCAAGAGGCAGAAGGTAAGCCTTTTTATAAGTAGGTAGTTAAAAAGGCATTAGAAAGGACTCTTTATGATGAGAAGAGCATTTCCGTACAAATAAGGGTGGTGCTTTCTAACATTTGAATGTTTTAAACTCTTTATCTGTAAAACTGTTGAGAGCCATCATCCAAACTGATTTATTTTTTTTAGGTTGTTTTTTTTTAACACCTGATTGTAGGAATCTTTCTTCTGGTGACTATTAGCAGTTGAGCTGCTCATGGCTGACATTTACAGAGGACTGAAGTGGCGGGGGAAGAAAAGAAAAATCTAAACAGCAAGCTACTAAGGGAGGGGGAAATGATTCATTTTTTGAAATGTATCATGTGTTCAGCCGCAGAGGGAGAAATACAGATTGCTGTTCTTGTAACAGATCAGAAGAATAAGATTTCGTGTGAAATCAACCCCTATGTTTCTTGTACCTTTCTCCACCTCCCTCCATGCTGATGTTCACAACTCTTCTCTCCAAATGTAAGGATGTGATTTTTAGTATTAGAGAGCCAAAACATCATTGCAAAATGGCATGCGTCTTATCTGCACCTAAATCCACACCACATTGCCTATTCAAAAGCAGAGAGAGCTCACTAAGCAATACCCAGATGTAAAACATGGTTTATGCAGTACCATCAGTGGGAATAGTTACTTTACAGAGCTGCCCCTGAGGCATTAACACTCTAAATGCAGGGAGACAATAGAGAGGCAGGAGAAGGGAAGCGATGGGATCAATGGGAGCAAATGCAGTTATACGTACTGAGGCTTCATTGCAGCTAGGAAAATAGCTCAAAGGGTTAAGCTCAGCACCTTGTGTAGAAGACTTTATCTGAGGAGTATTTTTGTTATTGGCTTAATTCAGGCATCCCCAACCTTCGGCCCTCCAGATGTTTTGGACTACAATTCCCATCATCCCTGACCACTGGTCCTGTTAGATAGGGATCATGGGAGTTGTAGGCCAAAACATCTGGAGGGTCGCAGGTTGGGGATGCCTGGCTTAATTCCACGTCATCGTGCATGTCCAATTTCTGCCTCCTCTTGGGATAAACTGCAGTCTCTGGGTTTGACCATTGTGGGTTTTTCAGCATCCCTAACTAGAACCATCCTTCATTTCTATCTTCGTAGGGGTGGGGGAGAGGCCTTCCCACTGTTTCGGTAATCATACAAAACTGGTAAGCAGAAATAAATAGTGCAGATAACCCAACTGCAAAACTTCGGTTATGTGTCCCTGGGTCTTGTCTGTCCGTCCAAGCTATTCTTTGCGGGGGATCCTAGGCTTCCCCCTTGGCCTCATGTTTCACGGAACAGAGATAGCATCACTAGTGCAGTAAAAGCAAACAGATTCATACTTATTTAGGAATATCAGACCAAACAATGAAATCTTCGACATTTGAGTATCGGCATCTGGAACTCTCTAGTGTGTTTATTTATGATGTGTGTGCTACTGCAGAAATGCACCTATGCAGTCTGTTTCGTGAATCACGGTTCTGTGACCTTGTAAATAATGCAAAAAGGAAACGCACCCCAACAAACGGAAGGCACAATGAAGAAAAACGAGGTGTGTGTGAACACACAACCTCTTGTAATACATATATTGTACAAAACCATTTAATGAAAAATAGTTCCAATTAAAAAAACAAGCAACATGTATCTCTAATTGTAGCATGATTTGCTCATACAACATTTGCTTTATTTTAATCAAACACATGTGTGTGTGTGTGTGTGTGTGTGCGCGCGCACACACACGCACACACACACACACACACACATACAATTTCCCATACCTCCCTTTTATCAATCTTGTAGAATAGATTAAACACAAGCATCCTTTGGATTCCCAGCTGGAAACCAAGGATCTGGAACATATCACTCACTCATCCTGACATTTTTATTACTTTTCAAAAGTGTCAAGGTTTAATTGTTTCTTGGATTGAGATTGGCAGTTTAGTCTGCTCTGGCAGAAGCTTCTTCCCAGCCAGTCCTTTGTTGTGCTTTTAACTGCTGACCTTGCTTTTTGGTGAAAAAATCCTCAGACTTTTCAACATCATTTGTAGTAGCTCTTCCAATGTGCAAAATGAGTTGTTGTGCTTGGTGCTGCACTATACTGTCATGCTGGTTCGACTTTAGCTGTGAAATAGTTTTTGATTTAACTTATTATACACCACCTCTGTAGGATGGGGTGACTAGTAAATAAACCAATCAACCAGTGGAGGAAGATGAGTAACTATGAGGCATGGCCTGGGGCAGCAATAGTCAACGTGGTGCCCTCTAGATGCTGATGGACTACAGCTCCCATCATTTTCTGCCAGCATGGTCAATGGGGTGGGATGATGGGAGTTGTAGTTTAGCAGCATTGTGTTTATTTTTTAAATTTGTATACCGCCCTATACCCGCAGATCTCAGGGTGGTTGACAGCATAAGATCACAACACAGGATATGGTGGACTCTCCTTCCTTGGACGTTTTTAACCAGAGGTTGGATGGCCATCTCTCATGAATGCTTTAGCTGAGATGCCTGCATTGCAGGGGGTTGGACTAGATGACCCTTCCAACTCTGTGATTCTGTGATTATACACTGACTGGCAGTGGCTCTCCAGGGTATCAGACAGCACACATTCCCAACCCCACCTGGAGAGGCCAAGGATTGAAACTGGGACCTGCATCCAAGGCAGATATCTGCTCCTGAGCTACATCTGCCCCACAGAAGTACCGGTATATATGCTGCTGCTATTATTATTATTATTATTTATTATTTTGCAGTTAAAAAAAGTTGGAGCCAATTTGTGAGCACTGAACTATCACTCCAATGAGCACATGCACTGATGGCCTCAGTAACTGGAAGCAGATGTACATGTGGGGATGTCATTGTGGTGCTGTCACAGTAGTGGAGTTGGTTTCACACTCTTGCCACTGTGCCTGCACCACACTGACCTCCTTGCCATCTCTCCCCTTTCCCCCTTAGTAACCTGCACTGACCTGGTGTTGGGAAGCCAGGGAAGGCAGCCCAGCCTACACCCCATCTTGATTTGGGTTACGACCAGGGGTCGTAACCACTTGTCCCAGGCAAAATATACAACTGTCATCTCACACGGCTGCCTGAAACACTATAGTTGCACCGAACGTGCATTACACAGTGGGTGTCATCATCATTACCATTATGCTACTTTTCCTTCAAGAAGGTGAAGGAGAATGTCATTCCCTCTTCTATTTTATACTTGGTTTGTTTAGGCTGAGAAAGACTGAATTGCTCCAAGACCCCCTAGTGAACTTTGTGGCAAAGTGAGGAACTGAAGTCTCATTCTATCAAGCACACTTGTTAGACCAGGCTTCCTCAACCTCGGCCCTCCAGATATTTTGAGACTACAATTCCCATCATCCCTGACCCCTGGTCCTGCTAGCTAGGGATCATGGGAGTTGTAGGCCAAAAACATCTGGAGGGCCGAGGTTGAGGAAGCCTGTGTTAGACCATCCAACGGATGTCACAGAAGTGATAGGGAATGGTAAAAACCCAGCGCACCACCCTGAGATATGCTCTGGGGAATAGAATGTCTGTTGCTTCTGTGACTGCAAAAACTAATTACATCACATTAGGTCTACTAAATGCCTTGCACAGTTTAGCATCTTGGGCAGGTTAATCAAAGGACTCTTAAGAAACAATAAGCATCAATATTATTATTGATAATGATAATAATAAAAATATAGTGCCATTGATGCCATTGAAACATAATGCAATCATTATTGTTAAATACAGTCCTGTAGCAACGTTGTTAAAAAAGAATTATTATTTTTTTAAAAAAGAGGCAGGTCTTGTCCCCCAAAAGCTTGCAGAGAAGGATGGAGGGGAGGGATGGAGATACAAGAAATAAGGAAAGACAATGCAAGCAGAAGCAGCTACACAACATTAAAAATTGTTGTGGTGACTTTAGTGTTTCTATTTCAAATATTAGAGAATGATCCAACCCCCCCAAAAAAGAAACCTACAGAAAAAGAAAGAAACCACCAGCTATGCTATAAAAAGAAGCTAAGCATTGAGACCCTCTTTTCAGCTATGATTTCTTTGCCAGCTCATGATAAAAGAGCTTCTTTCCAGAGCCCCCTAAGCGGATGCCTGATAAAATCTCTCTAATCTCATTTTTGTATTCATTACCTAGATCAACCTTTTCTTGCGAGTTTCTTTCGCCAACATACTGATCTGTCTCCAGCAGGTGTGGAAACTTGCAAGCAGAACAAAAGTAACGTGGCGCTGAGATTGTATCAAAACTGATAAAACGCTATTAGAAAACTTGAAGGCAGCTGAGAGGTGATGGGGGTAACACGAAATCCTGAGCTCTATGTTGCTACATTTGGGGGCATTGCGATATTCTCAAACGAGGAACGTACATGTGCTTTTTCGTCACTTCCCAGTGTGTGTTCTTTCTGAACTGAACTGGGGAAAAGAATATGAGAATTCTGTTGCTGTTCCTAATGATGTGCATTTGCAATTGTGGAGAAGGACTGTGGAGTACAAATTAACAGTGCAAAGTCCTGCTACTGTGTGTAGAGATGATCAGGCTATTTTTATATTCTATTATTGTTATTGTAGATAGGTTAGGCCTTTGGGGGGGGGTAAGCACCATGAAAATCTTGTTAAAATAATAGTAACGCAGGGCAGCCCCTGAAAATGAATTGCTCTCAGTATTCACTTGATCATTTGTTGACCTAATACAGCACACTTGGTTTTCAAATGGTGGGTCACAACTTCATCTAAAGTGAAGTCACCACAGTGGTGGCATTGCTATCTTTTGGAGAGAGAGAAACAGAATAACACAGAGAGAACGAGAGCAGGGTGGGAGGTGAGAAAAATGTGACAATCGGAGAGAGGGTGGGAGAAATCTATCTATGTATTTATTATACATACGTATGTACGTAAGTACATACATACATGCCTCAACCATCTGACTGGATTGCCCCAACAACTCTGGGTGGCTTCTAGCATAATAAAAGCCCAACAGAATGTGAACACTTTAAAACAGCACAATGATTTCTGTTTGTTCCTTGGAACTTCCTTCACCTCTCCTCGTGCATCATGTGCTCCCCAAATCTGCTCCAGAGGTTTTGGGGAACCCCTAGAATTGGTTTAGGGTGCAGTGAGGGAAAGGTCCATTGTGAAAGCGTAAGTCCTTGAACTGATGGGACTCATAGCCAGATACTGCCCGTCCTCAGGACTAACAAATTAAAAGTGGGGCAGGATGGGATCAAAGTCAAGCCCTCACCCTGGATCTGGAAAGACTGGAGCCCGCCGATTGGGGGTGTTCAATTCAGTCTATTTCTATTTTGTTTCATTTGCAAATGCTTCCATCTATAGCTCAGTTCTGTCCTGTTTCCGTGTCAATCTGCTCCCCCCTCCAAAAAATACTAAATCTACAGTAAAACTTGCATTTGCCTACTTATTTAACTTCACAACTGTATTTTCCAGTCTACACATTAATCTAGGGGATGCAGATCCAGTCAGCTTGCTTTGGAATTGACAAGGATTGGATGCGTTAAGCATCCTTGCTACTGATATAAGAGATCGCAGTGGGACGTCATAATGGATCAGGCAGGCTCTTGGGTATGTTAGGCACACAGCATTGAAGACAGGCAGGAAAGCTGTGCAATTTCCCCCTTCCATAACTCATCTGAAGAACACAGTGGAAAGGTATATCTCTAAGCACTGGCTGCCAAAAGATAAATAAAAATAAAATAAATTGCAAATTGCAGCGCCTTACAACTCTATTAACCAGAAGATGGGGAAACAGCCAGCTTTTCATTTTAATGAGATGTCAGATCTCACCTTTGCTGTCCCATGCATCTTAATGCACCTGGCTGGCTGCGCCGACTTGGGGACTCAGAGGCTTTGTCATTATTCGGCAGTGCCTTTCTCTAATTTCTTGTGACACATGGTGCTAAAATCCTCCAGAAATGTGAGGTGAGGCAGGAGAAGATTCTTGCAGACAGCCTTGCTGTGAGAGTGCTCATTTGCATTATTCATTAGGCAGGAGCATTGATTTGCATCTCGTCGTGGCTGTCTCTGTTTCGCGGCAAGAGAGTTCTTGATATTACGATATTAATATCGCCTGTTTGGGAATAGAGCATCACCATTGTCTGGCTTGGGGGGTGTTTGGGGGGGGGTCCCCGAGCTGATCACAAAAGGCTTCCAAAAACTCTGCGCCATCACCTCTTTATGTAAAATGCAGCTTTCTGCCGTTTAACCAAAAAATATGCTCCTTTCCTTCATTGCACAGTTAAAAAATATATTTATATGACGGAAATACAGCCCTGTTAGCCGGTGCATCCAATTAGACCCTAATTGCAGGCTGGTTGCTAGTTTTATAAGGCAATCCTTCAGATACGCGGGCTGTTCCTGCTGCAGTGTTTGCACACTGTTTAATAACATCTGCAATACTTTCTGCCATTTAGGTTGTCTGAAGTACTAGCCTATTAAGGACATTATGTCTTTCATTCGATAGGACAGCTGTTCTGAAAGTTAAGGAACGCAGGATTGAGTTTCCTCCCTCCTCCTAAATCTCGTTAATTAATTTACATTGTGCTTAGGACTGAATCACAGTTATTCAATTAGAAAAGCTTGTGTGGGGGGGAGGGAAGATCTAACGAGTTTCAGACTCGCATATGCTATGCACATTTTTTGTTTTCCTTGTGCGTGGCATTATTGAACTGTGCCAGGCTAGTTTATTTATAAAGAAATGAAGCAATAGCTTTTTCCTTCCCGTGTTTCTAATGGAGACAGTGTGAGTGCTAGTTAAAAGATGAGGTTGGCCAGCCAAGAGCAAAAAGCAAGCTGCTCTTCTGTTCTCTGATGCACCCTGAAGCATTTATACGCCACTATTCTTGTCAGACGACGATGCGCAGCGTATAACAATATTCAGTATATCGGAACAATATACTGATGAATCCAAAAACAGCTGAACGAAACAGAACAAGATGGAAAACAGTACAGCCATCAGAAGCTAAAGCAGTAACAAACATTTTAACAGCAAACCAAACAGAGGCTATAAAAACAAAACCCAATAGCAGAACCAACACAATTTTTACCCAAATGCTTTACAAAACCACTAGCTTTTAGCCTGTGGCCCTAGATTAAACGGCTCAGGACCTCAAAGGCCATCTCTCTCCATATGAACCTATCTGGACCCTGAGATTACCTTTTGAACCCTTCTTTGTGTGCCTCCTCCACGAGAGGTCTGGAGGGTGGCAACACGAGAACAGCCCTTTTCTGCAGTGGCTCCCCATTTGTGGAATGCTCTCCCCAGGGAGGTTTGGCTGGCGCTTTCATAATAATACCTTTAGAAGCCAGGTAAAAACATTATTCTTTAAGCAGGCCTCCGGGTGATTGGCATCCAATGCCCTTTTAAGATGTGTTGGGGAGGGGTTGTTCTTGTTTTTTATTTGTATTATGTATTTTGTGTCTTTATATTGTGATTTTATCTTGCGAACTGCCATGAGACCTGTGGGTATAGGGCGGTAAAATGTACATATGAATGAATGATTACATAGTGTAGTATTGGTGCCACACCTGAAAAGGCCCTGCTGCTAGGGGACACCTGCCTTTTCATTTGTCAGAGGTGCCAGGAGCAAAGCCTCTGATGTTGAATAGAGTGCATGGGGTAGCATGTATGGCAGAAAGCAGTTTCTTATTAGGGCTAATGTAGCCCGGTGGATAGGAAGAAGAATTTCAGGTTTGATTAAATGTATTTAGGCTACAGTCTTAAGATTGGTGTGTGTGTGTGTGTGTGTGTGTGTGTGTGTGTGTATGTGTGTAACAGAAGGCAATACAACCGCTGTATCCAAAGCCTTGCTAGGATCTTGCTAGCAAGGTGGACATGAGTTCAGAGGAATGTTCTTGCGTGCTCCTGTCCTCTTTCCTTCTTTTACCTTCCCATTATTTCCAATTCACAGAAGTGTTTGACGCCATCTCCTGAATTGGCATCATCCTCTCCTTATTTGGGAATATTGACAGAGACCTGAGAAGGCTTTGTATTCTCCTGGCGTGTCCCCATATTACACCCATACCCTGACACATCCTCTTTTTGTCTTTGCCAATATCAGGTGCGCAAAAACAGTAGAGGCAGGGGCAAGGAGTCTTCTGCAAGGAGTCTTCTGCAATGCTGGTGGTAACTTGACGTGTCTGTGGCACCAAAGGGGGGAATCTGATTTATCCTATGTCCCCTAGGATGTCCTCCTGGAGGGGGCATAGGATTACACTTAATGGTTAAATTTGCATCCTACCCCCTTTTCTAGGAAGTCGTCTTAGCCTTACAAGAACCCTCTGAGGTGAGTTAGGCTGAAATATAGTAATGGCTCACTGTTTATTGCTGATTTATGGTCTATTGCTTTTTATGCATTTCTGTGTAGATCATCAGAAGATTATGCTTTCTCAGCTTTAAGAGCCCATTGAACTTTCTGTCTAGAACTGATGCAGCTTTGGAGACAAAAGCAAACAAACAAAACCCAGGAGTATCAAAGTATGGGTGTGAATGCATCCTGTAACAGCCATTTCCATTATGGTGCTACCTATGAATGATGCTGCTACAATTACTGTTATTGTTATCTTCACACACGAATCTATGGAGGATGTAGGCATATAACGCTTGCTAAAGTTTTGGAGAGTTGCAGAGGAAGAGAGAGGGCCAAGTTCAGGAGGATGGTGTAAATGGTGGTGCACAAAGCATCAGTTGCCCCACTTTAGCACATATCCCTTTGATCATCATGGGCTGGAACTGGAGAACATTAGGGTGAAACCTCTGGCCCAAATAAATTCAGCATACATCTCTCATAGCCCATCATGGTAGCTGGCTGGCTATTGCGTTGCTTAAAAAAAACATACACAACTGAATCCTGCAGAAAGATTATGGTGTGCATGTGCATGCATGTTATACTACGTATAGACTTCCTTGTAATCCTTCCCAACAGTTAATGGATCGGACATCTTTCTGAGAGTTTCACAAATCCACATAATGTCCCTGATTATTACACTGTACGCTAGGACCCAATATTTACTTGAATAGAGGTGGATAACAACCCCCTTGTCCTAACAGCCACGTATGGAAGTCAGAGATTTCTCTGCTATCGACATATCAAGGATTAAACAGGAATTCTAGTTCATTCCACACACACACACACACACACACACCCTATCCCCTCTTGGCTCATCCTTTTTGAGTTAGCAGCCTGTGGAGAAACACTGCTTTAGGACAATTTCACACGCCAAGGGTCAAACTGTCTGCTTTTTTTGAGGATACTGCCTTCACAGCTGTAGAAAAACCTGAGGATGAAAAGAGAATCGCCCCTTTTGGACCAATGTATCTTGATGTAACTAGGACAGCTGGTGATAGCCCCATAAGTGCATCGCTAAAAAGCCAAATTACAAAAGAGGGCATAAAAATAGCAGCTGGCTCTCCGATAAGTTCTTACCACTTGCCAAAGCCCACTATACTTAACAAGCAAAAAAAAAAGCCCCCACAAAAAGTGCATTAAAATACAGTCCTGCCTTTCATATGCACACTTGATACGTTTCCAAAAACAGTCTGTGCACAACTGCTAGGTTTCAGAATGACTTTTAATAACCTGAACATTCAAGCGGTGTGTGGCGTATGCACTCCATTAAACTCTACTGGTTTCATGGGACTCCTTCTTAGGAGATTTATATTGTAATAGTTCCACTCTCATCATATTTGTCTGGAGTAAATAGACACATCTTGCAAATTCTCAGTATGCAACATTGGAAGAAGGCCAATTCCTGCCTCATTTTTCAGCCAAACTCCCACTGAAATGAGTGGCATCTTTGCCTCATTAAGGAGTTCAGAGCCAGGCCTGCAATATGCAAAATCCCACTGCATGTTGTTTTTGCATATCCCTCGCGCGAAGGAGGAAGCAAAGCTATCAAGACAGGCTGCAGTTCTGAACCCTTGCCTACTCGCTGTCCATTTTCACATCTTTTAAAACACTGAGCTACTTTAAACAAAACACCCTGCAATTATTCTATCAATCTAACGGGTGTCTTGAAGCCAGCCATGCCGACATAAAACGATAACACTTCCAGGCTGCACATGTCTCCAGTTTCGCAAAGGGAGCTGTATTTCGTTCCCATGCAAATCAACTAATTTAAAATATTGTTACGATGGAAAAGTGAACCTCTTCCAAATCAGGGACTGCCAAAGTCAAGAGTGGCAAACTAAGCCAAATTGGTTCCCTTAAGGTTCTTGTTTTTTCTTCCAGACTAGATTGACTAATGAACTTGGATGTGGAGGGAAGTGTTGACGTCTTCTGTATGTTTGCTGTCTCACCTGCAGCCTAGGTGAGGGGGAAAGCGCGCCATTTTTTCAAAGATAGAGGGATGCAGTCCTCTGCCCAGATTGCAAGTCTGCCTGGTTTCCTCTGAACTCGGTAGCTCCACTTTAGGAGATATTAAGCTTTGCTCCCGTAGCAGAAGAGTCGGGGTGTATGGCACCACGGCAGCAGTCTTTTAAACTGTGAAAGCTGAATATATAGGAAACATAAATTAAATCTTTGGCAAGGAGGCATATACGGCTGTAGACTAGAATCCAAATTATGGGGAAGTTGGTACCAAACATACAGTTTTCTGATGTGAGGTGTAAATAAGATGGCAGAACATATTGTTCTAAAGTAGCCTTCACCCACATGGTACCATCCTGATGTTTTGGACTAGAGCTTCCAATTCCAGCACAGCCATTTGAAGTCCAAAACATGGCTGGCATGCTCTCACGGGAGAAAAGAAAAAAGAGAGAGGATGTCCCGGGGGGGGGGGGGGGAGATGGCCTGGTTTTCCCGGGACACTTGCAGGGTATGCCATATTGTGCACAGTGTATCTTTAATCCCAACCCTTCAATAAGGTAGAGTTAGAGGGACTGTGAGATCATACTAATTAAAATATATATTATTTATGCGTTTGTATATATATTATTTTAACTATGGATTTACCAATCTGTCAGTGATAATTTATATGTGTTATTAATTCACTCTTTAATGTATATTGTTGTATAATTTATTTAATTTCTTTCTTTCTTGGAGCACCTCTGTGTTATCAGAAACCCTAAGTGCATTTAACTGGGTGCATGCAGAAACTTCCATTAGATCTTCATACTCAATGTGCAAAGGGCCGTGTTCACATGTTGTAACTCTTCATAGCTGGCAGTTGTTCCCAAACTTGGTACCAAGGGGTAAATGGCTTGCTTAAGCCACTTCTGTATCTTCAATTCTCTTTTATTTCTTATTCTTCCTTCTGGTTCAGAGAGGGAAATTTGCCACTTAAGGGTTAGTGTGCACTGAGTACAAGTGTCCTTTCCTTGGGGAAGGAAAATCTAGATTCACAACACCATCCTATGCCATCCCTCATTTCTGAATGGCCATCACATGGCAACCTTTGAACAACTCTGGCTCATGTAAAAAGCTATCAGATGCTTCACACATTCACGACTTAAAGCACAAGAGCAGGTCGCTCTTTTTCTCAAATCGAATCAAACCTGGTTCAGGGGGGAAGACATCAAAGAGCAGTATCTAATAAGAAGAAGCAGGATAGATACAAGACAGATGTGGACAGATATGTGTACACCGCTTCTCAAACCAGTGGTGGAAGCAAACTGGATGCAAAGTAATTGGGACTGTGTACGGAGCCAAGGCCTTAGAGGCGCCCAGGGCCATTGTGAGTATGGCTTGTGTGCAAGCCCAGACTCCTCTATGCTGCTTTATACCTTGTGTGTTCATGAAAATGCCTCAAAAAGGGATGGAGTGAACATGCAAAATATATCTTTTTTTTCTGTTGGCTTTTCCATACTCCTTATACATTCACTGCCGGGAACTGCAAGGAAAGTTCAGAGAGGGAGTGGGGATGAAGAAGGCAGAAAGAGATTTCTTGGTACAGCCAAGTGTTCATTCAGCCTTGCATATCTACAGATAAGCACCAAAGTGAATGCTTTAATAAATGAAAATTACTACCTGGCTGGTGAGTTGAAAAGGCACCTTGTGTACTGATTAGGGAAGGGAATGTGTGGGTGGATTTTTTTGGGGGGGGAGGAAAGGGAGTAAAAGTATTATTCTCTCAGATGTAATAATGAAAAGAATGCCTTCAAAGGCAACCCAATAAAAGAATAATAAATCGGTAAGGAAGGAGCAGGGAGGAGACTTCAGTTATTTGGTGGTGGGGTAAAGGCACTCTGTTGATTCTTAGAGGAACTTTCCTCATATTCTAGGACTTAGCATTAGTACATAAAGCAGCCTCCTTGGCTGAATCCGGGTGAATTCTCGGCACAAATTGGAATGGAGATATGGAGAGCTTTTCTGTCCCTGATGACAAGAAGGGCATCGAGTTGCAACAATAAATCATCAATCTGTTTATATAAAAAGCTGCTGAATGGGGGGGGGGGGGGAATGAAGAGGACAGTTGTGTGTGTATGTATATGTGGATTGTGTGGAGCCTGCAATTACTCAGTGGTGAGAGAAATGCACTCTGAATGTACTCAGAGAAATACTTTTTAAAACTGCTAGTTTTGCTTAGGAGTCCTCTGTTGTGGATTTACTGATTGATCTCAGGATAGTCTCTCATTGTTGTGCCTTGGTGTTACTCAGTTATAAAATGGGGCCAATATCCTATAAATGCAACATAATTCATGTATGTATAATAATGGTACCTCCTGTTACAAACTTAATTCGTTCCGGAGGTCCGTTCTTAACCCAAAACTGTTCTCAACAATTCGCTAATGGGGCCTCCTGCTGCTGCAGCGCCGCTGGTACGCGACTTCCACTCGCATCCTGGGGCAAAGTTCGCAACAAGGAGCATCTACTTCCGGGTTAGCAGAGCTTGTTACCTGAAGCGTTCGTAAGGAGGGGCGGTACGTAACCCGAGATTCCACTGTATTTAAAGAAATATTATAGTATGATGAACTCGCAAGCAGGATTTGAGCTATGAGCAACGGAAGTAATTAGATTATAATATCGTGGTTATGATCTAATAGCTACTGTAGGTTGCAGCAGAAGGGGGAGAAACAACCAACTCCATGGAAAACGGGGTGGGAAGTCGATAAAAATAAGAGGAAAGACAAAATTGTGTTTTGATAATGTTGAAACTTAATAAAAAAATAAGCCCTGAACTTTGGAAGTAGAAGGAATGATGTTCACTTGTCTGGGTCTTTTTTGTATATGTGTCTATACAAAATGTGTATATATTTTTTGTATATTCCCCAGCCAGGAAAGAGAGTAGCTATGGGATGGGGCTGGCACAGACCATATAGCTCCAGCAGACCTTGAGCATTCTGCACCATGGTCATCCGCAGTCCATGAAAGGGATGCTTCAGAACAGAGAATCAGGATGTTAAGAGAACCAAAAGCTGGCCTTTGTTTAGTTAGATGACATGGACCACACATGTGGAAGATAATAGGTAAATCTGCAACACACACTCTTATGATAAGCAAAACGGAAAGCAGGGCAATTGCAGATAGTGTGAATAGTTACTCTTTTGCACCCTATGGGTTACCTCCTTGTAGCTACTAACTAAACTGCCCCCTGACATATTATGAAGTGTGGTATATAAATAATCTAAAATAAAGAACTGCTTCGTCTTTAGGTCCCCCCTCAATCATAGATGGATGGATGTGGATTATAATAGCCATTCAAAAGAGCTGAGAACCAACTGTGTGCCATCAGCGCCTGTTGCTCCAGCTAGGAAAGCAATATTTACTACATTTTTTAAACAGTATACACTGCGGAAATAAACACTGCTATCTTACTTAATTGGACACACAATGTGTGGGGAAATGTGCCCTTTTCTGAATAGAGATGAGGGAGTTAGCCTCCTGGTTTCAGTTAGGATAATTACAATTGTAAAGCTGTGTTTTCCAACTCCTACCACCCAGAAATATACCCTTCCAAACCTTTAATTAAACCAAGAGAAATGCTTCGTTTTTTTCTGGTTATTGCCAAAACATGTTTCGGATGCCTGGAGGAGTGTTTGATTGCACTTTCATTAGAATTCAATTTCTATCAGCCATACAGGTGCAATGAAAGAAATAAAAATTAATTAAAACTGTGGACATGTTTATCCCCTCCAGGTGCCATGAAAGGTAGTGGCAGAGACATTTTTCAAGTAATTAAACAGACATCTCTCTGTTTTCTAATGAGTTACTACTCGCCGCTCTAAAAATGCACCAAGCAGGATTCATCATCAAGTCTATAACAGGTGATGGGAGAGTTCTGTATTGGAATAGCAGCAGGAGCAGCTACATTGTCTCCATTGTCTGGCTGCCCCATAAAGAGACCAGCATAATGGGGGTGACTTTATTTTCTTGTAATGACTCCCTGAATTCCCATGTGCACAAGCATGCAGTATCCTCAGTTATATCAATGGAATACAGCCTTTCCTTCTTCCTTTTTGTACAAATGGGGCATGTCCCCTTTCAAATAATCTCTTCTCCAAACAGAACATCTTCTATCCTCATTAATCCCTGGGCTCCAGAAGCTACCACTGCAGGGAAAGAGAGGCTTCCTAATTCCTCTCCCCTTTTACTCCTTACTCTCCAGCCACGCCCAGTTCCTGGCTTTCTTGTGAGTAGGCTCGTGACCAGGTCTTTACTTGCAAGTAGACTATTAGCTCACAGGAATCCTTTTAGATCCCCAATACAGCTGCATCCCATTTGTCCAGCAATGAGCAGTGGGGTGTGGGTGGGTGGGTGTCCATCACCCACAGACCAGCATTCCAATTTCAGGGCAGGCTGGAAAGCAGACTTAAAAACAGCTCCTACCAGGTATTCATAAATATCTTGGGTCAAGAAAGTATTCCGGCTAAGTTGCTAGCTTGGAACTGCCCAGCAAAAAGAAAGGACATTGTTAGAACTTTCATTGTGCTTCTCCTTTATGTAGTAAAGCAGGAAGTTGAGCACACCTCTTGTGGATGTTCCATAATGTCGTTTCTGTAGCAGAAAGAAATAAAACATTTATCTCCTAATGCCAAAGTGTGGACATATTGCCAGTTAAGATGAATTCTCCAAGGGATTTTTCATTTAACAGTCTTTCTCCCTCTGATTCATCATTTTGGAAACTTTCTTTAGGCTTCTGATTTTTATTATTTTTTATTATTTTTTACAGCATACCACTAAATAATATCAAAGGACTTTTTTCTTAGGAAAAAGACTTTGTGGCACGACCTTCAAAACCTTCACCTGGCTACACCAGAAATGATTATAAAAGATTGTGGCTGCAATCCAACAAAGTGAACTATGAGTAAATTTTGAAAAGCAATGCTGGTAATTCATTGCAGGGAGTGAGTGTGAAGGCACTGAATGGGGAATATACAGGCGAACTCAACAGTGTGTGCAGACAGTGGCTTGTACAGCGGTACCTCTGGATGGGAACGGGATCCGTTCTGGAGTCCCGTTCACATCCTGAGTAGAACGCAAGCCGCAACTGTGCGGGTCGCGATTTGCCGCTTCTGCACATGCGCATGACGTCATTTTGAGCGTCTGCACACGAGTGGCGAAACCCGGAAGTAACACGTTTCGTTACTTCAGGGTCGCCGCAGAGCGTAACCTGAAAACGCTCAACCTGAAGAATATTTAACCCAAGGTATGACTGTAAACACTTCTGTATCATGGCCTGTGTTAAAAAGTAAAATGCTTAGCAGACACTACAGTACTTTCTTTTAATTCTCTTGGATGCTGCTGCAGACATTTGGTGTTTAGGGTAGAGTGTAGCTAAGTAGTCAAGAAACACTTACAAGGGCAAACAAACATTAGAGGAATCTGCTATACAAATTTGCCTACAGAAAAATGTGAGAATGAAAGTTTTGGGTTTGTTGTAGAGTATAAAGGCTGCCTCCCTCCATTTTTTCAGAAACAGATCAGGGGAAAACAAAAATTGGGGAGAACAGATCCTTGCCTCAATTTTCCTGTTTTTCTTCTGGGCTTTCACATCTCTAGTTTATTGTAAAGGGAAATTTTTCCCAAGATAAAATTGGACTCCGGGCGGGGGGCAAGGGTTGACTCTTGTAAATTACTTTTGTTCTTGTAAAATGATGAATAAAATCAGGTTCTTTTGAATGGTTAATCAAGAGCAATTTTCTTTCTTTTTCTGCATCATTTTATATTCAATAGTAGGTATTGATTGCCCACTTCGTAAGCAAAATCAATTATGAGTGAAGCATAAATTCCTTGGTTTTATAATTACACACCTTATAACAGAAAGCATTAATGACACCCAGCTCCAGAGAGACCGTCTGGTCACAACAAAAGCCTATTTTAAACCAGAGTGCAAAACATATTTACGTGATTCCGAATCTGGATTTTGACATCTTCAGAACTTTCTCTGCTCTCTTGACAAGGTCATTGTTTATACAACAAATGGTAGGTTGTAGTTTGCATTGCTTTAATATTGCAAGCACATTATGCACTGATTAAACAACAGAGCACAGCTATACATCATACCCTGCCGGTCAGTTTTCCAAGGTCTATAGTTCATCATTGTTGGGAGACAGAATGCCAGACTAGAAGAACCCTTACTCTGATCCATCAAGGTGATCTTTATGTTCTTACATTAAAGCAGAGGAAGGCAGCATGGTGCGCTCGCCCCTCCCCTCCATGTTTTGGACAAAAGCTCTTATGATTCCTTTCCATTGCCCATGCTACTTGGGCCTCATGCAAGTTCTATTCCACAACATCTGGAGGGCACAACCTCCAGAGTTGCCTATTCCTTATTAAGGCATATGCAACAAATGTTGGGAATAAGAATTCGAAAACTGAAGAAAGGAAGAGCATTAATTATAGTGCATCATGCAATGGAGGTGTAATGGCTGTCCACTTAGAGTTCACACATTGAACAGAGCTGGCATTGAAAGAGCCAATTTGCCACTTGTCTTCTCCTTATGCTTGAAACAGTGGTCAAAGCTCTCTAGCATTGCACACCTTGATTATATTGGTAGAGGAAGGACTACATTCAGCCCAGTGGCCACCTGAATTCCTGAATTATTTCATAGGAAATACCAAACTTCACACTGTCCCCTTATATCAGGGATATAACTGCTGATCCTCTGCATGTTGGACTCCTTCTCCCAGCACTACACTGGCCATGCTGTCTGGGGCTGATAGGAGTTGGAGCCCAACAATGTCTGAATGGCCACAGGTTCTTCATCCCTGCCTTATGTGGATATATATGACACCTGTCTACCATGAAGAGTTAGGCAGGTGGTGAAGAGAAGGCTAGATATGGAATGGTTCCTGTGACATTAATTTGTTTATTGGGTTTATTAGGGTCCCATCGCTGGGTACAAGAATGAAATGAAACAAAGTGGCAATTAAAACCAATAAAAGCTCCAAGGGCCTTCTGATGGTTCCCTCACTGCGAGAAGTGAAGTTACAGGGAACCAGGCAGAGGGGTGTCTGCCCTGTGAAACACCCTCCCATCATATTTCAAGGAGATCAATGACTATGAAACCTTTGGAAGACATCTGAAGGCAGCCCTGTATAGAGAAGTTTTTAATGTTTAATGTTTTGATATGTTTTTATATATGCTGGAAGCCACCCAGAGTGACTGAGGCAACTCATTCAGATGGGCAGGGTGGGTAAACAAACAAACAAACAAACAAACAAATAAAACACATCAGCCTGTGGAGTGTATTCAGGAAAGTAGGCTTGGCAGCAGCCCCACACTTCTCCTGCAATCTTAATACTTGCTTTGTTTTATACACCTCCCTTAAGAATCCTAATACGTAAGGGCAGCTTATAACTAGAAACAGATCTCTGTCAAGCTGCAGTATCCTGAATAGTATTGATGGCACTTGGCTTGCCCCAGGACTCCATGATTGTACTGTACAAGCACAGTAACTGGCGTTGGGGGCAACATTCATATACTGAGGCTCTCAAAATTCAGCTTTCAAGAGATCCCTCAAGTCTGAAGAGATTTCATTTCTCAGCAGGGATGATCCATGTCCGAAAGCAAACTTCCATTAAAAATGCCTACTGGTGTCAGAACAGTTTCTAGTGATGCATACAAGCTAATACAGGCCCAAAGAGCTTGCTTAGACCAATCTGAATATTCTAGTTGACAGTGGCCCCTTTTTCTCATGGCTTTGATACATTTGCAATTTGTTTTTCAATTTTGGACATGTTTGTTTGTTTGAAGAAAACCCCACTGCACGTGGAACAGGTGTTTTCATTGAGCAAGGTGTCTTCTTTCCAAAGGTTTTGTTATTATTAATGCTTGTTTACTTGGCTTCGCAACTGTGAGTATTCCCAAAGCATTCTAATAGCATCCAAACTTTCTGAAGCTTGCAGCGAGGCTTCCTTGGTAATGTACGTTGTAAATGAAATGCAGCACGGACAGTTTCAAAGTCCATAAGAGAGGAGCTTTCTGGGAAAATCAATTTTAACAATTGATATATTACATCCCTTATTGGAAGAGAAATGTGCTGGTAGCATCTTGGAAAACAGTCAGGTTCTTATAGTGTGTTCACTGACAGGCCCAATCTCTTGCGGACCCTTAAATTCATATATAGAAACCTTTACTTTCTTGCAGACGTGAGCCAATGGACTCACATTGATGCACAGATACACCAGCAATGCAATTAATTGGTGCTATGGAAGTAGCATACTTTCCTTCTAGGTTGTTTCACATCATAATATGAAACATCCTCGACCAAAGAAACATAAGGTCACAAGCAGTGTTAGAAACTCAGATATATAATCTAGGCTCCTTAAACCAGAGTTACAGTTGCCACAATAGAATGCCTAGTTGCCATTTTTGGGCCAGAGGGCTCAAAAGTCATATTTTTCAGTATCCCCTTCTCACAGTGGCCAACCAGATGGCTAGGGGAAGCTTGCAAGCAGAATGGCATTTGTTAGCACTGATCTGTTGTTAACTCCCTTTGCCTTCCCTCCACTGTCAAAATGTGAAAACTAAGCTTGAGAGCTGGTTACGTTATAACAAACAATGTAGCTTTTATTTATTAAACTTTTTGTTTTTGTTATTATGTTAATATTTATTATTGACACACAAAGTAGCAGAACTGGTATGGCTCAAATTCCAAGTATCTTCGCTGCTCAGCATCTATCAAATGGAAATATCATACCATTATCAAAAGGGAGGTCATTTTGTATAACAGTCTTCCTCTTCCTCCTCCTCTTCTTCTTCTTCTTCAGCCATCACTCATGGACGAGTAAGACTGTCTTCCATGAACACGGTCTTAACAGTGAGTCCATAAGTGACCGTGGATGCCAATTCTGGATCCACACGTCCTTCCTCATAACAGGACAGTAGGACTCACAGGGGTCCACAAAATTATGGTTATCATTGGTTATCATTGCCTAAACTTTTCGGTCATTTGAATCCTACGCCCTCCCTCGAGAGGAGTGCCTTATCATATATCTCACACCGTGTCTCAAAAATGAGAGGTTGAGGAGCTGGGGAGGATTGTGCATAATGTGAAAGCCAGCCCAGAGCTGTAGAAGGGAGTGGCAGGGCTTGCTTTGGCTGGTCTCTCCATGAACCCAGTAATCACAGATCCAAAAAAAAACCAACCCCACACTCTGTCTTCCTCTGAATTTTGAGAAGAGTCGGAGTTTCCTCATTCTCTATAGAGTTCCAAGATTGAGAGGAAATCTGTATCACTGTGGCTGGTAACATTGGAGGGGGGAAATGGTTCTGTTCTTCTTAAGGTTTCTAAATCTGGCTGTAAACATTACCCTTCCCTTGAACCCCAAGCACTTTTTACTAGTGGCTGCAGCTGCTTCTGTAATGGCTTCTGTGGTAGCAGTAGAAGTCTATCCTTGTCCCCTTTTTCTCTTCTCTAATGCCCCAAATGAATACTGGTTTGGCAGTATCTCAGCTGCCAGCATCCCAGGTGTCAGAGGCTGTTGTTGTTTAGTCGTTTAGTCATGTCCGACTCTTCGTGACCCCATGGACCAGAGCACGCCAGGCACCTCTGTCCTCCACTACCTCCCGCAGTTTGGTCAAACTCATGCTGGTAACCTCGAAAACACTATCCAACCATCTCGTCCTCTGTCGCCCCCTTCCCCTAGTCAGAGGCTAGGGGAACACAATTTCCCTTGACATCAAGCAGGCTGTAAAAATAACATTTCCCAGGGCTCCCGGAGCTCCCAAATCCAAAATGGGATCCCTGGGCTAATGTTAACAGTTTGGGCGCTCTTTGATGTCAGGCTTACATTGTAAGCCATTTACTGAATAACTGCCTTTCAATTAACCAGCAAATGTACATATAGAATAAATTAGAGCAATTTCAGACAGACAGCAGAAGGGTGAATAGCTTCACTCAGCTAAATTATATAAAATGAAAACAATTTTACATGCATTGAGTGGATTTAGAGAGACTGCTTTTGTCAACGACTTTAGTATTGATCATGCCTCATATGGCGTACTTCTGTTTACAAAAAATACAAATCTATTAATATTATTCTATTCCCCCCCCCATTATTCTTTTACCAGTATTAAGAACACAGAGCTGTTTTCCACCCTTGGCTTTTCCATCATGTAGTATATTGATTAAGATATTTTATGATTAGCTTTCCCAGGAACTTCAGGAGTTATGCTTTAGTAAGAGGGCTTTTGTTGAAGTTTGAGAGCTACTGGGCTGGGAGTCTGACCTCTGCATCTGACATCGTTACAATTTCTAAAACCATTTGAGTTTGGGTAGCCCAGGATTACTATGACTGACAGTTCAAAAATGCAGTGATCTGTTGTGTCTAACCTATGTCAAGCTGGAGAATATTTAAATCAATAATAATGCTATCAGAAGTGGAAAATCAAATGCAAAATAATTCCCTAGGCTTCCTGTGCATAATGACACTTGCTCTTTTGATGAATTGCTAATGCATTCTTGCACAGGAGAACAGCCAGATAGAAAGAGCAAGACTGGAAGAATTTGTGCTTTTGTTGCCCTTACTACTGTTCACCGCTGTTTATTTTTTTGTCTAAAAATGTAGAATTCACTGTTTAAAAACCATATTCAAGGCAGCACAACTCATACTAATTACCATTAAAAGACAAACAAATCCACCAAAAACCACTTTGTTTATCTCATCAGTGGTTATGGGCTTGTTCAGAATTTAAAAGCTGGGGGGATTATAATACAGTGGTGCCCCGTAAGACGAATGCCTCGCAAGACGGAAAACCCGCTAGACAAAAGGGTTTTCCGTTTTTGAGTTGCTTTGCAAGACGAATTTCCCTATGGGCTTGCTTCGCAAGTCTTGCTAGTCTTGCGATTTTTTTCTCGCTTTCCCCCCCTTTTTCTAAGCCGCTAATAGCCTTTTAGCAGCTAAGCCGCTAAGCCTTTAATAGCCGCTAAACCGCTAATAGCGCTAAGCCGCTAAGCCGCTAACAGGGTTGCTTCGCAAGACGAAAAAACCGCTAGGCGAAGAGAATCGCGGAACGGATTCTTTTCGTCTTGCGAGGCACCACTGTAGCTATTCTCTCATCTCTTCATAGAAAGCACTTGGCACAGCCCTGATGGAATTCTACTACATTGCAAAGCTGGCAGAGGAGCTGTACAACTGAGTACTCTTCACATCACAAATTCCCTGCCCATTGAAACATAGCATTTCAGGGACAGCGGTCATCCCAATGTGCTCGTTTTCCATTCAGTGACTTTTTGATGTGCACGAGCCTTTAGTGATTCTATTTCCCATCAATATTCTGAAGCAGCACAAGCTTAAAGATTTTTTGATTCTCTAAAAGTTCATCTCTTATTTGGGGGGGGAAAGAGCTGAGAATATTTCTGCATCTCATAGCTATAAAGAACAGGAGTTATTTTTTTAAAGGATGGAAGAGCACATGAAGGCTGAAAGCTAAACGTAAAGAGAGAGGGGGGTCCGTCTCTTAAAACTGGGGAAGCTTCAAAGAACATATATAGTGTCAGAAACCCAGGAGATTCCAGGCTTGCCATAACATATTGATTCGAAGCCCGTTGGAAAGTATATCCTTTCTGGCATAAAAAGGCAATAAATATTTGGCAAAGGTGTGTAGCCTTTCTGCACTTAAGGTAAGAAGGGTGCATTTTGCCAGTGCATCCTTTAATATGTACTAGTTGTTAATTAAAACAGATGACTTTACTAGTTCATGTTTTATGCATTTGTGGGATTTTAATACAGCCACAACTAAAAGGTTTGGTTCAGGAGCTTGGAAGCCTCCTGTAACCCTTTAACAAAGCACTTTTCGACTTAATTGATGTGCTTAATGCTGCTATGATGCCTACTCAAGGTGCTCTAGGGACGTCAAGTAATGAAAAATGAAAATCTACTCCCACTCTCTTCCTGTGTGCATTAATGGACACCATTAATGATGCAATCGTTTACCTTGCTACTCAAAAGTAAGCCTTGTTGTTTTTAATGGAGCTTGCTAGCATTGCAATAGCCCTCTCATGCATTCATTGTATTAGCTCCATCCCTGCTCCCAAACTGGACAAGCCTGTAGTACATGTTGTCGCATGCCACCCCAATCTCTGAGTGGTGCAAGATTCCAGGGGTGCTAGGCACTTTACCTAGGGTCCATGTTTCCTTTTGGAAATGAGGCACAGCCAAAACTGTGGAGTCTTGATTTATGGTTGATTTACACCTATATGTGAATCAACCATTTACAACCTGAGCTTGGGAGAGGCTCCCAGCATTAACACTCCAAGAGAGACTTGTTTCTCCACAGCCGTGGATGCAAACAGAAACCAACCATCATGCTTCAGCCCTCTCTCCAGCTTGCGGTCTTTTCCAACCTGAAACCTTTTCCCTCCCGGTCACATCCCAGCCAACTCTGGCTTTGTCTTCTAACTAACTTGGAGCTGGAGGAGGGGCCCCACCAACTTGCCATCTGACACAGAGCCTTTGCCTTCTTAATGGGCCATTGACTTCCCTTTGTTTTCCTAATGGCTCATCACTCCAGGCGATTACCTCATCAGGAAACCAGCCTGGCTTACAATTTACCATATTTTTCGCGCTATAACACGCACCAGACCATAACACGCACGTAGTTTTTAGAGGAGGAAAACAAGAAAAAAAATATTCTAAACGAAATAGTGGATCTATGATTTTTGTGGTTCATGCTGTGGCCACAGACATGTGATCTGACAGTGAGTTTGGAGTAGCCCAATGCAAAAATCCTGAGGATCCATGTGGATCCATGCTTTGTAACCACGGAGGAGGGAAGGAAGGGAAACCATGGATCCTCTGCTCATGACTGCAGCAGATCCCGCCACCCGCAGGCATTCGCTCCATAACACGCACAGACATTTCCCCTTACTTTCTAGGAGGAAAAAAGTGAGTGTTATGGTGCAAAAAATACGGTAATCCTTGCTGGATCCAGGGGTTTAGGCGGCTTGATTAAATTCTAGCACTTACTGGATCCAGGAATTCAGGGGAGTCTGGCATGCCACTAATGCATAAGGCCACGAAGACTCAGCATCACTTTAAAACCCCAGGGGTGCATGGAACCACATTTCAAAAATATAGTTGACAACATTCCAACCTTATGGGGAAATGGGAGATGGGGTGGGGGAAGTTCCCATTTTTTAAAATCTCATTTTACTTTCTTTATTACTTTATTGTTTTAGGGGTGGGGCAAGAGGAAAAGGTTTGTGTTAGGCTGTATCAAAACTGTGAAGTAAACTATAAATGCAATTATACAAAGTATTTCAAGGTTGGGGGGGAATGGAAGGCACGCCTCACCTGGAACCTAATTTGGTCTTGGGTCAGTCAGAGCAGATGATATTGGGTTATGTGGATCAATAGTCTATCCCAGTATAATGACCTGACCTGCTGTTTGGGGTGGATAGGTGTAAGAGGCATGCAACCAGACAACAGACCATCAAGCTTTAGACAAGGAAGGAAAAAAATGAGATAAGTGAAGATGGAAACAGCCACAATGGCCAAGGCTTAGAGACACAGCAAGCTGACACATGGAGTCAAATGCATCTAGCTCTTGCAAATTCTAGCACAGTGCAGAACAAGCCTGGGGAGTGTACAGTGAGATTTCTGCTGAGGGGAAAACTTCAGGAAGAGTCTGTGTTCCCTGTGGAGTGTTTCAGGACACAGCCTCGCCTGAAGATGTCCATATCTAGAAGTGTTCTCAAACATCCCTCCAAATCGTAATCTCATTGTTTGTGGAGATTTTTCAAATTCAGTTGATGGGGAGAAAGATGGGAACCTCACTTGTTTGTGGAGACTTTCTTTAAATTCTCTAGTCTCACAAGAAAAAGAACATACAAAATACTGGAATTGCATACGGATATTTGTCCGCCTTCACTCACTACACTCCAAGATAACAGAAGAGATCAGGATATATACAACACAAGGAAGCGTTTTCTTAATTATTTGGCAACACAAAATGCTGGCTGTTTTAGTTTTCCATTTGTTGATTTGATTTGCTCTTCACATTGAGGGAGAAATCCTGAAAATGGCAAGAAATGGCAATTTAATGTGTTCTAATGGATGCTTCTGGAAAACTTGCATCATCATAGGAGAAAGCAACACACAGTGATGTCATTTCCGTACCAGTGTGAAAACCCATGTTTGTTTCCTAATGCCAAAATGTGGACATTTCGACAGTTAAGATGAATACTCCGAAAGGATATTTTGTTTTACTATCTTTCTTATGCATCATTTTCAGAAACTTCCTTTAGGCTTCTAATATCGTTGTTACATACCACTGAATAGCATCAAAGGGCTCTGTGGCACAGCCTTCAAAAACAGTAGACGAGACTAGGCCTTTGGGAATGAAAGAAGAATAGAGCAATGCCATTTTAATCCAGAAAACAAGTGTGTATCTGAAGTTTGGGAAACATTGGGTTCCTAGAATAGTAGCTTATTAGCACAGAGCCTAACTGTATGTGCCTGGCCAACCCTTGTTTTTCAACCCAAAGGTATTATGATGCATTTTACAGTGATTCAAAACCTGCCTGGTATAATCCTCTGCGTATGGATGTGGGAGCATAATCGCCTTCTTCTTTTTGCTCAGGAGTGCTAGCTAGCAAACCGCTCGATCTGCAACCTTGTTAAGATGAAGCACTTGGACATAAACAGATTGGGTCTTCCTGAAGTCATTGGAATTAAATAGGTTTAAATCCAAGCACTTAAGCTTAATTGGGGTGAGGCTTTGGGTTGTACATCTGACAGCGCATATATTCGTGACAAGTGCCAAATTTGCTCTCTTGCTCTCTCTCCACCTTGCCATCGTTTTCATTGGGGATGAGAACTACGAGCTGCATCGGAATTGCCTTGAAGGGATGCTCTGGCATTGTCCGTGTGATTTTTCTGCTGCTCGGCTTCCCTAATAAATCATTTATATCAGGAGAAGAAGTGCAACAGGGCTAGTGAGAAAAACATGGTTGTTGTTGTTACTGCTGCTGTTGCTGTTGTTGTTTTGTCTCCATGTCAGAGAGCAAAAAAGCCAATAGTTTCCCCAGCCCAGTTTGTCACTTTAGCTCCTGTTAAATGCTGACCTATCTGAGATTTTTGAACTTTCTGTTGACATCTCTATGAACTTGCTCTCTGTAGCTTTGAGTCAGCTTGCTGGCCTCTGCTTAGATCCTTATGCTTCTTAAATCTTCAGTTCTGTTTCTTTCATCTATTTTGCCCCTTGATAAGACTGTAGAAGTCTTGGAATTGGTTAAGGAAGAAGAGAAAAGCTCATCCACTGCTGTTTTCTTAGCACATATTTTTTTAAAAAGAGAGGAATGGGAAACAGATAGGGTGGTGGAATAAAATTGGCCCCATAAGAATAGCTTTAGTACCATAGGCAGAATGGCATGTTCACTCCTACAATTTATAACGTGTTTTTTATAGGGGAACAAGAGCAATCCTGTCCTATTAGTGCCAAATTAGAGAAAACATTAGATCTGCATCTTTGTGCTTAAGTGCAGGGCTTTTAAATGCAAGTTGCCATGGTGAAGGTATCAATCTGGACTGGTTCCCTATCACAGGAAAGGAGTAGTGCCAACTTTTTGTTGTCTACTATGGTTCCAAATCACAGGACTCTATGCTGGCAGTTTCTACAAGGAAAATAACTCCCACAGGATTCAACTGGTCCCCCCCCCCCCATGGAAATTGCAGGCCCTGGGTCAGGGGAGCTGTCCAGATTGGGACTGAAGCAGGAAGCAAAAGCTGAAAACCCTCTAAACACCCGACCACCACCAACACTGCTTGGATCTTGCTCCATGTTGGGGACCCTGCACTGGCAATTTGTGTTATAAAACAACAACCTGCACTTAAGGACACATACATGGAACTTAAGTGCTACCTAGCTTGTGCCTTGGGATGCGGGTGGCGCTGTGGGTTAAACCACAGAGCCTAGGACTTGCCGATCAGACTTGCCGATCACCCCGCGACGGGGTGAGCTCCCGTTGCTCAGTCCCTGCTCCTGCCAACCTAGCAGTTCAAAAGCACGTCAAAGTGCAAGTAGATAAATAAGTACCGCTCTGGTGGTAAGGTAAACGGCGTTTCCGTGCGCTGCTCTGGTTCGTCAGAAGCAGCTTAGTCATGCTAGCCACATGACCCGGAAGCTGTATGCCGGCTCCCTCGGCCAATAAAGCGAGATGAGCACTGCAACCCCAGAGTCAGTCACGACTGGACCTAATGGTCTGGGGTCCCTTTACCTTTAGCTTGTGCCTTAGCTTCTTCCATTCCCCGCTTTCCTAGCCAGCCAGTCCCCCTGCCTTCCCTTTCATTTCTTCAAAAAAATACCTGCTGGTGGCTTGGTAACAGAAGAAGCTCCCATCAACAGCTGGTGTAGAGATGGACATTGTTTTCTGAAATGCTAACCTGGTGCCCAGCAAACTGCTGCAACAGGTATTTGAGGGCATAATGGAGATGCTGTTTAAAAGGGAAGTGGGTGACTTTAATGAGGGCTGTTGTTTTGGGCTAATGCCAAGCTCATTAAAAACCAGATCTGATATTTGCAGGCAGGAAGCGGTGGTTGCACTGGGCTCTTGAATATAAAAAAACCCCACAGAATTTGTTTAAAACATATTTCTTATGAAAAACTCTCTTTTTTCCATCAAAAGTCTCAAGATTTGTCAGCTTTTTGCCAGGATCCCTAGGGGACTGCCTATCCACTTTGAAATACCATCCGCTTCCACTGGGACTAAGGCGAGGGACTTTGAGATTTGCACCTTCAAATGTTGAAATGTGGAACCGAAAGAAACAAGGGCTCTACGGTGAATTCCAGTTTTGAAGCCTGCCTACACAAGAAACCAGAAAGTTTAAATTCTGTGGTCCAAAGGCAGACAAATCACTGATTTAATCTCTCTATGGTGGGAGTGGGCACTTGGTATACATAAACTGGTCTTTCCCCATATTCTGAAGAACCATTCTTTATGTTTCCCCATGTTCTTCACTTGTGGTTAAACCAAGGTGCTTTAATTTCGCACTAGGTGAATATTAAGCCTCTTGGTTCCGTATGTGGCCCTGTGCCTTTAATTAAAGAAAAGGAAAAAGACAAGCGTATCAGTTGATGCTGAACCTGAGGCCACAGTAATAGCTTTTCCGTACTATTTGTCTCATTTAATATTCACAGGCCACAAGGCTCTGTCTGTCATTTGTGGTTAGGAGTCTACATTTCCCCCCCTTTTAGTTGGAGAGAGCACTTGTCCTTTTTGTTCTACTTTGACACCGACACCGTGTTTCGCTTTACTCTGAACACAAAAGCGTGAGCGCCCCGTGCTGTTTGTACATTGGTGTCACCTCCTCCACCTGAAATTAGCATTCCCCAGTGCCAGCCAGCATATTTATATGGAGCATAACGTCCTAACTTTGACAAGTTAGGAAACAAAAACCAGTGTACAATGAGCATGCCAATTGAGGCTGATTATATTAATTGCTATTCAGGTCAGCGCTCAGATTAATTATTATGTTTGTGTAGCGTGTTTGTTAAGTGGTTGCCTGATTGCTGTTCAGAAGATTGATTACTTGTTACATTTACCTTGTGGCTTCTGCGGGGGAAACCGGTGCTTGCATTTCATCAGTTCAAAGCACACTGAGGTCAGGGAGGGCAAGTGGGAATTGCGTGTTGATCTCTTGGTAGGAGCTTGTGCAGACCTGAAATGGCATCAAATGCTTTGTTGAGTTATATGCACCCTTTTGATCTTCCTTAGGGACATCCTGAAAGCATGTCACTAAGTTTCAGTGATTTTCAAATCCTATATACATACACATACAGTTTTTAAAAATTAGATTCCTCTTTCGTCATTACTAGAGCTGAGCTGAAAAATCTCCGAAGAAAGAAGGTTACTGGGATTTTTCTTATTTTCTATCTCTGCACACACACACACACGGTAAAAAAGGGCCATTCTCCTTCCTTTACCTTTGTGTGGTAGCAGCCACTTCCCCCTGGAATGGCCCAGAATGATGGTATCCATGGCATCATGGGATATGCATAATGGTACCTAGACTGCCAACGCAGCTAACACTGTTCACTTGCAGTAGCACCAAAAACAGAAGTGGGGAAGCTGTGCTCCTGCCACTGCTATTGGCAAAATTCATCCTGGTTAAACTGTTGGAGATTTTCTCCTTTCCTTGGGATAATTCAATGAAAATTTCCTTGCAATTTCTCTGCCAACAAATAGGGCAGGGGAATTTTGATGTACCAGGTCATGGGGGGAAAGAAAGTGCACCCTCTTTGAATTCTGTAGTTTTACAAATGAAGGCATAATAACAACCATCTGTTCCTTAACAGGTCTTAAAAGTAGGTAAATACAACCTCAGATGAACAACAACACATGACCTATTACACTGTGTCATGCAGAACATGCGTATAAAAATAAAATTCCTAGTTACGTCTGTGGGTCTGCATGACCTTAGAATCATAGAATCATAGAATCATAGAATCATAGAGTTGGAAGAGACCACAAGGGCCATCGAGTCCAACCCCCTGCCAAGCAGGAAACACCATCAGAGCACTCCTGACATATGGTTGTCAAGCCTCTGCTTAAAGACCTCCAAAGAAGGAGACTCCACCACACTCCTTGGCAGCAAATTCCACTGTCGAACAGCTCTTACTGTCAGGAAGTTCTTCCTAATGTTTAGGTGGAATCTTCTTTCTTGTAGTTTGGATCCATTGCTCCGTGTCCGCTTCTCTGGAGCAGCAGAAAACAACCTTTCTCCCTCCTCTATGTGACATCCTTTTATATATTTGAACATGGCTATCATATCACCCCTTAACCTCCTCTTCTCCAGGCTAAACATGCCCAGCTCCCTTAGCCGTTCCTCATAAGGCATCATTTCCAGGCCTTTGACCATTTTGGTTGCCCTCCTCTGGACACGTTCCAGTTTGTCAGTGTCCTTCTTGAACTGTGGTGCCCAGAACTGGACACAGTACTCCAGGTGAGGTCTGACCAGAGCAGAATACAGTGGCACTATTACTTCCCTTGATCTAGATGCTATACTCCTATTGATGAGGCCCAGAATTGCATTGGCTTTTTTAGCTGCCGCGTCACACTGTTGGCTCATGTCAAGTTTGTGGTCAACCAAGACTCCTAGATCCTTTTCACATGTACTGCTCTCAAGCCAGGTGTCACCCATCTTGTACCTTGTACCTTGTTACACCAGTAAATCCTCTTCATTTATACAAATTCCAGTACAAAACTGAATTATTTCCTTAGGTTAAGAAAAAAATAAAGGAATGCATATCCCCCCCCCCCCGTCATTCTAGTTTAAGTAGTGCCTTTAAGAATTTCCAGTAGTTGCTTTGTATCCTCTGCTCTTTGTACTTTGATCCGAGCTATTTGGTCTCACATTTCCATAAAGGCAGTTGTCACCCTGGAGAAAGATAGCATCATATAATTTAGTAAAGGGCATACTGGGGGGGGGGGGGTTACAAAATACTTAGGGATTTAGGGACAAGAGGCTCTGTGATTAGAGCAAAGTGTGGAAGAGAACTTGGTTTTATTATCATTGAACATAAAGATGAATTATCATTGAACATATTCGGACAGTTGTTTCAAATATCGAAAGTGTTTGGCTATAAATATACCTTTACTAAACATGTGTCAGAGTGTTAAATGGCACCTGGTTTTGGGAGGCAATACCATAATCAGAGGAATTATATTGGGACTTAGTCCAATGTTGATTTAGTTTAATTGGATTGAGAGGCTATTCCAAACTAAGTGAAATCTTTAATAGTAGCAGAAAATAGTGTGGTATCCCAAGTGAAAACATCCACAAGTTCCATCTATAAGGAAATGACTGATGAAGTTTTTAGAGTTGGCAGAAATGGATAAATTAACTGATTTGATTAATAGGCAGAAAGGTAGTTCTCAGAATTTAATGTGTTCCTGAGAGATGGGCATGCTATTTACTGTGTCACAAATGAGAAAGTGTCCTCGGGGGCTAGAGCCCCAGTCCAGGGAGGTATAAACCTGCTGCCCAAAGCACTCAAGAAGGAAAGCAGGGGTGGTGATGTAACACAGCTCAAAACAGCTGGCGTCAAGCACAGGGAATCAGTTCAATTGGTCACTAGTGGAAGGTTGTACAATTCTTCAGTAAAATACAATAAAATCTCAAGCTTTGAATTCTGGTGATTTTCTAGGGGAAGGAAGTTTCATATTTGTGCAGCAATTTTTAATCTCCCCCCCCCCCAACTCTCAGTTCATAGAAAAAATTACTCGCAAAAGAGAGGGGATAGCAGTGCAATGCCTTATGCTCCAAATACCCTCTGCATACCCTCCATCCCCTTGTCCCTTTTAACTCAGTTTCTGGTGGTGTGGTGCTGGTATGAGGAATAGTTGCAGTATGGACTTCTTGTATTACCACAGCAGCATGGGAAGGAGGCTCAGGGGGATGGGGAGCTTGTGATGTTTTTGCCCATGCTAAGTGGGGCTTGATGAGAATCCGAAAACATCTGAAGGACCACAGGGTTCCCCATCAGTGTGACATCTCCCACTTCACTGGTGTAACATGAGAAGAGTGTCACAGAATAGGGAGGAGAAGAGAGGAAAGGCTAGCAAAGAATGAATGGAAAGAAATGCAGCTTAACACTAGGGCTCTCAGATGTTGTTGTTTGCACAATGGGTGGGCATGTAGCCTAGTGATGTCACGCCATCAATGTGCAAAGCAGCTACCCTCCTTATACACTTCACAGATCCCACAGCACACATACTTTTAATGTAGGTGGAGGTCTGCTTTAGTTAAGCTTTGTTTTAGTCAGGGTTTAAAAAGGGAAGCTTTTGTAGGGGGATTTTTGCAAGAAATGTCTGCTGTTCAAATGGATCATACTCCAGAAATGCAATATGTTTTTAATATCACAGGCCTGGGTGGCAGTGAGGAGTAAGTTAAAGCTAATGAGAGTCTTCTCATTGTCTTCCTGGAATTCCTCCTTTTGCATCAGGGGGTTATACACACAAGGGAAGACATGAGCCTTCATCCTATCCCATCCCTTGGAGAAAAGATTCATAAGTAGGCTGAAATCCTATGTGCCAGTGTGGTGGTTTTTTGTTATATTTTTTAAAAAAGAAATAAATATATAAAATGGATTAGAGATGGGCATGCTATTTACTGTGTCACAAATGAGAAAGTGCTTTTCCATACATCACTCAGAAAAGTTGCACAGGCAGTAAAACTTAGTTTAGTTACAAAGTTGTGAAAGTTCCTAAATTATTAATATAGGAACACAGGGATGGCTGGTGAGAGCCATGTGACTGAGTTGAGGCAACCAACTCAAACCTCTTCACAGGCTGGGTTTCTCAGGTGGACAATAGGCTGGATTACTTATTTCCTCCCAAGATAAGGGAAATGACATCGCTAAGCCTGGCAGGGCAGCATACTCTATGGCAGGGGTAGGCAACGTAAGGCCCATGGGCCACAAGCGGCCCACGGGGGTCATTTAACTGGCCTGCAAGCCACCCCTGAACCAAGCCACCCGCTCGGTGAGTCCCCGTGTGCTGCACTAAACTGGCTCTATCCATCATATTCAGTTGAAAGGCCTTAGCAAAAATCCAGCAATGCCGCAACCCAGCCTCAACCCCCTGATCCAACAACTCTTCCCAGAAGATTTTTGTTTAACACCCACTGTGTTTAGTGTGTTTGACCCTGTTACATTATACCACACATTTTTCATTGTCTTACAAGCACCCATTATTATTATTATTATTATTATTATTATTATTTATTATGCAATATTAAAACTTTATTTTTCAAAACTAGAAATAGAAATTTTACTTGGATCTGACAAATCTCGCCAGCATGGAGGCACTCCTGGGAGGTAATCATGACAACGGACATGCTTCAACTGCTTGAAACAGATTACTCATTTTCACCAAAAAGATGCAAGTCCCTGCATAGAGCAAATCAATTCCTTGCAGTGACAGCCTATTTGTTCTGAAAGCAGAAAGACGGTCCCCTCAGACTCTGAACCAGCTGGCGTTAAACTCTTGTGCCTTTTCTCTGGGTTGCACACATTACATAATGCACAGGCCTAGTTTTTTTCTACTCTGTCTCACTCTTTCAGAGCACGGACCTGAGAGGTAGTTTGAGTTTTTTCATGCTGGAGAAACATTATGGCCATGACTGTTATTGTCGGTTGGCTGGTTCTTGCTTAACTGGAAAGACATAAATCTTCTTTAGAACGCTAGCTGTTGTACACACTCCCTTTCGCTCTCTCCCCTTCAGCCCGCCCATGCTATTAGCTTTGGACATACTGAAATGATCTTGGTCTGGCATCAAAGACCTCAAGAAGTAATGATGACAGGGGATCTAAACTCATTAAAATCTATATGGGAGTTGGATCTACACTCTTAAATTGGTAACACAAACTCGAGGAACCTTTTAAATCAGTGTCGGCTAAACTGAGAGAAAATAGTTTCAAAACAATTCACACAATTCACAACCAATAAATGCCACAGGTTAATAATATCTCCTTCCAGTCCTTTATGTTGGATTGCATTACAAACAATTTGTTTCATATTTCCATATGTGATGGGGATGCAAACCTGTACAATTAATTTTAGAAAACTGTCTTTGAAGAAGTTCCTCCTATTACAGGGCAGGCGATTCAACCTAGTCTGAGGCTAGCTTTCTTAAATCTGGTTATAAGATGATGACAACAACAACAATAACAACAAATTAATTCTGTTTGTATTCTGCCCAATACCCACAGGTTTCAGGGTGGTTCACAACATAAAAACACAAGATAAAAACACAAGATACATAATAAAAATAAGAACAATGTATGCCGATGATACCCAGCTCTACCTCTCTTTTAAATCAGAACCAGTGAAGGCGGTGAAGGTCCTGCGTGAGTGTCTGGAGGCGGTTGGAGGATGGATGGCAGCTAACAGATTGAGGTTGAATCCTGACAAGACAGAAGTACTGTTTTTGGGGGACAGGAGGCGGGCAGGTGTGGAGGATTCCCTGGTCCTGAATGGGGTAACTGTGCCCCTGAAGGACCAGGTGCGCAGCCTGGGAGTCATTTTGGACTCACAGCTGTCCATGGAGGCACAGGTCAAATCTGTGTCCAGGGCAGCTGTTTACCAGCTCCATCTGGTACGTAGGCTGAGACCCTATCTGCCTGCGGACTGTCTCGCCAGAGTGGTACATGCTCTGGTTATCTCCCGCTTGGACTACTGCAATGCACTCTACGTGGGGCTACCTTTGAAGGTGACTCGGAAACTACAACTAATCCAGAATGCGGCAGCTAGACTGGTGACTGGGGGCGGCCGCCGAGACCATATAACACTGGTCTTGAAAGACCTACATTGGCTCCCAGTACGTTTCCGAGCACAATTCAAAGTGTTGGTGCTGACCTTTAAAGCCCTAAACGGCGTCGGTCCAGTATACCTGAAGGAGCGTCTCCACCCCCATCATTCTGCCCGGACGCTGAGGTCCAGCGCCGAGGGCCTTCTGGCAGTTCCCTCATTGCGAGAAGCAAAGCTACAGGGAACCAGGCAGAGGGCCTTTTCGGTAGTGGCGCCCGCCCTGTGGAGCGCCCTTCCAGCAGATGTCAAAGCGATAAACAACTATCTGACATTCAGAAGACATCTTAAGGCAGCCCTGTTCAGGGAAGTTTTTAACGTGTGATTTTATTGTATTTTTGGTTTTTATGGAAGCCGCCCAGAGTGGCTGGGGAGGCCCAGCCAGATGGGCGGGGTATAAATAATAAATTATTATTATTATTATTATTATTATTATTATTATTATTATTATTATTAACAAGAACAACCCAATAATCCCCCTTTTCCACAACACATTTTAAAAGGACATTGGGTGAAGGCCTGGTTAAAGAGGAATGTCTTTACCTGGCATCGAAAGGTGTATAATGAAGGTGCCAGCCAAACTTCCCTGGGGAAAGCATTCCACAAATGGGGAGCCACTGCAGAAAAGGCCTCTTCTCATGTTGCCACCTTCTGGACCTCTTGTGGAGGAAGCACACAAAGAAGGGCTCAGAAGGTAATCTCAGGGTCCAGATAGGTTCATATGGAGAAAGGCGGTCTATGAGGTATTGCGATCCTGAGCCAAATTCACTATTTAAGGACTTACTAGTCTTTTTCACGTCTGCAGCAAGAAATACAATAACACAGTGTAGGAAAACAGCTAATAACTTAACTCTAGAGGCACGGTGAGATAGAGTAGCTCTAATGGAAAAACAAATAAGCATCTTAGAGTGCTCAGGAACACAAAGACCAAAGATGATTTTGAAACTGGATGGCACATGTTTATTCAGTACACAGGAAAGGACAAAGTTGTCAACTCACCACGAGCTTCCCGTGGCTCACCCTAGGACGATCTGTATTATTTATCTGTATTATTTACATGTCTATGCATGGAATGCTTCTTTTGTGGGGGTGGAAGTATATGGGGATTGTTTGTTAAAAGTATTTTTAGAAACTGAAAATATAAAGTTAAGAACCCAGGAGGAGAGAAGTAATGTGTAGTCAGCCTCCCTAAGGAAACCTGTGATTTTCTGCATCCTCAGTGTCCAGCTGTTCTATAACGTGAAAGGCTTTGTGCCTTCATATGCTGAAAAGTGTATGATTTTGGCCTATCAAGTCACGTGTTCAAAAGTGCTCAAAGGCTGTGAGGGAAAACTGAACTCTTTTGTGGGGAGCCTGTACTCTTCCTCACCAGATATTGTGCCTCTATGGCATTGGATCTACACTGCGGCAGGAAGCTATGGGCCACAGAAACTTAACAGGAAGGCTGGCTGCAGTCTTCCCTTCTAAGCCTTTTCTCTTCAAACAGTGATTCAGTGGGATTTTTGAAAAAGAATTTGGTCCATGCAGGTCAGCAGCTGTGTGTGCACTTGGTTGGATTGTTCCTGCTGTGTCAAGGACATGATTTGCTAGACCTTTGCTAGTCTTTACACATATTTGGCCTTATAGGTTTTGATAAGTAGAAGCGTAGGGCTTAGTACAAAGCGTACGGGTGAATGATAAAGGAAGACAAATGTCAAGCAGAATTGTCACCAAGTCTTTAAAATTTAATCAGCTTCTTTGAGTTCTTCACACCCTCCTTTTTTGTGCTCCATGCCATTATCAGCTCTCTATTTTAGTCTTTAGTGAGGCTGCCCACAATTATCACTATTATGTGTCAGAGACAGTTCTGTTCTCCCCACCCAGACAACTGGCTGTACCCTGAAAGCACCTTTAGTTTGGGTCACAGGTGGGCAACTTGCAGTCCAGAAGCCTTGCATGGGATGCCTGACATCTCCTGGTGCTGCTCCATTCTTCTAACCTTAGCAGAGTTCTTACCTTTGTTTCCCCACACATTATGTGCTGTGTTCTTCTAGTCTTAGAAGTAAAGTCTGAGATTCAAGAACATAGCTTCTGCAAAGTTCTGCATGACTCGGCGACCTGTGTAAGTATTCGTGCACCAGTGGCCAATTGCCTAATGATATACCACACTGCTATGCCACTTCTGAATGCAGGCAAAGCAGCATGTGAATTATAAAACCTTGAAACAAGTTTCTGTTTCATATGGAGCCCTGCATTCACACCAGGGACAAAATTTCAGTTTTCCAGGCCATCCCCTTGAAAGCTAGGTCCAAGGTCTAGAAAGCATTTGTGTTCATCATTTATTGGGCTGGCTAAGAGGATATGCATCTTTCCCCTCCATTTTCTAATCCCATGCTGAAGTAGTAAAACGAGTGGGATTGCATCCTATATTTCAAAATTTGCCATCCCTAATTCTAACATATCCCCAAACCAGAGAAAATATTTGCACGTTGTCCATACATGTATTTCTGTATTACAGATGCTATTCTGCCTAAGTGTCCCTTCTTTTTAAACATTTCATCAGCAAATTGTGCTCATAGCCATAATCCGCTGCAAGCCTTTCTGGCAGTTGAGGATCCCAAACCATAGTTTTCCATCTTTGGAGAAAACATCAAAATCCTGCTTGCGGCAAAACTGTGAATGGAAGTTTCTCATCTTCACCACTCCCTAGAAGTGGGAAAGGGAAAAGGAATCATACATCCTTGAGGCAGCTAATATTTCAAACAGTCAACCATCTGAATCCAGCCGCTGCCTTACCACACAAGAATGCTGTGTCTGGATTTATCAAAGTGCTCCATAGTATAGTTTCATTGCTTGACTTGCTGGCCATAAGCAGCCCTGTCTGTATTGTAGTTTGATGGCACGTGACAAAGAGTAGGTGGAGCAGCAAACATAATTGAAGAAATTGGGGACATCATGCAAGATGGTGCCAACAAAAGCCCAACGACACCTAAAATCAATTGCCTGCATTTTAAAAATAGAAGCAACGTGTCTGGGGCATCTCTGAACAGTCCCATCAACAGAGGGAGTTCCTTTATCACCTGTTGCTGTGTAGACAAAAAAAGAAGTGTGGGGTGAAAGGATTATTAGTGAACCTTGTCATTCTGACAAGTCCAGCTACTGGAACAGTTCCTAGGAGGTGTTGGCAGAAAACGCATACAACAGCTCCTTCTTGTTTGCTGTTATCAAAACTGGGCAGGAAATTTGCGGAGAGAAAGAAATATTTATGCATCATGCCAACAGCCCTGCTTTTCCCAGAGCACTTTCACATAAATTCAGAATGAAGCAGATTTCACACACTTGGTTCCAGCAATGGTGAATTCATTTTCAAAATGGCCAAGTACTAGCCTTCACCAAACTGGGAGCCTCCTGTTGTTGAGGACTACGTCTCCCATCATCTGTGATCATTGGGCCATGGTGGCTAGGGCTATTGGGAATTGTAGTCCCAAACATCTGGAGGCCACTATGTTGGAGAAGGGTGGCAAATATTTATACAGGGCAATCCTGTGTGTGTCTGACTCCATGGTAAGTATTATAGTCACAGACTATGGTGTTTTTTTTAGCTCACTGATCACATTATTCTTTCGAAGGCTCACCCCCTTCATCATATCTGTTACTTCTGCTGCTGCAGATCACTGCCTTGTGATGGAAGTGGTAATGGAACATGACATATTGTAACTCTTTACTTTCCCTGGACGGGCCAGAAGAAGGATGGGCACCTGGGGCTAGGCATGTCAACTGCTTTTGCAGTGGATCAAAGCGTATTAGAATGCAGTCCGTCACTTTGCTTCAACTTCACCTTTACAAATCGTCTGTGCACCTCAGCTCCATGTGTCAGGAAGCAAATCACATAGCCTCAACTCAGCCAGTCTCATTGGGGTCACCTGTCATGTATCAACATTAGGCAGATCCTACGGCGATCTGTTGGGAGCTCCAACATGTCACTTCGTTCTAGGAATAGCATTATAAATATTTGTGTCCACTGTAAACCAACGTTTAACATGGCACTGGATGGTCAAGGAACAGCAGCAGCAACACTATAAAAACGGCCTTGCTATTAGGCCACTTCGTTCCGCATTCTGCTTCCAAGAGCAACCAGCTGTGGAAGCTCACAGGCTTTATCCTCAGCATCTACTGCTTATAAAAAAAAAATCAGGTGATGTGACAAACCTGTGTCTGGATGGTCCTCAGACTGGAGGTAGGACTCAGATTATGGAATGATCTGCCGTGCAAAACATTCCTACACGAAGAAATCTATTGTAGAACAGGGAGAAGGCATAGCTTGAACTTTTTTCCCTGACCCTCCAGCATTCTGACAACTCATCTTCTGTTTGTGGGAATGGGATCTTGGAGACACAATGCCTCTGAACCTGTAGCTGTCATGGCTAATAGATTGGTAGACCTGTACTCCATCAATTTGCCCAATATTTTTTATAGCCAGTAAGAACATTAAAATGGGAATTGAGATTCAACTTTTTTTAAAGAGTCACTAAAAACATGAATGGGGTGGGGATGTACATGTAAGCCACTGTGCACCCCAGTGTCTCCAAAGTGTAAGTGGCAGTCCTTGGGGTCTCACATTTCAGCGGTGTCCTATGCGGCGGCAAAATTGTGTGCCCCCCTGCCTCTCAACTTCCATTCTACAAGATAGTTGCTGAACCCCCTGTTTGCCCAGTGTGACTAAACCAATGGCACTCCCCTAAAGCCACCACTGTTTGTGCAGACCTGGAGAGAGTTTCTAAGCACGTTCTATTGAATACACTTAAAAATCTTCCCATAATTGTAAGATAGGGAGGTGTCTAAGCATGTTCAGCTGAACCCCTAGAAACCCTCTTCAGATCCTCAGATTAGTTGCACGAAGATCTGAAGAGCCCACCACCACCACATAACAGGGGCACAGTGTGGCAGGGCTTGCATATGTGCCCTGCACCCCAGCAAATTTGTATCCATTGCATGTTGAGGAGAATACCTGCATAAGGTTTGAAACATCATCATACATAAGCAGCTTGCCTTATTTTCCTTTTTTGTTTTGTTTTGCATATTTCTCTGTTAAGTGTGACTGTACTCTCCAGACAAGGTTTTCAGTGGTGCAGTTCTTTCAGCTGTTGGTCCAAAGGTTTTCTTCATGCTTTCGTACATTTTGCGAGCATTGCAGCAAGTTGAATGCTCTGACACAGCTTTAGCTAATAGTCATTGGCACATTGTCTGGTAATCAGCTGGGCATCTGCAGGAGCTGGCTTCAGGCACCAGGCCTGTTGGCAGACCAACTCTGTGTTATAAAGATGTCTGCAAATGTGACATGAAGCCTGGCAACATTAACCCCGCCGTGTGGGAAGCTGTTGCAGAGAACTGAAGAGACAGGTTGTGTATTAACTGTAGCGACCAGAGGAGAAATGTCTACTGGGAATAGCACAGAGAGAAGAACACCATGGTGCATCTGCACAAGCGAAACTAGACACCTTCATCTGCCCTGCCTGCACTGAAACATATCTCCCCCATATCGGTCTCTACAGCCACAACAGGTGCTGTAACTCTCCAATGCTTTGACTTTACCCGCAATGGCACACTCTTCCACTGTCTCTCAAGACAGACGGATCCCCACAAGATATGTGATAGTATTAAATGCTAATCTTGCATAGAGTTCCCTGATTTTATACCCAATTTGTTTGGGGGGGGTGTGTGTTTTTGCACATTTTCTGAAACAATAAATAGCATTTGCAGCTTGAGGGCTTAAGTACATGTTCATGTTGTGTAGTGGAAGCAACATCAGAGGGTTGGTTTTTTTAAAGTTTTGTGTGTGGCAATGAGGTCCTCAATGTGTAGGGAGGAATGGCTTACCCTTCCTTGGGGAAAAATGTGTTTCTCCAGTGGCAAATGTGCCAAAGGGAGTCCAAGGTCTGTTCTTTTTCTTTAATATCTCTTGTTATTTATAGCATGCACGCCACGGTTATACAGGAAGAAGCTCGGGGTGACTCACTCCCTCTTTAATCCTCACAACAACCCTTTGAGGTAGATTAGTTTGAGTGACAGCAGCAAGCCACTAAGCTTCATAGTGGAATAGGCAATAGAAGCCAATCCAACAGCTACTTTGTTAACAGTAGTTTAGAAGCTTATTAAATTCCTGTGTTTCATAACTGTAAAATAAATGGCTGCTATTTTCAGGCTTTCAACCTAATTAATTTAAGTCACTTTCGAAGCAAGCAACTGCTGTTCTTTTTCTTTCTTTTTTCTCAAGAAAAGTGTAAAAAGGGCCAGTGTGCGTGTGGTGCTTATGTCAAGACAATAAGTGTCCATATGGTGATGGGGGGGGGGGATGTGTTAAGGGAAGCAATGTGCGGAGAATTTCATTTTAAAAACTAGTTTTCTGTGTATGGCCTTGGCGAGTATCATTTACAGGTGCACCTCTGGCCAAGAAGGAGAGTCCTTAGAGGAGAAAGTATTGATCTGCATTGCCCTCCACTCTGGTGAACCTAGTAATGTATTATATTCTGCGCACTTACAGTGGATAGAAGCCAGTTGCTGCTATGTTCTTTTACTTGTCAGTGGTAATGGGTGAATCATTCTCCTTCCTTATCTTGGGTTGCATCTGACTTACTTATGTATGTGGGAATTTTTCATAATTTAAAAGTCAGGAAGGCGGATTATTTGCATGTGCCTCAATGCACATGCCATAGCTCCCAAGGCTGGAGTTTCATTGTTGAAGTGAATGGAAAGGGGAGTAGTTCTATGCTCACAAGTGGAGCCCCTGGGTAAGAGCCAGGGTCTCAGATCTGAGCCCCTTCATGTGCAGCTTCAGAAAGAGAGAACAGAAGAACCACTTTTGGACTTCTGGATTGGAAAAAAGATTCGTGTGTGGTACCTGAGAAGAATTATGCCTGGCAGAATGATAAGCAGCAATAGAATAGGATATAGCTAGATATTATCCTGTAGTGCATGTTCTGATTAATTTGAAAGATTATTATATGTACAATTGGCAGGTGGTGAATTGGGTTTTTTTTTTCTTTTTTGCTTAACTTAGCTGTTTTTATTTTTGACTTTTAGAAGTCCTCTATCTTGGGTTGATGAGGACATGCACAGACGGGTGGTAGGTAGATGATGAGGGGCTCTGTATGGGAGACAGGGTAGAAAGGGCACCCCTCCCTCTCGCCGCCTTCCTCTCCCCCAACCCCTGGATGAGGGACTACAGGTGGTGGTGGCGCTGAGAGGACGGGAAGGCCCTGGTGACGGCAGGGTCGGCTTAAGCAAGGAGGAGCAAGTGCTCGCCAGCTGGCTCTAGCCCGGCAAGACGAGGAGAAGGAGAAGAAGCAGCGCCGTCGCTTCCACTGCAGCCACCCCAGACTCACCTCCCTGGGCACCGCCGGGGAGAATGACAAGCTCCAGTCCGAGCTGCCACTGTGGAGACGGCCGACATGTCAGTCCATCCATCCGTTGGTTGGGGCAACACAAAATGTTAGGGGTACGCATACCCCTGCGCCCCCCCCCCAGAATAAAAGGACTGAGAAAGCCCCCCCCTGGGTGGGAGGCTGGGGGGGGGGACAGAAGTTCCCAGGTGAAACCTGGGAAGGTCAACTTTTTTGTATATGCATAAAGGATATGATACAATTTTGATAGAGGGTTTCTATCTATTTTTTCTCCTCTTCTATCTCTTCCCTTTCTATTTTTGTTTTCTCTCTCTCTCTTATTTTGGCTTTTCTGTATCTTTTTCTTTTTTGGATTAGTTTGGCTTTTATTGTCTCTTACGTTCAAAACTTTGAATAAAAATATTTAACAGGGAGAGAAAGAGAGAAGCACCTGAGTGCATAACATTCTTTTCCGTTCCATGGCCAGCAGGAATACCTGCCTCTTTTGATGGGAGTCACTAGCCAGTAGCTGCCAGGTGCCCATCCTGTGGTGTATATCTTCATCGTGTTCACTGTACATACACAGCAAGAACATTCATTCAGAGCAGGTGTGGAGAACTTAAGGCAGCCTGAGGACCAAATGCAGCCTCTCTTTTTGGTTCTTATGAGATTCCCAGACTAGGCTCTCTCCCAAGCTATACCCTGCTCCACACTCGTGCTTTTGCCAGCTGGAATATGTCCTTTAACTGTGATAAAGTCTCTTGTTTGCCATGGAGGAGAGAGAGAGAGTGTGTGTAAAAGAGACAGAATGAAGAAACATCTGATTTTTGCCTAGCCCTAATTCAGAAGAATACTCAGGAACACACAACCCTTGCGTTCAGTTTAGAGCCCTCACTCCTATATAAACTTGCAGAGATTGTAAAACCATATAATCTTGCTGTTCTTAATTAGAAATATATGTAAAAGATACGTATATTGATAGGGTTGAGAGCTGTCAGGATTAACTTAGAAATCTTCCAGTGCTGGGCATTTCTAAAAGGTTCGTGCTAGGAGGCTCGAGATCAATATTGTGATAATTTCAGCTTTGATTTTTTTATATATATAATAACATACTTCTAGTCTTTCTATCTGTCGAGCAAAGGCCAACTAGTGTGTCAATAGCACCTGGAAATGAAACATCAGTTAAAATGGTGTTATATCTCTTTTAAGAGTCCGTTATGGTCGGTTGGGAGCGGTGAGTTCGAAGAAGCTTGTAATAAGAATATAAGCAGAGCAGTTCAAATGCTGCTTAAACCAACAGAGTTTCTGTAGGGCCAAGGGTTTTTCCTCTTCTTTTGTTCAAAATGATTTCAACTTCTCTCTCTTTGTAGATTAAATCTGTAACTTTTCTTTTTAGAAACAATCTGTTCTGTAACCCTACACACACATACAAATCCTGAACCATCCATCACATGTGCTAAGGAACCATTCATTTACCTTACGGCACAAACAGCATTTCTATTCCTGTTTCCAGAGAAATCCCACACAGCATTCCACACTTCATTGTGATTCATCAAAAGAATATTTATTTTGGCCTCAAGACAAACCAAATGAAGGCAAAGTCATTTAATACCCCCAAATGATCACAAAAAAACCCATGTGTAGCTGTTACGATATCCAGGGCCACATATCAGCTACCTCACTTGGTGTTGGGGTAAGTATGGATGTTCCTAACACAACACACTATGTATTGATTCAAATCCCCATTCAAACACTTCATTGTTAGAGATGAGGTCCAAGGATTTGTATCTGCATAAATGCCTCTTAATTCTTCCACCGCTGGCTTAAGCCTACCAGACTGTTCTTCTGAGTAGTAGTGAATTATGTGTAAAGACCAAAAATTATGAGAGGAGGTTAACCTCTCTCAGGCGGTACTCAAACAGGCTTTCCCCTCAACATATTGTCTTGAAGACTCTAGCTTTAATTAAGTTTTATAGTGTTCTGTCTGTCTGAAAGTCCAGTAGAGTTTCACTAGCTTATATGCAGATGAGGCAATGTCTGTGGCTCCTCTCCAGCACCTGAGACTCTCAAAAAGTGGACTCACTGGTCCTCCTCAACTCACAGTCCAGAACCATAGATTACTGAGCAGTCTCTCAGCATGGTAGGGACTAGAGCTATGGCAATATAATTCATGTAGATTAGGGTTTGGGGAAAGGACCCAGATGGCACACCAGATCTTAAGGGTCCCCATCCCCTGCAGGCTACTTCTATAGGCGAACGAGGGCAGTGTAACAGAAAAAGGCACCAAATTCAGACAGCACCAAACCATAGCTCAAAGCCTCCACGACTGATATAATGTCAAGTGCAGGAAAAGGTGGGCATGCTTTGCCCAAAATGGCCCCGTGAGTATATTATGCCTGCAGACTAGAGATTTGCCATCACTGATATATATTTCTGCCCCACATTTCACTGCAACAGTTAAAATATGCAGTATCATATAAAACAATAAAAACGTGTGCAGAAAATTACAAGCCTACACAAATCTGGAGTGGAGTCCCTAAGGCGGTTGGATGGCTCCATGTGCAGCTCCATGTGCAGCTCCTGCATCCAAGCTGGTGCCAAATGTATTGCTCTGCTTTCCTTAGGACCACATCAGCGAGGCCAAGAGCGGGGTCTTGTTATCTGGGCAGCCCAGGACCTCCATACACACTGCCCAGGCTTGTGTACCATTGAGGTCAGTTCAGTGCTGTTAATGCCACAGTTTGACTTCACTCCCAGAGGTACCCTCCATTGTGTCTCAAGACAGATGACTGCCAACAACAGATCAAGGAAACCACTGAGGCCTTTACCTTTATGCTCTCTTGCTCCCTCCCTCCATCTCTACCTCTCTCTTCTGCTTTCTTCCTCCTACTTTCCCAGCTACCTGACCAGTTCTCAGGGGCCTCATCCTATAAGGCTTTCATCTCTTTTAGAGGGGGGTTATCAGCCCAGGATTGTACAGGCTCATAGGCACCCCAGGGTTCTCTAAGCCAGGAAATTTGACGATAAACATGATCAAATACAATAAAGCCGAGTGCTGAGTTCTGCGGCAATAAGGCAGTCTTGTTATTTCGACTGAGGAGGGAAACCACCCTATTTTTGCATAACATCAGCAATTCTAATTGTGGTGCTTGACATTCAGGGCTAATCCACCAGTTCGAAAGCTTATTAACAATGGCAATGAGAACATTGGTAGCAATAGGGGAGGTCAGAAATCGTCTAGGGTAATGCTTGTTAAAAAATCAGAGATAAATTTATGGGTAGAGTCGGAATGAGGGCTTGGCATGAAATCCACAGGTACAGAATCAATAATATGCCAGAGAACAATGAATCTTGCCTACAGATGCAGATAGTCCCAGCAGCAGAGCTCCCTCAGCAGATAAAGAAGCCCTTTATATACTTTTTAAACCCTTCTTTTATTTCTTCCCCGGCTGTGTGGATTCTCTTCCCCATGGAATCAGAAATAGAATTAGCAGCTGAAAATAATAAATGCCAGCCACAAAGTAAGAAGGAAGAAGCAGTTTAGATTTTGCTCCTAGCTCAAAAACAAAGAGATGGTGGACAAATTAGCTCTGTTATCGACTATGCTTTAGTTTTCCTCTTTGAGACCAAGGGAAAATAATATTTTGCTACCTTTACAATCTGAGCTAAATACATACAGATGAACAGCTGAGGTGGCAGAAAGCATTAATCTCCATATAGGTACCAGGTCGCTAGAACAAACAATAGCGGAGTGCTGTTGCCTTTGTGCCAGTTGTGAGGTTCTCAGAGCCAAATTGTACATTTGGCAGTTATTTACATAATGTTAACCCAGCACCGGCTTCTCTACCCAAAAGCATCCTTGCAAAGTGATATGCAAGGGGAAATAGCAGGAGTTTAAGCAGTTCCCTCTCCGTAATGGGTGCAACAGCAAGGATACCTCTCCGTCTCTCCCACTCATTGGTGCCGCCTTGAGCTGAAGATTGGGGGTGCGCCACGCGCCTGTGACGTCTGGAAGAGGCCTTGCCCAGCGCCATGCAGCTTCAATGGCTACTCTGATCCATTAAAACAGGGGTAGTCAATATGGTGTCCACTTTCTGTTACTGGACTCCGAATTAGCCTCACATCAGTCCCAGCCAGCGTGGGCAATGGTCAGGGATAGTAGGAAAGTAAACCAGATTGATGGATAGTCACAGGAATTGGTTTAGTTGCTGAAGTCAGGGATCCTGGTAGCAACGTATGCAATCTTTCAACAGTAATGTCAAACTTTTAACACTGTAATGTGCTATATAGATAATGAACTAATAACTTCATTTCCCATGGCCAAGATAGGGACCCATATGATGGGGAAGGGGGAAAGCTATTTATTTCATATTCTCATCCCTGTGATGTCTTCGTGAGGCTGAGGAAAACGTTCTTTCATTATTTATTCAGCAATTCAGCTTATGAACTAGATGTATTCCACTGAGGATAGCCTGTGGAGGATTTTGGAACAGGTCAATCTAGGTGGCACTATCATATTATGGCAATAATTATAATTGCTTTCTGGACCACATTTCAACTATTGTTTAAATCCAGGCCCTGTGTGTGTGTGTGTGTGTGTGTGTGTGTGTGTGTGTGTGTGTATTCACATCAGTTTTGACAAAAAAAGAGAGAGAATATTTCACTGTTGCTACAACATTCCAAGCAACCTTTAAAAAAAAAATCTCACTGTATAATCAAGAACCATCCCCAGGAAAATTTAGTAAATTAAGGTTGACATTGGTCTGTCACAAGCAAACATTAATGAACACCATGGAGGATTGCTTGTCTCTCTGTTCATTGTCTTTCTGTAATTTATATCCAATATCCCAGAGATTATGCAGAATATATATGTGTGTATTTGTTGTAGCTGCACAATTGGACAAGCCAAATAGGATTTTATAAATTGGTGGAAGTAAGAAGTGGAAAATAAATGTGTACCGTATGCTTCCTTGGGATGAATATTTGAACCATGATAATATGTGGTTTCTCAAATGGCGTAAGGTTTTCCTCCAGTGCTCCGAGTTGATTGGTCTCGCTGAATACAAATGCTTCCAGATGACTGTATAGTGTTATCGCCAGCTGATATGATGCATTCTGACATGTCATAATCTGCTTCATGACAACACGGATGCCTCACTGAGCAAACCTTAAAACCCAAAAATTATATTTATGTAAAGCGATATAAGGAACCTATCAAACTTTCACTATATCCATGAGTCTTTCTTTCTTTCTTTCTTTCTTTCTTTCTTTCTTTCTTTCTTTCTTTCTTTCTTTCTTTCTTTAAAAAGGGAGGAAAATACTTGTTGCAAGAGGGAGAGAGAACCTGTGGCCCTGCAGATGCTATTGGACTCTTAACTCCCATAAGCTCTAGCCAGCATGGCCAGTTGTCAAGTTGTCAGAGTGATGGGAAATGTGGTACAACCACATCTGGAGGAGCCTGTGGTCCCTGCATTCATCCCCAACCTATACAGACCAGTTTGATTTGAGATGGCCACCATTGTGACTCTAGCACACTATGAAAAATGCAGTATTCAAATAGCTAAAATAAGTTTCTGTTGAATCGACCTCCCTTGAAGCCAGGTTAGTTAACAAACCAATAACAATGGATGCAAACAACGTGTCAAAATGTGCCTGCCCTTGGTGGAGGTCAGCTGTTCATCTCTGGCTGAGCAGCTGTCTTCTTGGTGCACGTAATGCAATCAAGAAGCACACCCAGATCAGATCACACCCAGAAAAGCACACCGCATTTCTGCTCACACTGTGTCCTCCAAGTTTGGGTACGCATCTCAGAGAGTGCATTGTAAGTCACATGCATTCAGTAAGAGCTCCAGAAAAGTAGGCTGTTAGCATTGCTTTTGCGCCACATCCATTAAAAATATTGGGACTGCGCCACCCTCTGCTGTGTATAACTGTGAACATCACTGTTCTTTACAAGACTTGCAATGCAATGCATTTTGCTGTTCACACTTGGTACCCTGGATTCACATATAGAAGAAGAGAGCTGAAAAGGTCCCATGGAGCTTCTGTTGCCACATTGCCCTGGCGATCCCAGAGGAAAAGATCTAGGAGGAATACTATGGACTGTAGCAGGGGCAGAGGGCTGAAAAGAATCCATGGTCACTGCCTTGCTTGCTAAGGAGGAACCTGGAAACTGGGATCTGTAACCAAGAAAGGAGGAAAAGGTGGGGGGGAGGGAGAGAGAGAGAGAGAGAGAGAGAGAGAGAGAGAGAGAGATGCGGATAACACAAAGAGAGAAAAGGGGTGTCCCTGCCCATTTTTAGTCGTAGCTTCACTCACCATCAGCTCTGGCTTCATGCATGCTGGTTCCAATGCCTAATTCACTGTCCCCGTGTTTTGACAGCCCTGCACTGAAAAAGAAAGGTTTGCACTTCTTGTCTGGACCTACCGCTGACAGCAGCAGCTCTACAGGGTTGTACAATTCTCAGAATTATCTAGAGGTGCCAGGTGTTGAAACCGGAATAGTCTGTATGCAAAGCATTTGCTCTGCTACTGGGATATGGCAGGGATGTTGGATAGCTCAGTTGGTTAGAGCATGGTGCTGATGATGCCAAGGTTGCAAGTTTGATCGCAGTAAGGGACAGCTGCATTTTCCTGCATTGCAGGGGGTTGCACTAGATGATCCTCAAAGTCCTTTCTGACTCTACAATTCAATGATTCAGTGGTTCAATGGCCCTTCCCCAGACTGATGCTGCTCCATGTGGGAATCTGTTTTTGTGAAGCAGACCCTATGTAGCTGTAGAAGTTACGCGATATATATATATATATATATATATATATATACACACACACACACACACACACACACACACACACACACTCTTCACCATTTTGGGGAGTGAGTGGCTGCTGCGATGAAAATACACCCATTCATTCCACAGCTGGGCCTCCATTTACTTCTGAGCACATTAAAAAGGCATGGCTTTCAAAGAGCAGGTTATTATTTCTGGAACTGCTAAGCAACAAGCATATGGTAAGCAAGGACTGCATTAAGAATAGCAGCATTGCTCTATAGAAGAGAACTTGGGCACTTCAATTCCACTTCAGCAGTTCAAGGCCGTTCAAGGTTCTATGAGGTGGTACTGTTAAATGCAGCTGCACAATCTGAGGAGACCAAAGAACCAGCCAGAGGATGAAGATAGTCTTGGAAATAGCCAGATGAAGGGCACAATATCTGCACACAATCTAGGGAAACATGTTAACACCCAGAGCAGACAGAAATCAAAAGGTTCTCTAGCTGTGTCTCTCTGTATCTGTCTCCATCTCTCTCTCTCTCTCTCTCTCTCTCTCTCTCTCTCTCTCACACACACACACACACACACACACACACACACACACACGAGAGAGAGAGAGAGAGAGAGAGAGAGAGAGAGAGAGAGAGAGAGAGAGCGCAGAAACCAGGCCTATGTGAAGCAGGGAAGTAAGGCCTCAGGACAGCTTACTAAAATGCAAATTAAAAACAAACAAGCTCTTAGCAATCACTCAATTCCCTCAGTGTTTGCAACCCATCTTGCTGGTTGCAAAAAGCAGGAAGAATTCCGCATCACACAGAGAGATCCTCGAGGTTCAGAATTAAGATTTACTTGCATAACAGCACAAGTTCTAAACTCACCAAGCCAAAAGCAGCTCACCAGCTGTGAGTACCACTCTGTCAGAGCTCAATACGCATGAGGTGGAATTGTGCATGGACCTGGAACTGCCCTGGCCTTGGTGCCACCTTGTCCCACCCTATCCTGATGAGTGCAGCACCACTACTGAGTGTACACCACTGCCACTTCGGCTCCTCATGAGCCACCACTGTATCTGAGTAGGAATGGAAAACATGAAGCACTGTGCTTCCATTTCCCCATTCATACAGATTTGTGCAACTTGCCTGTTGTGTAGTATACAGACTGCACACTCATTGAATATTATGCAGATGAATAGCTCAACTATTTTTGTACACAGATTGTACGCTCATTGAATGTAACATTCAAGGGAAATGCCTGCTGCTGCCCTTCTTTTGCAAACATCTTCCAGCATAAATATCTCCTAAAATAAATATAGACAACTGGAATGTGAATTCACTGCCAGGGGCAGGTGCTTACATTTTCATTTGACCTTTCACCCATCATCTTCATCCATGTAGCAGGTTGCAGGCTATAGCACACTTTGGGCAAGCTTTGTGGTATAGCTCCTTAATCACAGAGATGGCCAGATCTTACACAAACATTTGCTAGACCATATTATGTCACTAAACTAGCTTTGAATCAGATTTTACACATCTGAAATATGCCCTGTCTGAACTTAGATGCTTTTAGGCTGTAGCGTGCAATTATGTCATCGTCAAACATTAGAATCTAGAGATTTCTGACAAGTTGCAGACATTGAGAAAGTTCAGCTGGATGTCTGAAATGAGCTTAATTTTATGAATCCAGCGGAAAGTTCAGATACTTCAGGTGTTTACTATCATTTGGAGATTCAGGAGATATGAGCCTGCTATGCAACTGTAAACCTATCTCACTTTAGATTCATCCCCTAAAATCTTCCAGTGACTTTACTCTTACATCAGGAAATGTTTTTGAGGTTTGTTCTATATTTCTTGTATCCAAACTACAACACCAGACAGCAGCATTTCTTCCTTATTCTTTTTTTAAAAGGTTTTTGAGATTTGATTGCTCAGAATTTATTTTTAGCTCCATGGAATCTTGACCCACTTGACCTTGATGGTCTTTGCACTTTGCAAAAATCCCCCCACCAATCCTCTGGAGGGATTTAGCCAGGTATCTATTATGGCATGTAATCTGTGATATAGCTTCCCAGTGTTCATGCTCCTGAAAGGTTAAGTCCCCGCCCTGCATCTTTCTTCCTGATTATTTTTTTTTAAAGGTCCACATGGTATTAGCAGTCTTACATACAGGGATAAAATGTTTTTGAGAAAGCAACTGCTTTAATCAAGTTCAGAGCTACAGAATATGCTGCGGAAGGATCCTTGCGGTAGGAAGCAAGAGGATAAATATTTCAACCAGAAGAGCTGCAAAGTCTCAACAACTGCAAACACCAATATAAGCTCAGTCATGATGTTGTATTTGCTTTCACTAGGCAAGGGGCCATTAGTGTGATGGGCAGTGTGCGTCTCTGAGTGTGTAAGGAAGAACAGTGTATGTGCAAGGATCACATGGAGTCATACTGTACCACCATCTGATGCTCTGTGCATCTAGATGCATGCATGCAGGCAGGCTGTTGCATCGAAGAGGCTTAGTTTGGTCAGAATCAAATATATACTTTGAGAGTTTTAATGCCAAATACATTGCTTCTGGTAAATGAGCCACCACAACTGCTAGAGGGCCTTGAAAATTTCTGTTCCAGACTTTTTAGACTTGACTACTCATGTACTATCTGAAACCAAAGGGGCCCAATTGGTTGCCGGATGTGAAATATATTGGCGTTATTTTCCATCTCTCCTTCCCCCATTATTGCTCTACCACCTCCGCTCCGACCTTTCCATGCATCCTCCCTGACTGGTTCAGTGTTGTACAGCAGCACTGTGCTGTGCGCCTGTCGCGGAGCTGGAAACATTGGTCGGTGCCTGGGTAGCCGCAGCCTCTTGTACAGCAACTGTGCTAGCATGGAGTCCTCTTGGTCAGGTGGCGCTGATGTAGCAGTCATTGAACGCAACCCTAATAACCTATTTGCTGGTGTATTGGCTCGTAAGGTTAGAACGATAAATCCATATCGCACTCACTGAGAAGCAGGGCTTAATTTGAGTAAATATGGATTTAACTGGAACGTGTGAGGACTCAGCACTAAAGCATATGAAGCAATAAGGTGTCAGTTGAGCCAAAGGGCAGGAATGGAGCTTGGTGGTAAAGCACATGCTTTGCATGCATAACATCCCAGGTTCACTCTCTGACGTCTTCAGGTGGAGGGTAGGAAACACTCCTGTCTGGAACCCTGAAGAACCACTACAGATGTCTTGGGCTAAAGCTTCAATATTCCCTCACCCCTTTGGTCATGCATGCTTGGGCAGACAGAAGTTCCAGGTTGGAGGAAGACTGGTGTAGACAAGTGCCTGGCTAGATGTTCTGCTGATGCACCCCACTATCAGTCAGCTATGTGTTTCTAAGCACAGCAGCGAAGACATTAAATACGTACAAAAAAATATGATCTCTAAAAAAGGGGAAAGGGTTTCTTCTTGACTAGGTAATCACTGCCCTCCCACGCCACACATCTCAGATTAGGGCATGAGGGTTTGGGTCAGGGGTGTGTTTGTGTACTTTCCAGGAACGTTGGGTTTTTAACAAATTAGCCATGTCCTGGAAAGGAAATAAAACTTCCCCTGAAATCCATTTGGCTTGCCTCTCAGGAAATGTGTTTAGTATTTGGGTGGCAGTAAAGCAGAATGAAAAGGATCTTTGTTAAAAGGATTGATTACATATTTTAATGCCCTTGTGATAATCCTCCTTAATGCTCCTAATGCTGAAATGAATGCAAGGGGGGAGAAAAGCCATTCCCTTACTTGTCAAAACAAAGCACATTTTCTCTGCTAGTGACATCTAACAGACTCGAGCATAAGCAACTGGAGCTAATTATCTTGTGACCAGCAGGCAGTCTCGAACAGATCTTTGCCAAAGACTTCCAAGAAGCAGCACTTCAGCTGGACCAAATGGGGGTGGGAGGGGGGGCAGCATGCCTTAAAAAAAAACCTATCTAAAATATTTTCAAATAATTGAACAGAAAGCCTCTAAATACTTTCCCAACTATTAGCAAGGAAAATGGGGGGATTTTGTTTTCTCCCGTCTGCATCACAGTGTTCTAAGTGTGTTTTCCCCCCACAGCACCTCTGGGAGTGATTCAGGCTGCTATTAATTAGCACATTGCCTCTCACAGCATTACAATTTTATTATTTTTGCCTCGTCACACTTTGGAAAGTCAGCAATATAGCCAAATGTTTTGGCAGACTGCAAAGATTTCATTTCATTTTTAGTTTAATTGAGCTGCTTTCAAGCTAAATGTGTGTGTTTGTGTGTGCACGTGTCTGCACCTATACATATGCATGCATGTACACACATACATGCATGCACTGCAGAGGTTAAGTTCAACTACACAGCAGAGAATGAAATCATCCTACAGCACCATAGTGTGTGGAGTCACATGCTCCTGACTGCAGCAACAAGGGCTATGGCTTTCCTTTTGTGCTTTTAACAGCAACTTGACCTACAGCAACCAAGCAAGTAAAGCTTTCAATGGCATGAAGATGCATAGTCCCCTAATGATGGGGTCCTCAACATAGTGCCAATAGGCAGCACAGTGCCTTCAGACACCATACTAGTGCCCGCGAAGACCCTCGCAATTTACTCGGTCCAGTATATCTGAAGGAGCGTCTCCACCCCCATCGTTCTGCCTGTACACTGAGGTCCAGTGCCAAGGGCCTTCTGGTGGTTCCCTCACTGCGAGAAGCCAAGTTACAGGGAACCAGGCAGAGGGCCTTCTCGGTAGTGGCACCCACCCTGTGGAACGCCCTCCCACCAGATGTCAAAGAGAACAACTACCAGACTTTTAGAAGACATCTGAAGGCAGCCCTGTTTAGGGAACTTTTAATGTTTGATGCATTACTGTATTTTAATATTTTGTTGGAAGTTGCCCAGAGTGGCTGGGGAAGCCCAGCCAGATGGGTGGGGTATAAATAATAAATTATCATTATTATTATTATTGTTACTTATTTTTAATTGAGAAGGGGTTTCGTTTTTGCTTTTGTGGGTGGGGCTGTTTGGTTGGAGGTGGCCTGCTTTTTTTGTCTTTTGGGGAGGTAAGTTTTGCCTATTGTTGTTTTTAAGGGGAGAGGTTCTAAGCATTGCCAAATGCACTATATACATTTAACGCAGAGGAAACCATGGCTTCTCAAAGTGGACTGAAATGCCCTCCAACTTACTGAGTCCCCAAACTGGGATGCTTGTAATTCTGTCCGTGCTCCTGCGCAAGATCACGGAGCCCCAAACACAAGCCTTTTTCACGGCTGTGCTCACACAATGCCCAAAAATGCATGGTTTGGAAGTGCCATGTGGGATCGCAGCCTCACCCCAAATGCTTTTTCAGGGGAGAGCATTTTTTCAGGGTGACATCCCTCCATGAAATTCCACAAAATCATGGCACCCAAAATGACCACCATGCTCTCATACGAGAAAACGGGATATCCCCTCTTTTTTTTTCTGGGATACCTGTGGGTATGGCATGGCAGTGTTTTTAAATGTATAGTGTAGATGGGCCGTATAGACAGTGTTACTATATCAGTGTGTCATGATTATACATGGACGCGGGTGGCACTGTGGTCTAAACCACTGAGCCTTGGGCTTGCTGATCAGAATGTCGGCAGTTCGAATCCCCGCAATGGGGTGAGCTCCCGTTGCTCGGTCCCTGCTCCTGCCAACCTAGCAGTTCGAAAGCACATCAAAGTGCAAGTAGATAAATAGGTACCACTCTGGCGGGAAGGTAAACGGTGTTTCCGTGTGCTGCTCTGGTTCTCCAGAAGCAGCTTAGTCATGCTGGCCACATGACCCAGAAGCTGTACGCTGGCTTCCTTGGCCAATAAAGCGAGATGAGTGCCGCAGCTCCAGAGTCGTCCGTGACTGGACCTAATGGTCAGGGGTCCCTTTACCTTTACCTTTTTGTTAAAGAAAATGAGGTGCCTGTACTCATCTAATGATAAAAGTGGTGTGGGTGACAGAACAAAATGACTTGTTACAGGAAAGTCCTGACTGTACATAAACATAGTAAACATTTTGCAGAAAGACAGACATGCCCGATTCTTTCCCCCACAGCAATGCCCGGGATCAGTTTAAGTTCTCTCCCCACTGAAGTTCAGAACATCTCTTTTATTGGGTTTGCACTGGGATTCCTGCCTGCCTTCTGCTGCCTAAGACTACTGTCACCCTCTCATTCGTTCCTCCTCCATAATCATCAAATTGTTAACCTCTATAACATCATTTAGCTCAATGAAACCAAACAGAACACTCTGATGGATTGATTTTGCTTTATCAGTAGCCGTTTAGGCAGGAAGCTCATTTGGAGTGATTTGCTTACACAACAGTTTCAATAATGTTTTGCTACTTGAAATGATTGTGAGGAATGGATCCAGGCAAAGGACAAAGCTGTTGTTCAGATGAGCCTAGCTCAGCATGCAGCATAACTGGATTTCCAACTCATACAGTGGACGCTCGGGTTGCGAATGTGATCCATGCAGGATGCACGTTCGCAACCCTCAGGGTTCACAATGCACTTCTGCGCATGCGCAACCGCCAAAACCCGGAAGTAACCTGTTCCGCTACTTCCGGGTTTTGGCGGTCCGCAACCCGAAAAAACGCAACCTGAAGCATCTGTAACCCAAGGTATGACTGTATTTCTTTCTTTCTTTCTTTCTTTCTTTCTTTCTTTCTTTCTTTCTTTCTTTCTTTCTTTCTTTCTTTCTCTCTCTCTCTCTCTCTCTCTCTCTCTCTCACACACACACACACACACACACACACACACAGAGCACATACATTTCAGAGTGAACCACAAAACCATTTGGTTCCATCCAAAATAGATCTGCTGTTTCAGGCCTAGCCATGATCTGGTTCCTGCATTCCCTGATTGCGTTGTACAAGTAATGCAAGTACTGGGCAGGTGTGGTTCAGCTCCAAGCACTGTTAGTCACCTGCTAATGGCTGGGGAATTAAAATCCCATTGTGACCACCACTGCTGCCACTGTCACCAGCTAAGCCTGCTAGAATGCAGTAAGGTGGGGGCACTATGCCCAGGCCTTTAGACCCTGTCATGGCCTTCACTAAAAATGGCCACAACAGCACTGAATTGTCTGCCCAGTGATAAATTATTGTGTTTCTTGTGTAATTGTGCTTCTGCACTTGCAGCACACAGACACACATGCATAGCCCTGGGCATGGAGCATCTGTGTCCTGATATGCAATTAGTACATTTCTGAGTTTGGGGCATGGGTTAGAAGACACCAATTTCTGCCTGAGCTGAGCGCCACTCTCTCCCTACCCTTCCTTCTCATCCTTTCTATCTGTGCTCTGCCCACTCATCTAGCCCTGTTGACCACCTTTTCAACTTTGTTCTGAATCTTACTCGAGTTATGGTAGGTGGAAGGTCATATCCAGCAGCTAGGTTCCTGGGGATTCAGCTCACCTGTTCAAAGACCACTCTGAAAGGTCAGCCAATTTCCTCCCAATCAAGTAGTTAATATTCTTTAGCAGCTCCTGCCTGCTTTGCTGCAAGGGAACAGGCAGTGCTTTAAGGAGACACAGCAGTATCCAATCTAGGTTATCCATTCAACTTCCTAAAACCTGCTGTCTGGTAGCATCTAGGGACCCTTGTGTAGTGTTGGAGTAGCTTTAGTTTTCAATATAAAGAATCGCAACAGATCCACAGTCGGAGTTTCTTGGCTGTGCTTTAGGAGACCAAAGGCAGCTGTCAGAGCAGCTTAATATAAATGTATGTAACTTGCTGTTCAGTAGCTTTGATTTTCTACATTCTGATATCCCTGACCTCCAGATAAAGTAGCTGTGTGTTTTGGGTGGGTGGGGGGTTTCCACAGGAAAAACTAGCATGCAAGTTAATAGTTACTCAGGCAAGCCAGGTGTTGACAAACTTTGAAGCTGCCCTAATTTCAAGTCAAGGTGTGATTTGTATAATCCTGACCTCTTTATGTAAAGTTCACGTTTACATATATTCAAAATCTATAAATCCCAATAGAGTTGAAAACATGTAGTGTTTTCATTTGATTGGGGGTCAGGGGGAACCACTGAATATATTAAACTGATTTTTCAATGGCTAGCTGAGCATGCTATCAATTTTACTTGTAATATTTGTTGTTGTTTTTAAATCCTCTGCATTTCATTGAATGTGCAAGATGTGTAAAAAAAAATGTTACTGAGCATGCATGGGAGGAAATGATAAAACAAGGGCATGAGCCAGCCAAAGGGAAGCACAGTTAATTACACTGTAAGCCATAAAAGTGGCTGGATTGTGTTGTGATGGTTTTAGACATGTTCTTTGAATGTTTTCCAGTATGTTTCTGTACTTTAGCATATACTAGGTATGGGCATGCTCCCCCCACCCCAATTTTCCTTGTATCCAACAAAAAATTGTACCTGTTTGATTCATTCTGTGTTCACTTCCCTCTGTGCTTTGGGTTCTGAGCTGCTTTGTATAATGCAAACTTATGTGTTCCCTATAATGGGGAAACTAAAAGCAGCTACAACTGCTACCCCTTTTGGTCAAAATGGATTAAATTTAAAAGCACAGAGTAAATTACGCCTGCCAAATTGCAGACAACAGGTCTAGAGATTTTCTTTTGGTGGGGGTAAAAGAGATTCAATTCCTTCCGCAATCCCTTTTAAGCTAAGGGAGCAGGGGTTGACTGGTAGATCCTTTCTGCTGAATACAAGGGATAAACTGCCCAGTTTGGCATCAGCAAACAGAGAAAAAGAGGGGAAATTTTTTTGTGTGCAAAGAGGGCAGGAGCCTGGAGCAACAACGATATCATATGTTTGTGGGATGGGGATCAGTAGCCTGATCTCCACATTCAGGTTCAGGAGAACATAGCTGACTTCTGTGGTAAGCTTGAAGTGGAAGGCATGCATGGTCAGACATAGAATTTAAGAGACATAGACTGTTCTGGACTTGTTTAAATGTGTGGAGTCAAGAGGGAAGGTTGTAACTTAGAGGAGGAAAGGTACCTAATCATTGGCAAATTACAACATGAAGTCATTATGAAGTAACATCCTGCAGTCAGATTATTGGTGTTCATGCCCTCCCTTTATTTTATTTTTTTTAAACCTGAATAACTTTGAAAGTACTATAAATATTTCAACAAATCTCACATTAATGGGGGCCTTAAGTTATAAAATAGGCAACCTTACAGTTAAAATACATGAAACCGGCAACTGCCAAAGACCGCAGGTCCAAAAATCAATGTACCAAGTAACTTTTGATTAGTGGGTCACCATGCCGAAAAGGTTGGGAACCACTGCTCTGGGGAATGGCAGGATGAGTTGATTTCCTTGAAACTGACATGAATATAAATCTTGCAACTTACCTGGTGACCAGGGGAGAAGCCATTATTGGAGACTGGGATCACACAGTGGGGATGATTGAAAAGCTCCAAAGCCCTAAGGTTAGGAGATGGGAAGAAATACGATAGTAATTACACAGGGTGGAAAAGGGAAAGATTAATTATCTAGAGAATTATTCCCCTACCAAGATATGAAAAAAGAACTCACAGTAATTAGAACAGAAATTTCTTGCAATGAAAAAGATGGAACTGTGGTTAACCCTCTCAGTAACTAATATTCAATTCTCTGAAATATACAATGTTGTTTGCAGAAATTTTGGCATCTTCTGGAAATGTTGGGTAGTATCCAATGAAGTCATAATCAGAGTAGATCCATTGCAATCAATGATTTCAATGGATCTACTTTGAGTATGACTTTCTTGGTTACAACCTGTTGACCTCAAGACTTTAGGACAAGTCCTGGAAGAAATCTGTCAATGCTCCTTTTAAAATGTATGCTTAGTTCATTTTTATCCCACTTTTCTACACAAAAATCCACCCAAAGAAGCATACAAGAACATTAATACTGATACAAAAATAGAAATAGAGCAAAAAGGAGCAGTAAGATGACAAACATAGGTGAAGAACAGCACAGAGGTGATATTAATCAAATGTGTGCCTGGATTTTTGTTAAAGTCTTTATAGACCATCTAAAACAGGATCATTTCAAGAAAAAGAATTCCAGGAAAACAACGTTCCATCCCTTTACAGACCTTTCCCAGCTTCTGAGAAAGTAGTGTCTCCAGCAGCGTAGTCTTTCCATGTCTCAATCCAAAAATCCAAAGTCATTAAATTATTATCAAGAACCACCCTGCAGCATTCAAATTTTATTTGTTGGACTCAGACACCTTTAAACACCTGCATGAGTAAACCCTGTTATGATTTGTAATGCAGGGTAATAAAATCCTGTGAGCAAGTCAAGCTCATATTTTGCAGGTGGGAAATCCTAGGAGCAGCACTTGTTATGCCCAGGTAAAGGATCAGACCCCTATGTAAGATTCCTATAGCACATGTGCAGGAAACTGGCCTTGGAACCTTCCTGCCTGCAGGACTTGGGACCTTCTCCTCCCCTCCCATTCTGCAGTAGGTTGTCATGTTTGAAGGGCTATCAGAGGACAGACCTCTCTATTTGAAGGAATCCTCTAGGGCGGTCCTGTTTCAAGACAATGAACACTAAGAACAGAAAACATCAAGGTCATTGAAGTTGCTCATCAACAGTTATCAGTACCTAGATAGCAAACAAGTCTTCTCTACAATGCTGGTATATCCTGTACTTCTGTTTAAATTGCAATAAGTATTTCTTAATTTGCATCTATACATATAATTACCACATGCAAATTTTATACAAAGCAGACAGCCTCCTTTGTCCTCTTTTCTGGATCTATGCTTCGTCATGGTTGGCAGTGCACAAGAGGCAACCCGCTATTCTGCAGGCAAGGAAGCCTTTGTAAATTGGAAGAGGGTTGGTTTCTTTTTTCCAGGCTCTCAGCGTGAACTGAATTCTTACTGTGAGTACAGAAGGACTGGCAAAAATGCTTCTGGGCTAGTAGCCTTTATGGACTTATTTGCAAGGCTGTTTTCCCCTTCCAACTGATTCCAAAGTATAAGCTTTTTCACAGTCATCTTCTTCAACTATTTTCTTGCCTTGCTTTTAATGGCCCAGGTAACAGGTTTGTCCAGGGCAGGTAGACATGTGTGCAGTCCTTCTTATGCTTGATTTTGCAACAGCCAGTGGATCTTATGGGCCAATAAAAACTTGCCCATATGATGGCACAAAGTCATCTCACCCCCTCTCTATAGCAGTAAGCAGAGCAGTCTCTGTGCTCTCCTTGCCTCTAATAGGGTCGGTATTTAGCTGCAACAGCACTTATCATGGATTTGAGCTGCCAGAAGCTGAACTGATATACAGATGATTTAAGAGACATGATTTAGCCCATTGTGATGCTCTTGGAGTAGCATTTTTTGAGCCACCCCAGCCTCCAAACAAGATAGCCTTTTGGAGCGAAAGGCAAAGGTGGCAGCTCTCGAGTTAATGCATCGAAAGGTCAAGAGGAGAATAATTCACTTTCACCTTGCCACGGAGGGAAAGCGCCAGTAAAAGCTGCCCGCTTATTGGCAAGATTATATATAAACGTGCAGTTCATATCTCCAGCCGCCACCTCAGGAGCAGTCCAGTTACAGAGTTGATGTCATCGCCCACCTCCCTAATCAAGTGGTGCTGGATTATCTTGTCCTGATAAATTGGAGCCAGCATCTACTGGAGGGCAGGAGGGAGGGAGAGAAGGAGAGGGAGAGAGAAATAAGTCTTACATGAAGTACTCTGCTAGTTTGTAAGTAATAGGGTAGCAGATGTCCGGATCAAGCCCCTGAGCTTGTAGTCTGCGGCACAACAAAATGATTTGTGGTGAGCAGTGTAAAGGTCTTTAAAGGAAGACATCACCAAACAGGCACACAGTTAAGCATGACATATTTGAGGCCAAGGGACAAAAGGAATCCAAAATGCCACAGTGGGTATTGTTTTACAGAGGAATGCATACAGTCTGTATGGCTTATCTGGATGCATTTGCCCTAGAAGGGACCATTGTTTTGCACTGCTCTTCTTGGGCAATGCACTTGTGATTTAAAGAAGAAAGAAACATTCCTAGCTTCACTACTGAGCATATTTCTAAAAAGAATCAAGGGCTGTTGAGCTGTTAGGCACTTGTTCATTGTTCCTTGGGGGGGGGGGGGTGAGTTGATTACCAGCAACTCATTCATGGTAAATAAAAACTTTGTTCCTCTTAAACCTCAGTAAGGCTAACATTAAAATTTGCTAACCACATAACTGTGGAGGAAGGCTTTATTTAAGAAAAAGACAAAGCAGGACTATTCTTGTTCAGATTTTGGAAATCCACTCCTTAACAGAAAGGAAAGACTATTTGCAAATGCAATAGCTGTAGCCACTGATGTGTTGCAAAAATGGACATTGAGTTTTTAAGGGCAATTTCATTATTGGGCATACATTGGTTGGGTCTCTACTGCAGGAATTCAAAAGAGCATCATTTGTGGCTGAGCATTTTGTTTCCGTACCAAACATCTGTGTTTCAATCCCTGACATCTCCAGGTAAGGTTGAGAAAGACCCTGGTCTGAAACCTTGGAGAACTGCTGCCAGTCAGTATAATGAATCAGTATAAGACAGCTTCTTACATTTCACGGGTGCTTTTACATTTAAAATCCATCATACTAGAACAGATGGCACATGATTGCCACTCCAGTCATCAATGTATAGTCACTGGTTAGTTCTATTAGCCAGTTAACATATCCAGTATCTGCATATATAACACTGAGCAGGCATCAGTTGGTTGTTTATGTCAATAAATATCTATAATACAGTGGTACCTCTTAGGGATGCGGGTGGCGCTGTGGATTAAACCACAGAGCCTAGGACTTGCTGATCAGAATGCATAGGAGCCAGTGTGGTGTAGTGGTTAAGAGCGGTAGTCTCGTAATCTGGGGAACCGGGTTCGCGTCTCCGCTCCTCCACATGCAGCTGCTGAGTGACCTTGGGCCAGTCACACTTCTTTGAAGTCTCTCAGCCCCACTCACCTCACAGAGTGTTTGTTGTGGGGAGGAAGGGAAAGGAGAATGTTAGCCGCTTTGAGACTCCTTAAAGGGAGTGAAAGGCGGGATATCAAATCCAAACTCCTCCAGAAGGTTGGCTGTTCGAATTCCCGCGACGGGGTGAGCTCCCGTTGCTCGGTCCCTGCTCCTGTCAACCTAGCAGTTCGAAAGCACGTCAAAGTGCAAGTAGATAAATAGGTACCGCTCCGGCGGGAAGGTAAACGGTGTTTCACTGTGCTGCTCTGGTTCGCCAAAAGTGGCTTAGCCATGCTGGCCACATGACCCGGAAGCTGTACGCCGGCTCCCTCGGCCAATAAAGCACCGCAACCCCAGAGTCGGTCATGACTGGACCTAATGGTCAGGGGTCCCTTTAACTTTACCTTACCAACTTAATTCGTTCCAGAGGTCCATTCTTAACCAGAAACCATTCTTAACCTGAGGCGCACTTTCGCTAATGGGGCCTCCCCCTGCTGCCACGTGATTTCCGTTCTCATCCTGGGGCAAAGTTCGCAACCCCAGGTAACTACTTCCAGGTTAGCGGAGCTTGTAACCCGAAGCGTTTGTAACACAAGGTATCACTGTACACAAAGAATGTAAGCTCCTGAACACCCACATGGTTTCTGATACACTGAGGGCCAGGCTACATCAGATGTGGGAGATCTGTGAGCTAATCTCCCCCAACTGTTTGATTTCTTACTTAAAGCAACTGCAGGAGCCCCCTGGTTTGCTGCAGTGACATTAGCCCTTTCCTCCAAGGCCATTTTCCCAGTCCATTCCTCCAAACTGTTTCCCAACCCACCCGCTGCTCTTTTGGGGAAGAACTTTACACTGAGAAAATGGTGGGCATCAGAGACTGTGTTAAGAGCACACCCTCCCGCTCCTGCTCTGATGAAAATCAGGGGTCCCTGCAGTTGCAGCAAGTCATAGATATCTTGTGTAGTTTTTCTTGGGCAGGTTAAATAATGATTAACAGTTATTTCGTTTTTGTTTTATAGTGAAGAGACTCTCCAAAGGTCTAAATCTCCCATGCCTCTGGCATGCAACCTTTTGCCAGTTATTTGGAAGTTGAATAAACCAATAGCTATAACCTGTGAAACTGACTACACTCTCATAATCATTTCATCCAAGCGGCCATCCTTCTTACAGCTGTTTTTTCCCCTTCTTTCCAGGGAAATCCCTACATGTGCAATGAGTGTGATGCAGCCATTGATGAACTGGCGCATCCGCCTGAACTGATGTTTGATGCTGAAGGAAGGTATCCCTCCACCTATTGGCAGTCTACCACTTGGAAGGGTTACCCCCAGCCTCTCCTTGTGAACATCACCCTGTACTGGAACAAAACCATCGAGCTAACGGACAACATAGTCATCACCTTTGAATCTGGCCGCCCAGACCTAATGATCCTGGAGAAGTCCCTCGACTATGGTCGGACGTGGCAGCCATATCAGTATTACGCTACAGATTGTTTAAATGCTTTCAACATGGAACCAAAAACAGTGAGGGATTTGTCCCAACAAACTGTCCTAGAAATCATTTGCACAGAAGAATATTCTATGGGGTACATGGCAAACAGTAAAATCCTCCACTTTGAGATTAAGGACAGATTTGCGTTTTTTGCTGGGCCTCGGCTCCATAATATGGCTTCTCTCTATGGGCAGCTCGACACAACCAAGAACCTAAGAGATTTCTTTACGGTCACAGACTTAAGGATAAGACTGCTCAGGCCAGCAACAGGGGAAATATATGTGGATCCACAGCACTTGACACGCTACTTTTATGCAATCTCAGACATAAAAGTAATTGGAAGGTAAGACAAAATAAACAAATGCATTTTCATTTGCTTTTTAAACACTGTGTGTGATGGCAAGCTTCCATCTTTCCTCCCCTTTCTAAAGACAGTAGCAATTTCCACTGGAATTTGAATTGTTAGCCATGTTGAGAAAATTCTTTGTACCTCTACATGGTTGCAACTTGATAATTTGTAAGGCTAGGTTTCAACTTCAGATGGGGAACCTGAGCCCCACCCACCCACCCGCCACCATGTTGTTGGACTCCCAACTCCCATTAGCCCCAGCTAGCATGGTCAATGGTCAGGGATGATGGGAGCTGGGAACAAATAATATCTGGACAGCCACCGATTTCTCATCCCTGGGTTAGACCAACCAGCACACTATAATTTTGAAGACTTGCACTTTGATATGGGTTTCTGCAGAAATTTTGCTTTGCAAGCACCAGTTGCTTGGTTTACAACTGGATTTTCTCTTTAACTTGGTTAACACCTTTCTGTTTATGAGGTGACCACAGCAGGTTTGCTGTTTTGTTGCTCACTGTACACAAGCTTGGAATTAGCTCCTTCCAGTGCCACTAGTATCTAGCTTTTCTCAGATATTGGAAGGGATGGAGAGACATGTTTTCTATAGAGGTAACTTGTTTGCCTTTCCCCCCACCTTATAGATGGAAGGGGAGAACTCTTGCACTTGTAAGAGAAACATGAAATCTCCAGTGAAAGTGAGGAATAGAAAAGTTTAAATGGTTTCCCAATGACAAGAGTGTTTCCCTTGATGGGAGCAGACATGGCATTACTTACTATGCAGCAAGGTGACAGATTTTGGCCACCACTGAGAGAACAGTCTCGGGTCTAACCTACTCTGTTTATGTGTATTTGTGTCAATGAGGCATGGACAGGGGAATTCCCTGGAGGATTAGACTACATATTAATTCATGAGAGGATGAAGAACCTTTCAGATACTCCAAGTCAGTGTTAGGCTACTCTAGTGCTTATTTTAGCTCTGTTTGAAGAGATGCCTAAACATTTTAATGTGGTGTTGGAATGGCTCAGGCTCATACAGAATTTTTAGATTTGAAAGAATATATGAAAGGTGACAAAGTGGTCAGAAGAGGGACTGCTGCCAGTCATTCCAGTTGGAGGCTCATGACACTAGCACAACTACCAGTGTCATAGAAGCAACCATTGTGTTTCTAAGTGTGTGGGTAAAGATGGCGAAGCACACTTGACCAACATCTCCAAAATGGAGAATTCAGTGCCAGGGAAATGTGATTTACTTATAATAGATTCTCTTTGTTTCTAGAATCTAGCAAGTGCTCAGCAATAGTTTGATTCCCTCCCCTCCTCTCCTTACCGTCTGGAAAGTATATTGGCCGTACTGATAATCTGTTAACTTTTGGTACTCTCTTTTTGCTGCTGTAGTACTTCATTTTCATTCAAGCTTAAAATATCAAGGGGAAATGCTCAAATACCTGGAATTTTGTTGTGCCAGGGACAAACAAATCCAAGTGTGGGTGGTTTTCTAAGTAAATGTTCTTAAGAATAGGGCTCAGGTATCACAGTATGGCTAACGTTCAATTGCTCAGAATTGCCTGTAAATGTGACTAAACTCATGCAATGGCAGTCCAGTGTTAGGAAAACATTTTGCCTTGCCTCAGACCAAGCCTTCATTTATCACCATAAGGGTAGAGCTGACATCTATTCATGCTAATCCTTGTCATAGTAAATATCTGGAAACAATATTACTGTTCTGATTTCTCAACTGCTCCCTGCTCCCGACTGGCACAGAATGATCAAACTTTTTTAAAATCTCAATGAGTTCTTAACATGCAGTGCTCATTGTATAGTGCAGGAGCACTATGGAAAACACTGATTCATTCCCATGGTGCTGATCCCACAAGAATGATCCACCCATTTAGCCCCACCCACATGGGTACAGGCCTTTAAATATTAAAACTGTATTGTGGGATGAACTTCCAAGAAAGCACTTCTCAGGAACGGTGTTAAAAAGCAGGGATAGGGAACCTGTGGCCCTCCAGTTGTGGTTGGACTGTCAACTGCCATCATCCCTGCCCATTGACCATGCTGACTGGTCTGATGGAAGCTGAAGTCCATTGGCAGGGACACAGGTTTGACACCACTGGTTTAAAGGCTGCCTTAGCATCTTTCCACAAAGAGATTAGCCAGGCATATAGAGAGAGACATGTCTCTCTCATTCATTCATTCATTCATTCATTCATTCATTCAGCCAGTGTGGTGTAGTGGTTAAGAGCGGTAGTCTGCTAATCTGGGGAACCGGGTTCGCGTCTCCGCTCCTCCACTTGCAGCTGCTGGGTGACCTTGGGCCAGTCACACTTCCTTGAAGTCTCTCAGCCCCACTCACCTCACAGAGTGTTTGTTGTGGGGGAGGAAGGGAAAGGAGAATGTTAGCCGCTTTGAGACTCCTTAAAAGGGAGTGAAAGGCGGGATATCAAATCCAAACTCTTCTTCTTCTTCTTCATTCATTCATTCATTCATTGCTTGGCTCTTGCTTGATTATTGTACTTTCACAAGCCCTAAAGGTGAAATATATGATGAAAGTGTTCTGTGTAACTAGTCATGTGCAGATAATGAACATGTACTGTGACCCTGGTGAGAAGAAGGGATTGTGTATTCTCAGTAGATGAATGAGAAGGAAGGGCTGACCTCATCCAAACTGTGCAGTGCTCCTGGATTTCATGTGTGCTGGTTCCGTATCCTGCACTGCTCATGTGCAGTACTCTGAATCTCACCTTGGGAACCATGTCCATACACCCAGTTGTTAGAGGCAGATATTCATTCGGCAAATCTTCATCAGTCTCCTTTGCTGAGTCCTGCTATCACTTATAATTTTCCTTTCGTTTTAAAAATAGAGTGGATTCTCAATCATTTTTAAACTCGAAGAAAGGCCTTAATGCAGTATATTGATAGCTGATTATACACAACCATCCAAAAACTGGCTGGACATGACAAAGGCAGTGTCCAGTAAGTGCAGTTATCAGCAATCAATAATTGATTTTATGATCGTTCTCCAAACTCCTGTTCAGTCTTTATACATGAATTCATAATCCTATGGCCCACTCCTAAGCACTGGTAACAGTGAGGAAAGGAACACAGAGTGCCAAGACCCTAGTTCTACTGCATGGTTGGTAGCCTTTTAACAGTGCATATACCAAAACCCAGCACACACATAATATCATCTAGCAGTCTTAGTACACCAGAGGTTGCCTTCTGCACCCGTTGCAGAGGTACTGTTTAAGAACAGCTGCCAGAGGTGATATGGGCAAGGGATCCACTTATCAATGGTGCCTGGAAAACCTCTTTGCTTGATATCATATTTGACCCTCAATGGTAGGGCAGGTGGCCAAGGCTTGGCCAAAATGGCCTCATGGGCCAAATAGAGAAGCCTAGTAGGTTTGATTAGGACGAAGGGTTGGAGGTTCCCAACTGCTACCTCATTACTTCCTTCTGTGACAGCGTTTGTGGCCATCAGAACCTTCCAAACTGATGTAACGCTGCATGCCCTCAGGTGCTTGGTTTGGAGGTTTTTCCTGTCAAGCAGTTAGAGCCTACTTGTAGACAGGTTGCTACTCCCAATTTAGTGGCAGAAACTACTTCCTGTGCTCCTGTGGTCACAGCTCACCCCAGAGATTAAGCTTGGATGATTTTTCTTCTTCGAAGTGTAACAAAAGCTTGCTTGATTTTTAGATATTAACACCCAGTGCTATTTTTCTAGAAAAAGAGGTGCCTGAACTCGCCATGAACACCTCCATTGTTCTCTTACAATGGCAATGGAGCCCACCTGAGAGGTGCCAGAACTGAGTTCTGGTGAGTTCCAGCTGAAAAAAAAGCCCTGTTAACACCACAGTCTTGGTTTAGTGAAATAAATTCAGTTCAGTACAAATGTCTGCTTATCTTTTTATCACTTAGCGTATAAATAAAACATACGGCAGGCAGCAAGTCAGGCCTGAACCTATCAACACAGCTTCACAAAGAAATTGTGTTCTTAATGAGAAGAAATAATTTGAATTTGGGGCGGGGAGGGAATAGCTGGTGTCACAGTTTGTTTTCCTCGTGCCCTTTCTCTAACACGCATTAGCAGTTATTAATTTGAAATGTCACAACACTGGTAAAATGCCTTTGGATTCGTAATTGTTATTTAAATGCACAGCTATTGTTTGGGTGGTGAATGGTAATGTTTTCTAGAGATCTCTCTTTTATACCCGTTGGAGGAACAATATCCCTTCATTCATTTTGTATATTTTGCTCACTCTATTCCTGTCAAAGGGCCTCAACCACTGGATATTTTAAGGTAAATATTTGGATTCAAATAGGAGAATTGTTTTAGGGTTCAGCGAGGCCACAAAAATGTTTACAGCACATTTTTAACTCTTCCTGGGTGTACGGAAGTCTGAATTGCACCCTCCTATACATACACAAACAAGAGAACTAATCACTCTCCCATTGCTCAAAGACACTTCCGTACTCCTGCTGCAAAGGGTTGTTTCCTAATAATAATTAGGAGTCAAACAAGAGAGAGTGAAAGAGAGGAAGCCTATTGCAAGGGAATTAAAATTAAAAGCCTTCTGAAAGACAGCTCTTTTTTTTTTTTTAAACCCTCTCAGTAATCCCATAGCAAATTGGCTCTAAAAATTAAGTGTGACAGTTCAGAGAATTTATCTAATGGTGTTGCTTGTTGGCTAAATCCACCGGTAATCGGACACACACATTACAAAGGGGTTATCTTCTATGTAATCCTATCCTGGCAGATTAAATTCGTGTGAATTTTTTGCTCAACCAGTGCTGATAAAGCACCTCTTGCAGAGTTTCCCCCTCTTGCAACTCATCTGGATCCTTGCCTCCCTTTCACTGATAAGAGCTTAATCTATTCCCCCATAAGTAGCGAAAGGATGGCTTTCGCTCCTGGTTGCTCTCACGGCTTCAAAAGAAGAGCAAGCTGTGATGCCTCTGTCATTCCTCATGAAAGATGGCAAGCTTTATATTTCACCCGGATGACTGCTAGAAGATGCTACTCTGGAGATCTGGGGGCTTCCTTCTGACTCCTACCCACCACGTACCTGGATAAATCCTCTCCGGTTCTTTTAGGGCTTGTATACACAATCAATTAGCCTCAGATAACAAAACCTCCAGCTCACTTGAATCTGTATTATTTCCCCACGCAAGTTCAAGGGTCAAGATGCGCAGGTCAGAAATTTAGAATGAGGAGTGGAGAACACAAAAAGTTAAAACCTGTTATTACAGAAATCTTTTATCAGAAACTCTGGAGCAGGAAAACATAGCCATCTCCACTGACCCCGCTCTGTTGCCCTGACATTTGGGGGGGGGGGGCAGGTGGCATCTGGCGGGAGTGGGGAGGCTGCCACGTATGTGTAGGCACTATCTGTGGTCACAGTGTTAAGATAGTGGGTCAAACTACATGTTTCCTTAAATGTGCGATCTGATTAGTGCGTTGTTGTCTTTAATAACAGGCATTACAGTTAATTGGGACCTTTGTGATTGTGAAAGTGGGCTGACCCTTTCCCCCATGCCACAGTCCCATCAGAAACCATCATTGCTCCCCGACTCTGAATTGCTGCAGGGTGGAATCTGTCACCGGTGCCAAGAACAGGTTCCTTCCTACAGCAAATACTAGCTTCTGGGGGAGTGTTTTTCACTGAGACTCCCACCCCGTGGCTGCAGTTTAAAAATAACAAGAGATTCATGAAATCGAATCGTGATTTTAATTTAACATGTAACTTGGCCACAGAGGTTTGCTTGCATGCTGTGCTGCCAGCTTGGAAGAGTCTGGCTCTGCCACTGCCTGTGGAGGTGATCATATCCAAGAAGGACTGGGGCTGGTGCCCTGTATCTCCATGGCTGATAGGAAGAGGATTGAGATGCAAGGCAGATGTGAACTTTTCTGTGGGTCTTGCCCACTTGATTGCAGAGCTTCCTAAAGGGCTGTTAGTTTTGCATTGAGAATCTGCTGACTGCTGACTGACTTGGGGATGGGAGCTGAGACAAGCAGCAACACCAGAGCATCTTAAAAGAGAAGAATTACCAGAACCATCACAGCTCTGTTGTTCCTGTTTTGGGTGACTTAATAAGAGCTTGACCACTCGAGCCCTAACAGACCTATAACCCTGTTGTTTGTTTGCCATTGTTTGTTAACTTTAACTTCCTGCTGTCATTTAGTGCTGCACTAACCATGGTTAAGCCCATCTGAATATACAAGCCAATTTGAAGTGGATCTGCACCTGCACCAAACAAACCATAGTTAGGAGAATTTTGCTGTCTATCTCATTTCAAGGTGATGGATTGAACTCTCTGATGTCCCTCTATCCATATCCAAATGCAAGATTTGCCTTGGTGAGATATATTATGGGTTTCTTGTACATTTGGGATCTTGAGCAGGTTTAAAGAAACAAATAATACTTATCACTATCCAAGGTTTGCACCCAGATTCTGTTGGGTATGTAGAGATGACTGGAGGTACAATTCAATTAAAAGGAAGCCCTAACTGATAATGCCCTGTTGGAAGGGGAAAGTGGCTGTGGTGCCAAACAGAAACCCAAGATTAAAAACCAAATGTGCAGATGAAAAGAGCTCAATACTGTATATATGGGGAAACATCAGTTGACTTAAGTAGATTTGAAATTCAACTGCATTCCATATTTGCAAAACAGTTCAGTCTGCGAAGAAGGAGGCCCAATAATAATGAAACAATCCAGGAACCAAATAGATAATTTGAAAATTATGCTATTTGCTTCCACTGGCCTTTGAAGATGTAGAAAGGGAGGGAGAAAGGAGGTGATTTTGATATGAAAGCTACTGCATTCAGTATAAGAGCAGTTACGCAAAATCTTTTCTGGTGCATTAAAGCTGGGAAACCTACCCACTTAATATACAATTTGTTTTCTTATCCAGCTGCATTTTGCTGTGAAATGAGTCTAATGCATATTGCACCGAGGACGAAACCCTGCGTTCTCATGATAAACACTTCAGTTCTTCCATTACAAGTTGTTTATTCAACTTCCATTTGCTACCTTTCATTGTGTGTTTATTAAGAAAATGAGTAAAACAAAACAAAACAAAAAAGACAAAATGTGGCTGTTAGCAATTTCGGCAACCCTATTGTGCTGCTATTATTTGGGAAACCTAATAATCCACGTAAACTAATTCTGACTTATGGACGGCCTGCTTCACTAAATCAAGGCGATTTTCTCGGGTGAATAACAGGCGAGTTCAGTGTGCCAGTGCCTTAATTAAAGAGAGTCTCTCTTCATCTTGATCTCATTTTAATTTACAGGGTAATACTACAATAATATCACTAATGGAAGGTACATTAAAGGGCATCAAGTAGTATTAAGTGTACTAAATTATGGCACTTGTGTTAATTAACTTCAGGAGCAAGATGGTCCTAATGGCTGAAAAAGGTCCACTAATGCATAAATAAAGTCTGGCTGAGTGAGAATAGAAATGGAAGGAAGACAGGAGAGGGCTTCTTTCACTCTGTCCACTGCCGACTGTAGAGAGAATTTTAAAAGCTAGACAATGTGAATAAACTGCAAGAAAGCTTTTCCTATTGAACTGTTTAATGAAAAGGCAATTTTTCAGCCCCTGAATGACTGATTAATGGAAAAGTTTGCTCCAGAAATTTGATTGTAAGGCAGCATGTGGAAAATTCTAGCTAAGGACTCCACCAGAAGATATCGAAGTGCCCCCACAAGTTACTATTGTGCCTGAAAACATAACCATCTGGTTCAGATGTAATGCTAAACTATCATTTTGCGTTATGAACTGGAGCTTTGTGCTCATGCCTTCCCCCTCCCCTCCCCTCTGTGGCTATTCAGATGAGCTCATAAACTTTCACTTATGTTTTCGATGAATCGCAGTGTATTATTTCATTTAAGTGGCTCATCTTATCTGCGGCTATTAAGGGGATCAAGCCAGGATGCTAAACTATGGTTTGACATTGACTCGTTTTCCTAAACTAAAGTCAGCTCTGAGCTTAGTTTGTCTGGGTTCAGGTTTAGGCTGTATCCATGCTAGGGCATTTCTATGTACATGCGTGGCCGTTTCTGTGTGCTCATTTGTGCACCTTCAGCCTCATGTGAGCACTTTCATGTTTATGCCTCTTCCAACTATCTTGCCATTTCCCATCCCGATTTGAAATGCATCTATAAGCTGCATTAATTTCCTTTCGCAAGATTTCTGAACCAAAGTACGGTTGAGAGGACTTGGCAGTGTGTGCATTTTGCCATTGTGCCTGAATGTGCACATTCTATGGCTATGTTGATTTCCCTCCTAAAAACATAGAGTTGGATCCTGGCAAAAAGTGCAATTCTATGCATTTCTACTCAGGAGTAAGTCCAACTGAGTTCAATCGAGGTATATACGGTACAGGATTTCAGATGTGATTGTTTAAAATAGTTACCAGATGTTCCAGCCAAACCCCTAGATGTGTACCTCACCTTCCTGCCTGTGTCTGTTTTGATCTCAAGCAACAAAGTTCCTCAAGCTGTTATTCTGCTTGTTTCATTATCCACCAGAGTTCCTCTTTTCCCATTCTTGCTCCTACCTAGTTAATATACCAGTGTATCCACTTAGTAGATTTCCATGAGACCCTGCATCTCTGATACATCTAGTTTCTCCTTTTTCTAATGTAGTTTGGTACATTCAGCAGTGAGCAATGTTTGCCTCCCAGGCAGCCCCTTGTGAAATTTCGCCTTTCCTGTTTCTACCAGCAGCCATGAATACTGTTTCATTTAAATTTAATAAATCATTTGAATGATTTCAATCAGTAATGGGGGTCTCGGGGTCCTACAGGCCCCCATTTTGTGACTTGAATTGGTCTCAAGAAAGGCCATACATTTGCAGAGGTATTCCTGAAAATGCTCCAGAATTTCCTTAACCATATCCTAAGCTACAGAATGAGAAAATAAGTAGCTACTGACATTTTCAGGCAGATTACTGAATGGTGAGCATTTAGTCACAGTAAAATTGTAGGCATGTTGACTGAAGGGGGGGGAATGGTAAACTATGAGCCCCTCCCCTTGGGGTAACTAATTCAGACTCTGAGGTGGATTAAATTTAAATGTGAGGGACAAAAACAGAGCTACTGTTATTGCTGGGACATAGTCGCAAAGCCCTGGGGCTCAAATACAGAAGATTCCAGCAGAGGGAAGAGCATAAAAATAAAATGAAAGGCTTAATGGTATGTATTGCAAAGGGACTCAAAGATATTTTAAGTTCCAGAATAAAGCACTAGTTCTTGTATTGAAGATCTGAGCAAATGGTCCCTGGATTTCATCTTGGCAATCATTTCTGAGCTCAGAGGAGCAGAAGTCATCCACAGCAATCGAAGTTTCATCATCTGATCCTTAAATACCTGAATTCTCCCAAGTAACTGCATAGAAAAGGATATAATGATAGAAACAACACTGACTGATATTGGGTTCGAATATTATGCAGTGCAGAGGAACAAGAAGCACAAGTGATTCATTTGTTCCCTGTGTAGGACGCAGAGACCCACAATTTATAAACTTTAGACCCACAATTGACAATGGTTTCACTGAGTACCATAAGGCTCAAAACACTCACAAGGGTTCAGAAAGTCTGTAGATACTGAACATAACTTGTGTAATCAGACTTCAGGAGTTGAAAGGATTGGCATGCAGGGGTTAGGCCTTCCCCTTTTCACTTGATGATGCTGCTGCCACTGCAGATCCAGTTCTGGGTGCCTTCCCTATACCATTCCATGTCATGCCAGCACCAATGCAGAGCCTGAGGCTGACAGGCCGCTATTTCCAGGTGCTTTTCTCTTCCTGCTCTTTATGCTGATCACTGGTGTTGGTGGTAGCAGCTTCTGATAGAGTTCACAGAGAAGGAAGACGGACAGTGGCACTGGCCAGTGTGCAGATCTGGGTTCCAGCAGCATGGGCCCCATGCTGGCAGGTGTAAGAGGCAGTGGAGATGGGGAGAGGGCTGCTGCAACCTGTCCTGGCAGACCCTCTGCAACTTGCCTGGGCTATCCATTCACTGCCTCTCATCACAGTGTAGTTTGCAACAGCACCTGCCTGCCACAAAGCAAACTTCAGTGTGACAACACACTTGCATTTTTATTATATAGTAAGAAATAATAATAATAAACCCTAGGAAGAGAATAACAGAGGATAGCACACTGCCCCAGGATGTATTATAGAGAGGGACCAACATGCCCTTGAACAATATGGGCATGCCCATTGAAATTATTAAAAAGGTTCACAGGACCCCAGGAGGGGGGAGATCAGCAGCCAGTAGCCATACGTTCTCTACACTGGTGTAAGTTTTGGTAGTGCTTGCCTGCCGGCAAGGCGTTCAACACCAATGTGAAGGTCTTATGTGCATATCGATGCAGACACACTTCACATTGCTGCCAATTGCATAGCCTTTAGGGGGAAAGAGTCACGATCTTGCACCATTCCCTACAATGTGTGAATACCATTACTATTAATAGTGCTGGTGATTATCATAACAACATAATGTTAATAAGCAGCAATATAATGTTAATAAGGCATTGCAGTAGTTGGACTAGATGACCCTTAGGTCCCTTCCAACTCTGCAATTCAATGATTATATAATAAAGTGCTGGTCTAATTTCATGTTTATCAAAAGTGTTTAGCTAGACTTATAGTGCAGTGCTAAAGTCTCCTAATAATGTCTACTTCATACTGTTAAGGGGAGATTATAAAATCATTGTGGTTTGAAACATTTATTTACAGCACCTGAGGTTTCTTTTTAACAAAAATAGTTACATGAGCTTATCACATTCCTTTGGGACTTTTGCCACTTTTTGGAGTGACTGCATCTAACAATTCTTCCAATTAAATTCCAAACTTCATTAAGAGAATTGGCTTATGTACTTATGATCTTGTCAGTTTATTCACAATTCCCTTGTGCTGGTAGAAAATATTTTTATAGCTGCTGCACTATGTCATTAAAGAAAAGGAGTGCTCATCTTTTCTAAACACTTCAAAAGCTTTTAAAGGAAACATCATGAATAAAAATGAATGAAATCAGTTCAACATGCATTAGCCGAGTTTAGCAGCATTTGAGTAAACTGCTCCGGATTTCCTTGGGTTACTGGCTGTGGTCAAAAAGGTTGTTTATTCATTGTAACCTAATTTGGATTTCAAAAGGTTCAAATAGTATTGTCATTTTAGCAGCAGTTCCATGCATGCATGAAAGGTTGCAACCTGAGAATGTTTGGATTTGGGCTTTACTCCATTGTAAGTACAGCCATCAACTGAATTGAGTTTCTAGCTGATTAACCACCTGTCTTTTAACCATACCCTTCAGCATCCCACAAACGAAACAAAGACAAGCCCATGCATGAGTGCAAAGACAAGAAAGAGTCCAACCATCCAGGGATGTGTTTGGCAATGGTAGGGTCCATAGAATCTAGACTTAAATGTACCACAATGCAATATTGTGGGGGTAAGTTCACTTGAACTCATTCAGGGCTTACTTGTGAGTAGCCAGACAAATGAATATGCTCTTAAATTGCTAACAGATTGCTCCTGAAAATAAAAAGAGTGAAACTATCCATAGACTGGTCGCATGAAATGCCTGTAGAATGCATACATAGACTATATTGCATATATAATAGTTGAAATGTGGCCTCATTTTACAGATGAGAAATACTGAGGAAGAGTAGTGACTGAGAAGCCCTGGATTAGCTGTTGAATCCACTTTAGAGAATTTTTAAGCAGAGTTTGTTGGTTTGTTTGTTGTTTGTTTATGAGACTTGCTAGTTGCTTGTTACCTAAAGGTCTCACTTTGGCAGCTTACTAATAACAAGCAATATCACCCTAGTCTTATCAAAAGGCTGCAAACCAAAAAGATGTCAATGAAGGCTCCAGACAAACCTTGCTGGAGAGCCCACTCTGCAGTTAGGAAGCCACAACTGAGAAGATCCTAGTCCTTTTTAAGCATACAGTGGTACCTCGGGTTACATACGCTTCAGGTTACATACGCTTCAGGTTACACACTCCACTAAGCCAGAAATAGTGCTTCAGGTTAAGAACTTTGCTTCAGGATAAGAACAGAAATTGAGCTCCAGTGGTTCGGCGGCGGCAGGAGGCCCCATTAGCTAAAGTGGTGCTTCAGGTTAAGAACAGTTTCAGGTTAAGTACGGACCTCCGGAACTAATTAAGTACTTAACCCGAGGTAACACTGTATACAGATTGTTCTCCCTCACCCTTCAGCAACTGAAGCCATCCTCCATCCGGACACTGACTTTTGACCTCTGCCTTAAAGCCCCAGAATGTTTCTCTTTAAAATATCAGACACTTATTCCACCTCCACTGCTGAGAAACAACTCACTCCCAATTCCCCACACACTTTGTCTTCAGCAACATTTCAGGGGGAAAATTGTCGTCCTACCCAGAAAATCTTTCCTAATCTTCTTGCAATGGGTAGTTTTTCTGTGTGCTTTCTCACCATTCTTTTATTTAAAAATAAATAAGTGAAATGCCTCTAAACCTAACATTATTTGTAATTAGATTCATTGCCATATTTCATCACCAGACTGCATTATATACATTAGTCAAAACACACCTACAGAAATGAAACCAGTACTTGAATGCAATACCAGCAAGGGTCCCCTGTAAGATAACTCCAACATATACCCTCCAACACCTTGAAACCAAAATCCAGGATGCCATCTTCTCAGACGCCATCTCCCCCTATTTTATTGCAAGAGCATGGCGGCCATTTTGATTGCTGTGACCTCACGCAATTTTGTGCTCCAGTTCCCCATCCCCAAAAAAACGCTTTTGGGGGGCACAGCTCCCCAAAACACACATTTTGGGGCGCTATACAAGATTGCATCCCTGAAAAAACCAACACTTGGGGGGGGGGGGGATTACAGTCCCAGTCGGTTGCCAGGCAGCAGTACTGTAGACCAACTGAAGTTTCTGAGACACTTTTGAAAAGCAGCCTCATGGGCAATGCATTTTAGTATTTTAAGATGAGTATTACCAATTTGGGTAACAGAGGTCAAGCTGTCCTTTGACTGGCAGAGGACACAGCTAGCTCATCAGCCTTAACTGGTGAAATATGCTTTATCCACTAATGCTATTTGGGCAATGGACTCATTAGGTGATCTTGGACATAGTTCTGCCTTAGCCGGTTCTTACAATATTTCAGTGTTCCCAGACAGGAACACCCAAAATACAAAATGCAGACACCGTGCACAATAAATACAAAGGACACATTGTTTAGACCGTTCATCTCTAATTTTGCATATTGACTGGAATTAATTAGACAATTTTTTGGCTACAGACTTCTAGCCATAATTATGAAGCGTATCAAGCATGTAAAAGCTTTTGTTTTCTATTCGGAGTAGGTCACTATGCTCTTCAGAGCAATATAGTAAAGCTATTAGAGTATAACAATTTCGAAGCTCAAGGATGAGCTAAATGGATCCCCTTGTGATCATAGGCAGCACACTTCTAAGTATAGGTACTGGATGAATAACAGGATATGTGTCACATCCGTGCTGTGCTTCAGAATTTCTAGAGGCATCTGCCTGACTACTGTTGGAAAAATAATGCTGGACTGCATGAAGTTTGAAATGCAAACATAGAAAATGCTGTTTGGAGCAACCCCAAATATGAGCCGCTATATCAGTGATAGGGAACTTATTCCACCCCAAGGGCCACATTACCTTAGGAGGACTGTATGCCAGTGGTAAAGCAAAATTGGGTAAAGGGGTGTATGTGACTCTTACCTTTTGTATGGAATATAGACTATATTTCAGCCATGCAAAAGCCAGAGGTTTACACACACACACATCTATCCTTCATCCAGACATTATCACATTCAAGGACACATTCCAGCCAGGCAAAAGTGCTCAAGGAGGGTGCAAAACAGGTCTGGGGAGAGGTATGGTCTGAGGATAGAGGGTGTGGCCTTATTAGTGTCCTAAGGGTCAGCCTGGAGAGTTGTATTTTATCCACGGTCCTGAGGTCCCTACCTACCCCTATTCTAAATGTTTCAGTTCCCCTTATAGATCAATTGTCCTTAGTACAGGCATAGGCAAACTCGGCCTTCCAGATGTTTTGGGACTACAACTCCCATCATCCCTGGCTAACAGGACCAGTGGTCAGGGGTGATGGGAATTGTATTCTCAAAACATCTGGAGGGCTGGGTTTGCCCGTGTGGTGTAGTGGTTAAGAGCAGTAGACTCGTAATCTGGTGAACTGGGTTCGCATCTCCGCTCCTCCACATGCAGCTGCTGAGTGACCTTGGGCTAGTCGCACTTCTTTGAAGTCTCTCAGCCCCACTCACCTCACAGAGTGTTTGTTGTGGGGGAGGAAAGGAAAGGAGAATGTTAGCCGCTTTGAGACTCCTTCGGGTAGTGATAAAGCGGGATATCAAATCCAAACTCCTCTTCTTCTATGCCTGCCTACTACAACCCCAATCCTTGAAGAAAGGGTCTGTTGGGGGTGGTGTCAATTCAGTTCACATTTAAAGCCAAATTTATCAAATTTGCACTTTCTGAAACAATATGAGAACTGAAACACAGCCATCCTTCAAAATTCACACTTATCTAAATTTTGCAGTGCACTTCTCCCAACCAACCAATGTTTACAAAAATGTATTTATTAGCTGAAAGTTCGCATAAAAATAAATAAATGAAAACATCATAACATGTATTACTTTATGAGAAATTGCTTGCCAAAATGTGTGCATTGGTCAAAGCTGCATACAAAAATATTTTTATTAGGAGGAATTCACATTAAAATGATGAATAAATTTCTTGAGGATTTTTAAAAAAAGAAAATCTGCAAATTGCTGCAGAAATGTGGCAAACTGAATGTAAGACTGGAAAAATAAGAAACGAAGAAAACAAAAATTGGCAGATCCATCCCTACTCAGGAATTCCTCATGGCATATCACCATGTCCAAAACTGCCATAGTGGTTCTGGATGTGGAAAAGGCCTTTAATTGAATAGAGTGGCTTTATTTATCAGTGATATTTAAAAGAAAAATTATTATGAATGTGGAATGTAATTATTTTCAAACTGAATCATCAATATATACACTTCCCAGAGTAAGGGTAATTACTAATGGGCACATTTCTAATATCTGTCTCTCCTTAATAGAATCACTAATGATAGCTATATAGAGATTCTTGGAATCTCTGTTGGGTAACAGGAATTTAATATTTATTTGTACACAGAGATGTAGCCCTTATATCACCCGTACCTGAAAATGCTTTCAGTTTGGTACAATATAGTAATCATAAATGGCAGAGTGATTAATAATGAATTAAATTTCTGGTCTCAGTTACCACTGTATTGATTAGGAAGATAGCTTTAATTAAATAAACCTATTACCTTGGTTGTTTTTTGAACATCCTCAGAAATATTAATTTGAGATATTGGAATAATGGTAAGGAATTAGCTACCATATGCTAAATAAAGGATCAGGACTACCTGATATCAGACTATATTACCTTGTGTCAAGTTCCGTAGCAATATCTGACCAGCTGACCTAGATAAAAGTATATCATTTTACTGTCATTTAAAAATGGAAGGAATAAAGGGCAAGATTATAATCTAAGAGTCAATAACATTTTGTTAGCATAGTAAAAAGGAAAAGTCAACCTACCCACTATCTCTTATCACAACTAACAGTATTCTATAATACTGAGTTTTCTCCTCTGTAATTGCTGAGAATTATCTCATTGTAATATCTGTCTCAATTATTTCAACTTATGTATCTGTTGAAATATAATTTTTTTTTTACTTTTCATGGAGATTTAAAAAGGAAGGAAGCAGGCCATTGCATTTTTAGTACTCCCCACCCCCTTAACAAACTATAAGTGCCTGATCCAGAGACAGTGAAATATATGTTGAAAAACATTTACAGAAGAATGCATGTTGTCCATTAGATTAAAATGTTGAGGCTATAAGTGGCGTTATCTGATTACATCTATATAAATGAGAAAAGTTGTTGGAAGTGTTAAATCCTTAATGCTGACATATTTCAGATCTTCTGGACTCATCTAAAGGGTTTGGCAAGAAATCCTGAAAGGATACAATTTTCTGTGAAATTCTTAGTACTCTAAAAACTGTACTGTTGGGATACCTAAGGGATTTACCCTGAAAGAAGACTTGGAACTGATCACTTGCCAGACTCTGTGTTGTTTGACCGTTACATGTGACTGGCACAAAAGGATATGGATGAACACAATTTTTTAAAACTTACATATTGAAAATCTTCTAAGGAAGCAAATAAGCTTGCAGAAAAAATAGTTTTAAAAATAAAAATGGTGTGTGCACATACACATAGCATACTCCTCATTAACTGACCCAAGACAAGCTGCACGTAGCTTGAACAAGGCAAACAGCACATTCCTCTATGACTGCCAGGAGCCTAGAATGATAGCGGCCATTTCCCATGGCTCTTTATTGTCTTCTCCATGACTTTGAAATGGAACATAATGTAGCAGCGTTCCGTTATGGAATCAAAGGAGAGAGAAAACATCCAGCAGCCAGAATCTCAAGGACAATAAAAGTGGCCTGTTTGAAAGGCTGTATTACTGAATGTATTATCGATGCAGAAACAGTAGGAGCAAATGACTGCATTCAGAACGAGGAAGAGACAATTCCAAATAAAAATGAATGCAATATCGTCAGGTTTGAATGTTAGATTCAGCATGGGTTAAGGGAAATGTATAAACTTGAAATTTCCTCCCCCTCTCTACTACACGGACTTCATTCTCAGGAAAGTAGCATTTGGAGGGGCACAGAACCCAAAGTGTGAGAAAAGCAAATAGATTTATAAAAGAATTTGAGTTCCAAATCATAGATTTTTATACTGAAGCACACATGAATACAGGCTTCTGCATATGTATCCCTAGGAAATGGGTTCAGGGGTTGCCAACCCAGCACCTGAGAAAAAAATGTAAGTCTCTAGCCCCCTTAGAAAGAAAGTTATGGAACAAAATTTGCAGATACCTGCTAAGTGATTTCTAATTGTGGTGGGGGCACCTTTTATATTTTCCTGGTACAGTCATACCTTGGAAGTTGAACAAAATCCGTTGCAGAAGTCCGTTCAACTTCCAAAACGTTCGGATGTTCGGCTTCCAAAGAACATTCGCAAAACGGAACACTCACCTCCGGGTTTGCAGCATTCAGGAGCCAAAACGTCTGAGTACCAAGGCGTTCGGGATCAAGGTCCAACTGTACGGAGGAATGCTCCCCATTGTTAATGGGCAGCAACAGCATCATATTCTCTGTGTTATCAATATTATGTGATCATTACAGTCAGGACCAGCAGGGCGTATCTGACTTCCTATTGCAAACATAAGGTAGTGAGGAGTGGTTGTCTCTCTAATTTTGTGTTATGCCACGCCCCCATGGCAGCCATATTGTGTTGTGTTGCACACACATAATGGCAGCCATTTTGTGACTGGCACCAACTGCACTCTCTCAAAATTTACATTGTGCTTACTGGACCAAAAAGATTAGTGACCTCTGGTCTATATAAACAGATGCTATGTATGTAGGCATGCTTCAGTAATTTGTTTTTGTATACTGACCTGAGTTTACCTGATCCACACCTCTTGGATTAAAGTGCATATTATGCACTGGATTTCACACATTCTGAAAGTTTTGATCCAGTTCTCATCTAAAACAAGTATCAAAACTTTTTTGATGCATATTTTGAGAGAAGATATAAATGGGTTTTCTTGAGGTAGACATATTTAAAAACGCATATTCTGAGAGAAAATAGCTTTGAAATATTTAATATGCTCTCCAGTACATAAGAACATTAGTATTACTACTACTATTACTATTTTTACTACTACTACTACTTACCTATCCTTCACCCTAATGTCCCAGGGTGGGTTACAATATTAAAGCACAATATTAAAAACAGTTTAAAACAACTTGCAATATGTAGGCTCCTAATTGCAGCCATGACACAAACCTAATTAGCTCTGGTAGTGGTGTAGTGGAGACAGGGGGAGGGGGAGTTGTGGTTCAAATTTAATTGCTTTCACAATATGCAAAAAGATACAGATTTGGATACCACAAGGATATGTACCCTGAGATGTGCACTTTCACACTCGAGTAGTTCTTTGCCCCTGACTGCTTTTGAGTTGCTCAGCAACATGTGGTGCATAAATCATTACAAAATGTGTTAAATGCAAATGGTTGCTAATAGGGTAACCATCTGTTTGATGCTGCGAACTTTATGAAAGGAGGTAGTGAGCATTTCCTTTAGTAAAACACGGGGAAAGTTCTGCAATTATCTGAAGTGGCGAGGAGGGCAAGCCCAGCAACAAATCAGCCACCTGGATTACTGTCAGCAGCAGCACCTTCTATCCTTTCCATTTCCCCATCAATTTCCACAGAGGTAGTTTGGCACGGTGGCATGATCTTGACTTCAAGACCATATCCTGGGCTGCAGCAATCTAAGCCACCATTGCTTCTTGCAGCTTGATTATTAAAACTCAAGCCGTATTTGTTGCCTTTGAATAGTTCATTAAGGAACAGGCTGGCCTACCCTCCCCAGGGCATCTTTTCATCCACAAATATAATCGGACTCTCTTATCCCGCTTTACCAGCAGCCTCATACCCCATGGAAAAAAATGGATAATATTTTGTAAGTGATACATCAGTGACATTTTCCTGCCCGATAATGTATTGCAGTAGACTCCATCAGTGTGCACTTTCCATCTCGTAATCTCTCCTGCAGTATTACTATTAAAGATCTCTCTTTTTGCAAGGAAGGGGGAAATCGATTCTCTTGCCCCAGACATACATTAGTGGATGCTGTCACATACCTTCCTAATGAACATTGCTAGGCAGACTTGTGAGTGACAAGGTAATGCATTAGGAAATTACCAGTGGGACACATGAAGGGCTGAATAATCCAGTTGCTTGAGCTTAATACCACAGTAGCCAAGCTATACAGGAGAAGCTGTAAACTACCAGCACCATTATCTGTTGCAAGGGCAGCTAATTGTTGGTCCATGGACTGCATCAACTCCCTGCCCTAATTTTGTCTATCTCTTCCTCCTACACACACATAACTCTCTTATTTACCAGATTGGAAGTGGGGTGTGCTCCTTTTTATTTATCAAGCACTTCTTCCTTTGGGAAGTGAGGTTGCTTTGGGTTGCAAGGCATCAGGACTAAACATGGGACTCTCATAGCAGGAGTCCAGAGCCCATACTTGCTGGACCACTGTAGGAGTTTGCCATATGAGATAGCTGCTGGCTTTCATTCTCATGAGCATCACCACCACCACTGCAGTGGTGGCGCTGTAGTGTTCAGTTCAGGAGTGATCAGGAGACACAAGAGACCAAGGCTAGTTTGCACATCTTACCCTCAAGCTGCCTTCCCCTCACATTATGGCTTAACTTCCAGCTTGTTTCTAGACTGTCAGGTCACTGCCTCTATTCCCAATAAACCTTTCAATTTATTCCAGAATCTCCCAAACCAAGCTTGTGTTATGCAGCCCGACATAGAGCATATTGCGCATTCCTGGAAGTGAGGAGAGTGTGGAGTGCAGTGTCCAAGAGGAGCTGTAGCTAGTGAACCAGCCATAGCTGGAAATGCACACTCTACTGATCAAGGCTATTTGAGCCTCCAGTGACCATGTTGAATCCAGGAGCTACCAAAAGCTGTGGATCTCTTCTCTACAGGGAACTGCAGTCCTGTCTGGAACAGCCTTTCTCTCCATCTCCAGACTTGAGAACACCTCTTGTCTGTTTTGGATTCAGCTTAAGTTTATTGACCCGCATGCAGCGCTTCACTGTGTCCAAGCACCATTTGCTTGTGGGCCACTCCTTGGTATTAGACTGTGCATGTATCAAATCAGAAGCTACTGTTGCCCCCCCCCCCACCTCCCTGAACAAATTGAACAATAAGTCCCTTCCCTGTACTGGAACTGCAGAAACCTGGAGATGTGAGGGGCATTAAGTGCATATCCCCTGCAGAGAAATACAAGTGTGTGTTTTTTCCGTATTGTGTGTTTAAAAGGGAGAGTGGGATGGAGAGAAAGGAAGAGGGTGTCTTAAAACCTGCCTTCTCCTGTCATCTTACACAAAGCAACTTGCTCGCTGAAAGTACGGTACGTATCTTGACAACTTCTTTCTGATTTAGAAGGAACCCAGGGGTGTTCAGACAGGGTGGCTGCATGAATGAGGCACATGGAACCTGTCAAGGATGTGGGGAGAGTCCTTTGACTAGTACTTTGGCACTACTTTTGTTGAACACGAGCATTGCTCCAGTTCCCAGAACACTACATATTTTTAATGTGAGTTGCTGGTGACAGGACAGCAGCGGGGCTGTTGATTGTTTCTGACTTTTATATCTGACGAATCCAATTTGATTCATTTTTGCTGTTTAGCAATCTAGGGCAATACAGGTACAGAGATTTTGAAGGTATGATATGCTGATGCCATCAGAGGCATGTTGATAATTGCAACTCCTTTCCTCATCTCTCTTAGTGAAGCCACTTGAGAGAAACGGGGCTGGTTTGCATATGCTCATGTATCTCAGTGGAAGTACTCAGGCTCCCCATTAAAAGCTTTCGTATCATGTCGCGCCCACTCAAACACGATGCTTCTCAATGGAATCCCATTCACACTTTGAGCTAAGAAAGCAAATGCTGTACATGCAGTTGTGAACTGCCCTTCATTGTGTTCACTTCCTGCAGGTTGCTTTATAGACAAGTACATCACTCAGTTTCTTATCAAGTGATAGCTACAGTCATCATGCATGTGTCTGAGCCTGCTAAGCTGTATTGGGACTAAGAGGGCATTTGAGTTATCACCCTGAATGATGCACTTGGGATGATAGTATGCAGCAACTGCACCCCTTTGCTGTTTCTTCACAGCCCTGAAAGCTGATGTCACTAGGGTGCTTGTTTCGTTTGGTTTACTTAGCTACACATCTCCAACTGAACACATACCGGTACTTCCCCATATTTCATTTCAATGTAGATTTTCTTACTCTGCTCATGGAAGTGTTGTACTGTCTTCTTCCCAGAAATTTCTGGGTCCTTCAAATGCTGACCGCTTCTACTGTGTCGTGCTCAAATTTAATTAGTGAGAATCCCCAAGATTCAGTTACCTTAAACTTGGGAGGAGCTTGCACAGGAGTGCTAAATAGAGTCTCCATGTGATAGGAAGACTCCAGCTGATTGTATTAGCTGCTGATTCTTTCAGCTGCTACAACCGCATGTGGAGAACCCCTTGGCGTCGTCTCTGACTGCCATTGCTTGCTCTCTCCATTTCTGGCAGCACCCAGCTGCTTCTCTTAGTTGCAGAAAAGAACAAAAAATGCACTGCATGGAATCCCCTGCATGACTAGGTTTTCCTTGTTCTTTTGGTGGCACTAGAAGAAGCCAACTGGAGACTGAGTAGGCTGCAAACTCGGAGAGAGATGGAAGAGTTCTCTTTGTAGGTTGTTAGAGCTGATATCTGCTACAACTGCTTGGCAACTCCTCACTGTGTGTGAACTCTGGGGCTCCTGTGTCAGCCAGGTCTTGGGGTTTTTTATTCCATGCCTCTGTTATCATGAAGTCCTCTCCTCCAAATTCTTGAGCAGTGGATTGCAATCAGGGAAGAACGTGATGAATACATGCTAGGGTAGTTTTTGATAGGGCAAAATCCTACTTTCTGATGCTTTTCCAGTTATGCCAGTAATGCTGACTGCAATCATGACAGATAGGAACTGACTTTCGAGTTCAATGCTTTCAGTGAAAATACTTTCAGGTGCCTTAGGAATCCAATAAAAATGCAACGCTATGTATTCAACCATACATTTTTCAAAGCATGAATGTTTCAGAGCTGCAACAGGCAAAATTATAAACAGATCAACAGAAAAGAGAAAGAGTTGCCCCAAGAGAAATACATGAGACTTCTCTTGAACCAGTGAGGCTCCTAGACAGCTGCTTCGGGCACAGCAAGGCACATGAACAGGTGACAATGTGACAGCAAGTTGCGTGATGACTTTTGTCAAGTACATTGTCACCATTCTGAATCCAGAGTACATCTGCCTCCGGGGGGATTTGCACATCTGCCATATATTTAGATTACTTTTATTTTAAAGAAACAGATGCATATAATTCATATGTAGACACAAGAGTACAAAAGACAACCAATTGGGAGGCTAAATTCATGCAGGCATTTCTGAGCTGGCATCATACAAATGTGCTAATGCACTAAATGATGCGATGAAACCTACTGTTAGGGGGTTTATCCAAGCACCATACTTTGGAGTTACTCTGTAGCTTTGTCATTTTTGTAGTATTTCACCAAAATGTGTGTAAGGACTGAGCTAGCTGCGAGTGGAAGGCCTGATCTCAGCCAGACTCATGAAAAGCATTGGAAGGCAGAGTTCATTTGGAGGGGAGAAGTGGCAGGTGTTGTTGCTACTTGATTCCTTCTGACTAAATCTTCCCTACTCTCTCCTCCCCGGCCAAGATTCAGTGCCGGGGGGGGGGGGGGGGGAGAGCAGATTGCTAGGGGCGGAACAGGAGAGAGGTCACCACCCATCACTTTTTATTCCCAAATGACACCATCCGCCACTTTTCTCTCTAGATTTTAAGCAGAGATCCAAGTTCCCAATTCCATGTCTCTGTCACAGCATTCTGATACATTGCTTTGTCAAAACTACCGCACAGCTGCTAGCTGTGCAGAAAGAAAAATAATAATTAGGGCTTAATGAAATCAATGTAGGTAGCCGTTTTGCCCCGGCATATTGCTCTGTTTCTTCTATGCTGTGGTTCGCAGCATTGTTGCAATTTGCAGCAGTGGTAAGGCAAGAAAGTACAACACACACTGGCAGCTATAGAAGCAAGAAATAAAGGACCCATGTCCCCACGTTGCCATGTGGAGCTCTTTGGACATTTGCTCATGTGACAGGGCAGAATGAGAAATCAGAAGAAAAACAGAGGTGTTGTTTTCATGAGACTTTGACACATGAAGGGGCATCCCATATAGAACAGGGCTGTTATACATCACCTCTGGCTCCATCCATAAAGCCAGGTGGTACCATTGGTCCAGTCCCCAGTACCCATTCATTAGGCATGGATACATAAGAGGCCTATATATTAGGACAGGGCCACTCTTCTGATAGTCTGGGGATGAGGCAGGGTAGAGAGCTGCACAGGCTCACAACCTGGACCAATCTGATGCTGTTGACAGTACACCCATGCAGCCTTGACCTGCCATCCTGTCTCATCCTTGTACTGTCCAGATACATGGTGGTGACACTGTTCCATGCATGGCACCACCTCATCATACCAGCCACTCCTGCGGGCACCTGCAAAAGAAAGTCTTCACCCATGCACCTTGCACATGCTCTGGAATGCTACGTGACCAGGGCTCCAGAATGCTTAGTGATCTACACATGCAGGCTTTCCTTTGCAGATATCTAAGCCTAACTTGGTAAGGCTGGTGCCTCCATGAAGTCTTAAGGGCAAAGCCAGAGGCAGACTTTCAGTGCCGCATCCTAAGCGTGATGCCTCTGGATGCAGTGCAGCCATGACATGATGTTACCACACAATGTATTACCTCATTCCCAGTAGCGTGGACATATCATGCCATCCCATGCATTGTGTTACACTAGGCCTTTTTTCTGGGCATTGCAAGGCAGAGAAGAGGAACAGGAAGCAATTGGTCTCTTCTCCACATTTTGCAAAAAAAAAAAAAAAATGCAGCTCTTTTCAAAGAACTTAGAAAGATGCTACCTTTCAGGAGGGAAGAGCAATGAGGTTGCGATGGAAGTAAGTCTCAGCTTTCTCGCTCACCTCCTCATACTTTTTATGCAAGTGTGTGAATGAACTGCCCACTGAGGTTACCACTAACCGCTTTATGTTTGTGGATGAAATTGGCTCTAGCAGATGGAGCTGGTGCCACAGCAAATCTCCTAGTTTTTAAGGTGCCATGATTGTTGTTGCTTTTCCACAACTCTCTAGCACAGCCTCACCTGGAATTTGTTCTTTCAGTGCTTGTGGAGACTGTCAACAGGAACAATGTGTCTCATGCACAAGCTAAATTTCCCCCTGTGTGGGAAATTAAGGGGGCAGAACTGCCACCCCTTCAGTCGTGCTATTCAAACTCCTTGCCTTCTCTCCTCCCTCCCTCCCTCCCTACTCTATCCTGCAGTCCTGAAGTGCCTTCATATTCCCTGATCCTCTGCTACTTAAGCTTATCATCCTGGCAAATTTCTCCATTGCTGAGGAGGGAGGAGGGGAGAGAGAGAGAGAGAGAGAGAGAGAGAGAGAGAGTGAGTGTGCATATGCACTTTCTTCTTATCTAAGCTGCTCCAAAGCCTGGTCAGACATGCCTAACCAAGGCCTCAGCTGCACTCCATCAATTTCAACCTACAAGGGCCTGCCAGGCCGGTTCTCCCCAGACTGAATTAAGCTCTCGTGGACCAGTGAAAGTTTAAGGTCATCCCATCTCATTGTTTCACTGGCATACACCCAGTGTCGGGCTTTCAGACCCTACATAAGATGCTTACTCTAACCCAGTTTTTCAGATGCAAATGTCTGTTATGCACACAAGCATTTCTAATCCTTGGGATGGTGGGCTATTCCTGTTTGTTTGTTTATTTTCAGATTATCTCAAGTATTTCTTTGTGAGCAGAAGCAGCTTTTGCATTTTTCATTGCTGAGTGTGGCTGAGCACGGGAAGCCTGAATGACATTTTCAAAAAATGGGGGTGGAGAGGGAGGGAGAGACGACAGGATTGTAAAAAAAGCGAAGTCAGGCAAGGCAGAGTCAGGAAGGTTCATCCTTTAATATAGGCATTGTTTTTGTCAGCAGTATTTCACAATCTGTTTTTCCTTTATGACAGTCATAAATTATTTATAACAGGCAATCTATTCCTTAAAATCTTCAGTTGTACGTTGTTGTTGCTTTTGCTGGTGGGGTGATCCCAAACTCAGGCGGGAGGAGGGGCTCAACAGAATATTGATTTGAAGCATTTGAAATATAAATGAAGTTGTTTAGTCCTTTCTGGTATAGTAGATGGAATCTTAAAGCAATTGGGTCAAATTCAGCAGACCAGCAGGATCCAACCTTTCTCTACCTCCCCAAGACAAAATATCTAAATAAATAAAAATGCTTTAAGTTTGCATTAGCAAACAGCAGAGCTTTCTGAATTGCACCTCTCATCCCACCGTCATCCGTCTTTGAGTTAATCAATATTTCTGAAAATGAAAAATAAACAAATGAAGAGAGATGCATATATTTTCATCATTGTGGCTGATTGCATTTTTACCTCAGGTTAGTCCCAATGAACTCAATCCAGTGCTCATCACATGCACTTATGGAGCAGCAGGTATATGGAACAGCCATTTAATGTGTGCAAACACACACAGTTCCTATTACACAGGCTGAGATGTGTCCTCTGCCCTCTTAAATCTCTCTGGAGCACCTGTGGTGATGAGCAAACTAAGCTATCTTAATGAACGAAACACCAGGTTCACTTATAGCCTTGCTACCCATGAGTGCCAGTGGCATTATTACATAACAGATTTTTATAGGGCAAGCTGTCACAGGTAGTTACAAATACCATATTTTCAGCAATAAAAGATAAACCGTTGGCTTATGAAACAAACATATGGAAAACACAGTTTCTGAAGTGCCTCTACTTCCAGACTTTTTTCTGAAAAAGATTATCCCTTCTGAGAGCACTGAGAGTACATTCCCCTTCATCTCAGTAACACAGCACCAGTAGCTTGAAGACGGCACAAATACAACGGAAGGAAAGAAGAGCCTCTTTCCTCTGTTTCCTCTTCCTGTTTCACTGCAACTGCTTCTATGTCCATACAAGTCAATGGGAAGATGCAGAAGCCCTATCAGGATGGGCCAAGATTGTGATTTCATAAAGAAAACAGTGGGATATGTTAGTGTAAATGAGAAACAGTGCCAATGAGAGATGTGCAATATTAAAATTTAAGTAACCCATTTCCAGCCAGGATCTATTTTTAACCATGGGAAGCAACCCAGAATACCAGTTCTAACCAAATTCACATGGTACAGTCAATCAGCCAAGTCTGATTGTCAAAACCTCAGATGGGGAACCCTTTCCAGCCAAAGAGCCATCATTTACTTCCAAGTAGCCTTATGGGGGGGATGCGGGTGGCGCTGTGCGTTAAACCACAGAGCCTAGGACTTGCCGATCAGAAAGTCGGTGGTTCGAATCCCCACGACGGGGTGAGCTCCCATTGCTCGGTCCCTGCTTCTGCCAACCTAGCAGTTCGAAAGCACGTCAAAGTGCAAGTAGATAAATAGGTACCGCTCCGGCGGGAAGGTAAACGCCATTTCCGTGCGCTGCTCTAGTTCGCCAGAAGCGACTTAGTCATGCTGGCCACATGACCCGGAAGCTGTACGCCAGCTCCCAAGGCCAATGAAGCGAGATGAGCACCGCAACTCCAGAGTCAGTCACGACTGGACCTAATGGTCAGGGGTCCCTTTACCTTTTAGCCTTATGGGGGCCACGTCCCAGCCTTGAGTGAGGATGGGGCCAAGATTGGCAGAGCAACTCATGCAAATGTTACCTTCTACAGTAGGTTAGTCTCTACGCACACATCTGCACATCTCTCTATCTGTCCTCCTTCCAGACAAGCAAGATGCAGGATTGGAGGTCAAGGATACATTCCAGCCTGGAATAAATGTTCAAGGAAGATGTGCAGCTGGGCCACCGAAGGGTGTCGCATATAGAGAACCCCAAGGACCAGATAGATTGGCTCAGAGGGGCGCAGCTGGTCCTTGGGTTTGAGGTCCTGATCACAGCCAAAGGCCATGAAAAAATATAGTACTAGATGAGGATTCATCTGCACTGAAGAATGCTGCCCCTTTAAGAAAAGATAGTGCCTTTCCCCCTTTTTAGACCTCAAGGCAGGTTAGGAAATGTAGGCACAGCAATATTCTAGTTTCTTTTTTTTCTTTTTTTAATGCTTTATTGGTTTAAAAACATAACAAAACAGAAAACCAAATCAAACAATATATAATAACAATATATAGCAATATTAACAAAATACAATCCAAAATAAACACTCCTTATGTACCAAAAAGAAAGACACAGAATTAATTTCATCCTTTACTAATTCTAGTGTGACTTCTGGTCCCGTCCCCCCCACTGTGGTTCCTAAATTCCCTTTCACTGCACACTTAATTTTATCTCTCCTAGATTCTCTATCATTTTTGTTCTGTAACCTCTTGTTTTGAAGCAGAAACTCAATCCAAACCTGCCAATGAATTGGTAATATTGCAATGTTCTTTTAGGTAATCTCTATAAATATTCCACTCTTTGTTGAATATTTGATCTGTATGGTCTCGGAATCTTGCAGTTAATCTTGCTAGTTCAGCATATTCTAACATTTTACTTTGCCAATGTAACTTTGTGGGCGCGGAGACCGCTTTCCATATTTTAGCAATAACGATCCTAGCTGCTGCTACTGCATACATAAATATTTTCCTTAATTTTGGGGGGATTTCAATATTCTAATTTCTATTGACTCTGCCCAGATCGGGAAGAAACCCCCCTTCCTCCTTTGCAATCTAGTTTCAGTTTAATTCTTCAAACCTAGAAAGAAGGGTGAACTCAATCGTTCTTACAGAACTCCACCGAGAACTCTACATGGAACTTCATAAAAAGTGTCTAACCAATTTCATTCAGAGCCAAAAAAACAGCCTATTGGAATGTTAGTAAATATTTCTGCATGTGCCTTTTGATCTTCAATAAATCTATGTATGAGAGCTTTGTGGGGTTTTGTTGAATACTATCCAGATTGAGAGAAAATTCTCAGGACAAACTGGCTAACCCAATACCCAATATCTCCTCTGCAATGCAGAAGGGAACCTTGAGCAATTTAATATATTTGAATGATCTCTGGAGTTTCAGTAGTCATCCTTCTGATAATTTAAGCTAGCAATACTTAAGAGATGCTTGAGGAATTTGATCTCAGTGAAATATGATATGAAATCTCAGAAAATATACATTTCAAGCATTTTAAATCATGTGTTTTGAGAGGATTTTTAAAAAGTTGTTTAACGTGGAAATAGAATGAATATAATTAGTAGTTGGTTGTTGTTGTTTTTTCAAAGAAGTGAAAGTAGCATGGCTCCCCCCAAAAAAGGGGGCAAATTAATCCATCCCAAGTAACGCTGTCTCACCCAAAAGAAGCCTGGGTGTTTCATGCTTCCAAACCTGCCAATTTTCAAAACCATTATTTCTGAACAATTTTCTTGATTTTCTGAATTCTAAGCCAAAACCAAAACAAACAGACAAAAAGCCAAGAAAGACTTCAAATATAAAAGGGTTGGCAGCCTCTTTAAAAAAACAAAAACAAAAACACCCCTGTATCTCTAGGCCAGCATAGCTTCTCTTGTTGAATTTCTGCCTGTCACACACATTTTTATGGGTACTAACCATAAAAAAGGTTAATAGGTGCTTCTCTGTATCAGTACACCTGGAGAAGTGCCTCACCAGATATGTAATTATGAAGGCTGCATGGTTGCATTAAAACAAAAATGCAATATAAGCAGTATTTACTTGCTGTTTTGAGTTCAGCAAGCTTTTCTCTCTGGCGGGCATTCCTGGAAGAAGGTTGCAGTATTTCTTGCCAATTGCTAGCAGTTTTAATTCTGTCCTTCTGTACCAGCTCTGTCTACATATTCTTGGCATGTCCTATATTTATTCCCACCTGTTAACATAAGGCTAGCTGAACTTGGCAGATCCGATATTTTCATAGGACTCACAGAGAGTCTAGTGAATTAACTGCTCAGCTTATGTATTAGGCTTTTCCTTGCTTAAGCGGCCAGTCTGACTGAAAGGTTCCTTCCACTTTGAATTCTCTTGAAATATGGCCAGTCAGTCTTTTGAGAATAGACTAGACTACACTAGACTAGACTAGACATAATGAAAGAAAAAAAGGGGGGCTTGTTCTAGTCTCCAGTAATTAATAATAATAATAATAATAATAATAATAATAATAATAATAATAATAATAATTTATTTATACCCTGCCCTTCCCGGGTCAAAAACCAGGCTCAGGGCAGCAACAAATTCAAAACACTTAATTATAAATACAGCATAAAATACAGTACAAAAACATCAATAACAATAAAATTCAAAATTCAGAAATCAATTTAGGGGAAATGAGCATTAGATAATCCCCAGGGCTAGCTGGCTGAATTGGTCCTACTTGGGCCAGCGAGGAGGCCAGGGGAGAATTAGCTGTGGGGTCTCAGAGCGGGTAATCTTCATAAAAGGGGAGGGGGAGGGAAGAAAAGGGAAATAAAAGATCAGGCTGAATTCAAATTAAAGGCCAGGTGGAATAGCTCTGTCTTACAGGCCCGACGGAAGGAAGTTAAATCCTGAAAGGCCCTAGTCTCATGGGACAGAGCATTCCACCAGGTCGGAGCCATCATCCAGTGAGGCTTAGGTGTGGGTGTGAATGCGAAATGTGGAAGAAAATGATAGTCGTGCAAAAGAAAGCAAAGTGTACATTACACAGACAACCACTGTAGCATTGAAAAGCCTGTTAGAAGGCATCAAGGATCTGTTGGAAGTTTCAAACAACATCCATTCATGACTATTTAAGACTCCTCTATTGTACCAAAATGCATTTGGAGACTGTATAAATATATGTAAAAATAAAGGGTTGCAATGTACCTGAGGCCACGGATAAGTTTTAGAACCAATCCCAGGCGGTCTTGAGCACAGAAGTGCTTTGGTGTCTATCGAAAACAAACAAATGCACTGCAGCGGTGAGCAGGTTTTCCTGCTGTGCGTTTCTGTACTTACTGCTGATTTGCTCAAATACAGCTCTCTTTTTCCTGCATTGCAATGGGGATGCTATTGTGCTAAGAGAATGCTGCCTCCTGAGTTTTGTACGGCTTGCTAGAGAAAGGTGCTTGTTTAACAGGTAGTGATGGTCAGTGATGTTTCTACGGATAAGAATGGAGGTTATGCTTATCTGCCGGAGTCAAGCGCTAGATACAATGGTTTTGCAGCTTAATTTCTCTTCAGAGAGACAGACAGACCGAGAGGTTGTTTCCACCCAGTTTATTGATAAGAGGTAGCCATGAAAGGCTTCTTGATTATGCTCTTGTTTTGGGTCAGGGTAGGAGGAAATCAATTTCCTATGAAGGAATGTTTACCTACAGGAAAAGTTAGCCAGGGGTGGTGGCCACAGCTGGTGGTGGGTGAACCTAAAAACCAAAGCTAAGCAAAAGTTGCAGCATTGTATAGCTCTCTCACCCACCCCATCACTCCCTCTGTTTCTCTCCATACCACTCCACTTCATGAAATTAGGCAATCCCCACGACGGAGTGAGCTCCCGTTGCTCTGAACCTGCTCCTGGCAACCTAGCAGTTCAAAAGCATACCAGTGCAAGTAGATAAATAGGTACTGCTGTAGCGGGAAGGTAAATGGTGTTTCCGTGCGCTCTGGTTTCCATCACGGTGTCCAGTTGCACCAGAAGCAGTTTAGTCATGCTGGCCACGTGACCTGGAAACAAACACCGGCTCCCTCAGCCCAAAAAGTGAGATGAGCGCTGCAACCCCATAGTCGCCATTGACTGGACTTAACCGTCCAGGGGTCCTTTACCTTTTTACCTTTTTTATTTAGTGAACTGATTCTGCGTGAGCACAACCCTCTCAGGCTGAGCATCTCACTGCTTTGTTGATTGTTCTGTATATGAAGAAGAAGAAGAAGAAGAAGAAGAAGAAGAAGAAGAAGAAGAAGAAGAAGAAGAAGAAGAAGAATTAATAATAATAATAATAATAATCAGAACCATAAGGCAGAAAGTTCACAATACAAGAAAAAATCATTTCTCCCTTTCCATGTTAATGTGTTACATAGCACAAACCATGACACCAAGGTGCTGTGTAAGACTCCCTCTTGTATTTTCTGGAAATCCCCCTCCTCAAAACCCACCTTCCCTTGGAGCTGTTGGCTTAACCCCTTAGTTCCCTTCCCCTACTGCAACCCAGCTCAAATTATACATCATGCCTAATGTATAGCATGAAGCTATGCATGGGCGTAGCCAAAGGAGCGGGGGTGGGGGCAGCTGCCACTCCTATATCAAGTAAATACCGGTAAATAAAAAATGCTTAACCAGTTGCATCACTGATAACCCAGGTTTGCCCCCCAACATAAAGCCTGCCTCCCAGAATAAATGCTGACTATGCCCATGAAGCTATTCCTCATTGGGGGGGGGGGGGAATAGCAATAACAATAATAATTACAAGCAAAGGGAGATTATTATTTGGACTACATTTCATCACTTGGCAGGGAGGTTGATATCCCCTCCCCAGCTGCACCCCTCCCCCAAATATCTCCTCTACACACAGGCAGCTATGAGATATAGATAGATAGATAGATAGATAGACAGATAGATAGATAGATATAGTGTCAATCTGAACTCTTTTTTAATTAATCCTCAGGGACGGGCAGGGAAAGAAGGGATTAATTTCCCCTCTCAATGTCAGACACAAGTACACACACACTGTAGGTGTTGGCTCTCGTGTGTGTGTGTGTGTGTGTGTGTTTTTCCCCTGGAACCCCAAAATCTAGCAAGCAGAACCAGGTTCAAAAGTTAGCATGAAAGAACGGGGCATCCCCTGAACATTATGAGCCTATGAATTTGTTTTCAGTTCTGGGACTGAACAAAATAACATACTAGTCCATTACCTAGTTTAGTTTCTGCAACCTAACCTAGGAAAAAATAATCTGGCTGTTTTTATTGTTGAAGAACTGAGAGTCTGAAACACTTGCCAAGCAACTGCAAACCACCCAGAGATCTACCAGTGGCTCCTAATCTAAATTCTGCCCACACCAAGCGATGCATTGAGCATGACATGTAATTCGACCCTAACAACGCAATCCAAACCCAAAATCCACAAGGATGAGAGAGTTTGGTTTCAGTATACGTTGGGCTTTCCCTGCTGAGGCAGGGCTCAGCGGAGGCGATGCTGGTATAAATTCCTCAGCCAGCTCATCTGGAGATATGCTGGGGCTCAGAATTTATGCCGACGTAAAAGGGGCTGTCAGCTCAGTCACATGACCTTGCAACCTGGCAGAAAAATGCCAACCTTTTGATTGGTGTAAATAAAATTCCTCCTGAACTGAGTTTGGAATAGGGGAAATTTACACAGGCTTTCTATAGGTAGGATTGCTTGGTTAGCCATCACATATTATTTCCCTCTTTGTTCTTGCCTTCTGCTGTTTCTCTACTTTTCCTTGTAAGTTCCTCATGACAAAGAGCTGCTTGTTGTGCTCTGTAGAGTCCCATGCACACTGACGGGGCTGTATAAGCAAAACACACAAATAAGTAAAGAAAACATAATTGGACGTTGGTCGTTGAGCCAACGGAACACAGTGCTCCATGATGACATCATGTCGTACGCTGTGATGCTATAGTACATACATTGTGGGAACAGGGGAGAAAGAGACAACATGTTTCTTGCACTATCTAGCTCTGTTGTTACGGCATTTTAAAAAAAGCAGCTGTCAGGTTCCTCGCTAAAGCTCTTAGTACTCTCTCCTCACAAGCAAACTGTCCCTGTGAAAATACGCCTCTGAAATTTTTCTACCATTCCTTGCCTGTTTCCTCTACTGATTCCTGTGCCTGCCACCGTATTCCTCCTTACAGGGGATCACCAAGGTGACAGAAGCACATTTAGGCCTGGCCTTGCCATGGAACAGAAAGGAAACTATTTCATCTAAGTTTCCCCTAATGGAATTTTGTAAGGGGAATTGCCACAGTGATCGGCGCTCTGTAATAAAGCAGAGTGAAAGAGATGTGGGCGTTTGTTAGAAACCCCATAGCATTAATAGGGATGGGTGAGCATAAAGTGTCTCCTTTGGTTTTCAGAGAAGCATGGGGGAAAGAGGAGAAAGACATCTCCATTGCCAGAAGTAGCTACTGCTTGCTACCCAAGGGGGTAAAAGGTTCCCCGGGTGACCAGAAGAGACTGATGTGCATGCATGTACATGAGCAGAATCAGGATTTGCAGCACTGAAGGTGCAACTGTCACATGAACTGCCTTTTGACCTAGACTGTGTTTTCCGGGCATTTTGTAGAACTTGCGCATTCATGGTGGAGATGCTGCTTAGATCCACAGTGGCAACATGCTTTTTTTTCATGTCCTATCCATTTGCTGGCTCTGCTGTTTTCATTTGCTTTGCTTTTTGAGCATATGTCTGCGTTGTCGCTGGGCTTTTCGGCAGAGGATCCACAGCTTTGAACTGAACTGCGCATCTTACAGCTTTGTTTGTTTGGCTTCCACTATCACTTTCTCAGTTTGGCTTGCAACCATTCTTGCTTTTTCTAAGTTTTGAGATCTCATACTGGAAGCAAGTACTTGCCTGTGCAAGGCATATCTCTTTCTCCAGTGGCTGATCTCTGGTCATTTCATCTGATTTGTTTGCAGATTCTCATTCATCAATTAGTTCACCCGGTTTCCCCCATGAAGTTGTTTGCTTGGTGTAATTTATCATGATCTAGCTACACAGAAATTGCCACAAGGATTGGTCTAAAAATAGCTAAAGAGAACTTCCATGTTAAGAGGTGGTAAGTCACTTCTGAGTGCCAAGTTCTGGGAATAGACAACAGGTGTCAGCTATCACAGAAAGCTTTTAGAGACATCTGGTTGGCTACTTGAGAAAACATGGGAACATAAGAAGTTGCTTTATACTGAATCAGACTATTGGTCCATCTTGTTCAGTATTGTCTGCAATGTATGGCAGTGGTTCCCCAGGGTTTCACGCAGGAGTCTCTGTTATTGGTAAGGAAAAAATAGGTATATGAAAGGAGAATTCCTGGCAGCCAAAATCCAAGTTTGGGGCGAGTACTCTTTGGTGGGGGAACCCCAGCAAAAATCACAAAGTATGCAGCAATGTGAAGCACGGAAATATAGGTTGTTTGCCCCTTAAAATATGCCCTTGGGAGTTCCAAAACTTCCCTCTTTCTCCAACAAAGGTAAAGACCACACATTTGGTAAGTTAAAATTTGGTTTACTTAGAAACTCTTCAAAGGTCAGGTTCATGTGCTTTTCCATACAGCGTTCAGAAAAAAGTTGCACAGGCAGTAAAACATAGTTTAGTTTCAAAGTGATGAATGTTCCTAAATTATTTGTATAGGAATTCAAGAGTGGCTTGTAAGGACCATGCGGTCTGAGCTTGGAGCATCCAGCTCAGACCTCCTCACACATTGAGCTTCTCAGGTAGACTGAAGGGGAACAAAGGCTTGAGCTGAGGTGAGCTAAGCCTGGCAGGATAGCTTACTCTGTGGTCTGCATTAATTAGACTTAAGCACGTTGGCTATATAAGGCTGGTTATTCCATACCCTCTCCCAGCTCTATTTTGAGATGCCAGGCATTGAACCTGGGACCTTCTGTCTGCAAGATGCTCTGTCATTGACTCACTGACCTTCCCCAAAACAATGCTGTTGAACCATAGTCTGGTTGATTTACTGGTAAGGCACTTTTGGGGGAGAGGCAGGGAGTTGCTCTAAAATTCTGTCTAGTGGTAATAGTACTACAGTAGTAGTATACCACTTCATAGTTCTTCAAATAACTATGTTGAGAAAATCCTTTAAAAAAAATCAAAGTCAAATACTACAAATGCAGAATGTTATAGCAGTACAGAACAATTAGATAAGATGTCACCTTAAACATCAGTATAAACTAAAATAACTATTGTAGAGTCTTCTCTGTAGTTGCGTATCTGCAGCATGTTAACCATTACACTTTTGTCCTACTAGTTATTTTTCTTTGCTTTTGTGTTTCTTCCTGTTCAAATTCTTTTAGTTCAGAGATTGCTTTCAAATGGAAAACTACCACCTCACCATGCACGGTAGCGTTTATCCTAAATATTGGGTACACTGTTCCATCGATTTTTAAGTGGAAGTCCCTGCAGATTCAAGGGGGGCTATCTTTAAAAATCAATGGTAAAATGCCAGAGTAAATTCCTACCAATTTCTCCTCCTCCATTCCCAGACCAGTATATGTTTTACTGCCTATGACCCTGATCAGACCTGACTCTCCAGGGGGAAATCTCAGCCCAGTCAGAGTCTCAGGCACAACCTCCTACACTTCCTTATCACATGAAGAAAGTCACAGACTGCGCTTTGGTGCTCCACTTGAATTCAAAGATTTTCAGACACAAAGCTTCCAAACAGTCAGAGTGCATTACAGTAGTCTAGTCTGGATGTAACTAGGATGTATGACTATTGTAAGGTTAACGTCCTCTAAATAGGGTTGCAGCTGGCAAATTAGCCTAAACTGGTTTTTTAAAAAATCCTAGTCACCAGGGGAGCGCATCCTTTCACTGATAAGCTCTGAGTCCAGGAGATTTTTTTTCAGGGGCAGTGCAACACCCTCCAAACTCTGTCACACACCTCCCTTTGTTGTTTAGTCATTTAGTCGTGTCCGACTCTTCGTGACCCCATGGACCAGAACACGCCAGGCGCTTCTGTCTTCCACTGCCTCCCGCAGTTTGGTCAAACTCATGCTGGTAGCTTCGAGAACACTGTCCAACCATCTCGTCCTCTGTCGTCCCCTTCTCCTTGTGCCCTCCATCTTTCCCAACATCAGGGTCTTTTCCAGGGAGTCTTCTCTTCTCATGAGGTGGCCAAAGTATTGGAGCCTCAGCTTCAGGATCTGTCCTTCCAGTGAGCACTCAGGGCTGATTTCCTTAAGAATGGATAGGTTTGATCTTCTTGCAGTCCATGGGACTCTCAAGAGTCTCCTCCAGCACCATAATTCAAAAGCATCAATTCTTCGGCGATCAGCCTTCTTTATGGTCCAGCTCTCACTTCCATACATCACTACTGGAAAAACCATAGCTTTTACTATACGGACCTTTGTTGGCAAGGCGATGTCTCTACTTTTTAAGATGCTGTCTAGGCTGTCTAGGTTTGTCACACCTCCCTACAGATGAGCAAATTCCCCCAGCCATAGTATCTCTGTCTTATCTGAAATAATTTCCAGTTGGTTTGCCCTTATATATCCTAAAACTGCCTCTGTATTCATATCCATGGTTTGCGCAGCCTCCCTGAAACTAGAAAAAAGAGAGGTAATGCTGTGGGTTACTTGCATACTGTTGACACTTCATCCCAAACCCACTTCATCCCAAATTCTCATGTATCTGTTAAAAAGCATTAGGGACAGATAGAACCCTGAGTAACCCCAAAATCAACAGCCATGAAATGGAACAGTAACCTCCTAGCACCTGCTTCTGAATGGCATTAAAAAACCACCTAGAGTTCCAGGAGAACTAACAGGGTTGTACTCCCCAACAACCCCACTCTCCAAACCAGGTCTGAAACCAGATTGGAGCAGATTCCTGAGTGAGGGGATTTATTCTGAGTACACATGATGTCACTGCAAAACAGCTTCTAGCAGAGATAAATCAACACTTAACCAAAAGTCTTCCTTAAAAAAGAAAGTATTTACAATGTGGCAAAAGGTTATTGAGGATGTAAGGTGAGGAATTGAGAAGACACTACATCCTGCTAAATATGACATAGCCCAGTTCACGTGTTTCTTTCTCCATGCATATAGGGTCAGACTACATTTATGCTTAATGTATAGCATCTGATATGTCTCCTGTTTTTCTTGAGTTAATTACATGGGGGGGGTGGTCTTGCACCTGCCTGAAGACCACACATACACCCAGCTATGACACTTAGTGAAAGAAAAAAGAAAAAAGATCTCATCAGTATCAATGGGAACAATTTGTACCGAGCCTTGTAGCCATGCTGGGAGAGGTAGGAATTTTCAGGTGAGATTGCAACTGAGGAGGCAACAGTATAAATTTCCAGTCCCTACATTCTGTGATCCCAAGAACAGGCCGCACCACAACTGTTACTGCTTTTGTTTTTTTAAGAAAGACTTAGCTGTGTGCTGTGCGTTAAGCGTAATATGTTTGCCCCTAAGTGCCCCTAAGTCTCTCTCCAAGCAGATCTGCATCATGGGGCTCTTGCGTGCCGCCCCCTGCTTCCTGGCGTGAACATTGCTTTATTTTTAAAACATTTATTCACGCACACATTTTTTATATCGCCCACATCTGCTGCTTTGGAGGAGGCAGGCACCTTGAATTCTCCCTGTTCTTGCTTTACAAATTTCTTGGCAACTTTTTGCCCGTTAACTTGTTTATCCAACAACACTTGACATCCCAAATCCTCACCCTGCCAAAAAAGAGAGAAGAAGACACAAATGGTTTGTGATGAAGTTTGATTGCACTGTTGTGGGATGCTGCTCTTTGAACACAAGGCGAGCCAACCCTGCAGCGCAGCTCAGATTGTGCAACAGAGCCAAGCCAGATGTCTTAATGGGGCCTCTGCAAGGGAGAAAGCCAGTGAGTAGAGACAGTGTGTTTAATCTGCTACTTTGCCCAGCACTCTCCTCTCCCAGCCATTTCTCTCTCCCAGCTGAGACAAACATGCATGTGGAGACCCAGCAGGGGGAAAGCAACGGTAGAGAGTGAGCATGGAGGGGGAAGAGCAGTGGGGTCACCAAATGGTTAGGCCTACCACTTCTCAACTTCACATCATGTGCTCCCTACTGCTTTTTAGCTGGTGGGTGGAGACCAATGTTCTCAGACCCAAGGCTTCCTCATGTACTTTCCTTCAAACTTCTACCCTTATCTGTCTGGCCATCAGAACGCTCCCTAGGCCACACCCCACACTGCTCATACTTTGCAGCCTGACTGTGTGTTTGCTTGCCTAGAATGCACCTTTGAACTCTGATAATGCCTCTTCCTTGCCTGGATGGAACGGCTAGCCTACTGAACAAAGGCAGAATTAATATTCATTGGAGCGAGCCAGCAATAAATTAAGCAGAATAAGTGAAGTTAACATTTCACTAGACAAAACAAGGTCTGCCCAGGAGTGCCAGGCCTAATGAGCACAGTAACTCTTCTTGATAGGTCTTGCCCCTATGAGGCAATTCTGGAGACTGAAGGTCTTGGTCTTCCCACAGCCGCCTAAGTCTCTTCTTCTCCTGGGTCTTTCCCATGCACTACATTGGTGTGCCCACTTTTGCTCCTCCCACTTCATACCTCTCCTGGACCTGGAAGATCAGGGAGAGGGGAACTTGTCACAACAGGAAAGGGAGACACCCTTGCTTCTTCAACACCCTGACATATCTCTGCTTCTTGGCCTCCCTCCTCTTCTGTTTCTACTTCAGCTTCTGGTCTTCTCTCTTCCAGAACCTCTCCCTGCTCACTAAACCCTTTTACATCTTGAGCTTCCAACACCTCATCCTCCCAGTCTTCTCCCTCTGACCAATCATCATCATCTGCCACCAATCCCCTGGCTCTGAACCTTCTTCCCTTGGGGGGTTCCCCAGCAAGTGCCTCCCACCATTCCTCTGCATCCTGCCAGTCTATGACATCAGCCTACCTTTTGCTCTGACCCTGCCTACTACTGGCACGGGGCCTCAGAAGATTGTCCAGAAAGGAACGTGGTCCACGGGTTGATCAAAAGAGTTCCTTCAAAAAGCAATGCCTAAAAAGTGTCTATTAAATTGCCTCACTTTTCAATACATTGTTGAAATCATCTGTGGGCAACTCATGACATGCTGTTACCTTGTCATCACTTTTAGCCATTTGCATTTAGAATGACCTTTACAGGTTCCGGCTTAAGCGTGCTCATCAGGGGGAAAGCAAGCGTCCCTTGTTTTTTGCACTGCCTAGTAATAAACCCTTAAAAAGGATTAAATGTCGACAATCTACCTTTTTTTGTAACAGCAAGTAAGCTCTGTGACACAAAGCTAAGTATCTTGGCTCGTTCTGGTGGTGACTTTTCCAATCCAATCTCTTTCTCCTTACTTATTTCACTGCTAACTTTAATAAAGGGTTCATTTTACCAGTGCGCTAAACAAAAATGACAAAAGTCTACTGCAATTATTACAATATTTTGGAGTTCCTGATTGACCTTTGGACAATAATATACCCAGAGCAAATCATGCCAGAAGCCTGAAAAGGCTGGCTTGTCACTAAATCAATCACTTGCTCACAATTAATCCCATTGGGAATCACTGAGATTTCTTTATGAACTTCAGCATTAAGAATGGTGTCCTTGAACATCTTCCATAAATTCTGTGCTTAGGATAGAAATTAACAGTGCAGTCCTGTACATGTTTACTCAGAGGTCAGCCCTACTGTATTCAATGGGCTGTACTCCCAGATACCTATGGATTGCAGCCTCAGTAAATAAAGTGGAGTTTAAGTAACAGAAATTCATTATATCACTGAGAATCTGGCAAAGGGAATTGTGAAAGACTGTCTAATTTCTTAGAATAGAATCACAGAGTTGGAAAGGACCTGAAATCTCATATAGTCCAACGTTCTAGGTAAAGGTAAAGGTAAAGGACCCCTGGATGGTTAAGTCCAGTCAAAGGCGACTATGGGGTTGCGGCGCTTATCTCGCTTTCAGGCCGAGGGAGCCAGCGTTTGTCCATAGACAGCTTTCCAAGTGATGTAGCCAGCATGATTAAACCGCTTCTGGCGCAACAGGACACCATGACGGAAACCAGAGCGCACAAAAATGCCGTTTACCTTCCCACTGCAGCGGTACCTGTTTATCTACTCACACTGGTGTGCTTTCAAACTGCTAGATTAGCAGAACCTGGGACCGAGCAACAGGAGCTCTCCCCATCGCAGGGATTCAAACCTCCAACCTTCTGATCGGCAAGCCCAAGAGGCTCAGTGGTTTAGACCACAGTGCCACACACATCTTTACCTTCAGTCCAACCCTCTACCAGTGCTAGAAGTCCACTGTTGCAACCTTCCTGATATGTGACCAGAATTTGTTTAGAAACCTCTAAGCAAGGATGGTCCACCACCTTTCTGGGGCAAGGTCTGTTCCATCAAGAAGTTATTTCTAATATTTAGCTAAAATCCCCTTTCTTCTAATTTGAACCTGTTGGTTCATCTCCTACTCTCTGGGGCAGGACAAAAGAACTTTGATCTATTATTTGTGTGACAGCCTTCCAAATATTTGATGATGGCTATCATACCACCTTTTTTGTTTGTGTGCACTTATTTGTATGTGTCTATTCTTAGCAACTGAACTGCAGAATTAACATCTGGAAACCCTGAATATCTGTATGATGTTACAGTTCTCTCTATATCAGGGTAATTCCAGTCCTAAAACAGACAGATCCAGGGCAGTACAGTTTGAAGTCGCCATCACTCTGTTTCTCCCACATTGAGGTTAGAACACAGCATGGAGGGAACTGACTTGAAACTGTATTGTTCTAGAACAGCGTGCCTTGGAATTGATCAGTGTAGCCAGGAATGCATTTAAATTTCCAGATACTAGTTTCTGTAGCAAATCTACATTTGCAAGGGTAGCACCATTTAGTAAATTAATTGGCTAGATTAATAAGAGTTTTTATGGGGGGAATCAATCAGTTAAAATGGTGCTTGCAATCAATCACAGGATAAGATTTTTATTTAGTTTTACTTAAAATCCCATTTTTAAAAAATAGAAGTGCTACACATGGCAGATGCCAACTTTGAAGAGGAAGAAATGTCTCTTCTAAGATTGCACCTCATGTAATTACTGTTGTGCTCTGCCAGCAGGGGGCAGCGTCTCAAAAGAGATATGCCTTTCCATCTGTGAGCAAAAGTGGGAAACTGGGTGCCCTTCAACTAAGTTTTACTCAGAATAGATCCATTGATATTGGCTTAAAAACAACACTCTGCTTTATTATACTGCATGTAGAAACCCAATCGGTATCCTCTCAAACTGAGGATTGAACAGTAAAGACTAACCAAAGTAGTGAAGCCAAAAAACTAATCAGCCAATGAAATCACAAATATTCCTTTTCCACACATAGTTCTCAAATATGAACATAAAAGAGGATTGCCCAGTGCAGGTAAACTTCTTTCCCAGCACAAAGCTACTTACAGAATTAAGAAGCTTAAAAACCTTATCCAATATTAGTCCTTACTTTGTAAATTAAAGAATAATTTAGCTATATGCATAATGTCATAATACTACATTCATGTTTGGCGGAACAATTACCTTTAATTGTAAATGCTGGTCTATTCTTCTGTCCCCTGTTGCCCCCCCCCCCCCCATTTAAAGAAGATCTGCACAATCCGTGACCCACTAAACAGAATGGAGCCCCCTCCCCATATCTATGTACTGTAGTACCTCAAATGGATAAGACCACTGTTAAATCTTTTTGGCTTCCTCCAACATCCCTCAGAAATTTTACTCAAGCAAGAACATTCTCCTCAGATTTTGCTTTAGGCAAGATTCAGGGATATCCAAGGGACATGCAAGATATCTCATCCACCTTATAAACCTAATCAGTCTTATCAAGATCCTTTTGCGTTTTTCTGGAAATTGCATTTGTTTTGCCTCGGCGAGCACAGATTTGCCTCAAATTTCACTCCAGGCAATATTTTTATAGCAACAATAATGGAAGAGATATATGGGGTCCCCTTCCTCCTATAAACGGCTTCCTCTTTAACCGCAGATAAGGCTAAATGTATCCCTCATGCTCTAGCTGTCCCTATTTACCAGCAGCAATCTGTATTTTATGAAGCTAGTTCCTTGTAAAACATTCTCCCTCATTTGCCTTTTGAAATGATGGCTGTGGTCTTTTAAAACATCGCCAGTGGTACACATAGGCTATGGGAGTTCTGAATGGGAGAGTTATGCCTTGACTCCACGCAGCATGAATGGACACGAAACGCCAGTTCGCAGTTTCCCTTCCATCCCTGCCTCCCCAGTATATTGTTACAAAGGTTGAATGCCACCTCCAATCTCTGATGAGCTGCGGCAAGATTCATGTAGGTTCCAGGTGCCCACATCTTAATTCTGTGTTCCTTTGATAATTAAGGAGTGTTAAGAGGCTGCCGTAGCTTTAAGAAATTTGATTCATTCACATATTTACACCTGAATTTAGATGGAGGGAGCCCATATCTTACAACATGGTCATCTCAAGCAGGCCTTGTTCCCTCGAGCAGTGCAGCACCAGAGTCCAAGACACCTTTCCCAGCTTAACTTCAGCCAGCCTACCAAGATAGAAAAGACAACAGAGACAGAACTTCTTCCCAGCACACCTCTGCTCCAAGAAGCTCCTCCCCATCCATCTGCTATCCCAAGTCTAGTTTTTTCCTGTGAACACAGCCTGCCACCTCCCCATCACCTTGGCAACCCCTGTCTGCCCAGGCCCAAGGACTACGACATGGGTAGGCAAACTAAGGCCCGCAGGCCAGATCAGGCCCAATTGCCTTCTGGACCCACGGATGATCCAGGAATCGCCGTGTGGATCGCCAGCTCACGCATGCTTTCCCTCTCCCTCACATGGCGGCGGCACTGGCACCTCCTCCCTCCCTCCTCCTGGCTTCTCCCTGCCCTGCCTAGAGGAGGAAAGGGGCTGGGTTTTGTTGGTGCCAGCAGCAGCACTTGAGCGGCTGCCATCTTAGCAGCCCCTCTCCATTTCCCCCCCTGCCGCCAGCCCCTCGCAAGACACATGTAAGCAGCCACTGGGGCTCGTGGTGTTCTTGCATCATTCCCCCCCCCCAAAAAAAAATATAGTCCGGCCCCCCACAAGGTCTGAGGGACAGTGGACCAGTCCCCTGCTGAAAAAGTTTACTGACCCCTGGACTATGGCTATCAACACCTTTTGTCATGTTAACACCCAGGCAAGGCCCTGGCTTGGAAAGAAAGTTGAGCCTGTAGTTTTCCACTGGCCTGGAATTTTACCTTCAATACTCCAAATATGAGCTAGCTCTTGACATTCATTAATTTCTACTCTTCCCTACTAGACTGGTATCCCAAATCTGTAACAATATGTATGCATCTTAGGTGTTTCTTTACTCCTCACTCAACCATATTTTCTGGGTATGTCTATAATTTAAAATCTAATGAAGTACCAATACAATCAACATTTCTAAAATGTCTATCCAGATAACATCTGTAGCCAAATATATTTGAGTTGCACGCTGCCTTCTAATACAGCCTTCTCCGACCTGATGCCCACCAGATGTTTTAGACTACAACTCCCATCAGCCCCCATGGGCATAGCTGGGCTAGAAGGGAGTGATATGAGTTGATAGTTGGGTCATAGAGTTGAAAATAATGCCAATAAATTTCTCATTTGGCAACCAATGTGCCACTTTGGTTTCAGATAGTACATGGGTAGATGAGCTCAGCCACCATAGCCACTAGAGGGCCATGAAAATTTGTGACCTAGGCTTTTTAGACTTGTCCACCCATGTACTATCTGAAAGCAAAGGGGCGCATTGGTTGCCAGATGTGAACTTTTTTCAGCTCTCCTACCCCATTGTGAAGTCCATACTATCTGTGGGGCACCACACTGAGTGAGGCTGGTCCAATAAAGTATAACCATATCCATTGTGGGACTAAGCATTTATTAACTGCTCATACACACACACACACACACACACACACACACACATATACATACACACACATATATATATATATATTTCCTCCAGAGACCAGTTTTAGGACAAGTATTGTGGAGCTATCATGGAAGAGGGATATGCAAAACCAAGTAATAGAAATACAGCGCCCTTCATCCTGGAAAAGCAAAATTAGATAACATTTTTAATGGCAGGGGAAAGAATCCTAAATGTTTTTGAGCTGGCCATTTTATATATTTTATGAATAGATGTGATAAATTTGTATTATTTTCTCAAATTCCAGACTGTGAACAGGTCTTGCTTTAAGGCAGACCCAGTGGAATAGCCCAACCCACAGTAATGTCACAACACTATAGAGAGAACATTACTAATGTAAAGCTAATTCTGCCTATTCTCCTCTGCTAAGGAATGCCACAACTGCTTTGGAAGCTTCAGTTGCTCAGTGCCATCACTTCTCATGGGTTTGGGCTTGGGCACAAGCATGAGCATCTGAGGCACGTATTGCAAGAGAGGGGTTAAAGAGCATTGCCTTTGTCTTAGCTTGGGAGAAAGAGCTGAGGTCTATAATGAGTATGCTAACTTGGGCTATATAGAAAGACTATGGGGTGGTATCCAGCTAAGCAGTTCCTCTAGCACAAGCACTTTTGGCTATGCAATGGGACTTCCCCTCTCCTTCCCCTGAGCACCCCCTAAATCTGTTGTGGAGTTTCACCCAACACACACACACACACACACACACACCCAATCAACCAACCAGAGCAGATTTAGGAGGTCTGCATGGTCTGTGGGAAGAGGAGAGGGACAGAGAGTTCCATTGCACAGCCAAAAGTATTTGCGCTACTGGAACTGTTTAGTTAGATACTAAACAGTATCCCAGTATCCCAGTTTCTTATCACTAGTCTATACATGGCTTTTATTCTGATTTGCCGAACCTTGGCAATTCTATGCAAAGATCCTAAGTTGCGTATTAAGAGAGGAACATATGGCTCCTCGTTAAAAATGTATCCAAGAACAACTCTCACACACTCCTTTTTCTTTTTCTTTTAAATTTTTGTCAGCATGAGAGATCCCCTCATGTGACCTCCAGTCTGCTGGTTGACACTTACAAGCAAGTGAATCAACTTGCTATTAGCAGTTATACCTTGGTGATATTTACAGCACTTTAATGTCAGTTACATAGATGTAAATAGAAGCTGCAAGAAGCTGAAGAACCCATGATTTGTTCCCACACAAAACCTAAGGCCTCTTCCTTGGGTGTTCCGGAATGCTTACGTAACTGCAAAAGAAAAAAGAAAAGAAGTTCTTACAGACAGAAAGGTATTTTAAAACGTGTTCTGCCAAAATAATGAGAGTAGCAAAGATGTGTGGTCAAGAAAGCAAACAGACCCATCCAAGGAGGAAGAGCTGATCCCCAGGGTATTAGGCAGCAGTTTGGAGGTACTGGGAATTAAAACTGCATATTTTGTGTGCCATGAATAAGACTTTCATGTACAGGTTTTCTCGGTTGGAGTATGAAGATAGAGATCAGCTAGTTGTGGATACAAACAGTGCCAAGATTTCCAGATACACAGCAAGCCACTGTTGAATTTCACCATCTCTGCTTTGACAAGGTGGCTGTTACAGTGACAGACCATGAAAAGGAAGGTTTGCATCATACATTTAATGCACATGACTTCCCCCAAGAATCCTGGGAACTGTAGTTGGTTAATGGCTCTGGAAACCGTAGCTTTATGGAAGGGAAACCATAGTTCCCAGACATGCTTTAAATGTGTGTTGGGTGTGCTTTAAATGTATGCTGTGGATTTGCCCCAGAGGTGTGCAAAATGTGTGTCAACATCAGATTTTAGTAGCTGGAACATGGCTCCCTCCCCTCTCTAAAACTCTCTCTTTAGAACAGGGGTGAGTAACAGGTGGCCCTCCAAGGGTGAGTAATAGGTGGCCCTCCAGATAGTGTTGGACTATAGTTCCCATCATCCTTGGTCATTGCCTATGATGGCTGGGGTTTATGGAAGTTGGAGGCTTTGTGAGTTTTAGGAGCAAGAAAGAAGTCTAGGCAATTGCTTGACTGTCCATCATTTTATTTAGATGGAATAATACTGTGGGTTAGCATTTTGGTTACTCTGGACCAAGGGGTAGCCAATATGGCGCCATCTGGATATTGTTAGAATACAACTGCCATGATCCCTGACCAATAGGTTTTCTGGCTGGGACTGATCAGAGTTGTAGTTCAGCAACTTCTGGAGGACCCAATGTTGGGCTGGGCAGAGAAAGAGCAAGAATGCATGTACCTTTAATGTTTAATAGCAAACCTAGCTTAGACTAGAATGAAAACAAAGACTTCATGGTATCATTGGACCCTCTCCAAATGTCTTCATTAGATCCTTTGTTCACCTCAAAGTCTTGGCCTCTATCCCCACTTTACCACCCTCTGGAGTTGGCCATTAGCCAAACCTATATTTGCAACCCCCACTGCTGGACACAAGCATAGTTTAATAAGAGCAATTGAATTATCCTCAAATCATGTGGTTGCGCTGTTTGTTGGTTACCATCTTGTAGTACCCCAGAGGAAGGAAAGAGATTGCTATCAAAGTGAGTTGGATTCCTTTTTAGCCTCAAGCCATTATCTAATTGTGAAATATAATCATCATTATTTTGAGCTCTTTTTTATAAACAGCTGGAAATGGGTCTTTATGTTCTCTCTTTCATATCTTTGTATTTTCTCAGTTTCTCATCAGCATGAAAGAAGTCAGCCTAGCTTTTCATCTTTTCCTACAGAGGAGTGCTTTGGGGGATGGGAGTCTGGCCATGTACAAAGGCTTCTGAAGGCTTTGGAGATTTGGGTGTCCATTTAGCTTTAGTCTTAGTGTAATGCCAGCATTTGGGGTTTAGGTAGACACAAAAGATGGGGGTGAATTTGGGGCTTAAGATAGAATTGAGATAAATATCTGGTCTAAGCAAATGTGAGGTTCTGGAGTTTGTTTGGAGTTTTGGATAAATGGCTAGCTTTGCCCAAGGGGGTTTGTTGTTTGGACAGATATTTGACATGCCTGAAGTGATGGGTTTTTTCATAATTTGGCTGGGTGTGTGACCTTACGATCTAGATATATATCTGACCTGGCTTGAAAAATAGAAACATTTTGTAGCCTAGATGGAAGCCAAATTGATGGATGGCCTCAGTTAGAATAGAGTCTGGTAATTGTGGGTTTTATTTAGCCAAATCAGTCATCACTTCTGTTTCAGTGTATCTGAAGAAGTGTGCATGCACACGAAAGCTTATACCCAGAACAAACTTAGTTGGTCTCTAAGCTGCTACTGGACAATTTTTTAAATTTTTTTATTTATTTCCAAATCAGTCAGTCATTTTAGCAGATGAAGCTCAATAATAGGGCTCTCTAATCCAAGTCCAGTTGAACTTTGGCCCAGTTCTGATGCAAACTTTTTCCACAGAAGCCAGCATGTTGCAATCCAACAGAATGTTTTCCATTTCTTTGACATCTCTGAATGAGACAAATGACTGTATTGTGTTTTGCTAGTCACTGCAAATGAATCAAGATGAGCTCCAAAGTCTTTTTTATATATTGTTTTTGTTTTATACTTAATCCAGTCCATGGGATGGGGTGGGATAAAAATTCAAAGAAATATATAATGCATATAAGAGACTTAAAATATTGTTAAACTAAAGTTGTTGGTTTTTGATGGGAATAATCAATTAGATAATGAAGTCAACTAACAGATGGGTGGTTTAGATCTGCTCTGCAATGGAGTCTTGCTTTCAAGAAAAGCCAATGGATATTTACATTTTTTCTGATTTCTGTCCACTTACACTTCAGAGGCAGAATCCAGAATTCTCTCTTTTGGCATGTACATCCTTCAAACATTCATAAGCCCATCACTGCATATATACTTCTCATCTGAGCTAAGCGTGCATTGGCTTCCTTTATCCATTCATTATGCATCATTCTCTCTAGTACACAAGTCATTTTTGTAGCTGTAGAATGAATTTCCTCACAATGACATGCACAGAATTTACTAGAGTAGTTCAGCTGCATCTCACTAGATTGATAAAGATATAGAGAGCCCCATGTTCAGAAGGCAATGCTTTTCAGTATGCAGCACAAAATGCCGTTGCTGTCCTCTTATTATCTCTCAGAGTATGAATCTCTTGCTATGTCCTATGGAATCTAAGGTCAAACAGACACTGATTCCCAGAACTCTGAACTTCTCACAAAAATTAGACTTGGGATTTTTAGCCAATAATCCCTGCCTCAAAAATCACAGGATGTAATGCTTCCCATTATTTATATCCTCCCGTTTACGATGGTTGTTGTATGAAATCATAACCGATTCAGGTCAAAGGGAATTCTCCCCTAAACTGAATATATTCATCTGCATCCTCCTGATGGCCTTTTTGTTTTAACTGAATGAGAAATTAAATGTTGTTGAGGCTGAACGAAGGAGGTCGTATTGGAGCATGAGACAAACAGTGATCCAAAACACCAAGCCTGTGCTGGCTACTTCAGAGATTAGTTGTCTGGGAGAACAAGACTGAAGGAAGAAGCCATGATAACTAATTGCAACAAAAGCCTTTAAGAAGAAGAAGCTTCTGGCTTTCCCTGCCAAAAGCCTGAGCAGGCCCCCCACCCCCAAGTCTCAAGGTGTAGAATTTGTTTTTATTTTGAAAATATGTGTGTGACTTAGCAGAGCCTCATTTATTGTAGCTAATGTAACTGCAGTGTACCTAATATAAGTGCAGTGAAGAATGTGCAGAAACACCACTAACACGCACAGTCACATTAAAATGTTTAGTATAGCTGCATAGAATTGTAGAGTTAGAAGGGACCATGACGGTCATCTAGTCCAATCCCCTACCTGTGAACACACAGACAGAGTGAACAGATGAGTTTGCACATTTCCCAGGCAATATACATTGCTTACTAGGAATGCTGGAGAATGTGCACAAGTGGGTAATGTCGACCGAATACTGCATAAACTGGCCAAGTAGTGTCTTCATTCAGTACAGATGCGTTATGCATGTTACATATGAAAGTTACATAGAAGCACTGTCCCGTTTATAGGGCAATACACAAACCATTTCACATTCTCCAGCATCCATTGGTAATTAGCTGTATTAACTAGGGGAAGGTGCAAGAACTCCTTTTGGTACTGTTAACTTGTGCACATCTGTATGCAAAGTTGTTTGTACACATTTTGCCTGTCAGATCACATAGACTGAGCATGCTGGGGCTGCAGGACTGTTTGCTGTTTTTACAACAATTTGACTACTGCTGTGTAGTCAAAAACATGACAGTTGCCTTACATGCACCCTCATATCACACAAGTGTGGAAGCATGCATCTTATCCATAACCCCTTTTGGTTCGAATAGTCCTAATTCATCCTGTGTTTGCACCTCCAGAATACTGCATAGAGGAAGGAGCATTGGAGCACCTTGAGCTGCTTAACACCATTAGAGACTATTACTCCTGTAGCTGTTATGTAGGACTTAATGTAATGGTCTTTCGAAGCCCTGCTCCCTTTTAAATGGAAGTCCTGGGAACGGGAACTGGGATCTTTTGCATGCAGGTTGTGTGGTATGCCACTAAATTATGGGCTCGTGAGAGTAGGTGGGTTCTGCTGAGAATTTATCCCGACCATGGTGCTTTCATAATATTTTAACAGGAGCTCTTGCAAACCTCTCTGTTTCTTTTTGACTTTGCTCTTCCAACTCTTAGAAATCAAAGCTGTGGATGTGGTGAGTTTTCTTACTCATTTTGAACATTGAAATCTGTTATTTGAAAACTCAGTGGAATGAAAGGGAAAGCAGTACTGGTAGAACAAAACTGCAATGGCAGATCTATGCTCGGATCCTGCCTTCATACATGCATACGTTAAAAAAAAAAAAAGACACAGCCAATCTGAACAATTTCCACATAAAAGAACAAGTTCTAAAAGAAAAAAGAGCAACACACCCAAAAAAACCCCGAAAGACCAGGTCTTCCAGGACTCACAACCAAAATGGTTGTGCTTCCCATATACACCTGGTTAGCTTCTGTGAGAACAGGATGCTGGACTAGATGGGTCGTTGGCCTGATCCAGTAGGCTCTTCTTATGTTCAAGGTTTTTTAAAGTGCTTGTGTGTGTGTGTGTGTATGTGTGTGTGTGTAGGGGGGGTGCCATCTGGGCTTCATATCAGGCAGCAAAATAGCTGGTGACTCTTCATTCATCACACCTCATAGAACCTCTCCGATTTCCAGATTTTCCATTCTATTTTAATCAGTTTTTTTATTTTTTGTCAGGAACTGAGCAGTGTTTTTGTTTATATTTAAAGCATATTTACATTTTGTTTATATTTAAAGCCATTCTGTAAATGTGTGCGAAGAAAACAAGCCGTTTATCAGGGAATCTAGCACCACTAATATAGAACAATTAAACTTTCTGCTTAGCGGAGCCTCATTTATAAACCTGTTTACAGGGATTTCCCACCACCCTCGCACACCCATTTTAATTAAAAGGGAAAAGGTGTTTGTTAATATTTCCAGCTGGAATGAGGTATTATAGCAGCCATTCTTGAGAGTATCATTTACTTAAGCCGCAGATGAAATGCAAACTGCATGTACCAGGTTACCAATTCTATCTGCCATTATCCTGAATTCCTTAAAGATGCCATAAGTTGGCTTTGCCCTGAGGATATATGTGTGGGTTGCTACTTGCCTCAGGTCAAATTTCCCTTAAATGGAAGTCAGGTTTGGCAGCTGTTCATTTGCACTTGCTATTTAAAAAAAAATGCTTGCCCCTTCCTTGCGCTGCCTTGCCCTAATTACTAGTCACTCCATGGAACAGGTGACAAATGCCCACAGAAGAATCTTTCCAACCACCGGATGTAAAATCGTTAGGAAAATAATCAACCAGAGTTGCTAAATACCTGGGCACCTCTCCAACATGTATCTGAAGGCGATTTTAAACCATTTCTGACATCTACTGGAAAGAAATAACAATGCTTTCATGCTGATAAAACGAGCTTTTTCATTTTGAACGCATCTTCAGTTCTTGGGGGATTTTTGGGTGTTCGTTAAGAGGCATTGGGTTCATTAAAGGACTTTGGTCCATATTCTGGTTCAGTCCATTTCAATTTGCATACTTATAGCACAGTAGAATACATTGTTCTTTTATTTTATTTTATTTTATTTTATTTTTTGCCCAAATAGCCTGGGGCCAATGTCTAAAATTAAAATAACCAGAACTTTTCCAACCATTTATTGATGCAAAAGGTTCCCCTTGAGGTGGTCATGCTATGATGGTTAAGATCTCAAGTTTCCGGATCAAGTTAGTTGCATATAGGAGCATTTTTGCAAGTCCCATTTCATTCTGAAAGGGGTGGGGAAACAGAATTCTATTGACTTGCTCACCATATTCCCCCCTTCCCCTCACAATAATGCAGTGAGGTTGGCCCTTAGAGCTTCCTGCCCTCTTCTCATAGCTCATTGCCTCTTCCATCCACCAGCATTGACAAACAATGGAGTTTCATTTAGCATGAACTGAGTGGAGATTTATCCGAGGAGACTTTTCTTTTCTTTCTTTTTTGCCCCCTGCCCACCAAAAGTTAAAGAATCTTGCAGCTTTCCCAAAAGAAAGTATTTCAAGAAATGCCCTCCCTGCTTTTTGTCACCTGCAAATAGGATGGAGAATTTTTGGAAGCTGCTTTCACTCAGCCTCTTTCAGTTTGGTGCTACTTAGAACTGTCAAGCCTTCCCCCCCCCCCCCACACACACACAGAGTCCCAGGTGCTTTGAGGCCCATGCAGAGTTTGTCTGAGGCCTAGGACAGCTGGGAGACACAGGGATTGGCATGACAGTGTAAGTCCAGCAGGCCTCTGGCTAGCTTAGCCCTCCAAGGCCTGGGGCAAGTGGCAAGTATACCTGGTTCCCCCCCCCCCCCTCCTCTGCACAGGTCTGGGTGCTATAACTCAGAGACATTCAGATAATTCCCTGTTGGTAATCCCTCGCTGCTATACACTCACATCACAGAACTTCCAATTTCCAAGCTTTCTGGAGATGCAGGAATTACAATTTAAGCCAGTTAAGTCTTTAGTTAAGTTTGTTCTTCGTAGGATTGGGATATAATATACAATTGTTAATTATAAGGAGCTATGTTGATTTGAGCACAGGGCTTAAGAGAACCAGATCTGAAAGTTTTGATGTAGTTACTTTTTGTTTGATTAGTACACACCAAACAGCAATATCCAACTGTCACAGCATTTATGTATGAAAGCAATTTGAAACAGTGCTGGGAGGCTTAAAAAACACACAACAACAAACCAACAGAAGTTAAACCAGCAACAACAAGTGCAGAGTGTTTTGTTATGTAGATGTTTCTTGCCAAGAGCTGGTCTTCAGTTTGGAACACAACATCCTGAAATGAAATCTCCACTTGTGATAACACCTTGCCTTTTCTTTTGTTAGGTGCAAGTGTAATCTCCATGCCACCGGCTGCAGAGAAGAAAACAAAAAATTGTTATGTGAATGTGAGCACAACACAACAGGCCCAGACTGTGGGAAATGCAAGAAGAACTATCAGGGGCGGCCTTGGAGTGCAGGCTCATATCTTCCCATTCCTAAGGGCACGGCAAATATCTGTGAGTACTTGTGCACAGCAGAACTGCCACGGCAGTGATGATACGTTTTGGCCTCTGGCCTTGTGGGGTAAAAAAAAGGATCCTAAGAGAGCACATCAGCCAAACTCAAAACATCCTAAAACATTATAGCTTAAAGGAGTAATAGAACTTTAACCAGTCATGTGCGTGTTTATTTGGGAGCAGATGAACATGCACATTACCACTGTGTTTGGTGGGTTTATTCCCAAGTAAGTGTGCAAAGGATTAGAAGCTAAACTTTAAAAAACCCAGCCCTGCCTGGTGTCTTTTTAAAAATAACCTCAAAATTGTGATATCCACTCATGTAGCATTTTAATAAATGTAAGCGCCAAATTTCCTTCTCTGCATACTTCATACGTGCTATCGCATTCAGTAGAATGCCAACATCTCATTCTTTGGGCATTTTTAATGTAGTTTGGTCATTTGAAATTTCTATTGTTCATTTCCTGTTCACTGCATGAAATTTATAGGAAGGGAAGAGCACACGATAAGCCTATAACGTGAGAATCACTGTGTAAACAAGTGGTTCCCAATTAGGGGTCCACGGCCCCATCCCTCGCCTCTCCCCAACTATTTTTTTGTCATTTTTGCCCGGTAATATCACAGATTTTATGGTCTTATGAGATTTTTCAATATGTTAGCCAAAATCGGTTTTGAAATCACACCACAATAACGATTTTGACCCGGCAATACACAGCAATGTATTGCTCCTCGTGTGAGGGAGGGCAGGGCAGCCGATTGCGAGGCCCTGCCTTCCCCTCACGCTGACGGAGAACAGAGCAGCTGATCGCCCTCACTTCAAGGTACCAGGCACTACCTTCCCCTGGCACTGAGGCGGAGCATTTTCCCTCAGTCAGCAGGAAAGCAGCAGCAGCCACAGTAGATGCACATCTCCGCTGGCTGCCACTGAAGGCAGCCTGATGCACCCCCATCCCTTCCCACTCAAACCATGCAGTGAAGGTGACTTTGCTTCCTCTGCTTCCTTCACCCGCCAGATCTCTGCGACTGCTCCTTCCCTCATCCCCAACGCTGATCTCCCATTTCAGACGTCGTGATATTTCGGAATATCAAGCTGTTTAGCTGCTGATATATCACAATGTTGGAAACCAGATATTGCTCAGCCCTAGTCTGTTTTTTTAGTATACCTAAAATCCTTAGCTTATTAGGGGCTACCCCACATTTTGTTCAGAAAGTTGCTTTGCAGAGGTAACAACCATTGAGTTATCAAAATTTTCAAAAGTAGGGGGTCCGTGGCTTGGCTTTTTAAAAATAAGGGGACCTCAGTAATAAGCTGATTTGGAACCACTGGTGTGAACTATTACATTTATATCCCACCCTTCCTCAAACATGATCAAGGCAATGTTCGTTGTTTCCCCCACTCATATTATCCTTTGAACAATCCTGTGAGGTAGGTTGGCTGAAATAGTGGCCCAGAGTCCAGTGAGCTTCATGGCTGAGCAGGGATTTGAACGTGGGTGTCTCCAGTTGGAGTCCAACGCCCCAACCCCATTGGTAGTCAATGTGGTGCCCTCTACAACTCCCATGGTTCCTGACCGTTGGCCTTTCTTGCTGGGACTGATTGGAGTTGAGCCAAACATCTGGGGTCATATGCAGACTAAACCCATTGAAATGAATCAACCTAAGTTGGGTGTTCATTTAAATGGGCCTACTCTGAGCAAAAGGGATGCAGGTGACACTGTGGTCTAAACCACTGAGCCTAGGGCTTGCTGATCAGAAGGTTGGTGGTTCAAATCCCTGCGACGGGGTGAGCTCCCGTTGCTCAGTCCCAGCTCCTGCCAACCTAGCAGTTTGAAAGCACATCGAAGTGCAAGTAGATAAATAGGTACCTTTCCAGTTGTAAGGTAAACGGCAGTTCCATGTGCTGCTCTGGTTTCGCCAGAAGCAGCTTAGTCATGCTTGACCCGGAAAAACTGTCTGCAGACAAATATTGGCTCCCTCGGCCAGTAAAGCAAGATGAGCGCTGCAACCCCAGAGTCATTTGCGACTGGACCTAACTGTCAGGGTTCCTTTACCTTTACCTTTACTCTGAGCAAAAGTTAGTTTGCTAACTGCTCCCTAACTATTACTTTCACTAGCCTACACTAGCTTGCGCAGGTTCATACTTCCATGCAACAGAGGCATAAAGGTAAAGGGACCCCTGACCATTAGGTCCAGTTGTGGACAACTCTGGGGTTGCAGCACTCATCTCACTTTACTGGCTGAGGGAGCTGGCATACAGCTTCCGGGTCATGTGGCCAGCATGACTAAGCCGCTTCTGGCAAACCAGAGCAGCGCACAGAAACACCGTTTACCTTCCCACCAGAGTGGTACCTATTTATCTACTTGCACTTTTATGTGCTTTCGAACTGCTAGGTTGGCAGGAGCTGGGACTGAGCAACGGGAGCTCACCCCGTCGCAGGGATTTGAACCACCAACCTTCTGATCAGCAAGCCCTAGGCTCTGTGGTTTAGACCACAGCGCCACCTGCGTCCCTAACAGAGACATACAAACCTCCAAATAAAAATGCAGAAACGGTTTCATCTGTGACATGGATAATATGACATCAAGAATCCTATTCAGCCAAGTGTAACAGGGCATATCTTACAGCTGCTGCCTAACCATGATAAACAACTGCCTGTGAGCTACTCCTTGTCACAAATAGGTCATCACAGAAGACCAGTGGTTTTGCTTGAGTTTGTTTCTATGGTATTACTAGGCGTCGCATCTCTGCTCGCTTTGCTCGCCAACCCCACAATTAATCTCCTAGAGCTTCCCCTTCCTACCCCAAGCAACGAACAAGCTAACATTTCACCATCCCTACTCCATTTCTGATGCCACTTTTCTGCAGCCCTGCATTGCACCCATTTTCACCCTCACCCCCCTGTCCTCACCCTTCCTTTTATGCAGCACCCCCTGCTTGCACACAACCACCATGGTAGCCTCCTGAATATTCCTCCTCTCTCACATTGCAACCACTAGGCACCCTTTTCACATTCCCCCCATTATGAAGCAACCATCCTCTCCTATTCTGCAGACACATTCATGCCCCTGCTTTCATCTGCACCCCTATTCCCCCTGCTCCTTCTTTTCTGCAAGCCTCCCTTTGCACCCTCATTTTCACCTTCACATACACACATGCACACACACCTCATTCTGCCTGCTTTTCTCAGTTCTCCCTTTTACAAAGACTAGCCCCACTGCCATGCACATCCTTACACTTTACTGTGTAATTGGATTGTGCCCGGCATTGGGTGCTGGGTTAGATTCAAGTGTGGCGTATGGTCTCAAGAGCTCCTCTTTTTTATTTACATTCATGGATCGTTGGTATACAGTATATGCCTTATTTTGTTCCCAAAACAGCCATGTAAAACCCACATCCAATGATCGTTACTTGGATCCAGTTATGTTAAGCTTGTACACTGTGCTTTTCATCTACTGTGAGGTCTTCACACAAGAACTTCTTTTTGCATGTGTGGATGGCACCCAGTATTATGCTCTGCTTGCTGGACCAGGATAAATGCTTAACCAAAAGTACTAATATTCAGTTATTTGAAAATGATGAGCATGATACAGCCAAAGTTAAGTACTCTGAAGTCCTAACAGTTTAAATGGGAGAGATTAAAGCTGGTGCTTAATTCTCTCTTTTAAATCAATGGGACTTATAAGTGCTTAGCTTTTGGCTGGATCATTTCATGCACATTCATCCCTCTGACTAATAGTATTGAGAGCAGCACAATACAGACTTCAGATTGAGGACAGGAAGAGGTACAAAAAGAAGAAAGGAACATAAAAAAGCAAGAAATCCATGAAACTGTTCTGCCATGCAGGCAAGCGAGTTATACATTAACTCGGATCCTTGCTAATTTGACTTATGTACCTAAATCCCTCAGAGGGAGAGGGGTGGGGAAAAGGAGCAAGCAGAGAATAAGCCATCAAACCTTTTTTTGGAGTAGAAGTTATTAGTTGCTTTTTATAAAAAGTCCAGAGTTTTGCCCTGTATAAAAGTAAAAAAAAAAAATCTGGCTTTGGAAATAACCATTCACTGAAAAGTTATTTTGAAGAAACAGGGTTATGTGCCGCAGCTAAATGAAAAGTTAAAGGGAAAAAACAGCAGCAATGTGCCATGTTCCGAATGTTATCTCGCACTTCAAAGCAGCAGCTGTGAGGAATCAAACCTCCAAAATGAATATCACAGGAAGCAGGACCTTATCAAGTTTAATGTGAAAGTAATAGACTAAGTAACAAACCATGAAGTGTGGGCAGGGAGGGCATGAAATTATGATAAAATTCCTACCAGGCAGGGGGGGAAGTGAACCTTCAAAAAGAAGGGGAAAACATTTTGTAAGAGCATTAACTTTTAGAAAAACAGACACTTTGGATCACAGAGTTAATACTTTAAAGCTATGTTCACGATACATTTTGAAATTCACAGGATTCCCCCCTCCCTCCTCGCACAGAGAATTCACAGCCTAGAAAAGGCTTCGGAATCACTCAGCTTGAGTGATGCTGCATGGAAAAACACAGTTCCTCAGCATCCAACTCTGCTCTGCCTCTCAGTTGCTCCTTGTAGACAGGAGCATCCTACATCCTTTACGCACCTGTCCAGGTGTCTCCCTAGTGATTGAGTCCCTCTTATACATAGACACTCTCAAGCTCTTGCAATGCAATATGTACTTCACAAATCTAAAACAAATACTTAGCATGCAGAGGTATCACTAAAGGGATTAGCAAACATGATCAGAGGCGGAGTTTTCCTGCATCTCTTGTACACCATCAAATTTCCACTAAAGTGGGGTTGCGGGTGGAATCTGGAGTGTTTTCAGCCAAACATGTGCTAGAAGATAAGAGCAAGTACCTTCAGACTTTCATCAGTCATGAACGTTGGCTACCACAAAATAAATCATAAGGTCCTGGTGTCTGACAGAGTTGTCAAGCTCAGCTAAAATCTGGTACAGTTCTCCTTTGTTTTCTGTCTGTCCCTTTGCTTGAAGCACAATGGTGATCTACCCTAGACAAACAAATTGGTAGGGGGGAAGTGGAAGAGGAGTTGATATCCTCAGATTTCTTGAGGTCTTGGATTTTTCACAGTTGCTATATTACTGACATAAAGGAGGACAATGTGTAGTAAGTATATTTGTCTCAAAATATGTAGTATGGGCATTTATTAGGCATTGTGACTGGGGGGGGAAACCCCTCCAGATTGATTGCAATCTTACGTTGCCTCACCTGCGATTTTGTATCATTTCCGGCATCTAACAAACAAACTTGTACAAATGTAACAAACCAAACTGATTTTAGACAAATAGGCTCAGAGAGGGATGGCTTTGCTCCTAATCATGACAATCATCCAACCTTGAATTTGGCTTTCATTTGTGCAAAGGTTACTCTGTCCCTTATGCCAGCCATGCTGCTAAGTATACTTCCCCACAGGTGAGAAAACAGCATTGCCCATAGGTGTAGCGATAAGAAACTTATTCTGCATTGCAGATAATCTCACAGGAACCCAGGGTTTCAATAATAGAGTGTTATTTGCCTACGGGAAGCCTTTCATATTGTAACATTATTGCAGAAACTTTTACTTGGGCTTCTTTTGTTTGTTTCTCTGCTTTTGCAACACTGTTTGGGTTTACTTGCTGCCTTGATTGTATGGTGTAATTTATTATTTTGGCACTGGAAACTGGCAGTGCAAACTGGCTATTTTAATAATATAATTAACAGTTCTTAATGCATGGTATATAATTTTGAGACATTTAGCTGCCTCGTAAAACCATTCAGCTATTTGTTTGTGTATTTTTCTTTGCAACTCATTATAAATATATTCTACCAGCTAAAGCATCAGTGTTCATGATGCAAACCTGTTTTCTTTGGGACTTTTTTATCTGACAACTCTCATCACACAAAGAGCTGGATGCATGTAGAATATCTCCGCCTCCTTCTCCTCCTCCTGCAAAGCATGTTTGCATATTACAGTGCAGTATATTGGTTGTGGGTGTTGGAATGGAACGAATCACTTGATGCAAATTGATGCAAATAACTGTTATGCAAATGTTTCCAATCGCATTGGGCTCTTCCATGCTTCCACTTGTCCGAAGCCTAAAAAGCATGGGTTCGAGAGGTTTTTCCACTTGCCCCATGCTTTCTAGGCATGGGTCCACTTGCCCCACTGCATTCCCCAGGAAAACCTGTTCTTTACTGCTGAACTGGAGCACAGAAAAGCTTTCCCCACCCTTTAGCCTCTCGTTTCCACAGCTCCTGGCCCCTTGTTCTTTCTTCTCCTCTTTAGTATTGCTATTTCTGGCCCCTCACACCCCCTAGTCTCTGTTTCTGCCTCCTCACACCCTGGTTCTCTCATTCCCCACACTCTAACCCAGTGGTTTCCAAACTTTTTCCCCCCTCTGGGCCACACTTGCATAATGAAAAGATGCTCACGCCACACCAATCTTTCTTCCTTGCTAAGAACTACATTGGAAAACAAAAAGAAACAACAACTAGCGGTGCTTGATTTGTAACATAGAACGCAACAGCTTCATAATATGATCATGGCACATCCAGAAGTATAAAGCAATGCAGTTAAATAAGAACATGCATCGTTCCCAAGATATTGTGGGATTGTCCTCAGTGTCGCTTGATGCTTTTTCTGTCATTGTGAAAATATATCTATCCATGTTCTGCAAATTAATATACAGTGGTACCTCGGAAATTGAATGGAATCCATTCTAGAAGTCTGTTCGACTTCCAAAATGTTTGGAAACCAAGGCTGTTCGGGTTCCAAAGAACATTTGCAAACCGGAACACTCACTTCCAGGTTTGCGGCGATCGGGAGCCAAAACGTTTCACTCGCAAGGGATCCAGGGATGGATGGATAGAGATAGATGATAGATAGATAGATATAGAATGTTATACTACACCAAAATGTTTAAATGTTTCTTTGTCCTTGAATCTTCCCAGCACACTTGCCATCCTCTCCAGTTTAGTGCAGCACACCTTTGACAACTGCTGCTCTAACCTCAATATTTCTTCAACATCACAGCCCCTAGTCTCACTCTTCCCCCTCCATCCCTTAATATCTCTCCTACTCTCCCACCACATCCCCCATCCTTGCTCCTTCTCCTTCCCCACTACCTAAACTCTGTGGCTGGCTGGCTCAAAGGCTCAAATGTGTCTGTGCCTCTGTTTCAAGTGAACCCCTGCCAATTTTTAACCCTGGCTTTGCCTACCTGCTCTGTCCTCTGCCTCTGCCCTGTCTTCCACCTGCACCAGCCTAGTAGTCAGCAGCCACCACTGAAGACAAGCCACCCTTCATAATACAATACTGAGGAGTTTGCTGTTGCCATTACCAAATTGTGAAACAGGAAAGCCAAATAGCTGTGATACAGATAATGAAGGTTAATGAGAGGAACGTATGCTCTGTTTGCAATTTCCAGTGATTTCTCACACGTTGGACATAAATAACATTCCCAAACGCCCACAAGTTCTGGCATGTATTAAGCACTGTGGGAGCCTCCTACATAGCACCTGAACCTCATTGAGAATAAGGTCATTTTGAAAAATGCTCGATTGCATGAGATCATTAGCTGGCTGTTTTCCTAGCATGATATTGTCTGCAAGTGCAAAGAAATTAGAGGTGGGATGACTAACTGGCTTCAAATGATATTTTTATTTGATTTTTTTTAAAAAAAAATCCTGTTGCTTTCTAAAGCCAGCAAGTGAAATATTTATTAATTACAAGTTGTTTGAGCATTTTGCAAGCAGTTACAAAGAATTGTTTCCTTTCTTGGAGTAACAGCCTTACCTCTGAGCATAAAAATGCTCATCTACGTATTCAGTGGTGCTATTCAAAATCCAGAATTCAAAGGTATTAATGGACAACTCCCCAACTTTAACTGAACTTGAAAGTAGTACAAAGATCATTATGAGCTATATGTTCTCTCTCACACACACGCATGTATATATACAATGTGGTTTAACTCTAGTAGGTTCAAAGTAAAGACAAAAGGTAAATAATACAGTAAACAATTATCAACAGGTGGCCAAAGAAATCCATACTGCAACAATGGCAATATTTGTTGTATTACCTACATAAACATGAAATACAATTTTTGCCTGAAAGCAAGACAAATATGTTTGTTTATTTGCTTGCTTACTTGCTTGTTTGTTTGCTTGCTTGCAAATGGCTTATATTTAATTTAATGTAATGTAATACAGTGGTGCCCCGCAAGACGGAAAACCCACTAGACGAAAGGGTTTTCCGATTTGGAGGTGCTTCGCAAAACGAATTTCCTATGGGCTTGCTTCGCAAGACGAAAATGTCTTGCGAGTTCCTGCAGGGGTTTTTTCCTCCCCCCCCCTTTTTCCCAAGCCGCTAAGCCGCTTATCAGCTGATCCGCTAAGCCGCTAAACAGCTGATCCGTTAAGCCGCTTATCAGCTGATCCGCTAAGCCGCTAAACAGCTGATCCGCTAAGCCGCTAAACAGCTGATCCGCTAAGCCGCTAAACAGCTGATCCGCTAAGCCGCTAAACAGCTGATCCGCTAAGCCGCTTAACAGCTGATCCGCTAAGCCGCTTAACAGCTGATCCGCTAAGCTGCTAAGCCGCTTATCAGCTGATCCGCTAAGCCGCTACTAGCGCTAAGCCGCTAAGCCGCTAATGGGCTTGCTTTGCAAGACGAAAAAACCACAAGACGAAGAGACTCGCGGAACGGATTCTTTTCATCTTGCGAGGCACCACTGTAGCTGCATAGAAACCCAGAATCTTCAGAAACAATTATTTCTGTGTTAACTGTTCCACTTTGCCCTTACACATGGAAGATTTGGATGAACTTAACAAGTGATGGAGACACAGTTAAGCACTTTTTAAAGTTCAGCAACATGTGCTTCATTCACCCATAGAATTCAATGGGACTGTGAAATGCTTGCCTTTGGCCAGAACTTGCCCTTGGTGGTGCTGCTATAACAATGAAGTCTACTGATGCGGTAATATAAAATATACATCAATATATCTGCATCCCTAACCAAAATTCTCTCTTTTCTTTCAGGTATGCCCAGTATTTCCAGCATTGGTAGTAAGTAATACAGAACAGACTTAGGCCAGCTTTGCTTGTTGTTCAGCCTCTGAAAATCTATTTTTCCAACATCTATTTCTGTTCTCCCTGAAACCTGCAGTTGTGGTAACTGGAGAAATATTACTAATATTCCTGCTGCATTTGCACATCATAGATATTTATGTTCAGAGGAACACACCTCATAACGCAACAGCCAATGCAGATTGTGATCACTAAACAGACATTTTTTGCAAATTAAGGGCTTTTAAATGATACACATCTAATATTTTTCAAGTTTGAAAGTGCATGAAAGCAGAATACTTTATTATTTGCTTTCAAACAAGCACAGCAGAGGAAACCAACTACTCTTCAAACTGCCAGGACTGTATTTGGAGATCCTTCACTATAGCCAGTCCAGATTACATTGAATATTTTATTGTAATTGTTCCAAATTAGGTTCAAATCTGCAAACCACCCTGTTAATTTTTCTTTGAAGGGTGGCATAGATATCTGATAAGGCAATACTATCATTTTCCAGGACTAGAGGATAAGCAAAATGGACATGATTTTCCTCCTGGGTGACCATACACTTGCTCATCCAGCTACATCATGGTTTTGCTTAGCGTTACATGCAGATGAGGCCAATAACTCCTGCTAGAGAAGATTTATAGAATGCCCTTCTCTAGACAATAAATAAAAGATGAAAACTGAAGGCACCCTGTCCCTGGAATAAGTATTTCCATACAACACTTTTTCTACATGTATAAACTTATCTCACTTTTACCCTAAGTCAGATACTCAGGTTTTACTTAAGAAATCTGGCATGATCTCACTGTAAATAAATTTGGAACTTTATACTAAAGAATCCCAAGTGCTGATAAAATGTACTCAGTCACTGAATGTCTTAAACAGTAAAGTAGTGACATGGGAAACTCAGCATATGCACTTTGGGAACAATCCTTTTTAATGCAAGTGCAGTGCTTATAGGCAGCGTAATCCCCATGAACTCCATAGGGTTAAAAAGTAATTCCCATAGGGCTAAATAGAGCCCCATTTTCACTCTCTCTATCTTGGCTTAAGTAGAGGCAGTGCTCAAGAGCATTATGGGGAAAGAGGAGTCTGTGCTTACTACCTAAATCCTCCCTTCTCACTCTGTATGTGATGCAAATTAGAAACTAGCAAAGAGAAGGGAGTTTGTTTGGGAATGTGGAAAGTGTGCACAGGCCTTCTATTCTCCGTGATCTACTTTACACCAAAGTAGGAAAGAGAGAAACAGGCCTTGGTAGATCTCTGCAGCCATGCTAGGAAGAATCGTATTTCTTTTCAGCACAAGCTTTAAACAAGTTAGCCAGATCTAGCTACTCTCAATTTTAAATGCCACTGACTTCAACAGGAAAGTTAAGCACGTGCTTAAAACGAATGGGATTTAAATCCACTTTGCCTGGATTGTGTCCAGATTTTGTGCTATGCAGGACCCTTCTTAACTACCGACAGAAGATTTGCAATACCTGACATCCGGCTGAAAAACAGTGACCTGATAATTTATCAGCCGCATTTCTTCTTCTAAATTGAGAGGCCTGACCGTGCATTTATAAGTCAACTCAGTTTTCTTCAGCTCATAAATAGGCTTAGGGCTGATTTGTTAAGCACCACATAGCATGCTAAATGCATTCAAAACTAGCCTTGTCATGAATGCATGTGGTGCTCTTTGTCCCTTTTTGTACTGGCTTAAATGTTAAAGTAGCCATTTTCCTTGCAATGAAATTAGTGTTAACATTATGCAGGAGAAAAGTGCTATGTATTTTTTCTGCCCTAGTATCCTCCTCAGCATAGTTCTGACTGCAAATGCACAGTGGTGTGAAGCCCTGACAATGAATCTGGTTGTGTTATTCGATGCAAAGAAAAGTGGGGAGGAGCCTAAGGGAAGCCAGGGGAGAAATCTTATGGTTCGTAGCCAAACAAAAATCCATTATCATAGCTAACAGAAATGGATAAATGGTAAAAATAGTTCTTGTGCTACAGACTGTTGGTATTGTCTTGCATGCACTCGTGTGGTTGTGACATTCACTTTACACTCCCATATAGCTTTCTTCACTGCATTCACCATCTCTGAGCATCAGCAGATGTTGGCCTTGGACTCTTAATTGGGAAACTCATATAGACTTGGATTAATCCAAGATGAACTGAAAGGATGCATTGCTGACCTCTTTGAATTTTGACACTTTTAGCAGTGGTGTAGTTAGTATCAATTGCCTTTGCTAAAAACAGAATTGTTTCAGTTGTGCTAACCTTTCAGAGTCCCCCCAAGTCACAGGCCTACCAAAATAGTCAGTAGCTCATGTTATCTGTTAGTCCCTACAAAGGGGGGGGGGGCAATCAACCTTGCCTGCTCTCCTGGAGGTACTTCCTGCTTTGTACAGGTGTTCAGGTGACTATTGACAAATATGGCTTCTTCAAATTTGTTGCATAGCCTTAGTTCACAAATAATCCCTTTTAGATACTCTTAAGAGGAAATATGGAATAGGTTTCACTTCAACAAGTGTTCATTCAAATATGAGCACTTTTTGATGCATAAAATACCATTCATAAATAATAGAGGGTTGCATCCAAGTTATACTTAGAGGAGACACAGTGAAATTGATGCACCTACATTAGACATGCCTATTAATTTCAGTGGGTGTGCTCTGAGTAGGACTAACAGTGGATACAACCCAGTGTTTTCCCCATTCTGATCTACTGAGATTCACTGGACTGCAAATTGTGTGTGTTCACACACACATGCCAAACAAGATTAATAGCATCAGGCTGCTTTAATGGATTCTGTGTGATTTCTTCTTTTGTCTATGCTAATGCAATATTTGTGTTCATTCCAGGAGGTTTTTCCTCTCTCAGCTGGGAATAGATTATTCTCAGGTAGTGCATTTAATATCGCTTGCTAGAAAACACTGAACTGCGTATATTGGCTTCTGTATGCCTGGAGCTTTTGCTCAGTTTAGTGGAGAGAGGGGAAAAATGAACACAAAACATCCAGCATACAAAGAAAATCCATTGCAACAGATGTTCATGTATCATCCATAAGACTAAGATGATCAAAAGCATGCCCAAGGAAGAATAAAATATGTATATATTGATGCGTAACATATATGTATAATTCTGTATTCACTTTGATCTCAAAGGATCTTGTATTAAAGCAGCACATCATTAATGTTTAAGTGCAATGCAAAGAGTGGTTGTTAAGTAAACACATCCTTTCTGATCATCTACACAAAAAATTAAATCAGAGCTTTCCCCATTAAGGTCATTTGTACCTGCTGTTGTCTATCAATTGAATAAGAGGTTCTTTGATCATTTCCAGCACATTTGATTCCAATGCTGATCTTTTCAGCACTGGCTTGGGGGCGGGGGGATAGCTGATAGTGAGATGGTTAGCAATTAATGAGTCCCAAAACCAATTTCAGAATACTGTAAAGCTTTTATGATCAGTTATGCCTACAGAGCACCTTACTTTGACCATCGTTAAATAATCATGGTATAGACGAACCTGTCAAAAATACTTTTGAGACTGAACACTGAAGATTAAAGTCCATTCCTTCATGCCTTCCCTTTTACACATTTTCTGCACTCAACCAGCAATTCAGGGGTGTTCTATGCATTATGTAGATGAGGTTGAAACTGCACTGCATCACTCCAGACAGTAGCCATATTTTTCACATGTCCCATGTAACTACACCGGAGCATGTCAAAAACCAGGACATCAGAGAAAGAACTGTGCTGAAACTGTTCTTCCGATGCGCTAGTTTACTACATACAGTGAGTATATTTCATGTAAAAAAAATTGTGGTTTTGTTTTTTTTAAGTGACACTACTATTTAACAAGTGAAGTACCACAGTCCATAATTCTCTCTCAATCATATACCACCCTATTAGTTTATTCTCTGTAAAGTGTAGGTTGGGCTATACTCCACCACTTATGAACCCTTCTCTATTACAAAATGTGACAAACCCACCATCGCACCTTGCTGTGTGCACGCTGCCTGTTTGGCCAGGATTTTTCTCTGGTTCCCTGCCTTCCATCTCAATGTTGTCACTGCCTGTCACATCTATGTGGCCACACTCGTCGTGGTAGAGGAAAGCCATCACCCCTGAACCACCCCCCTCCTGGAATTTCAAAGCCCTGATTTGAACTAGTTGTTTGTTAGCAAACTACTGCATCTAATCTGTATTCCGCAGTACACCATGACACTAATTATGCTAAGTAGTTTGTTAGAAAGTGCACAATTACGCAGAAAATAGGTTTGACATGATGCACAGATAGTTTTGTGGGGGTGATTACCACCTCCGAAGCTATCGCTGACAGAGAAGTCAGAGTTTAGAAACAAACAATGTACTGAAGTACCAAATGCAATCAAAGTCAGCAGACATTAAATCTGATGTTTGCAGTTGTGTCATTTTTCCTCCAATTACCTCTTTCAGAAACACAGTAGGGCCCTCTCCTGTGGAACAAACTGCAGACCACCAAGAATAATGTTCCACACTTCGCCAGACAATAGGGCATTCCAATGCATGTTTTTTATGTCCAGTTTCCTTATGACCACAGGATATTGGAGATTATAGAATACTCGTAGTAGTGTGTTTAAGTACATATATATTGTTACACGCTACCCTAATCTCCAAGCAATGTGAGATTCCAGAGGTTAATGTGCTTACTCAGAGTCAGTGTTTCCTCTTGGAAATTAGGAAACTGTGGTGTCTTTAGGCTTATTTATACATATATACAACCCCAGCCTACGAAGGAGGGGTTCACAGCATTCACACCCCAAGAGCTTCTGACTTCTCCCGTAGCCACAGCGGCCTTGGTTTTAAGGACGCCTCAACCATTGTTCTCAAATGTTGCTCTCTGACACTCTCTCCAGCCCGCTACTTACAATATCTGTTGCATAACTCCGATCTCCAATTCTAAGAACCCGCTCACGGAACTGACTGGAGAACTGGGCCAAAACTAACAAAATGAATTTCAGCAGGGACAAATGTAAGGTTCTACAGTTAGGCAGGAAGAACCAGCTGTGCAAATATAAGACTGGGGTGAGGCACCTGGCTTGCCCATAGTACATGTGAAAAGGATCTAGGAGGTCTTAGTAAATCACAAGCTTCACATGAGTCAGCAATGTGATGCAGAAGAAAGAAAGAGGGGAAAAAGCTAATGCTATTCTAGGCTGCATCAATAGAAGTGTAGTGTCCCAATCAAGGGAAGTAATATTTTATTCTGTGTCCAGTTCTGGGTGCCACAATTTAAGAAGAATGTTGACAAGCTGGAATGTGTGCAGAGGAAGACAACCAAGATGATCAAGGGTCTGGAAACCAAGCCTTATGAGGAACGGTTGAGGGAGTTCCAGTGTGTTGAACTTGGAAAAGAGGAGAGTAAAAGGAGATAAAATAGCCATCTTCAGATATCTAAGGGCTGTCACACGGAAGATGGAGAAATCTTAATTTCTCCTGCTTTAGAGGATAGAACTCAATCCAATGGATTCAAGTTTTAAGAAATGAGATTGTGACTAAACATCAGGAAGAACTTTCTGACAATGCTATGTATTCTAGTACATAGTGTCAAAAACTCATTAAGCCAGGACTAGGTTCCTCTGTGAGGTGATAGTTTGAGGGTAATGAGTGATTAGTATGACAAAGGATCAAGGGCAAATCTCATTTGCAAATGAGTAGGCACACGCTGTCCTTCAACTGAGAATCTCAGAATTGTGGAGTTCAAAGGGGCCCCAAGGGCCATCTAGTCCAACCCCCTGTAATGCAGGAATCTCAATTTGATCATACATGGCAGATGGTAATCCAACCTCTGCTTTAAAACCTCCAAGGAAGGAGAGCCCACCACCTCTCATGCGAGTCTTTTCCACTGTCGACCAACTCTTATTCTAGTACATAGCTCAAATACACACATGGGTCTAGCCACCAGTTTTAACACCAAATTGTAATTATATTCTAACACCGATTAGACCCAGGAATTTAGGGTGTCTAGCACACACACTCATAACAATATACAGATTGAATAGCAAGAATGCAAGCAGCACTGCTAACCACAATCCAGGACCAATAGAGCAACCCAAAAGCTGTAGGACGCCACTACAATTTTTCTAACCAAGCTTGAAAATCAAATGTATATGAAAGAAAGAGAAAGAAAAATCTACTTCCTCCTGGGCTTCCCCTTCCCCTCATTCACATCTGTGCAAACCATCTGAAGCTGCAAAATGGAACTGGAGATGAGACAGAGGAATCACCTCCCCAAATGCTCATGGAAAGAGTAAAAGACATGGACACGACACACACATCTTACAACCTATTGGCTGCAAGACACATGGTGCAGACTTAGGATAAAATTTTAAACACAGTTGAAGGTCCAAGTAAGACCTATGAACAGGATCGCCCTCCTAAAGTAACAGCAATAACCATCAATGTACTAATAGCAGTAGCTATAGGCAGACGTCAGTTCCTGGCTGCTGGCCTCAGGAAGGGAGGATTCAGTCATTTATGCCACACTATTTTCCTTGATTAAATTTCTCCTACACTACATAGGAGAAGGGGAGAAATTTGGTTCACATTTTAATGTGAGCAATCTAGTTTACACTTTCCCAAGTATTAAGTGACTCTTCAAGTGGCATTCTGTTCTCCATCCAAAAATTGTGATACAGAATTGTGGTAACAGAAGGTGCAGTGTTTGGCCAGGGTGCTATAAAGGACCCATCCCAACACATACACCACCACCACCACCACCACCACAACAACAACAACAACAACAACACACAAACACACGAGGGCAGGGACACACAACTGTTTTCCAATTAGTCCTTGAGATATCAAACCTAATATACTTTGCATGCCATGTTAACATTTGTCATTGTACTACTTTATTAATAGACTCCACATTGGCGTGAAGGATAGGATATAAATACTTTTCATAAACAATGAAAAAGATAAATTAATATTGTATGTAAGGCTGGCACCAATTCTGAAGAGCCCTGCCGCCCACCCAGCAAAGTGCTCTCCAAGAACCACGTCCAACACTAGAGGCTGAAGGATTTATAAAGAAACAAACAAAACAATCCAGTCTTATGCATATTTATTTAGAAGTAATTGCCACTAAGCTGAGTGGGAGATAGGCCCATTTATGGAGTCGGATCCAATATGTATAATAGGAGTTAGCAACGTGGTTGCTGCCGCCGCCACTGTGGTTTATCCTGCACCACTAGAGGTTCATGTAAAGTTTCCCTCATTAAAGCTGCATACATTACATAGATTTAAAGCACTTCCCCCAAGAGAATCCTGGGAACTGTCCTTCACAGAACTACAACTGCTAGCACCTTTCAGAAACTACGGTTCCTGGGATTCTTGGGGGGGGGGCATCCATTGTGGCCAAGAGTCATTCTGTGGCATGGATGTCACTGAAGCCATGCGTTAAGGGCTCAATCCTCTGTACACTTACCTAGGAGTAAGTCCCATTGAATTCAGGTAGAGTTACATCTCAGTAAATATACACGGAATTACACTGAAGGGCATCTAACTCCTAAGTAAGCATAAATGTCTTAGGCCAGAATTCAACTAAGTTGTTGAATAAGTGGAACGAAGTCCGCTCATACAAAGGAACTTTCCCTGTTCTCCTCACTCTGTACCTGGAAGTTTGGGCAACTCACAGAAGAGGTTTAGGTGGGTTTGAGGGGGATAAGGAAAGCCCTGTTGCATGAGCAGACCTCCTTCTGTTCATAGGTACCCTACTTACAACTGTGCCGGATTCCACCCTTTCGGGTGCAACATAGGGTGAAGGGAGTTGTTTATAGGCAACCCCCATTTTAGGCACGCACACACAGCACTAAAATTGGAAGTGACCCAGAAACATTATAAAATGCATCACTAGAAGGGTGGAACGGGGTGGGGCAGAACAGAGCAGGGGCAGAATGGGGTGTTTAGATTGCACATGATTTCACGCAAGCATGCAGTGACTTGGGACTCAACCCCCATACAAATCGGGAGGTGCCTGTATTTGTTAAGAACTGTGTGTTTTGTTTTCTTCAAATGTGATCATATGGGAGCTGTTACATACCCAATATAATTTCCTTTGATTTGACACCATCTTCAATTGCAGGTAAATGTTGAAACTAGGGTATACTACCGATTTAGTAGTTCTAATAAAGATAATTTCTGTTTGCATTGGAAGATTTTCAATTATCCTAACCATTTCAGTTGCTCAGTAATAAATAATACTGCCTATGACGTTGACAACTGGCTAAAACAAGCCTAGACAGGCCGCCTCTTCTGGCTTTAGTGGTTGCTTGGTGTGCAAAAAATAATAATCTGCAGGTGACACTTTTCACAGCATGGAGAAAAATATAATCACTTGCTAATGTCTGAATGACAAGCTGCTGTTAAAGTCACAGCTACGGTAATCGATTACAATATTGGCAAGCCTAGTTGTCTTCGGCATAATAATTCACACTAATGAGATGTACAAATTGACTGTATACTGCACACATACATTAATTAACCAGATATGGAAAAAGATTTGTAGAGAATGAAGTAAAAAGGAGGCGGCAGCAACAGAAAAGGCTTTCCAGCACCTCTGTCCCAAGTAAAAAAGCTATATTCAGAGAAAAATGCTACTGATATCATATGCTAAATGCTGGGTTGTTACACTCTAAATTACATTCACCCTCATTTTAAATAAAGCATACCCATATGAAACAGATCTGTTGGCTGCAGTCCTAACCCCACTTACCTGGGAGTAAGGTCTGCTGAATTTACTTCTGAGTAGACATGGTTAGAATTGCATTATTAGCTCCTAGTTACATAAAGCATGCTTGTGTCATGTTAGCATTTTTTTTCAAACCAGACGGTTTCAAATGAAACTTTCTTTTTTAAAAAGGGCTTTTTAATTTTAATTTTTTTAACTGTGTTTTTTTAAACTTCTCTGATCCTGCTACTAGAATTATGAGATACTGGGAAGGGAAGCAATCATTACTTATGTCACAACCATTCTGCAAGGTGGTCTGTTTCGTCAATCTGGCAGCAAGTCGACCACATAACTTGAGGCCAACATTGGTTTTAAAAATACGCTACAGTGGGATCTCAAGTTTGGGTACCTCTGTGAAAAAATGAAATCTTCTGCTCTGTGGAAAGGAGGATTCAGAAGTTGCCCAAGAGCTAATATTCAGAGACACTGAAAGATTTCCCTCCTGCCCACTCTTCTTTCAAGAGTGTTAGGGAAACCATTCTGGCCATAAACTATGCTGAGATTTGCTACCAGAGTGTTTATTTTATCAGCCTTGCGTAACCATTCACAGAGAGTTTCCTTTTTGTAGAACAGTGCCTACACCTGAGGTCTCCTGTCATGAGTAGAAAGTGGTACAGCCCAAGTAAAAAAGTTGTATCAAGTGATTCTGTTGCTGCCTGTGTAGGTTGACTCTTATTCCCTATCACAAAACATGACACAGCCACTAACTTAAGGCAGTTGTAAAAAGCGATTAAATAAATGCATAGAGGAAAAGCCTTCACTAGCTAATAGTTACAATGTCTGTATGATTGCTAGTCGCTGTAACTTTCATGTCCTGCTTTTTCGATATCTCAAAGGCATCTGGCTGGCTACAAAGAGAAAGCTTGGACTACATAGACCTTTGGTCTGATTGAGCAGGTTTAGTCTTATGTTCCTGTACTTTAAGAGGTATGGGATTATCTCTGAAGCACTGCAGGGGTTCTTATTGAAAGAAGAAATGGGAAGAAAACATCATTTCATTTCTGTGTTATCATATCCTCCAGCATTTCATGGATGAAAATAGGGACACCCTTGAGACTTGTAACACTCCTGTTCTCACATTCTCCTCTCCTTTCTCACACACAAAAGTTGTCACACTTTGCTGAGGGCTCTTCCCTACCTCCTGTGCACCGTATTATAACTTCTCCTGACTCTAGCTTTTGCATCAGTAAGCTTATCTTAACAGTTTCCTACAATATTTACTCTCACACTGGATCTGGTTGTAGTCATTATAGAAGAACTACAATTCAAAACATATTTAGCAGCAAATGGTTGGCCAGAGTGGGAAATGGAATGAAACTCTTAAAGTGAAGAATCTTGTCTTCACTTTAAGACAGCCAAGAACCCAATCCTAGGCATGTTTTCCTAGCAAGTCCCTCTGAGTTATTTGGAGCATACTTCTGTATAGACACACCTAGGATTGGGCAGTAAGAAAAAATAAACTTGAATGTGGCCATGTGATATAGCTAGATGGTGTTATATTAGGAAAACCATACCCTATAATATATAATATGTCTATAGAGTGTTCTGCTATTATGCTATGCATTTTATATTTTTATGTTGTAAACCAACCAGTAATCGATGAGGATTATGATGCCCCAAAATGTTTTCAATGCAGGCCACTTTTTGAATTTCTGAACCCCATCCCTTCACAGCCATTTTTTAGCAGGTGAGCTCAGAATATCCTTGCAGAGCTTTGCTGCTGCTGCGTGCATAACTTAATATGATGATTGGGGCGCTACTAATCCAACACTGGCACTAGAAGAGAATTGGAATAGCACAATGCAGTGAACCACTGGTGGGGTGGGTGAGCAGGGCAGTTAATGAGAGGCCAGGCCAGGGACATCACTTGAAGCAGATTCAACTTACTCTCGTTTGCTTCCCATCCTCCTCCCTTGTACAGCAGACACTTAAGCAATTCTCAGACCCTGGGGTGCTGTGGGAAATTAAATGTGGCTAGACACAGCCACTGTGCTGCTTGGAACATTGCCCTAAGAATCAGACAAGCCTTTCTGATGAAAAACAGCCCAACCAAAGGACAGTTTCAGGTTCGTTCACAAGTGTGAACAGTAACCCAGTCCCTTGCTCCAAGCAAACAAAACAGAATGAGACAGAAAATGCATGTGCTGCCTAACTGTAAATAAAATCTCCCAAGAGGTTTGTGGAGAATATAAAGTATACATTAAAATTGTCATTAAAAATCAGAATTAACAGTTGTTGGTTTTTTTAAAAAAAAAACAACAGTTGAAAATGAAGAGTGGACTTCACCATTGTACTATTCTGAATGTTCAGGCTGCATGAGCATTTCGGCTTGCTAAACAGAATGATCCCCACTCTCTTATTTGCCCAAGTGGTGGAGCATCTCCCGAACCCAAACCACAGAGGGAGGATGGGGAACAGCCCCATTGTCCAATAAGAAGTCCTTGCACAGGGCTTCTGCTTATAGATCTCCTTAGTTGAATTTTGCCCATACATTATCAGCTAAAATACATGTCAACTTTAAGTCATGGTCTACCTTTACATTTGGGGAGGGGGGTATCCCTAAGCGGCTTACAAGTATCCTACCGTAAGTATTGCAGTGAACATTCAGAAAAGACTAAATATATTATTAAAATGTCCGCAGTTGGGCCTAAGGCAGGGGATGGAAGAGACACAGGGAGCTGCAGGTGTTGGGTTACAGCTCCCATCTGTCCGACTATATGCCAAGCTGGCTGAAGCTGATGGGATTTGGGCTTCAACCTCCAGAGGACCACGGGGTTTCCCACCCCAGCCTAAGGCGCACTGGTATGCAATTATACGTTTTACACAGTCCTCTGTCATGAAGGAGGGAGGCAGGCAGTTGGAATAGTTTAACAAATTTCCTGCTTCTCTCTTCTCGGTAAGCAGACCAGGAGCGGTTGCCTAGCAACCCCAGTGCTCACTTTCTTTCCCCGGAAGAGGCCTAAGGGCAGCAGCAATTAGTGTGACCAGATGAAGAGAAAGATGGGACTCCTGTGCTTTTAATAGGTGTGGAGAAGAGGGAATTTTAGCAGATGCAGCTTGTCAGATAGGGGTGAGGGAAAGTTACACCTGCTGGAAATCCCTCTCCTCTACCACCGCTAAAGGTACACAGGCCCTTTCCTCCTTTGCATCTGATCACTCTAGCAACAATCTGGTTCCTGAGGTTTGAGAGCCCACAGATTTCACATAGCTATCTCTGGAAAAAAACAAAGGGGTCACTCATTTCTTTGTACATGTGCCTTAGGGAAACCCATCTGCCAGTAGTTTTCAGAGTTATCCACCTTGGTACTGGAGGAAGCAAACACGTATCCGATTAAAAAGATAGCTCACAGCTGGCGTTGCCAACTTGTAGCTGTGTTGTAGCTGTGTCTTTAGCAGGTATTAGTGACAATGTTTATCTCCATGCTATGAGAAGCATAGCTGTTGATTCCTCTATGGGCAAATTCCCCCCACCCCCTGTTCTGCCAGTGTAGGTTCTAGGGTCCAACTTAACTGTGGACAGGCATGGGAACATATAACCAGGGCTTTTTTGTGACCTATTCAAAGGTTATGTAAGTGGATAGGTGTTTCCATATTTTCAGGGCCTGGGGACTGAATTTCAATGGTGAGAGAAGTTAAACTCATGACTTCTAAGGCAGACAGCCCTCATTTTTTTAAAGCTTTGCTAGGAGCTACAGGGGGGGGGGCACCAATTTCTTCCCAGAATGCTGCTGAGGATGACAATATGTCGCAATGAAACATTTTTCTGAGGCAATATTGGAAAATATAAATGGTGGAGGCCAGCCAACAAAACACAGCACGAATCCTTGTAACAGCTCTTCCCACACTGCTGAACTTCTCCCTGATCTTCTGAAAGGCAAAAAGCAGAAGGGAGAGCCGCCCCCTTTCTTCATCAACAACCCCCACACCCCTAAAAAATGGGTGAAAGTTCTCAAAGGTGAAAAAATCAGGAGAGCCAATCACAGATATCATGTGCTATGTATGTTTTGGCCATATAACATATTTAGTTGTCTAAAGATTCATCTTGTGCAGCACCACATGTCACTCACTACCAGTCATATCCCTCACTTTTATTATAGAAAAACATCATTTGGGTGCCAATTTACTCTCACCTAGGCAAGGATCCAGCATGTGTTGCCCACCACCCTCAAACAAACACCAATTCATCAATTATGTTTGTGTCTCTGGCCATTTTTCTGCCAAGTGACTATGTGAACCACCCTTAAAAGTCTACATCTGTTCTTGGCTAAGGTAAGAACCAAGAATAATTAATTAATTCCATTAATTAGTGCAATGCCTATTGTGGAGAAAAAGGAGTGAATGGTGATTGGTTGGTTGATATGTGTTACATTATAGACACCTGTCTAGTAGACCATACCATGACCAAAACATGCCATTAGCCCTGTTAAACATTCAGACCTTTCATCACATGCCAAATATAGTCTTGTTCATTCCTTTCTTCTATATATACAGAACAGACAGAACAGGGAGCGGTATCACATCCTCTGGCCTCATTCTGATCTCCATATCAGACCATCCAAGTGTCCCTCTTTTCCAAGGACAGTCCCGGATTTACAGAAGCCATCCCGGTTTCTGATTTGATCCTGGAATGTCCTGCTTTTCCTTAGGACGTCCCTATTTTCATCTGAGAAGTGTTGGAGGGTATGCCAGATTTCAGGCTTCCTCAACCTCAGCCCTCCAGATGTTTTGGCCTACAACTCCCATGTTCCCTAGCTAGCAGGACCAGTGGTTAGGGATGATGGGAATTGTAGTCTCAAAACATCTGGAGGGCCGAGGTTGAGGAAGCCTGCCATATTTTCAGTGGACTTTCAGTTTTGACCCACAAAGCCTAACACAGGTCGCCAGCCATGTGCAATCATCCACTAGTGGCTCAGTAAATTTCCTGGTTTCGCTTCCAGCAAGGGAAAAAAACCACCATATATCATAGATGCATTTTGTTTAGCAAGTTGTGTAGGTCTGACCCATATTACTGATATCAAAATAACCATAAGAAATTCCCCAGAGGAGTAGGGCTGATATCGGTAAGCACAGTGAGCTAAGCATTTTATAAGAATATGCTTCCCCCACACTTTACATAATTTGGAGTAACTGATAACATTATAGCTTACCTATTTTTGGTGTGAAAGCTTGCATTTGGTTATTATTATTATTATTATTATTATTATTATTATTATTATTATTATTATAATATTTTGCATATGTTGTATATCCTGTATACATGTCTTAATCAAAATAATTAAAAATATTTGCTAGCAACTATCACAGCACGCTGTTCAGCATAAAGCCCAAAACATAATAATTAAGTATGAATATGTTTTATATGGCATTGGGTGATTTTTTAAAAAAAAAATCATCAGAATCTGAACATCTCTTTCAAAAAAACACAGCTGCTGAAGACAATTTTACAAAAGCAAAGCAAATCTTTGTCAGTACCTGAATGGTAAACTATGTGGGTACTTTTTGAATGTCATTTATTTATATTTATACACCACTTAATTATTATTATTAAAAACCCTCTAAGCAGTTCATAAAAAGATAAAATTAAGACAGACGTACGGCCATACTTTAAAACATACGAAAGTTACAATGCTAAATCAGATTAAAAGTATCTCAACTTCATCTCTGGAGGAAATGGAATAGCATATAAATTTAATAAATAAAAAGTTCTGTCTTTGTGCATATCCATAACCCCTGCACTTTTTAATAATAAAAAAACAGCCCTTTGAGATCACCAGCTGCATTTTACAATTCAATATCTTTCTCCTCAGACTTACCTATACCCCTGCAGAGATCTCAGAACTATTATGTTATTTTCCTGCTGCTCAGGAAAAGAGAGTTCTTAACAAATTGCGGTAAATGAATGAGTGGCTATTATATGGCCTGGCTATTAAAGGATTCTGATTGAAGCCTGTTGAGAATGAGTCATCTTTTCCAGTTACCTAAAGACTTCACAGGCAGCCTCCAGAAGAATCTCTGAGTGACTCAGAAGTTTTCATCCCACTATTCAAGCATTTTTTTAAAAGCCAAATGTGCAGAGATTGGGTAGTGTTCATGCTGTATCCAGCCACAAATTGGGGGGGGGGGGGGGAATGAAAAGCTCAATGCCTAGAATGAGGGCCATATTTGTCACAGGGGAAAAATGTAATAATTGATATACTGGCGGTGGAACAAGGCTTAAAAATAATTCAAGGTTCAGCCCAGTGGAAGCAGCTTCAATCTAAAGCTGAACAGGCTCTGTACCATTATTATTTTTAAAGGAAGATGCTTGAAGGATCCAGTAGTTGAAGTAGGAGATGGGAGGAGCAGATCAAAATAGGCTGAGAATGTAACAGGATGTGACTAATAAAGATATCTTTAAGAACCTCTGAAATCTAGTTCTCATGGATAAAGGGGCAGATACCAAAACCCTATTCAGTGAGATGTGGGGTTTTTTTGTGGCATCACAAGGTTGGAGGAGGAGATATTAGACAGTTCAAAGGTCAAATGTGACCAAGACTGCAACTCTAAATAAACGTATAAGGAATAAGACCCACTGAACCCAGGAGGACTTCTTTCTGGACAGTCATACATAAAATTGCATTGCACAACTGAAGATTAACAGCCAAAGCAATCCAAACCCAGGGCCACAAGCAAGAAAGGTTTTAATGAGAGGTTATTATAATGTTGTATTGATTGCCTTTTAATGTATTTTATTGATTGCACACCACTTTGTGAGGCAATTGGCCTACAAAGTAGTATAGAATTTATTTTTTTACATAAATGGCCAGAGCAAAACAGGGAGTGGGGAAAAATCATATATATATATCTTCTTTTTATATATTTGCTGTGCCAGCTCCAGACTGGTGAAGATGTGGAACTCAAGAATCAAGCCCCTTAGGTGAACCACAGGCTATGGATACATTGATTACTGGTATTCCACTCCAAAAGCCACCAGCGCCTCATATACCAGCCTGCAGCAGAGTCTCATCAGCACCAGTGGCACTCTTCACTGGTGGAGAAAAACATGAGCTCCATCCCCATTCAACCACCAACAGAGAGGCTTAGAATTGCACTCTCAAAAAATTGTTGTTACCCAATTAATCCACTAGATCAGGGTAGGCAACCTGATGTTCTGAACTTCAACTGATAAGTGTGTATAATGAACAAATTATTGCCGGGGTTTTGTTTCGTTTTAAAGAAAAGACTGGGGCAGAGCTCTGCCACGTTGCACAAGACATTAAACTATTGAGTCTATTTAATAGAATAGCAGGGGGTGCACAAAATAGCTTGATTTCTTCATTAAAATTGGTCAACCGGTTGCTTTGCACAAGGAACAAACGTAGCAGTAGCCTGCCATGTTGATCAGTAGTCCAAAATAATATCCAAACATTCCACCCTGCAACTTGCCCCTTTCCAAAGCAGAAACAATGCACAATTCATCAAGGTGTCAAGTCTTGCAACTGAGAACCATGCACACATAAGTCAGATCTCTTGCCTTTAAACAGGAAACCAATTACAGTGTGAGGATCAGGGGTGGTGGGGAGGAAGCATGTGAAATATGGTTACAGAAAATCATACCTTCACAAAAATGCTGTAACTTCTCTAGTTGATAAATGTCCCAAACATGTTGAAATGCAATAAAACGTTAGATTTATTATTATTATTATTATTATTATTATTATTATTATTATTATTATTATTTCACATTAAGCAAAATTTTATTTCATTGGTGCTTCTTTCCTGTGATTTTTGTTGTCATTAGCATGAGTGAAATAAGACACATAATGGGAATGTTTTAATGAAGAAAGACAGACACACTACTGCAGCTAAAGAACAGCTGTGGAGGACATATTTTCTAATTCTGCCAGGGCAATGCAGAAAAAGAGATTGTGTGTGTGCCTGTGTTTGTAATGCACACACTCACATATATAGAAGGCGATTCCAATGGGTCTACTCTGAGTTTGACCAGCATTTGATATCACAAATATATGTGTGTAGATCCTAACCAAGTAAGGCAGATGACCAGTGAGGAATCCCTTTTAACATGTAGCAGTTCTGATTACACTGAAATAAATCAGAATTACCAGGCAATACTTCAAATTAATGCTAAAAAATCCTTTGATAATTCTCATCAGAAAGCAAAACAGTGATCAACAAGTTCATAGAAACTTAGTGATTATTTCTGCTATCACATAAGTATTTTTTTCCCCTTTAGTTGCTTTCTGCATATATAGTTCACTGGATATTATAAGAAATCAAGTGTATTCATTGTCTCTAGAAACCCCAGTCTACTTATTTTTAAATCTTTTGCTATAATTTTTGAAAACCTGGCTTTGTCTAGCTTCCAAGAGCACGAAGGACCAAAAATTATGTAAAATGCCTTTGCTATCCTAGGCTCATACTCTGATTTTATATTTAGAGTATGGCTTTAAATAGGAAGTGTTGATAATTTGTTTATTTGCTTCACTACTAGGTGTGGTTGCAGGCAAAATGGAAGTGTATGTTTGTAGGGTTCTCGTTAAGACTGGTCCACATGTGTTCATTCATCACTTGGATGACTAGAACAATGAATGGGCCATCATCACAGATGTGTTGTTTATATGCCAAATAATAAGTAGCAGTGTTATCAACGTTAGTCAAAGTCATCTTTCTTTGGACTGGCGTCTTTGGCATGTATGCCTAGTATGTTCACCCATGTAATTGTTTATAACAATATCATTTGATGTGTGCAACTAGCAAGTTACCCAGAGATATAAGTGTTCCCGAGGAATCATCAAACATGGCACAAATCAAAGAGCAGAGCCTATCCTCTCCTCTCCACTGCCCCATCTACCATCCCTAAACATCATCCTTGACAGATGAGTTTCTAGCCTTACCCCATAGAACCTAGTTATTAGAGAGGTCCTGTTATCCAGTGTCCCTTCCTGTAATACATATTTTAACATCAAAATTGGTAATGTTACATTATAAAAGCTGAAATGTCACACACACACACACACACACACACACACACACACATGCACACAAAAGATGTAAATGTCCATTCAATGTTTTGGGAATCATCAATTGCTTGTTCTTGTTCAATGTGGCCTTGATGTATTGTCCAAGTGTGTCATTGACAAAGTCCAGTAATGGATGTTTGTGCTTTATGTTTTTCTCCATACACGTCTGTTTAGAAATAAAACAAATAAAAAATATCTATCAGCAGATGTAAATAACAAATCCTGATTTTTCCTGATATATGCAGCTCCTCCAAAGTTTGATAGGATATGGCCGAATATATCTTCCCTTGGGGTTTCTAACCCAAATCAAGGTAGGATTCTGTAAAATTCCTACTGGTCTATACTTTTAACTGCTTTCATAGAATCTGAGATGATGGCAAAAAGGACAAAACACATTTTTTTTCCTCTCTTGGGACTAATAAAAAAGTATACTGTCCAAAAACAACTACTGGGAATTATCATAAAAATGAATCTTACATGAAAAGGCTTTATATAACGTGTACAGATCTTCCTCACCAAAGTTATAAGCACTTTTATAGCTTAAATTGAATATGAGTCCCTGGAGAAGACTGGAATTGTATAGGCATCAAGGTTTGCATGATAAATAAGTTTTGAGAAATTTTGAGTGCCAGAGATTTCTCTTGTCTCCATCAAATCATTTCTTAATGTCTCTCTCTTCTGCTTTGTTTTCTTAATTGAAATGAATGTTATTTCGGTTGGTATTCAGAGCTGAGGCTGCATTGAGACAGACTTATGGTGGTGGTAGCAACAGTATTCTCAGGGAATTTATTTGAACAATGCAGCATCTTCAAAAAGCTGGGGTTTTCTCTTCTCCATTCCCCCCCGCAAGAGGTCAAGTCACACTGTAGGTTGCTTCCCATATCCCGTATCCTTTTTTGTGTGCTTAAAGTATTACATTTCCACTAGCACTGACAGCAATATTTCTTTCTGAAATCCCTAGTGCACTAGTTTCACATCTGAATTCCAGTGACATTCACACACACACACACACACACACACACTTACTGTCAGACTGTGGCCTGATGATTATTCTGGGAGTGTGGTTTAAAAAAAAAAGACAATGAAGAACATATATAGTTAAAATGCTATCATTTTAAACGTTTGTTCTCCTACAGAGCTTTTATGCAGCAAATTCATTCAGTCAGGTGTAAACGCGTTCATTATATCACATGGAATTATCTTGTTTTCCCTCTTTAAAAGCAAATAATATTGGTCTACAGCTTGCCATCGTTATACACAGGATGTTCCTTTTAAACTCTAATGAATACAGATGGAGGAGGAAATGAGCAAAAGAGGATCCAGGAAATAGCTTCTAAGCTAAAACAAAATGTATTAGCAATTTGTTGGAGAGCTAGATTGGAATGAATGCAGTCCTAGCCCTTGATCATAGTGATGAAATTGAGCCTGCCCTAGATACATACATTACTAACAGCTAGAATTGCCTTAATCATGGAATCCATATTATATTTTACAAGTTTCTTCAAATGTCCCTTGAAGAGGTTACAGTAACCGATCTTTCCTCTACAGCTCTCCATCAAGATTGACACTGAATTTGAGAGCACATTATTTATTTTGTATTTCACAAGCAATTGACTATTGATGGCATTGAGTGAATTAAGATTCACTTAGCATTTCTAATGGATTTTGTTATTTAGCAAATTAATTGCAAAGGGTCTTAGGTTTCAACGTAACTTCCCACTGAATCTTGAGCAACGCAGCATTAAGCACTGAGAGGTCAAGCATCAGCTATGATGCTCAGGTAATGATGTAAAATGGGAACAGAACTATCCTTCTCATATAGGGAATAGTTTGCAAATGGTTGCGTGACTAGCTCAGCCCATTAGCAGTTTGTCAGAAAGCAACAGTTACAATTACAATTGCTTATGATAAAGTAGGACAGTCTAAGCATCAAACAACTAAAAAAGCGTGTAATAAGCGCTCTCTCTCTCTCTCTCTCTCACACACACACACACACACACACACACACACACACACAGATGGCCAATACTGTTGAAGCTGACAGCCCTGATCGTTTGTTTACCACAGGGTTCCACAAACTTTGGTCTCCAGCTGTTTTGGACTACAACTCCCATCATCCCTAGCTGGCAAGACCAGTGGTAGGGGATGATGGGAATTGTAGTCCAAAAACAGCTGGAGACCGAAATTTCAGAAACCCCGGTTTAGCAGGAGGAAGGAGGCATCTGACTGAATTAGCCCCATACCCCTCCACTACCAATAGATCTGTTGCCATCAGAACATGTAGTACTGATGACATTTTAGACCACTTATATTTGATGTACAAGCATCTCACATACACATCTGTAACACTACAGTTAGGGGTCTTAGATCCTCCTCCCCCCAGCCTGTTGTATTTTAAAAAGGGAAACATTGACAGCTATGTTTACATGGCTGTTTGTTTGTTTATATATTTTAATAAATTATATATGGATGTTTTATGATGGGCTATATTTGTAATGCCTAATAAAGGTTTGGCAAAGTAAGTTATTGAATATCTCTTGATCAGGGCATGGAAGTACAGCAGAAGTTACGTTATGAAAAAGGAACTGAGAAATCCCAACAACATATTTTGTGTGTGTGTGTGTGTGTGTGTGTGTGTGTGTTCAAGGTTTTAATTAACTTTATATTTATAGTAGTGAGGGTTCTCTGAGGTCACCTGTTTAAGCTTCATAGCCACAATACCTAACTCCTTAGATAAACCTGTTTTATTTTACAAATATATCATACATAAATATCCACATCCAGTATTACCAATAGTGCAATCCTGTACATGTCTATGCAAAAGAAACTCCCATTTAGTTCAAAACATTTACTCCCATGTGAGTTTATATAGGGCTGCAACAAATTCATCTTAGGTTCTGTTTGGTTTTTTAAACTTGTACCTATATGACAATTTCCTAATCTACTCTTCATTTTTTAAACCTATCCAGTTGCTCCAAAATTAGCTTTGTCTACTGTTTCTTCTGTTCAAGTTGCAAACCACAAAAGAGGTAGGAATTCTTGCATTCATACAGTGGTTTCCTAGCGTTTGTCCTGTGTTGTGTAACAGATTGCACTGTATGAATCTGGAATAACTGTGATGTGGTGTCTAGTATCATCCCATTAGTGAGCACAAATGAAAGAATTAAGCATTGCTAAGGACATGAACCACAAAAGGGGCACATAAAAATGATTCCTAGGTTGTGTCATGTTTGTAAGCCACCAGGGATATATTACTGATGAGCAGCCAATATATATATATATATATATATATATATATATATATATATATACACACACACACACACACACACACACACACACACACACACTCACAAAATCACAGCAGCCATATTTTTGACAGAAGTTGGGGGGGGGGGATGTCCTCTAGATTGTGTTACTAATTTGATACAGTAAATGAGAAACTATAATCCAGTAAAGTACAGGCAAGTGAATCATGCAGAATTGATTCCATTATATGCCTTTGACAAACAAAACAATCATTGGGCAATAGCCAGCTAAGCAGTTCCACTACTACAAGGACTTTTAACTGCACAGTAGAACTTCACCACCTTCCCATCTCTCCACACAACCCCTAAATCTGCTCTGGAGAGTTAGCGGAACCCCTGAACCGATTGAAGGGTTTGAGAGAGAAGAGAGTGCAGTTAAAAGTCCTTGTGGAACTGTTCAGTTGCACTTGAATGTTATAGCCAATATATAACATCCATTCCCCGACCACCACCCCACAGTGAAACTTTCTCACACCTTTTATGGAAACATGGGGTTCAGTCCACCAAAAATTATTCTCACACAAAGTACATTGAAATGAATAGTTGCAGCATTTTTTTTTGGTAGCCACATTTCTTTTCAGTGGAGTTTAACTGATGTGAGCAGTATTGCACCACACACACAATAAACTGCACTCATCTTTTTGGGAAGTTGCTTGAGCATCCTCGGTTGTTTTGCTTAAGCAGAATCGTGTGTTTTCCCCTTGAATTTTGCTTTAAGCAAAATTTGGTGGAAATTCTAGCCTTGAACTTCCTGGTGAACCGGCTGCATCTATTGGATTCCATGTGCCCTGATATGGTTTCAATATTTTATCAAAATAATGGAATTATGTTGACATTTTAAAAGCATAGCACAATTGCCTTGACAGCTCCCAGACAGTCTGTCCCAGCTGAGCATCTGTCATTTATAGACCAGAACTATTTTTGCTATTTTTCACTTCTCAATTTTATTTGTTTAAGCATGTGAACAACACATTGCAATATTTGTGTAAGCCAAGCTATTGTTCTCAATATGTCCTTAGTCATGGGATGAGAGTTGCCAAGGCATATGGGCTGATTTAAAACAACAACAACCCTTGACCTTTGTTTTACCCCAGGGGATGGATAAATGACCCACACCATGAACCTGGAGTAGATTATTTCTAATGTAGAAATTTTAAGTTGATAATGAAAAATATATTTGTTTCCATATTTATATTGTACAAGAGAAGAATAAGAAAGTTTGATATAGCGTGGGGACAGTGGTTTTAAAATGTTTTTTATATCATCATAGGATAATGTTACTACCATGGTAGTAAGAAATGGAAATGTTCATTTTTGGGGATTTCCTTCCATTGAGCATTTTCAAGCCCTCCATTGCTGCTTCAGCTGCTAAGCGCAACCTAAAACAGAAGAGGTGGTTCTTCTATAGGAATAACAAAGTATTAAAAGAGGGGAAAGATGGAACAATATTGCAAGGGATTTATTGCACCTGTAACTTAGTAAAGTGTAACCCTTTGGCAAGTGAGGACCATAGTCTGTTTTGTCCCTGAGCAGCTGCTCCAGTGGACTGAAGGTTATATCTCTGATATAGCTGTGGCAAGTGGACCAGAGGCACTGCACAACATTTTGGAGCTCTCACATCCCTCTCCCTTCTGCTGTTTTGAAATTGAAAATCCCAAGTTCCACTCCCCCGCAATGGGCTGCTGGAAGGAAAAGTGGAGTTAACACACCATTTTTTGTCTGTAATAGTACAACAAATTAAATCAAAAAGCTAGTGAGAAAAGCTGAGCAGAAAACTCGGGGACAAATATGGAGGATGGGGTTAAAATCTGGCACATCCCAAGTGGGGGGAACCATCTATTTTCCTTGGAATTCTTCTGTGGTTGTTCACACCCCTAGTTACCACCACCAGGTTGCTGAAAGAGGCAGCACCAAATTGGGTGTGGGGGGGAGTGTCTTTTGTGTCTTCTGGCACTGTGCTGTGTATCAGAATGCTGGGAGATATAAATGGTGGCCTCTTCCAGGTGACAACAAACTGGGGAGTGGGATTGTAAGTTTACAGATAAAGTTGTGAAATAATAATAAATTGAATCAGACATACAAACAAGCCATATAATTATAGGTGTATAATGGTTCTCAGAAGATTCTATATTCTAAGAAACTAAAATTATATCGAGATTTACCTATAGAATAATGACATTTGCTTGTATAAAGACAAGTCCACAAAATTTCCTTGGTTGCATGGATGGCCAATTCATTTGTCTCATTTCTAGCTCAGTGCTACGGAAACTGCGCAGATAAAAGAAGTTTATGCCTTTCAACTGTTTGTTTTTATCTATTTTGTATCCGGAGTAGGGTGACAGAGCTCTACCATTACCTGTAGACATGCTATTCCAGCAACATCAGGAATTTCCAGTCACATGGGAAAAACCAACAACCTGGTTCTCTTCCACAAAGAGCAACACCTCTTTTGGTAACTGGGGGAACAGTTGTTCCCATTCCCCTAAGGCCATTTCAGAAACAGCTGTAGATGGTATTTGAAGTGGCTGATGGCAGCCTCCCTCTTCTCTTGAACAATAGTAAAATGAGGTCCTTACCTGCTACTGGCCTAGCAAGGATGCAGGTGGCACTGTGGTCTCTAAACCACTGAGCCTCTTGGGCTTGCTGATCGGAAGGTCAGCAGTTTGAATCTGCGGAACGGGGTGAGCTGCTGTTTCTGTGTCCCAGTTCCTGCCAACCTAGCAGTTTGAAAGCATACCAGTGCAAGGAAAGGTAAACGGCTTTTCCATGCACTCTGGCTTCTGGGATGGTGTTCTGTTGCACCAGAAGAAGCGATTTAGTCATGCTGGCCACATGACCCAAAAAGCTGTCTGTTAACAAACGCCGTCTCCCTCAGCATGAAGCGAGATGAGCACCACACCCCATAGTTGCCTTTGGCTGGACGTAACCATCCAAGGGTCAGTTACTCTTCTTCTTTTTACCTTACTGCCCTAGCACAGCAGGTTTTGTAAGGTGTCAGCTGCTAAGAACCATGGAGCTGGACTGTGATATTTTCGCTATCTCCAGTTCCTGATTTAAATATAACACCCACCCCCCACCTCCTGGATATCATAGTGGAACTATTCTTTTCTCCCCGCAATATATGGTTTTTTGCTGTAATTATGTAAATGTTATTTGTATGTCAACCAATTACAAAGGAAGTTTAATTGTTTTTCCCTCAGCCTACATCCAAGCACAGCTTGATTATTTCAAGACATGTTCTTTGAATCCAAAGGACACAATCCAGCCATAAAATACTTTTAGGTCCCATTCATTTCAGTGGGAGACTTGCCTGGAATATAAGCAAGGAACACAGTGGGAATTAATTCTGAATGAACATGGGAATTACTTCTGAATAAACATGCATAGGATTTCTCTGTAAATCTAACTGGCTGAAATCAATAGAACTTGTTTCATGCTTCGCATTGGCTAGATTGTGCCCAAACTGTTTATTTTGGTGATGCAGTTACAATGGTAGCATCACTTCCATTTTTAAAGAAGAATTCACATTGTTCATGCCTTATAGTAACAGAGGTTGTATAGTGGTGGTTGTCACTTGTAATGACTGCTATGCTATTTTAGATATTCCAAGCACTATGGAAATTTTTAGTACCTACTCTTTGAAAACAACAACTTTTAACTACCTCTCAATTTAAAATTATGCAACATATTGTTGTTGGTTTGCTGAGTGGTGGAAATTATTTGCAATATGGGCTTAGAGTTTGGCCAATGGGTTTGGCCTGTATGGGTTTAGTGTGAATCATGCCAGAATGACAGGAAATTGCGCTATTGTAACAAAAGCCAGATCCCATGGATATTGGAGAAATGAGCATGAAAGTATATTGTGCATTTAATTTGAGGTTAAAATAGGGCAGGTGTATTCTTTTCTGGACAATGTATCTCTTTAAGAGCTTGGACAATAACCCAAGCTCCACAGGTATGCTTAACGTTACAGTGAGGAAAGAAACAACACCTGTTCACTTACATTTTGCTTTGGGACTCTAAAAGGGACATATTACCTGTTTTAGCTAGAAACCTTAGGGCTGAGAGACCTGTGCTGTCAATTCACAGTATTCCTTTATTTCTCCATCATATGTTACCTGAATGTCAAAAGAGCCCCTTTCCTTTGGCTTTGCTAGGTCCTACCTATACTGCTCTGGTTTGATAGTTAAAGTGTCCGGTGTCTGGGTTCTAAAGTGCCTGTCATTTTTGCTTAAGAGAAGGCTGGCGTTGATAGGTAAAAAATGCATGGTATGGCCAACCTGATGTGCAGACAACTCTACTTTATGTTGGTGAGGTTTCCCATGAAAGATCCTCTTGTGGTGAGAGAAACCAATACTGCCAACCTGAAGTGAAAGCGAATGTGCGTCAGAAGGGCTTTATTCTTGTTCAGCATGTCCAAAATACTCTTAGTCATGTGCTTGAAAAGTCAGAGTCACTAATAAAGAGGCAGAGTAGGCGACAGGAGGCAACATTATAATTTGCTGAGCAGCTTTGCCATTTCAAAGATCAGGCCATTAATTAGCAATTGACTTCGTACTTAACAATCCAGTGTTTTCCTCCTAAATGACTCTCTTAAATTCACAAAGGGAAAGAGGTCTGTCATGGAAAACTCCTCCGCCTTTATTACATGCATTAATTCCGTGTCCGGTTGAGGATAGTCATCAGACAGGACTCAATAGCTAACAGGGGCTCACTGTATTAAAAAAATGAAATAATTCAAGACAACAGCTGCTCAAAGCATAGCTGGAAGGACAGCTCTTCTTTATAAAGCTTCAATTAAGAAATTGAATAATTGATGAAAAACTTTTTTCTTCTTCCAGGAAGTTCCAAGCTAATGTGGTTGGGAAAAGTTGCCTTGGGTTCTGTTCCATTCTGGTTTTTTTCCCTTCACTGTTACAAGTTTCCCATCTTGATTACAATCAGTATCCAGAAGTTCTCTCCAAGATGGTCAGGGTCATTCAGTCAGGTGAATCAGCTGCTAACCCAGTGATGAGCACGTTACTTGATATGCCTGTCACCACTGGTAAAATGCCTCATAGGAACCTAGGAAGCTGCCATTAACCAATTCAGACCATTAGTCCAATGAGTTCAGTCTTGTCTTCGCTGACTAGCTGCAGTGCCTCAACTTCAGACAGGGTTCTCTCCCCACCTGGATTGAACCTGGGATCTTCTGCACACAAAGCTATCACTGAGCTTTTGCTCTTCCCCATAAGCACTTAATAAGAGAGTTCCGACTCTCTTGCATTGTCTGTATAGCCATTTCATGTGATAAGCTGACTGTGCAAATGTAGCATTCTTGCCTAATATAGTATGATAAGAGCATGGCTTCATCTAGCTATTTAAATGTAGACTGGTAATTCTAACTAACACTTAATTTGAAATAAAATATGGGAGTTATTGCAGAGCTGTCAGAATTCTATACTAAAACAAGAAAGAGGAAAATGTTGCAGCTAGTAACTAGCAAGCATAAGATTTTGGTCCAACGCAGCAGAGACATAAATATGAAGGCATTGGGCTACATTTTTCTATCAGCAGGAGGTGATACCTGTCATTTGAATGCCTTGTCCCAGTGACAGATTTCTATCTTGCATTTTCCTTGACTTCTCCATAGCTAAAGAGTTAGTTCACATGTTGAATTTTTACTTTCATGCACCCGGAACCTGGTCTATTGAAGGAAATAAGTCTCCATGATACTCCAGGGCACAAGGTTTACCAAAACAGGCAGTTGCATGTACATCAAGCATCCACTTCCTTCTTTAGCTGTCAAACATCTTCAATCAGTATCCCCTCAGTTCCATTCATCCCGATTCATGATGGGCATTTTGAGGGGAACAGTCAGTGAACATGTGATGGGAGGCACCACACATTAAGGTGGAAATAAAAGTCATTCACATTCCAAGTGGCAACGCCACTTATACCACACATGTTTGTTTTATTTATTTAAGGATTTCTATCTCATCCTTCTAAGAATTCTCCAGGGCAGATATACAACGTATATAAACAAAATAGAAACAATAAAAAACTAAAGACAATTAAAAATTCATATAAGCATAGCATAAAATCAGATTCTCCAGGGATGAATATGGTTTTAAAGGCCTGGGGAAATGAAAATGATTTCATCTATTGCCAGAAAGATAGCAGAGTCAGTGCCCAACAAATCTCCACAAGGAGAACATTCCATAACTGGTGCATCACCACCAAAAAGACCCTTCTCACCTCAGATGGTGGAATACCTAAGGGAAAGTCTCTGAAAACTACCTTAATGTATGTGCAGGCTGAAGTAGAGTCAGGTGAGCTTCAGGTACCCGAGACTTAAGTCATGCACAGCTCAATTCACTAATCCTTTGAACTGAACTAGAAATTGATTGGGAGCCAGTGCAGCTATGTAAGCACTGATGAGGTATGAACCCAACGCCCATTCTCATCATCTTAGTAACTGTATTTTGAACTAACTAAAGACAATCAAAGGCCGCCTCTTATAAAATGCCACAAAGCAATCTAACCAAGAGGTTACAAGAGAATGGATTACTAGGACTAGGCCATGTCTTGTCAGAAGGGGTCATAGCTGAAACATGTCAGCTGCGGCAGAGGGCACTCCAACCTGTGGAGGCCACATGGGCCACCAGAGGCAAAGGTGGACTAATAAGCACAGCAAAGCTGCAAATGTGGTCCATCAGGGGGAGGGCAAGCCTATCCACCCAAAAAAGTGCATTTAGCCTTCAACATGTATCATGAGAAATTCCCAATAATGCATTCAGCTTCTGGCAAAATCACCAGGGTTTTTGTATTTATTTATTTTTTTAAAGGAGGCTATGATTGCACATTGTGCAAAAGCCATCCCACAAAACCCATGAAAGGTTTACAGCTGCAAATGCTTCTGCTCCATTAGACCTACAGATTATAATACTACTCTCAGTGCTATGTAATGGATGTCTAATCATTCTAACCTGCCTGAAGAGATACCACCTTCATACAGTCAGACATCTGTGGTTGTCCATGTGCGCTACTGTAACGTTAATTAACATGTTGTGCTGCTGTTCATTCATAATCTATTCATGCTTCATTTATTTTTTAAAAAAGAGCATGTGAATTGCTATAACTGCTGCAGAATACCCTTTTGTGTACATTTTTGTTCTTCCTTGCAAGACTGTGAATGCTTCGGCCACTCCAACCGGTGCAGTTACATCGATCTGCTCAGTGCATTCATTTGTGTGAGCTGTAAACACAACACTAGAGGGCAGCACTGTGAGTTGTGCAGGCTGGGCTACTACAGAAATGCTGCGGCAAAACTGGACGATGAAAATGTATGCATAGGTCAGTTTCATTCTAATTCTGGCGTTTCGTTCTCTGCCTTTTTTCAGCTGTTCAGACCTCTTTAGTACAAAAGCGAGACATTTCCAGCGTTTCTCTTCGTTGTACCAGCTGAGCCAGAGTGAGCTTTTTCAATGGAGAATCTGCACACCTTACATGCATTTGTTCTAAGCCTTAAGCGTCTAGTTTGAATAAGGACTACACAGGGTTGTGATGGCCATCCTCAATATTTTAGACATTTTCCCCCTTCAAAAAAAACCACACCTTGATATTGCCAATTGCTCTAGGTCTAGACCCCTAAGAAATCACCAGTTCCCAACAATGCATCCAAAACCCGCCATTACAGCCATTGAAACACCAGCATGAGATTCCATTGGAGAATCTATATAATTGGATCAAAAATTACAGGACTCACAGATCACAGCACCCACCCATATGTAGCCCAGTACATATAATAGAGTGCAGGTCTTCAGGACCCATAGGTGGGCATAAGACCATGCTAAGTGGGTCATACCAAAGCAAGACTCCTCAACCAAGCCTGGAGACTGCAGCTACCCCCCCCCCCTTATGTAAGAGCGTTTCCTCCCCACATTGACCCTCCCAGCCTTACTGCCATTTCCTCCCCACTCCCTACTGGGAACATGCTGCCTGGCTATCCATCCCATTTTCCATGGCCCCAGAATGGGTTGTGGCAGGATGCCCAGAAGCCATGGGATACCTCTCCATAGAAAAGAGGGGCTGGTATTGTTTCTGTTGATGGCACTGGTGGGGCACTCGCTCAGGGCAGGAATGAATCCAGGCATCCCCAATTCTAGAGAGCAAACCTTCAAATGTGAGGGTTTGCTCACTAGTAAGGACTGCTGCTCCATTGGACACTTGACTTGGAGTAGAAGGGTTGAACAGGAACAGCAGGGGATCCCACTTGAGCTTAATGGGCAACCATGCCTAAGATATTCAATTTTGGGGGTGCCCTCTATTTTGGGTCCAGTCCCCTTGAGATTTTTATAGTTCCCCATCACCTTTGATTATGAGCATGGATAGATTTCTCTTGCTGCAGCTAGATTTCCAGAGGAGGGTTCCTTGGCGAGTAAAAGCTACCTGGGTTCAGCTACGATAGGACTTTCCTTTTTCCTTTTTACTCTCAGTTTAAAGTTAGTGCATAGGTGTTGTACTGCTGTCACATAGGATTGTGACTTTACAGCCTGATTTGGATTGCTATGTGTTTACTGGAGAGCAGGTCTCACAGGATTATTGAAGAGTTTCAGTCAAATCATTTGTTCATTCAGGAGTAAGATTGCAATGCCGATCCCGCTGACCTGGGAATATGCCCCATTGAATTCAGCAGGGCTTCCTTCTGAGTAGACATGGCTAGGGATTCACTGCAATGCTTGCTTTATACACTGACTAGGCAGCCAGGCATCTTGCACACTCAGGCCTCTTATGCACCTGCCCCCTGCCTGCCAATAGTACTTAGAAGTAAGGTCAATTTAGTTAAATGGGACTTACTCCCTATTCAGTGGCTGAGGACAGCAGCAAACAATTGCTGTGTAGATTAGGTTGTGAGGTTACTGAAGCATTTTGATTTATTCTGTGTACATTTGATTTCAGTCACATTGATACAAGGAGAGGACAGATAGGGAGGTGGTTCTGAGAGGGGGGGGGGATTCATCTACTGAAGCTGACAAAAAAAGTAAAGAAGGAAAGGGAGCGGAGACTCAGCTCTCCAGATTAATTCATTAATCTTAAATTAATATGCAGATCTAATGCATGTCTACTCAGAAGTAAGGTCCATTTATTTTAATGGGACTTATTCTCAAATAAGCATGCAACTTTAGTATGTCAGGGTTGATTTGGAATGCAAATTAGCTTTATTTAGTTGGTTTTTAAAAAAGAATTATAAGATGGCAACACTTTGCAAATTAAGAGGGGGGAAATGGTTGTTGTTTTGAAATGACAACTCTTATGTTGATTCAGTGAGGGAGAATCTGGGGAGTTCCTTCAAATCATCATCCAACACAGGGGCAACAAAGAACACCTGATATCTGTATTAGGTTCTGAGGGTGCTGAACCTCCCTGAGAAATCCTGCTCATTTTTATTTCAGGCAAGTTGACGTTAGGAAGGGGACAAAGGGCACAGAGAAATGAATTAAAGGTGGCAGAGAAGGTGACACAAGCTGGAAGAAAGTGAGGAAAGAAAAAGCCAAAAACAAGAGGGGGGGAGAAATGTAATAGTGAGCAGGTAAAATGAAGTAAAAGGAAGAAAGTTTGAGAAGGTGAAGAGAATGTAGAAGATGGCATGTGCAGAGAGAAAGAGGAAACAGACAGATTGTGAAAGGTGGTGACAACAGATAAAGTACTGAGAAAATGCAAGGAGGAGGCAAAGAGGAGATGGAAGAAGAGAGGAGAGGAAAACAGAAGCAATGCAGGTGATGGAGGACAAAAAGTGCCAGAAGGTAGGGAGAGAAAAAGGCAGCAACAAGGGATAGAGAAATAAAGGAGGTGACTCATTTCATTGGAAGTGATAGAAATACTTTTTTGGTAACAAAACACAAGCATGAATGACTGTGCTGGCTTGTCCTCTTGCTCAATATTGACCACAGCCCCTGCCCCTGAATTAAAAAATTACCCGGAAATCAAAGACCAGGATACAACTATTAAAAGGGTTCAAAAGTTTGACCAACAATATAGGAAATATTGGTTCACTTTTATTGAAAAAAAGAATAGCATGCTGATACCCCCAGGGTTTGATATGTGGTGAGATACTAGCACTATTAAATATAAATCAAATGTGAAAGTGGATCCCATGTTCCTAAAGTGTGTCTTCAGTTTGGACTGGTTGAAGACCCCTGTAATAGAGCAGTCACAGAATATGGAACTGATTTAATTCCAGTAAATTCCATTGTATGAATGCTCAAACCTACAGAATCTGAAAACTTTATTAGCATCTATGTATTCAAGAGCAATGTTGGTACTCCTTGTTTCTGTTCCCTTATTGATACGTGTAAACATACACAGGAATGTTAAAAAGCAAAGTAAGATTGACCACAGGAAAATATCAGGCGTAAAGACCAGCTGCACAAAAGAATGAAAAGAATGATTTTAAAATATGCCACAATATGTGCTCCTGTAAATCACAAAAAGGTGGAAATTGGCAGCTATTTTCCATTGTAGAGTAGATTCCCCCGGAACAAGTTTGTTCACACAGCCCAATGCATACTAGATTCCATAGGTTGCAATGCTTTAGACAAAACCTCAATCATAGATCAAGATTACTGAAAACTGAGCTTTGCCCAAATACAAATGTAGAGAATTTCACAAAATAGGGCCACTCCAGGTGTGATGAACTTTCAACACACACCATCCACATGCAGGAAACTCACCTGCAGTTAACACACTCCTAGCTTTTTTACCACAACTCAGCAGGGTACCAACTGTGCATAGAACACGAAAAAGAAAAATCTGTATTTAGGATCTGTAATAATGTACACATAGAGTTCATGCAATTTCCTGCACAGAAGAGTTGTCCATGTAGGAAATAAATCCTAAACCAGCCCTTTAGACCAGAATATAGTTCATAAATTGGACTGACCAAACCAAATTCAGCCTACCAGTTCTGTATTGTAGGCTGCCAGGGGATTGATAGCCCTATTTTTTTTTATTTTTGCAGCACAGCATTATTATAATTGTTGCTGTTGATACTGTTTTTTACTTTATTATCCCACATTTTTGTCCATAGTAGGCTGCCATGCATTGTTGGGTTACAAATTCTGCAAGACTGCCATAAGGTCATGAAGTTAAATGTGTTTTCCTAATCAGCTATCAACTCCAGCTCCTTGCCAATGCACGATTCTGTGCACATAAACTATAGATGGTACTTGTTTGCCAATTCCTTCCTTCAAATAGAACATCATTAGTCAAGTACAATATACTGCATAGTCTCAAAAAAAATATGTTACACTACAGCAACAACCATTTCCTTCAGACATTGTTGAGGGAGCATCATTGTCAATTTCCCAGATCAACATTTATCATAAATATAGCCTCACTCTATGGTCATTAGCTACCAAATTGTCTTAAAACCATGATCTGCTGAGGAGGTTCTATGTTTTTTAATTGCACATCTGAGACCCCTGTATTGTATTACTTAAACAAACAAACAAACTTTTGTGCTTGGATTAGAATCTCCTCTATCCACCACAATGCCTTCTATCATTTATACAGAGAGATTTTTTTTTTTAGCAATTTAAAGTATATTTTGTGCAATAGAAATACAACAGATCCACGTTAATCTAAATTTTAAAAATAATCAGGATAGGGTGAGGTGTCAATCGCAACTTATTTTGCTCTCATGCACAATGTTTCAAATACCTTATTTCATAAATGAATACAGCATCCAGAAACATGCATGGACATACAATATAATGCTCACATCCCTTTTAAAGTCATTTGGTGCTAAGTGAAATGAAAAGATTGATTCCTTTGAACTTAATTATGCTGCACTAATACTAACTACGTGTGTATGACAAGTAACAAGACAGCCGCTCATACTGCCCTGCTCAATACAATTAACACATCCGACAAGCGCAGGTCTTTTAAACAGAGCATCATCTGCTAATTAGCGCTTGATAGAGACAAGGAATTATCTTTCTGATATCAGAGGTATGTGCCTGGCTTCAGAGATCTGTGAGGAAGGTACCTCATAGTTTCCTCCTTTTGAACTGGAAACGGACAGGAGAAAAGGGCACCAGTACCCCAGCTAGTGGAGTCTGAGGGGGCTCATTTAGAGCAGCTCTCTGAAGCAGGAGGACAACCAATTGCCTATGTAAGAGTTTCGGATCAAGGCCAGCAGGGAACCTAACTATCTGTAAAGCTAAAGAACTGGCTGGACTTTGAAAAAGCCAGCTTGGAAGGAAAGAGAGATAGACACTTGAGTGCACCAGTGGCAGGACCCTCGTCTTCCAGACAGTGGTTCACTGAGAAGTGCCAGGACTCAACTCTATCTGGAAATCATAGCTTGGCCCCCCCCCCCTTTCTTGAACATATGGAGATGTTGGCCCAGCTCCCACAAAAATCAGCACCCTTCGATGATGGAGAAACTTTCTCCTTACTGTCTTCAGCAACCTAAGCAACAGAAGCAATTTTTTTTAGGTTCCAGTGGTACCTGGGTTTTTGCATTCTGATTAGTCCCGTTGAGTGATTGTATTTAACTGTTTCTCATTGGCTTCTGCACTTACAGTCGTGTACAGAAGATCCATGATCCTGATCCTATCTATGTGCATGTTTGCATTCATGGGGAAAGCATTAGTATGAAACAGGTTGCAACAGATTTATAGCCACAGCATTGTCATCGTCCCCCGATTGTGCTCACACTTTCCTCTTGCCATATCACATGACTTGCTGCAGCGGTGTGTAGGTTAATGTTCGGGGGGTACCTCCTGGCTGCAAAGGGGTAACCCCAGAACAGTAATTGATATGGAGATGCAGTGGGCAGCCTCAGCACAGATAATTTGGTTTGCATTTCTCCGCAAAGCCAGAACAGCAAAATGTGCAAGCAGCATTTGAAGATGCATAGGAGCAATTAGTTGTGTGATTGATTTCTTCTGCTGCACAGGAAGGTATCTTGTGTCACACTAAGAGGCCTCATTTGACAGTTCAGGAATGATCAGCCATGCTGCATATGTGGGCAGCATATCCAGTCCTTAATACTTCCTTGGCACATAACTCATTTTGCACGAGTGAAATCTGCCTGGGGCTGGATCTAGACATGTCAAAGAAGCGTTTCAGTTAAATGCGTTGTAAACTTTGAGAAATCGGGTTGGCAAAAAAAGGAACTCCACATCGCCATCTGGTGTCACAGTGTTAGACTACAACACATAAAGAATGCTCTTTCTTTGCCAATGTAGCTGAATCCAAGGTGAAATACTAACACCATTAAAGTCAATGCCAAACTTTTGTTGACTTTGGCAATGGCAGAATTTCTCCCTCCATTTGTTAAACGAGGTAAAGGCCAATCAGCTCTTATTTCCATGTAAACATCTGACTTAAAATCCCTTTATCCACCTCTGACAACCTTGGTTCTGAAGCCATTTAAAAGTAAGTTCTGAATATCAATTTCATTCGGAATTGTCCCTTTTTTCTCCTGTGACATACCACATGGTTGGATGCCTTTGCCAAGGGCAAAATTCTCAGTAACTTTGTTAATGTATTGCAGATAACCAACTGACAGGATTATCATTATTTCAATTGGCACATTTTTCCAAACCACCACCAATAGCACTAGCCTACGTTCCTTTGGAAATGCCATTTGTAATTTGTAAGGATTGAAATCCTGAGCAATAGATGCAATATTTGCTACTCAAAACATTTTCCCCTTAAGCTTCTCCTCCCCCACCCCCCATTTCTATTTGCCATGTTAAAATATTCTCAGTTTCCCCCTCCTGTTTTGTCATTTCTGATCTCACGGTTTCATAATGAAATCCCAGGGAACAAATCTAAATGGAATGATTAAAAGAAAAAATAGAGCTGTTCACCCAGCATGGTCTCTAAATTCAAAAAGAAATACTCGCACTCTTTGCATTTGATAGCAGATATCAGGGGTGTTGGGAAAGTTATTATTAACTTGAAATCTCAATTCTATCTACACAAGTGTATCTGCAATCAAAATCAGATCCTCAAGGAACTACCAGAAGTGCAAACAACAAGATAAACAAGGCAAGGATATATAGGGAAGATGCAAATCACATAGCATTCCAGACATTGACAACCTGATTTTTATATATATGAAAAATAATGATTTGCGATAGAATCATACAATTGGAAGATACCTAGTTGGTCATCTAATCAGAGGCAGCAACCAGCCTCTGCTTAAACACCCCCAGCATGTATACACTGAAGCCCCAGGCCAAATCTGACTCCCCAGTTGCCAACCAGGAAAGAAAAAAAACACATGAACAGAGTGTGACTGCACTGCATGTATAGACTTGCTAGCAGCCTACTTGGGGGAGTCTCAGTGGTACTCTGGCCTGCCATTATTACAGCAGCACCCCCACCCTTCCTGCAACAAAGCACTCCAGAGATTTAGAACCAATAGGGGTGCAAGATGAAAACATACATTTCCTAGAAATAAAATATGAAAACGAAATAGGTTCAATAAAACTGATCCAGTGGTTTTTATAAGAGACACCTTATCACAAAAATTCATATGGTCAAAGTTTGTGCATTTCACATCTGTATGTTTTTACATTCAATGCGGTAACAAAAATGACAGGCTTGGGTTTAAGTTATTATTGGCCAAGGCTCTGGGACACTCTCATTCATCTGCTGCCCATTGAGTTCTCTCAAGTAGGATATTGTGGCATAACTTAAAAGGTGTACTAACATTGCAGGAGAAAAAAAATACAGCCTGTAAACTCCAATCACTAAAATGCCATGAATAAATTAAGCTGATGCCCATAAACATAAAGGAAGACTGCCTTGGAAATTAGTAAAGTGCATTTATGTTGCCATTTAGAAAATATTCAGCATCAAGTGTGGAGTCTTACCTATTTTAATAATTTAAAGCCAGCTTTAACTTGATGGTCTATTGATGTTTCCTGAAATAGCAAGCTGTCTTAACGTTCATTAAAATGATATAAAAATGCGAAGAACAAGTTGTAAGCGCTGTCACCGTTAGTTACTTCTGAGGACTTCATTCTTCGCTTTATTTCTGCTAATGTTCTGCTCATACCACCATGGAAATGTACCATTAAGGGTGGTATCCCAACTAAACAGTTCCACTAATGCAAGTACTTTTGGAATCTAAGAAGCCAGACAGTTAGTCCAGCTTGCTTACTGCCTGGTAGTGGCTCTCTGCCATTTTCAAGGCAGAAGGTCTCTCCTATCTCTACCTAGGGATGCCAGGGATTGAATTTAGGACCCTCTGCATGCAAAGGACATGCTGAGACCCTTCTGGAGGGCTGGAGAAGACCTCAGAAAGCCTCAGGATAAATGGAGGGAGCAAAGTATCATTGCACAGCAAAAGTCAATTACACTAGTAGAACTGCTTAACTGAATAACCACCCTAAATGTATAGCAGTAGTCTTCAGTAGTTCAAGCAGGGACCCACCTTTAATCAAAAACTGCAACACAGGACCCACTTTCAATCTTTTTATCATATATTTCTCACTTCTCCTTTGTCATTTTCTTTTTTTAAAGTAAACAACAAAAAAAGAATTTTGTGGTGTGTTGTAATAGAGTCATTGCTGGGATCCACCTTAGATTGGGGATATGACTCAGTTATGGATCCTTTTGCATTAGTTGAACACTGATACTCTCAGTGCTTCCCAAACTTGGATCGCCAGCTATTTTTGGACTACAACTCCCATCATCCCTAGCTAACAGGATCAGTGGTCAGGGATGATGGGAATTGTTGTCCAAAAAACAGCTGAAGACCCAAGTTTGGGAAACCCCGTTCTAAACCAATGAGCAAGTGGACTTTCCAGCAGTCTGCCGTTATAAAACCATCTTCCTTTATGGTTAAACTTGGCCGCTGTTACCCCTAACAGTAATAAATGACTTTTAATCTTGTACCCCTGTACCAAGTTCATATGTGTTGTCTTGTTTCTGCAGAATGTAACTGTAGCCGTTTTGGCTCAGTCCATGATCGCTGTAATGAAAGAGGAATTTGTGAGTGTAAGCAGGGAGCAACAGGGCCTAAGTGTGATAAGTGTCTGCGGGGATATAACTGGCACAACCAGGGTTGTCAATGTAAGTAACTGCCCTACATCTGCCCTCCTCCTCCTCCCCCCCTTCCCCCCACCCTTTGCTGCCTGCGCTTCTCTGTGCCAATGTGTGAAGTCCCTCAGCACTTTTTTTTTTAAAAAAAGAAGAGAAACCTTTCTGCAAGGTCTCAAAACTCCTTCAGCCTGAAGTTTAATGAAAGCACTCAAAAGGTAGCAAATTGGCTGTGCAATTTCTTTCGTTTCAACATTCTGCGTATGTGTAGTGCCCTCTCCCTTTCCTTCTGCTAATGCCTGGAGAAACCTTTAACTAAGATAGCACATATATGCACCTTGTCAGCTACAATCAACTAAAGTATGATGAGCTGTATCACCAGTGTCTGGGTTCTAAAGGCATATTGAAAACAGAAAGGTGAGAAGAACTGTGCATGTACGTTTATTTCATTGCATTGCCCTTTCCTAGACCCTAGAAATTTTAATTAATATATTGAGCTGTGACTTTCTGTAACAGGCTTAGGGAACCTCCAGGTGTTGCTGGTCTTCCACTGCCAACAGCCCCAGCCAGCATGGCCAATGGTCTGGAATGATGGGAATTGTAGTCCACCAACATCTGGAAGGGCACAGTTTCCCTCTCCATGCTCTACAAAACCCTAACTGTGGATGTTCTGGTTTACTATCTATTATCTAACCATTCAAAACCCAATACTAAGAAATGTGACAAAGTTCGTTTGAACTGTAGGAGACAAATCTATGTAGCAAATCTTTTTCTGGATTGCTCCAATAATACAGTGCTACTTGTTCATTTTTCCAATAGAGCAGGAGTGGGAAATGTGTGGTTTCCCCCCTGTTGAGGGTTTGCAGTCCCTTGGGAGAGGGGGTAATCTACTTGGGGGGTGGTTGTCACATGCAAACACTGAACAGAATGGAAGCCATTGGAAGGCATTGACAAAGGTCACACACCATATTTAATGTGGCACAAGTCATGGTAATTTGTTAAGGGTGCTGAGAGGCATTAGGATGGGGACACCTCACAGAGCCACAATTCCCAGCACCCTCAATGAACTACAGTTCCCAGGATCCTTTGGGGGGAACCATGACTGTTAAAAGTGGTAAAATTGTGCTTTCAATGTATATGGATGAACCAAAGCCTGGGAGGAGCCCAAGCCTAATATTGGCAGGGACAGAGCTTTCACTTTTCTCCAGATTCCGCCTGAAATTAGGCCAAGGACCATATGAAATTGTGTCCCAAGGTTGCCCACACAGAGAAGCTCCTAAGGAAAGGTCTGCTTACCAAGTGGTTCACCAAGCCATGCAGATGTAACATGTTTCAAAGTCACAAACATAGTATTCTTCAAATATAATGCAAACCATGGTCAGCTTTAAACTGGAGCTTTAAAGCAGGTTTGTAAACCATCATTAAAGCTAACTATGGTTAAGTGTTAACCTCAGTGTAGAAATAATGCTAACGCCAGTATATACTGGAAAGGGAAAGGGAGAAGGACTTTTAAGTAGGAGAGATGAGGGAAGTGGACTAGTATATGAGCCAAGGGGGCACACCCATTGTTGAGCATGGGAAATATTATCTGTGCCACTGGGCCAATATAGTGCAGCCTTCCTCGTGCTTGAAGATGCATTTGCAGTGCAGGGTGGGTGCGAAAAAACAGGAGCTTAATTGAGAAGTAGAAACAAGAATGGATTTTCAGGTAGGTGAAATGCAATTATCCAATTAGAATTCATCAACTTCTATAGTCTTGCAGTGGAAGTCTCTGGAGCAGAGTGAGCTATTCAGAGCAAACATTTCATTAAACGCATCTTGCCTAGCTCTCCATTAGTGGATTATCAAGAACAAGCTTTGATTTGATGTGTTCATTACTTGATGTTGTGTGCTTTATGCAAATGTATTTCCATTTGTGCCTTGTTTATTGGCTATTTGCCAGTTCCTCCCTGTGCATTTCCCCTCATCTTCCAGCAAGCATGCAAAATCACCTTCATCTTCTAAAGTTAGGATGCATCCTAAATCTACAATGGTGTACTAAAGGTTACATGATTTGGGCAACCTTTAGGCAAGTGAGCATCAATATCCTGTCCCTCCATCCTCCCCCACCTGGAAGTGGGTTCCTGCAGAGTAATAATTGTCCAATGCTACCTCTGTCTGTCTCAAGTACTTAGTGAAGTACAAGAATAGTTTGGGGACTGGTGGGTCCTTCAGTAGTTTGTAGCTTTGGCACATATGCAAAGGTAAACTTGCCAACCTCTGGCACTCTTTCTGGTAGCTTGCTTTGAATGTAGGGGCATTACATTGTTTTGACTAGATGTCATTTGGAAATCTCTTGGGATTATCTTAACACTACATCTTTGCTCCTAGTGCAACTGCTGAAGGTTCCACAAGATCTAACAAATACTGTTGTATAAACCCCTGGTTTCATTGAATTGCCTCTCATTTCAGAACACCACCATCCCTCAGAATGCAACTCCCTTCTTTCTACTCATTATACATTTATCAAACATAATGGAAGACTACTCCAACTCTAAAGTTTCATGTATACCTATATCTCCCATGGAAATATGGCACTTTAAGGTGTTGACTTTGACTGCATCACATACTAAATTTGATAATGTGGGAGACAGCAGAGACAGAAGGGAGTAAAGGAAAGTGGGGATTCCATGACAAGGGACAAATGTAAACAAATGCAGTTTTAGCTACTTAAAGTTCAATTAAGTTGGGGGTATTGCATGCAGCATTAGCCTAAAGGCAAATCAATATGCAATATGAGCTGCTGGTAGAGTTCAAGTTATGGTAAGCGATAACCCCTGATAACACTGGTTCTGTTCCCAATGCCTATGCAACACCAGGTGAAACCTTATTTGTCTTGAATCTAAATATTTGTCAGTGCAGTAACATCCAGTTGGATTTTGATATATTTTTAGGTTACTGAGTGGCTGCTCTTGTACTGTTTCTGATTTGTTTTTATACTGTAATCTGTCCTGGAAACCCCCAGCAGTAAATAGAGTTCAAGGAAGGTGCAAATCAACTAACACTTTCCCAGAGTTCTCAGTAGACCAAATGTTTTCTGAATTCATTTGCGTGTTTTTAAAGAGAAATAGCTGTGCCAGATACAGCTCATATCCTTACTTATCTCGATACCCATGCATTCTATTAGTCTAGGTTCCCACCTCTCTTACACTTTAATTTAGCAAAGGAGACATCATGCTCCTCCAAGAGGCTCAAAGTGACTTTTGATGCAAATGAATCGCTATCAAGGTCCACCATTTGTTACACATTAATAGTTGCCCAAAACTGCAATTGGATCGGGACCTTGGCATGTAAAAATAGCTGCTATTGATTTGCTTAAATTCACACTGACATTTTCAATTGATCAACACTTTGGATTGAGTTAAGCTATAGCCCCTGCTCCAAAAAAGTTTACATAGCCAAGACAAGAAAGAGTCAGACCAGGGGTTTCAGAGGAGGCTACAGGAGGTTTACAGACAGACAGATGAGTGGCCAGAAAATCTGAGGTGGTGTTTTTCCCATAAAATATTTTAAAAAACACATTATATATATTTCACCGGGAACTAGCCTTCAAATTAGCATGAATTTTGAAGTGTTTTGAGGTCAGCTTGTGCTACCTATAGGTCTTCTACCTGATTCCCTATTTTTCAGTCCAGGACTCTGTAAACTTTATAATCAGCTCCTTTTCATGTTCACTTCATTTATTTCTCAAGGAAATTTATTATAGTAGTACAGAAAATTACAAGAACAGCAACAGCAGCAACATCTCTCTAATGTGCTATAAAGACTCCCGAAAGATTACTTGCATGAGCATGCAAAGCATACACTCAATATAAATCCTTGTCTCAGCTGAAACTAAGCCATAATGACAACGAGTAGAATATGTGTAGCACGGGCAAAGTTAATGAAGACAGAGCCAGAGAACTGGTGTTATGCAGAACTGGGGGGGGGTATTCTTTTTAAGGCGGAACCCTAAAACAGGGGGAAGAGGGGGCAGTGGGTCTGCTGTGAGGTGTGTGTTACAAGTTGTGGCTGTGTGTGTGTGTGTGTGTGTGAGAGAGAGAGAGAGAGAGAGAGAGAGAGAGAGAGAGAGAGGGCTGCATGGCTATGTCCAATGTATAGTAAGAATGAGGAAATATAAGGACCCCTGGTCTCAGTCACACTTGCATCTAAGCATGCATATGAACTTAACAAGCATATGTGTCAGAGCTGGCTCCAGGTCCCAGCTCACAGAGGACCAACGCTAGCCGGTAGTAATGTACAAAAGTCTTTATTGAAGTACAGTTTCCATTTTCAAGCCGCAGCGCCCAGCTCTACGTCTTAGAGGCTAGACCGGCGAAGCTCCATCTGAGTCTCCACCTCCTGTACACCAACTTAAGACTCTAACCTTACTCCACCTCTTCCGTCTCTCCTTTCTCCTCTGGGTCCTTCTGCCCCCCGGGGTCTCCTCCTTTCTGGACTCTTCTGACGCTGACCCCCCTGACTCCTCCCCCTCTTTTCGGCGGGCTTTGGGACCTGGCTCCCTATCCGGGCTGCCAACTGCGCCGCCCTCCTGTACATTTGAACTTGGCGCGCGCGCCCAGCCTTCAACCTTCCTCTTGACCGTTTCCTCGCTCTCCGATGGAGGCGTGGCCAACCCTGACTCCTCTCCTCCCGCTGGCGGTGAGCCTCCTGATCCCGATACCTGGGACTCCTCCCCCCTACTGCGCTCTGGTGGGGAAGCTGGTCCTGATTTCCAACTGCTGCTCTCTGAGTCCCCTCTGGCCCCTTCTTCCTGGGGTGTCCCCCTAGGCACCCCCCTTGCTCTGACCATGGGAGCCCCTTTCTGTGAATCTTCCGATTCGCTGGAAAGACTCAGAGACCTCGGACCACTGTCATCGCTAACATTTCCTTCGGATTCCTCCCCCTCGCTCTCTATTTCCTCCCTTTCCTGTGCCTCTGCTCCTGAGCCCCTGACAATATGTAATGAGATATTTAGTTCAGAGACAGTGTGCAACGGAGAGGTTACATTTTACAATAGTATGTTGGAAAATCAGTACTTGGATAAAAGTCAAAAGCTTAACATCAACAAAACGTACAGTTTTATTGCAAAAAATATATAAATATTTATTACTATGCAGTCTTCTGCTGAAGGAAGAAGAATTGGCGAAGCAAACAGCATGTAAATTGGATTGGTAGTATGTTTTTGCCTGGGGCAGAAGGAATGGTGAGAGACACCAAATGAATAAGTGGAACCTAATTGGCAAGAGGAAAGAGGAGGGGAACGAGATTATATGTTACTAGCAAGCAAAATGCAATAACTGGGGTCAATGTACTTTGATGGATATGCAAAATGACAGTGAGGCTGATCTCAGAAACAAAGGATAGTGTGGAAGGTCCTTTGGGGTGAAGTCATGATCAAGGGAATGGGCCTGCCCAGAGAACCCTACAAACACTAGCTGTATTTACAATAGGCACATGCATGTTGAAGAGAAGTCCTTGCTGTTACACAATTTGAAATTTGGTCTTCTGTCATGAATCTAAGTACGGTAATTGTCCCTGCTCACAAGGTTGGGTCATTCAGACACAGCTGCCGATTGCATAGGATGCATAGTGGTTCCTTGGTGGCTGCGGATACGTCTAAAACATTCCTTACAGAGCTCTGGTTCTGCCCAAGAACTATCCCTCCAGCACATTCCCCTGTAGGCCAAGTTCTCATCTGCTTCTGCAAGGCTCAACTAGATGTTATTATATGCGACTATACCTATGAGGTTTCTGGTGTTAGAAATCTGTATCATGCTTCCAAGGAGAAGCTTGCACAGAGCTTCTGTATCAGTGCAGCATAACAACATCTGTGTGCCCTGGCAAAACTGGAGGTCTCTGTGCAAGCTACTGCAATGGGCTACAGCATCTGACAACTCATCCAGATCTGCAGAATTCTGGATGCTGTTTAGGTTAGTTCCTTTGTATATGTCTGCTGCCATTTGATTTAATTTATTAATATTATGCCTCAAGGGCCAATAATGTTCATGCAATATCTTATTTTACAGATTTTATTTACTATTTTAATTTGATGTTAAGATTACAAGCCACAGGACACCTAATTCATCACATGCATCCATGGACCTCTGCAATATAAAGATGTTACTGAAATACTGATGTGAAACGTTCAAGGCAAATTTGTAACCATAGACAGCATGGATGGAAGATGTTACTGAAGATAGACTGTGGGTGTTATCTGCTATCCTGTTGTTAGTCGGGGGCAGGGGATGAAAGTGTCCATTCAATAAGCACAGCTGGTAGGGTCTGAGACCAGGGTTGCCACCAAATTTACCTACAGCAACATTTTATGGTAAACTTGAAGGTTCCTGCACAGAAGAAATCCCAAGGAATTTTGAAGGAAGCAAAGAATTTTAGTAAGTTCTTTTTTAAAAAAATGTCAGGGGTGCTTTACATATTCCCTGTATCCCTATTGCAATGTCCTTTCTTATGGTAGTAGAGATGACCCTTGTGAAGATAGGATTTATACCAAAGAATCAACACCCTATACCGTGTTTTTATCTGTGTTGATTCTACACTACTAGCTGGCAAATATCTTAACAAAGAAGAGCAGACAAATAATGGCATTGCACATCTGAGGATTTGTTTTTCTGATATGTAGATAGAAACAACTTTGAAAAATGTGGCGCATCACCTGCTTTAACATTTCACCTGGAGGGAATCTGTTGCACATTTCAGTGCATTCAGGTGACTATGTAACAGTTTTTGAGTTTTTCATTTGTAATATTACATATTCCTATGTTTCAAACAGAGACTGGGAAATATGGGGAAGGGGAAAATCAGAGTCAGAATTGCTAAATCTTAAACCTCCCAGGAGGCAGCTTCCAGAGCAGTGACCCCAGTAGAAGCTTCCATGGAAGTGAAGCCCAATGTGACAGTGAGGCTTCTATCTCTGTTTCTGGATGAGGCACATTTGCTCTTCCTCCTAGTTTCCCAATTACTTTTCTCTAAAGCTGCTGGCAACCCATGCTCCTAAGTCAAGTAAGAGCAAAAGCTTTTCCAAAACGGCTAGAGTGCATGTCTGCATAAGAGGACACAGATGCCTTATCCTCCAAGAAGGCTCCCTTCCAGGAAGTCAAGACTCCTTTGCCAGATTATATAAAGGAGGGGTGGGAACCTATAGTCCTCCATACATTTTTGGACCATGACTCCACCCCTGGCAAAAGCTGGCTGGGGCTTGTGGGAGTTGTAATCCAAGACACCTGGAGATCCACAGGTGTTCTATCCCTGGTATAAAGTATCAGTCAACACCAAACACTTCCAGTGCCTCTGAGTCTCATGTCTGGCCTAAGCCTGTAGTTTGGGGAGCTCTCCATGGTCCTGACTCTTATCTGCCTTAATTGCATTTCACCACATCTGACTGGAATATACCCACAGACTCCAGCCTGGAACAGGAAGAGGATGTGGTTTTATTAACACTGAAGGCAGAGCTATTTGCAAGTTTCACTTGGGGCAAGTGTCTCCCAGTGTTGCACATTCAAACACTAATTTAGCCACACAGGAAACTTTTATAACATGTCTGACACTTGTTGCAACACTCTAAGTTGGAAAAATGTGATGATGCCCTGAAGCTGCACTTATGAATTTACCATCAAATCTTTTAAGTGAAGGCAATCTAGTGGAGTTATTATATGAGGGCGTCATGCCAATTGGAGAACAAAATGTGTCCCAGGGGCTGGTTCAGTAAGTTGACTCTGGCCAGGAGATACATTGGTCTGCTCTAGTAATGCTGTTCTTGTGGATCTTAAAAAAACAAAAACAAAAAACACTTTGTTTCCATACGACCTCGTATGTTGGCCTTACATCGGTCGGAGTATAATGTGTTGCCATGAATGTAGTAATGGGGCACCATACTAGAAATGCAACTAGCAGTTACCTGACTTCAGTATAGGCAAAGAAGCATAATTTTTCACATCTGTTGCGGTAGATGTCTCAGACAATGGTCCCAGTGAAACATGACCTTTTCTTAGGAGGCTGTCAACTCCCCTAGATTGTATCAGCAGAAACAGAAGGGGTTTTTCATGCCCTCTCCCCAAATTAAAAAATGCAGTTGTATCCAATGCAGTTGTCCCACTAGCACAATGACTTCCTCCTGCACATCAGGACTTCCTCTCCCTGTGCACCTTCCACCCACCCCCAAATCTAGAAGGGAGAGAGAGGGAGCCCATAGTGGGAGTTCTTGAACTAACAGGATGACTTTGTTAGAGGCAACCCATAATGTTTGGATGAAGTTTACTGCTGGAGGAGAGGCATTCAGCTTTGCTGAAGGTCCCAAGCATCTCCAGTTAAAATAACTTTTGGCTGCAGGGCTAGGAAAAGCCCCCTTTCTGCTTCAGACCTAGGGGTCCACTGCTACTCAGAACAGCACTGGACTAGATTTTATTTATTGCATTTAAAAAATATTCTGTCCTGACCTTTAACATAAAAGTTTTTGGACAAATGGCAGCTTCATATGTTCATTATGTGTTTGTTTATCCATATCCTTGCAATCCCATCCCCACAGCCAGAGACTCAGGTTTAAGCGAGGAAGCTCCACCAGGATACTTGCTCAAATTATGGTGAAATATTAGATATACCCACTCATAAGTGTACAAAGATTACAATTCAAGGAAAAGGCCATCTTGCTTTATCAGCAAAGTCACATGAGAGTTATTGGCACTTCTGTAGCATGCAAACAATAATGAATGTATAAAAAGTTAAACAAGAAGCCTGCTTCTTCTCTTCAGAAAGTATAATTTTTAAGCGGTTAATACTTGATGGCTTGGTAATAAATATTTCAATACAAGATATGGCAATCAGAAGTAGCTTGGAATGAAAATGCAAAGGGAGCTTAGAACAGAAGGAGACAGAGTTTCTATTAGGTGTATGAAATAAAACAGCTTGAAAGATTAAAACAACAATTGCTATGTTGGACTGCAAATCTATTGAAGGGGAAATTATAATGTTTATCGAGAAGAATTATTCATTGCTCATTTGAGCAAAAGCAGGCATGGGCAGCTCGTATTGTGAAATGACAGGTGAGCAGACATTACTGTAAAAGTTTGCCCTCAGTAGGAGTTGTGAAATTAAGCTTTGTATAAACTGCTTGCTCATCACTGACTTAGAACAGGCACACAAAAAATTCCCAACAATCCAGCAATATATAAACCTGGCATTAAGGCCAGATATTAATAGATATGGACTATTTTTTAAAAAGTCATTAATATTAAATTCCATTGCATTTTTTTAAGCCAAGATCATTAAAAGGAAATGCTGCTAAATATGGGGTATGTCCATGGCAAGTCTGATGGCAGAGCAACTTCACCTAAGGTGGACAGCTATTTCCCCGCCCCCCAACAAGTCTACTACCTACTACCAAATACTATATCACAATACTACCCAAATGACAATGGGGCCACAATCAGAAAGCAAACATGGATCCTGGGCTAAAGGATTCTCCCTACTACCACCACCAAATGATGCAAATCAAATAGGGCAAACCCACCAGGTCACCATGTGGGGTGTTCTATGGCTCACTGGCCCCTATCTGGGCCTTCAGACACAACCTTCCCCCTGGACTCCCTTATTGGGGTACCCTGTAATTTTGATTGTGGCGAAAGGGTGTGGGACCCACCCCCTTGGCTAAGGATCCGATCCAATGCCTCTTTCCACCAAAACGTTGTGACAGTTGCTATGAGGAAGGCAAAACCCCAAGACAGGCCCAATTTTTGGGCAAGGGAATTCCTCCCTGGGCCCGAATATGGTGATTCATCAATTTGACAACAAGGTGATACATGCGTGCTGCCCACTTACCTCTGGGCAGCAGTCTCATGCTGACTGCTGACTGCTCCCAGCGCAGCTGGTTTAAATGCTGTGGCAGTGGACCAGAGTGAAGCCTGGGTCCATCGCCAGAGCCCCGCTCACCCAAAAGGCCATGATTGGCCAACTCAAATAAAATTCAGTGGTAAATCTCACTGACCCCTGCGGCCAGCTAAGGCTGATGATGGAGTCAGTCAGGTGTGCAGATAGGAACCCGCTGTTAACGGTAAGCAGTCCTTACTGATTTTACAGATAGGGCATGCTGAGCTTAGTAGACAACATATCCCATGCTAAAGAAAACACTAAACATAGGCTGTACGCATTGAAACCAGTGTCATACAGTGTTACTTAGAAGTGAGTCCCATTCAGTTTAATGACATATACTTCCTCCCAGGTAAGTGGGTATAGGATTGCAGTCTGAATCTCTTTACTTGCCTCTGTTAAGGTTATGTCAACAGCAACAAAGAAATACCATTGGCAACAAAAAAGAAAAATTAAGGCAGCTCTACTACTAGCATTTAGCTGGGAATTAAGTGCTATGAACAGTTTAAGCCTTACATCTCAGTAAATATTGCATGGGATTGGGCTACATAAGTGTGAAGCAACAAACAGCATTTTTGAGAGCTACGGACAGATCGTTCCAAATACAAACAGGAACACGCAATCTCTCAAACATGTTCCCAGACATGTCCCCAGGCAGACGATACATATGCAGAGATACACATATTCCGGACATTGAAGGAGCTTTTGAGCCGAAGCACACACTACATCCTCATTATATATCAGCAGGAGATTATTCAGCAGGGTGCTCAGTTAATGAGATGATGCATTGTGGTAAATTTGGAAAAGTAGCCATTTTGGTGTCACAAGGTGAAGTCCTCTTTCAGTGAAAAAGATGCTTAACTTAAACTGTTGTTATTGTCTAGGTTTTTTTCTTTCTTTTAAAAAATTCTTATTTCCAAGGCAGTTGTTGAGAGACAGTTTCACTATATGTGGCTCTCCCCAACCACAATAACTAAGAGTGGGTTTGGAGAATAAGGCAGGAGCTGCTGAATATTATAATGTAAATGGGTCAGTATCTTTGAGCCCAGTCACCCACGTCTACTTACCAACGGTAGAAGAGATTTACAAACCTCTTTAACAGGCACCCAATCCTACACATACTCAGTAAGCTACACTGAATTCAGTGGCGCTTACTTTTGAGTAGACCCATATAGGCTTGTGCTCTTGTGACATGCCTAACACCAACGCAGCTGTGCCAGTTTAATATGGTCTTCTTCATCCAGCTTTCTCACGCAGCAATACAAGGGACACAACTTAGTCTCATTGGCACAAAAACATACCAGAATTGCAGACCCAAGGTCAAAGAGCATCACCCCAAAATGTACCTTGTCCACATACACAATTTCCAGATACCCATTGCACTTTAAACAAGCTAGCTATTATACATGATATGCTCATGTTAAGCTTATCACCATGCAGTATATTTAAACTTTTAAGAAATTCAAAATAACTCACTAAATGTTTAGCTGCATGCCTGTAATATAAAGTTTTATGTGACTTTCAGGTTCCTTTCCTCCTGACAGATCCTTGCCGTATTTACCAACCTGGTCTTTCCCAATATGCTTCTCAAACACATGATAAACTAAGAAGATCCTTCTGGATCAGGCCAATGACCCATCTAACCCCGCATTATGTTCTCGCAGTGGCCAACCAGGTGCCTGGGGGAAGCCCACAAACAGGGCCTGAACACAACAGCACTCTCCCCACCCCCCTGTTCCACCCATCTGTCCTCTTCCAGCACTTCTACTCCCAGTCTTACTTTCCTACGCATCTTACTCCTTTTGCCCTTCTTGCCTTGGATAATCTGACCTGCCATTTCCACCAGTGGCAGCTGCAGGCTCTTCAAAATGCCAAACTGCTGTGCAACAGAAAGGCAGCTGGGGTCATTACCGAAAGAGGCTTCTTCATCACCACTAGAGCCATAAAAACAATTCCCTTTGTAGATTATAGCGCAGATACTGAGAAGAAGCAGGCTTCTCTGTTTCCTTTGAAAAGTGTTTAAAGTTCTAGCCATCATTTGAGAGCCTTGAGCAACTTCACTATATTAGAACCAGGGCATTTTTCCCCAGCCAGAATTCAGTTCCGGCACCTCTCAGGTTGGCCATTGCCATTATATCAGAATAAGGGAAGGGTTCGTGGTGAGTTCTGGTACCTCTTTTTCTAGAAAATAGCACTGATTAGAGATGTTTAACTTCATTTCTTGCTTCACCTAAGGTAGATTCAAAGTTTAAATACTATGTGTATTCAAAAAGATATGAGCCTAATACTTTACCATAATTGCTAGAAAAGGCAGAAGAGTGCTGTTTAGTTTACATTACTAAAGGTATTTAAAAGAGAAAGTATTGTGAACATTTTGCTTCTTATTTAAAAGTCTTCATTGATAAGAAAATGTATAAATCTTAAATACCATATCATAATTTAAAGAGGTATGAGTGGGAGGCATTCCAATAGAGAGATTATTTATTTTCACCTTATATTTTACAGTGCTGGCACAGTGACGTAGCAATAAATAATCTGCCTTTTTCCACACATAAAGCAAATAGGGGGTACATGCCTCATAACTAATATAAATCCTGATATTTTCTTTCCACTTGTTAGCTTGGCTCATAAAAGTAATATTATAATTTTACTCTACTTTGCAACCTCCACAGATAATTCTTCGGAGTTTGTCAATCCAAGCCTTGCTTCCATCTCCATACAAATTTGAGGGTTTGAAAAGTGACATATTGTTCTGTGGAGATCACCCCCTAAACTTGCATTCATCCACAAGTAAAGCAACACAGGTTGTATTTCACAAGGCCTTCTGCCTATATCACCATAACCACATTTGGAAGCCCTGATCCCTATGGAGAAGGCCAAGAATGCAGTCCTTTCCTCCTAGCTGGAAGCAAGGGTTGCAGCCAGATATAAAGAGCTTGCACATGTGGCTCTGCCATATTCTTATTATCCATTCATTTATTCATGAAATGTATTTATTAAATTTATATTCCTCCCTTCAAACCCAGAGTAGTGCATGACAAAATATATATAATATGGAGATCACAAAACAACAATTATAAACTGGATATTTATTTATTTATCCCTTCACTTAATTTTTCATTTGTGCCACGTTCTGCTCTTGTAACTGGTGTTCTACTGCTGTTAGTTAGGTTTCCCCCCAGAAAACATAACATTTAAAATAATTGATAACCTATTCAATTTCAAGCCATAATGTGGAAACGTGGCCTCTTTGCTACTATTCAGCTCTTGTCAATATATCAAGTAAAATCCCAACTTGTGTGATTTACCATGGGGGGGGGGGGCGGGTGGGAATCTAAAATGGAATTTGCACAAATTGTCAAAACAATAAATTGTCATTTTGTTCAAAGCCAAAGCAATATTAAAAATAGGACCAGCTTCTAGTGCTCCCCCCCCCATGCACAACACTAAAGTGAAGCAGTAATTAAAGTTTTTAATTGGCATGGATAATCCAGACAGAAATCTAATATCTTTCTCATTGTGAGGAAATTCAAATCCAAAGGATTCTCTTTTAGCTACCCAAATGTAGAATAATTCTTTTCAAAGCATTTCCATAAGCATTTTGCTATGCACAGCGGGTATCTCGCACAAAAATTTACATAACAGACTTGACTTACCTCTTTGGATCCATTCTAATCTACTTATTAAAATGTGTAGGGCAGTATTTTTCTTCCCTGACAAAAAACTGGAGTGTACATATACAGCTCAGCCAGAACAAATTTCCCTTTTAAGTCAAGCATACAATTTTCAAATGTGGTATTAGACAAGAGTCTGTACGGAAACCCACCGTATTGCTCAGTAACCCTCTAGTCACATCCCAATGCAAGGTTTCCATAAAAGAGCTGTGCTCCAGTATTATCTGCACGCTTTTTAATAATTCAGAAGATGGGGAATTGTATAGCTATAATCCAGAGTCCAACGTATTTTCCAAAGGTCCCCATAAACTCTCATTGCCAACTGTAGTGGTTTATACTGTGTACTGAATACATTTTTTCTCTTCTGTAGTAAACAGTGCACCCAAGTTGCATACACAAGGCAATATTTAATATTCACATACTATGGAGGCAGCTTACTGAGAGCTGATCCTGAAATGAAGGTGGCAGAACAGCCATTTTATGGATAGCTGTGAGATAGATTTCACATTTTTCACAAGCCCAAACCCTGCTCATGAGACTAGCTGAAAGAAACCACCTCACTAATTGAATTCTTGGGAAATGAATAATTACTGATGAGAACAAAAGCTTTCATCAAAAGTCTATTGTTTTATGTAGTTTTGAATCCATTTCAGAATTTTCTACACACACACACACACTTTACAGTCCTTGAGAAATATGCATATTGTCATTGCCCTCACTTGCTTTAACTGACTTTAGTTGCCTTCAGTGATCATCATTTGGTCATATATCTTTATAGCATCATAACCTAATTACATCCACTATATCAAGGGTGGAGAACTGGATTTGTCCAGCAGGACAAGTCCGAGAGGTGAACAAGGCCTCTCACCTGTCTATCACCTCACAGTTGGGTATGTGTAACCTGGTAAAGAGAAGACTGAGAGGTGATTTCATAGCCATCTTAAAATATACATGAAGGGCTGTCACATAGAAGATGGAGAAAGCTTCTTTTCTCCTGCTCCAGAGGGACCCAAACCAATGGATCAAAATTGCAGGAAATGAGATTCTAACTAAACATCAGAAGAACTTTCTGACAGCAAGAGCTGGCAGTGGAACAGACTACCTTGGAGAGTGTAGAATCTACTTCCTTGGAGGTTCTTTTTAAAACAGAGGTTGGTTGGCTATCTGTCAGGGATTCTTTAGTTGCAATTCCTGCATTGCAGTGTCAAGTGGGACCCAGAGAATGAGCTAAGTAGTGCTGGCAATAGGCCCTTCCAAGACCTGAAGCAAGTGCCCAACTATGCCAACCTCTGGTGCCAGGGGTAGGAAAGGAGGAGTGTGTTCTTGGGGCAGGGAGTTGGTGGGTGGGGCTTCTGAGGAATAGAGGCAGTGGGGTGGGCAGATGGAAACCAGAAGGGAAATTTGATTGAAACCATAAAATTAATAATAATCATAATAATTTATACCCTCCCCATCTGGCTGGGTTTCCCCAGCTACTCTGGGCGGCTCCCAACAAAATTAATGATGATGATGATGATGATGATAATAATAATAATAATAATAATAATAATAATAATAATAATAATAATAATGTGATAAAACATCAGACATTAAAAGAATGTAGAGGCATATAAGATTCATTTCTCCCTTTCAAACATACCAAGCACTCCAAACCACTGCCGTTCCTACTAGAAAGACTTCTTCTTCAGGTCTGGTTGCATACTCCTGACTCTCTTAAGGCTGCCCAAGGCTCTGTGTTATGACATGTGGCTTTCCTCCATCAAAAAAAATTAGGTTGTCAGTACCTTCGGGGAAGAAGAATCTACATTTTCATGCAGACTGTTACTGCATACTTGGTACAGATTTTCATATATAGATATATGTAATGTCCAACCTAAAGCTGAACAGGAAAACATTTGCTCTCCTTCACTGTGGGAGTCTTTTATCGCATTTGAATACTACTATGTTCCCTTCATTTTCTTATCTCTAAGCCGTATGCGCACAGTTCCTTTGCCCTTTCATTACCAGCCTCATGCTTTTGAACTTCATTATCACATTTACAGCTTTCCCCAGTCTTCACCAACCGATTGTACCCCTCAGGTGACTCCAGCAGCTTTGAGGACTGTATTATGAACTGCCTGGTATCCAAAGACAATCAAAAGGATTTATGGCATGGCTGGAGCTGAGGATTCCTTCCCACCCTTAAGAATCTTCTTCCTGAAAGCACTTGATCTAAATCAGACAACTGCACAAGCTTAGTTAACCGCGCCTCCCCTTGCCTAAGAACAACTGGAGGGCTCCATCCCCTCTGGGACAACAGTAATTCTAAAATGCCTAATCCTGGATTTATTTTCAATTTTGTCCGTTTTAGAAAGCAATCTCTTGTTATCCTCTATCAGGCCTGTCAAAACGACTCTATGATGTGAGATTATTATCTCTGTCTGGAGAGAGTGCCCACTTATTCTTTTGTGCAGTGCTGGATATTGTTCCTTTACTCTTTTACCTTTTCTGTTATTTCAAAGTCCTTGGTAGCTGCATTTCTACTGTTGCACACCTCTGGAACCGATTGTATGATTTCATAACATTTTTGAGCATAGGAGATACAGAATAGTTTTAAGTCTATTTCTCTATACCCCTGGTCTCAAAAGACCCTTCCTTCCTTCCTTCCTTCCTTCCTTCCTTCAACATATTAGGAAGTGTTGAGGTTTCAGAATTGTGACTTACATTGCCCATATGCAAACATTCTGAATGAGAAAATCCAAACATAAGTTTCTGCTTCCCATATTTTCATGGAGCAGAGTGTATATGAATTACTGCAGTCCTGATCCTATTCCATAAGGTAAAGGTAAAGGTACCCCTGCCCGTATGGGCCAGTCTTGACAGACTCTGGGGTTGTGCGCCCATCGCACTCAAGAGGCCGGGGGCCAGCGATGTCCGGAGACACTTCCGGGTCACGTGGCCAGCGTGACATTGCTGCTCTGGCAAGCCAGAGCCGCACACGGAAACACCGTTTACCTTCCCGCTGGTAAGCGGTCCCTATTTATCTCCTTGCACCCGGGGGTGCTTTCGAACTGCTAGGTTGGCAGGCGCTGGGACCGAGCAGCGGGAGTGCACCCCGCCGCGGGGATTCGAACCGCCGACCTTTTGATCGGCAAGCCCTAGGCGCTGAGGCTTTTACCCACAGCGCCACCCGCGTCCCATCCTTATTCCATAGTTTAGCCCAAAATTGGGTCTTCATCATCATCAAACATGGCACCACTGCCTTACTCTTCAGAAGCCGGTGGATCTTGATCAGAAACTGGCTTAAAACAACTTGCTATGCCAACAACTGTAAGATTTTTTTTAAAACTCATTCTCCAGAGATCTAGTATAAGTTCAAATAAATATTTACAGAAGGTCATTAAGTGTGATGCTTTGAAAATAATCTGATTTAATTAACTGGGACTTATTCCAAATTAAGTGTGCATAGCCCCAGGCTAGAGTCCTATGAATATTTACTTGGGGATAAGACCTCTGAATGCATTAGGATTTACTTTTGAGTAAACACATGTAGGATCACGTTATTATTCAGCAATGAGTTGCCTTTGGGCAATGTTGTTAACTTGTTTTTATGATTTTAAATCTAACTTCATTTCAAATTAAAAGGGTGGCTACCAAATCCCTTTCAGACGCAATAGTCGAAGACGCACCCATCTCCACCTCTGTGGCTGATCTTGATTTTTCTTAAGCACCCCCACCCCCCTTGATATGCAATTAATTACATCACCTTCTCAAAGACCATTACTTTCACTTTTTTGTCTCATGGGGGGACACAAACATTTCTGTTTCAACCTAGTCTTCATGTAATAATTATTCATTCTTTCCATAGCATTGGAGTAAGTGGTTGTTTTTCATAGCAGCATACAACTTTCTTTCACATGATTTCACATTGTAAAAATATAGGGAAAATGATATAATGTTAGTATATATACTAATCCATTGAATGAGTGTCACTTTTTAGAAGATCTACTGCTGTGCCAGAGATCAAAAGCTGTTACATTCATTTTCCAGTCCATATTGCTGGAATCGTGACTTCATTCAAAATCAGGGTTGGGAAAACCTTAGGTGAAATGTTAAGAAACATGGAAAGCCTGCAATCAGCAGCACCTAAATATAGTATACTGACTCTCGTAGTCTTTAATAGGGTCATCCATTATGCTATAACGATTATAGGGTGTCTGCCTTGAGTGGCTACTTTCCCTTCAGTCTTAACACTTTGGGTCAGTCTCAAATGCCACCTTTTCTCAGCTGCTTCAGCATTAATCAGCCACCAAGTGGAAGAAATGGCTGCTTTTCCCAGGAGGCCACTAGCAATTGCATCCCAGATCTCCCATTGCCAAAATGTGGAAATCCATCAGTCCCAGCTATTAAGTGCTAATGAGAGCAAGGTTTCTGTGCATTTAATAGCCGTGTGGGAGCAGGGATTTCATCAGGTGATGCTTGTCTCACTTGTAGATGACAAACTGCCACCTTTCTATGCAACTGTGAAAGTACGCCAGCACAGTGTGCTTCTTTGCATCTTCCCCTTATTGGAGTTCATACAGGTGATGGCTTGCACCACTCTCTATTACCGGTATTCAGTATTTTATATTTATTCAATACGTTATTAACAGTAATCAGCTTTTGTCATGTGATGCTGAGACCTTTGTTCTTGAATCCTGTTTTAGGTACATAAAAACATGAAAGCTACTTCTGACCTATCTGGGCCCCATATGAAGCTGTGGCATCCCCAGACACTCTGGGGTTCTCCAGTGGTGTACTATACATCTCAGTTCCATCACCTCCCTGTTAGTGAAAAAGATTCACATCCCCCAGAACGCTGTTCTCTTCCTTTTTTTTTTTTTTTTGCTAGATTTGCAGTTATTAATGACACTGGGATTAGAAAACAAATGGCTTCTTGTGAATCTATACTGCCATTTTCTAACACGTGAACTTGTGCTACAGTGTTGTGATTATGCCTCTGAAGTTGTTGTGTTTGCTAATCTGCCATGAACCGGTCATAGTTGGAAGCTAGCTACTATGGGTCCTACCCAATGTCCATTTATTCAAATATTGCTTCTGTCTGATGGTGTGAGTGAAAGCAATTTGTGTGGCAGAACAGTCATCAAGGAAGAAATAAATTTGTGGCTAGCCAAAGGTTGAAGGGTATAGGTGACTCACCAGCTTCACTCAAACATCAAAGATAAAGAATAGAGATGAGCTGGATATGATTTGCTTAACAAACATTGTCATTTGCAGCCAAGCAAAGGTAGGTAAAGGTATCTTATTGCAGCCAAGCAATAAGATAACGAGTGCATGAAACTACACACACACACAATGCATACAAACCAATGCATAAAACACCCCCTTCAAGGTGTTTTACATAAGGATTTGCCTTCACTTTTTTAGCTTGCATGTCATACCATGGGTCAAGCTACTAGTATCCTTTCTATATAGCCCTCTAAGTGTTTAGGACAGGGCATACCAAGAGTTAGAGCATCACAAAACATATCACTACACCGCAGAAGTATCAGCGCAAATGATTAAAATGGAGCTGCCAGTAATTTCATCATAGACTTTATAAAATGCTGCAGTTACTGTGGGATGGAAATCATAGTCGTAGACTGGGATCATTCACTCTTAAACACTCAAATGTTTTGCAAATAAAAGTAAACCCAAACAATAATTATTAGTTATGAGATAGGCACACTTAAGGAGATGTCTCAATTAGCATTCAACGTCTAGATATTAAGAGCTCATCTGGTGTTTAAGAGGGGCATTTAATTAACTATTAGTTTGCCATTTAATTATTTAAGGCTAGTAATGATCAATATCCATGCTATTGCATTGATACTCCATGCCTGACATTGCCCAGTTTAGAAAGAAACAAAGAAACACCAAACCACAGCTGCCCTTTTCAAATATGCCGAATCTTTTAAGGGACTTTGCAGCTGGATTTTTCTACAAAAGTTTTATTTATTTCAAGCCAAATGAACTGAAAGATCATATGTGAATATTAGATATAAGCTGCAACCTTACACACACTTAAGTCCTATAAATGTCTACTCCAAAATAGTCTCATTGGGTCAATGGAACTATACCTCTTATGGTAAGTGTTCATAGGATTACAGCCTTGCTGAGGATATAGACTGTAAGGAATAATAATCGCTGATCATGTGACTGCAGTGCAAAGCAGTCATGTGCAGACAAATCATTTATCAACAACACAAATCTTCATTCTCTCCTCAGAGGCATTGCTTTTCAGTGCTGTTGGAAATGCATCACTTTACATCCAGCACCACAAACAGAAATAGAACTCAACATATGCTATGGTATTCACTGGAGTCAATTTATTAATTTAGATGCTAATCAAAGAATTATATACATATTTGAGTGAACCAGTCTAAAGATTTCCAAACAAATGTGGAAATTCACAAAATATAATCTTGCTATGAGTATCTAAGAAAAAGTCTAGTTCCTTATTCTGCATTTATTTCTTCTGTTGCTGCTTGCAATCTTTTCCCAGACTTGAAATCTCACCAGACTTGCTTTATGGTTTATTATTTCTCTTGGTTTATATCTGCAATATAAATATGCCCAATTAGGCTCGTCTAGTGTGCTATATTAAAGAAGACTAAAATGCAGACATATGGTCATCATCATCACAATTCCCTGAGCAAGCAGCATTTATAATGGCTTAATATGCAGTTGTGACATTTACAGATCAGAAACTGTGGATGCATTTCAGTGTTGTGTCAATGGGTCATAAAAAATACATTAGCACTGTAAAAGGAATCACACAGGAAGGTGACGAAGGAAGAACATGTTTAGATGCTGCCTGTTGGTTGCCCTCCTGTTAATTATGGCACGGTATGCTGGAGAGGAAGTGAAAGAGCATTATTATTCAACGCATTTGCATGAACAGAATTAGAAGTCAACTGTGCATCGGGAACAAAGGGCATGCTTTATAAGCAACTGTAAGGGAAGCAATTCCACCAAGAACTACTTGTTGCTGCAACCGCTGTTGATTTGAATAGAGCAAACACATGAAACTTCCTTATTTTTCTGTCAGGGTTTGGTCCATCCTACCCAGCGCTGGCAGCAGCTCTCCTAGGTCCTACTCAGGTCTGCTCCCTGAGATTGTTCTAACTAGAAATGGAGTCTTGGATTGAACCTGAGAACTTCTGCCTAAACAACATGCATTGAATTACTGAGCTACTGCCTTCCCCCGATAAAGAAGGCTATGAGGGATTTATTTGATTGGTACTTTGAGTGTTTAAACTCCTTTTAGAATATCTCTATCATAAAAGAAGAAGGATTAGCAAGAGATTGGACAGAGGATGCATGCTGGGTGGGTGGGTGGAAGGAAGAGAACGTATGCATAGGAAGAAATGTTTTAAAATGTGACATATGTACCTCTCGGTTAATTGTCGTCTGTGGCTAGTAGTCACTTTGGTGTTGTTGTTGTTTTAAAAAGGGAGACATTTGTCCTATTTCTTTCTGTATTCACTTGCTTATGAGATTTCCCCAGGAGCATGCTCCCATTTCTCTGCTAGTTCCTCCTCGTGCTTTCAGCTTACCTTCCACAGATACGTTTGCTCAGTGTAATGGCATCATGTCTCATATTGGTATTTTGCTTTGGGCAACTAAGTGTTGCCTTTTTGTTAATGCGCAAGTTTTGTCCTGTTTGCTGCAAATATCATCATTGTATATAAACATGACTATTAATAATTCCAATTCAATAATAATAATGGCAACATATAGAGACTTTGTTCAGACAGTAATGCTTCCCTTTGCTATGCCCTGTCTGTCAGGAAAACTGCACCTTAAGGCACTCCAAAGGCAGGGCCGGCCCTAAGGCAATTGCCTCAGGCAGCAGGATCCACAGGGACAACAGATCCTGATACCAATGTTCACTCACCCCTTCTTCCCTGGGGGGGGGGTGCCATTTTGTGGTTCGCCTCAGGGGCCAAAATGTCTTGGGCTGGCCCTGTCCAAAGGTATAAAATTACTTGGATACTGAATAACTGTGAGCCTGCAATCTGACAACAAATTAAGTAGGCATTGATCCCAAAAAATCCCCATTGTATTTGTGTCTGTGTAACTGGGCACTTGAGCCCTGGTTAAGCATTCACCCAAATGCTTGTGTGGGTAGAAGTGGAGAGAGGTGGCAGTGCTTCTGGACATGCTGCCTTCACTTCAGAACTTCCCTGCATTTGGAGAAGACTGTATCAGGGCTCATGAGCATGCTTAGCATCCCCCTTCAGACCCCTCCTCTCCACACAAAGGAGGTCTGAAATGCAGCTGGTCCACATGGGAAGGTTGGGATCAGGACTTGCAAGCTCACCCCTGCCCTGCCTGCCCTCTTTAAGTGCACGCGTGTTCACTCCGAAAGCCTGGAGAAAGCTAATATTGATAGCACAATCCTATGCATGTGTTATTCAGAAGTAACTCCCACTGTGTTAATCTGGGCTTACTCCCATTTAGGGTGCATAGGATTGCTGCTTAAAGCTTTTGGCTTCCATCCAAGAAAGTCATTTACATGCAAGTAATACTTGGAATTTATATAGACGCTCAAAAGAATTGCGTAGAAGTCAAGGGAAGAAATCAGTTGAGTTAAAGGAGTAGGCACTGCTGCAGAGAAATATTCGAAGATCCTGTTATGTGCCTGTGATTGAGTTTATTTGAGCCAGGTTCACTGTCTCCAGTAATTCAAAGTGGACTGGTGTATTTTGCCGTCTCACAAAACTAATGTGAGCATGGTAAACATAATGGGTTGGATCCAACAATGCCCTTCTGCCTACAGAGGGAGGCTTCTACTAACAGAATGGCTATTTCACATAGCACACAGAAGGTTTGTATGAGAAAGATGAAGCAAAGAGCACAATCCTAACCATTTCTACTCAGAAGTCAGTCCTGTTGAAAGCAATGGGGCTTGCTTCCAGGTAAATGGGGTTAGGATTGCAGCGTAAAACCAGAATTGTTATTCTTTCGGTGCAGCATCAAATTCAACCTCTTGCACAAGCTGGGGAAATGCTATAGAACCTACCAATTTATAGCGCCACATGTATTTGCAGAAAAGTGCTGTGTGCTATTTTCCTTCCACTCACTGTTCTTTGAATCTCAGCTCTATAGTTTGGATTCAAAGCAATGATTACCAACGTATATACAGATTTTGGAAACACACAGAGCCACCTGTTACATAGAACTGTATGCCTGGTTTTCCATTATTCGCATAATTATTTATATCTTTTGAGTGTCAGTTACATGCACCCAGGAAGACTTCTGCATGGGCATCTCATCAGGGTTATGCCACAGTATAATTTTAGCGCTGAATTGGTGGTGTGATCTTTGGGCATATTCACATAGCTTTCAAGTCACATTCAGAACATTCATGAAGCATAGATCTCCCAAGACTGTACCACCACTGTAGGTGGGGCAATAGCGTTTTCCTTCATTGTGGAAAAGTGGCATATCAGGGAATGAGTTGAACTAGTAACCTTTTCTCTAAAATTAAGTTTTCTGGAAGGGAATGCTCAGACATGTGATCCTACACCTGCTGTCTGTAGTGGAACAGTCCCAGAAAGTCTATACAGTACTGTAATTTTTTCTGAATGCATAGCTTGGATAAATCTGCACAATACACAAGTGCAAAATTCCACAGTCTAAAATGTTCTAGGTTTTCCTCTTTGACCACTGCACTTAAGCAGATTGCCATAGGCTGGTAGACAGCATGTCTGGCTTTCTTATGTTCACCATGAGGAAAAGGTGATGCCTCCTTCTCCTCCCCCCCCCATGAGATTATATGCACCCCAGACTAGCAGCCTTGTGCGTGTTTTATCCTGCACACCTGAGTCTGTGGTAACCCTGGTAATATGAACATGGGAAGGTAATTTAAGCCTTCAGCTGGGAGCTGTAACACAGGTTGGTTTATACACAAGTTGGAAAACCAGCACATTCAGTGTGCATAACTGCTGGCTGTGGGGGGCAAGCACTTGACTGCTTATAGGCTGCGTATATAAAGCTAACCCTTTCAGGGAGGTGAGGGGATGAAGTCACAGAGATTCACGACCAAAGAGGCAGGCCCACTCTCAAGGCACATTCTTCAGTACATTTGCTGGTGAGTAATTACCATGGGTTTAGCAAAGCTACTCACAAGTAAATGCCCCGAGTACTGAAATTATCGGAGTTTAGGGGCGGGCGGGTTGAAGAACCAATGCTTTTATTTTTATTTTTCCTCGTTGCTTGTCATAACCAAGTCACTTATACTGATTATGCTTTTCTCTTTCTACTCCTCCTTGCAGCAAACGTATGTGACAATGAACTTCAGATTTGCCAGAATGGGGGAACGTGCCACAACAACGTCCGCTGCCAGTGCCCCGCAGCCTACACTGGTGTGCTGTGCGAGAAGCGGAGTTGTGAAATGGACCCAGACGGTTGCAGTCAAAGCTCTGCGCAAGGGGCAATATCATTACCATGTGTTATACTCCTATTACCACTGATTGCTCCATTAGGATTAAGTGGGTTTCTCATATTCTAGGCAACCCAGCTTTGGAGGATCGACTTCAGACTGCTTAAAACAAAAAAAGAACATGCCACAGGAAATCTGGGGAAAAGAAATTGCAGCAGCAGCAGCAGCAGCAAGCAGATGCTAATAAGTCTTTCAAAAACATAAAAGGGGGAAAACTAAAATCTCCACACATATATAGACTCTATAAAGGCCCAAACGAACTAAGCCATATCTATCCATTGTGGACAACCCAGCGAGTCAAGACTGTTATTTTCTGACTCAAGCTTAAGTCAGCAGCTGCCAATACTATTACTACTAAGTCACAGCTGCAAAAGCTTACACAGGATCGAAAAGGCTTTCGTAACCACCCCCAGACGGGAATACAAAAAAAGAAAGAAAGAAACTACAAAACCTTGCTCCTCCAATCTGGTGCGCAACTGTACCTCTTCCCAGTGTGTGGACCAACCAAATAGAGGCAATTCTTTGCTGTCAGTGCATTGTGGGTATAAGGAAATCTGTTTCAAAGCTGCCATATTGGCCTGCTTCAGCCCCTGAAATTCCCTTTCCAACTGTGCTTTAGTGAACGTTGCTCTGTAACCCTTGTTGGTTGAACGATTTCTTTGTCTGATGTTAGTAAATGCACATGTGTACCAGCTCCCTCCTCAATAAATCTAAAGCCAGTCATACCCTTGTATATTTTAGAAGCACTGCATCAAGTTCATGCAGTGCCGACCTACTGTACAAGAGTGGCTATAGGACAAAAAAAAAAAGAGTGTATTTATCCTTTTGTATTCAAATGAAGTTATTTTTCTTGACTAACGTAAGACGTAGATTTTTTGTATTATTGCCAATTTGTGTTAACAGACAATTTATTAATGTACTTTAATCCTAATCAGATTAAGGGGGGGGAGTTATTTTTTATTTTCATCCTATTTTTTTCTTTTTCTTTTTTCCTTTCGCTTTTCATTTAATTGTGCAGAGATTTCTCTGTATGGGCAACGTGCTGGCATCAAAGAATATCAGTTTACATATTATAGCAAGTGTAATAAGATTCCACCAAAGGACATTCTAAATGTTTTCTGTTGCTTTAACACTGGAAGATTTAAGAGAATAAAGATTCCTGTGTAAACAATTTCAGGGATTAGTATTGCAATTTCTTAACTGCATTTTACCAGTTTGATGGAATAGAAATTCAAATGCAGAATTGTGCAAACACAATGAGATGGATGTGAAAGAAAACTCCCCAAATGATTCAGAGACAGCAATTATGAGTGGCAAGGCCATGGTAGGTAATGTTTCAGCTGGCAGACAAGCTCAATTCATTTCCTTCAAATCAATTCAGTTTAGCTACAATCATATAGCAACTTACTTGGAAGCAAGCCCCATTGGCCTCAATGGGACTTACTTCTGAGTAGGATGCCTAGGATTACAAGTGTCAAAATACTAATTATAATTTCTGCTAACTAATTTATTCACAGTAATACGTCTAACACATAACATACAGGTATCAAAATACCGTAGCTTTATAAAGCTGAAATGAAATCAATGTTCACAATTCATATTTCAATGTTGATTTTTTTTAAGTCAAGCTCCAATACATGAAACTTACAAGTCAAAATATAACATGAAAATTCAGCATTGAAATATTTGGACTGGTTAAATGAATGAAGGTAATATAAAGTACTTAAGTATAAGTAATCTATGCAAAACTGCCAAATACTGATTGGTACTATGTCAGATACAGTCAACTTATCTAATTAATTAACTGTATAGCATGCCTTCAACAAAGAGGTTCCCAGGATAACTGACAAAAGATAAAAGAACAAAACGCTATCATAAACAAAATGGTACTAGACTAGCAGCTTCTAGCAGCATTTTTAGCAGTTTGAAAAAGCCAAGAAAATGCATGTTTCATCACTGCAAAGATGAAGGCACTAGGCAAATCCCCTGGGAAGGAATTTCCAAAGGCAGGGTGCCACAACCAAGAAGGCCATATTTCTAGTTCCCACTTATGAAGACCGAGGCACTCACAGGAGAACCTTTGTGGATACCTTCAGTGCATATACCGGTTGATACGGAATGAAGTGCTTGTTGCTGTTTATTGCCATGTGTTAGAAACTATCAAACACTGATTGGTATTGCATGCCAGGTCTCCAGTACTGTTAAACACTGATGGATACATGTCAGCAACTGACTAGGGCTGAATGCCACTTGTCAGATATCAGATATATTGACTATTGTTGCAAAACCTTTGAGTGCCAGTGCTGAATTTTCAAGTATATGTCAAGTATGTGCACATCAATATAATATCCGTGATCAAAAATTCTGAAAGCATTATTACTGGAGTGGGGTGGGGGCATTTTGCTATACACTTAAGCTAAAATAGGTCTGTGGTTAATAGATGTGTGGTATGATTGCCAGCACTGTGGAGCAACAAATGTCTTGCAACCCCCCTGCCCCATAAGCATTCTGAGTACTTTGCTAGGTGATCTGTTTGCCCCCCAATGTTAGACTCTAAATAGGTGCTACCAGGAGAATGATTTGCATCTGTTTTATAGAGATAGTTAACTCAATGGATGCATATAAGTGAGATGCAAGATCTCACTTCTTCATGATACACTGCTTCATGCCTCAACATAACAGGAGAAGCCTGCACAGCACAAGGCTATGGTAGTATGATTTACACTACGATAGCCCTTCCGTGATCTACTTTCTCTGTGCAGTAAGAGATGGATCAGATGGACTCACATTTTTGCCATGTTTTGGGGAAAACAGCAGAAGTGGGCTTGTGAAACATCATTAGAATAAAATAGACTGAATATTGAAATATTGGGAGTGTTTGGACATACGTAGCTGAATAAAAGCCATAATTGTCTGTATTTGATTGGAATGTGTTCAGAAGTCTGAAAGGCTTTCACAAATAGGCACTAGATGGAAATCATGGTGCTATAACAGCATGCTAGAAAGAAAAGTGGAATTCCTTGGCTTTTACAATAGCACTTACTACCGCATTTTTCGCCCTATAGGACGCTGAAGAGCGCACCCGGGCTTCGCGCAGCTCTCCGCAAGCCTGGGGAGACCGGCGCGACTTCCTGCCGGGCTCCCTAGGCTTGCGGATAGCAGGCTGTTCTCGGGGCTGGGGTTGGGGGAAGCTCGGGCTTCCCCCGCGCCTGGGGGGGAAATTAATTTTTTTTCTTTATTCCCCCCCCCAAAAAAAAAACTAGGTGCGCCCTATGGGGCGAAAAATATGGTAAGTTTACATGTAATGATGCTCCCCCAAATATTATCAATCCACTGCTGTTTAGAAGGCTGTCTGGCAGACTTCCAGGTACATGCTAAACATTGCTTTCCTGTTGCATCAGGTATCCAGAGTTGCAGGTTCAAAACAAAGAAGCAGCATAGCTTTATGAATTACCTATGGTCTAGCGTAGAGAAAATTTTGGTAGTCATGAATCGCATTCCCCAAACTCATGCACAGCTGGACATGCCCACCAAAAGTGGAAGTATAAACAGATTTGAACACAGCTCTCCCAAGAATGCTAACTATGGTTTGAATGCCTTTGTGGTGGTAAAGAACCACGTACTGAGAACTTTACAGGACATCTTTGCCCCACAGTCATCTTTTCCAATACTTAAGCCTAAAATTCATCTTCTTAACTCAAATTTATTCTGCTGCAAAACATCTGGAGAAGGTTGACAGTAATGAAGTAGCTGTAGATTCCAACGGCCCATCATCTGAATATTCATATGCATCCCAAACCTTAGTCTGCCTAAGGAAATGTATGGACTACCCCCACCCTATGCATAAAAGAGCACAGCTGCATGATTTAAGTTTTAATAAAGCCAGATTTAGTATTTAAAAAGAAGTGTCAAAATATACAGTAGCACGTAGTGGGGAAAGTGCTGCTCTAGCAAATAAAAGTTTGTTTAAAAGTATTGCCCAAGGTGTAATAAATTCTTGTTTCTGCCTTTTATTAGCCCAATTACCGCATGTGACAGCAAGAGATGGAGCAAGGAGTGGAAGCAAAAAATACTAAACACAGCAATGTTTCAAAGACAAGGAAGAATCAAAAAGTGGCAACACAGGGCGAATTTGCTTAGGAGCAGATATTCTATCACACATAATGCAAATATTTTACCAATATAATAGCCTCGAATGGAAAACAATTAATCAGCACAGACAGAAAGCCCAAGAGAATCCAGCTATTTTGTTCCCTCCAGGCTCTGTATTCTCTGAATCAGGCAGTCTCTAGTCTTTGAATCATCTTTGATAGACTTGCCTGCACCTCAAGGGAATAATGATTTGGCTGGCAAATACTCCCCAGGAACACCCACCAGGGGAGAAGTCTGTCTTATCAGTTTTGTTTCTCAGAAAGCCAATATAGAGAATGACAGTAGCAGTAAACTGGTGATATTTGTGGAGTCCTCCACAGCAGCACAGCTGATGGAATGTTTGTTATTTGCACCATCAGGCTTTTTGGGTGTACTGGAATAAGATAAGGCAAAGATAAATTAAAGCTTTGGCTGACTGCCAGCAACGACCTACATGAAATTGTAGATTTACACCAGAAGCGCACTCATGATAATAAACAGAAAATTATATTGCAGCCTCACAGAGGAGTGTAAATGCAAATACAGCTGACTGACACATGGCACCAAGGATTACTTATAATTAAAGTGGATTTCTAATATTAAAATGTGGAATTTAAGCTGCCTGGAAATTTATTAGAACAGAGCAAAAAAAAACCAGGCTGTGCAATTATCAGAAAAGAAAATGCTCAGGAGGTAGATTGTGCATGTTTGATTATAGAGGATTTTGCAAGCCAATGGCAAACTGCTATGATTTTCATACTTCGGCCATTTGACTAATTCAGCGTACCCTAAGGGGAGTCTCAACTTGTGTTTCTCTAACAAGAGTCTCCCACAGTTAATGGCAAACTGCCTTTGAAATGAAGGAGAATTTCAAAAGCAGTTTGTGGGGTGGCATGAGGATTTGTCTTTCAAAGAAAAAGCCAAAAAACCCACAACCCCACTAGGCACATCCAATCCCGTGGACATACCTCTAGTAGCTCTTTCAACACTGACCAGGATGTTCTGTTTGTGCATTGAATGATCTTAGGGGTGTGTGTTCATTTCAGGAGCAAATAGGCCAGATTCCTGGAAACAACACGCACTGACAACATTGGGGGGGGGACTTCTGCGTATTCATAGCTCCGTAGGATGTCCCTATACCAAGGGCGGTCCACCACACAGCATTTTATAGCATGGAGGGAGGGGCTATGTAAGGTATTGTTGCGATCTAACACTTATCAGCCAAAACCTGGCATAGAATTCAGAATACCTGTACAAAATAGCTTCTAATTCCATTCAAGTTAACCATATCTTGCACTGTACCCATTGTTTTCATTCATCTCTGAAAAGTTATACAACCCATTTGGTCAGGCATATACTAAGGTTGATAGATACAGTGAATTTCTTCATTAAAAAGGAAGATAAATCCTTTGGCATCAGTAGTCTCTACAGTGCCTTTGTAGTGAAGTGTCAGGAGTGAAACAGAAACACAGAATGGACGTGAGTTTTAGACAAATTAGTTATTCAGTTTCCTTTTAAAACAGGGCCCACTTCGAAAATGCAGGATTGAAGGTCAGGGGCCGACTGTAGGACCGAGACCTGGACTTAATATGTTTTTCCTCCCCAATCAAACCATCCCCAAGAAGGTTACATGTTGTTGGGAGGTTTCAAAGTACATTACAAGGCCCCCTGAAGGCCTGTGGAAGGCCACTGGAGCCAAGTGAGGATTCCCAGGTAAGATCCTCCCTCTATTGTGTGGGCAGGTAATCCCTCCCCTACCTGGACTGGTCTCCTTGGCAACGCTTCCCCCAGTTGGGATTGGACATCTGACTGAGGTAGGCGGAGACCTCCAAGTATTCCACCTGAGGGAAGGCAAAGCCAAGCCTATGCTGATGGAGCCACTCAGATCCAGGGGCTGCGCGCGTCCACGCAAAGGGCGCCCCCCGTTTTATGCGGGGAGCGGTCATTACAAGGCCCACTGAATGGCTATTTATTTATTTTACTCAGAACATTTTAAAACTGCTCTTTAGCTACAAAGGATCCAAGGGGAGTTGCTTTCCATAAGATCAAGACATTATCTCTGCCCACAGGATGCCAATCTAAAACACATGACACTTGTCACGCAGGTAAGTTTTACCTTGGCACTAAGAGAGCCAGTGTGGTGTAGTGGTTAAGAGTGGTAGACTCGTAATCTGTTGAACCAGGTTCGCATCTCTGCTCCTCCACATGCAGCTGCTGGGTGACCTTGGGCTAGTCATACTTCTTTGAAGTCTTCTCAGCCCCACTCACCTCACAGAGTGTTTGTTGTGGGGGGGGGGGGTGGGAGGGAAAGGAGAATGTTAGCCACTTTGAGACTCCTTACAGTAGTGATAAAGCAGGATATCAAATCCAAACTCTTCTTCTCTTCTTCTAAGACCTAGCCTTGGCTAGCAGCAGGATCTGCCACTCAAATGTTTTTTTTCAGAGTGATGGCAAATGTATCAATGCTGTTTGGCCATAAGAAACCTATGGCGCACAGGAGCAACAATTGCAGTGGTGAAACTAAGGAGTTTTTAGAAAGCAGTTTGGCAGAGATATATGGCCCTGGGCACCGGACAATGGTATAACTATGCCATTACACTTAACAGGACAGGATTGGCTGCTCAATGTATAAATACTGCATTGCACAATGGAATCTCCTAGGTGAGACATCTTCGTGTTTAAATATTGCTCTTTCATTATCCGTTTTCGTTCTTGCTTACTTTAATTCCAGTTTCATTTCACAATATTCTAGATAGAGATTTAAATAAGCAAAGGCTCTGGTATTCGTACATTTTTCTGACATGAAATGAATAGGTTAGTTTATAATTAATGCTTTAATTCCTGCCTTGCTCTACTCTCATATTGGGGCTGGGAGGGGGGGTAGAAATCTGGATGGCAAATTAAAGAGTGGCAACATTTAAGATTAAGTGATAATTTTATTAACTTCCAATAATTGCTACTGAAATAGGCCATTATTCCATGATATGTAATTATGGTAATATTCAGACCTGCTGAGGAAAATTAGGGAGATCTCAAGAGTAAAAATAATGTCCATTTTGTTCCCCTTGTCATAAAATTTTTCTCAGATGTAGTTTTTACTGTTCTTTCATTAGGGAACTAAAAATTCTGGTGGAAGGATGATTTATGAAAATTAAATGTGCAAATTCCATTTTTATCTGCATAATCCCTAAGACTCCCACATATGGCAAAGTAACACTTTAAAAGTAGCATTCACTTCACAGGGCTATTAGGTTTTTGGAAGGACTAGGGGACAGATTCCACTTACATTTGGGCCTATGGTCCAAAGTCTTTGGATGCTTCCATGACCACTTAAATTGTCAGCAAATTTACTGTGGAAAAGTAGTGTGTGGTATTGTTTTAACTTTAAGAATTCTGGTGCATTTTTTAAAAAATTGGACTGTCCATTCAGACCGTCTCCTGGAAAAGATAACCTGCACTGTGGCAGAGGATTTGCGAAGGCCTCTGAGCACCAGCTCCACCTAGATTGGGCTTTTCAGCTTATGGAAACACATATACAATACCAGTTTTCATGCTTGTTTTCTCTTTTGGATTAGGACATTTGTTTTGGGGGCAGCCAAATATCTAGTGTACCAATTTACATGACTGGAGTCACATGTAAACACAGTTGAACACAGTTTTTCTTTTTGGTAATGCATCTTGGCACAGCTGCATCTGACTCTTGGCAGGGTTTTTGTACAGCAATCATAGTCAGCCATAAGTGTCATCAAACCAGCCATCTTCAAATTATTATGTAAAATATTATTCATCTAATTTACAAGTAGGTGTAACCAGGAATATTAACTCGTTAATGATTCTAAGGCTGCAAGCCTCCAACTGTTTTTGTTGGAGCAATTTTGTTGAGTAATTGAACAGGCTTACTCCAGAGTAACTTGTTGGAGGCTACAGGCAAAAAAAAAAAAAATCCGCTTTACCTACAGCAACAAACAAACTGTGAAAGTCAAATAAAGGAGATCCTAAATTATCCCAACGGAGGAATGATTCTCATAAAAGTGATTTTTAGCTGCTGTTTAGAATGCAAAGTTAATTAACGCAAGGCATTGGGATATATCTGGAGGACAATAATGCTTTAATAGAAACATTAATGTGCATCTTTTAGAAATAAATTGAGGACATATTGAAATATAGGAAGGACGGAAACAGTAAACAGAAAAATAAGGAAAATGTCAAAGTAGCACATGACCTCATTGGTTGCATTCATGCATTCTAAGCTTCTATTGTCATTGCATCTCTTAATCCATGGATGATTCAAGAGTATAAATGGAGTTTCCATATTATACTCCTGGAGCTTACCAGGTGCCATTTTGACACGACACAGTGCAGCACTACATGGTTGGCCCTAAACATTTCTATACCCCAGAAAGGAATGCAAACCTCACCACTCATCCGCACTGTCTTCTCTTACCCAGAAGATTAATTACAAGTTATAAGACAGATAAATAAATGCAAGATACATAAGTTTTTTCTCATTTGCTTGTTATACCGAGGAAGGTGCAAGGCTCATTGTTAAACCTGGAGAAAGTGGTGAAGGGTTTGAGAAAAGAGGGTGAGCTTAAGCAGACCATTAATGTATTTTACCTTTCTCAATAGCATTTTCCAACCCAATTTCCCCTCACTCAGGAATAGGAGAAGAGATTAAAAACAACAACAACAACCTGGATAGAAGAAATGGAAGGAGATTTTCAGAGGAGAACAGCAAGCATGGGAAGAATTGTGTGTCTGACTTTTTGGTTTTTCCTTTACAAATACCTCCTACGTTTGCATTACCTTGGCAAACTCAGTACCTTGTACAGCAGTCCCACAAAATTTACATGCACTTAACCTGTGCACATTCAGTTTTGTGTGTGTTGCAAGAAAAAAATCAAATAAATAACAATAAAAAGGGGGAAGGCGTCCAGGAAAAATGACTTTGGCAATCCTGCCCACCATTGCATTGAATGTGTTTTAACTGTACACGATTTTGGCTTTAGGTGCAATCCACAGAATGTAACCCCTGCGTAAATCGAGGGCTTATTATAGTTCAATGTCTTCCCTGATACTGTTTCTGCTTGCTCAGGTTTTACACAAAATGCTTTTTACACCCTTTCCTTTCTTGCCCACTGCATAAGAACTACTTCGCCAGCCTCTCTTTCCGCCCTCCAGTCAGCTGACTGCTCCATACCTCCCATAGGTCAAGCAGTGCGAGAAATCCCATGTATATGATACAAATGAGCCACCATTGAACAGAAATGTTAGGGACCTGGTGATCAAGGCAACCCATGGAGAGGTCAGGCCTCATTGTACTACAGGTGTTATCCTCAGTGCCAACCATAGAAAGGCGTGGTTACACATTACCTCAGATCCTTGTTCTCCTCCATCTTCAGGACTTCAGGAAACGACGATTCATCATTGGAAAGCTGCAAGGCCCATTGGCTCATATGTACCTTCTTCCGTTCGCCAGCAAGCACAGTTCTAGTCTGCTCTCTGTGTGAGAATTTTTCGACATATGAATCCAGTCAGGGTAATATCTCTCTTAGTGCTCATTGCACACAATGAGCAGTGGCTGTTCTTGTCCCACCACTGTGTCATCATAGGCTCATGTGTATACTTAATTAAAACAGTGGTGCCAGCTGCTCAGCTAACCACCATCAGCTTCTATAAGTGTCATTGATTGGTTCAAGCCTGCTTATTTTTATTATGTCTCTTCCCTTATAGCTTGCTCATGAAGGAGACAATGCCTCTGTTCACTTGCTTCCGAATGTTCTTGCAGCAGGAAAGCTCAGCTTCCAGAGATGAAACAGAAATGCTGAGTTCTTTCAGGTGCTGTAAGAGTCTTTGTTGTTTTGCTGCAAATGACTAAACACAGCTGTCCATCTGCAAAACCAGTATACTCAACTGAGCTCACATGCATGCAATTAATATTTGAAAGGTGGTTTCCTATCTTCATATTATTCTGAAGCAGAAGCAATTTAGAATTTACCTATTTCTGAGTGAATGCAACAGAGCTAAAAAAGAAAGAAAGCAGTAATATATCTGCCTTATTTTTCAAAGAAACTGGACAGCTGCAAAGCATTTGACACCTTGCCCCCCTTTCGTTAAATTTATTAATGCCCACATAATGTGTGCTGCATTAAGCCTCTAAATTAATGTGTAAAATCTCTTGCACCTTGAGAATAAATTCATTTGCAGAGGCCTGGGATTCTGACATTATTGGGGTTTGATACATGGATATTTCTGCTTCCTAGAAACTCGGTTTTGAAGGACTCTCCATTTTGAATGGCCTCATAAATATATATTGAATTTAATCTTCGCAGATGTAAAACCCATTTTCCAGTTGTTTAGGTGGTTTGGGGGCTGGTTAGGAGAAACAGAATCTGGAAGTATTTTTGTTGTATGGAGCTAATTAGTTCATAAATCAACATGTCTAAGTACGGTGGAGATTACCCTCAAGCCAGCACAGAGTGAATTGCCGCACACATAACTGCACTTTTAAAGACCTTTTACCTATCTCTAATGTCCCCATCTTCTCAGACTATTAACTTTTCTGTAGCAATTTAGCTAAGTACTTAGTGGTAACTCAGCAGGTTTTTATGCCACTTCCTGTCTGGGGGACTTTTTGGGAGGGGGGTTACCCTCCCTCTCCTTCTTTCTGTTTACCTCATTCAGGCTGTACATTAATGCTCCACACACCTCAAAAGTAATTTTTGAAGTTCATAACTGGGCACACCGCATTCGGTGTGGAACTGAATGTACACAACACTTGATGAATTGTTGTGATTACTTGTAATATACCTCTGAAGGGTGACCAGAATGAGGTAACAACTGGGATCTCATACTGTTCCCAGCTGTGAGGGAATGTTAGCACCTGTGGTGTTTCTCGCCCCTGCCTGCCTGACCAGCTGCACCTGGCAATATTCCTGCATGTTCACACTTATTAAAAACACAGAAACCCTATTCTCCTCCTTTGCATTTGGCTAGCTGCTTCAAAGTAACTTTAGAGAGCCCTCAAGGGTTTCCTATCAGCCCTTTCCCCCAAACAAGGGCCTCCATGATTTTCCTCAGCCATATTCTCCCATGTAAACTAAGAGAGGGGCAGTCTTGCGGTTCTTCAAGCCCATTGATATTTCCTCCCTCACACAAGTACTCTAGCTGCCAATTTCCTCTGAGGTGTATGAAGCATAGCTGTCAACTTTCAGATTTGAAAATAAGGGATCAGCAACCTCGAAAATAAGGGATCAGCAGCCTCACCTGTCCCGGGGACAGTCTACGGGATATCTAACAATCTGGGATAGCAGCGGGAAGCAGCGCTGGAATAAGGGAATTTCCCGCCAAAAAAGGGAATGTTGACAGCTATGGCGTGAAGGAAAGAACTTTGTAAAAGCCCTTGGTGGAATTGACTTCACACAGGAGAAGTTTAGAGGACATTGGCCTGGGTGTGACTTGGGCAGGAGGCAGCACAGTTTGTTTGTGGCCCTTCAGCCCTTGCTTAATGTTGTCATTTTAAATTAAAGGTAAAGGTAAAGGTACCCCTGCCCGTACGGGCCAGTCTTGACAGACTCTGGGGTTGTGCGCCCATCTCACTCAAGAGGCTGGGGGCCAGCGCTGTCCACAGACACTTCCGGGTCACGTGGCCAGCGTGACAAAGCTGCATCTGGCGAGCCAGAGCAGCACACAGAAACGCCGTTTACCTTCCCGCTAGTAAGCGGTCCCTATTTATCTACTTGCACCTGGGGGTGCTTTCGAACTGCTAGGTTGGCAGGCGCTGGGACCGAGCAGTGGGAGCGCACCCCGCCGTGGGGATTCGAACCGCCGACCTTTCGATCGGCAAGCCCCAGGCGCTGAGGCTTTTACCCACAGCGCCACCCGCGTCCCTCTCATTTTAAATTAGCTGCCCACAAAGTCTTGGCAGTTTTACAATGCTATACAAAGTGAGTTTGCAAGTACAGGCTGGGAGGTAAAGTACCTATGTGTGCCCAAGTGAGGACCTCTGTGGGCAGATGTGTGCCCACTGGTGCCATGCTGGTGATCCCCTGCTTCAGAGGCAACTTGCAAGAGCTTTTGCACCCTGCAGAACTCCTGAAAGGGAAAGTGGCAACCCTACATGCCTACAAAAATACACCTCTCAGGCGCTGTTATACAGCATATTTCTTTAAGCATGTTTTCAGAAATAGGTCTTGTACATATGCATGGCTATGGAACTGGAGGGTAGAGAGCTTCTGCTAGTCATTTTAAGCAATACTGAGCTAGGTTAGTCAAGAATCTGACACTTTATAAGGAAACTTCTTGCAGCAGGAAGGTAGAGGCAGCCAAGACGTTTTGATGGCCAAGGCAGAATAGTCCAACTTGCAACTTCCCCATGGTGGTAAAAGTATCATTATGATAACAATTGTCAATTTGCTGTTCTTTATTGGTTACTGTTCAAATCACCAACCGCCTAAAAGCCACTTCATCCCACTTAATACTAGGGCCAAGCCAAGCAACTGATTCAATCCTCTCTTGTTGCCTCAGCCCTATTTCAAGTCACCAGTTCCAGGTGAGAACTCAGCAACTGTAACTGCAGCCCATTTGAATGGGCTTCGAGTCGGGGGGGGGGGGGACAGTTCCACGTGGGGAAGTGACAAAATAACCCCAGAAGGCTTGCCTTCCCAGTGCCATTTCTTCCTCCTGCATTTCTACTTTTGTCATGCATTATTGCAGAATAGAAATTATCTTCTTTCAAACGTTCCCACAGCTACAGCACTGCTGGTGACAAATGTCTTAATTTCAAAAGCAAGGGCAGCATAGCGGATACCATTTCAATCCAGAGGGAGAATGAAGTTCTCCAAATCAAGCTGTTTGCACCTGCAGTTTGCTTGTTTGTTTGCCTGCCGCCGCCACAGTTGCTGCCGTCCGCTGCATCACCACAACCGTCTTAATCTACATAAGCATTTTGTACTGAGCTATCTTAACTGGCATGATTTTTTTCTGATAAAAAGCACTGCCCTCCACCCCACCCACCCTCAGAACAATTATTTATGACACTATTGTGAGATAACTAGGCAGCCAACAGGGAAATACACTTGCTTTCTAACAAATACCAAATGTATTGTTAACTGTGCTGTTTCTCTCCATTCTTGGTTTGAAGTGAGCGTGAGAGCAGGCCGGTAGACTGAACACTGGGTTGGGAAATAAGAGGGCTGGTTTCTAAGTCCATTTGTATCAGATTCAATGAAATCTTTCTATTTCTTAGCCTTCAGCTGCAATCCTACATAAGCCTACTTCTGGCACAATTACACAATCTTACTAAATATGCCTAAGATTGGCCTGCATATTCCACACAGCAACAAATTGCTTTAGGAGTCAGCTAGGCACAGATGAACTGAGCTAGGCTCAGTGGTCTAAACCACTGAGCCTCTTGGGCTTGCTGATCAGAAGGTCAGCAGTTCGAATCCCCGCTATGGGGTGAGCTCCTGTTGCTCAAAGCTACCAGCATGAGTTTGACCAAACTGCGGGAGGCAGTGGAAGGCAGAAGTGCCTGGCATGCTCTGGTCCATGGGGTCACGAAGAGTCGGACACGACTAAACGACTAAACAACAACCTGTTGCTTGGTCGCAGCTCCTGCCAACCTAGCAGTTTGAAAGCACGTCAAAAAAGTGCAAGTAGATAAACAGGTACCACTCTGGTGGGAAAATAAACGGTGTTTCAATGCACTGCTCTGGTTTCGGTGTTCCGTTGCGCCAGAAGCGGCTTAGTCATGCTGGCCACGTGACCCAAAAAAACTGTCTGCAGACAAACGCTGACTCCCTTGGCCTATAAAGCAAGATGAGCACCGCAACCCCAGAGTCGTCCGTGACTGGACCTAACTGTCAGGGGTCCTTTACCTTTTTCAGCACAGGTGAAGCCCCAGTTTAAGAGTTACCTGAGCCACTATTTGAGCCAAGCCAGTTTTATCTCAGTCTATCATATGCAGGTAGTAGTAACACAAACCTTCCTTGAAGGGCCATTATGATAATGCATGGAATAAATTATTAACAATGGGTTAGCTCTAGAGAAACTGGTGAAAGAGGATAAACAGGTGGTTTTCCTGTCCCATCCTCTCCCCCATAGGTCAGGGGACCCCAGTGAATGTGGTGTCATGTGACATAGGGTGTGTGTGAAGGGGAACAGAAGGATAGCTGAAAGTAAAGCTTTCACACCCTCCACGAGCAACATAAATGAAGGAGGTGCTTAATTTTTAAAGGCTCAGTATTGCTAGAGTATCATTGCCTCTGATTTAGAATCCTTGACCTAGCTCTATGTGTCTAGATGATGATTGTGATTCCTCAAGGAATACCCCCTTTTTAACTTTGCAGATTATACCAACAAAACATGTAGGCCACCAAGGAGCTTATTGGGACCACGGTGTAATTACAGGTACCTAGTTGCCTACTTTTGATTATTGAATATGTTAGAAAACAGGTTGCTTTGGGAACCCGATGACTGCTACTTATTGCCTCACGCAGTAACTGCAGCGTGCAGAGTGGATCTAAACAAAATGTCAACCACTTCAATTATAGTTCTCTCAAGCGACTTACCCCTATCGGTTCTCTCTTTTGAGCGAACAGTGTTGTACTTTTCTTACTCTCAAGAGATTTTTCTTGATTTTGGTGTCCTATCTTTTTTGTGTAAACCACTTCCACAGTCAAGCGCTATATAATTTTTTAAAAAATATATATTTAAAATGCTCATTTTTGAAACTAAAAGGAAGGACTGAGACTAAAAGATGGCTGAGAGACACGCAGTTCTGCTTTCTGTAATAATATGAACAAACTCTCTGCATATGTGACTCTGTCCATAAGTTCTCTCACTGTTACGAAAACAACTCTAGGAATGCTTGATTTCCCAACAATTCCTTCCTTCTGTACCTTTAACAGTAGCCTGGGGCTGGAAGTAGACAAGCATAAAAAGAGAAGTTCATACAAAAGCCCTCATGTCTTTGCCATGACCCTCCTGTGCCAACGAATCTACTTACCAGGAAATCAGAGGTTTATCGTTAAGGAGGAAGGGGGCTGTATGCACAGAGTGCTCTCCCCAAAAAATAGGCCAGTCAGGAGTGAAGGAGCCTTATGCATTTGCAGGGTACTGGCAGCATGACCAGCAGCTTCATTGGTGTAGGAGGCATGGGCAGAAGGTATATTCCTGTCACCCACTTCACACATTCACTGAATGTACAAAATACCTCCCCAAGGTTGCCACTAAAAATGACAAAGCCCTGCTGAGTCCCCCACTCCTTCTGTCTCCATAGTCTAGTTACGGGAATGATTGATATGACCGTGTGATATGGTGATGGTTTCTTTGCTTTCATGCCAGGCTGGAGGATGAGAGAAGTGTGCATGGCATGATTTCACACATTTCCATAACTGGGGTAACAAAGCACAGGGTTGCCATTTTCAGCATCAACCTTGCATGTGGTATCATGACTAGGTCCGTGCACTTTCTCTGTAAGGAAGAGCTTTGCCAGACCGGCATGTATACATTTAGCAGCTTTTTTAAAGCAAAGGAGCAAGGGAAAATAGAAATGGAGAAACAGAAAGAGAGAGCCCGCCCCCGCCTGCACCTCTCTGTCTGTAAAGAAAGGGGAAAGGCACTGGGCAAAAAAGTGATATAATTGCAATATCATTGACCCATAAATCATAATAAAGTGAGGCCTTTGACTGAACACGACTTTCCATTCACTACAGAATAAAAGATAAACAGAAAAGGGGGGGAAGAGAGCAAGAAAACAATGACATTTCAAGCTCTTGCTCAAACGCATTACCAAACTTTTTTTTCCCCTTTCCGGCCCGATTCGTCACATTTCAGCCATTTAAATGAACTCAATGTGAGTCAAATGTATAGCTGAAAGGATAAAACATTTGAGTATGTAATCTGTTTAACTGAGCCGCAGTACTTAAGATTGTATTGCTGTGGAAGAGAAAGAAGAGACTTTAATTTTCTCTAATTTGTCATGCTTTTCAGTAGCATTTGAATGGTTGCCGCAAGAAGGCCCTCACTGTGGCTTTTTTTTTTTTTTTTTACTGTGCTCAGTTAGCTTTATCTTGTTCAAGTTGGGTGGAGGGTAGCCAGGTGTCCCAGTTTATGCAGTCAGTCCTCTGTGTGAAGGTGCCCTCTGTTTGAAGGGCTGCCTGCCCAGTCCAGTCCAGTCCAAGCCCTGTTTAGAGATAAAGAACTGTAAGAAGGGAGAGCACGGTGTTTCAAGAGGCCTATCAACTGAGAGCACTCGGACAGCAGACTGAAAAGGCACACAGGCCAGCTGGTCCCAGTCTTCCCCACTGTGGTGATGTGCACCATATTTCTATTTAAATTATAGCAAATGTTTCTAAATTTGCATCAATACATATAAAATTAGTGTGCAATTTTATGCAAATCCAAGCCCTCTTTTATGTGGCGCACAAGCAGCCACTATGCCAGCGTTGTTCGTTACTTATTTAATAAACATGCCGTTTGTTTGTATAAATAAAACCCTCAGCCTCATCAACTCAGCTCTACCTCATTGCATGTTCAAGGTCACATCCACAGCATGCACTTAATGCACTTGGCTTCCGCTAAAGGATCCTGGAAACTGTAGTTTATGCCTCACAGATCTGCAAAACTCTTAATAAAATACAGCTCCAACCTTCTTTGGGTGAAGCCGCTTGCTTGCTTGCTTTAAAGGAATGATGTTGATGTCATGGGAACAGAATATACAGAGAGGATAATGCATTGGTTTGTTTTTACACCTGACCATGGGTGAGCAAAAACCTGAAATGACAGGAATGAAGTGTCAAGACGCAGTACTTTTTTACATTAAAAAAACCCCACTCTGTCCCTCTGACTAAACTTTTCATACGGGTGGCCCTCCCCTGCTAAATTTAGGGCTGCCAGATTACAACCTAGGGATGGTAATGTGAAGCAGAGGATGTTCTGTTGCTTCACTTGTAAGGACGCCTTTATTCGTGAGCAGACTATTCCACAGGAAAAGGCCTAAGTCCAGGTAAAGGAAATTGTTTTTGAGCTCTTTAGCAGGTACAATATGTCTCACTCCCTTTCTCCATTCAGTTTGCTTTTAAATGCACTGATGCGAGAAGAAGCCCCAGGTTGCTGCAGCTGCTCACACTAGTTCCCTTTTTTTCATGTCTCTTCCATACCTTCCAACATTCCTAAGATGTTCCAAGAACATTCCAAGCGCCAGTTCATCCTCCTTCTCCCTGAGCTTGGCAGCAGCAGGGAGAAAAAGGGACATTCAGGGATGGCTTTCGTAATTTTGAGACTGTCCCTGAAAAATCAGGATACATGGAGGGCATGCTCTTCCCCCGCCCCCTCCAACGGAAGTCAGGCAAATGGGGAGTTTTGCTTACCATTAAAGTGGATAGATAAAAGGAGTTGAATTTCTGTTTGTTGACATGATAGTTAAAGGGTACAGGAGCCTTGCCATCTTTGTTTGTGCTCATTTTTCCATTTTAGCTCACATGGACTGCAAGGGCATAAATGTCATGCATCTGCAAAGTAGCAGAGAAGCACTTAGCAGACATTCAACAAGCACATCTCTTGCATTTCAGGCCTTCTCATGATCTCAAGTTTAGCTACACTGGATTGCCTCTAGTCCTATACAGTACTAGGTTCTCACCCCAATGCCATTTTTACCTGGAAATGATTCCCCATTTATCTCAATAGTACTGCCCCTAGCACCACCAACATGTGGGCCTTCAACTGCAGCTATAAAGTGATGCCACCCATGTAAGCTAAGGTATCTGACTGAGTTCAGCTGGACTACTCCTAATAAGCATGTTTTAGGATTATAACCTTAAGCGACAGTCCTATTCCTTTTATTGTTGCCGCAAAGGCAATACATGAGCAAGTGTAGTTTTTCCAAGCACAGTGCTGCAATGATTGCAGGAATTGTAATAGGTGGATCCCTGTCCCCCTCACTAATGCCAAACTGGTAAAGTTCAAATTGTCTTTTCACCACTGGACAGGATAACCCAACATTCAGATAGCTAAAAGTGTCCTGTTTTATTAAACCACTGAGTTGTTTAACTGAGGCATGATTCTGAATCGTAGAATTTTAAAATAATAGATTTTTTTAAAACAAACAAACAAAAAAGCTGGCAAATTAAATACTACTCCCTTTCTTTTGAGCAGAATGATTCTTCAACCATTTGTTCTTGCTCAGGTAAGGCTGACATCTTGTGGTCACCAGGAACATTTCAGTCTATTAACCAAACATCTGTATGCCCCCTCAGATACAAGCAAGCATGCTAATGACTGCATTATCATTTAAACAAAACACAAAACAGTCTGGAGCAATGTAAGATGCAATTATTTCACCTAATTAGATCTGGTGCTGGTTTCAGTCCTGGATGCTGATGAGACAAGCTGAAGCATAATTGGAAAGATTAAAATGCAGCTATCGGTAATCTGGCTGTTTGGTTAACTAGATTATTTCTTGCAAGGTTTGGAGAATCCTAAAGTGAAAACTATTTTGGGAAGGAGGGGAGGGGTCAAAACAAAAGAAGCATATAGTATGTTTGCAGGGTGAGTAAATGCAAATAGGTTGTTATTTTTTAGGCAGGAATTTTGGCAGGTACAGTTTGACTTTGACATGCTGCAAGGGATGGAAAAGTTGAACCAGCTGAGATTCATTATTCTCCAGATCAATCAAAGATATATCTATGCCAGATATTTAAACTAGCTTATTATTATTTATTTCAAAATATCTACCCACACACCTACAGCATTTTCCCTAGTGACATGCAGTTAAAAACATTCTGTATAGCTGATGGAATCCAGTTGCTTTCCTTGCAGGTCCCCCGGCAGCTTCTGATTCTGCAGATGCCTCTGCCAACAAAAAAAGGAGGGGAGACAATTTTTGCCCCAATGACAAATTTTAAAAAATCATATTCAGATAGTTGGGGTATTCTCTGGAGCAGGGTGGAAGATGGTGTGAAGTTCTGCTGAGTGGTGAACAAACCAGCAAAAAGTGCTTCCCTGCCTCATCCACTAGTGGAGGCACCCACTTGATTAGAAGCCCTTCCTCCAGCGCAATGGGAATTAATTGACTTCTACCCAATACAATCAATAAGATGTGCTGCAGCTTGGGTGTTAGGAGTCCCAGGATGGTTCCTAGGTCTTGTGTGATGCTACTGGAACAGTATATGTAACAGTGGAATGAACATGACCCCTTCATGTTCCTGATTATTTGAGAAAGTGATGTGGTTGAATTGGGCTTTTTCTAACTTCTTAAGAAGACATCTGAGTTAGGCTGAGCCCAATTACAAATGATGGTCTGCCCACTACTAGACTGCTTGGTAGAGCCTGTGTGTTTGAATGTTTCCGTGTTGCATATATGGGATGCACAAGTGTGGGGGTCGGCTTATGGGTGGCACAAATCCACACAGCAATTATTCCCCATGAGTTACAGCGGGGACGGCAATGTTGCAACGGGGATGCTACTTTTGTATTTCTTGTTTCACAATAAATGTAATAATGAGTGCTATAGTTCAAAGAAGACATAATGAGAAAGGGAAAAGGAAAGGGAATTAGGGTTGGATGGAAGAACATTTTGCCAGTTACTAGTTTGATCTGGAAAACATTTAAGTGACGTAAGAGTGTAAAATGTTTAAGGCACAAGCAGTGGGAACTGGAACAGGGAAAGTTAAAAGCATCTGTGTATATTACAGGGCTATTCAGTCCAGTCCACAGAACACCCAAAGTGCCGATAAAATGCTTGGCAACCCAGTATTTCTTTGGCTCGTTTTAGTGGCCATTATAAACCCACACATCAAAACAATTCTTGCTTAATATGGTAGGCAAAATTTGAGTGCAGGGGAAGGACGATTGCAGACAAATGATATCAACTTTGGGCTACAATTAGTACTTCATTGCTCTTTAAACTGCCCAAACGTTAGCACATGCGAATTCTGACAGTTTGACAAAGATGTATGTGTAGCCTTGCCAATGCCATGCAGGCAAATGTCACTTATGTCGTTATTAGAAATCGCCCTTAAGCTAACATCGTATGTCTTTTTGACAAGATGAATGGTTGGCTTCTGACAATGAATAATTTTCATTTATACTGGAAGAAAATGTTATAAGGCTTCTTCAATTAAAGAAATGCATATATGGGATTGCAGATTATTAATTAAGAAAGTTATGCACATGTTCAGATACGGAGGTTATCTCTTTGTGGTCTTCCAGAAGATGATGACAAAAGGAGTATGCTTATAACCATATTTACTCAAATTTAATGCTCACCTTTTTTGGCCAAATTACATTGCGAAAATTAAGGTGTGCATTAGATTCAATGGCACATTTACATTTGCCAGCAAGTCCTTTTTTTCTTTTTCTTTTTTTGGTTTCAAGCTTCTGAAAACTGAGGAGCGTATTAGATTCAATGGTGCATTAGACTTGAGTAAATATGGGTATACTGTATTGCTGGATAAATGCTTATTATCCTCTGACTCAAGTATTTGTTGTGTTTATAAGTACTATGTGAAGCACAAGCTTAAGAGTTAACACCTGTCCTGCAATTATTCTTTATCATTTAAGTGACCTAAGTCTGTTCATTTAGCACACTTGTGATAAATAAGGAGCTTAGGACAGTATCCATAGGCCATCTTTATCCTTGTAAAGAAAATATGCTCACAGAAAGCTATATCCAACGCTCAATAACCATGGCATCAAGGTAGTGACTTGCATCTTTGAATGCGCCACCGATGGAACGGTGATATAATCTGACATCACCTCAAATCCAGCACTCCAATACTCTGTATCCTACATCACACTGGCTCTCATTGCCCTTTATTGGTTACATCTCATAATGGGCAGAGATAGTGCATGTGTATATATAATACATACAGCCACAGACAGGCATACATGTACAAAGCAAGAGACAATAGGATTATAATAAACTCCTAAATGCCTTCCAGTCATTTCAATTTGTCATTGGGCAAGGACTCAGAGGATCCAGTCTATGGGTTGGAACACTGGCACAAGTGCAAACACTCAGCTCTGAACAATCCCACAAGCGCTGCAATTCCCAGTGTGTTTTTTTCTTCTCAGTTATGGGTCATCCATTTATCTCAAAATATTCCTAGCATACAAAGCATGCATGAATGGATGGACGGACAAGTGTAATTTGATATGTGTTCATTTCTCAAGAAAAGATACAAAATGTGTCCTCCGTTATGCACTCTCATCCTACCAGAACTCAGAGCCAGTCAATCACATCTGACTGGTAGCAGATTCAAGACAGTTAAACACATTGTTTAACTTACATAGCTTATACAGAGTCATGGAGGACAGGTCTAATGGTTATTGGTCATGATAAGGTGGAACTTCCATGTTCAAAAGCAGTATTACTTTGAATACCAAGTGCTGGTGACAAACCATGGGCAACTACTAGTGGTGGTATCTGGCCCCCTATGGTTTGAAAAAGGATGCCGCTACCATAGATAGATCTTGGTCTAATCATGCAGGGTTGGGTCTACTATTATTATTATTATTATTATTATTATTATTATTATTATTATTATTAAAATTTTTATTGATTTACAAAAGTGTCTGCAATGTCTCTCCTCCCCCCCCCCCCATGTAACATTTTTAGATTATGGGATTATATGGCATATTTGGTTGGCAATGTAATATGCTTCTATGCTGGGGATTCCCCTTCCTCCTTCTGAAGTGGGGAGGTGCAGGAATTTGGGGCTTATTCTTGGTTTTTTGTATGAGAAGATAAAGGAGTGTAGTTTTCTCTGCCATCTGCGGAGTTGGGTTTGGGGAATCCAGATTGGGAGGGTTTGGAATAGGTAGGTTAGTTTTGGGAAGGTGATCAATTTGATCATGACTATTTTGTCTGAGAGAGTGAAATTCATGTTGTTCCATCTCTGTAGGTTTTTGTTTATTTGTCGCCACAGGGGCTTGTAGTTGTTGAGGTATATTTTATTGAGGTTTCTGGTTATTTGTACCCCTAGGTATCTGAACTTGGTGTGGCAATCCTGCAGGGTTGTTCTCATGTTTTCTTGACTCTGTGATAATTTGCTAATATTTTCTGGCTTCCAAAATGAGCAATTTCAACATCATCATCATCATTATGAAAGGAAGATGAGAGTGTTCCACATCAGCTCAGCCTTAAAAAGAAAAGAAAAAAGACGACTGTATTTCAGAACTGTGTTTTGCAGGGACATAAAAGAAGGCTTTTAAAAGCCCAGGGAATGATTCCTAAGGTCAGAAGATCTTTTCAGATTTGAACTCGTGTGCCAAAAGAATGGAGCTATGAAAGAGAGAGAGATATTTAGCACAAGGTATCTTGTTTAGGATCTTACTGATGTGGCAAATCAAGAAATTAATGGATGAAAGGTATGGCTAAGCAATTAATAGTAGTATAAGAAAAATATTCCATTAATTCACAGTGATGACATAGATCAGCAGTTTTCAAACATTTTGCTTTCAAAAGAATTTCTTTCTGCATTAGCTTGATCAGCACAGCACCCCAGCTGTGTTGCAGAGGATTCTGGGTCTTGTTCTGTGGTGTATATTCAGCTCTTGTGAGGCCCTGTTTGGCCCACTTGAACACAACAAACGGTCCTTAAAAATCGAAGAACTGGGCAATTAATAGAAGAAGAAGAAGAGTTTGGATTTGATATCCCGCCTTTCACTCCCTTTAAGGAGTCTCAAAGCGGCTAACATTCTCCTTTCCCTTCCTCCCCCACAACAAACACTCTGTGAGGTGAGTGGGGCTGAGAGACTTCAAAGAAGTGTGACTGGCCCAAGGTCACCCAGCAGCTGCATGTGGAGGAGCGGAGACGCGAACCTGGTTCCCCAGATAACGAGACTACCGCTCTTAACCACTACACCATACTGGCGACACTGTGATGGGCAACACTGATTTTCAGAGAAGCTTATCTGCCATTGCTGATGAACCCTTGATGCAGTTTCTGGTGGAACTGCTGATCTGGATCCACAGGTAAAAGGTAAAGGTAAAGGTACCCCTGCCCGTACGGGCCAGTCTTGACAGACTCTGGGGTTGTGCGCCCATCTCACTCTATAGGCCGGGGGCCAGCGCTGTCCGCAGACACTTCCGGGTCACGTGGCCAGCGTGACAAGCTGCATCTGGCGAGCCAGCGCAGCACACGGAACGCCGTTTACCTTCCCGCCAGTAAGCAGTCCCTATTTATCTACTTGCACCTGGGGGTGCTTTCGAACTGCTAGGTTGGCAGGCGCTGGGACCGAGCAACGGGAGCGCACCCCGCCGCGGGGATTCGAACCGCCGACCTTTCGATCGGCAAGTCCTAGGATCCACAGGAGGAAATGTTAAATAAGGAGCAGGTATAATCAGGTATAATATCACTGAGGTACTTCTTCGGCTTGAATTTGGCAGAGGCACAACACAAAATGCCCCCTTAAAGTCCTCCCCAAATTTATTTTGCTTTTGTTTATTCTGTCATTGTTCATAGCTACAAAAAGTGCCTCTTTCTCACAGCCTCAATGTACTGAGCAGGAAAGTAAGGAAGCTTTCCCCAATTGCCCAAGCAATTGTGCTCACTAACCTCTGGTCTTTGAAAATACATATAACAAACAATCCTTACCTCCAATAAACATTCTTTGCACATACTGTACAATGTAAATAATAGTCAGACGATAAGCAGGTTTGTGTAATAGCTTAGAGTTGATTACATCGGTTAGGTGTCTTCTACACTCCACCTTAATAGATTGTCTCAGAGTGAGTGGTGGGTACCTGGTATTTAAGGGGACAATGTCCTTTCCAGTGTGCTGAATAAACCTGTGCAATGCCATATCAAAATTGCTTTCAGTCTTTTATGTCCCTGATTGCTCTAAGATTCTTTGTTAGTTTCCCCATAAGGGCTATATTCCATAGTCTATCCCAGGCATAGGCAAACTCGGCCCTCCAGATGTTTTGGGACTACAATTCCCATAATCCCTGACCACTGGTCCTGTTAGCATCTGGGGGGCCGAGTTTGCCTATGCCTGGGTCTATCCCATCATGCCTCTACAATTAAGTTAGTAGCCATTTTCCAATATTGTGTTAGTATATTTCTTAGCTGCAGACTTGCAAAAAGTATTGTTTTTATCTTACCTCTGTGTTATAAAAACACACAAAGCTGCTTACAGGGATTAACATAGTGAAAGAATAAACAATAAAAACTAAAAATGCACAATACCAATGATAAGACCAAAGCATTTAAGAACAGCAGATTATAAGTAAAGAAGATTGACTTCTTCCTTTTCTCTTCCCACCTACCACAGCTGGACCAACAAATAAATGACAAAAGGAGAGCTCAACTTTGCAGCCCGTGGAAAGAGCTGTGAAGCTGGAATTGATGTTTCAGCTGAGCTCTGATGGCCTCATATATAAATATAACTGAACCTTACAAAACAATGCATAATCAAGTGTTCAATATGTTTCTGGAAAGATATGAGACACGTTAGGAATAATAAGGAAGCTTTACAAAATAGCAAGCCAAGCCTTTGCGATATAACCAGTCATAAGATCTGAGTCATTAAACAAGAAATTAACCAGTTTATTAATATATTCACATATTTACACAATATTACAAATTAAAGTACTGCCCCAGCTCCCTGAGTGAGAGCAAGGTCAGACAGAGAGGCAAAAAGAAAATGCATTGCAGAAAGAAGGGGGGAAACCAATGGCTCTGGCATATTAAATCTTTGGTATTTGAAATATAATACAATGCAGCATTTAATTTATTCAACACAGGGCATTACAAACAACAACACAACAAGCACAGTCCTGTCCAGAGTTCTGTAGGTGCACACACAGAGCTTCAGAATGACTCAGCTCCTACATTCGCTATCCTGGAAAGAGAAGAGAAAGCCCGGCAGTGCAAAAGGTTCCGTGCTGGATTGCAAAGTCACAATCCAGAGACTCTGTTCAACCCTTAAGAGATATGCAGCAGTAAAAGAAGATGGAGCCTTGGTCCACCCTTACCCTCCCCTCCCCTCCCCTCCCCTCCCCTCCCATCTCCTCCCCACTGCTGTGAAACAAAGAGAAGTCCCTCCTTGTTATAACGGGCAGGTGGAGAGAGTGATTTATGGAACCAATGGATGAGCAAGGTGTTTATCTGCGGTTGAAAACTGACCACTTCAGTTGCACATACTAAGCTGTTTCTCTTCTCTTGCTGAAGTTAATGCAGAAGCTCTTTCACAAGTGGAAATCCCCTGCCCCTAAAGAACTGCTGGGCCGAGGTGCATGAATAGGAGGGAAGTATTTAGATATGACATGACTTCACTGAGTTCCATTAAGCCCCTGAGTTGCAAAAATTAGCAAACAGCAACTTTAGGTTACCTAAACTATTAATCAAAATCTTTTCTTGAAAAGATACATTTCTTAATCTTTACCTTAAGCTGATTCTCCCTCTACAAGACAGATAAACACTGATGACACTGCACAATACGTTTCACAGACCTAGAGACAAAACCATATCCCATTAAAAGTCAGCAATAGCTTTTGGTAAAGCAATTTTGCCCATTTAGAGATCAAGTCCACTAGACAAAACTAGTTAGTACAGAAAAAAAGCACCAGGGGAGCATTCCTAATCTAACATTTAAGATCAGGTCATTTTATAAAATACATTTCTGCAATCTTTTACAAATGCTGCAGCTGGTTCCACCAAAATAATGTATTCAATAAAATCAAAGTTGACATCATTTTGAACTTCTGTATGCTACAGGTATACACAGAGATATCCTCTTTGCTTGATGACAAGCTCCTTAATGGGGGCAGATTGGAGAGGCCTTGCAAATTCTGGATCAATTGGCAACTGAATGGGCCAAGCATTCAACTAGAGGCAAGTGAGCATTAGGAATGGCAAGGGGGAGAGAGGGACAAAATGGGCTGTGTGCACCAAGTTGGGATGGTCTCTAGGCACAATACACAACCTTGTGAGATGGAACAAAACTCTCCAAGGCTTCTGCTAATTTTATGGGTAATGAGACTCAGGCGAAACATCAACCAGAGATGTGGTTTTCCCCCCCCTGATGGTGGATCCAAGAGGCCCTCCCTGTTAATCCAGAGTGCTTTTGAACATGCAGGAACTTTTTTTGGTTTTGACTTCTGCTTGCAGCTTCTCACAAGTAGGGAACCCATGGTGGAAGTATGCTCTGACCTTCAGGAGCAGCTTCTTGGTGAAAGAGGTGCAGGTATGGGAAATTTGGGTCCTCAATCAGTTCAGGAAGCACCAGATCCTTTGGATCCCACCCTATGTATTTGCCAGACAATCTGCTTGAATATTTTCTCGTTAAGTGTTGTGTGTGGTATCATTGTCTACTGTTCCAACTCTTGGGAGCTGGGCATCAGGAATTACTTGCTCTCCTATACAGTTCTGAACTTCTGCTCTCTGCCTGACAAAACTGAGGGATGGAACATGAAGGCGAGAACCCTGAGAGATCTGATTGTTAGTGTCCTAGAAACTGCAAAGAGCTTATCAACTTGTCCCAAATATTGCAGTTTACTTTTATAGTGAAAAAAATCTGAGTCCACCCCAATAATGAAAGCCAGTGAATGAGGAAATTACCATTTGTCTCAGAAATAAAGCACAGTTCATCTTGGGGAGGGGTGCGGGAGAGGAGGAGGAAACATCTCCCATGAATTGCTTTCTGTAATAATACCACCTTCTTTAAGTACACAGCACAACTTTTTATATTATTACTGGTCCCACTGAGACAAGTAAGGCAACTGGAGAGAGGGGGATCTTGCATATTAGCAGAGCTTTCAATAATGGCCAAGGTAGAATATCGAACCATGCCCAAAGATTTATCCATAAAAGCATAACATCTCCTAGGTACATGGAATTTTGCAAAATATATGGGCGTGTGCATTTTAAAATCACTGTTCTGTATGGAATATTTTGTGCTAGGAATCTGTAACCTTAAATACTACCGAATCCCTTTTTCTAACGCAACTGTATGGTAACCCAAAAAACACTTCCTGAAGTTTGCTGTTTCATAAAACTTTTTTTAAAAAAAGAAAAGAAAAAGACACAGACACAGACAAGCCAGTTAAAATGACCCATCAAATTAAAGACTGAACTCCTTTGTATTTTTCCTCCCCAGAATTACACACAGAGCTGTGTTGAATTTAGCTTAGTCCCCATAAAGTGTGTTTAGAGGCTGCATCCTTGATGGCTATGCAGTCATTGGCAAGGTTAATTGCTGCTGCTGGATATTTCAAGACAAATAATATTGACCACATGACTACTGGAATGCTAAAACTCTCCCCCCCCCCCCCCGCTCCTCCTGGAAGCTATGATAGGCAACAATAAAGCAAGCCTTCATCTCCTAATGCCATCAGAGATGTTAGCTAACAGGAAAAGAAAAAAGAAACGAAGGTTAGTAAATAGATACCCATACTTAGTATTCAATGTGTACAGCAGGATGGAATGAAAAGAAGCGTTTTTTAAAAAGTCTGTTTTGAAGTGATTTTTCAGGAAGGTGAAGTTAGAGTTTTGAACTGGTCCCCAGTGGTGATGGGCAGGCAGTTTGCTTCTTTGCACAGATCTGAGTGAGATATTAATCTGTCAACACAAACTTCTTCAGTAATCCCAGTGTTAAGACTGGAGGGTTTTAACAGACAGGAGCGCTGCATTTCAAATACTTAACAAGACGAATAATGCTTTGCAGATGGCTGAAATTCACAGTCCCTGAAGTTTATGATGGAGAGTACCAGCTAGGACTCCAAATCATTCATCCTCTTCTACGTACGTTGAGGGAAACCAACCCACCTAAAGGGAACATCAGGAAAGAAAAGGCACAACATATTAAATTGATATTCCTTTGGCACAGGATAATTTTCTTTAGAACCCACCTGTTCAAATTAGGTATGATTCACAACAGTGAGAAAGGGGATGAAAAGGGTGCGACAAACTAATTTTTGTGGCAAAGCATTCAACGTCTCTCTGGATAAAGATATCAAGTTAATGACCCAAAGCGTGCAAAAAATAGAAATATGATCAGAAATAGGGCTGACTGCCAACATTAGATTTAGCAATTCAGGAACTTTTGGCATTCAGCTGAGACAGGAATACAATCATGCCAAGCACAGACTCAGTACTCAGCAAATGAGGCAGCAGACCTGCTTGTACCACTTCAAGCAGCAAGTGGGCACTCATATGACTGAGTGTGTGTGTGTACCCTCTACACAGAAAACTGAAGGTTAAATTACACTCACTGTATAGTCAATAAGGACTGTGAATGCACTCAAGACACTGAACACTACTCAAGCAAACAAAACAGTGGTTGAAGCATCTGTCTTGCTCCTAAGACTAGCATGGGACTGGAGGCATCTTCTATTAACTGCATTGGCTTTGCACTGTCTTTGAGAAGAAGTGTCTCACATGCTCACATACAGTTTTCCATGCTTTCATCATGCCTAGAATTGATTTCCACAATGTGATTTATGGAGGGACTGCCCTGAAAGACAACTCAAATGCTGAAGCTGGAATTGCAATCAGCAACACTTGATATTGGTTTGCTTCCAGACTAAATTTAAAGTGCCAGTGCTTACTTTTATGCCATTTGTGGCCTGGGGCTCACACATCTTTTGAGACAGCCTCTTCCTGGACAAGCCCTGCTGCAGCTGAGTTCTGCAGTTTGGAACCACTTCCAGGTGCCTTTACCTCTGGCTCAGGAATGAACTCACCAGTGAGGTAGAGCTGCTCCTGGTCTCCCATAGAAATGTTTTGAAAGCTATATTGCTGCTGCTTATGCCATTTTAATTTGCCGATTGTTGAGCACTATTCATTTTAAGTATTTTATTTTCTAGTTTGGTTAAAGACCCTAACAGTGCAACCTTGGGCATCTCCGCTTAGAGTAAGCCCTACTGAATACAATGGGACTCAAGGAATAGCATACAGTGGTACCTCAGGTTACATACGCTTCAGGTTACAGACTCCGCTAACCCAGAAATAGTGCTTCAGGTTAAGAACTTTGCTTCAGGATGAGAACAGAAATCGGGCTCCGGTGGCGCAGCAGCAGCAGGAGGCCCCATTAGCTAAGGTGGTGCTTCAGGTTAAGAACAGTTTCAGGTTAAGTACAGACCTCCGGAACGAATTAAGTACTTAACCTGAGGTACCACTGTATTTCAGCTCAAACCTCAGAAAGTTAGGATAAAAAATAGTTCAAATAAACAGAACAAAATTAAAGAAGCATTTGCTAACATTCTTCAAAGCATGGAATATACAAAAAAGTATGCTGTCAAAAACATAAACCTACCCTTCCATTTACTTCACCTCTCCACCAGCCATTGGCACTAATCTTGGTGTAAATTTTGACCACATCTCCTTTGACCAGGGACAGTTCCCGCATGTCTCGTGCACAGAAGTCATAGCGGGCAATAGCTATACCGAGAACCTTGGGACTCAGCACTGCTTGGGAACACAGGAAGGCAACATAATTAGAAATTCACTAACTGCGTAGCTGTTGAATTATTTCAGCACGGCATACAATTGTAGTACAAGTGCAAGCAAATGTATTTTTAAACACAGAAATGCAAGCTGACCATATGAAAAAGTGCAAAAGAAATCCATTCAGTGTGATGTTTTCTTGACTAGACGTTTGTTTGTTTGTTTGTTTGTTTGTTTGTTTGTTTGTTTGTTTGTTTGTTTGTTTTAAACAAAGCCAAACAGAAACCCAGAAAAAGTAGGGGAAATCATCCTAAATATACATTGACTGGGAACCAAATGGGTCATAGGTATTATTCTACACACACCCTGAGGCTTTTGCATGTGAAATGTTGGGAGACCCTCCCGAGTAACATGAAGGGTTAGAAAGAAAGAAAGAGGAAAAAAATCAGCACTTTTGCACACACACTTCCACACACATACACAAATTGCTCATATATGGGGCTCACTGGATGTTGGTCATTCTGTTGAAATAAATGGAACATATTTCTAAGGACCTCTGCTTAGGTTCAGGATAGTATAAATAATTAGACAATCCCAACCTTTTTTTTTTTTTTAAATCACTTCACTTAGCAGTACAGCAGAATAACCTCAGAGAAAGAGCCTTAGAATTTAAAAAAGGTTTCCACTATAAATTTGTGTTGCTGTTTCTATCTTGAGTCATTCCCCCCCCCCCCCCATTCCTCGTCCTGCGATTCTAAGCCTAATTATTCTAGGCACACTTTCCTGATAATAAGACCCCATGGAACTTATTTCCGAGCAAATATGCATGAGAATGCACTGTAAGAAACAAAGGGCATGGGCCAGTCAAATTTGTTTTATCTTTTTGTAAACTGCTTTTAAGCTTTTTAAAACAAAACAAAAACAATCAAGTGCTGTCATGTATTATCTCGCTGAGATTCCGGCATTGCAAGGATAATCCTCGGGATCCCTTCCAATTCTACAATTCTATTATTCTATGTATAAATTCAAATAAATAAATAAATAAATGGCTTTTAAATTCCCCTCTTTCCCTCCTCCCCCCCCCCCCATACACAAATACACACACTGCAGCTATGTGGAGTACAGTGGTGCCCCGCAAGACGAATGCCTCACAAGACGAAAAACTCGCTAGACGAAAGGGTTTTCCGTTTTTTTAGTCGCTCCGCAAGACGAATTTCCCTATGGGCTTGCTTCACAAGACGAAACGTCTTGCGAGTTCTTGCGAGTTTGTTTCCTTTTTCTTAAAGCCGCTAAGCTGCTAAGCCGTTAATAGCCGCTAAGCAGTTAATAGCCGCTAATAGCCGCTAATAGCCGTGCTTCGCAAGACGAAAAAAACCACAAGACGAAGAGACTCGCGGAACGGATTAGTTTCGTCTTGCGAGGCACCACTGTATTATCACAAATGAGCACCTCCTTCACACACAGGCTGGTGTGCATATATCAGTGGGGCAATAATGATCACAAGCAATCAGCCAGAATCTTAAAAAGGACGTAAATCACACATCATCTAGGTAGCATGTTATCTAGTCTAGCGGCAGCCATTCGACCACGCAAAGGCAGAAGGAGAGAAGGAGCTGCAGGGCCCTACTGTTTGGTCAGCTGAGACACTGGCAAGTTCTGCCTCCTCCTCTTTATGAACTGTTTCCATTCCAGCTGTTCCTTACAAGAACTATTTAACTAGCTGATTCAATTTGCTTTCCTCCCTGCATCCCTCCCCAACCTTTTCTTCCTTTTGTGTAACTTCTCTTAGATTGCAAGCCTGAGCACAAGGACTGCCTTACTACTTGTACAGAATCGTTGTAGAGTTGGAAGGGGCCACAATGGTCACCTAGTCCAACCTCCTGCAATGCAGGAATATTTTTTGTCCAACATGGAGCTTGAAACCACAACCCCAAGATTAAGAGTCTCATGCTCTAGCGACTGAGCTGGAAGTGGAGGGGATGTTACTTCACTCTGGAAACCCTGTTTTTGTTCTTGAAGGGAGGATAAGATGCTTGAGAAAAGTGATGAGATGACAAAACTGAACATTGTTGTGCTCATATTCAGGAATGAAGCCATGCAGAAGATTAAAAAAACCCAAAAACATGCAAGGGACCAGGAATTGGACTGAATAGTGCTATCAAGTCAATAAGAATTATTTGCAGCATTATGAAGAGTTTGGATTTTATATCCTGCTTTATCGCTACCCTAAGGAGTCTCAAAGCAGCTAACAATCTCCTTTTCCCTTCCTCCCCCACAACAAACGCTCTGTCAGCTGAGTGAGGCTGAGAGACTTCAGAGAAATGTGACCAGCCCAAGGTCACCCAGCAGCTGCATGTGGAGGAGCAGGGAATCGAACCCGGTTCACCAGATTATGAGTCCACTGCTCTTAACCACTACACCACACTGGCTCTCAAATGCTAGCAACCTAAGCCTGGAAACAGCAGCGGGAAATACATTATAAAACATCAACAACCAAATCAGTCCACTGTTAAAAATTATCAGAAAATAAAAAAGTTTTAAGCAGCTAAAAATATATATTCTGATGTTTTAAAAAAAATCCTTCCTTAACAGGAAGAAATCAGTGGGTAGAGCTAAGAGGAAGGGCATGCCATAATCTGCATTTCCCTACTTTAAAAATATCATTGGCACAATGTCCAAGCAGTTCAAGAAATGATGGGGTGTGGACCAGAGTAATGGCTGCTGATCCTACGGTGGAGAAAGAGAGACAGAGAGAGGCAAAGCCACTCCCTTCAAGCTAGTCTTAGAAGTCAAGCAAAGTGACTTCATGTAAATTCCAACTAGAGCAGTGAAGATGGAAAGAAATTTCTCAGATCACTGCAAAAAATGATTCTTGGGTGCAAAGGTACAATCATTATCACAGCAAACTGAGGAGGGGTGGTGGTGGTTACATTTATTGAACCCAAATTATTTCATCACGGGGGGGAAAGCACTTCTACCACCCAGCCACCACCCCAACAAAACAAAAAGGCCATTGCAGACAGAAGAACTGGCTTTCCCCAATTTAAAACCACAAGAGTTATATATAAAATGGCATCCAAAGGAGAAAAATATATAGACAGCTATGATGAAGATCACCATTTGCGTTCCAAAATTGCTGCACATGCTTTTGTGTCATAGTTTATTGTGGACTCATATGGTACCAAAAGGCAATATTTTACACACTGCGGCAGTTTTCCCATAACAGTAATAGATACTGTACTTTGGGAAAAAATAATAACTGTACACACTTCGGTGACCAAAATTGAAATGCCTGATATAAAATCGCAGCCTGAAAATAAATTATGCCCTATTTTTGTCACTATAGTACCTAATGCACAATCCCTTTAAGCAGCCAGTATTATAAATATAAGACTACATCAATACTTTGGGGAGAAAAGGAAGGGGGAGGGAATAAGAGAATCTGCCATTTGATTACCGCTTACGTTTCCAATATGTAAACATTGTCCACTACTGGCCATAAACCAACACTTTTGCCAAAGTTGAGCCCTTGAGACTGACCCAGAAACTCTAGCGGGTGCAGAATGCCGTGGTGAGACTCCTTACGGGGTCCTCGCCACAGGATCACATTCACCTGGTGCTATACCAGCTGCACTGGCTCCCGGTAGAGTACAGGATCAGGTTTAAGGTGCTGGTTTTAACCTTTAAAGCCCTATACCGTCTAGGACCCTCGTACCTACGGGACTGCCTCTCCTGGTATGTCCCACAGAGGAACCTACGGTCTTCAAACAAAAACATCTTGGAGGTCCTGGGCCACAGAGAGGTTAGGCTGGACTCAGCCAGAGCCAGGGCTTCTTCGGCTGTGGCTTCGATCTGGTGGAACGCTCTGTCACAAGAGACTAGGGCCCTGCGGGACATCTTTCCACAGGGCCTGCAAGACAGAGCTGTTCCACCAGGCCTTTGGCCAAGGCACAGTCTGACTCCCTCCTTTGGCAATCCGCACAGAACTCTAGCCCAATGGTTGCCATTAATTTGATTTGAATTAATTTTATAATGAAATGATTTTAGAATGTTGTATTATTTTACTGTTGTTGGCTGCTCTGAGCCCGGCTTTGGCTGCGGAAGGGCGGGATATAAATAAAATTTTATTATTTATTATTATTCTTAAAGTTGTCAAATGCTCTAATTTTTCCCTTACATCATTTAAGGAGATGTCAACTATGACAGGAGGAAAGCAGCAACCATGAGGACAGGAACTCCAAGAAAGCACAGAGGCTAAATAAGGAGGACTTTAAGTAAGGGGTTGCTCACATCAAGCAAGATTTTCCACTAAGCCAGGATTTCATTTGAAATTCTGCTTCCAGGAATGTTTTAAGAAGCCTACAAACAGGTCATGAAGACACCAGTCCTTCCTTGTTACTTGTATCCCCTTGGAGGTACACCAGGTCTACAAACAGAGGCTCCATTTAGCCATTGTGGCTGTCAGTAACCTCCAGAAAAAAATGTCTAATCTTCTTTTAGTCACTGTGTCTACAACAGTTAGCCAACCACAAGCCCTAAGAAGATTTGCAAAGCAGAGGAGCTAACAGAGTTGCTGACTGTCATGCATCCTACTTGCCATTTGGCAGATTTGCCTCAAGTTTGTGGAAGTTTCTTTCCCACCCATCCTTTTGCTACTGAGACTACATTTGTCAGCCTCCATCTCCTGGCCCACCAAACCATCTCATCAGGGATGGGGCACCTATGGACTTCCAGATGTTGTTGGATTCCCAACTCCCATCAGCCCCAGCCAGTATGTCTAATGGTCAAGGTCTGCAGCAGTTGTTGTCCAACAACATCTGGAGGTCCAAAGGTTCTGTTTCCCGGCTATATTTGAATCAATTCCTCATATTTTTAACCTACCAGATTGGCAGTCCTAGGTATGGATCGTTATATCCTGTATTTCTAATAAAATATGCTCCCTTTGACTATGGAGGGTATCTTTTAGCTATCATGTGATGATTTTCACTCTAGGTAAGACCTTTTTTTACTGATATTGCACACAACACACAAACACATTTTAGGACTGGCTGAGCTGTAAATATAAATAGATATATAACAGCAGAGGTCACATCCGTAGAGCTCTCTCTGCTCTTAAAAGAAAAAAGAAACTTGGCCCTTTGTGGCATCTTAAAAAATTCTAAATGCTTATTGACGTACAATAAAAGTTTGAAAGAGAATAAGAAACACAATACAAATGCATAGAAAATAAAAACAGATGGATAGTGTGCATGCAAAACTCTAATGAAGGTTGTTGTTTTTTTAGACTGAAGTATTTTACCAAAGAATGCTGTTGCATTAAGCTCTGACGTAGGGATGGGACGAATATTTTGATTCACAAAAGCATTGTTTTCAGATTTTGAGACTATGTCCAGATAGAATATGGTAATTTGAGATGTTCAACAGCTATTTATAGTATCATCATGATCATACATATTAGGCTTAGTTCAGCCACAGCTGTGTAGAACTGCAAATTCTGAATGCATATTATTATTCCAGGATCAGCCTTGATGGCTTTTCAACATTCTCACAAATGTACGGCAATCACCTATTTGAGAGCAGCACCTGCATAGCTGAGAAAACAATGGCTAACCAAACTTTGTATGTGTTCATCTGTGTGTGAGATCACATGGCAATGGTTTCCCATTCACTTGTTTGGCCAGGTTAAATATTTTCCCAGCCATGGAGTAGCTGTTCAGAAATAAGTCACTTTCAAAAGGCTTTGAGACCATCTTTATAAACCATAATCTGGTGTTTAGTCAAATTATATTCAAATTGGGGGGGGGGCAGGTGGAGAATCCGTCCCTTCCCTAGCTTGCACTGCACACAGAAACAGAAATATTTTATTTGCAAAACAGAAGCAAATTGAGAAGAAATATAAAAGCAGTAAAGCAGTACCTGACCAGAAAGGAGTGGAGGAAGGGGGAACAAAGCTGTAGTCTGGAGGAGTTACAAAAGAAAACCCACAGAACAAAGAAGGGGCTTAGAGAAAGAAAGGAAAAAGAGAGAGACAAGCAAAATGACATTGAAATATTGATAAAATAATATTGGTAATATAATACTGCTGATAAAATTGGTTAAATGATATTGAAATATTAGCAACCCACACCATACATTTAAAACACTTCTATTTTTAACTACAGAATCCAGGGAACTGTAGTTTGTTAAGGGTGCTGGCCTCACAGACCTATGCAATTCCAAGCACCTGCAACAAACTACAGTTCCCTGCATTCTTCATACCTCATAAAATGGTATAAGAGTGTTTCAAAGGTATGGTGTGGCTGTCTCTGTTAACAAGAAACATGGATTTCCCTGAAGAAACTTGGTGTTTTTTTTCAGACTCCCCAAACTCAAAAATCTGTGCCTTCCTTTTTTCCTTTTCTTTTCCTCTTACCGAGCAGAGGTACAAAGGCTGTGGATTTGCTCTAACTCCTCCACTTGTATAGCTCCATTCCCCACCACTTCCTCCCCCACCTCAGAATTAGTATCAATGCACAGTGTGCAGAATGAAGCCATTAGTCAATGCCTTCCACCTTGGAAGAGCGGGCATTTCGAAAGCCAGTCTGGCATTGTTAGTGCTTAGAGCATCAAGACTATGGTGGGGAAGACCCAGGTTCAGACTTCCAACCACCCATGAAGCTTATAGGACCAGCCACTCTCTCTTAGTCTAACCTTTCTCCCAGGATTGTTAATTTGGGGCATGGGAAAAGCAAGGAAAGGAAAACACGTGTGTCACTTTGAGTTGGGGGTGGCTTCTAGAATAAACAAGCAAAATAATATGAATTCAAACTTCCCAGTTTTGTGGCTGATTTTCTCTCAAATGTATGCACGCAGAGGTTGGTTGCATTGTTGTTTCAGCAACACTCCTGTTCACGACAGGGCAGCAAAATGCATGCACAATCGTTACTTTTTAGGCACTACTTGCTAGACACTAAAAACTTCCTAACATAGATGTACCACTTTGTATTGTGAGCAGCATCATGCAGAGCATAAATAAGCCACCTCACTGCTGCCACTTCCTGAATCAAAGACGACACCTTTAACAGTTGCATAGTGGGAGATGTTTAATATGTGCAACTTCTCCTATCACATGTGGTACGCAGACCCTCCCAAGTGTTCCTATTTTCCAGGAACAGTCCTAGATTTACAGAAGCCTATCTCAGTTTCTGATGTGGTCCTGGGATGTCCTGCTTTTCCTTAGGATGTCCCTATTTTCATCAGAAAAATGTTGGAGGGTATGTAGTTAGGCAACTCCCAAGCCAAGGAGAGGAGTACAACCTTTAGAAGACATCTGAAGCCAGCCCTGTATAGGGAAGATTTAAAAATGTTTTATTATGTTTTTATATATGTTGGAAGCCGCCTTGAGTGGCTGGGGCATCCCAGTCAGATGGGTGGAGTATAAATAATAAAATTCTTCTTCTTATGGAATAAGAATAATATTCATTGGAGAAGTGTTGGAGGGTATGCAATAGGAGAGTTCTTTAGGGAAAGAACTTATGTTCTTTTCTTTCTCTCCTTGGAGGCTACATCTGCCCCCCCTCCCCCTATCTTACCTTGCACATAGTACTAGCTCATATGGGAAGTGGCTGAGACTTACTTCACCCCTTCACTTTCCTGACATTCCAGTGCAGCAGAAAGCAGAAGAGTCTCAGTACTCCACCATAAGGTAAAAAGGTAAATAAGGTAAAGGACCCATGGATGGTTAAGTCCAGTCAAAGGCAACTATGGGGTTGCAGCGCTCATCTTGCTTTCAGGCCGAGGGAGAAGGCGTTTGTCCACAGACAGCTTTCCGGGTCATGTGGCCAGCATGACTAAAACACTTCTGGCGCGATGGGACATCGTGACGGAAGCCAGAGCACATGCAAACACCGTTTACCTTCCCGCCACAGCGGTTCCTATTTATCTACTTGCACTGGTATGCTTTCGAACTGTTAGGCTGGCAGAAACTATGACAGAGCAACGGGAGCTCACCCCATCACGCAGATTTCAACAGCCTACCTTCTGATCGGCAAGCCCAAGAGGCTCAGTGGTTTAGACCACAGTGCCACCTTTACTCCACCATAGCCCAAATCAACAAATAATGATACAATTTGAAAACATGATCCAAAGGCACATTTAAGAAGCCACACTGAGTTCTAAGGGTAAAGTGGCTGATAAGTCACCAGTGAAGTAATTAAAGGCTGGATTCTCCTAACCCAGCCTTCCTCAACCTGGTGCGCTCTAGTTATTTTGGACTACATGGAAGTCGTAGTCATTGGTCACGCTGACTCTGACTGATGAAAGTTGTACTCCAAAACATCTGAAAAGCAGCAGGTTTTCAGGGGAAGATGTTTCTAAGGATTTCTCGGCTGTGTTGCAAAAAATAAAAAATAAAAAGAATGTCCCATTCCTTAGTTTCACCAAGGAAAGACTCCACATGCCCTCCCAGAGCCTATATGTAAAAACTATTTTCTTGACCTTCCTTTTAGGAAAAGGAATCAGTGACTTGTCCAGTGGGACTGGAAATTCATAGCTGATTAGGAATTTGAACCTTCATCTTCTTAAAGTCTCAGGCTAGCATCCTCTCATCTTATATCTCCATATAAAATGTTTAAAAAGAGAAAATAGTGATCTAACATGCTCCAAAAATGCACAAGTAATCATCATAGGCTGCAGTAAAGCTCACTCTGCTATTTCCTGGATCCCACAAGGTCATTGCAAAAGAACCACATAATTATGGCTTCAACCGCATTTTGAATAGAAATAAGAAACCAAGAAAGAGCTGACAATTTTCCAATCTAGTTCAATATTACTTCCATTAGACGCCTAAGCCCAGTTCAAATGTAGCAGTAATATATGATGAGTACAACCTTAGTTCACACACTCCCCAAACTTCTGCTTCCAGTTGTAGAATACAGCAGTTTGACCACTTCATGTGAATGCTGCAAACTGGTTTTGTGTTCAAAGCAGATATAAATGAAACCACAACAGAACTGTGACTTCAGATTCTGGTTTGGAAACAGAGGCTTGCACAAACTACTTTCTGCTGCAATGGCAAACATCAGAAGAAGTAAAACTTGAAGCAAATGCTTCAGATCTCTTTCCCCTTGAACCCAAAGGGTTTAGTGTGGCTCCTTCTAATAACAAACCACATTTTTTGTTGTCCCATCTGAATCAGGCCCAAAACTGTAGACCTATTCAGGAGTTCTCAAAATGTATCTGTATCTGTGGAGCAAGTGCCAGGCCTGCACTAAGCAAGAAGATCAATAGGGGAGACATAAACCCAGTTGCATGAATGCACTTACTATCCTCCTTGCTTACAATACTCATGCAGAGTTCCCAGCCATGGGGAGGATCATAGGCACATTCAGTTAACCACATACCTACAATCCCGCTTTAGATATTCATGCTCAACAGGGGAAAGTCAGGGGAAGAGAAGCAGGAGTTAATTATATTAACGTTAGCTGCATTTACTAATTTAACAAGAATGTGTGTACAATACCTGTGCCTGTTCCTACACAAGAATAACTAGAATAAAATAACAGACCCATGAAACGAAGTGAGACAAGAGAAAGAAGTGGGGATTTTAAAAGCTCTCAAGCAATTGCAAGGAAAAAGGAATGCATGTACATGAATTTGAAACTGAAATAAGCATTAGAAAGGGGTGTTAGGCAGAAAAGAAAAGAAAATCATAAACTGGCAAAACAACAAAGACTGTTTGATGGGGAGAACCGAATGGGGAGTAGAGAACACAATAGGAAGGACAAGATAATTTTGTTTAATTCTATGCACACACACACACAACTAAGTCCTGCTGAATTCAATGGGATTTATGAAGATGGCCAAAGGCATATTTTTTGCCTGAGACAGACAAGATGGCAGCCCATCCCCATTCCACATACAAAAGCTGGTTGGACTGGCAAGCAGATCTTACTTCACCACTGCAGACAAGGTAGAACCGTAGAATTCTAGAGCTGGAAGGTACCTTGAGGGACACCTAGTCCAACCCCCAGCAATGCAGGAATTGGTTGCCGTCCTCTGCAGACATTTCAGATTGTCAATATCCTTCTTAAATTGTGGTGCCCAGAATTGTGGTGCCCAGACCACAGGTGTGGTCTGACCAAGGCAGAATAGAGCAGTACTTCTGTTGATGCAACCTAGAATAGCATTCACTTTTTTTGCTGCTGCTGCATCACACTGTTGACTCATGTGAAGCTTGAGGTCTACTAAGACCACCAGATCCTTTCCACATGTACTGCTGGCAATTCAGGTGTCTCCCATCTTACAGTGTGCTGTAGGCAATGCAGGTGTTACATCCATATTACAAAGTGATAGAAAAACTGCCTGATTTAAGCAACATATGTGAGAGTGTCCTATTTATTTTCCTACAAGCCTTGTCTGCTAAATAAAAAGCTCTCGGAAATAAGAGGTGAACATCTAAAATGAGCAAAAAGTGACGGGCTCTTCAAAATTAGAGCCATGAGTGGCCATAATGGGATCTTTTTGTTTGTTTGTCAACAACATTAAAAGCACTCCTTCCTCCTTATCAGATATTGAGTGTTCTATGGACCTACTTTGCTTAAAACAGTGCAATTTTGTTTTTGAAGAACATCTACCGATCATCTGGCAGTTTTTCAACATGCTTCCATTTATCAATGGAATATTATTAGGCCACACTCAATTCCTTATGTCTAAAAAGATGAATTTTATATACAGTCGTACCTTGGTTCTTGAACGCCTTGGTATGCGTATGCTTTGGCTCCCGAACGCTGCAAACCTGGAAGTAAGGTTCCGATTTGCGAACGTTCTTTGGAACCCAAACGTCCGACGTGGCTTCCAGTTGAGTGTAGGAAACTCATGAAGCCAATCGGAAGCCATGTCTTGGTTTGCAAATGTTTTTGGAAGTCAAACAGACTTCCGGAACAGATTCCGTTTGAGAACCAAGGTACGACTGTACATTGTCAATTGCTGATCAAGTGGTAATGAAGACATGCTTTTGAGTGGGGTGGGGTGTGCAAGTGCGTGCACACAAAAGAGAAGGAGAGAGAGAGCACACATTCAAATGACATAAATGTTATTCATTCTGTCCACTGGATACCCACCCCATAGTCCAGGGATGGGGAGCCTGTGCTCCCCCCCCCCAAAGGTTGTTGGCCTACAACTCCCATCAGTCCCAGACAACACGGTTCATGGTCAGGGTTTATGGGAGTTGTAGTCCAGTAACACATTGTGACTATATTCAGCAGGTTGTCATTAGATGTTAGGGGAGAGGAGAAGTGGGAAAGCTTAACCCTTCCCCTGCCTATTGCTTTTCCACTGCATTCCCCTTCTGAAACTTCTTTTCTCTAGCCATTGTTCATTGTCTATTGGCCCTGTTTAGGGAAGTGTGATGCTGTATTGTTTTTACATTCCGTTGGAAGCTGCCCAGAGTAGCTGGGAAACCCAGCCAGATAGGCGGGGTATAAATAAATTATTATTATTATTATTATTATTATTATTATTATTATTATTATTACTGCACACACCCAGCCTTTTCTCTTCAAATATGAGCCTTTCCCCTAATGAATTTTCGATGTTCGATGGTGATTCAGGTTCTCATGCCAAAGCCTTCCATTCAATATCTAGTCAGGCCCCAGAAAGATATTCTAACAAGAGCAACATTGTAGAGGAAAATCTGTTAAGAAATTAAAAGTTTTTTTCACAGAAATTCTGCTCTATAATCTATGGTTTTAAATCACACAAATTATTCATTTAAATGCCAAATGCAAGATTAGAATTACATGTTTATTAATTCATGTAGCCGAAAACAGCGCAGCCAATGCAAAATGTCTGTTTACAAATCAATCGCTCACTTACATTTTTAATAGATGTTTGAGCGGTGATTTGATTTAAGGACAGGCAGTCAGGAAGTCTAACTAGACCTGTTCATAAACCTGTCAGCAGATCCTGTTTCTGCTTAGCTGCAGGGAAACAAAACAAAACAAAACAAAAAAACCTAGCTAAAAGCATTATCATATTAATTGGTTCTGTGTCAAAAATGCAAAATGAAGATGTTTTAACCTCCTGCTATTCCTTTGTTATTAAATGACAGCAAATTCTAATGCTCACAGTTGCCACATGCTCTGTTTCCACTTGCTCTGTTGCTCCTTTGGTCCAGCGAATTTTCGGATTCTTTGTATGGGTACTGAAGAGTTGTATCCAGACTTCGGAAGCCTTCTTTGAGAGAGTGGTGCTTGTAATACTCCACAAGTTCCTTCCAGAAGACAGGGAGAAATAGAATAGAAATCTTTAGTTTGTGCTCTTCTCCTACCAGTATTTAATGCACAGAAACTTTAATGCAGCTTTATAGAAATAGATGCACCCAGTTCACTGCAGGAAGAGTACTGGAACTATATCGGTACTCTTTGCTTGTTATTGAAGAGGTACTTGTGTGATGAAAGATCGAAGACAAGGCACATAAATTACACAGACAGTACAGGTTTAATTCATACATGAGAGATATTGCATTTGCATTTTCAGCATTCAGGAATTAAGCTGGAGGGCATCTGCATACGTGAGACTGGCCTATTTATCATAAAAAGCAGGTGGGGGTAAGCGTGTCAGCTTCTTAGTGAAACAATTCTCACATTAAGAAGAAAAAATATCCTGCACACTGAAACAATCATGCCAAGCTAGAAACATTCACCATGACACCTACATTTCTATGCACAGGGAATTGTAAGCCCCTCTTCAGGGGTGTGAGTCCTAACATATGTTTATTACTTTGCCTGGCATTTGTGACTTTCACCTCACATTCCTTTTCCCCATGTGGTTATCATTGACTCTACACTTGTATTTTTCCTTGTACATACACTTCAGGTGTATGTGACATATTTTTCTCATATGGTTTGGCATCCTGATACACTTACAAACCATTCACATGATGTTTTGACCCTTGGAAAGGCCATTACTCATAATGCACACCAGGAATCCATGCCACACAGGTAGAAGTCTTTGCATGCGCTCAAGCCAGTGTGCAAGTAAACGCAAAAACTAAAACTGTGCTGAAGTTTCTCATTGTCCAAGATCAGCATATACATTTATCCAACTCCTAATGGTCAGCTGTAAAAGTTAGCAATCACCATTTGTAAAAACACCAGTGACAAACGTACTGACTAATCCCGAAGCAGTAAAAACAACCAACCAGAAGTTCTCCTGCAGCTTAGAAAGTGAGGTTTTAAAATGATGATAAAACGAGTTTTTCTACATGTACGGTTTTGCAATCAACAAACCAGACACTCCTGTCCAGTTGCTTTGTAGTTACATGTGCTGAAGTTCTTTAATGTTAACTCCTTACTCTAAACTCTCAATTGTTATTGAGAATTCTGTTAACTGTACGATCAGACCATCCAAGCAAACAGCCTTTTGTTTTGTCAGAACCTTATTTTTGTGGGCCAACTATTGTTTCTTTCCGATATTTTATATGGCTGTTACGGAAGCATGAAGAATCTTTCTGAATTTCAATATGAATTGGCCCTGATATGGCTGTTCCAAACTAAGGTGTGGGTTGCCACATAGCTATCAACCAGGTTTCATACTTCCTGAATCTTCTGACTCTGTTCTCCACTTATCAAAATGATTGTTTAAAATGCTTCTGTTTAAAGAAAATCATTCTTAGAAACATGTATTGAAATACTTATCTAAATGCTGATTTAAAAACGAAAATACAGACAGTAGGGAACAGACTTATGAGCAAACACATGCAGAAGTGACAAGCATCAGTTAAAGGCTGATTCTTCCATCCCTAGTTACTGCCATCCAGCCCAATTTAAAACCCACTCTTGTTCTCAGTTGTGTTGCAAGAAAAAGTTGAATTTTCATGGAGCAACACAATAATGTGCAGGCATGTGGCATAAGGAATACATTAGAAGGTGAGAAAAAACTCAGTAAGCAAATGATTTTTTTTTTTTAATGCTCATGAGTCATACCGCTCATAAAGGAAACTCATATATACCAAACTAATTCTTAATTGAAGCTTCCAAATGCCTTTGAGCTCCTCACATGCTACTGTATGATCATATGTTCCTTAAAATTAAAAATGACATGGTAGAAAATCCTTTTCAGCACATCTTCTCGCAAATGTAGGTATATACAAAGTGCTTAAAACTGCACAGGTGACCCAGAGATTTCCAAACACTGACCACAATCCAACCAACCAAAGCTATACAGTTAAATCCATTTCGATTTCCACTGCAAGAAATTCAAGTACACACTTAATACACTTACTGGAATGAATGGGACTTAGAAGGGTTTAGCTTTGGCTAGATCATTAAGATCGGCTGTTTTGAACTCCTTATGATCTACAGGAATCTTGCCAGCATGAAAACCTTCCCTACTGATGGGTTGATTTTCTCCCCAAACACAAAAGCTGTCATAACACTATTTCTGTTTTACCTTTATCTCTACAGTGTGCAATAGTATCTTTTCTGCTGACGGCAACATATGAGAAAAGTAGCTGAGAAGAAAATCGCGGAAGGCCTCACGCGGGTTCAGTTTCTTATTAGACATCAGCCCTATTCAGGTGTTTGAGCAAACACATAAGGGCTTAAACTGTGGAGGAAGACAGGGGTGTGTATACCAGCCCAACTCCAAATGCCCCACATGCTCTGGCACCACATTAGACCCCCATGCATTCAGTTGAACACGCTCCAAAGATCCCTGCAGTCAGGAATGCTTCTTCTTCAAACCTTCAGGTTTAAAACACAGCTGGCACACTTCGGGGTACAGGGTGGGGCTTACATGTGTGCTCCCTTCTCTTCCACAGTTTGCCTGAAAGCCAATATAGGGCTAAGCTGAATACTGCATGTGCCCATCCCTGCCGAACTTCTGAAGTCCAACATTGGCTGGTGGGCCCCCCTGCTGGCGTCTTTATTTTCTTGGATCGACTCAACGGGTTTACTCCCAGATGGTTGGACTGAGGCAATAATTATCCCAATCTATAAAAAAGGACCCATGACAGACCCGGCGAGTTATAGACCAATCAGCCTTCTGCCTATACCCAGCAAACTATATGCCAAACATCTTTATACCAAGCTAACTAGCTGGCTGGAAACTGAAGCTATTCTAGCGGAAGAGCAAGCGGGTTTCAGGCAAGGCAGATCCACCATAGACCATTGCTTCACCCTAGCCTATTTAATTGACAAATATGCCAAAAAATCCCGTGGGGTGTTATATGCAGCCTTTATCGATCTAAAGGCTGCTTTCGATTCAATTCCACGTGTAAGACTCTGGGATAAATTGAGCACATCAAGTATAGACAAAAGACTATTATTTCTGATCAGCTGTCTATATAAAGACACGGTGCTGCATGTAAGAACTTCGTTAAATGGCCATCTTATAGGACCAGTTCCTGTCAGTAAGGGGGTCAAGCAAGGTTGCATCCTGGCCCCAGTTCTATTCAACATCTACATCAATGATATGGTTAACTGTTTGTCATCTCCGGACTTCCACGCCCCCAAACTGGCTGACAAAGCAATATCAGTGCTTTTGTACGCTGACGATGCGATACTCCTATCTCGAACAAGAATAGGCTTAAATAGGCTTATAGGTGAATTCTCAGCATACTGTAGGAGAGAGCAACTTGCAATAAACTATCAGAAAACCAAAATTATGGTTTTTGCAAGGAAACACAGACAGTATAGCTGGAGGATGGATAACCAGACAATTGAACAAGTCAAAGCCTTCAAATATCTGGGTATCGTTTTCCAGTCGACCGGGTCCTGGGATGTCCATCAAAAATGTGCCAAAGAAAAAGCAGCTCAAAGTATCAAGATGCTGTCCCGCTTCTTCTACACGAAGGGGGGCAGATACATCCCAGCAGCCGTTGAAGTTTTTCAAGCAAAACCTCTGGCGCAGTTACTGTACGGGGCGCAAATCTGGACGGGGAACCACTGCTCCAGTTTTGAAACTGTCCAGTCTAAATTTCTAAGGCAGATATTCGGCGTCCCCTCCTGTGTTCCAAACGCAGCATTACGACTCGAGGCCTGCCTTCCATCTGTGGAAACTCGGACCTGGCAGAGAACATTCAACTATTGGCTTCGTCTTAATCTGAATCCACCTGGTCTACTGCCTCTAGTGATGCAAGACCCTCACAAAAGCAAGTGGTTCAAAACTGTGCATCAAAAACTCCTTACATGCGGTCTACACTCACAGTCCCTACTATCAATGGGCCTCACTAAAGCAAAGAGTCTAATAGGCCAGCGCCTGAAAGACATTGAACGACAAAACAACCTGACTATCGTAAAGAAACTGTGCCCATGGTATACCTACTTTCCCCCTTCTCATTTTGACTCTCCAGCTTCATATTTGTCTAAACTAACCATCCCAAAATACAGACGTGCCTTTACATTGGCTAGATGGGATGTTCTTCCCTCTGCTGTACTCGAAGGTCGTTACCAAAAGACTCCATTTGAAAAACGACTCTGCCCATGTGGAGATGGTAACACGGAAACAGTGTCCCACGTCCTTCTTTCTTGCCCCCTTTACAAAGACCTAAGGAATGAGATTATTACCCCACTCATTCTCTCCAACCCCGGCCGTTCACCAGACATTACACTGTATTTTCTATTATCTGATACGGATAGTCAGATAACAGAGAAGGTCGCGAGGTACATCGAGAGAGCTGCGAAATTGAGGGCCACCATCTGAGTGACAGACTTGCTCACCCGACGGACCTCCTTTTGCCTGTTCTTTTTTTCCTTTTATCCCTATTTTCACTTTTAACTCTTGTACAGCTGTGGCCTGTTGGCTTTGCTAATAAAGTTTTGATTTGATTTGATTTGTGTATGTTGAACATCTGTGTGCAAGGAAGCTCCAGTTCTCCTTGTCAAAGGATTGCTTTCCTCTTCCTGTGCCTTTCAAATGTTCCCAAAAACGGCAGGTCAGCTGTCTGTGAACATGCCACCATCTCACCTCCCCACTTTCTGCTGGCTTTCAAACAGTGGGGGAAAAGGCTGGCCTACAAGATTCTTACTAAGCACACAAGACATGAGGACTCTTGGAAACAACAACTGCTGACTTTCAAAGAAGATGAACTGTGATAAGAAGGGTTTTTAAAAATAATTCATCAGATGGCATTAAGAACCGGTCAAGGCAGCATCTCCTGTTATCTTTGGAAGGCATAAAGCACACTTTCAAGAGCCACCTGTATATCAGAAGATGCATGCAAAATGAAAGGTGATGATGGAACTATAAGGTACACCTCTGTGTCAGTGGTGATAAACTAAGAGCTTCAGTCTGAAAGTGATAACTGTAGCCTGCATGTCTGTTCTGCTAGACTGAAGTGTTTATTATAATTCACTGCCATATCACATGATCTTGAACAACATGCACCATTGTGACTCCCCAAAAGTGCAAGCAACAAGACAAACTACTCAAATGTACAGATTCCAAATTCCCTTTGAGAGTCAGGATAGTGCAGTGCTTTGAGTGCCAAAGACCACAGAGGATCCAGAATCGAATTCTCACTGAGTCATGAAACTCACGAGCCTCAGTACTTCTCTCTCTCTCTCTCTCTCTCTCTCTCTCTCTCCTCCCGCCCTCCCTCCCTCTCCCTCTCTGCTTAACCCACCTCACAAGGTTGCTGTAGGGCAGGTATAGGCAAACTCAGCCCTCCGATGTTTTGGGACTACAACTCCCATCATCCCTAGCTAACAAGACCAGTGGTCAAGGATGATGGGAGTTGTAGTCCCAAAACATCTGGACGGCTGAGTTTACCTATGCCTGCTATAGGGGAAGGAACCTGCAAGTCACCCTGAGCTCTTTGGAGCAAAGCCGGGACAAAAAGGTAGTAAAATCAATCAAGATAAATTATATAACATTTCCAGATGGCACTTGTATTGAGTTTTGGGGATGCTGTCATTTTCTGGTTCTACCAAACAGTTCATATGTGAACATTTTCCAAACCCCAAGATAGTCAAGGCACAGTTGTTTTGGGTTTTTATTGGAGGCACACTTCAGTCTCATGTTCCAAATACTTTTCAGTATGAAAAAGTGCTACATGCATTCAACTTCTGCCTCCAGGGCAAGTGCCAGCTTGCCCCCGTGACCATGGGTGCCTAGGGCTGTGGGTGCCATGCAGCCCTGTCACCTAAATTTGTGGGTGCCTGGTCCCTTCATGGGGAATTTTGTGGGTGCTCAGGCACCCAGGGCCCCAGGGAGTTGGCAACTATGCTCCAGTGCTTGGGTTTGTTTCTTATTCAGGAATCAGGATTGAAAAGGTTTTTGTCATATAAGACGATCTGCCTTGGGCTTTCATTGTGGCCTTGAAAGTCCTTTACACAACTACAAGGGAGTAAACTGAACTCAGTGGGACTTGCCTCTGAATAACCATGCAGAGGAGCAGGTTTTAAAACACATCTAACAAAAATTCTCCTGCCTGATGTAAAGCAGACCATGCATTTCTAATGATAAGCTAGATGATCCTACAAAGAACTTTTAAAATCTAAAGGAAGATAAGCACGTACCTACACCCCTTGCACGACTCTTTTCTTCACTAGCTCTTCTACTTTTAATTATTTATCTTTGGGGGATTTTAGTATCTTACATTTCAGGGCAACAGTTTGAAATTTTAGAATTCTAAATATTTGTTCTAACTTGCATTTATGAAGGAAATCAAGCTCAGCAGGCACACCCTTCCCTTGGTTTTTATTCTGGAATCCCTGCAAGCTCCAGTTAGCAAAGATGTGATAATTGGGGGCCCCACCCTAAGAACTTTTCCAGTTTCTTATATCTCCACACCTCATTTGCATTAATCACTTAAACAAACTTTAAAAGCCTGCCTGGGCCTCCTGTTGTTATCAATTCACTTGAGTCAGAGAGAAAAGCCACTGCCAGAACAGGGATGGGCAGCTGACCTGACCTCCTTGCCAGTGTTTTTGTGGACTGCAAGTTAGGTGGGATGCTTGTTTTGGCATCATCTGAGTTACAGAGGCAATCAAACATATAACTGGATCATTTCTTTCATGCCCTTATAAGCCAAAGATCTCAAGACGAGTAAAAACAATTTCAAGGAAATTGCAATACAGTGGTGCCTCACAAGACGAAATTAATTCGTTCCGCGAGTTTTGTCGTCTTGCGATTTTTTTCATCTTGCGAAGCACAGTGTTGGGAAAGTTTTGGAAAAGCTTCAAAAATCACCAAAGTCTTTAAAAACCTCAAAAAAGGCTACCACACCGCGTTCTATGAGTTGCTCCTCGAAGTCAAGTCGCAACTGTATTAACGGTGTTAAGAAAAAGGAAACAAACTTGCAAGACGTTTCCGTCTTGCGAAGCAAGCCCATAGGGAAAATCGTCTTGCGAAGCAGCTCAAAAAACAAAAAAACCTTTCATCTAGCGAGTTTTTTGTCTTGCGAGGCATTCGTCTTGCGAGGTACCACTGTACTGATAAAATCATAAAAAATAACTCTAAGATACACCACAAATATATCCAAGGAACATCAGGGTTAACACCCAAACACCTGTGTTTAAAGCCATCTTTTGAGCTGGTGACTAAACAACAGCAGTGACGATGCAAACCAAATTTCAAGGGACAGGACAGGCATAGGCAAACTTGGCCCTCCAGATGTTTTGGGACTACAACTCCCATCATCCCTGACCACTGGTCCTGTTAGCTAGGGATGATGGGAGTTGCAGTCCCAAAACATCTGGAGGGCCGAGTTTGCCTATGGCTGGGATAGGAAGTTCCAGAGCTGGGATGCTACATGGGGAAGCCCCCCACACCACACCACACCACACCACACCACACCCAATGCACAAATCCCACTGATGGGACACAAATGATGGTCAGCCTGGTTGATCTTAACTCCTGGACAGAGTAATTTAACACAATACAAAAAAAAAAATAGCAAAACCTAAATGAAATCAATATGTTCCCTTCCATCACATCACATGGTAATCATTTATTCTGGGCAAACTTATTCCGGAAAACTTAATTCAACACCTCATTCTGTTACATTTTAAAGGCTGTAGTGGAGGCAACACCTCCTCAAAACAGTATTAGTTATCACTGTCATAAAGATACAGAGATCTGGGAAGAATGCAAGAGACATTTTTAAGAAATCTCTGAAATTCCTTATACAAGCAGACTGAGCATGATCCCTGAACTCTGGTTATGCTAAGAAGTAAGTTCAGAGATCAAAGCAAAATCATAGAGTCACAGAATTGTGGAGTTAGAAGGGACCCCAATGGTCAGCTAGTCTAGTCCAACACCTTGCAGGGAAGGGATCTCAATTAAGCATCCATGACAAATGGCCGTCCAACATTTGCTTAAAAACCTCCAAGGAAGGAGAGTCCACCACCTTCCGACAGAGTCTGTTGCACTGTTGAACAGTTTGATGTATAGTCGGAATCTTCTTTCTCGTAACTTGAAGCCACTGGTTCAGGTCCTATCCTCAGGAGCAGGATAAAGCAAACTTGCTCCATCTCCCATGTGGCAGCCCTTTAGATATCTGAATATGGCTATCATATCTCCTCTCAGTCTCCTCTTTTCCAGGCTAAACATACCCAACTCCTTCAACTGTTCCTCTTAAAGCTTGGTTTCGAGACCCTTGATCATCTTGGTCACCCTCCCCTGCACACGTTCCAGCTTGTCAATATTCTCAGAACTAGACACAGTACTCCAGGTGTGGTCTGACCAAGGCAGATTAGAGCAGCACTATGACTTCCCTAGACTGGGACACTGAACTTCTGTTGATGGCAGCCTATAACAGCATTAGCTTTTTTTGCTGCTGCCTCACACCGCTGACTTATGTTAAGCTTGTGGTCTACTAAGACCCCTAGGTCCTTTTCACATGTAATACTGAAAAGCCAGATGTCCCCCATTTTATATTTGTGCAGCTGGTTCTTCCTGCTTAAATGTAGAACCTTACTTTTGTCCCAATTGAAATTTATTTTGTTTGGGCCCAGTCATCTTGAATCCCAATTCTGTCTTCTGCAGCATTAGTTCCCCTCCCAGTTTGATGTCATCTGCAAATTTGATGAGCATCCCCTATTCCATCATCCAAGTTGTTTATAAAAATGTTTAGTATAACATCTAATCATTCCGTTCTTTCAAATCACTGCTTTTTGCTTTGCACAATGGAAGCATAATGCATAAACTGCTCTCTCATCAGCAATTCATTCAATATTCTCATTCTATTCAGCCACTTTTAAGTCTCTAAAAGCAAAATCAATGAGGGCAAGCTTTAGACCAAACAAGCAGAGGGGAAATGTTCTGTTATTTATGAAACACAATAATCGCACGGTTTGACTGGACCAAAGCTCCACCCCAAATGATTGCTCAGGACTACTTCAGATACAACAATTTGCATAAAAAAGAGGAAGAATTGGTGACACACACACTTCTTTGGAAAAGACCCCATTTAAGACTGCACCAAAGTAGCACGACAAAAGGAAGAATGAGTCATCACATCTTATACCACTACCAAACAAATCCCTGAGAAGCAAATTCAGAAACTGCAAGAATATATAACTCATCCATCTCTTGGTTACTGAGAGACAATAGTGTTTGTGAACATAAAGGGATCATTAGTGGACCTTGAATTTACCCAATCCATCAAAAAACTGTTTTTTGACATTTCCATCTCAACAGTGAATTCCACTGATTATTATGTATTGTATGAAAACTACTTCATTTCTCTATCATAAACCTGCTGCTACAAAATCCACGCATTGGGAGAAAAAAGTAAACTACATTTTTATTTTATCTGTTACAGATCAAAATAATTCTAATTATCTAGTAGGATGGATTGCATGGACATTCATGATTAAGTATATTATTAATATTTTAATGAGTATAATGAAACACCACAAACTACGGAACGTTACTAGTAGGACAAATCAAAGAAAAAACTAGCAGTATAGAGAAAGACTATATCCTGTATTTTTGACATGTTTGTAGGGTGACTGATTTGCTAGGGATAAAAACTATATAAATAAACCAAGGCAGTTTGATCTGTTTATCTGCAACATATACGCATGTTGCTTGATGACCTCGAAATGTGTTCTGATAAAGGGCAGTCTTTTTCCACACAGCTACTGGGCTGGGGATGGGGGGGGGTAGACAGCTCTACAGTGCTTGGTTGCATTTGTTGCCTCAGTTGGAAGACAGATTCAACTTTTTAATTACCACTTGATCACCAGGATTGTGAATGCAAACAGTCTTAGAAGCTAACCAATTCACTGAAGCCATATTAAGTATTCTAACAGTAAAAAAATATACTGACTGTTTTAGCATTGTTCTTGTGTATTTTTTTTCTAGAAATGCAAAGAATCAGTTTTCAAAAAGATAAAGTTAGATGATATATTCACAAAGAGAGAAATCAAAACTGATGCTTACCATTAAACTTTTAAATTTCCTATTTTCTGCAATGTGAAAAAAGCATTCTCTTGTGAAAATCTTTATGTGCTTCACTTCATTATTGTACCTATGGGCAATGAATAACATGAATATAAATGTGTTTTTAATCAGGAACAATCAATAAATTACTTGAGGGCATGCCCCACCACTACACAAATAAATTCTTAAGACAAAATGTATATCCATGCCAATACACCCTTGACACCTAATTAACAAAACACATTTATTAGGGTTTGGCTCAAGATGCAGACTCAATTCAGATTTTAGAAAAGGCCTCCCAGCAAGATCTGATTATGGGATCCTGTAATGCTGATTGCATTCAACTTCATATTGACAAAACAGACCAGCAGCTTTATTTAAAATTAATATTCCTTAGACGTTAAGCTTGTTTCCATTTGCAATCAATTCAAGGGAAATATTCTATTTGACTTCAGCTGGTAGTCAAATCAATTTTAAACATTTTCTAGTTAAAATGCAAATGGACCACTAAATCACCTTATGCTAACTAGCATAAAGTCATTCGTGTCCTAACTCATACATTAATTAGTGCACTGCACCACAGCCTCCATTGAACAGATTACTAACAAAAGAAGATGCCTGAAGACCAAAGGAAATGAACCTGAATGGCTTTGGGAGATGAAGAAGGATGTGCAGACTGAAAGGCAGCACAGTTGCAATGCAAGAGCATTTGTGTCTGTGCAGCAGCAGATCCTGACCAACACACACACACACATACTCACAAGGCGTGATTTACAAGCAAAAACGCTTCACTGTATATTTAACTATCCTTGTGCTGGATTAGGGAACCCTGACCTTCAATAAAAGTTTCATGAGTTGTATCAACAAGGCAAAAGTACTTCTCAAACTATCCAGATTTTCACAAATGACAGAATATATTATTTTTCGCAAAATGTAACTGCAGCAGGCAATGAGAATGTCGTCTATTGGTCACATCTATTCACACAAGAGCTAAAACAATAATGGAAAGGATAAATGCTTTTGCAGGAGGCGGGAATTAATTCTCACTTACTTAATGCTAATGCTGATGGCATATTCTCCCGATTCTGTAGTCCTATACCGCACTAAGTATGTGCTGTTTACCCGGTTAATAAGTTCAGTCTCTGCTTGCGGCCTTTCCATCATTCCAGCATACCTGCAACAAAGTGTGTGAAGTTACTAACTACACTTTCCTTAAAAATGGACACTAAGCAGATGAGCCAAAGGCACTTTGCAGGGGCATGTCCGTGAGCTGAGCAGCTCATAGCTCCACCCACCCCATCGCAAGCGAGGCTGGGGTTTTCAGCTGGTTTGGCAAGCAGCTTGCGAGGTGGCGTTGTGGGGGAAATTAAGATTTGCTGAAGTTTTGTGGCATGTGCCCAGGCCCTTCCACATAGGTCACGACCTAGCACTGAAACAGAATAAATGATTGCACCAGCAAGAATCATGAGCTTGGCTAGAGGTGGACTATGCACGCCCTGATATTCTTCAGCAACTGATACCCACCTCTATTAAGTTGGTTGCTACATACTCAGTGGCGAATCCAATTATGGGAATTCCATTCACTCGACTGTGTTACATTGTTATTATTGTTATTATTGTTATTAGCCTCTAATGGCATATGTTTAGACAATAAAATCATACAGAGTCATCCAAATACATTAATAATCCAAACACATACAATATATAAAAGACTAGATAGACTGTGTTGCATCGTACCAATTGCGGACTTAGGATTCCAGCCGATGGGCTGCAAGCACAGAACCATTTCACATGTGTGGGGTCTACAAAGGTGTTTTGTACATGAAAGGCATGTCTGCTTACTGGAGTGAATGCAATGGCACTTTGCTTCTATGATTAGAACAGGAATTCCAGTATAGGTACAATCAGGGCTTTTTTTCAACCGGAACTCAGTTCCGGCACCTCTCGGGTAGACACCATTGCCATTCTAAGAGAATGAGGGAGGTGTCAGTTCCAGCACCTCTTTCCCTAGAAAAATAGTGCTGGGTACAATATACAGATTCCTTCATTGCAGTTTAACCAATATCTTAGTCATTCCAAAATGTGCCAAGACATAATAGTGTAATTAATTAATGGCTTCTGTGAGGTTCTGGATGAGTCTCCTTCACCTATCAGTGGCCTGTGAGGACCAGTACTTCTGCTGAGTTACTGTATTTCATCAGAGATGCATAAGAATCGCCTGTCCCTTGGAAGAGTTTTGTGTGTGTGAGAGACAGTTGTCAAAAGTTGGGGAAACATCCCATGATATGCTTGCATATAACACATGATCCTGATTTATCATCAACATCATTGTGGATGGCCATTCAAACATAGGAAGCTGTTTTATATTGGGAAACTAGTTAGGCTAAGCAAAAATTGAACATGCACAGCTGATGGAAAGAGGAATTGATGAAAAACTATTAGAAATTAAGAAAAAGTATCTTATTGTGACCAGCAAAGGAGGGAGGGGAAAGAAGCATATTGAAGGGGGTGTGTGGAAAAGTCCATTTCAAATTTTGTGTTAAATTTGAATTGATTTGTTGTTGATTTGTTAAAAATTTGGAAAATGAATACCAATTAGTTGGCAAGAAAGGAACCTGTTTTATGCTGGTAAGAATATTGGTCCCTCTATTATCTATGCTGATGGCAGAGGCTTTCTAGGGTTTCAGACAGGGAACCTCTTGCAGCCCAAGCCAGAGATGCCAGGACTGAACTGGGGAGCTTCTGCTTGAAAAACAGATGCTCTGTCACTTAGCTACGGTCCTTCCACCAAACAGGAGGTTCCAGGAAGCCAGGCAGCTCAAAGACAAACAGAAACTGGAATTTGCAAGCAAAATGCTTACTTCCCATGTGCACTTGGGCTGAATAGATACATCACTATCTATTCCTCCAATGTCTATGAGACCTCTCTCATCCACAAACTGAGATCAGGGGAACCTGTAAGGAGGGGTGTGGCTGGGGTTCATGAACTTGCATAGAGGAGTTTTATCTTGTATTTTATTCTCTTGATGAAGGGCAGTAAAACAACAACAACAACAACAACAACAACAACAACAACAACAACAACAACAACAACAACAACAACAACAGAAAGAGTATGCTGGTGATCAGGGACTGTCTCATCTAAGATTTGGCATGAGATTCTTAGATTTCACTCTAAGGGATAGTTAGTGTGTATGTGTGTGTGTGTGTGTGTGAGAGAGAGAGAGAGAGAGAGAGAGAGAGAGAGAGAGAGAGAGAAATTGGTATAAACAGACTGTCAAAATCATAAAGTATGGTAAACCTATGAAAAATGCCGTCAGGCAGTGCATATATTCAATTATTTTTGCCTACATTGCAACAAAATGCCTTCTGCAGAAGATCAGAAAGGTTAAACTACAACAAATTAGATTGCTATTAATAACAGGTTTTTTGCTCAGGCTATTTATTTAAACTCCCAGGCACCACCAAAACCGAAAACAAACATAGTTTAGAAGCACTCACCATGGCTGGGAAGAATAGTCTACTGGTTTAGGAACCTAATATTGAAAAAATTAAAAGAGGAAAAATAAATTACATGCATAATATTGTGATGTACTGTATTGAATAAATAGCGTTGTGCTATGGCTTTAAGACAAGGATATAAATGATCATAAAATTGAGGAAATCCTATAATTCTACCCATTATTTAAAATTAATGACTAAAACAATGTGTTATTACAGCACTGGTTCACATAAATAGATCTGCACAGCTACTTAATTATGATAGGTGACAACTTTAGAAACCTGACTATGCCCACCCACACCCACCCCACCCCCCGCTATATATATAATGGGTGTCTGCTTTAATTACATTTGGTAATAAATTTTCCTACTTCAGCCAATGAAATGGCCATCAATGTGGGGCTACCTTTGAAATTGACTCGAAAGCTACAACTAATACAGAATACAGCAGCTAGACTGGGACTGGGAGTGGCCACTGGGACCATATAACACCGGTCCTAAAGGATCTTCACTGGATCCCAGTACATTTCCAAGCACAATTCAAAGTGTTGGTGTTGATCAGCCTCAGCTTTGTATATCTCAAGGAGCGTCTCCACCCTGGACACTGAAGTCCAGCTCTGAGAGCCTTTGGGCGGTTCTCTCACTACGAGAAATGAAGTTACAAGGAACCAGACAGACAGCCTTTTCGGTAGTGGCACCTGCCCTGTGGAACACCCTCCCAGTGTACATCAAGGAGATAAACAGCTACACGACAGTCAGAAGACATCTGAATGAAGGCAGCCCTGTATAGGGAAGTCTTAAAATGTTTGAGGTTTTTATATTTTGTTGGAAGCTGCCCAGAGTGGCTGGGGCAACCCAGTCAGATAGGCAGGATACATATAAAAATAAAATCATCATCATCTACTGAAACATGAACAAATACTGAGTTGTTTTAAGTATCCAGCCAAACTATATGGTGTAGACTCCAACTCCCATCAGCCTAAGCCAGCATGGCCAATGGTCTGAGATGATGGGAGTTGTAGTCCAGCAATACTGGCACAGCACCATGTTGCCGATGCCTGTACTAAACTCTATATATCAACAGCATTTATTTAAAAGGGGGAAAGGGAAGGGTGGGTGGAGCAAGTTATTTTGAGAGTGATATTTCTGCCTGGGAAACGAGTGGCTTCTGTAGATATTCTGTAGATGTGGCTTTCTGTAGATGTTGCCAGGACGAAGAAGAAGCCCCACCTTACCCCTGGCTCTTTCCCCTTGTACTCATACACATTGATGGAGATGCGAGTGTGGCGCTAAGGTGTGTTTAAGCCTGGGCCCCAGACTACTGCTTTGGCAAGATTTTAATGGTTGGTTTACTGATTCAACTATTCCATCTGTTTTTGGTTGTTCTGCTATATATGGCGCAAAATTGCCAGTTTTAATTTAGAGGAATGTTTTATTGCATTTGTTAGTGGATCTACGTATTTATAACTGTTTTGCAACTGCACACATTCAGGATATAAATAAAGGATATTTATCACCATCGTCTGTCTATTTCACATGCACAGTGAATAACATCACCACCACCGCCTCCTCTCTGTACAGGGTATGCCATGGCATATCTGCTAAACTGTAATATACAAAACAATCCCGAACCCTGGAATGATATCATCATCACAGGACTGTCGAGATAATAAATGGTGCAGATTACATATGGTAACTAACCGCAACAAAAATGGAAAGAAATAAAGTGAATTATAAGCTGTTATTTATCCAATACAGAAGACTTCTTGCTGCCACATATTCCATACTGCAGATAGAAAAAATGCTTTATCAGTGTATCTGAGAGCACACCATAGTATAGATATTCCAGACCTCAACCATTTTTCATTCAATATTTATTCTTCATGCCTTTTGATGTATGTATTTTATACTGTTTCTGGGCACTTTTATATGGGCTGGTTGTAAAGGCTGTTATTTAATAATAATAGTAAAAGCGATGGTGCACTGAAAATTTGATAGATGTTTCATCATCTCCGTTATCATTTGTCATAAGGGAATGTTTATACTTTGCCCTTCCAGGTGAACAGTGGTGAAGCATCAATTTATCTTTCTAGCAAGAGTCTGCCTGTAATACGCTGAAAATTGATGTTTATTCATATTGCAAATTTATGCAAGCTTCATGACTGAACTTCTCCCTGATAAGAATGCATTGCACTGAAAACTGTACCTTAGGCGGTAATTTTCATTTTGCTTTGGGGCTTTGCTGAGTTTTGCTTTTAGGTGTTTCTCCTTTTTTTTGTTTCTTTTTCTTTTTTCCCTTTTTCCTACTTGCACATGGATTCAAAAGAGAGAAGGGGCAGGGAGCACATGTGCAATTGCCGCACACATGACAACATTCAAATAGCTTTTGTGGACCTCTCTATGGAACGTTATATCACATAGGTAAATTGTAGCTGTGAAACATTATGTACTCGCTTCAGAAGAAGCTCAAGAACAGGAATGAAAAGAAGCACAGTCTACAAATGGATTGTTCACAATTTAAAACTAGAGTTCAGAAGGAGGTTTTGAACCCTTTAGGAACAAATGACACATTACATTAAATGCTCGAATACCTTCAATGTATCTGGTAGGGTTGCCATATTTCAAAAAGTAAAAACCAGGACACCCCAACATTTTAAGAAGCCACTGGAACTGTTCAGCTTTTTTTTTTAGAAAGCCCCCAAAATTGTTGAGCACCTACTGCCACTTGTAGCCCCGGCAGCACCGACACTGCCCTTCTGCTCACGTGCAAGGAGGCTTACCTGGCAGTGGCTAGGGTATAATTCTCTGCCAACAAGGATATTCAAAAGCAAGAGGAGGAAGTTGCAGCATCTCCCTTCCCTTTGCTCACTTACAAGCTTACAATCAGCAGGCCAGGAGCTGAGCATCTGCTTAGTTGTCAGACCACTTCTTCACAGCTTCTGGGTAAGTGAGTAAGGAGAGGGAGCAAGGAGCAAATATGCATCACCAAAGGGCGCTGTAGAGCAGCGATGATCATCAATGGGAATTGCATTGAGACCTATATTACGTGGGGGGGGGGAGAGGGTTGCATTTTTCCAGACCAGTGTAGATACAGCCCAAGTGGCAGTGGGTACCGGGTAGAACAGGCAACATCCCAATCCTGTAGGCCTTGTTTGGGCCCCAGCAAAAAGCCCCTACATGCTGGGTACACATGGCAGGCCTGATTTCACATAAATGCAAAACTGCATATGTTATTGTAGATGCAAAGAACCTCACCCAGAATTTGCCATACTTACGATTTCTATGTTGTGATTTGTATTCTGGTGCTTCAGTTGTGGTCAAAAAGTGGCTCCTATAAATCTAACCTCACTGGATCCTTTTTTAAAAATCAGATATGGAATTGCCCACTATTATAGGTTTCCACTACAGTAAAACTGGAAAGACTTGGGTAATGGAAATTGCTCACTCTTAGCAGCTAACAGTCCTTTAGGAGACTGAAAAGTCATTTCTACCTTAACATGTTATTTAGGTTTCCCCACCTTCAAGGAAACTTCCTTTAAAAACTCCCTTTGTGGCATGGATCTCTAGCTTGAGCCATGAGGAACAATTTGCCTTTGAGTCACATTTCTTCAGTGAACTTACTGTGTGACTAAAGTATCCTGAAGTCAACATTCCAAGGGCAACTGGAGAATGGTGGGCGGTGGGGGGATTTTGTCCAAAGTTACAGCGTATAGCTGGAGTCAACACCGTTTTTGTCCAGTCCTAATCCAACTGTCTGATTCTACAAACCTGGTATAAAATGAGCTGACTCATGCAGAGCTTTGCTGGCAGATAAAATTATAACAGCACAAGCTGCAAGTCATGGGCAATTTAAAACATTCAGAGATGATGCATGCCTTTGATAGGAAAGAAGGAGAAGGGATCTAGGAAAGTCAAACCAAGCAGACATATGACAAAAGGGACCAAGAGCTCTGGTTTGATAGCTTTTCTCGTTTTCAGATGCATTTCTGAGTCCATTATTATGGTCTAATCTTTCTCTATAACCCAAGGTGACTGGGGAATGTATTAGAAATGGAGCATTCTTGCCCCACTTTTAAGACGGCAGCTTTATTGCACAAAACATTTATTGCAGGTTTTGACTGTATTTTATTTGAAAACTAGTTAGACAATTTAACTTATTAAATTCTGACGAGTTAAGCCTGTCTCTTGTGCAGGGTTCCTTCTGACTTCCAATTTTAAGTCCAATAACAAAGAACATAACCATGTTACATTTTTAAATAAAATTAAGTGTAGCATGTAAACGAAAAGAATCACAAAAATAATGTAAATCCCACTAGGCTGGATTAATAAAAACCTTGGAACGAACCAGGCAAGCTCACTGCAAACATTTTTGTGAAAACAATTATACTGACAAACACAATTACATGGGTCTACTTACACAAGGGCAAGGCTTTACTGCATCACTTGGAAAGAAACCAAGTTCCCGGGTCACTACATTTCTACCCTAAAAGAAACAGAAAGATCCAATTAGGGGAAAACAACACATGCAACTCACCATTGTGCATACAACCCTTTGAACATCCATAAGAACTCCAAATTTCCATGTAACAGTTATCAACATGTGCATAGTAATCTGTCCATATTCCATAGCTATTGGACTGGCCTAAGTTACAAGAAGATACAGTGGTACCTTGGTTTACAACCATAATCCGTTCTGGAGGTCTGGTTGTAAACCAAAACAGGTTGTAACCCAAGGTGCGCTTTTGCCAATGGGGCCTCCCCCCCCCAAAAAAATGGTTGTAATAAAAAAAAAAAGTGGGTTGTAATCCAAAACTGTTATAATCCAAAGCGGTTACAAACCAAGGTACCACTGTAACTCTGCAGGCAATGACTTTCAGTGGAGGGATGAATTCCACCATTTGGTGAACACCAGATATTTTGCATCCCTTCCCCATTTCAAATTAGTCCCCAGAATACAGATGGTTGAATAAATCTACATCTGGTCCACGTCACACACGTAAATTCATAAATCCATTTTGTCCTTTTTCTGCATCAATATACATTTTTACATTCAAAGTGCAACTTTAGTCCAGGAGCTACAGATCAGGGCAGATCAGATCGGAATTCTTGAATTCCGCAAGCATCCCTACCCAGGATCCTCCTAGCTGATCCAAAATGGTTCAGATAGTGTCACTATCACTATACAAGTAGTTTTATACCATCGTATAATGAGATATCAGGGTGATGTACAATGTTAAAAGAGATGGTTGGATGTTCACCTGTCATGGATGCTTTAGGGTTGGACAAGATGACCCTTGGGGTCCTTTCCAACTTGACAATTCCATTATTCTATAAAACACTGTTTAAAAATACGTGTGCATTTCTGTGTACAGTTTGCCCTAATTTTGTACACATTATTTGACTGGAGAACTGAACTGCAAAATTCAGAGATGTGCGAATTTAGAATGGTTATTTCCAGTTCACATGTTGCTTTGGAAAGTGTGGATTATGTATGTGAACTGAATCAAATTTCTGCCCCAACCCCCGCAGCAGCACCTCAAAACCTGGTTGCTGTGTCAGGGCATATTTAATGCCACACTGTCCTGGGTTTTTTGGGTTTTTTTAAAAATACATTCATTGGATGTCCAATTTGGTCACTTCAGATCATTCCTGGAGCAGACTGGACGGGGACACAATTTATTTAATTTTTTACTACCACCATGAACCGCACATAACAGTTCCCTCAAGACAAGCAATTAACAGATCATGTAGCTATTCAGGGTGCTAGTTGTTGCCCTAAACTTTGTGCATGTAGTATTGCCACAGTACAGTGGTACCTCTGGTTACAAACTTAATTCATTCCGGAGGTCCATTCTTAACATGAAACCATTCTTAACCTGAGGTACCACTTTAGCTAATGGGGCCTCCTGCTGCTGCCATGCCACCGGCATACGATTTCTGTTCTCATCCTGAGGTAAAGTTCTTAACCCGAGGTACTACTTCCGGGTTAGTGGACTCTGAAACCCAAAGTGTTTGTAACCTGAGGTGTTTGTAACCCAAGGTACCACTGTACATAAAGAGTTGTACGCCTTTCAAGGATCTCTGGAAGCCAGTCAGCAGCAGTGTGGAGAAATAGCAATAATGTTGATGTTGTTGTTGTTGTTGTTTTAAAAAAACCTTTGAATTTAGGTTGGTACAAAGAAGTAACCATATACCTGTTTTACATCCCCAAACTTACATCTACATATTACATATGCTTTGCTCAAAAATTTCCAGTTTCAAGTATCAGAATCAATGTTTGTAGCTATTGGGTACTCACGAGAGATCACAGGGGACTGTAAAGGTAGTGGTAAAGTTAGGAATTACTACAGTGTAGCTCCTTAGGAAAGTATCCTGGCTCTGTGGAGAAGGATTTACTGTGCACAAAAGCAACTATTGGCTGCTTCACTCCCTGGTCGCCCCCACAACCATGTACCTCCTCAGGCAGGCCCAGTGAAAGAACCTCTGAACAAGAACCTACAAACAATTACACTGGGCTTAAAAAGTAATTGAACTAACACCATTGATGAAAATTAGGCCTTTGCCAGTGTCTTGAGTCCACAGAACTCTCCATTTTTCAAATTTTAATAGTAGAACTCTTGTGCCATTAACAGCTCAACCCTTGAGAATAACTGCCCTGGCAATGCAGAGAACTATTCAGCAATTAGCTTTCTTGATTTTATTTTAGTGAGGAGCTGCAGACCAAGGCCTCTTCATCATTCCACAAACTGGGATGGCTGACTAATTCCAGCATCATAAATGCACCTCTATATGAGGAGGAGGCAGCTCTCAATGGTTCAGTATTAACGTGCAGATCAAATGAGTTATGCATGAAATCCCTGTGTACAGAGAAGTAGTACATCCATTTTAAAAAGAACTCTGTCCTAATCCTCTCCCTGGTGTGCTAGTTTTCTTCACACAATAAAAGTATTATATACTGCATTCAAATAAGCAATACACCGATTGCATTTTTAAGTAGTGTGATTCCAGATGGGATCTACCACATTATTATTCTGAACATGCAGATTGGCTTTAATAGATCTGGATTCCTTTTATTATGAAAAGGCTCCCTAAAATGAGGCATGATGGTTGCCATGTGCCAGTCCTGGGGATTTCCATTCTTAACAAGCAGTAACATCACTTCAAATGCAAGACAAATGAAGCACAAAACGGACGAATTAAGGAGGAGTTTCAGACACTTGTCTGGAGCACTGAATAAAGTTGCAATATTGGGCCTTTGAACTACAACCTATCTTTCATCATAGATTTTTTTGTTTGTTTTGGGTTTGTTTTTTAATTTGTTCCAAGCCAAGAGGTGCATTCCTAACCCTGGGGATAAGCTCTCAGAGATAACAAAATATATAACGTAAGCTGTGATGCAATGCTGCCTTTGCAGGTTCTCTTTGCAATTGCACAATATCCACTGGTTTCTTTTACCATAAAAACAAAAGACAAGCGTTTGGGGGTTTTTTGGATGAAGGCTATGTTCAACAACTTTACCAGAAAGCCAGTGCCACTGAACTCAAGTGGAATTTAACTTGGAACTAAACATGTTTAAGATTGGCAATTAGCAAGTGACACAGACTCTGGTGCTAATTGATCCACAGCTTTTAGCGAAGCTCAAGTAAAAGTACTGCCTTCCTCTTTGTTTTGATTCTTTGTGGTGCTTCCCATCCCCACCTCCCGCATTCTTGCACACGACATAGTCTGGAAGGGGGCAGGTCAGCATGTGATCTAGTGTTCCAGACAACCTTTGGAGAAGACAAAAAAGCCTAGAAATTGTATGCAAGTAAGGATCACTGATCAAATACTGTGCTCTTTCAAAAGCTCGCAAAAGAAATGTGTCTCAAAAATCCCAAAGCATTTCAATAGCAGTCACTTCTGCCCCTTCTCAAATGACAGGAGTTGTCAACAGCTCCCTGCAGGAACAAACAATCCCTGCAGAAACAAGTGATGCCAGTGAGCTGAATCTGGCAGGGAGCGCACCCAGAAATCAGTAAAAAGCAAGCTTTGTTTGCTTGTTTACATTGGTTGCTGTGTTTTCTGGAAATGACAGCACATCAGACTGGAAAGTAGTACAGGTGACCTGGGTGAGAGAGATGCAGAAAGATACATGCCCAGGATATTGCTGGCTGCCAGGGGATTCAGACGGAGAGGAGAATATGAGCTGAGCTGAGCTGGGAGGAAGCGTAAAAAGCAAGAACAAGAAAAGACCTTCCTGCAGTGATGAGTGGAACAGAGGTTATCAGAGAATTGAGAGTGGTGTACACCCTGCTGAACAGGCTTACTTTGGCCCCTATAGTCAAAGAGGGAAGTTACTATGCTAGGGAGCTGTAACTGTAATAAGAATTAAAGGTAAAGGGTAAAGGGAACCCTGACCATTAGGTCCAGTCGTGGCCGACTCTAGGGTTGCAGTGCTCATCTCGCTTTATTGGCCGAGGGAGCCGGCATACAGCTTCCGGGTCATGTGGCCAGCATGACTAAGCCGCTTCTGGAGAACAAGAGCAGCGCACGGAAATGCCGTTTACCTTCCCGTCAGAGCAGTAGCTATTTATCTACTTGCACTGGTGTGCTTTCAAACTGCTAAATTGACAGGAGAAGAGACCGAGCAATGGGAGCTCACCCCGTCACGGGGATTTGAACCGCCAACCTTCTGATCGGCAAGCCCTAGGCTCTGTGGTTTAACCCACAGCGCCACCCGCGTCCCCAAATGCATTAAAAGCAGCAGAGCCTCAAAGCTTCACATGACCTCTTCATAGGATTAGCTACCCTAGGTACCTCTGTAGGAGACCAGTTGTTGTTGTTTTCCCCCAACCTGATTTGGCTTGAAGCTGGGCTGTTGGTTAAGCGGAAACTTCCCCAGCATTACACAAAGTAGGAACCATGGCTTCTCATACAGTCGCAACCGATTAGCCCTGAGGAGATGCAGCGGGCCTGGTTGTGGGCACCAGTCAGGGACATCTTCAGTAGCTTCAGCTAATGAAGCAGAACTGCCAAGCACTTTACCTGCCAAAACAAGCTGTGTGCATCCCCTTTGATGAGTTCAATTATGTCCCCGATCTGGATATGTAAAGGAGGGCCGTCATGTGGAGCTGGCTGTGGTGTCCCGCTATAGTTTCGAATTACTTGCATTTTTGGTAATCCTGAAAAGAAAGGCACAGGTTAGCTATATGTGGTGAATTATCCAAAATCAATGGCCCTACCCAGGAACTCAGATCTAAAGTAGGACCCCTCCAACAGGGCCTGTTCACAGTCTGCAGAATGAGCCCCACCCACCCACCCTCTTTCCCAAAGGACAGCATCACATTGATAGGCTCTTTAGGGTTGTTGTTTTCAATCCCCCAAAGAATTTTGTTTTGAGTTTTATGCTGGCTGTTGTGTCATATCCTGCTGTCATGTTGTATATTGTTTATGATTATGATTATGATTATGATTATACCTATGTTTTATGGTTTCAGCTGATATCATCTACTTTAAGGATCGTTTGGTTGAAAAACAGAATGCCAGTGGGAAAATACAAATCAAAATCAGATTAAAATAAAAAATACAAAATCACAGTGCAATCCAAGGAATTGCTTATTCAGAAGTAAGCCCTAGGGAACTAAAGGAGACTTTTACTTATAGGTACATGTGTGTAGGATTGTGGCCATGAGGGGGGAAGACAAAATCTGAATACCTCAAATAACCTGACTACATCCAACAAATGGATTAGGGCGGAGAAAAAGTCAAATTTTATGTTGACATATGGACTAAGATGTGAAAAGAGGAGACCTTTTTCACGATCAAGCCTCCTCCCCTGTATTATTATTTTTAACGTGGTTGTGCGAGAAAAATATTTTTCTCTAGGCTGCCGCTTAGTTCATGAAAGCACAGCACATACAGTTTAATGGAAAATAATCAATTTTTTCATCAGCTCACTCCTGTCCTCCTATTAATTCTCTCTTGAGGCACTAGTCAATTTCATCGCCACGGAGGCTCATCCTTTCCTGAGTGTACATACAACTCTGGCCCTGTAAAAGATTTATATCTTAAGGTTATCTTTCTAATTTTAGAGCCATAAAAAGGTGATAGATGTGATGAGGTAATGCTTTAGACGCTGATATGGAGAAATTCCGTGCATTCACATCAGTCTTCTTTGAGTGCACCACTGAAAGGGAAACGTGTCCAAGACAACAGGAAATCACAAGTCACTCCATGTTTCTGATATAATCATTTGAAAAGGAAATCTAATTTTTTCTTAAGTGTTATTGGATTTACAGAGTAATTCAATCATTCAATTGCACTCTACAAGCAAAGGAACTCCAAATGCAGCACCATATGTTGCTTGTAGTGGCCTCTCTGCCGAATTGTCTTGTTAAAAGGGCATTTTCCCACGGAACAAAGGTGTTCACCAGCTCAAAAGTTTTGTTTTTAGTAAAGAAAAAGAAAAAGAAAAGATTTCAAAAAGTTAACATGGTTCCTCTAATTCCAGGTTATGACAGGCATTTACTAAGAGCTTATCCTGTTGATCATGCCCAAACTATATTTTAGCCTCCATAGGACGCTTGCTAAGCCTCCAATGCAAATGCAATATTGTGATGGGTCTTATGCAGCTTATGGAGAAAGACCGTGCTGCAGGAGATTTGACATAAGGGGGAGTGAAACCTTCCCTATTACTGCTGCAGATATTTCACCATCACCCAGAAATGATTTCACAGATCAGGATATTTATGTACAAACATAGAAGTGGCAGGTAGAATTTTCAACATTACTAGTTCACACGAGCTCCTAACATTGCTGTGTCCCCTACTTAAAAGCACAGAGACCTGCCTTAAAATTGTGGACTCTTTCCTGCATTTGAGTGATCCAGCTTCTATAGTGTTTTTGAAAACGATACATGAGGCCTTATTAGAGAACTCTAATCATTTAGCTGTTTTGACCCCCAAGGAAGCTTGAAACAGGGGGGGAAAAACCCTGGGTATTTTGCATCTTTGATTAAAACAGAGCACTTATCCTTGATGTGCTTGATTTCCTCATGCAAGTAACTTGCTTGTATGGAGGGGCACTCAGTTACACGAGCCCTCACCTGCAGCCGAAAATGCAAGCTACCACAGCAGCTGTTCCAGCGCACCCGGCCAGAATCGCAAGGCTAAGCAAAGTCACATTAAAGCTATTGACTTAACAAGGGAAGGTCACATCAGGTGACATTTTACATCAGGTGTTTACTGTGAGCATGCAAGGCGTGCACAGACTCATCTGGAAGAGCCACTGGCAACTGTAATCTAATCTGGCAACTGTAACACTTATGTGCATAAGGCTTATGCTGCTCCACAAAGCCACCTTTTAAAAATCCCAATTTTGTGCAAAATCATTTGTGCAAATCCATGCAAAATTCACTGGTTAAGTGTTCATGAACATAGTCTGTCTAAATTGCACTCATATGGTATAACGCCATCCAAGCTGGTGGTCCTTACTGCAACGTCTCAGAGAAAATTTCACAGTTAAACCATGTGTGAAGAAGTAGTTTCTTTTGTCTTTCTTGAATTTCCCAACATTCAGCTTTGTTAGATGGCCCCAAGTTCCAGTATTATGTGGGATATTAGCTTACTGAATGCGGCACAAGGATGTCTCAAATAAAAGCAGCAACAGAAACACTAAGCTCCATGTACCAGTTTCTGTTTGACTTCAATTTACGAACATCATTTTACAAATTTATTTTACCAATTCTGCTCATAGTTAAAAGGTAAACCAGAACATGTTTATCCTCCAAGCCCAATAACTATTCAACACTCCCTCCTCCAAACGTGTTAAGGCTCCTCGGGTAAATGGAAACTTTCTGACTCATGCACAGCATGCTCACCTGAGAGTTCAGCCTACCCAGACATCTGGAGATTGCCTGTATTGATTAAGGATACAGAACCAGCGTTTCTAGAGGTAACATGCATTATTCACTACTTTCAAAGTTTCAAAAGGAGGAAGGCGCATAAGCCTTATCATGTTAAGAAGCAGAAAAACCATGCTACTATGGTATGCGGGCGGGGGGAATAGAGAATTGTTCTCCACCGGTTTGGACAATGTACTTGAGAGTATAGTAGCAAGTCAGTTTCAGGAGTGCTTGAGAGAAGCTGATTGTTTAGGCCCATTTCAATCTGGCTTCACACTGGTTTTGGCACTGAAATGGCTTTGGTCACCTTGGCTGATGGCCTTTAATTGGAAGAAAGAAAGTGGGAATGCCAATTCTCCTTGATGTCTCAGCAGTTTATCATTATGCATGGTATCTGGTGGGTTTCTCTCGACTCCGAGTATATTTCAGAAGCACACTGTTATAGTGGTTCCACTCCTACCTACTGGGATGGTTACAGATAGCAGCAATGGAGGACATCTGCTCAGCTGCTTGGCAACTGTGCTGTGGGATCCATGGGGCTTTATGTCGTCCCCCACACTATTTAACTTCTATGGATTACTGCAATGTACTCTGCATGGGGCTGCACTTGATGACAACTTAGAACCTTGAACTGGTCCAAAATCCAACAGCCAGATTACTGGCTGGGGTTACATTCAGAACTCATATAACCCCTAGGTTAGAACAGCTATGTTGATTGCCAGTTTGTTTCTGGGCCCAATTCACGGTGTTCATGTTAGTGTTCAAAGCCTTAAACGACTTAGACCAATATCTGAAAGATTTTCCCCTTCCCTATAGACCCTCTTAGGTGTTAAGAACAGCAGAGGTGGCCCTCTTGGTAGTTCCACTGCTCTCAGAAGCTGATGTGGGGTGGCCTGGGAAAGGACATTCTTTGTAAAAATCCCAAAGTTGTGGCAAAAAATAATAATCAGAGTTTTGTTCATTCACTCAGATAACCCCCCTCTTCTCCCTAATATGCTTTCATAGTTCTCCTTCCTGAATGTCTAAAGGGTTCTCTCCTTTTCCCAGTCTTTTGCAGGCTTCAAGTGGGAAGTAAGTAAAGCATTGTGTTCTCTTTACAACCTCTCTGAATTGGAGACTATGAGCCACCATCATTCAAGTTGCTACTGTAGCGGCTGAACATGCATTTTTTTTTAAAAAAGCAACAGAGAACATTTATTCATTATATCCAACAATGTATCATTAATATTTAAAAACTTTATAATGGAGTAGTAATAGCATGACAATACACTTTTTTAAAATAATGATACCTCCCACAATACAAGCCTTTACTAGGAAGCTTTGCTTTTCACTCTCACTACTAAGGAAAGCAACCATCTCTTTTTCGTGTGCCGATTATAAAGTTGGGAGATTTCTCTGATGGTCATTTAATAAAATTATTCTGACTACAATTATGATGTCTCACAAATTGATGAAAGTTTTTCATGAACTAACAGCCTCTAAAATGAGCCAACACCAATGCAATGTATCTTCTCAGGTCAAAGGAAATGGCTTACAGAATAAAACTAACAGAACCTTCTGCACCATTTATTATCAAGGGCAGGCTCATGTGAGAATGCATTGCAGTAGTCTAGCTGAAGAGTTCACAATTGTGAACATTACCTTTTCTAAGTATAGCTATGAATATTTTTATCTTACGTAGTTCTGTCTGGAGTGCTACCTCCACATGGCCTTTGTTTACATCATAAAATGTCACAACGACCTGTTCCTATCAGACTCAATTCTAGCAGAATTCAACAGCAGTGTCAGTCATGCAAGTTCATCCTCCAAGCAACTTAGGGGTGGGAACTACTCCAAACTGGCCCACGCATTAAGTTAAACAATAACCTAAGAAATTAAACAGAATCAGGCAAGGGTTCTAGTGCTTCAGATGAAGTCACTATTAAATTCAGTAGCTCAGGTTAAAGATTAATCAGACAAACTGATTATGTGACTACATAATATAGAAGTGTGACTGTGCTAGACATCAAGGTCTTTAATTTTAGTCACAGAAAAGGAAATGACTTATAGTGTACTTCTGTTCTTCATGATTCAAAGAGAACATTTTAGGAGTTATTGAGAACAGGAGTAGCTACAGGGTTATGGGGTTCTTCAAGGGCAGTCGGGAAAGGCAGGAGACAGGCCCTCTAATCCTGCTTCTGGACCAAGGTTCCTAGTCTTGAAGGCATCCCTCCAGAGTCAGGAGGGAACTGCAAGTATTCCTCCCTAGGCTACCCTTTCCATTTACTTTATTTCCATTCATGAATAATTTCATAGGAAACATCTCAAGACATCTTCAAGAAAAAACGCATGGAAAACATGTATAGAAACAATTTCAAATCCCATACAGGTACAGTCTGGGATAAATTATTTTTTTAAAAAAAACCACCTTAAAATGCTTGTTGAAGGAGGAAGATGGGAAAGCCACAAAGATTTGATGAGATGGGAGACTGATAACGCAGGATAGGTCCAAACTGTTACCTAAGCAGGTGAATGGAACTTATCTTAGGAACAGAAGAGAGTGAAATTTGGAAAACCTTAGATGGAGGAAGTGCATCCCACTACAGGTGCTCTTTTCCCTTTATTCCCTTTATTAAGAAAAACACGTATGTCCATTATTTGAGAGTACCACCTCTATCCATATGAACCTATCCAAACCCTGAGATCAGCCTCTGAGGCCCTTCTTCGTGCGCCTCCTCAGTGAGAGGTCCGGAGTGTGGCAACATGAGAATGGGACTTTTCTGCAGTGGCTCCCCATTTGTGGAATGCCCTCCCCAGGGAGGTTCGCCTGGCACCTTCATTATACACCTTTAGGCGCCAGGTGAAAACGTTCTCTTCAACCAGGCCTTCGGCTGGTGACATCCCATGACATTTTAAATGTGTTGTGGGAAGGAGAATTATTGGGTTGTTGTTGTTGTTCTTATTTTTACTATGTACTTTGTGATTTTTATATTGTGATTTTATGTTGTGAACTGCCCTGAGATCTATGGATGAAGGGTGGTATACAAATTTTAAAAAGAAAGAAAGAAAGAAAGAAAGAAAGAAAGAAAGAAAGAAAGAAAGCATATATTTACAACAAATAAAAACTCCCACAGCACTGGAGGCATAAATCTCTACCAACTGTTACTATGCATGAACAGAGTCAACGGAAGATGCACACAGCAGGTGGTCTGAGGACAAACATCTCAGCTTCTTAAAAGGGAGAGATTGTGTTGGGTTTCTGCCCTTTTCCTTCTTGTGGCTCACAGGGCCACTTTCCCCAAACTACGCCCACCTGTACCACACCTGGCATCCAATGTGCCATCAGGTGTGGAACAGCTAAAGACATAGCTGCAAAGGAACCATCAGCAGACTTAAAGTGTGCTCCTGGCTGTTCTTTAGCCACCAAGGCTTCTTGTAAGTGTGAATCAGCTGATTGGCACTGATACCAAGGGAACTTTGCAATGCAGCCGGATCCTGCTCAAAGGGGCATGCTTTAAGTGTCAATCAGCTGATTAGTACTTATAGTAAGCCTTGCAATGAAACCCCGCCTTTGACTGTGCAGTTTGAAATTAAACTCTACGGACAAAGTGACATTTCTCCTTTGCAGATTAGCTTGAATTCAAACCTACTTGTAAAGGAAAACACTTCATCTGACATCCAAGGTGGCCTCAAGAGAGATAGATAGGTGAGTGGGCCACCCATCTGTCACAGTGGTTCTGGGGGGTATGTCAGGATCTGGCCTGCCAACCTAATCCAGTTGCTCACTCCACTTTAGGGCAGAGCATGGCAGCAGCTCCACACAGTTCCTTCAGCAAGCTACTGAAGCAGGATTTCCCCCCACGAGAGATAAGATCATTTAGCCTTCAGTAGTTTTACAAAGCTTTGTTAAGTCTCCGTGTGAGAAGTGCTTTGAAGCAGAACTTAAATTATTACTGAATTAAGTAAGTGAGTCACCTTTGGTGCAGGGGAAATACTCCCTTTTGCTTTGTGTTAACATTCTGTTATTATTTAAAGAATAGTAACGACAACAACATTCCTAACATTCAGTGATTGATTCCTTGGTTAGTGTAGGAAGAGTGTGATAATTAATAACAGTAGTGATTACACTTGAGAATTACTGCAAGAGTCAAGTCTCCATTGTTACAGCACATGGATCTCAAGGGGTGTCCAGAGCACAGTCTAGTCCTCTTGTGCTGGATGAGTTTCAGTTGGTAAGGCTTAAGGACATGGACAAGGTGACTGGAACGGTCAGGGCAGCCACTTGCGTTCTGGACTCTTGCCCCACTTGACTGATGCAAACCAGCAGGGAGGGAAAGCTGGCTGGACCAGGGAGGTGACTAATGCCTCCTTGTGAGAGAGAGGGTGTTCCCTGCCTGCTTGAAGGAGGCAGTGGTAAAACTACTCCTAAAGAAATCCTCCTTGGACTCAGAAAACCTAAGTTACTACCGGCCAGTTGCTAAGATTCCCCTTCTCTACTTTTGTAAGACTCGGCACTCAAAATACACAACAGGCCCTGACCATGAAGTATAATCAGGCAGAATCACCAAGTTCTGTTGAGAAAATAAAACTATATAGAAGCCAGACTTGCAAGAAAATGCCTTAACAGAAATAAGCTAGAGCAGCCCATGTGGTAGTACAAGACACATCTAAAAAAACAGGGAAATTTTGCTGCTGTTCCCCTTCCCTGCCCCATCATCAACTTGAAGACAACAGCAAAAACAACCAGCCAAGTTGTACAGAGGCAGGATATTTGCCCATCTAGCAGTACACAGGCTTTAAAAAGTTGGTTGGAGGCAAGAGGCATGCTGGTTCTTGTCCTGCAACTGAGAGTTAATGTATTATTTTGGGGAGAGGCAGTATAGTTGGCATAACTGGAACAGTTGAAATAATACTGCCAAGCAATGAACAAGAGCTTTTACAGAAAATAAGCATATCAGATGGGGAAGCCACTGAGTTGGTTTAATTGCCGTTGTTGAGTCATCTAGTGTTGTATCTAGCTGCAATCATCAGAGGCGCAAAAGATAACTTCGAACCTGCAGGGCTCAATGTAATTATGGGAGGTAGTTTAAAACTCTTTGTTTTGGTTTAGGGGTTGTTGTTTTTTTGCAACCGTCATGAGACACTTCAGCAGTGGACGTGCTAAGAGACTTAAGCTGCATGAATCATAAGGATAATGGCAGCTGTAAAAACAGATTCTGGAACTACACGTGCTCCACCATGAATAATTACTGGCATGGACCTGTGCAATCAGATTCCCGTTGTGACCAGAAGTAATGAAATATTACTCTCTTGGCATCAAGCAATTTTTTAAAAATGGGTTAGGCTGATGGTTCTCAGACTGTGACACATCATGGGGGAGGGTGAAGCAAAGTGGCTTCTGAAGGGGCAAGATCAATCCCGGTGTGCGCATGAGTTAACAGGAAAAATATGTTCTGTAGTGTGGATGAAATGGAGCCCAGCACCAGGTACAATGCTTTTGATTAAAGCAATCCATTGGGCACAGGGCAAGCAAAATTGTATCGTTGTGGAGAATAGCCACTCCACCTCCCTGTCCAATCTTGACAATGGGTGCTGGGCCAAAACATAGCTTGCTGCACCACCCAGCCAGGTTTCAGTAATAAGTACCAGATATGCTCCTTCTTTCAGGACTTGGGAATCCTTAATTCCTTAAGTCCTTAATTCATTAGCCTCTGTGCCGCACATTTATAACTTTTCAATGTGGAAAAGTATCTCCAAGGGCACAGTGAAGCAACACTTGGCTTCAGGCAACAGCTATATTTCTTTCAAAATGCCCAATATGGTAAGGTTGTTTTTTTTTACAAAGGGAGTGGTTAGTCAAGACAATTTAACCATTTGCATTTCAACTCCCATGCAACTGAGCAGTAAGTACAGCAGCTCTTTTTTCCTGCAGATATGAAGCTTCCACCATCACCTCCTTAGTTATGGACTTGGAACTCCTGTTTCAGGTGCAAATCATTCTTACGTTACTACATTTAACGACTCAATAATCTGACTTGCTTTTGAAAAAGAGCTCATAAAAAGAAGCAAAAAAAAGAAAAGAATCGCCCTCCTCACACAGTTATTGTATATATGTGCATTCAACGCTTAAGAGAAAGAACTCACATTTGATTTTCTCAGTCAAACGACCAGAACTACATATTTATTCAGTCAAACCACATTTGCAAAAACCCCTGGTACTGCTTTCTCTGACAGAAACCTGGGTCTGGTGAGAGTTGGGGGAGACAGTTGTAGAGGGAATGAGGAGAAAGATTAAGAACATAAAAGTCAAAGTGCATTCTGTTTGGAGTCTTGCACCTCAAAATACCTAATACCTGCTGCCTTCAGACTCTATGAAAAACAGCAGCTGTTGAGAACAGAGTGTTGCAAGATTAGGCATCAATTTTAAAATACTTGCTCTGTTTAAGCAGCATAAGGTGAGGGAAGAGTTACCAAAAGCCCAGGGGCTTCTAGGTATGTAAGCAAAGTTTAAGAGCACCACTTGTAAAAGCAAAGCAGCAAAGCACACATACAAACACACACACACACACACACACACACACACGGAGTTCAGATAGTCTTATGATAGTCATATGACTGTACCCTTGAAAACACGGTCAGGAAAGTGATTAGCAGCCTAAGAGCTTATTTGAATCCAAGCCATAGAATTCAGCAAAACTAAAAGGTCCCAGTGCTGAAAGAACAATTTCCACTAGTGCAACATCAAAACACACTGCACTGACAGTCTTGACTGTTTCAGTGAATATAGCAGGAGCTGCATGCAGGAGAGTGCTACTACAACAGTGCATGCAACTTTACTTTTAGTAGTAAGAAACTATTACACAGAGGTGCCTGCAGCCTCAATGCTGGCAATATTTTAAGCAGGCTTAAAAACCTCTCGGATCACTTTCTCTTAATGGCTGTTTTCTCAGAATTGGTTGCTTTCCTACGCATAGTGCTGATGGTTGAATGTTCATTTATTTTGATATTTTTAAACTTTTCCAACTTGTCCATGTTAGCTCTTGTTATGCATTTTTTATTTTTTTATTTTTACTGTTTTATTATGTTGTGAGTGGGCTAGGGTGGTGTACATATGATTGTATAAATGATATGGTAAGAAACTGGGGAGGGTATTGTATCTTGCCAGGCCTGTGGTAAAAGAATACAACAGACTTTTAAGATCAGACTTACATCTGCCAGCTTACATCTTACTGCTATCACTGAGATGCCTTGTGGGTCAGATTGGTGGTACTCGTTCCCCCAAAAGAAACAGGCTGTATAAATAACATCTGATAATGAGATTCAAACCATTAATTATCCTGTGCTAATTCTAAAGTTTTAATGATGAAAAAGAGAAACACAGACCTGGGTCCATATGCCTGGAGCTCTTTCGGAGTCCATTTGGTCGTCTCTGTGTATTTGAAAAGCACAAGTTAGATACTTGTTTTGAAAACCCATTCCTATCCAGTTAGTCTCCACACTCTACACTCCACACTCCTTTGACTCTCCTAGAAGGGCTGGCCCAAGACATTTTGCTGTCCTCAGTGGAAGCCAAATAGTGCTTGCATACTCTCCCTCACCTTGGACAGGCACTGCAACAGTTCCTGTCCCCCCTCATGTTCCATGTCACAGTGCCCAACAGGAGAAGCTGATGCAAAAAATTATAATAATCCCCTCTTCCTAAAATTTACTTTCAAAGTAAGACATAAAATGTGTAGAAGTATGGAATATAAATTACAGACAAAGCTCACCACGTACAAAGAGTGTTGTTTCCCATCCCTCAGACGGACCATCTGTCATTAAAAGTTTCTGCAGAATTTACTTGGTATAGGCAGTGATGAGCAGGTTGCATTTGTGTGTTTAAAAAAGCAGGCAGCTGTTACTCTGCAGAAGATGTTCTGCATGTCTGTTCTGCCCATGATCTCACTAAAAACGTGTACAGCTTCCCAATTTACATATAACTAAAGCCATTTTCACTTTCCAATAAAAAAGAAGAAGGCTTCAAAAGCTTCAATTTTCATTTACAGTGAAGCTCTAACTGACCACATAAAAGCGTATGAGGCTGTTGCAAATGTAATTATAATAAAAAGTAATTTCTACTTCACTTTTATGTTCCTTGCTAGAGTGGAAGAAATGAGCTGCAATTTTGAGAACGAACGGAGGCCCTACATGAGATAATTCTGCAACAGCCATTTACAGAAGAAGCTTCTTTTTAAATATTTTTATTAACCTCCAAGGCAAGTTTGGGAGGAAGGGGAAAGTAGAACATTACATAACGTTACATAATAAACGACTACCTTAAAAGACCAAGTCAACAAGAGTCTTGTAAATTGCAGGGCCCAGAGGTGGCCCTGTACATTTGCAGAATGTTCAGATGGGGGTTTAAAAAAATCATCTCTTACTTTTTAACCACACTTGCCTGTTACAAGTTATGAGGTACAATGTATGTTTTGAAACACTTAAAAAATGCAACAAAATATGCATTTTTGTGAAGTCACTGCCCTTTAGCACTACCCAAAACTCTACTGCCTGAGGCAGGCCAACCCAGCCTGCAAAGTAGTGGCGATGACTTCAGCAAGGCCTCCTCCACCAAGCTCTATGGAGGAGAAATGCTCTCAAGGAACATTCAGTAGCTTCGACATCACATCGCCAGACATAAGAAACGTCACGTGCAACCAAAAAAGACTCTGGTCAAGAGTGTGACACAAACAATAATTATACTGCAGTGAACTTCTCCCTCCTTCTTGGAGCTCTGCAATCAACCAACCTGTACTTTGAGATTATATAATCTCCTCAGGAAACAGAGCACCGGTTTACAGCCATGCGTGCCGAGCCTCTAGACTGAGAATTGTGCAGACCCTACTAACCAACTGGAATTGGTGTGTAACAATTTGCACATGCAGGCACCACGTTGGTCTGAACCTTTGCACTGTCAAAGTAGGTGCAAATCAGAGTGCCCCAACACCAACTGACACATGTTTTTTATGGCCTTTACTGCTTAGTAATCATTAACTGGCTCATTCACAGAAGAGCTTTCCAGGACATGGAAGCTCCCAGTGGTGTTCATCCTGGATTTACCACCTCAGGAGCCATCTTACTACTGTCCATCTATTTTGCAGAACGTAATGTTTTTCATTCCTGTGCATCAATGGAAAAAGGGGCGGACTTTTAGGTGGATCTTCTCAATAAGATTATTATTTTGCACCTGCCCGCAACACCCTAAATCCAGCGCTGATGGAATCATCCCTAAGTGTCCAGCACTGTTACACAGAGAATGGAGAATATAATGCAAGGCAGAGAGAGAGAGAGAGAATTTCTAATTCCACTTTTATTACTTAAGACTTATTGAGAACCAACTTCATTTGCTTAAGGATCAATTGTTAGTTCCAAGTAATTTCCCTGTGTTGCCTCATTGCTGGAGAATGTATGGAAAATGCTGCTTAGGAGTAAATCCACACTTCCAATGAAGTCTTAAGCTCCCAGTTGACATAAATCCCCTTCCAAATGGAAATTAAACATGCTACCAAAAAATATAAGCATTGCACGATATAATACAATGTACAGTTAAGTAACGCTCCCCAAGCAGCCTTTTCATTATCCGCATTTAACTTAGCCCCACATTTCAGGGCACTATAAAAGGATACAAGAGAATAAATGCAACATTTCCCCCCAAAACCAAGAGAAAAGAAACCTTTCCGCAAATGTACCAAAATTAACACAGTATTCTGGGATTATTGTCATCTCATTGAATATGTGCCCATTTGCCCATTACCATTCTGTCACAATATTAAAGATTCTCCAAGTGATCCCATAGCAAAGAATTCAGCTTCAGAAATCAGCATTTGACAGCACATTTGACAGCATACAGATTGAGAACTGCTGAACTTTATACTCATGCATTACTCTTACATCAGTAGGTTGCAAAAAAATTAGACCACTTGTAATTCTTCTGCTAAATCCCATGGTAGTTTATCATACTGAACCATTACTTGGTTTTTTTATACATGTTCTGCTAATGTCTTGAACACTAAGGAAGTCTGGAGAAAACATCAGCCCCATGAAATTAATAAGAAATCTGGGGCACGAGGCAACTAAAGTCTCCTTGTATTTTTCTTTTTCTAAAGAGTATTATACGCTATCCCCACTGAAACCAATGGGACTTGAAAATTCTTAATCTTGAGCAGATTCAACACTTTCACTATCTTTTTAATCCAATTTTGCCAGAGCACAAACACAAAATGCCTTAAGTGATCCCAGCACTAACACCAAAAAATAAAAATGAAAAATGAAACAATTTAGATCAGCCACAAAATAAATGTCAACCCAAACTTCAAAAAGTTGCACTTACCTCATGTTTCAGGGTCCCGGGTTCTGAAACAAATGTAAAAATTGGCATAGTCAGAAACTGAAAGTTCACTCCGTTCAATTCCTTGCTGTGCGGTTTGGTGAGAGTACACGGAGCTGCTTTGTTTAGCTAGCTGATACCTGTTTTATGCTCCACCAGCCCTGGGGCTCAGCTCGTTATTTTGCAAACTGTGTTCACTTAGTTTTATTGGCTCAGGTTAAGCAGCACTGAACAGCCATAAACAGATTCAAGTTTATGCTTAACTCTGACGACACGCAGCTTTCCAAACCAACAAATCAGCTAAATACATTCTGAAATAGTTTGACGAAAGGAAAAACTCAGAAGCTCAGACTTGACAGATTCAACATTTGCACTGCAGTGCAAGACTTCAGGAGACAGCACGGGAGCTTCTCTTCCCAAAGGAAATGAATCTGGGAACTATTACGTCAGAGAATGCAAAATCCTTATTTATTTTGCATTCTGACAATAATGTTTTCCAGGAAGTTTTATTGTGATGCCATGGATATTCCCTATAAAATAACTTGTGCTGGAATTTGGACTCTCTTATGTGAAGTACAAGCATACATAAAGCAGTAGCAACAAATACAATTACTAAGAGCTGTACTTTTCATTGCTGGAAATCTTTTGAAAAGTCAAGGAAACTTCAGCTATATGAGGTGGGGATGCCCATACGCAAAAGTTTATCAGACGAAAATGAACATTTTAAGAGAGAACTCATCAAATAACACTATACTATTAGACTTGCTACCTGTTTTTCAGCCTACACAGGAGTTTTAATATGAAAGGAATGTAAGGTTAGTTATATATGGTAACAACTGCTAGTTTTTACTAAATATTGGAAACTGCCAACACCAAACTGTAATGTTTTTTATAGATATATAACAGGGTTTTTTTACAGATATATATCAGAGGAGAATTGTCAAAAAGTTTATGGGAAAATGGTCACTGTTTATTGATTTTTGTAACCTGAATTTATTAATGGTAAGCTGGCAATTATGCTCTAATATGCATAATTTTGAAAAAGTGTTTTAATAATGTTACTTTTAGGTCAGAGTGAGTTGCATCAAAGCTGCAGGAGGAGCATTTCGCTTGCACAGTAGGACTTCCCCATGCTATCCTCTCCCTGCACACACACACGCACACACACACACACACACACACACACACACACAGAGCTCCAGAAGGTCTTTCAACACTTTGGAGCAGATTATCAGGGTGCATAAGGAGCTGAAAGGGAGAGGAGGGGAAAGTCCCATTGTGCAAGTGGAAGCCTTTTGTATGAGCAGAATAGCAGGGGCGAATACAACCCAGTATCAACAAACTTTTGAAAGCATGCTACAAAATTAATCTAGCTTTACCTTAATTTTTTCTAAAGTGTATTAATTGTAGACACCCTCTCTTGTTTTGTTTTTGTTTTTTAAATTAAGACAAGGCTACAGGCTGGTCTACTACCCTTACGTAGTCATCACTTACTGACTGCAGCATCAAGTAGTGACTTGCACTTCTGTTTGAACAATCATAGATTGTGCACCACAGATAGCCCCTTAAGTATCACTTCTTATTGCCGCAAATACAATGGCCTGCATCCAAATAACAAAAGAATCAGCTTTGCGCATCCCAAGGGAGTTTGAATTCACATTTATCAAACAGTAGTTCTCTTTGGAAGGGAGCTTCAGAATCAGATTGCGTCATGGCACAGGTAGAAGGGGTGGGGTGGAGGGATTCAATCAAATATCTCACCGGCCATACCCCAAGCCATTGCTGCTTGGAAGAAGGAAGAAGAAGCTCTAAGTTTTGCAGATGGGTATCAAAGATTAAGAAGAGGTTTCTGGCTTTCCGAAGTAGCTGTAAATATTGCTTAGTGCTAAACTGATGTTCTGCTGGGCTAGGGCTACCTTCTCTCTTTCAATTCCAACTGTATGTTTATAAAGTAGATATTGCAAAAACAAGAACCTGGACAGAAAGGAGGAAAAGAAACCGAGTTCTGCAGCTGGCTGACATAAAGCAGTCTTGTTGTAAGGTTGTGCTGGTAGTTTTAAGGCACTAATCCTGCTTTAAAGACAAGCACTGTCTTATTGGTATGCATACACACACACACACACACACACACACACACACACACACCCCACACACACACACTCTGCTTATATACATGTAAATCAACAAATGCTGCAAAACACACCCAAAGAGCACAATCATATTTATACTACTCAAAGATAAGCCCCACTGTATTCAATGGAGTTTTCTCCATAGTATGTATGTTGAAGATTGCAGCCTAAATCTCCAAATAATATCTTGTCATAATAAAACTGATCCTGCAGCACTGCTGTACCAGCTTCCCACTACTTAGGAAAGTGGAGAGTTTGAAACAACACTATTTCTTACAAAAAGACAGAGAAAACTAAGAAAGAAACTGCATGAGCCACATCTAAAATGGTCACTCCTATGAACAAAGTTCAACTTTGGGCATTTTTTTAAATGTATGCTCAGAGTATACAGTCCAAGACATGAGTGGGCCTGCCCTCCACTTTGTTTGAATAGCTTATCTTGAAATGAAGTACAACTCATGCTGTTTGGCAATACATATTACGTAATGCAACTGCTAGATCTGTTTATTTCCAGGCAGGTCTCCAAGTTTTATCCCTGCACTTTGCCTTACTGAAAACATAATACTGAATAGACCACTTTGGAAGCATCAAGTCCAAACTGGTCTTAAGAACATGAGAATTTCCTTCTGGGATCACACCACCGACTTAGCAATCCATCTCTCACACCTGGCAGCCAAGTGCCCTTAGGACACAATGTCTCAAATCTCAACATGGTGAACTTAAAAATGCATGCCTCCACGACATTTTAGATGTACACATAAAACCACAACATGTATGCACAGCCAAACACACACAAGGCCATGGTTCTGTGTTGCATCTGAATGTTACTAAAGCAAGGGAAGGCATGAGGGCAGCCAAGCTTGGCTGAGGGCCAGTTCACACATTACATTTGATATCTCAGCATTTGAGATGTTTCAAGTGTATGTGTGAAAGCAGCAAAGTGTTCACCATAGATGTAGGCTCACAAGGGAACCATGAACTGCCTGGACACACCGAGGCAAAAGAAGCAGCAGCAGATTTGCCTCTACTAATGTATGGATCGGCCCTTACACATGGCAACTATGAAGACTGAATATTTCTACCTATTTTTGTCAACTTTTAGCTCTACATTCATCCCTTTTAAACAGTAATACAAAAGGATACTTGCTGATACTACCTCTGATTAAATCAGATTCAGCTTACCACTGGTCTGGTGAAATATGTCTCCATCAACCTCTGCAGGATTAAATCTTGCCAAGGTACATTCATTCGCCTTATCGCATAAACTTCTAATTAGAAGTTCAGGAAGAAGGTTCCACTTTCCTTTCTTTTCCAGTTATCTACCTGACAGGTAACCAGGATGGAAAGCGGTGTCGGGGTGTGTGTGTGTGTGTGTGTGTGTGTGTGTGTGCAATAAAGCAATCAGTGGTTCAGCAAAGAGTTGGGGAGCACCTCAGTCTACACTTGAGCAACAAGTTGCTGAAACAGAAACCCTATTAGCTCCTTGTATCACATCCTGACTCCTGCTGTACAGGCTCCTCTTTCTGGTCATCTGCAGACTCGGCATTGAAGATGGCAAAGGCTAGACCAGCAACTCTCTCCCTTGCAAACTACCAAGATGGTGCAGGGAATAAGAGGGTTCAGTCTCCTTGCCAGAGCCGCTGGCTTGAGATTGGTGCAGCCTTATGCAAGCATCTGCTACTGAGCTTCATTTTGAGATGCAAACAGATTTTCTAATCACAAAATGCAAATATCATGCGGGGTTTTTAAGCCACCCTCAAATTACTATATATGCCTGGACAACAATGAATGTCAATTATAGTAACCACCCTGAAACCCTGATTAATGAATAGACTGACCAGATACAAAAGAACAATGTTCCTATACCTATAATAGTTCTTCAGAAGCAGCAATGTAAGCATGTGAAAAGTTTCATCTTCAGAAATTAGCTTGGGCACAACTATTAAAAGGTACAGGAGCTCTGTACTTATTTGCATTTTGTCACCCTATCAACTATACTAAGGTCTGCATATTCTTCCCAAGTCCTTTTCAGGGTGCAATTAAACCATTTCAGTTTGAAGGCTAGAGGCACAGATCACACATAGACAGCCTCGTGGATTAAGGAATTGAATAAATTATCATTTTACAACAACAAAGCGGCAATATGTTCTTTTTCAACTATATTTAAAACCTCTGTCCAATTTCCTAAAATTAGAAATGCATTAAAAATGACCTAATCATGAACATATTTAGATTGCTTTGTCGAAAGCATAATGGTTTTCAGCTCTGGCATCTAATCTGAATAAAATCTAAAGGGAGGGAAAAAAATTCAAATGCTCTCCACAAAGGCCTGGTTTAGACACAACACTAATCTATAGTTTATTTAACCCCAGGTTTATTGTTGGCTTACAAACCTTGGTTTGTTTTAACTATGGCTTGGTGTTATGTGCAAACACAGCACCTTATCTGAACGATGGTTTGTTTGACCACCCTACCCCAGCCACACATGAAGCTACAAGAACAGCAGAAGTGAGAATGCTGCTGCTACCTATAAATGCAGGCTGGTGGGTGAAGCTGGTTATCTCTGTTGTATTTCAATTGTCCAGATCTGCTGCAATTTATTATACTACCCACCTGATGTTGTTCTCGTTTATAGTGATGTTTTAAGAGGATCTCTTATCTATTTGTTTTGAGTTATTTTAAATGTGGATTTTTACATTCTTTTTGCATTTATTTGTGATTTTTATGATGCTGTAAAATGCTCAGAGATTTCTTTGAAATATGGAGTGGTATATAAAATACCTAAATAAATAAAGCACAGCATGAGGCAAGAACAGCTAAAACAAAGCAAACTTGTCGGGGGGGACGGGAAAAGTCATGGTCTGCTTGATAATCCGTGGGAAAACTTGTGGTTAATTTGTGACTTGTTAAACAAACCATGGGACATGGGTGGCGCTGTGGTTTAAACCACAGAGCCTAGGGCTTGCCGATCAGAAGGTCGGCGGTTTGAATCCCCGCAACGGAGTGAGCTCCCGTTGCTCAGTCCCTGCTCCAGCCAACCTAGCAGTTCAAAAGCACGACAAAGTGCAAGTAGATAAATAGGTACCGCTCTGGCGGGAAGGTAAACGGCATTTCCGTGTGCTGCTCTGGTGTGCAAGAAGTGGCCTAGTCATGCTGGCCACATGACCTGGAAGCTGTACGCCAGCTCCCTCGGCCAGTAAAGTGAGATGAGCACCGCAACCCAAGATTCGTCCACAACTGGACCTAATGGTCAGGGGTCCCTTTACCTCTACCTAAACAAACCATGGCATAGCATTTTGTGTGGACCTGGCCGTTATGTCATGCCCCTGGGAGAGACAAATCCAAAGGAAAATGCTATTGAAATTTCTTCAAAGGGAACCTTACATAATTATAGTCAAATGTCTTATATTACATTAGGACAACATATCCATGTTGATAAGAGGCAGGAAAGTTTAATCAGGGAAGTACCGTATTTTTCGCACCGTATTTTTCGCACGATTGGACGCACCAGACCATAGGACGCACCTAGTTTTGGGGGGGGGGGAAATAAAGGAAAAAAATTTCCCCTTTATTTCCCCCCCAAAAGCAGGTCAGGGAAACCGAACCAGGTCGAGGAACAGCGGGATAGTGGCGCTGCGCCTCCCTGCTGTCCCCCAAGCTTGTGGGGCTGGCCGATGTCTGTCCGGCGGGCGGGGAGCTCTGCTTCAGGGCGCCCCACCCGCCAGGCAGCAGGCTGCTATCCGCAGCGTGGGGAGCCCTGTGGGGAATTCCTGCAAGGCTCCCCACGCTGCGGATGTGTTCCCGAAGCGCCTGGAGCTCTGCTTTCAGGGCGCCCGGCGCTCCGGGAAGCAGGCTGCTATCCGCAGCCTAGACACGGCTAGCGGAGCGCTAATCCCGAAGCCCCAAGCTTCGGGATTAGCGCGGCGCTTCGCTAGCCCTGGGAGAGCCACGCAACGTCGCGGGGCTCTCCCAGGGCTAGCGAGACCTTGCCGGCACCCAGAAGCTTGGGGCGCGCGGAGCTCAGCGCGCCCCAAGCTTCGGGATTAGCGCGGTGCTTCGCTAGCCCTGTGAGAGCCACGCAACGTCGCGGGGCTCTCCCAGGGCTAGCGAGACCTTGCCGGCACCCAGAAGCTTGGGGCGCCCTGAGCTCCGCGCGCCCCAAGCTTCGGGATTAGCGCGGCGCTTCGCTAGCCCTGGGAGAGCCACGCAACGTCGCGGGGCTCTCCCAGGGCTAGCGAGACCTTGCCGGCACCCAGAAGCTTGGGGCGCGCTGAGCTCCGCGCGCCCCAAGCTTTGGGATTAGCGCGGCGCTTCGCTAGCCCTGGGAGAGCCACGCAACGTCGAGGGGCTCTCCCAGGGCTAGCGAGACCTTGCCGGCACCCAGAAGCTTGGGGCGCGCTGAGCTCCGCGCGCCCCAAGCTTCGGGATTAGCACGGCGCTTCGCTAGCCCTGGGAGAGCCACGCAACGTCGCGGGGCTCTCCCAGGGCTAGCGAGACCTTGCCGGCACCCAGAAGCTTGGGGCGCGCTGAGCTCCGCGCGCCCCAAGCTTCGGGATTAATGCAGCGCTCCGCTAGCCGCGGCTAGCGGATAGCTTCCTGAAGCCTGGAGAGCGAGAGGGGTCGGTGCGCACCGACCCCTCTCACTCTCCAGGCTTCAGCGAAAGCCTGCATTCGCTCCATAGGACGCACACACATTTTCCCTTGCTTTTTAGGAGGGAAAAAGTGCGTCCTATGGTGCGAAAAATACGGTATCTCAAATATTGCGGTGGTCATCTCGCTTTACTGGCCGAGGGAGCTGGCGTACAGCTTCCGGGTCATGTGGCCAGCATTTATTTTCAGGGATGGGGATTTTGAATTGCAATAGCTTTGAAAATCTAACTTTTACTGCAGCACTGGAGAAGTCTGGACCCATTTTGAGAGTTGAACGTAGGTATGTAAGAAGGCATCGTTTTCTGTTCCACCATTCCCTATATGCAGCACTGTCTGTTCTGCTGCAGTTTGTCTTCTTCCAAAAACTACATTATTTGTCTTACTGTCCCACTGTGGTGAAATTTCATCACTTACGTAAAATGTGCAGTTAATTACATAAATCACATTACTGTCGCCATTGGTTCCAGCTACATACACTGGCATGCAGCCCCTGAATCACTGTTGCATGTGGCTCCCAGTGGAAAAAGGTTGAACAGCCCTCAGTTGTGTGTGGGGATCTGGACCTCCACCAGAATTCTGAGGCACCCGGACTGTAGCTATCCCACCCTTGCTGTTTCATGTTGCGACATACTGAGGTAGAGCATGAGACACTTAACCACAGGGTTGTGGGTTCAAGCGCTACGTTGGGCAAAAGGATCCTGCATGGCAGGGGGTTGGACTAGATGGCCCTCATGGTCCCTGCCAACTCTACAGTTCTATGAGTCTCTTATTCCAGGACTTCAAAATGCAATTATAATTATGCTTATAAAAGATCACTACAAAAGAATATCTGCAATGCAACGAACACAAATTAGAAGAAAATTAAGTCTTAATTATAACTGGCAAGCTTTATGGCCTAATTAAAAAATTTATCCCAAACAATAAAAATGACTTACCACCCAAATTAGCTCTGCCACAATTGTCTAGCCTTCCCAAACATTCTTTGTGGACTCCAGCTCCGCACTTTGAACATAAATAGCCTTGACAAAAGGTTCCCCTGCAATACAAAGTAAGACAGTGGGGGAAATTAGAAGAAAAAACTCAACCTTTTGTGTACAACCATGTTATTTGCAAGACAGTTTGGAAAGTTGTATTCTGTAAACTCCAGCATGGGCCAGGAACTGGGGGGAAACAAGTCTGGGTTCAGATACCACAACAAGCCAGATTCTGCCTTGCTTCCCAGCAGCCTAGCAACAGGAGGAGGGAAGGAGGAGCAGGGGGAGAAGTTTTCAGCACTGTGCACTAACACTCTGTGTGTTCACATTAAACCATAGTTTGCTTTTGACTATGGTTTAATATGACATGCAAATCAGGGCGCAGGAATTCATTATTTCTTTTTTGCTTTCACATAAATGCACTGTATCATCACAATTTCTGTATTACCTTCCATAACCGAGAACACATTACAATAGAAATACATTTTTTAACGTGCAATAAATCTTTCAGGGGCGGTGAAGAAAGAAGAAATGGCTTATCTAAGGAAAAAATAACTTTATGGCTCATTAACAATAAAGGCTTCTCGGGGTTTGGGGGCCATCCAGCTGAGGTTCCACTCTTTATTTCACAAAGAGTAAATTGTGTTTAGTAATAGCCACATGTTGCTTCAAACTGTTCAAGGAATGAGGCTCCATGGTTTTTCATTTCCATTGACTTTAACCGACCAAAATCTTTTCATAGACACTTAACCTTCCAATCACCTCATTCATAGAATATTCTCTGTGTTCTGGCCATAGTACAGTTTACAAGAGAGAAATTTCTTTGGACCACTTGTGGAGAAAACAGACTGCAAATAAAGACTGTGGCTCATAACAATGAGCAAGCTGTCAGAATGCTAACTTCAAGAACACCATGAAAAAACATTTTGAAACTGAAATAATGAAAGGAACAGAGTGTTAGGATCAAAAGAAGTTGCATGTGCATGCAGAGGAAAATTGAATAAGCAAGCAGAATGTCCATTATTGCCATTCCAGAGGAGACAAGCTACTTTTTAAACAACAGCTTGGCCCCTCAGCATTAGAAATTACTAAAAGAAAAACCATGTGTGTGTGTGTGTGTGTGTGTGTGTGTGTTTTTCTGGTTATCCAGACACATGCTACTTCTTTGGGTCCAAACCTAGGGCTGAAAATTCACACTAGAAATAATTATGGCATGCAGTGGATAAAAATTACAGCTACAGTGTTTTTAAATGATTCAGTGCTAGAAAAACTAAAGTTCCATTTTGGAACCTTTCCACACCATACTCACCTATTTGGTCTGCTTTTCGTTTTAAAAAAGATTATTGGTGGTTATATCTAATAAGAGTTCTACCATTTTTGTTTTCACCATTTTTATTTCTTTTCTAAATACAGAAGCTATTTTTACCAAGCACCAGCTTTTTAAAAACTCTTTCAAATTACCACTAGGAAATTGCCAGCTTCCTTATTCTAAACGAACTCTTCATTTTCCAGACCACAGAGATGGAGGGCCAGGTTCTATAATAATGCTGTCAGCTCTGTTGAGAAGCCAGGCTCTTCCTTCTATCAACTGTCACATGGCAGCAGTCATTCCACCATGCTACAGTAGAAATGTGAAGAAAAAGGATGCAGAACCATTCCATCTGCATAGCTAAGAGACTAGCAATCTTTGGGTCTGCCTCTCCTTGAACTGTTTTCATCTCAGTTCATCATTAGAACTTTTAACTAAGCACTGGTACCTGAATTCACTTATTTCCCTCCTCTTGCCTAATACATTTTCCTTTTAGGTTGTGTTTTTTTAGATTAGAATCCCAAGGACATGGACTGCTCTGTTTTGATTGATATGCAAGCCATTCTACGAGCCCTTTATGGCTGAAAGTGAGAGTAAACATTTGTGCCTTCAATAACTCTGGGTTTCACAGTTATGAGCTCAGACATAGCAAAGATATTATGCATGAAAAAAGGGATGTAGCATTAAAATTAAATAGTGGGATTTCTCCCTCGCTCCCTCATTCACTCCCATAAACTTGAAAGCTTTTTCTTTGCAAACATTTTTTTTCCAGCTTGATAAAAATTTGGTAGGAACTCCATGAGCAACAAAAACATTGTTCTACATACCCCACAAGCTACCAGTTGCACAGGTGGGATTTATCTATCAGCAAAACTATATATTTAGCTGCAAATACTCATACAGTTTAGACACTACATCCAAATTTATCCTGATACTGAATTATCAGTTTCTGCAAGTTGGATTTTAAATCCTATCAGGGGACCTTGTTCTAGCCAGACGGATAATTTTAATTAATTTATTCAATGCAATAGTTTTTTCCCAACTTTGGTGCAATTCTAATTATTATTCAGCTCCCTTGACACTTACCTCAGAAGCATCTGACAGACTTTGCAGGATGTTACACGAGTGAAGGTATGCATTTTGAAGTTATGAGTATTTGTTTCTCCATAATGCGGCCTTATGTTGGACCTAGAAAAAGATACGTTTTTAGTTCAATATTTGTAAATATTTGCAGAGCACAGAAACCAATATTTTGGTTGCTGTGCTTAGAGCAATAAAATATAGTCAATGATAAAGCTGAACAAAAAGGGCCAGCAAGGAGCTTCAAAAAGATCTCTCCAGATTGGGCATTAAAACAGCAAATGTGGTTCAGTGTAAACAAGTGTAAAGTGGTGCATCTCCTGGGCAATATCACTGTCAGGAATGGGCCAGCCCAACTCATGTCTGCCTCTTGGCCTCCCTCCTCTTCTGCTCCCACTTCTACTTCTGGACTTCTCTCCACCATAGAGTCTCCCTGATCATTAACCCTGTTAGCTCTTCAGTTTCTGACACCTCCCAATCTTCTCCCTCTTCTCACTCATTGTTGCCCCACCACCAATCCCCTGACTCTGAGCCTTCTTCCCTTGGGGAAGAAGCTGCTGCCTCCCACCATACCTCTGCGTACAGCCAGCCCATGACAATCAATACTGATATGGATATTCTTCAAATGTATGCAAACACAGTCTGAACTAGCAGTGTCTGACCAGGAAAGAGACCCGGGGGTTGTGGTGGATAGCCTGAGAAAATGTGCAGCAGCTCTGAAAAGGGTGGATTCCAAGTTAAATTGAGTCCTGCCAGAATCTTCCATAGCTGTGTAAACAAAGCTATTCAGCCCTGGGTTACAACTGCTCCAATTTCTACCTTTCCAGAAATGCTACAAAGACATGCAAAATATTTCTAAACATTACACCAAGAGCCATAAACACAGTCTTCCTGACCTTAAAGCACTATGAAGGTTCTTCAAAGGCCTCACTCTCACTAGCCCCTTCCTGCTCCATCTTCAAATCTCCTACTCTTCTCTCTGGTTCCTGTTGCATTGCCTTTCAGCCACATTGCACCCCTGGACTCTCATAACTTCCCACTGAATTATTCTGATAGATCTGTTTCTCGAACAGGTTATTCTGAACATTCCAGCTTCCTATCAGCTCAGCCAATCAATGTTAGATGTTTCACTGCCATTAGCACAAAGCAATATAGATTTATGCAAAACATATAAAGAATCTGAATGAGTAGAGGAGATTAATCAGAAAGAAAACTCATACAGTATGCCTGCAGGACATTCATTATGATGATGTTTCTATTATGGTAAAAACAATGCCAAGAACAAACATTTGCAGGCAGATTTAGTCATATGTAATACTGAAAAAGACATGAGAAAAATATATACAGACAAGTCAAAATGTTGTTGTGTTTGGAAATGTCCTGCTCACTGTTTTCCATCACCTTACCACCATATCCTGTAGCAGTGTCTATAAAATACTCAAATGATAACTGTTTTATGCTGTTGTTTATGTAAATCTCTCAAATGCTGCTCATTCTTGGAGTCATATCTCATATGAGCCTATTTTTAATGCACTTATTCCTCTTAACTACAACATTGCCTGTTTGTATTTCAATAGTTTATTGGTTAAACAGGGGGCACAAGACAATAATGCAAATAAGAAATGTATCAGTGACTTTGTCATTTGCTCCTTTATGGATTTTCCAGCAAAAGCTACATTTGCTCAAATTGTCATCTGCACACAGACCTGTCTAAATAAGCAATTGGAAATGAACACACCAGCTGCTAATGGAACACATTACCCTTACGCGTGTGACCTACATGTGCAATTTTTATAATGCCAACATTGATTTCAAGTCACAGTAAAATGTAGTTTGTGTCACAATGTGGAACATTTATTTTATAGCTTTGTGTCTCGCCTTTATCACATTAACAAGTGAGTAGAAATATTAAAAAGTGTAGGACTACCAAAGTAATATGCAGAAAACTAATTTTCTCCCAAGCTCATTAGGCATATACATTTCGTCTTCACTGCTGAAAAATGTAAGTGGGAGCGTGGATAAACAATGAATTTTTTGTCATAGAAATTATTTCATGATTCTGTAATATTACAATTGACAAGAGATGCCACATGGGATATACAGTGGTACCTCGGGTTACAGACGCTTCAGGTTACAGACTCCGCTAACCCAGAAATAGTACCTCGGGTTAAGAACTTTGCTTCAGCATGGCGGTGCGGTGGCAGCGGGAGGCCCCATTAGCTAAAGTGGTACCTCAGGTTAAGAACAGTTTCAGGTTAAGAATGGACCTCCGGAACAAATTAATTTCTTAACCCATGGTACCACTGTATGAGGAAGAGGAGGAGGAGGAAGAGAAGGACGACAGCTTGGGTTCATCCTGATCTAGAGATCTACTGGTCAGCTAAGCTATACAATTTTGGGCATGCTCTGAACTAACAGCACAAAATGGAAGAGAAAGATGCAATATGCAACAGCAAATGTACCCAATAACAAACACCAACGATGCGTCATTTTCTACTCCGCTTTCCAAGACTTGTTTCTTGAGTTAGGTCTCATTGAAGTGGCAGGCTTATGGCTGGGCTGTACGACTTCAGGCTAGCGAAGCAAGTTAAAACTTGGGGAGTTAAGAATACAAACTTCCTCAGTGAAAATTGCTTCACTGGGCAGTAAGCCACTATGCTCATTTCTCAAGAGCAGAAATGCAAGCACAATGTGGGTTTCAGAAACACACACTGCATACTCACACCTAAAGCACTTTGAAGTTCCACAGATTTCAATGGGAAAGTTAGATCTTACATTTTCACGCACTGAATTCAACTTAAAAGAGTGCTTATATTTGGCTGGATCATGTCCCTGGGTTTGGAAATGGCAGTAGTGGCAACAAACGGTTCAGGGCAGGCGCCAAAAGAAGCAACAACAAGTAATGTGAAACAGAGGCCACCTTCACCAAACCACAGTCTTAAATCTGAATCTCACCCCACAGCCCCCATCTCCCTTCACAGTCTTTGCTTGATAATATTGATTCACACAAGACAGTGTGAATCAATACTTCAGCCTCCATTCACATGCAGCTGAAAACCATCAATTTGTGGGAACATTCACAAGCTCTCCTACAACTTCCATGTTATTTAATCACCCTTTTCCCATGGATTAAGGAAATATTATGATTCAATACTACACAATTACTTGCATTATATATAAGGACTTTGGATGTTGGATGTCTTACTGTGTTTCTATATTTTGTTGGAAGCTACCCAAAGTGGCTAGGGCAACCCAGTCAGATGCGCAGGGCACAAATAAAATCATCATCATTATTATATGGATTCACATCAAGAGTTCCGTGATTGAATCTGCTCAGCTCCTTAGATCCAAATTTAATGTCTCATTTATACTTTTACGTAATTAGCCACACCTCGGTGTGCTAAAGGCAAGAGAGATATAAGGACAGCCTCTCAGATGACAGTCTACCTTTCTTGCTAAAACCAGTGAGCACAAAGCCCACTTTGGCCAATTGCCGATAAGAGGCTTCATTGCTGGGTCTTCTACGTAGCTCCTTGTGTTAGCCAGAGCTGACTACAGACAAATGTTGTTGGACTCCAACACCCATGAGACCATGGTCAGGGATTATAGGAGTTGGGGTCCACAACATCTGGTCCACAACATCTGGAGGGCCACAAGTTTGCAATCCCTGCATTAGGTTTCATGTTCAAGTCCTACCAACACCACCGTGAAGGAAGATGGACACTGAAAATGCTGAAGACAGAATAAAAAGGAGATAGGAAAGTGAAATCCCTCCAATCCAATTTTCCTACAAACGGAAGGAGGAAAATCCTTATCAAAACACTATAATGCTGCATTAACTGTGGGCTTGAAAGCTCTTTTGCTCATTTCAATATTTGACCAGGCATTATGCATTGTGTCACAGTGGTTTATGCAGTCAAATTATATGTCACATCTGATGAGACTAAAATAATGTGATATGAAACACAAGAGCAAGATGTGTCAAATCATAAATTTATTTGGGTACTTCCTACTGGGAGAGCTTCTGAAATGTTTCGTTATTTCAATACTTCCTGCAATGAAAGCCAAAATATTTAATACTCAAGAAGTTTAATTCTTGGGGCATAAGCTTACTCCACTTGCGGATATAAGAGAATAAAGGAAATGACAAAGGCCAGGTTATACCACGTAACTTGAGGATAAATGTGTTTTTAGCATCTTAGTTATAGCATAAACTATTTTGTTTATTTTATACCTTTTGGTAAGCCCGTGTTCACTATATTCTTAATATGCTTTTTACTTAAGAGGAAAAAATGCCTCTCATTTAATTCCTGGAGTTCATACTAAATTTTCTGTTAACCTGAACTCAACATAGCCCATTCCATCTGCAAAGAGAAGTGAGAGGGAAGGTCATTGCCTTTCCCTTCCCTCCAAATTCTCTCCACCAGTGGGGTGGGGAATTGGTTGGCACCATAGAATCACAGAAATGTAGAGTTGAAAGGGACCCCAACAGCATCTAGTCCAGCCCCTGCAATGCAGGAATATCAAATAGATCATACATGACAGATGGGCATCCAACAACCATTGCTTAAAATCCTCCAAGGAAGGAGAGTCAACCACCTCAAACTGTTCCGCCATCAAACAGCTCTTGCTGTCAGAAAGCTCTTCCTGATGTTTAGTTAGAATCTCTTTTCTTCTGACTTGAACTCATTGGTTAAGGTCCTAGCCTCTGGAACAAGAAAAAGCAAGCTGGCTCCATCTTCCATGTGACAGCCCTTCAGATATTTGAATGTGGCTATCATATCTCCTCTCAATCTCCTCTTTACCAGTCTAAGCATTCCCAATTCACCTCAATCATTCCTCTTAAGGCTTGGTTTCCAGTCCTTTTATCATCTTGATCACCCTCCTCTGCACATGTTCCAGCTTTCTTAAATTGTGATGCTAGAACTGGACATAGTACTCCAGGCGTGGCCAAGGCAGAATAGAGTGGGACTATTACTTCCCTAGATCAGGACACTATACGTCAATTGATTAAGCCTAGAAAAGCATTAGTTTTTTTAATGCTGCACCACATTGTTGACTCATGTTAAGTTTGTGGTCTACTAAGACCACTAGATTCTTTTCACAAGCCAGGTATCCTGCATCTTTTATCTGTGCAGCTATTTTTTTGTTCTTCCTGCCCAAAATGACCTTACATTTGTCATTTTGTTAGTTTAGGCCCAGTTGTCTATTAAGGTCATCTTGAATCCCTATTCTGTCTTCTGCAGCATTTGTTACCCCTCCCAGGTTGTTGTCATCTGCAAATTAGATAAGCATGCCCCTCAATACTTTCATCCAAGTCATTTTTAAAGAAATTGAACAACAATGGGCCCAGGATAAAACCCTGTGACATCCCACTTGTCACTTTTTTCCAGGATGACAAGGAATCGTTAATAAGCACTAACCAGCTACAAATCCACCTAACAATCACCTGTTCCAGCCCACATGTTACCATCTTCTTCTCCAGAATATCATGGGGAACTTTGTCAAAAGCCTTAGCGCAATCAAAACACACTACATCCACAGCATAATAATAATATTGTATTATGCTTCTGCATCTCATAATAATGTTTATTCGCTTCTCTGAAGATATGTAATTGGATACTAGTGTAATATCTATCTAAATTGGTTGGAGCCCACCCCACCCCCAAATGTATTTTGCACAAGTATGGCCACCACTGCCTAGATGTTGTCTAGCCAGACACTGCAAACACTTCTTTGCATTACTACCTGACAACATTTGGAACAATTTGATTCCTTGGGGGGGGGGTGAGAAAAAGTCCAAAGTGCTTGTTACGTGTCCTGAACCCTGGAGATAGCTCAGAGAGTAAATCAATAAATATGAACATGCACATAATTGGACAGGGGCCAAATAATATTCCTACAGAATCGGTTGATGGCTTAACACCAAAATCTGAGCTAGTGTGCGAGCTTAGACCTAAATCAGGGGTCAGTCACCTTTTTCAGCCATGGGCTGGTCCACCGTCCCTCAGACCATGTGGTGGGCCGGACTATATTCGGGGGGGGGGGAGGGTGAACAAATTCCTATGCCCCACAAATAACCCAGAGATGCACTTTAAATAAAAGGACACATTCTACTCATGTAAAAACACACTGATTCCCGGACCATCCGTGGGTCGGATTGAGATGGCAATTGGGCTTTAGGTTGGGCCTAAATTAACACAAAAAGTAGAGAAATGCATTTTGAATTCCTGGGAACCAGCAGCAAATGTACTGGCACTTATACAACCAGGAAGCATGATTGTTGCCAAATCTGCTCAACTCTTTAGATATAGTATGTAGCCTCCAGACAGCACTAGATAACATGGTTTAACTTATCATCAGATTTAGACTTCTATGCACAGTTAGAAGTTACAACTAAGATTGCACCAAAAAGCAACTGTACTTCCATCTGTAACACTTTATCAGGCACAGCTCCTGTATGCATCATCCTAAATAGGCGTTGGTATCTGATAACTTATCCTAGGATGATCTATTAGAAAAGGGTTGTGAGGTACAGTACAATGGGTTTTCATTCTTTTGGGAGGAATGATATTAAAATCTCTTCATTCCCATAGAAGGTCAAGTTCCTAAAAATAAAACATGTCCAAATCCCTCCTGCAGAGATTCTGTAACACTAAAAAATCTATTTCCTTCCATGCAGTGTTTCTGCTAGAGAAAGAATTTTATACACCACGTTTCAACATTAGCTGCTTAAAAAAATATGGATCTGACATGCAAAAGGT